>NC_060149.1:367945919-369279880 GCF_021461385.2 Schistocerca piceifrons
TGTGCCATCACGAACAGTGACTGGCGCATGTTATGAACCGCATCCAGCGTTCAAAGACGCCAGCCACAAGGTTGGCGGAAGGGGAAGCTTTCAACTTTAAATCCTTCTTGAAATTCGCAGATTTCAGGTTTTGTAGGAAAATAAATCAGTCCTCTATCCCAAAGCTTGGGCAGAGTAGTTTGATTATTCAGCTGGACCATCATGGCCTGTTCGCTTGCAACTAGACCTTGTGTGTAGCTTTCTCAAAGGCGAAGCTGCGACAAGGATGCGGACAGTGGCACAAATTTGCCAGTCTTACCAAGAATTTCGAAAGTAGTTCCTCACAACATACTGGTCGCTGGAAGCTCATGGACATAATGGTAATTAGATCGTGTTGGAAAGAAATTTTGCAAACTTGGGCATATGCAATCCCATTAAATTTTTCATGTCAAAAGAAGCAGTTTCTTGACAGTCCGTTTGCACGAGCAGATTTAATCTGGTTCTGCTGCAGCAGGCTGCTAGTAGGACGTTGTGGAGACAACAAAGAAACATTGAAGAACCTCTTTCAAGGACTTGAATACATTAACAGTGAAAGCAGGAGTAACAGCCATGATCACAGCACCCAACAACACATGGCAAGACCGCACCATTACTATATTGAATGTATGGATGACAGATTTTGCTCAAAGGCGAAACAGCCATATCATTGTAATGACAGTGACAAGGGAAACTGTCAGAACAGTCATGGTAACAATAATAATTACAGCCAAAGTGACGAAAGAGTAGAGCATCACTATCATGAGTGGCAAGTTGCCAGATTGTGGAAGTGAGACCTCCTGATCCTATGACACAATCGACCACAAAATGGTACAAACCAACAATGATTAGAATCATCCGAGGGTATGGAGCTGAAAGACAAACCTGTGGTAGAAAATAGCAGAGATGACCATAAGGAAATGGAGGAGATAGTGTAGATTCTATTGTTGTGTGTATCCAGGAAACAAATAAGTTTTATAGGTGAAATAATTTGTGGTATTCATGTGTACTCTGTTTTGTGATGTGTTTTCCTCTTCAGAATTTTGAAATGTGCATTTTGTTCAACATATGGGTAATATTTCTGTTTTCTTGTAATGATATTCCTGTAGTTTGTATATATACTTAACATCTTGATAAAGATGAATGCTGGAGTTAAGAAATTGACCTTTTTTTCTTTTTTAACTAAGTCCTCCATGCTGCACAGTCTAGCGAATGAATAAGGTGAAATTTTTTGTTAAAGAGATAGGAAGCATTTGAGACAGTGCACATATGTGCCCATTTTTGGATATTGGAGAATGAGGGAGGAAGTATTTTGGGGTCAGTATGTGCATTACATACAAAGATATTTCAAATGTTGCAGCATGACAAAGTTTTGCCCTGCACAGTAAGGTGACAGTAGAAAGAAAATACAACATGGTTTTGTCAAGCTAGATTAGCAGGAGTGAATAAAGTCAACTGGAGCATTAAGTATGGGAAGAAGGTTGCAATTTAATCACAGTCATAGATGATGTGTGATGAAGCTTTTTTTAGATGTCCATGTCCGAGCAGGCATTGACCACCACCAGGTATTAGCATTGATTTCTGCCCATGCCAGAGTATGCCTGGACAATTGAGATATTTGCGAGGGTGATGTCTATGTGCTGCACACACCAGAGTATATTGGGACTGCCAGGAATTTTTAAGAAGGTTAGGGACCCATTACAGGGTTTGGTGTTCATTCTGCATCTGTCGGATTCTGCTGTGTGGGAGAAATACTGAGAGTCCATTACTACTATCTGCAACAGGTATGAGGGACAATTCCTAATCATAAGGTACGATAATAGTAGGGTAATAATATTGCTGACAAAAAAATTAAGCATTTTTGTTAAAATGTTAGATGCAGTTATGTTTTATAAGTTCGCTATAGATCATTATGCAGCCCTACATTATTCGAGATAATCCTACGCAATAGTAAGAAAGACCTCATCAAAGCTATGATGTCAGTCTGGTGGTATCTGAGCATGCATTACTCAAGAGACAAGGCAGCAGCAGCAACTATATGACAATGGAGATGGGTATGGAGCTAGTAAAGGACTTATTTTTCTTTCGAGAATTTATCTATCTTTTCGATGTTTTTGAGAGGAGTTTGATGTTTGTGCTAATCATTTATTTATTTATTTATTTATTTATTTATTCATCCGTTTCACATGTAATTATAGGTGTGACAAATCTACTTCAGTTTTGTTACTGTCACAGATATTATCCATAAGCACATTTGCACATGATTAAATTTTGTTCCAGAAGCAGAACAGAACATGAATATATCTAATTGATGGACAAGGTTGCTAACGAAAACTGTAGTAGGAGAAGGAAGGTTTAAATATTTGATTTTAGCTGGCTAATTTAGTGCAACAGACGAGTGGAAATCCACATGGTGACAAGTTTGAGATACAGCAAGGGAGTAATGTCTAAGAGTTTTCTTTCTTTTGTGATTGTATCATGAGCACTGCTCTAAATCACAAATATTTAAGTAGTAGACATTCTTGACACCTGCATGCTCCAAGTACAGTGCAACTAACTTAGATTTAAGGGCGTGAGCAATGGGCTATTATTACCAAACAGAACTAATTAAACAAATCCTACACTACACAACGAACCATGTGGGTGGCTGAGAAGATGAGAACGATGTTGTTCCAAGATATTGTTTCCTTTTTGTTCCTTCCATTTCTCTATATGTGTTTTGGTTTAGACGTTAAGTTGTTTTGCTCATAGTTTTATGTTTGTAAATATTCTCATGTTTTTTTTTTTTTTTTTTTTGACTCAGAGTCTTGTGTAAGGACATTTATGTCAGCTCCATCAACAATGACACCCAAAAGTGGTGCCAAACATTTTGTTTCATCATCAAATTGATTTCCTGGTAAATTCAACTACTGTTTAACTATTATTTTCTGTAGAAGTAAAGATTGTTCACAGAGACTGTAAAGTTTATTTTTGGTTAATTTGTTTATCTTGTGAAATAAATAGTATGATAAAGTAATTGAAAAAGTCATTTTGTTTCAGTTTCTTGTTTGTGAAGTCCCTTGGTAGGACGATTTTCATAAAGTATATATGTTATGCTTTGTGAGACGTTGGTGGCATGATAGTTAATTAGTTTGTGTGAGTGTGTACATATAGAAGAAGGTGGCATTAAAACTAGTACTCAGGAATGATAGTGGTATCAAGATATGAAGCGAGCCACCTAGCTTAGCAATTGAGAGGCCAGCGTATCCCCAGCAGGATGCTGACTGCCCACTTTCACAGAGACAGCTGGCATCTTCTGGCCCTGGCCCATGTAGAAAGCCCAGCAGGTCATGACTTTCACAGTGGGCACCTATAGACAACAAAACGAAAATGACCTGTTTGGCACTGGTGCACATCGCCAACAGGGGTGTATTAATACCTGTCAAGGACTTGTTAAGCTGTTGGTGAGAAATTTAAACTGCATCCATTCACTACTACTGACATTTTCACAACAGGTGTCAAATGTCAAGATCAAAGGGTCAGCTGAGGCTGGCATGCCACACCACATAAGAATCCTTTTCTGCAGTCGGAGATGCATGTTCAATTTTACTCATCGCGCATAACATTGAAGTATGTAAAATGTTAGATTGTTTGTTCCTGCAAGAGAACTCTTCCTTGATGTCTGGTTGACCACAAGCTAAACCAGTAACTCACTATATGTTGTCATCTCCTACCGAGATCTCACAGCAATGATGACACACACTAATGGACAATCACGCACTTGGTTGGCAGTTGACAGCCTGATATCAAACCTGTTACTTCTGCTCCATGTTACACTGTTACCATATCATACAACTGTCCTCATACCCAAACAGTCACACTCATATCTGCCACAGAAGATGAGATATCAGGGTGTTCCTGTTGACAATGCCAGACGTTTTCCGTCAAGTGTTCTCAGTCATTGACACAATCCCACATACTGTGACTAGGACATTCAACGCAATGTTAAAAAGTCAGTAAAGTGTGTGTGTGTGTGTGTGTGTGTGTGTGTGTGTGTGTGTGTGTGCTCCTAGTTCAGTCAATAAATTGTGTGCCTATCTTCAGATGCAGCTAAGTAGGTTTTTTTTGTGCTGTTCCACAGTCTGTTTTTCAAAGTAATCCATGTGTTATATTTTGGTTCTCACTGAGAGGCATTACAAGCTTTTGTTTCCTTAATTTGTTTTTGTGCTTTCCCACAATCTGGGTTCAAAGCAATCGTGATGTATTTTGGACCTCACTGCAAGGCTTTACAAGTTTTTATTCTTTTCTCTTGTTTTCATGCTGTTCTATATGTTTTTCAAAGCATTCATGTACTAAATCTTGGAACTGTCTTTGAGGCATTACAAGTTTTTTTCATCTCTTTCAAACTGTTTTCCCGCTGTTCCATTAATGGTTTTCGAAGCAATCATATGGTATATTATTTTGCCTGTAAGTTGTAGCATTCTTGTGTTAACATTCATTGTTTTTACATTTGTTATGTTCTGTGTTTTGTTGTTGTTATTGTTGCACTTAGCTAACATTTTAATGCAGATACACAAAAGTATGTAATACTTTTATTGATAGTTTTTTTTCACAGGGTTTCAAATATTTCTACACACACGTTTGCATACAGCAACACATATACCTTTGTGTATTGCTTTTATTCCATCACACATTTATATTAGATGTGCGCACAAGAATGTGTTAAGTACAGTGGCACATGTCACATCAAGTATTCGTGCTTGATAATTGTAAATATGCGGAGATTCATTTGACTCATGATTTTTGTATGTTTTTTAGTTTTTTCGTGCTCTCTAAATTTATTTCTTACTGTGTTTTAAACTTTTAATATTTCTTTTTACTTCTCATTTATTGTCAGTTTGTGAGAAATTGTTTGGGAAAGCTCTCACCATGTTTTTCATGGAAACCTCACCTGGAATAATTTTGGATTGGAGGAAGGTAGGATCTGAGGTGGCAGCCTATTTTGTAATATACATGGGTGTGTCAAGAGTAAACATGCATGGTAGTGGTACCACTTCCACAGTTTTAAATACTGATTTAAATTACTGTCTAGCTGTGGCACCTGTAATAATCCTCACGACTCTTTTTTTTCTATTCTGATATCTGCAGAGCTGCTGGTGAATTTCACCAGAATTTGAGTCTGTATTTTAAATATGCATTGAAGTATGCAGAATTGGCAGACATTAGTGCCCGTATACTTATGTATCCTTTCAGAGACCTTAAGAGATAGTAGCCTCTACTCAGCTTGATATTAATGTGCTCAAATGTTTGTCCATTTTAGGTCACTTTGATTCCAAATGCCAATAAATTTTGTTATCCATTTATTCACAATGGGCTGTTGCTTGATGGTGATATATGGATAAAGCAAGGTATTGTTTTGACAGTTATGGAAGTTGATAGTTATTGTTTTCTTATATCTGTTCTAAGCTGATTCATTGTTAACCAATGAAGCTGATTTTTAACAAAGTTTACTTCATCAATGTAATGAAAAGATTGACTGCTGTTTCCTGTACAGATGAAAAGTTAAGTTGCAGACATGCACAGCTAAAAGACACTTACGCATTATCTTTTGGGCACAGCTTTTGTCTTACGTACACATGACTGCCATCAACGGTAGTTGGGACCTGATGGCAGTTGTGTGTGTGAAGTGTGCTTGCTTGTGCGAATGAATGTGTTGAAATTTACTTTAGGATGGATATCTTTATTTTCTGCTGCTTTTACTGATATTGTTGTGTCATCAGCAAACACAGTTATTTTGTGTGATTCGACATGCACATCCAGATCGTTGATGTACATCAGGAAAATGAGAGGTACCATTACTGACTCTTGAGGTACCCCATAATTACCCGAACATTCCTCTCACAGGTATTGTGAGGCTATTTGCCCTTTTTAATCTACATGTTTAATGCACACTTTTGTTTGCAGTCATTGAGAAATTAACAACTCCATTCATTTGCTGATCTCCTAATGCCATAGTACTCAAGTTTGTTTAGAAGAGTTCTGTGGTTTATTGTGCCGAAAGCTTTAATTAAGGTTCTAGCAAAAATGTTTCTCAGTACAAAATTCAACTACAATAAAATTCCTCTGAAAAGGTTCCATTTGTTTTTTCTCCAGGACTGACAGTTTTCACGTTGCAGAGAATGGAATAATTACAGATTTTTAAGACTAATGTATCAATGGTATAAAATTACTGTTTATTATTAATTGAACTGGTTTGAGAACAAATATTAAATGTGTGTAGCATGTCTAAGTGCAGTGGGATCTTATTAAGGGATAAATTATGTTCTGAAGGTGTAACAGGGTAGAAGATGGAGGAAGGTGGATGGTAGAAACCTGAGGGAAGGTAGGTCACAGAGTTGTGGTCTTGCGCTTCTCTCCATCATACGTCTTCAACAGTGGGCAGCTCTATCTAACCCACCACGTCACAAGAAGAAACTACAGGGTGATTCACAAAGTTATACTGATCCTCCATAGTGCACTTTATGAGTCACTGATGCCACAGTGTGCACACATGTCCAGAGGTTTGTATTTTCCACAAAGTGTGTTAACACTCAATGGAATTTATATATGAATTACTAATAATACTAACACAAGAAATGTATATCAACAGAACCTATGTAAACCTCTGAAAAATGTTCTACACTGCTAAAAGATGGCAGCTAGTGTTGATATGCATAGTGTTCATGCGAAAAAAAGTGAAAATTACACCGATAAAAACAGGGTGTGCACGAATTGTAGTGATGAAAACAGAAAGTTAAATGATCGTATATGTAGTCTGCAGCTAACCATTAATACTCTGATAAGCGAACTAAAAAAACTTACGTCCGGAAAGAGTGAACCTACATCGAACTTGCCTCACAGTAACCACGTGATTCCAGGCAAAGTGAAAAACAAAGTGCCTCATTCTCAACAAAGCTTATTGTACGAGCCTAATATCGCGTTTACAAGCAGATTCAGTGTGCAATCAACTGTGCAAGATAAGAAACATTGTGCGTGTGATAAAACTAACTTCCGAGCTGAATATGAAACTACAAATACGCGGAGTGATACATCCAAAAGAATACCTAACAACTCAACTACTGTTATGAAAGGAAATGAAACTGAAAGACCTGAACACTTGCGTGACCTAAATATCAAGTATTTGTCCAGCGCTGACACTAAATTGTTTGGTCATAACACCGGTGGGCCTTCTAAACATGCAGAGAAACCTAAACGAAGAAGAGTGGTTCTAATGGCAGACAGTCATGGACGTGGACGTGCTCGCCTTCTGAACGGTCAGTCCAGTGTACAAACAATCGCTTACATAAAGCCTGGTGCTTCTATGTCGGAAGTTTGCAATCATGTACGATCCACAGACGTTGCTGACTTATCCTCTGAAGACTTTGTGGTGCTAATTGGTGGGTCAAATGACGTATATAAAATCGAAACACACAAAGCAAAACAAGAACTAAAAAGGTGCTTAGGACAGTTGACACACACAAATGTTTTAGTCCTGAACATCCCACATCGGCATGATGTGGTCATGCGTAAATAAAGAAATAATCAATGTCAACCAACAAATTTCATTACTTTGCAAACATTTCATAAATGTAGAACTCGTAAATGTTAACAGTATTGGGCGTAGATTCCACACATTACATGGATTGCACATTAACAACATGGGGAAAAAACTGCTCATCGGAAAAATTGAAGATTTTATCATCAAGAGGCATCAAACACTCAAAAGTAAAATCATCCTGGATTGGCCCCCCAAATATTCGAAGGAAACAACGCCAGCAAGACCTCACTCACCAACATCAACAACAACAGAAGGAACAAGGTCCCTCCAATATTCAGGCACAGCAACAACAATGAATGCAGTAACAGCTCTACCAATTGCAGACCCAGCTCTAACACCAGCAGCAATATTATCAACAGTAGGATCAGCAGCTGAACAACTACCATGGGAGCCAGACACAGAAGAAAATTCTGCTGCAGATGATAATAGAAGATTAGGTGCAGTCGGGAAAAGAAAAGCAGTACTTCCAGCATACCTGAATGATTTTTTATTGACAAGGTAAAGGTAAGTTATCAATTAAATATGCCAAAGTCTAACAATATGGCAAAGCCTAACAAATCCTTTAATTTGATGCTGATTCATCAAAATGTCCAATCATTGCTAAACAAATTAAGTGAAGTTGAAATTTTATCTACTGATGAGCTAAAAAACGCTTCTGTAATGTGTATAACTGAACAGTGGCGGCCTAAAGATGCAATGTCAGTCAAAAAACTTGCATACTTCAATCTTTCATCATCATTTTCTAGAATTACATCCAGTCATGGAGGGACATGTATATTTGTTAAAAGTGGCATTGATTATTGTAACATAAAACCCATTTAATTGTTAGCTGAAGATAAAGTTTTTGAAGTATCTGCAGCTGAACTCTTTGCATCAAAATTAATAATCATTTGTGTATATAGGAGCCCTGATAGGAACTTAAATGATTTCTGTCATCAACTAGAAGCAGCCTTAAATACTATAAAAAACTTCAACAAAACAGTGATCATATATGGAGATTTTAATATTGATTTTCAAGAAATCTCAAAAGACCAGCAAAGCTTGATGACCCTACTGGAAACATATAACATAAAAGCCACCATAGACTCTCCTACAATAGTTACACCAACAACTAGGTCAACAGTTGATCAGATATTAATAAACACAAATGTAAATCATAATTTCTGTGCCATAAATCTTAATACTGGCTTCAGTGATCACTATGCACAGTTTATTGCTTTGCACGCCCCAAGTGAAACAACTGAGAAAGAGGAACTTGTAAAAGAAGCAAGGAAATTCACTAACATACAAATAAATCTTTTTGTACAGACACTAAGTGAAGAAACTTGATATGAAGTGTATATTTGTGAAAATACTAACAAAAAGTTTGAAAAATTCATGGAAATCTTCCTGTCATACTTTGAAGCTGCATTTCCATTAAAAAAACAAAAAGGTCAACCTAACTTCAAAAAGAACAAATGGATTACAACAGGTATTAGAATCTCTTGTGCAGAGAAAAGAAGATTACACGATATAGCAAAGACACAGAACACGCCTCATGAATTTCATTTGTACCTGAATAATTACGAGAGGATCCTCAAAAATGTTGTAAGGAAAACTAAAACAATGGCAAATGACAAATACATTGAAAATTCATAAAACAAATCTAAAGCTATATGGGAAGTTATAAAAAATCAAACAACAAGTGAAACTAAACAATATAAAAATATGAACTTACGTTATGAAGGACAAATGATTTCTTGCCCAACAGAAATTTCAGGGACCTTCAACAAATATTTTGCAAACATAAGTGAACATTTGGTGAGTGGACTGGAAGAACACAACAAAATATCACCTCCATCATGCAATAGTGTGAGAAATGTGTCTACATCTTTGTTCCTTTCACCCACAAATACTGAAGAAATTTTATCAGTTATAAAAACCTTGAAAACAGGGTACTCATGTGGAATTGATGGAATACCAGATGCAAATATTAAAAAATGCTGCTTGCCTTAGCTGAACCCTTGACACAATTGTGTAACAGCTCACTGGCACCAGGAACCACTGTCCAGAAAGGAAATCCAGAATGTGTTTCAAATTATAGAGCAATAGCCCTACTGCCTGTATTTTCAAAAATTTTAGAAAAAGCTTTTATAAGAGATTGTCTGATTTCCTAAATAAAAATAAAATTCTCTCTCCTTCACAGCATGGCTTCAGGAAAGGCTATTCAACGGAAAGTGCAATATTTGAATTTCTTAATGAAATCTATACTAAACTGGATGCAAGTGAGTTTGTGACAGGCATGTGTCTTGATTTATCTAAAGCTTTTGACGTCATTGACCATAATTCCCCACTGCAGAAGCTTGACCAATTAGGAATTAGAGGTATATACAATGAGTGGCTCAAGACATACCTATGTGGTCTCAAACAGGTGGTTGAAGTGCAATATACTGACCATAACAAAATTAGCTACTACTATTCAGGATATGAAAATGTGAAATATGGTGTCCCTCAAGGATCAGTATTAGCAGCCATTCTGTTTCTCCTCTATGTCAATGATCTTATGTACAACAAGTATTGCCAAACTACCCTCCAATTTGCAGACGATACAAGCTTCCTTATTAGTGGTAAAACAGAAGAAAAACTTAAAGACTCCAGTGAACAGTGTAGAACAGTGGTTCAGCTACAACAAGCTAATTATAAACAAAGAAAAGACAGTAGCACTGAACTTCTATAATGTAAAAGGAAGACACCACCCAAACATAGAAATAGAACTTAGGGCCAGAGTTCTTGAAAGTGTTGACAGCACTAAATTTCTGGGACTCTGGCTCCAGAACAACACAAAATGGGAGGTACACATTGAATATTTGCAAAGATAACTAAGCAAAACCTGTTACATGATACGGATCTTAAAAACTTGTTGCAGCAAAGCCAGCCTGTTAGATGTATACTACTCCCATGTGCATTCTGTAATTAAATATGGCATAATCTTCTGGGGCAATACAACAACAAATATTAAACTTTTCAGGATGCAAAAGAGAATACTAAGAATTATTGAAGGGGTAAACAATACGAAACCATGCAGACCCATATTCAAAAAATTGTCCGTTATTCCTCTTCCTTGCATTTTTATCTACGAAACATCAGTTTTCATCAAACAATATATCAATAGACACCCAGATATCTTATTTAAAAAAATGAAGATATACATGCACACAATAAATGGCAAAAATCTGACCTTCATATGAAACAGGTGAGAACATCATTGTGCCAAAAAGGCACACTACATACTGGGATAAAGATTTTCAATAATCTACCCGGCCATATTAAATCAATAGGTAAACTCTGTAGTTTTAAGGCTGAAGTAAAGGGATATTTGACTCATCATTGCTTTTACAGTCTGAGAGAGTATATAAAAGCCAAACGACAAAAATAAAGATGCATTATTAATATTCTACTTTGTATGTTGCCTGTAATGTTTGTTGTATGTATGAATCTAAATTACTTCAATATCTAGTCCTTAGGATTGCAATACAAACTGTGTTTTATCTTGTAAATACCTAACCATGTCCAATATCCTTGTATATATTCTATACATATAGGATTTGAAGGACTAAATAAATAAAGAGGTAATAGAGATACTTCACCAAAACGTTCAGTTACTGTACAATAAAGTTGAAGATTGAAATATACTAATAATGCATGAAAATACTTCTGTAATGTGTCTTGATGAGAGCTTCATAAAATCTGTCTCCCTCTGGTCTCTCTCTCTGGTTGGTAACTATTGTAGACCTGTAAGTCAGTATAAGAGAGTAGCTATATTCACCTAAGATGGTATAGATAATACAAATATAGCTAATATTATCCTGCAGAGTCGCAAAAAAGACTCCAAGATGGCTGTTCTGAAATTAAATTTGAGAATAGCCATGTGGTCCATTCACCATCAGGAAAGTCTGAGGCATTTATGGAAAAAATGGAACCGTTCTTAAATAAAGTAAATGCAACAATATATGATGTTATAGTTTGTGGTGACTTTACCATAGGTTTTCTCAGTAAATGTAAACAGCCACTCTACTCAGTCTCATTAAATGACCTAATCTTACTGTCATAGTAAACTTTGCAATGAGAATAACATCAACCATCAATCAAATCCTGATTGATAAAGCAAACTTGTCTATAAAAGTATTCACCACTGGATCCAGTGAACATAAAGCTTTAATAATGACCATCACCACTGAAGGAAAACGGGCAAACAATAATATACTAAAGATCAAATGTAGGATCTTCAGCCAGGAACACGTAAACTACTTTAATTCATAATTGCAAAGTGAACATTGGTCTTCTCTCTATCAAACACAAAGTCTGTATACAAAATTTTTCATGTTTCTAACAAACCTGATACAGCAATTTTATACAGCCATCCCTCTAAAATGCTAAATATCAAAAGTAATGCAAGGTGCAGTGGCTGGATTATCAAAGGAACATGAACCTTTTGCCAGAAAAAAAAGGAATTGCACCAAATCTGCTAGGAAAATAATGCCACAGCAGATATGCATACTCACTACAAAACATACACAAAAATTATATAAAAGGTCACAAAACAGGCAAAAATAATGTGCAATGACAGACATTTAAAAAATTCTCCAAATAAAGTAAACACTATGTAGACCATCATAAACAAGAAAATAGGAAAAAATAAGAAAACCAGTGAGGACATTATCTGGTTGCATGGCAGTGAATAGGTTACAGAGCAAAGTGATTGGTAAATATATTCAACAGCTACTTCAATGGAATAGCTGAAAATTTAATACAAACTAATACAGGGTTATTACTAATGACTGAAGCGATTTCACAGCTCTACAATAACTTTATTATTTGAGATATTTTCTCAATGCTTTGCACACACATACAAAAACTCAAAAAGTTTTTTTAGGCATTCACAAATGTTCGATATGTGCCCCTTTAGTGATTCGGCAGACATCAAGCCGATAATCAAGTTCCTCCCACACTCGGTGCAGCATGTCCCCATCAATAAGTTCGAAAGCATCGTTGATGCGAGCTCGCAGTTCTGGCACGTTTCTTGGTAGAGGAGGTTTAAACACTGAATCTTTCACAAACCCCACAGAAAGAAATCGCATGGGGTTAAGTCGGCAGAGCGTGGAGGCCATGACATGAATTGCTGATCATGATCTCCACCGCGACTGATCCATCGGTTTTCCAATCTCCTGTTTCAGAAATGCCAAACATCACGATGGAAGTCCGGTGGAGCACCATCCTGTTGAAAGATGAAGTCGGCGCTGTCAGTCTCCAGTTGTGGCATGAGCCAATTTTCCAGCATGTCCAGATACACGTGTCCTGTAACGTTTTTTTCGCAGAAGAAAAAGGGGCCCTAAACTTTAAACCGTGAGATTGCACAAAACACGTTAACTTTTGGTGAATTGCGAATTTGCTGCACGAATGTGTGAGGATTCTCTACCGCCCAGATTCGCACATTGTGTCTGTTCACTTCACCATTAAGAAAAAATGTTGCTTCATCACTGAAAACAAGTTTCGCACTGAACGCATCCTCTTCCATGAGCTGTTGCAACCGCGCAGAAAATTCAAAGCGTTGGACTTTGTCATCGGGTGTCAGGGCTTGTAGCAATTGTAAACTGTAAGGCTTCTGCTTTAGCCTTTTCCGTAAGACTTTCCAAACCGTCGGCTGTGGTACGTTTACCTCCCTGCTTGCTTTATTCGTCGACTTCCGCGGGCTACGCGTGAAACTTGCCCGCACGCGCTCAACCGTTTCTTCGCTCACTGCAGGCCAACCCATTGATTTCCCCTTACATATGAATACAGAAGCTTTAAACTGCGCATACCATCGCCGAATGGAGTTAGCAGTTGGTGGATCTTTGGTGAACTTCGTCCTGAAGTGTCGTTGCACTGTTATGACTGACTGATGTGAGTGCATTTCAAGCACGACATATGCTTTCTCGGCTCCTGTCGCCATTTTGTCTCACTGCGCTCTCGAGCGCTCTGGCGGCAGAAACCTGAAGTGCGGCTTCAGCCGAACAAAACTTTATAAGTTTTTCTACGTATCTGTAGTGCGTCGTGACCATATGTCAATGAATGGAGCTACAGTGAATTTATGAAATCGCTTCAATCATTTGTAATAGCCCTGTATTGTGGGAAATCAGCAGCTGATGGAAAACAAGATCAACAGCTGTTACTCATCTAAAAAGAACATACTCAGTAGAAATTGATGGTATACCCAGTAGACAGCTCTGCCTCCAAAATATATTTGACCGCTAACTCATACATGTAACTGCTCATTAGAGACATGCATTAAGTTATTCCATATTTAGGGCAAATGACAGAGATATAGTGATAAACTATCGCCCCATTACAATAACATCCTGTTTTTGAAAAAATAAAGTACATTTACTTAATAAAGTTGAGAAAATGGGAGTATTAGCCAGTTTTCAACATAGTTTCAGAAAGTAGGACATCAACTGAGT
Source organism: Schistocerca piceifrons (assembly GCF_021461385.2). NCBI lineage: Eukaryota > Metazoa > Arthropoda > Insecta > Orthoptera > Acrididae > Schistocerca > Schistocerca piceifrons. The sequence continues at coordinate 367,959,987 of NC_060149.1, forward strand.
CAGCAATCTAAGAAAACATAACCACTGATTTAAACATCACTGATGAGAAACTGTAAACAGCAGGTATATTTTTAGACTTAACTAAAGCTTTTGGCACAATAAACCACAGAACTCTTCTAAACAAACTTGAGTACTATGGCATTAGGAGATCAGCAAATGAATGGAGTTGTTAATTTCTCAGTGACTGCAAACAAAAGTGTGCATTAAACATGTAGATTAAAAAGGGCAAATAGCCTCACAATACCTGTGAGAGGAATGTTCGGGTAATTATGGGGTACCTCAAGAGTCAGTAATGGTACCTCTCATTTTCCTGATGTACATCAACGATCTGGATATGCATGTCGAATCACACAAAATAACTGTGTTTGCTGATGACACAACAATATCAGTAAAAGCAGCAGAAAATAAAGATATCCATCCTAAAGTAAATTTCAACACATTCATTTGCACAAGCAAGCACACTTAACACACACAACTGCCATCAGGTCCCAACTGCCGTTGATGGCAGTCATGTGTACGTGAGACAAAAGCTGTGGCCAAAAGATAATGCGTAAGTGTCTTTTAGCTGTGCATGTCTGCAACTTAACTTTTCATCTGTACAGGAAACAGCAGTCAATCTTTTCATTACATTGATGAAGTAAACTTCGTTAAAAATCAGCTTCATTGGTTAACAATGAATCAGCTTAGAACAGATATAAGAAAACAATAACTATCAACTTCCATAACTGTCAAAACAATACCTTGCTTTATCCATATATCACCATCAAGCAACAGCCCATTGTGAATAAATGGATAACAAAATTTATTGGAATTGGAATCAAAGTGACCTAAAATGGACAAACATTTGAGCACATTAATATCAAGCTGAGTAGAGGCTACTATCTCTTAAGGTCTCTGAAAGGATACATAAGTATACGGGCACTAATGTCTGCCAATTCTGCATACTTCAATGCATATTTAAAATACAGACTCAAATTCTGGTGAAATTCACCAGCAGCTCTGCAGATATCAGAATAGAAAAAAAAGAGTCGTGAGGATTATTACAGGTGCCACAGCTAGACAGTAATTTAAATCAGTATTTAAAACTGTGGAAGTGGTACCACTACCATGCATGTTTACTCTTGACACACCCACGTATATTACAAAATAGGCTGCCACCTCAGATCCTACCTTCCTCCAATCCAAAATTATTCCAGGTGAGGTTTCCATGAAAAACATGGTGAGAGCTTTCCCAAACAATTTCTCACAAACTGACAATAAATGAGAAGTAAAAAGAAATATTAAAAGTTTAAAACACAGTAAGAAATAAATTTAGAGAGCACGAAAAAACTAAAAAACATACAAAAATCATGAGTCATATGAATCTCCGCATATTTACAATTATCAAGCACGAATACTTGATGTGACATGTGTCACTGTACTTAACACATTCTTGTGCGCACATCTAATATAAATGTGTGATGGAATAAAAGCAATACACAAAGGTATATGTGTTGCTGTATGCAAACATGTGTGTGTAGAAATATTTGAAACCCTGTGAAAAAAAACTATCAATAAAAGTATTACATACTTTTGTGTATCTGCATTAAAATGTTAGCTAAGTGCAACAATAACAACAACAAAACACAGAACATAACAAATGTAAAAACAATGAATGTTAACACAAGAATGCTACAACTTACAGGCAAAATAATATACCATATGATTGCTTCGAAAACATCATAGAACAGCATGAAAACAAGAGAAAAGAATAAAAACTTGTAAAGCCTTGCAGTGAGGTCCAAAATACATCACGATTGCTTTGAACCCAGATTGTGGGAAAGCACAAAAACAAATTAAGGAAACAAAAGCTTGTAATGCCTCTCAGTGAGAACCAAAATATAACACATGGATTACTTTGAAAAACAGACTGTGGAACAGCACAAAAAAAACCTACTTAGCTGCATCTGAAGATAGGCACACAATTTATTGACTGAACTAGGAGCACACACACACACACACACACACACACACACACACACACACACACACACACACACTTTACTGACTTTTTAACATTGCGTTGAATGTCCTAGTCACAGTATGTGGGATTGTGTGAATGATTGAGAACACTTGACGGAAAACGTCTGGCATTGTCAACAGGAACACCCTGATATCTCATCTTCTGTGGCAGATATGAGTGTGACTGTTTGGGTATGAGGACAGTTGTATGATATGGTAACAGTGTAACATGGAGCAGAAGTAGCAGGTTTGATATCAGGCTGTCAACTGTCAACCAAGTGCGTGATTGTCCATTAGTGTGTGTCATCATTGCTGTGAGATCTCGGTAGGAGATGACAACATATAGTGAGTTACTGGTTTAGCTTGTGGTCAACCAGACATCAAGGAAGAGTTCTCTTGCAAGAACAAACAACCTAACATTTTACATACTTCAATGTTATGCGCGATGAGTAAAATTGAACATGCATCTCCGACTGCAGAAAAGGATTCTTATGTGGTGTGGCATGCCAGCCTCAGCTGACCCTTTGATCTTGACATTTGACACCTGTTGTGAAAATGTCAGTAGTAGTGAATGGATGCAGTTTAAATTTCTCACCAACAGCTTAACAAGTCCTTGACAGGTATTAATTCACCCCTGTTGCCGATGTGCACCAGTGCCAAACAGGTCATTTTCGTTTTGTTGTCTATAGGTGCCCACTATGAAAATCATGCCCTGCTGGGCTTTCTACATGGGCCAGGGCCAGAAGATGCCAGCCGTCTCTGTGAAAGTGGGCAGTCAGCATCCTGCTGGGGATACGCTGGTCCTCCAATTGCTAAGCTAGGTGCCTCACTTCATATCTTGATACCACTATCATTCCTGAGTACTAATTTTAATGCCACCTTCTTTTATCTGTACACATTCACACAAACTAATTAACCATCATGCCACCAACGTCTCACAAAGCATAACATATATACTTTATGAAAATCGTCCTACCAAGGGACTTCACAAACAAGAAACTGAAACAAAATGACTTTTTCAATTACTTTATCATACTATTTATTTCACAAGAAAAACAAATTAACCAAAAATAAACTTCACAGTCCCTGTGAATAATCTTCACTTTTACAGAAAATATTTGTTAAACAGTAGTTGAATTTACCAGGAAATCAATTTGATGATGAAACAAAATGTTTGGCATCACTTTTGGGTGTCATTGTTGATGGAGCTGACATAAATGTCCTTACACAAGACTCTGGGTCAAAAAGAACATGAGAATATTTACAAACATAAACCTATGAGCAAAACAACTTAACATCTAAACCAAAACACATATGGAGAAATGAAAGGAACAAAAAGGAAACAATATCTTGGAACAACATCATTCTCATCTTCTCAGCCACCCACATGGTTCGTTGTGTAGTGTAGGATTTGTTTAATTAGTTCTGTTTGGTAATAGTAGCCCATTGTTCACGCCCTTAAATCTAAGTTAGTTGCACTGTACTTGGAGCATGCAGGTGTCAAGAATGTCTACTACTTAAAATAAATATTTGTGATTTACAGAAGTGCTCATGATACAATCACAAAAGAAAGAAAACTCTTAGACATTACTCCCTTGCTGTATCTCAAACTTGTCACCATGTGGATTTGCCGGCCGAAGTGGCCGTGCGGTTAAAGGCGCTGCAGTCTGGAACCGCAAGACCGCTACGGTCGCAGGTTCGAATCCTGCCTCGGGCATGGATGTTTGTGGTGTCCTTAGGTTAGTTAGGTTTAACTAGTTCTAAGTTCTAGGGGACTAATGACCTCAGCAGTTGAGTCCCATAGTGCTCAGAGCCATTTGAACCATGTGGATTTCCACTCATCTATTGCACTAAATTAGCCAGCCAAAATCAAATATTTAAACCATCCTTCTCCTACTACAGTTGTCATTAGCAACCTTGTCCATCAATTAGATATATTAATGTTCTGTTCTGCTTCTGGAACAAAATTTAATCATGTGCAAATGTGCTTATGGATAATATCTGTGACAGTAACAAAACTGAAGTAGATTTGTGACACCTATAATTACATGTGAAACAAATGATTAGCACAAACATCAAACTCCTCTCAAAAACATCGAAAAGATAGATAAATTCTCGAAAGAAAAATAAGTCCTTTACTAGCTCCATACCCATCTCCATTGTCATATAGTTGCTGCTGCTGCCTTGTCTCTTGAGTAATGCATGCTCAGATACCACCAGACTGACATCATAGCTTTGATGAGGTCTTTCTTACTATTGCCTAGGATTATCTCGAATAATGTATGGCTGCATAATGATCTATAGCGAACTTATAAAACATAACTGCAACTAACATTTTAACAAAAATGCTTAATTTTGTTGTCAGCAATATTATTATCCTACTATTATCGTACCTTATGATTAGGAATTGTCCCTCATACCTGTTGCAGATAGTAGTAATGGACTCTCAGTGTTTCTCCCACACAGCAGAATCCGACAGATGCAGAATGAACACCAAACCCTGTAATGGGTCCCTAACTTTCTTAAAAATTCCTGGCAGTCCCAATATACTCTGGTGTGTGCAGCACATAAACATCACCCTCGCAAATATCTCAATTGTCCATGCATATTCTGGCATGGGCAGAAATCAATGCTAATACCTGGTGGTGGTCAATGCCTGCTCCGACATGGACATCTAAAAAAAGCTTCATCACACATCATCTATGACTGTGATTAAACTGCAACCTTCTTCCCATACTTAATGCTCCAGTTGACTTTATTCACTCCTGCTAATCTAGCTTGACAGAACCATGTTGTATTTTCTTTCTACTGTCACCTTACTGTGCAGGGCAAAACTTTGTCATGCTGCAACATTTGAAATATCTTTGTATGTAATGCACATACTGACCCCAAAATACTTCCTCCCTCATTCTCCAATATCCGAAAATGGGCACATATGTGCACTGTCTCAAATGCTTCCTATCTCTTTAACAAAAAATTTCACCTTATTCATTCGCTAGACTGTGTAGCACGTCGGACTTAGTAAAAAAGAAGTCAATTTCTTCCATCCAGCATTCATCTTTATCAAGATGTTATGTATATAAACAAACTAGAAGAATATCGCTATAAGAAAACAGAAATATTACCCAAATGTTCAACAAAATGCACATTTCAGGAGACTGAGGAGAAAAACACATCAAAAAAGAGATTACACATGAATCCCACAAATTATTTCACCTAAAAAACTTTTTTTTTTCTAGATACACACTTACTATATTCTATACTAAAACAATGGACTCTACACTAACTCCTCCATCTCCTTATGGTCATCACTGCTATTTTCTACCACAAGTTCGTTTGTCAGCTCCATACCCTCAGTTGATTCTAATCATTGTACCATTTTGTGGCCGATTGTGTCATAGGTCATGTGGTCTCGCTTCCACATTCTGGCACCTTGTCACTCATGATAGTGATCCTCTACTCTTTTGTCCCTTTGGCTGTAATTATTACTGTTACCATGACTGTTCTGACAGTCTTCCTTGTCACTGTCATTACAATGGTATGGCTGTCTCACCTGTGAGCAAAATCTGTTATCCATAAATTCATTATAGTTATGGTGCAGTCTTGCCATGTGTTTTTGTGTGCTGTGATTAGGGTTGTTATTCCTGCTTTCACTTATAATGTATTCAAGCCCTTGTAACAGAATCGTCTACGTTTCTTTGTTGTCTCCACAACGTTTTACTAGTGTCTGATGTTAAAAGTGCAGCAGCCTGCTGCAGCACAACTGGATTAAATCTGCTAGTGCAAAAGGACTGTCAAGAAACTGCTTCTTTTGACATATTTTCTCAAAAAAATTAATCGGACTGCATATGCTCAAGTTTGCAAAATTTCTTTCCAACATGATCTCATTTCCAATACGTCCATGAGCCTCCTGTGACCAATATATCATGAGGAGCTACTCTCGAAATTCTTTGTAAGATTGGTAGTTTTGTGCCACTGTCCTCATCCTTGTCACAGCTTCACCTTTGAGAAAACTACACACAAAGTCTAGTTGCAAGCGAACAGGCCATGATGGTGCAACTGAATAATGAATCAACTTCGCCCAAGCTTTGGGACAGAGGATTGATTTATTTCCTACAAAGCCTGAAATCTGCAAAGTTTCAAGAAGGATTTAAAGTTGAAAGCTTCCCTCTTCCACCAACCTTGTGGCTGGCCTCATTGAATGCTGGATGTAGCTCATAGCATGTGCTACTCACTGTTCAGGTCCTGTTTCTACATTTTTTGTCACTTCATGACCTATCAGTCTGTGGTAGATACAGAAATACCTCCAGGAGGAGATGTTAAAGATATCTTGAGCTACCTTTCCTTTTATCTAATAAAAAATAAGCAAGTGACATGCAAAGTTTAAGGAAGTTTTATTTAAACTGATTATACACATATACATATTATGATATAAAAAAGTTACAGTTGTAGTTCTCTTCCTTAAATGACGACTTCTATGCACCTATTCTTCCTGACAAATTGGTTAATTACGTCGTCAATGGCATAACCAATGTCTGGGTGAGTGCTCAACAGAGCTAAGCCATTAAGTCCATCCTCCTTCACTGCCCACCTCAGCCGTGTCTTTGTACACCGCAATGTTGAAAAACTTCTTTCTACTGCAGCAACAGATGCAGATAGACAAGCAAATATTTTGCACAGTGTGTTCAAAGTAGGATAGTCAGATCTAAGACAAACAGACAATGCTTGCATGACAGAATCATGAACATTAGTGGCATTTATGCCCGTCTGCTTGTGTTGAAGAATCTCTTCCACTAGTCTCTTTTTAATCACAAAGAGTAATTCTTCTTCAAAGAACGGTAGTTCAGTTAAGCACTGATTCAATTTGTGTGTCAGTTCATTACCGTCAGATTCAGTAGTTGTGAAGGCAAAAGTATGTTGACTTTTAAATGATAAATATTTTGTTCAGCAAAACATTCTCTCAATGTCAGTCGTAATATGGTCCAGTGTTGGAATAAAAACAGTACTTTTCCATTATGTCATGGCATCATCATTATGTTCGCAGTTTTCTATGTGTCTTTGTCTGCCTTTAAGACGAGGAACACTCATCTCCACTTCTAATTCATCCATAACTGCCTTCGCCTCTTCAACAATACGAGCAAAGTGGCTAATCAGCATTAGCTCTCATGGCACCGTACACGATGATTGCCAAATCTAAATTTGCTTTTGCCACCGCAACGTCAAAGCTAGGATCTTGTAAGGATTTTTCTGACTGGATATGGTATTCTCATAATGTCACTCAGTGTAAACAATGAGATAATAAACTTGCAATTAGAGAGAGCTCGAAGGAGAATATTGGCTTTGGCCACCGTTGTTCTATCCCTCCAACACTGTATTTCTTTAAGAAGTTTGCAAACTTTTCCGTTTCGTTTGACAAGGTGACTGCAGCGAGTGTTTCAGGTGAGTCTTCAACGTTGCGAACCATTTGCTCAACGCTGTAAAGAACAATACTACTTCTTCAATAGTACCAAGTGAGTTTCTCACAATTGTAACTTTGCAACTGCGAGAGACAGCAAAGTTGAGCTGATGACTTCAACATGGTGCTGCTTGCGTGTTGATAGCTTTCTTTTTTATTGTAACCACAGCTCCTTTCAATTCTGACATATTAACTGAGCAACCATCACAGCCTACAACGACACAGTTCCCCAGTGACAGCGAAAGGCTTTCCATTCTTCTTAGAATCTTAGTACCTAATACTTCACCAGTAACGCAACACTCTTCATCTTGACTCTCTTGAGGTTCATCATCAATATTTCGACTACAATCATTGTCTTTATGGATTGTAATGAAAGCCAAAAATCTTTAGTATTATTTGACGTCACCATCAACATGTCTTGTAGCTAAACTCAGTTGGGCAATGTGCGCCATGTCTGTAGTATCATCAAAGATTATGATTTAATAACGAGAATCTTTGATTTCCTCCAGTATTCTTGATAACATCACTGTTTTGCAGCATGTAATAAGTTCTATACACATCGTTTTAGTTATGTATGTGGCTTACGCTTTAGTGGTCTCAAGGTGATTTAGTTGCAAGTCTCCAGTGTCAATTCTAAATCTCAGAAGAGCTCTAAAGTTTCCCTTGTTTCTCACTATACTTTCATGATCATTTTCATTATAGACTCTCTATGCCCCCACAGAGGAATATTTTGCTTTCCATGAAATATGATTGTTTTTATTATAGGTACAAGATGGTCTCTGTTTTTCCCTACTGCTTTTCATTCTTTGTCGTGACAGTTGATTTATGACCTCAAGTTCACAGTTGTCTCACGTTGCCAAAAATAATATTGCATCTGTTGAAACTTCAACGTGGTACTTGAGCTGAGAGTGGGTCCCAAGGTCACTCTTTACCAGTAAGGTTGGTAAACTTTTGAGTGGTTAAGTCACAAGTTTCTTGGCAACAATGGATTTATTTCCTCCAACCATTTTATTATTCACAAAAATTGGACAGTTAATCAAGAATCAAGAATTTTATTCACCATAGATTGTTTTACATTGGTATTGGCTTCATCATATGGGATGTACTAGTACATACAGAATAATAAAATAAACAAGTGTCAGTACATTATAGAATAGATTTCAAGCATGGCGGTGTATCAAATTACACCAGGGTAGCTTATAAAAGTTAATGCAATAATCTATACTATAATCGAATATAATATACTATTGTATTGTTTATTGTATACACTATGTAATTACACATGATTAACCACAGCACACAATAATATGTTTAACTACAGACAACTTTTAAATGCTAATATCCTCCTCAAGCATCTTAAAGAATTCTTTTATGTCATAGAATGGATTATCTGACAGCCAGCTGTACCACTTAGTTTTTAAAAAAATTATATCTATAGACTGAAGATGAATTGGCAGTTTATTGAACATTTTGAGTGGGTTAACTTTGTGGGAATTTCCTGTTCTTGTTAATCTGTGGCACGGTATGTCTAAATTACCCTTAGCCCTGGTGTCGTGTTCATGTATTTCCCCTCTGGCAATAAATTCTGAAATATTATTTTTAATATAGAGTACAGACACATAGATGTATAAATTTATAATTGTGAGTATTCTGAGTCTGGAAAAAAGAGGACGACAGTGCTCCTGATGATCTCTGTTACATATTATGCATAAGACTTTTTTTGTAATTTCAAGATGATCTTGATGTGAAGAGTGTGCCCTCATATAATCAGGTCATATGAAATATGTGACTGGAGTAGCCCAAAGTATGTCGCCCTAAGGTACTCTGAGCTCACTACCTCCCTTACTTTCAAGATAAGGTATGCCACCCGAAATATTTTTCCACATATGTGATTGACATGTTCCTCCCAATAGAGTTTAGAGTCAATGTGAATACCTAAGAGTTTTACCGACTTACTGCCTACTTCATTTGATGTACCCATTAAAAGTTGTTGGGCTTTATGAGGATTGCAAACGAGCTTATTGGCTGCAAACCAGTCCAGGGCCTTATCAAGTGTTTCTTTTGTTACTTTATTCAGATCCGAAATATTCTGATGTGGGGTAACTAGTGTTGTATCGTCTGCATAACACACGACAGGGTGGGCTAATGGAATGAAGTCCCTTTTTAACTTGTTAGAACACCAACTATGGATACTATTCAAAGTGATTCTCATGCACTTGCCTGTGTTCAGCCTGTCCCCTTTTGTTGTGCTTGGAAGTAGGAAATATATAACCTTTTTTCAGGTTTCCTTGGAGCTATGAAAAGCTTGTGTTTTATCTCATCACCAATATTTCCTACATCTACATCTACATCTACATACATACTCCGCAATCCACCATATGGTGCGTGGCGGAAGGTACCTCGTACCACAACAAGCATCTTCTCTCCCTGTTCCACTCCCAAACAGAACGAGGGAAAAATGACTGCCTATATGCCTCTGTATGAGCCCTAATCTCTCTTATCTTATCTTTGCAGTCTTTCCGCGAAATATAAGTTGGCGGCAGTAAAATTGTACTGCAGTCAGCCTCAAATGCTGGTTCCCTAAATTTCCTCAGTAGCGATTCACAAAAAGAATGCCTCCTTTCCTCCAGAGAGTCCCACCCGAGTTCCTGAAGTATTTCTGTAACACTTGTGTGATGATCAAACCTACCAGTAACAAATCTAGCAGCCTGCCTCTGAATTGCTTCTATGTCCTCCCTCAATCCGACCTGATAGGGATCCCAAACGCTCGAGCAATACTCAAGAATAGGTTATAGTAATGCTTTATAAGCAGTCTCCTTTACAGATGAACCACATCTTCCCAAAATTCTACCAATGAACCAAAGACGACTAACCGCCTTCCCCACAACTGCCATTACATGCTTGTCCCACTTCATATCGCTCTGCAATGTTACGCCCACTGACAGGTGCCTTAGTTGATATAAGGCAAGCCAGACTTTGTCATCCTGGCCTCTGTCGTCTCATTTAAGAATTGATTCGGTGAACTGTGGATGGTTGACTGTTGCTGAGAACCGCAGATCCTTCCAAGATGCATGTGCATAGCAAACACTGAGTTGTTAATTGAAGAACAGCTGAGCATCATAGAAACCTCCCATGCTGAGTCTGTGGGTGAAATTAGCGCTACCACTATGAGACAAGATCTTCTAGCTCGACTATCACCAGATCTCACTAAGGAACAACAGAAGAAGCTACTTGCCATTCTTCAAGAGTTCTCTGAATGCTTCAATCCACAGGTGAAGAGCAAATTAGGCAAATCAACGGTGAAGCACTGGATTGACACTGGAGACCATCAGCCAATAAGTCAGAGAGCATACCATATGGCAGCAACGGAATGTCGAATAATTTGTGACGAGGTAGAGAAAATGATGAAGAATGACATCATTCAGCCTTTGCAGAGCCCATGGTCATCACCAGTGGTCATTGTCAGGAAGAAGGATGGCAGTTGGCGCTTTTGTGTTGATTACAGGAAGCTTAATAAGATAACTAAAAAGGACGTTTACCCTCTCCCATGAATTGACGATACACAAGATTGTCTGAAGGGGGCTAAGTTTTTCTCAACTATGGACATGTACTTGGGATACTGGCAAATCGAAGTAGATGGGGCTGATCATGAGAAAACGGCATCCATCACCCCTGAGGGCCTGTATGTGTTTAAGGTAATGCCGTTTGGTTTGTGTAATGCACCAGTAACTTTTGAACGGATGATGGATAATCTTCTAAGGCACGTGAAGTGGACGATGTGTCTTTGTTATTTAGATGACATTATAGTGTTCTCAGAGACATTTGATGAACTTATAAAAAGACTGAGAACCGTTCTTAAGTGTCTCCAACAAGGCGAACTGAAACTTAATCCAAGAAAGTGTCTCTTTGGAGCAAAAGAAATCAAAATTCTTGGATACCTTGTGTCAAACGAAGGTGTGCGGCCACATCCAGAAAATGTGAGGTCTGTAACGGAATTTCCTATTCCTAAAAGTATTAGAGATGTGAGAAGCTTCCTCAGATTATGTTCTTATTACCGTCGTTATATCAAAGACTTTTGTATCAAAGCCAGGCCACTCCAAGGGTTGTTAAAATATGATGCTAAATTTATCTGGGGTGGTACTCAACAAGATTCTTTCGATGTGCTGCAAAAAGCTCTGACAACTGACCCTGTACTTGGTCTGTATTATGAGAGAGCACCTACAGAACTACACCCAGATGCCAGCGGGTATGGGATTGGTGCTGCTCTGGTGCAAATTTTGGATGGAAAAGAGATTATACCTATGCTTCTGGGACACTTACAAAAGCTGAGAGAAACTGCTCAATTGCAGAAAGAGAATGTCTTGGTGTGATCTGGGCCATGTGCAAATTTCAACAGTATCTCTATGGAAGGCCATTCACAGTTTTTACAGACCATCACTCACTTTGTTGGTTGACCGGTCTTAAGGATCCAACAGGACGACTCACCAGGTGGAAACTACGTCTTCAAGAGTATGACATTACCATAGTGCACAAAAGTGGAAGAAAACACCAAGATGCTGACTGTCTTTTAAGAAACCCTATGCAAGACCATCAAGACTTTCATGAACATAGTGACTGTCTCACTGCACTCCAGGATCTCCCTGCTGAGCAGAAGAAGGATGCCAAGATATCTCAAATTATGCTTGCTTAAATCAGCCAGAGGATGTGAACGGACAATATAAGGTAGTTAATGGATTACTTTGGAAGAAAAACTTTGATCCCTTTGGAAAGAGGTGGCTACCAGTGATTCGTAAACACATGCGCCTAGATGTTCTACAGAAATTCCATGGCACACCTGAGGCCAGACATTTAGGATTTATTAAGATATATGATAGAACTCACAAGAGATTTTTCTGGCCATGTTAATTTAGCAGTGTCTGTCACTATGTGTCGCACTGTCGAGAGTGCCTGAGGAGAAAGGCAGTTCCTCAGACACCACCTGGCCGACTCATACCAATTCCACCAGCCAAAACGCCTTTCCAGTGTGTTGGGATTGACCTCCTTGGATGATTTCCAACGTCTGCCAGTGGCAATAGATGGATTACTGTTTGCACTGGTCATCTGACATGCTATGCCATTACAAAAGCCATGAAAACAGCCGAAGCATCTGAGGTAGCCAAATTCATCGTGGAAGACATTGTATTAAAACACGGTGCCCCAAAGTTGTTAATTACGGATCAAGGGAAAGTTTTTCAATCGCATCTTTAAACAGAGATAAATCGTCAGTGCAACATTACTCATCACACGATGACTGAGGAAGCTCGAGAGCTGAGGAAGCTCGGCAGTTATCTCAACTCCGCACGCTTGAACTTGGGAACTTTGCCTTTCGTGGGCAAGTGCTCTACCAACTGAGCTACCCAAGCACAACTCATGCCCCATCCTCACAGCTTTACATCTGCCAGTACCTCGTCTCCTACCTTCCAAAATTTACAGAAGCTCTCCTGCGAACAGGTTCGAGCCTCGGTCCGGCACACAGTTTTAATCTCCCAGGAAGTTTCATATCAGCGCACACTCTGCTGCAGAGTGAAAATCTCACACTGCCCTGTTGTCTACCAGCCTGGTGACCTTGTCTGGATCTTCACTCCTGTTCGGAAGGTTTGTCTCTCTGAGAAGCTCCTCAGGCGCTACTTTGGACCTTATTAGGTTGTAAGACAGTTGTCTGATGTTACTTATGAAATTTAAGATTTCGACCCCGACACAAGACAAAGAAAAATCAGATACGGTCCACATCCTTCAAATGAAGCCTTTAATGATCCTGCAAACCTGGGTAAATTCAAAGCTCCAGCGACAGGCTACAAAAAGAAGAAAGGTGACGAAGAGTGTAGCGGCAAAAGAAGTTCTAAGAAGATCACTGCCAGGGTGAGAATCAGTCATCAGGAGTCAGAGAATGCAGGACTGATGATGCGTTCCCAGACTATGAGGACGTAACGCCGAGACTCTGTTCTCTTAAGGAGGGAGCAATGTCGCAGAAGAAACTGAGTAGCACTGTGATGTAGTGGTTACAATACTAAACTGTTGCATCGAGGGTCATGAGCTCAAAACTCACCTGGACTGTACAATTTTAATTTATATTCTGTTTGAGTACATTCTAGAAGTATCCATAAATGTCAAGAGTCATTCTATAGGAATGTTCTGTAGCTGTATATATACTGCATGTGTTCTGGCAGGAGGCAGTTCACTCTGTGCTCTTCTATCTGCAAGTGCAGAATAAACCTTCGTTATGTGAAGTTAGTGTTCATCATTCATCTAATTACACATTCTTCTATGTCACAATGTACTTGATCGAGAAGTAGCGGCTCCAGTCATGAAAGTTGACAACAGCCGGGAGAGCGGTTTGCTGAACCACATGCCTATCCATATCCACATCCAGTGATGCCTACTGGCTAAGGATGACACTGGACCTTCCAAGGCCATTTCAGACAGAGTATATCTGATTTTAGAGGATGATACCAAAATGGAAATCTTTAAGGGATTCTTTTTGAAGGGAATTGAAGAAAGGCCAGTGTTATTATCAGGTGAGGCAATTGCTGTGTGCAGTAGCAACTGGTGTTACTTCAATTCCTTAATGTTTTTCAAAGACATTATGACACACAGAAAGGCTGGAACAAATGTGTCATTTGAATGACCACACACACAATTGTCGAACAATGACACTGAGGTTTCAGAAACAGATTCCAGTGGGAGTGTATTCCTAGACAATGACCTTGACTGTGTTGTTACTGAGGAGTTGCTGCCCTGCAGGGAGGACCATTTTCCCCTAGATAGCAAAAACACTCCCTCCAACACCACCGCCACCAGCACTGGCACGACCAGCACTGGCACGACCAGCAAAGGAAAGGAAATTAGGCAGCTCTAGCTTTGAGAAGGAGCTTCCTGATGTAGAGAGTGCAAAAATTAAATCACTGGAATTAGAACCTGAGTGTGAGGACAGTTGAGATTTTAGTATCTCTAGTGACTTATTTCGACTAGATAGAACCAATAGAAAAATTAGATGCCATGGGGGAGGTAATTACTGTTTTTAAAAGCACAATTTTAGAAAACAACAATGTGGAAATGAGGAAAGTTGTAGCACTGTACATGAGCAGGATGGTAGAAAATGATTGGTCTGGAAGAAAGATTAATTGAAAGACTTTACTTGGCATTAAATTGATTTCTGATGAATAATGTTCCCAAAAACAAAATATAAGCAAAACTTGTTGGTTATTCAATGTATTATCTTAGGAATTTAATCTGTCTCGTATATTGGGATATGTGTGTATACACTTCAAGATAAAGTACTTTGAGATGAAGTGTACAGATAAAACTTAGAACATACAAGATGTGATAAAATTGTGGTTGACTCACTTTGCCATCTCTTCAAAAGGTTTTGTGATTGGTGAGGAAATTTGGGTACTACTAATGACACAGTAGCTGTCAGGTATTAGACTGTTTTATCATGTGGTTAAACCCATATGCATAAGATATTTCAGATTTTGAAGCAGAAGTAAGAGAACACTTTGTGTTCACTTACTCTGTGGAAATGTGTTACATGGTGCATTACCTACCATTCTCAAATATTTCAGCTGACAAACATTTCCAGAACCAATTCCATTTCAAGTATGAATTGCAGGGGTGTTTGTGAATAAAAGCCCTTTCATAATATATATTATAATTTATAACATAAATCAAATTGTATTTTATAAATTACAGTATAAATCAAATAATGTTACAAAGTACATTTTTGTTTTCTTTTGGCTTTTTTCTTAAGAATTAAAAGGACTATCACAATTTTATTCACTTAATAATGTTAGCATACATATATGTTCATGAGTCAGTCACATGAAAAACTTTCAGGTACATCTAAATTCACATTGCCTCTCCCTGAGAATTTAACTTTACTGAAACACTTACATTTACATCCACTCTTGACCCCATTCCTGATTGCAATAAACATTGGGTTGATACCTTCTTGATTAGTAGCAATATTATGTAAACTAGTAGTAGTTTTTACAATTGCCACTGCATTGTCAACATAAGTTTCAATGTCTTTTGACAAAATTCTTCATTTTGATTAAAGACTGAAAAATGAGCATTCCATAACTCTTCTGGTCTTTGAAAGTCTCTCATTGAAGAATGTCTTTTCAGCATTTAAATTTCATTTTGAGTATGGTATCATTACATAGACCCATCATGGGAACAAACACATGTGGTATTTTCACATCAAAATATAGCATGAATGAATCCTCAGGCAAAATTAGTCGATTGGATTCAATTTTTTTGATGAAAAGCATAATTATTAAATACTGCAGTATCACACTCTCTTCCACATGCTCCAACATCAATAATTGCAAATGTATATTTTGCATTTTTACTGATATCAGGAATACAGAAAAATAATTTTTATAACTGAATCACTGACTTCCACAATAATTGGGTTGCAAATTCTTATGTCTCTCCCATCAGTAATGGCAATGGAGTTTGGAAACTGACATTTGTTCTCAAACACATCTGCAGTATTGGAAAGGTATTTTTAGTTGGTTGTGACATACATAATGGCTGGAATATTACCACACAGCTCTTGACTCTTCCTTTACAATATTTCCCACTGTTGTTTTTCCAATTCTAAATGGAAGTGAGAGCTGGTGAAATGGCACACCTATAGCATAATACCTGAAGGAATGGGACAGAAAATGTATTTACACAGCTTTTAATTTGTAGAAGTGGTATGTTGTGAATTGGACCAGGTAGTCTATAATAATTGCTTTCAGCTCTAGGCACACATGTTTACTATTCAGACTAGCAAAAAAATGTTTGGTCCTCCGTGGTGTAAATTTATCAAATACATAATCTTTTTACCATCAACAGCATGAGAAAATTTGTAACTGTTGCATAATTTATGTTATACAAACTACTCTAGCACAAATTTGAAACAAATAAATTGTAAAGGAAATGTGAAACAAAATTCTAATGATATATACATTGATCAGCCAGAACAAAATGACCACTGACCAACTATCAATACAAAACCATTCAGGTGATAGCAACATCACCTGGCGAGGAATGGCTGTTAGTCAGACACATCCATGGTGCATGTAGTATCAGTGAGTGTGTTGTCTATGTGTAGAATGGGGAAAGTGCATGATCTATCTGAGTTTGACCAAGGGCAGATTGCGAGGCTCAGCACGAGCATTTTGGAAACACACAGAGCATCAAACACTCCTAATGATGGACCTCCTCTGTCAATGACCCATGCATGTGCCAATATTTACACCATGACATCAGCAACTACAACAGAAATGAGCATGTCATCATTGACATTGGACATTGGTGCAGTGGCAGAGCATTGCATGGTCTGATGAATCCCAATATCTTCTTCCTCGTGTTGATGGGGGCACAAATCCATTGTCTTCCAAGGGAATAGCTCCTTGACACCTTTACTGCGGGACAGAAAAACTCCATCTTGCTCTGTGGAACATTCACGTGGGCATCCGTGGGTCCAGAGGAGCTTGTGCAAGGCACCATGACATCCAAGGAGTATCATACACTGGTTGCAGACCATGTACACCTGTTTATGACTATCATGTTTCCCAATGGCAGTAGCATTTTTCAACAAGGTAATGCACCATGTCACAAGGACAGGAGTGTGATGGAGTTGTTTAAGGAACACAGTGATGAGCTCCAACTGATGCGCTGGCCCCCCAACTTGACAAATGTGAACCTGATCAAACACATCTGGGATGTGACTGAATGTGGCATCAAGAGCTCACTGACCCCTCCTCCCCCTCCCCAGAATATATGGGAATCAAGTGATGTGTGTGTGCAGATGTGGTGCCAACTCCCGCCAGCACCATACCAAGGCCTCATTGCTTCCATGCCATGATGCGTCACCCTGTTATCCATGCCAAAGGTGGAAATACCAGCTATTAGGTAGGTGGCTGATCATTGTATGTCATGCTATGCTTTGAAAGCACATGCCAGTATGTGATACAAAATTTATAAGTTGAGAAAAAGCTTATCTCAATGCAATGATCAGTCTTTCTTCCACACTTATTGTCTGCTGAAAGTTCATTGTCATCTAAGTGATAGTCCTCTTTAAACCACTGATGAGGTAATCAAATGCATCTATGATATTTTGTTGAAATTGTACATCTTCTGAGTGAATATAATGAAGAGCTGAAACATCATTTAGAATATTCCTCAGTGTTTATGAAAGTAAAAAATCTAATACAGAATGACTTAACTACTTCTGCTTCAAACACACTCATGAATAAAATAAGAGAGGATATAAGTGAATCAATTTTTGAGTCAGTTATTCTGTATGATGTAACTGATGTATATAATTTCTTGAAGATCTCCTCTGTACCTGACTATGTCGGAGGGGTCAAGTCGTTGGAAGATTTTTAAAATTCATGAACATGCTGTTCATTTGAACAGATTCCAATTAAAAAACAGTGATAAAAACATTATTTGCTGCAATGTTCATTCAGTGTTTTGCTCATCAAGTGAATTCATTGCTATCGCAAGTTGTGTTAGGGATCAAAAACTTTGTTTAGAATGCTTTTCATACTTCTTTTCTGAGTCAACCAAAAGAACATCAGCTCTAGATCAGGAAGTAAAGAAACGACTGCCTAAAGTATATGCCATGTAGTGTTCTGCATCTCATGTAGTGAAACCATATATTGCAATCACCTGGTTTCACGTTTCAATTAGATAACAAATACTGATAAGTGGTACAAAGAAACCTCTACTGCTGCTCACAGATTTGATACAATGATGCAAGTTGTCAGTTTGTTTCACTCTACATACTTTTGCAGATATTTTCCCTCTCAATGGTGTCTCATTTAATACAAGAGAAGCCAAAGCATACTGCTTTCGCTAATGTGCAACAAAAATCGATGAATTCTAAGGAGTGTTGAAAACGAAACATTACAGATTTGAAAGAATGTTGCAAAGAGCCATACATGACTAACATATGGATATACCACTGTTTAAATGTCCTAGGCATGAGATTAAAGTCAATTTGGAAACAAGGTAAGGTCCTACTGTAAAGTTTTGGACACAGTGACAGGACATTTATAAAATAGATTCAGTAATTAGTACTTCATTATTGTTGAAACTTTTAAATGTAGATAATGTTGATAAACATAAACAGTGTTACATGGGATATTCAAAATTACTAGAAGATTGTTATGGGTAATTTTTTTTTCCTTGGTTAATATCACAGCTGATCATGCACCACAAAAGTGTTGGTGATTTGTAGAAACTTTATTCTCAAATAGACTCAACAGTGTCAGGTTTGAAATTGTTAGTCATTCTCAAGGTGTGACACTCATCTTTGGTCTCTACCAGTTAAGATCTTTTTATGTTTTGTTACATGTCTGCAAGTGGTACATTATTCCTTGTAGATATATGAGGTAGTCTGTGTTGATACATCAAGAAACAGGTCAAGTTCATTCATGATGTTGTGATGGTGGGCACACCAAAACACATTAGGACTTCTCTGCCATTCTGTCAAGTTTCTATGCCAACCAATCTTCCTGTGCTCATTCATACAACTGATTGTCATATACACATCATTTCACTACCATCACTTACATCAGTGGTGGAGCATCACATAACTGCCTGGTAGCAGTTCAATGCTATATACAGCATTCAAAGGGGAAATGTGTGCACTTTTGATTGTGTGACTAATATTTTTTTCTGATGAGTTTATTTGATAGAACTGAGGAATTGTAACCTGTGCATCTTGCACACTGCCATCATGCCGCATAATAGATTCTAAAACTTTATCATAACAGCAATGTAAATCCTTCAGTGACTTATTTCGCCCTGTATTAAAGACTGCACATCAGCTTTGGAAAATAGTGGAATATACAAAATCACTTGTAATTGTGACAAATTCTACATAGGCCAGTCTGGCAGGACAGTATCCACACACTTAAAGGAATACTATAGAAGTAGCGAACTTAGAACAGGAGTCACTACTTTTGCAGACTATCTGCTTAAAGAAGGTCTCAGTTGTGAGGTGTGACATAAGTCTTACATAATGTCCACAAAGGGAAGAAGATGAACTACCTTGAACTAGCGGAAAGTAATACACATGTATCGACTTGTTCAAGTTTTCTACTGAATGAACATACACAATTCCCTTATTCACCAATTTTAACTGCAGATACTGCTGATAATGTCATTCAGTGGACTTTGTAAATTATCCCTCCTGTTCCCATGCCCCATATTTACTTTATTTTGCAGTTTTGTATGTCCTCTTAAAATTTTATGATGTATAATTACAGTTGTTTGCTTACTTGTTTGGTCTCACTTGTAATATTTTAGCTGTTTGTAACAATGGACCTGTTAAGGACTACATTATCTTATTCAGTCAACCTCTTGGAACATGTCACCAAAGTTTTCTCTATTTCCTCTGTATGTCCATCTTTTCAGAGACAGTTGTGGGACTCGGCTGTTCAATACAGAATGACAAATCAAACCATTTTCAGCTGTCTAATTCCCAAACTGTTATTTTATTGGACTACACCGTCTTCAGGCTCCCTGACCAACATGTAGGAAGATTCCAACCATGGTTCTGGTCAACATAGATTGGTATCTGTAGATTTCTCTTCAAAAGAAATAAAATGTTCCTTTCATTTTTTACTTCCTACATTTTATTTCTTTTGAAGATAAATCTACAGATACAAGTCTTCGAAAGCTGGCTCCTATGTTGACTGGAACTGTGGTTGGAACCTTCCTATATGTCGGTCATGGAGCCTGAAGATGGCGTAATAAATCACCAAAACTGGTAGCCCAGTAAAATAACTATTTGGAAATTAGATGGCTGAAAGGTAATTGATTTGATGTTCTATTACTCTATTTTGTTCAACTTCTTTTTCTTCTCAGAACAATTGTTGTAATTCCTCATATAGTCCATTATTTAATACGGCATATATTTTATCTAAGCTAAATAGTTTTATATCACATTTTACTGAAACAATTCTTTGTATTCTAGTCTTAAATTGGACATTAACAATAACTATCATCTGTGATATCCAGCTACGGTACTCTGTAGACGTACATAGCTTAAAATCTTTATTTTGCAAAAATTTCACAGCCATGTATATTTATCTTTGTACCTGACAATGGTGTAACAGTCAAAAACCAGTTTGTATAATAATAAATATTACAGAATATTACAGCAGTATCATGTGTCTTTTCATTCCTAATGAAAAAAATATTCTACCAAGAACCAACAGAACAGTAAATTAATGCAATTTACTGGCATACATTTACAATCACACACACTGACTTCACAGTTCATATATTGTATTTTTTACTATTTAACATTGCAATGGATTGATTTGTTAAACTACTGTGAACCATAATGCTATGGTTTCTGATAGTGTGCTGCTTTTCTATAGTTCATTCTTATGTGGCACTACTAATAATTGTAGCTGAGCACACCCATCATAGATTGTTAGAAACACTAAATTTGTCTGTTATAATTACAAAATCATTTCTTGCAGCAGATTGCACTGATAGGGCTTCAATAATTGCATACTCAATATTGAGTATTATGTAGTCAACAGTTGCACATGTATACTTTTGAGTAAGGTTTTCTTCCAAAGCTTTGTCTATGGTGCTGCAATATCATACTAGTCTGTGGAGTTACTCACTCCATCTTCAACAGCTGACCATTCATCCAACTGCACAGATGGGAAATTCTACTTTGTACAACTCATTCAATTAGAGGCTTATTCAATTAGAGGAAATTCCATTATTTGTAACTAAATGGTTTTCAGTGTTAGACTTTTCACAGTGCTTATGATTCATATCACGCAAGTAGTAGTTAACAATTCACCAGATACAATATTAGTGGTACTGATTTGTTGAAAGGGACATAAATGAGACAAAGAACTTTGCTAGTTTTGTGGCAATTCACCACATTTTAGAGAGAGAGTGTGAACTCCCCTGCCTCCCCCCCCCCCCCCCCTCTCCCATACACACAATTGAATTTAGGGCCATGGGGCAGGGCTGGAATTAGTATCAGGCAGAGAATTAGGGAGACAGGCCAGGAGAATTACAAGATGGGTTGCAAGGACAACACCCATCTATGCAATTTAGAGAAGTTATTTTGGTGGCAAAGACCCAGAGAATATAGTCTGTGAAACAGTTGCCACTAGTGTTGCTCTTGCCCCTTGGTCACAATTTGGTGGTGGCCATTGACTTGTATGCACATCTGGTAGGTGACCATGCCCACATAAAAAGTTGTGCAGAAATAACAGGAGCACTTGAATATGATATGACTGCTTCTGCAGGCGGACATGCTCCTAATAGGATAGAGTAAGTTAGTGATGGAACTGGAGTAGGATGTGCTGGATGGGTGCAGTGGACAGGTCTTGTACCTAGGTCTCCCATGGGTGTATGGCCCATGTGGCAAGGGTTTATGAGCAGGTGTAGTGTAAGGATGAACTAAAGACAACTATATTGAAAAACAACATCTGCAATATTAAATGCATGGAAGTACAGTAGAAATCTGCAATGGAAGCTGCCCTGGCCATTTTCCTCACATCTGAAGGAAGAATGGTAGGTAGGTGATTTCTGTGCTGGTGGAGGGGGGGCACTTGTGCTAGTTGCTCCAAAATAGATCATTTTGTGTCTTTTAGCTCAATATGTTGCTGCAGATGCAGCTGCCATAGTGTCTAAAATTCTGGCACTGGGTGTCAACAGGCAGAGTCCAGAGCTCAAGTTTAGTCAATGCACTAAATAGAGTCCTTGTCACCACAGAATATTTGGAACAGAAACGGATGAACATACTGGTTTACTAAACACAGTAACAGGATAAAAAGTGAAATACTTTGTACTTGTCTGTGCACAGTTATCATCCACTAGGGCCAAACACAAAACAAGATGGCTACCCCTAACGTCCAATGGCACAAAATCCAAGTTGTCACATGCAATAACAAAGTCCCCCAATGTAGTAATACAGTATATATCAATGTACACAGGCAACAGCATCTTTCCTCGACCAATTTGGGTGATGTCACTAGTTGCTTGATGAACCAAAGTGATTTTGCATAGACAATTCTGGTTCCTGTATACCAATCAAGTGCCATAGTTGAGGGCACCAATTGTGTTGTGAGAGTCCCCTAGTGCACCCACAGTGTCTAGTAAGAGCCTCCTAGTCTGGGCCACTTATTGATGTCTGAGTCAGAGTCTGAGTTTCTGATAGTCTGGCATTAGTATGGGATATAAGAGCTATGACTTCCTACACTTGCACTTATGACTGAGAACTGTAGGCTCTCCCTAAATGTCAGGTGAACATTATGCAGAGACATTGGGGTGCATACAAGGGTTTGTTTCAGATGGTTCAGATGGCTCTGAGCACTATGGGACTTAATATCTGAGGTCATCAGTCCCCTAGAACTTAGAACTACTTAAACCTAATTAACCTATGGACATCACACACATCCATGCCCGAGGCAGGATTTGAACCTGCGACCATAGCTGTCGTGCGGTTCCAGACTGAAGCGACTAGAACCGCTCGGCCACAGTGGCCATCCGGGTTTGTTTCCCCTTCGGATGAAAAATACTCATTGTCAGAGTGGTGTGTTCATAGGTTTACTTCTGGAGATGCCAAGATGATACTTCAACATTGAAAATATTAGATCACTTTATTACAATTTGGACAAAATGAAATACTTAACTTTTTCACAGTCCATGTTCGGAAATATCTCAAGAGTATTTATTACTGTCATTGAATATTACCATATCACTTGATCCAGACAAAAGTCTAGTCTCTTCTCACAGAATCCAACTGACAATAGCCATTTATGCAGAGTCCTGTATAACATAATTGTCACTCTGCTGGCTCAATAGAGAGACAATGCTGTCATCGTCAGTGATGATTGTTGACTGGCTGAGCAGTACTGTATTCATGCATAAGTAATTGAGCTTACGTAGTGCTGTATGGAAACTCTTCTGGACATGTCGATGCCACCATCTCTCAGGCATCATTGTCTCTGGCAGTTACTATATTTACTTGCGGTTTCCTCATGAGGCCCCAACATTGCCTTCGCATTTTTCTCTTTGGATGAGCTGCAAGCCTCCATACCATTATTGTGAAGTGCTGTGTCATGTGACTACAGTGGGGAGAGGGCAGAATGCAGATGAAGATGAGGTGACAGGGAGTGGAACTATACCCAGTTGTAGCTCCCTGTCCATGCCCCAGTATCCACCTTGTGAGTAACTGGGAACACCAGCTGAAAAGCCAGTCACTGAATGCATGCCCATGTCCAGTGACTTAGACACTGTGATCAGGCAGACAGCAAGGGGACATTCTGGGGTGGTGCGATGGCTGTCTGGGGCAGCACTCCATAGACATTAGCACTGGATGCAGAACAGGTGCTGATGTCAGTGACATCAGTGATGGCAGGTACACCACTCTGGACTGTGCTGGCCATGACTGATGGAGAAACGGAGATAACCACTGCAACAGCGGCGTGACACAACAGCCATGGGCACTGCTCTGGTCTGTGGGCAAAAAATCTGCAGCATAGTTGTAAGAGTGCCACAGCTGGTTCTGGTGATGCTGATGCAGCCCAGCAGGACATTGTATGTGATGTAAGAAGAATGTCTTAAGGCTTCTGTTATGACACCATGCTCCCAACACTGTTTCTCGAGAAAAACTTTAAAGAAACCTTCACCCTATGGTTGACACTTCATCTGACCTGGCAGAATGTATCGATTCTGCTGTGGCTGCAAAGGATGAAACAGGGTATGGTAGCGATGACTGTATAACAATTCTGCTGACAACTTCCCATCACATGGCAAGGAATGGTAGAAGGAAAGAAAAATCTTTAAGGCTTGGTCCCATGTGCTGGAGGAACAGAATTTCTCCATGTGACTTTTGAATGTTCGAACAAGCCAGTCAGCTTCACCATTAGACTAAAGGTGAAAAGGTGCAGTAGTCACATAGTGTATGCCACTGGCAGCACAAAACTGTTGAAAATCGACTGATATGAATTGCAGTCTGTTACCCGAGACAAGGACATCAGGAAGACCTTTGAGACAAAAAATAGAATACAAAGGTCATACCATAGTTGCAGAAGTGGTGGATGTCTTGGGGGACAACAAAATGAAATCTACCACCAACAACCATCATGTGTTCCAGAATGGACCCGTAAAATCAATATGAATCCACTGTCATGGTCCAGACAGGCGTGGCCACTCAAAAAAGCGCTGTGTCAGAGCTAGCTGATGTTCTGCACAAACAATGGAAAGAGAGGTCATTTGCTCTGTCTGAGCATTCTGAGTCTATTTGAGAATAAAATTTCTACAAATTGCTAACAATTTTGTGACACGCCATCAGCTATTATCTTAAACAGGAAAAAAGAAATAATTCATAGTAATCTTCTTGTGAAAGTTGTCTGTAACACTGTTTATATTGGTCAAAAATATCTGTATTTAAAAGTTTCAAATATAACAGAGTCCTAATTACTGAATATGCCTTGTAACTGCCCCAGCATTGTGTCCAAAATTATCACACATAGGATGTTTAGTTGCTGGTTCATCCATATGTTGGTCATGAATGAGTCTTTTCCAATTTGTTTCAAATCTGTCATGTTTAGTTTTCTACATGTTAGAATTTATTGATTTTTGTTACACATTAGTGAATGTAGTAAGCTCTGGCTTGCCTTATATCAACTATTTCCAAGTAAACATTTTGAAGGGACTTGTTTGAAATGCATACTTGCAACTATGCATCTTACAAAAGGCCATTGCTCACAGCAACATTTAAAGCCTGTGTATCTTCAATAGTCCACACAACACAAAATGGACAGTGGCAGACTAGAGGCAGGTAATATGGTCCAATCAGTCACAATTGTCCCTATATTTGAATGATGCAGTTGATGGAGTTTGTTAATAGCCCAACAAGAAATTTAATACACAGTGTGTGGAGGATGTACCCAGGCCAGAACTGGTTCTATAATGATTTCATATGATGATTTTGGCCCACTCATTCAGATTACCACAAACATCAATCAGGATATTTATTTTCTACTTCTTCATGAAGAGTCTGTTGTGCTCCCATCTTTCAAGACAACAACCATAGTGTTTAGTGTTCACAGAGCTGCATATAAAGGTTCATGGCTTTGCGACCACTCACTTCTCAACTGCCCCACTAATTTACTAGACCTTAATCCCATATAAAATGTCTGGGATTATTTGGAACAGCTGGTGTTATGTCTCACAAAGTGAAACAGTAGTGTTCTGTAAACACTCGAAAATGTGTGTGAGGAACAATGACATGTGGCGCCATTGAACAAACACTAAGTGTCAACCCAATCTGCAAGCAGACAGTCTGGGAACATGGCCGGGGACAAACATGGAAGTAAGAAAGCTTGACAGTTTGAAGAGTTCACACACGAAAAGCCACCAAGTTGAAGCCAAGTAAAAGAGAAGAAAGGCTGATGCTAGCAAGCGACTAATACCAAACTTGGCATGGCCAAACCAGGAAAGTTACAATTCCAAAGGCACTGCCCACTCTATGTGACACCCATGCTGCTCACAGTGCAGTAACACATCACTCAGACTTTTGATCATGAACAATTCCTCATCTGACATGCCTGTGTCTGGCGAGGGTACGAAATCCCTTCCAGCTTTAAAAGGCATGCAGGACCCAAAATGCCTGGGTCTGTACCAGAGTTGTTGAGTCAAGGGACAACAGATGATGGAGACCTCTGCCATAGGATCTGTCTGGGTAGTTTCAAATGGAACATCAAGGGTGATGCTCGGGGTGGCAATGGGCTGATGCTCCATCCGAGGCTGGTGGTTGAGGAGCAATGAAGACTTTGGGGCAACCTCTGCCAACTGCTCTGATAATGGTGAGAGGTACTCCAACTCCATCTGCTCCCCCTCCCCCCCCCCCCCACCAAAGCAAATCATTCTCCTGGGTGGCAGGTTTCACAGGATAAGGGTGTTAACTATATGGCAACTTGTGCACAGGTAATGGGAATTCTGGAAAGTGCCACTCATTGCTTGGAGCAAGGTGTGGATTTCACTGGCATGACTGTGTTGTGGCACCTGTTGCTCAGTGTGAAGCAGACGTAGGTGGTTAGCATGGTGCGTCAAGTGCTGCTGTGACCCACTACCATAATATAAAGTTGCTGTTCCTTATTTCCCACTTGTAGCCAGCCAGGTGTGTGCCCAGATATATATGCCCATGTGGCAGAACCTTGTAGATACCAGGACACGACCCTCAGGCCAGGGGTGTGCGGCACCAGACGCAATATGTTGAAGGGACCATGAGGCTGACAGCCACGCAGAAACTCAGCTGGACTATGTGCATTGATTGGAGTGACTCAGTAAGACATCAAGAAACTGGACAGGCACCCTCTCTAGGGACATCCAATACTGTTTTATTCAATTGTGAATTGAATGTCCTGACAAACTGCTCAACCTCAGAATTCGATGCTAGATGGAACAGCTTGGTGGTCAGATGCTGAATTCCATTTTGGTAGTAGAATGCTTTAGGTTCCTCTTACATAAACTGTCAAGCATTCTCTGAGACCAGATTGAATGGCACACCCTCAATAAGGACCAGCAGCTAAGGCCTGAATTTTAGTGTGCAATGACACGGAAGACTACCTTGCAGCATAAGGGAAATTAGACAAGGCGTCTACTACTAACAGAAGCATGGCCTCTAAGAAAGGATTGGTCAAATCCATGTGCAACCGGTTCCATGGGTACTCTGGCATGAGCCATGGAAGAAATTTTTGTAGCAGGGCAACATGGTTGTGGGCACATGCTGAAGAGGCTCACACCATGTGCAGAATGTGTGGTCATGACAACATTTTCATTCAGGCACCCCCAACGAGATGCTTGTGACATCTGCAGATTGCATTGTTGTAATGATGCTGGAACAACTACATAGCAATTCTGATCTTCCACAGCCAGTAGTAGGACATTGTCGGGAATGTTGAGCCCATCATAAAGTTTGAAAAATGTCTGGAGTACTGGGTATGAACCTGCATGAAAGCATTCCGGCCATTCCTGCTGGACCACTGTGCAGGAACAGATCCTCACTTATAGTTGCCACAAATTCTTGCACTGTTGAGACAAATTCGTTGAGAGTATCCTAAGGGTTCTGCTTCAGTGAAAAACAGATCACCTCCTGCTTGTTGAAATTTGGCAGTGAATCTCATAAGAATAATTACTCAGAAACAAGGTCCAACACTGTAAATACTATGCTGTTCTGACTGGGAGCTTGGACTGGGGAGCAAACAGAGAGGTGAGTAAGAAGGTGCAACTTAGTGCTGTACAAGAACACATGGGACTTCTTGCTCTGAATCTGGGAATAAGTTCTCTATGCTGCTGACAAAGTATCTGATGCAAAGTCAATAGGATACTCTGAGCCATCAGTGTTTCTGTGAGAGAGATTCAAATCGTTCAAATGGCTCTGAGCACTACGGGACTTAACATCTGAGGTCATCAGTCCCCTAGAACTTAGAACTACTTAAACCTAACTAACCTAAGGACATCACACACATCCATGCCCGAGGCAGTATTCGAACCTGTGACCGTAGCAGGCGTGCGGTTCCTGACTGAACTGCCTAGAACTGCTCGGCCACTGCAGCTGGCTGTGAGAGAGAATAGCACAGAGTCCTATGTTGGGACACATCAGCAACCAGAGTCAAAGTTTTACTGGGTGTGAGCAGGGCCAAAGATGGAATGGAGCAGAAATGTTACTTTAGTTTCTGTAGTATTGACTGACATGCCTCCAACCACATAAACTTCACTCCTTTCCTACAAAACTGATTCAATTTATGACAAATGTGAACTGTCTCTGGAATGAATTTTACATAGTAATTTACCTTCCCTGAAAATAACTAGTACTCTCTAATGTTCTTAGGAACTCGTAATTTTTCAATAGCTGCAAACATGCTCTGCCAAATGTCCTCCAGATAGTTGATGTTACATGGAATGCCACTGACAAGTTGCTCATGAAAATAGTGAAATATTCCAGAAGCTGAGGCTATTCCAAACAGCCCAAAGGGGTGTATTTAAAGTCAAAATTCGCCAAGAGTCAGTGTTCAATGGCAATTGCAAGTATGCATCACAGAGGTCAATCTTGAAAAAATGCTGACCATTGGCAAATTTAGCCGACAACTCCTTGGGACATGGTAGGGGATAAACACCTGTTTCACATTGGTGCACTGATTGTGTGTGTGAAATTGCCTGCCCATGACTAGAAGTTGTACTCACAACTGAATCTGCTGCCCACTGTACGATACTACTTAGAGCTGAGAGAACTGTAGGGGGAGGGGGGGGGGGGGAGGGGGGAAGGGAGGCACCCCAGCAGGTGATAAGTATCCACACTGCTCGTTGGACTGCACAAAGCTCCTGTGTCTAATCAAAACTTTTTGCAACATGGAGCTGTCTCTCAATCTACTATCATAATATAGTATGGGTGTTGACACGCCTGTGGACTTGAGTGCGAACACTGAGATGTTGTCCCAAGGTGCAGCTTGTTGACCTTTTCCGTACACAGCCACTAAGTGTCCTGTATATGGCAGGTGCAACAGGTTTCAAAGAAATAAGGACATTGTCTTCTCTCATGTAATGAGCAGCAATCTGGGCAAGACTGCTTCATCTGTGGGTGCAAGTCCAGGACTATTGAAGTGCACCACTCTGCACCCACTGTGAAGTCAGCAAAAGACTCATGCACCAGAGACTGAGGGTGGTCCAGTGTGGCCACCACCCTTGTAGCAGACCTCCATTGGGACACTGGAGGCCCCATCCCGACACTATGCCCATATGAAGAACTCAACAACATGGTCACTAAAGACATCAAGCTTTTGCACTTGCCAATTATCTGAAAATACTGTTTGCCCTGCAGATATCAACTCCACCGACTCTGCAATTTATAGTACCTTGTGTGATACTGGATCAGAATGCAGTAATGTTTCAGACTGTACAGACCTGTTGTGTAGCAGCCACATCACTATATCATGATTAATAGTCCACATAGGAAATTCGGTAATACCTACATGCTAACTCCACAAGTCTGCTGTCCATACCACATTTTATTGCCTGGGATGCAAGTGGGCAGCTACCATGTGGACTGCTGGTCACAGTCGTGCACTAGTAATTGACACAACACTGAAAATTGGGGTTTTTCAGGGTCTTTAAGGGACTGCAGTTTCTGCACCACCTCATACAGACTACTGCCACTCAACAGGAACAGAGCACTCTGATCTACACACTTGCTGATGTGCCTCACTGGCAGTACAGCTTAAAGTGGCATACATATTTTCCCATCTTTCTGTGGTCTTATAAAAACCTGCAAATGGGGCTAGTGGCATTGGCAATGGTAGCTGCTCCACCTGTTCTCACTGGTTGTGTGGCCAGCAATCGAATGAGCTGCTGCATTTGCTCCTAATGCTGCTTTCACTGCTGTTGGTGCAACTGTTACTGCTGCTCTTGCAACTGTTGTTGTTGTTTCAGCTGCTCCTCCTGCAGCTGCATCTGTTGCTGCAAACATTCCAATAATACTGGGTCCATTATGGCCACAACAAACACACTATTGCAAAAATGAACATACATCTACGTCTGCATCATACTCTGCAAGCCACCTAATGGTGTGTGGCAGAGGGTACTTTTGGTACCACTATCTTATCCCTCCAAACCTCTTCCACTCGTGAATAGTGTGTGGGAAGAATGACTGTCGGTAAGCCTCTGTATTGGCTCTAATTTCTCGAAATTTCTCCTCGTGGTCAATACACAAGATGTATGTGGGGGGAAATAATATGTTGTCTGACTCCTCCTGAAAAGTGCTGTCCCGAAATTTCAATAGTAAATCTATCCATGATGCACAATGTCTCTCTTGTAATGTCTGCCAGTGGAGTTTGTTTAGCATCTCCATAATGCTCTCTTGCCAGCTGAACGATCCCGTGACGAAACGCCCGCACTTTGTTGGAACTTCTCTATCTCTTCTACCAGTCCTACCTGATAAGGATCCCAGATAAATGAACAATACTCAAGAATCTGGCAAACAAGAGCCTTATAAGCCGCTTCTTTCATGGATGAGTTACATTTCCTTAAGATTCTTCTGATAAATCTGAGTCTGCTTTTCCCACTATCTGTTTTACATAGTCATTCCACTTAAGGTCGCTCTGGATAATGACTCCTAGATATTTTATGGCAGACATTATCTCCAGCTGTTTATCATCAATAGTGAAGCTGTACAGTAGTGGATTTCTTTCCCTATGTATGTGCAATATGTTACATTTATTTACGTTCAGGGTCAACTGCCAGAGTCATTCTGCAAATTCTTATTATCTTCTGGCATTGCTACTTTGGTATATACAACTGCGTCATCTGTGAATAGCCTTAAAGAGTATTTGATGCTTTCTACTATATCATTTATATATATTGTGAACAGCAACGGTCTTATCACACTTCCCTGTGGTACTGCGGATATTACCTTTACATCTGTCCTTTTAGTTCAGTTAAGAGCAATGTGTTGAGTTCTATCTGTGAGAAAGTCTTGAATCCACTCAAAGCTCTGCTCCAATACTCTGTAAGCTTGTATTTTTTTTTTTTTTTTTTCTTTCATTAAATGGCAATACGGGATGGTGTCAAATGCCTTACTGAAATCAAGGAACATGGCATCAACCTGAGCACTGTTGTCCACTGCGCTGTGGATCACATGGAGAAACAGAGTGAGCTGAGTTTCACAGGATCTCTGTTTGCAGAATCCATGTTGATTTTTATAGAGAAGCTGTTCATTTTCCAAGAACGTCATAATTCTTGAACATAAAACATGTTCCATAATTCTACAACAGATTGACGTCAACGATATAAGTCTATAATTGTGTGGATCTGTCTTATAGCCTTTCTTAAAAACAGGAATGACCTGGGCTGTTTTCCAGTCATTAGGTACCTTTTGTTGCTCAAGCGATCTATGATAAATTACTGCCAGAAATGGAGAAAGTTCTTTTGCATAACCTCCATAGAATAGGCATCTCATCTGTCCTGAAGCCTTTCCGCTACTAAGCAACTGTAACTGCTTTTCAATTCCGTGGTCGGTTATCTCAATATCTGCCATTTCGACGTTCGCACAATGGTCAAAAGGAGGGACAGTGTTATGATCTTCCGCAGTGAAACAACTCCAGAAGACCAAATTCAGTATTTTGTGCTTCTCTCTGTTATCTTCCGTTTTGGTGCCAGTGAGAGCAAGTTATCATTGCCAACAGCTACATTTGTAGCATTTCATAACGCCTGAAAATGAGTGCACAGAATCATGACATGTGGTGCCTGTGAACAAACACCAAGTGTCAACTTACTCACAAGCAGAGAGTCTAAAAGTGCGACCAGGGACAAACAAGTAAGTAAGAAAGAGTAACATCTCAAAGAATTCTCCCATGAAAGTCAGCAAGTGTAAGCTGAGTAAACAAGAACACATGCTGAAGCTAGAAAGTGACTAATACCAGATTTGATGTGGCCAAAGCAGGAAAGTAATGATGCCAGAAGCACTGCCCAATGTATACGACACACACTGCTCATAACAGAGTCACAAATCATTCCTTGTCTGACATGCCTGTGTCTGGTGGGGATACCAAAGCAGGTGAAATGGAGCGATCAATATTCCCACAATTTGGTGGCCCTACAAGATATAATCATCAGTGGGTGGCTTCATCTGGATATAACATACTTGATGTAGCTCTTCTTGCTAGAGGTGGTGTTACGCCACATTATTGCAGTGTATCCTAGCAGTGATTAATTTTTGTCTAGTGTCCTTATATAAACTGAACTCAACAAGGAATTTTCTACTGATCTGCAAAAGATTCAGTAGTCACCCTTCAAGCAAAAATGTGTACTCTGCTTTTGTATCAGAATAAATGATGTGCAGTAATTTACTGGTTGAGGACAATCAACTTAGAAAGAGTGTTTACAGTATCTGAGACTCACAAACATAGCAAGTTGTGCTTACTTAATACGATTTTAAATGAACAGCAACATGGGTACATCAAATTATACCCTTTTAAGAGAATAACCTATCAGTCTGCTCCGAAAGTTGGAAACAAGCTGTATGCACTATGAACTATATCACAATTTGGCCCATACCACATATAACCCAAATAGGCCGACAGATAAAATATGACGACTTATTGTTATACTGTGAGAGCTATACCTGAACGTACATGATGTACATATCGATTAAATATAAATATTATTACTATGTGAAACAATGGCTAAAGTGAATGTCAATTGTAATATTATACAGCAACACATTATTTCTGAACTGCTGAGCAATTCGTTGGAAAGTGTACTAATGTAACCCCAGTGAATAAAACATTTCTTCTTCTTCGTCTTCTTCTTCTTCTTCTTCTTTTCCTTGTTCCTTTGTCCAACTGTTTTGCAGGTTGGCACGGTTATGGTCAGATTTGGCAGGGTTAATTTAACAAGTGGCCGGATGCCCTTCCTGTCGCCAGCCCATGACGCAAATGATGAGGATGATAATGAAACGATCAGGACAACACAAACGTCCAGTCCCCAGGCATAGAAAATCCCCAACCTCGCCGGTAATCAAACCCGGGATCCAGAGGTAGCAATGATAGCCACTAGACAACAAGCTGTGGATGCAGTGAATAAAATATTTCTCACATGAATAATGTTTCACAACAAAGTAGCCCATATGGAAGAAGTATTTGGAGATGGAATCAGTAGGATTCTGCACTGACACATATCTTTGCCACAGCAAGTGTATATCACATTGGCTGAATATGTTTCTGAGTCACAAGTTAAGAAAAACTGTCCCGAATGCCAGCAACCTGACGATTGAACTCTGTCGGGGGGAGGGGAGAAACATGAGAACAAAACAGATGCTGATGCTGAGTAACTGTTTAAGGAGACAAAACCAGTGAATTGAATGTGAATATCATCAGTCTGTCTACTGCTCACCCCCCCCCCCCCCCCCCCCACACACACACACTCAAGAGAAGCAGTGTGCCCCCTCTGTCTAGGTACAGGGTATTCTGTGTGCAAGTGTGAGAAGTCTTATGAATTTTTGTATAGCATGTATCTGAGGTGGAACATTGGAGTGTGTGTGTGTGTGTGTGTGTGTGTGTGTGTGTGCAGTTGGAGTTTACAGGCACTCATCAGTAAGGTTATCAGTACCCTGGAAACAGTTCCGTATTCACCCAATGGGATGTGGGGAAACTGCCTAAAAAAACACAACCAGGCTTGCCAGCACACCGACCCCTTGTCACTAATCTGTCAGGTGGATTTGGCCTGGGGACAGCATACCTCCTCATCCCCTAAGCAGTCTCATTAACATATGTGGCTAGGGGGGAAAAAAAGTGTTTAGAGTACACAGTGAACCTAGGTTGACTCTCTGGCCCAACACACCAATGATACAGTAGTCTGCATCTCACCAGTGCTTAATTTGTAAAATAAGAGGTTCTGGTACTGTGACCTATCAGGGGGTTGTTTTTTAAATTTAGACTTCTTCTGGGGTTCTGAATTTTTTTGTCAAGCTTCAGATATGGGGTACTGGAGCATACTGTCACAAATCGAGCACTGTGCCTCTGCTCATCAATAATGCAGATTCCATTATTTCACCATGTAGAAATGAAGCTGGGAATCTATTTCTCACCCTTCCCCCATTTTGCAAAATTATACAAAAATATCTACCTGTTCTCAACAAAAAGAGCCTTTTGGTACATACTCATAATGGACTGCTCTTTGCTTCAAGTTGCTTTTGGCTATAACCTAGGGAACATAGCTCACTAAATGTATACCGATCACAAGTGAACACAAATATTGTGTTACTAATCAACAAAGATTTATTTTTCTTATGTTTGTTGAAACTGTACCACACAAGCCAAGTGCATACTTGACTTACAGTATAGTTTCGTTTATAATACTTTCTAAAGTCATCATAAAATTTAGACAGATCATTTTTACAAGAAGTTATCCATCATGATGAAGTGGCCATGACAATCTGAACTCCGGCCCTGGATTCAGTCGCGGGTAGGAGCAGCGACTTTTTGTTGTTTCTGAGCCAATAGGGCACTCCCAGATACACCCAACCTGCTGGGGATCATTACCAGGGGTTAAAAAGAGGCCAGAGCAATGAGCCCACCACATTCCCCTCCTAGTTCTGTGGCAAAGAAAGTCTATATTCACCCTACAGTGAGTCCAGTGGGCCTGTCACGGTCTGTGCACCAAAAACTTGACTAATTTTTTTCATGACTAAATGAGACTGATGCCTACTTTAAATAGGTAAGAAATGGGAAACTGAATTTAAACATGGTGGACTCGAGCTGGTCGCCTTGCACCAAAATGGCTAAGTCAATTACATCTGTGAGAATGGTTACTGGCCAGTGTTTTCTGAATGTTCATTTCTGCCAGCTTCTTGTTTTTTAGTTTTCCTATCAAATCGAATGTTTTGTTTCCAATTCTCGCACAATGTTTCTTAACTTTAGTAAGTAGGTGTTAATAAAATTTGGCAGTTTAAGTGACTAGTCATTTTTCTGTTGATGTACTAAGCAATTTTAAGATGGTCTAGCTTCAATGTTCTCATTTCCCTCAATTTCAGCTGACATCACTGTGCCATATCTAACTCATTTTGTTGGCCTGAAGTTCTATTTGTCACTAACTGTAAAACATAGTTTACCTGATATGTGCACAAGGTTTTGTGATATTTGCTCTATGAAGCCATCATTACTTTTTAACCTTCCGTCAGGTGCGAATGTTCAAATTGATACATGTTGATATTTGTTGTAAATTATTTGTCAGTAATTGGCAGCACTGGTGCTTTCTCGCTAGTAGCTTCCCTTCTCTGAACGCTTTCCATTGTTGTGTGCTCCAGTATGAACGTGACTGCTCTGTTGTCGAGGTATTTGCTGATTGCTCTGTTTGATACTCCGTGCACATCCCCATTACATTTCAACAGGTAATTTATTTGATTATCAACATAACTTAGTAAGCAGTACAAAGCTAATTTAGAATGTAAAATGCACTTATATTCTTTTTGGAACATTTAGTCGTCTTTTACAGTGGTCTGAATATCAGGTATCAAATTCATACACCGCGCCTAATCGCGTTTTAATATGAATTTTATGTTTTTAGGTAGGATATACTTCATGGTGGCAGGCGACAGTAAGACATATAACCTACTTGACCCAAATCATGTTGCAGAAATCCAAAAGATGCTATTCAAAGAGGATAATAATGAATTTCAAGAGAATTTTGAAGACGAAGTGGACACAGATGGTGATGACATAGTTGAAGTCCAGCTGGAAGATTCAGTGAAGATAACGAGGAAGTACTTGAGGAAAACAGCCATTACTATATTGGAAGTGACAAAGAGACAAAATGGAACACAGTTCCATCATCGCAAAAAGTACGATTTAGGGCTCAGTATTATTTGGAAGTTACCTGGACCTATAGGTGTGGCAAAAGCAGCAAGAATGCCTTTGGAATGCTGGAATTGCCTCATAGATGGCGAAATTTTGTCTATTATAGATTTGTGTACAAATCAGTATACTGAGAGCATCAAACCTTCAATCCAGCATGAGAGAGAGACATAAAACACATAGACATTATTGAACTGAAAGCCTTCTCGGTCTCTTATTTTTAGCTGGAGTAAACAAAAGTAACAGACAAAGCTTAGAGAAACTATGGGGAACTGATGGGGACGGCATTGAGAAATTTCACCTTGTAATGAACATAAAACATTTCAAATTCATTATGCAGCGTCTTAGATTTGACAATCATGCAACTCGTGGTGAAAGGAGATGATTAGAAAAGATAACAACGATTTGGGAAATATTTTCCATATTTGTACAGAACTGTCAGACATCCTATACCCTTGGAGAAAATGTTACAGTGGACGAGAAACTGCAATAATTCTGTGGAAGGTGCAGTTTTTGAGAATATATACTTAGCAAACCAAATAAATATGGGATTAAGATATATGCTCTTGTGGATTCCAAAATATTTTACCAGTATAAGTTGGAAATATATGCTGGGTTGCAACCAGAAGGATTATATCACATAATCAATAAACTTCTGATGTTTTTCTGTGACTATGTGAACCTATTTATCAGTCAGGTCAAAATGTGACCGCAGACAACTGATTTACTAGTATTGGCTCAATAGAAGAGTTATGAAGGAAAAATCTTTCTTTTGTTGGAACTATGCAGAAAAACAAGTGTGAGATGCCTCCAGAGTTTGCTACCAGTAAAGGAAGGGCTACCAAAAGTTCATTTTTTGGCTTCAAGGAAGGATGTACTCTAGTTTCCTATGTTCCTACAAAGGGGAAGTGTGTGATCCTAGCATCAAGTTCGCATGATGATAATTCAATAGATGCTAACACTGGAGATAAACTAAAGCCCTTGATTGTAACATTTTATAATAGCATCAAAGGTGCAGTCGACACTACGGACAAGTTGACCTCTTCGTACAATGTTCAAAGGGATCTTCAACTGAGGCTACAACATTATAGGCCAACCTGTGAAGATGAAGCAGAAGATGAAAGCAGAAAAAACAACTGCAAGCAAGAGGAAAAGGTGTAATAACTACACAGTAAAGAAAAGACTGACAAAATATTGTTGCAAAATGTGACAAAGCCGATCTGTTT
The DNA here is from genome assembly GCF_021461385.2 of Schistocerca piceifrons. Classification (NCBI taxonomy): domain Eukaryota; kingdom Metazoa; phylum Arthropoda; class Insecta; order Orthoptera; family Acrididae; genus Schistocerca; species Schistocerca piceifrons. The sequence continues at coordinate 367,997,105 of NC_060149.1, forward strand.
GATGCACATTGAACCTTTTTGTTCTGGCTGTGGTAATGCTCCTCAAATGTTACCGCAGTCCAAAAGTGACACTGATACAACTGAATAAGCAATGTTGCCATTGTTTTTATGCTATAATGTCATCTTTGCCGTTCTGTAAAGATATTTGTCATTTCTAATGAGTTTAATTAGTGAAATGTAATAAAGAAGCAAGCAAAAAAAGGGTAAAAGGCAATGTTATCATTTATTACCACACTCCAACGCTGACGAAAATAAATCTGCATGAATAATATTTCTATTGCTGTTGTCCTCTTATGTCTTCCTTTAAACATATTTTTAATTTATTGTGTGTTTTGTTAATGAAATGTAATAAATAATCACGTGAATAAGCGATATGATCAATTTGATACACTGCACCCAATCTCATTGCGAAAAACACTGTGCCTGACAGAAGGTTAAAGGGATTGTCTACTTTATTTCCTTAATATTGGATAAAAAATTGAAAAGCCACACTTTTTTTTTATTTTTGTGACCATGCCATCAGCAAAGGTACCATGAATGGGAGATCAAAACAGAACATGAACTTTATCATCAGGATACAAAAAATGTTCCTGAAAGACAACTTTCATTATCCATGTTATGTGTCACGCTTGCACTTTTATGGATTCCAAACACTGTTTGGCAAATTTCTTGCACCAATTACAGTTCATGGGAGTTAACACCATTACAAAACCAGGACTAAATCATCAAATAAACTGTTTACTTAATTTACTTGTTTATCAAGTTACCAAATTACACATGAGGTGATATTTTGTGTCATGATATGTTATTTGTAAATAACCCAACACATTGTTGTTGTGGTCAGCTGTCCAAAGACTTAGTGTGACACAGCTCTAAAACTGGTCTATCTTGTGCAATTCTGTTCATATCTGCATAACCACTGTATCCTACAGCCAGTTGACTCTGTTTACTGTAGTCAATCTTTGGTGTTCCCATACAATTTTTAACCGCACACTTCCATCCATTACAAAATTATCAGGTTGGGTCATTTTCAACCTATTCCTCCTTTTAGTCAAAGTTGTGCCACAAAGCTCTTTCTCTCCAATTTGATTCAGAATCTCCTTTTTAGTTACTTGATCTAACCACCTAATATTCAGTATTTTTCTGTAGTACCACATTTCACAAACGTCTACTCTCTTTTTGTCTGAAATGTTTTCATGCACGTTCCACTTTCGTGCCAGGCTACAGTCCACACAGACACCTTCAGAAGAGACTTCCTAACAGCTTTCTCTTCTCAGCAACATTTTCTTGTTATTGCCAGTCTGAATTTTATATCTCCTCTACTTTGGCCATCATCCATTATTTCACTGGCGAAATACCATAACTCACCTACTTCTTTTAGAGTATCTTAGATAATTTATTTTTTCTTTTAGAACAGTAATTTCATTTACAAATATTTGCATAGCTTTATTTATGTAGAGTCTGATTAATATGGGGGGATAGGCCACAATTCTATGTTGCACTCTTCTCGATTACTGTCACTCCTTCATATCCTTTCACTCACGTTAACTGCAATCTGGTTTCTGTATGCGTTAACATAACCCTTTTCTCTACGTATTTCACAACTGATAACTACAGAATTCCAACAAGTGTGTTCCACTCAACATAAGCCTTTTATAAATCTGCAAATGAGGGTTCCCTTTTCTTCACCTTTAGCTAGAGATGGTACTTTTTTAATGAACTTGATTTAACTCAGTGTGTGTGCATTCTTTTATCAGACATTATCAGAGTCACTTTTGCCAACAAACACAGGGTCAAAAAAGTTGTCTCTGTATAAGTCATACTTGGACAAACCTAGGATGGATGCAAATTGTAAATGGCCCAAAGAGCCAAATCTTTCCTCTGTTTGTTAACTACATTATTATAACGAGCTGTCTTTAAAAGGGCAGGTTCAGATTCATGTCAACATTTTTATTTAGTATGTGCAGTCTTCCATAATTATGAAATTCCAGAGTCAGTCTCCAAGTTAAATTTCACTGTTCCCTCAGGTACCATATTTTTTGTGTAGAAAAGTGAATCAAGTATCTGCGGACGAGTACATTTGTCTCTAAATTCATTACATTTTATGGACTACGGCTCTTTTCCTCCCTTCTTGCTAAACCGTACAAATGACTTCAGAACATAACATGTGAACTTGTAAGAGATGTGCAGTTAACTGCTGGCTACCTGGACATTGTCCAGTCTGTGTGTTGTCGTAGTCTTCGGTCTGAAGACTGGTTTCATGCAAATCTCCATGCTACTCTATCCTGTGCAAGCCTCATCCTCTCCGAATAACTGCTGTAACATACATACATTTAAACCTGCTTACTGTATCCATCTATTGGTCTCCCTGTACCATTTTTACCTCTCCCCAACCCACTTGCCTCCAGTACGAAAGTGATGATTCCTTGATGTCTCAAAATGTGTCCAATCATCTGATCCTTTCTTTTGGTCAAGTTGTGCCACAAATTTCTTTTCTCCCCAATTCTACTCAGTACTTCCTCATTTTTTTATTTGATGTACCCATCTAATCTTCAGCATTCTTCTGAAGCACCGCATTCCAAAGGCTTCTATTCTCCTTGTCTGAATTGCTTATCATTCACATTTCACTTTTGTACAAGGCTACACTCCAGTCACATACCTTCAGAAAAGACTTCCTAACACTTAAATCTGTATTCACTGTTAATGAATTTATTTTCTTCAGAAGTGCTTTTCTTAACATTGCCACTCTACATTTTATATCCACTCTAGTTCAGCTATCATCAGTTATTCCACTGGCCCAAATAGTAAAAATCGTCTACCATTTTTAATGTCTCGTTTCCTCATCTAATTCACTCTGCTCTGCCTATTTAATTTGACTACATTTTAATACCCTTGTTTAGCTTTTGTTGATGTTCATTTTATAGCCTCCTTTCAGTACACTGTCCACTCCAGTCAACTGCTCTTCCACGTCCTTTGCTGTCTCTGACAGGTGCGATGTCATTGGCAAAGTTCGAAGTTTTTATTTCTTCTCCCTGAACTATAACACCTTTTCCAAATTTTTCTGTAGCTTGTTCAATGTAGATATGGATTAACAAGGGTGATAACATAATTCTGTCTCTCACTCTTCTCAGTTACTGCCACCCTTCATGTCCTTTGACTTTTATAACTGTCATCTGGTCTCTTTAACAGAAGTAAATAACCTTTCTTCCTTGTACTTTATCCCTAACAATGTGTGTATTCCAGTCTACACTGTCAAATGCTTTCTCAAAGTCTACAAAGGCTATAAATAAACATTTGCCTTTCTTCAACCTATTTTATAAGGTAAGTCATAGTCACAATTTTTGTACATCTCCAGAGGCCAAACTGATCTTCCCTAAGATCAGCTTCTACTAGATGTTTCTTCTTCCATAAGTAATTCTTCTCATTATTTTTGTAACCATGACTTATTAAACTGACAGTTCAGTGTAATATTTACATTCTTCTTTAAGTCTGAGGGTATTTCACCTGTCTCACACAACTTTCGCACCAGGTGGAATAGTTTTGTCATGGTTGGCTCTCCCAGGAAATTGATAGTTTTGAGGGAATGTTGTCTGCTCCAGAGACAGTGCTTTGACTTAGGTCTTTCACTGCTCCATCTACTTGTCCTCATACTCATATTTCCCATCTAATCTTCATACAGTTTCACTTACTTTTCCAAAATATTGTCTTCAAGTATGTTCCCCCTGCACAGTACTTCTTTAAATTTATTCACTCTTTCATCTTTCCCTTCTCTGCTTAATACTGGCTTACATCTGAGATTGATATCCTTAAACCTCATTCTCTTTCCTCCAAAGGCCTCTTTAATTTAACTATGGGCAGTATCTATCTTTCCTCTGGTTATACATGGTTCTGCAGCCTTGCATTTGCTCTCCAGGCATTTCTATTTAGAAATTTTGCACTTTATGTCAATCTAATTTTTTTAGACACCTTTATTCCCTTTTGGCTGTTTAATATTTTTTCTTTCATCAATTAGTTTCAATGTGGCCCACAATATCCAAGGATTTCTACTAGGCCTTCTCTTTTTACCTATTTGATCCAGTATATACACACATGTATAACTTGCTGGCACAGACAGGCTGTAGAGTTTGACTGAGGGCCATTGTCAGTTGAATAACAATCTTTATGAGGATCCACATATGTATTCTCTATCACAAATAGCTATGTTACACAGGGCAGTATAGATGCCATACACATCCAGCAAAAGTGTTTATGACAGTGTGATATTTCTTGTGATGGAAGGGAGGAATCTAAACAAAATATGATAAAAAGGACAGACAAAGGAAAACATTGTGACATTTTCTGTCCTAAGGTCTCATATTCCAGGCACTGGCACTCTGTTCTCATCTCCCCGATCTTTGCCATTGATTTCTATGTCTGAGTATGATACTTATAATGTGTCATGCATTAGTCTATTTACAGTTAATTTCTCTTGTTGAAAGTAAACTGAAGTGCTGTACAAGCAAGAATTAAGATACATGCATTGAAGTACCACTTCCGTTCCAGCTGCAATGTGCACAATATTACTATCACTGTTAACAGAATGCTAAAAAGAAATATGCCTCCGAACATACTTTTTCATTCCCTTTTCTTTCTTGTTAATAGCTTTAGGTGAGTGTGTGTTGACATTAAATTGTTTACAAACTCTGGATGTGCTCAACAGTAAAAAATATATTAGAAAATCACTTGCCTCCTGAGATTCAGTCATTTGTTAATGTTGACAGTGGTCTACAGCAGGTACAAGGGATATGAAGTTTTAATTATCACCTCAGTAAAAATGTTACATTACTATTTTTTTAAACAGTGGAAAGTCCAAGATGGAACAACAATAATATGGAAAAGATTCATTGCAACTTACCACACAGAGGAGGCATTGAGTAGAACACATGAAAAGACTGCTAAACATTTAAGCTTTTGAACAAAAAAAGTCCTTCTTATGAAATAGAAAATGTGTATGGTTTTCTATTTGTCCAAAAGCTTGGCATTTAGCAGTCTTTTCGTTGTGCCTGTCTGTGACTTGGTGCCTCCTCTATGCAGTGAGTAGCAAACTGTCCTTTTCATATTGTTGTTAATCCATCTCCCACTTCCCTTTCTTTGTTACAATTCTCTAATGCATTACATTAGTCAATGTCAGTCCTTTCCTTTCCCTTCTTTCCTGTGTTTTACTTCCGCCTTCACATTGTGAATGTGTGCATGTTTCTATTTCTACATCTACATCTACATTTATACTCCGCAAGCCACCCAACGGTGTGTGGCGGAGGGCACTTTACGTGCCACTGTCATTACCTCCCTTTCCTGTTCCAGTCGCGTATGGTTCGCGGGAAGAACGACTGTCTGAAAGCCTCTGTGTGCGCTCTAATCTCTCTAATTTTACATTCATGATCTCCTCGGGAGGTATAAGTGGGGGAAGCAATATATTCGATACCTCATCCAGAAACGCACCCTCTCGAAACCTGGCGAGCAAGCTACACCGCGATGCAGAGCGCCTCTCTTGCAGAGTCTGCCACTTGAGTTTGTTAAACATCTCCATAACGCTATCACGGTTACCAAATAACCCTGTGACGAAACACGCCACTCTTCTTTGGATCTTCTCTATCTCCTCCGTCAACCTGATCTGGTACGGATCCCACACTGATGAGCAATACTCAAGTATAGGTCGAACGAGTGTTTTGTAAGCCACCTCCTTTGTTGATGGACTACATTTTCTAAGGACTCTCCCAATGAATCTCAACCTGGTACCCGCCTTACCAACAATTAATTTTATATGATCATTCCACTTCAAATCGTTCCGCATGCATACTCCCAGATATTTTACAGAAGTAACTGCTACCAGTGATTGTTCCGCTATCATATAATCATGCAATAAAGGATCCTTCTTTCTATGTATTCGCAATACATTACATTTGTCTTTGTTAAAGGTCAGTTGCCACTCCCTGCACCAAGTGCCTATCCGCTGCAGATCTTGCTGCATTTCGCTACAATTTTCAAATGCTGCAACTTCTCTGTATACTACAGCATCATCCGCGAAAAGCCGCATGGAACTTCCGACACTATCTACTAGGTCATTTATATATATTGTGAAAAGCAATGGTCCCATAACACTCCCCTGTGGCACGCCAGAGGTTACTTTAACGTCTGTAGACGTCTCTCCATTGATAACAACATGCTGTGTTCTGTTTGCTAAAAACTCTTCAATCCAGCCACACAGCTGGTCTGATATTCCGTAGGCTCTTACATTGTTTATCAGGCGACAGTGCGGAACTGTATCGAACACCTTCCGGAAGTCAAGAAAAATAGCATCTACCTGGGAGCCTGTATCTAATATTTTCTGGGTCTCATGAACAAATAAAGCGAGTTGGGTCTCACACGATCGCTGTTTCCGGACTCCATGTTGATTCCTACATAGTAGATTCTGGGTTTCCAAAAACGACATGATACTCGAGCAAAAAACATGTTCTAAATTCTACAACAGATCGACGTCAGAGACATAGGTCTATAGTTTTGCGCATCTGCTCGACGACCCTTCTTGAAGACTGGGACTACCTGTGCTCTTTTCCAATCATTTGGAACCTTCCGTTCCTCTAGAGACTTGCGGTACACGGCTGCTAGAAGGGGGGCAAGTTCTTTCGCGTACTCTGTGTAGAATCGAATTGGTATCCCATCAGGTCCAGTGGACTTTCCTCTGTTGAGTGATTCCAGTTGCTTTTCTATTCCTTGGACACTTATTTCGATGTCAGCCATTTTTTCATTTGTGCGAGGATTTAGAGAAGGAACTGCAGTGCGATCTTCCTCTGTGAAACAGCTTTGGAAAAAGGTGTTTAGTATTTCAGCTTTACGCGTGTCATCTTCTGTTTCAATGCCATCATCATCCCGGAGTGTCTGGATATGCTGTTTCGAGCCACTTACTGATTTAACGTAAGACCAGAACTTCCTAGGATTTTCTGTCAAGTCGGTACATAGAATTTTACTTTCGAATTCACTGAACGCTTCACGCATAGCCCTCCTTACGCTAACTTTGACATCGTTTAGCTTCTGTTTGTCTGAGAGGTTTTGGCTGCGTTTAAACTTGGAGTGAAGCTCTCTTTGCTTTCGCAGTAGTTTCCTAACTTTGTTGTTGTATCATGGTGGGTTTTTCCCGTCCCTCACAGTTTTACTCAGCACGTACCTGTCTGAAACACATTTTACGATTGCCTTGAACTTTTTCCATACACACTCAACATTGTCAGTGTCGGAACAGAAATTTTCGTTTTGATCTGTTAGGTAGTCTGAAATCTGCCTTCTATTACTCTTGCTAAACAGGTAAACCTTCCTCCCTTTTTTTATATTCCCATTAACTTCCATATTCAGGGATGCTGAAAAGGCCTTATGATCACTGCTTCCCTGTTCTGCACATACAGAGTCGAAAAGTTCGAGTCTGTTTGTTATCAGTAGGTCCAAGATGTTATCTCCACGAGTCGGTTCTCTGTTTCAGAAGATTGACATTTTTGTCCGAAAGCTTAAATGTTTAGCAGTCTTTTCATTGTGTATGTCTGCGGCTCAGTGCCTCCTCTATGTGGTGAGTAACAATCTGTCCTTTTCACATTGTTGTTATTACTATTTTGTTTATTAGCCTGCAGGTGCATGGCTCCAGTCCTGGCACACATTGAAATCCGTGCATCACAGTACTGTAGCATGCCACTAGAGGAGCCAAAATAATGTAGTGCAGACGTGTACCCGCAAACAAACAAAAAATTAATTACAAAATTTTATAAGCATCTCTTGTGTCTGCAAGTCAGATATACACATGGTCCAGTCACATTACTGTGACTACCATCTACGTTTCGCATCAGTGTGAAACAACCCCATACATATGGCAGCACTAGCAGTGGAGGTTATATAAAGTGCATCAGGAGCATGTGGAAAACAATGCAGTTATTGTTGTAATGTGGAAAGGGAGAAACTATCTGACATCCAAAAGGGCAAGATCATTGGCTTTCAGGCCAAGGGTGGAAGCATTTCCAAAACGCCTATGTTGATAAACTATTTGAATGCTGCCATGGTTGAACTATATCGTGCGTGGCACAATGGAGCTATCCAAAACCGGTGCGAGGCAACTGTGGTGCACCATAGGCCATAGATGACATGGGTGAATGACAGATTTCGAGATATAAAAGGACAAACAGAGATGCAACTGTTGAGCAACTGACCACCCAGATGACCCAAAGGGCTACCAACAGTGTCTCCTGAGTGACCATTCAGCAAACACTGCTATGTATGGGCCTCCGCAGCAGATACCTGGTTGATGCACCCATACTGACTGCTGTTTGTCAGCGATGGTGACAGGAATTTGCAAGCCAATAACACAACAGGACAATTCACTGAGCGGCAACAGGAGGCCTTTTCAGATGAATCACGTTTTATGCTCCATCAGACAGATGGTCATTAGCATGCACAGCGTGAAACATTTGAAAGGAAACAGAAGAGGGAGTGTTATGGTCTGGGGAATGTTTTTGTGGAATTCCCTGGGGTGATCTCGTCATTCTGAAAGGCACAGTGGATCAACACTAGTATGCATGTATCTTTGGGGACCATGTCCATTCCTACATGCTGTTTGTTTTTCCTCGGTATGATGGCATTTACCAACAAGACAATCCAACCTGTCACACGGATCAGAGTGTACATGTGTGGTTTGAAGACCACCAGGATGAGTTTACCATACTACCCTGGCCAAACTCACCGAATTTAAACTCAATCGAGAATCTGTGGGACCACCTCAATTGGGCTTCTTGCGCCATGGAATCTTAAATGAGAAACGTAGCGCAGATGGCCACAGAACTGGATTTGACATGGCTCCACATCCCTGTCAGTACTTTCCACAACCTCACTGACACTCTTTCCACACATCTCACAGTGATCTCCACTGCAAAACTTGCATTATTCAGGCTTGTTATAGGTGCTCACATTAATGTGTCTCAACAGTGTCAAACAAAAAGAGCAAGGCAAAAACCAACAGTAAAAATTTCATGGCATTTTTAAAATGACAATTAAATATCACACAATTTGTAGAATTCAAAATCCACTAATGGTGAGTGTCTTGAGCATACCCAGGTAAGAATATCACCGATCAAACCTCATAAAGATTGAAAAATTTAACTTAAAATTTCAATATGTATTTAACACTCAAAAAGAAAACTGGGACAGATAGCAACAGCAATGAATTAGGTGATAAAACAGTTATATTCATTACATATACACAATTCATTTCACTTCAAATACACTCATCTCATTTTGCAATATTTATTTAGTATTTACATACATAGTCAAGTATTTCTGTTTTCATTTGTACACTATTAAAATAGCTGTATTAAAAATAATCTCAATTGTATTCTGAAAATTTGTACATAAAATTTTTTTCCAATGCTTTGCACTGTCATTTTTGAACAACAAATCTAAACATCATAATATTGAAAGCGCAACATCAAAATCAGTTCACAAATTTTAAGTACTTAAGCAGTACAAATTACTGCTTTGTTTCAAATATTACTTCAAATATAACACTTTGTTTTCATCAAAGAAATCAAACCACAATTGAATAAGGAAGAGAGAGGAGTTCATCATGTGCCCTATATTGTTTGAACAATTACTTACATGAAGTGTAAATGGGTGTTTCGACAGTATAGCTATATTACAAAGCTTTCTCAAGTATTAAGTCTTGTAGTGTTGATGATGAAACTGCCAACAAAAAATTGCACCTTTTTAGCAAATATTAGTGGCATGAGTCATCTTAAAAAACCTGGGACAGTTTTGTTACATTACTCTCACAAATCTACCAAGATGACACCAAGATGTGGTATGTTCCCTTGTTCCTTCTTGTCTGACTAGATAAAATTTAAGTATTACAACATACAGCACCAGAGTTGCAGTAAAATGAAATAAGGAATAAAAGGAGCACATCTCAAATGGCAACACAGAGGTAGAGAACAGTCAGTATGTGCAGTTGTAACAGAAATAACATCCACATATCACAAATATACTGAATTTTTTTACATTTTTTGCAATTTATAATTATTGCTTATGTCATTTAATGTATATTAATGAGCAGCATTCATATTCCACCATCAAGTTGTCTCTAAGCATTTCAGAGCCACATAAAAAAAGAAATAATATAAAAATAAATTGTGTTAGTATTTCTTATGAACTTGCATAACACTGTACATATATGACAAAACATTGTTCCTACTGTGCATATTTCAAGCAGAAATTCCTATACATGAGTAACAAGATAAATGAAGTTAATATAGGTAATAACAGCGCCCTACCAACGAAGAATATATGTGCAATGAATCAAATATTTGCAAAATGGAAGTTTTGTTTCTCATGTTCCTCATTTTGTGCACTGATAGCAATTTTGTCACAATGTATAAATAATCTTGAAGATCAAATTTAACATCTATTACACTCTTACTGAAACATGGTTCTCTACAGCAAGCTTGAATCACAAGTTTACTTTTGTAGAAGGCTGACAAAAATATATGTTGGTAGGTAAACTTGGGTCATGAGGTTCTCTATCAAGAACCTAGAGAAAATACCAGGAATCTAAGTATCAGTATTAACAGAATACCTGTAAGGGAAACAACCCTGGCTCCGTAAAAGACCCATTACAAATTTTCAAGTAATAACTTGGCGTAAGTTCGTATGTTAAAAGCTTAACCAATTTTGTCAAACTGATTATCAAAGAACTAATTTTGAACACAAGGCATGCTGCCATAATTTTACATCACAGAGCATTTATCTTGAAATTCTAGGAATAACATTACATAAATATCAAAACAAAAAGTAGACAATACACTGAGGTTCTCCTCAAGTTTACACAACATATTTTTAGGCAATGTGTGCATGAAATAGAAATGTTAGTTAAGTATGTTCTGAATATACCTTACATTAAAGGGACCGAGACTATGCACTGGAGAATGGATTATGCATATAAAAATGCCAACGTCAGGTAATGTAACAATGACTGCTGAGAAAATGTAGACAATGAGAAAAATAGTACAAAGTACACACTATTACAGGAGAGGAGAATGGATGGAGGGTGGAAAGGGAGAGGAAGGACGGAAGAGAAAATAGCATCCACAGCAAGGAAGCTGGGCAGGAGAGCAGGATGTAACAGAGGCAGTGTCGGAGTGTATGAGGAATGGTGAGATGGAGATTAGGGGAGGGGGGGGGGGTGAAGAATGAAGAAGTGGAGAGGGAGAAGCAATCAGAGGGAGGGATAAAGTTACAGAGAAGGAAGGATTGAGAGGGAGAAGTGGAGAAGAAAGGGATACAGGAAGAGAGTAGAAGGGATAGTGGAAGAGGAAGTGAATGTTACAGAAGAAGAGAGGGAAGGTGAAAAAGAGGAGAGATGAAATGGGGTGGGACAACAAACATGTCTATTATGGACAATTTACAAGTATGAAATTCAGTAACAAGGAAATTTAATTTCTTGAATGATATGAAATTAATGTACATCCACATATTTATGTATGCAGGGAAACATTCTCATGCTATCGACTTAGTTTCTGTACATAAAATTCAAAATGCAATACGTATATAGGAATGCCACACAGTCGGCAATAAAAAAATATTTTTTTTCCATGTAACATATGAAAACACTTGTTCTAGATCCCATGTAGTGCACTATAATAAACTCCAGTTGTTGGACCTATATGAATAAACCCATCAAATTTCCCATAAATTTGGACAATTTGTAACGGTGATAGTAACATGAAAAATCCAATAGGGAACTCTGTACATTGTAGAGCAGAGTACAAATATTTTTTGTAGCTAGATCTGTATTTATATATGTTGTAATCTGTCTATGATCAATTCCATTAATGCCAGTATATGAACCTGTTCACATCATCTATCAACATGAGATTATCACTAACAAGTTTCCTCATCCAAATAGCTGTAATGGAATACATGACACTGCCATCGAGTGGAGACAAAGCTTCTACAGATCACATTTGTAGATTCTTCCCACTTTGCACTGATAGGCAAATATTTGTCTTATATCAAAAAGTTGGTACACTAGAGAGTTTGAACTATTTCATAAATATCATGTTTTGTCCAACAGTAGAGTTCACAATTGTGTTAATGTCAATGAGCTGGAGGCCAGCTGGTCTGTGGAAAAACACAGGCAAAACTATGCTAGTCAGGAAACAAAGAAAGTTTAATTATTTTAACTCATAGTGCAGTTAAAACAATGCACGGCAATAGAATGTAGTACTCAGCATCACTTGCTCACTCAAATTTACTAAAAACTGGTATTGGTTGGCAAACATCCATTACAAAATTTCAAACAGCTACAAAATGGTGATTTCATCTCTCTTTGAAGCTTCATAATGGATGCTTGCAATCCAAAAACCAGACATTAATCAATTTTAATGCGTAACTGAGAGTGAGTAGTGCAAACTATATTCTGATCGCTTGTTGTTGCTCTTTACCACCAATACAAAAAACAACTCAGCTTGGAAACTAACAATTCCAAACATTACATCAAAGAACTTCAGTTGATACACACAGATATTTGTTGAATATTGTATTATTTTTTATGTCCAGCCTTTCACTGTCAATCAACAGGTACAACTGCTCACACAGTATGTTTTGAGTCATACGACTTTCTCCAGTGCAGCTAAATACTCTACAAAACTCATTTTCTGGTAATTAAATTTTAATTAACTTGTAAGTAATAAATCTGACCTACACAATAACAGAAATCTGTTTCAGAATTGTGCACTGAAAACTTTTATGTACAGGGGAAGAGGAAATGTCCACTTACACAATAATGGTGCTGGATTCCCTGCCTACCTACAATAACAGCTTCTGTAGGCCCTATGGTCATACAAAGTTATGCAGATGTAATCCAAGACACTCATAGAGCCCACAAAATTTTTGGGGCAAACCACAACAGCGTATCAGCAGTTCCATAAAAGTGGAATCTTTTAAATAAATTCAAAGAATTGTGTAACTTTTGGGATTACAATTAACAATATGTTCCTAATATACACACATTTCACATCAGTGACCAAAGTTGGACAAGCGAAAGGACAGGAATTATTTTTCTGATTGATCAACATAATTAATGTAATTGTGGCAGAATAATGTTTGTATTTTACTTCATTTTTCTTTTTTGAAGAATTTCTTTGCTACAAAACAGATTCAAATTCACACTTCTTGTCCCTTTCAATGTTCATAACGATACCACAGCGCTCTAACCAATCAGCAAACCATCATGCTCCCAGGTCCTAAGCACCTTCATGTAACTGATAACCAGCTGGATCATACCAGTATCAGTTCTCATAAAAGAGTTCATCTCAAAGATAAACTAAAATTGTTACAATCTGAATGGAAAAATTAATGTAATTATTATAAATAGTAACAGTCTCAAAACTAAATCCTGTTTTTTATGCTGAATTAATCCTACCATAAAATTTTCCACTTCATATGTTTTCTTAGGGTACAATTATTAGGCTGTGATTGACTACTTTATTTCCCCTCCCCTGCAGATATAGTCACAGTTCAAGAATTTAGAGAGAAAGAGCATCACTTTTCTTTTTACCTCTCACAAACTTCAGCATTATTCATAATATAATGCACAACACTACACAAAAACCACTAATAATTATTATTTCTTCTACACACCCTCTACGTCATTAGATAAAATCGACAAACAGGGAGGATATACAATGGAAAGAAAGATATTTTCCCACTGCAATTTCAACAGTATTTTACGGCTCTGGTATTTCACATATTGGTTTTTAATGCGTGGTACCAAACAGGAAAAATTGGAAAATGTGAAAGCCGAAGTTTGCTATATATTCTTCATGGTTACTATTCATGATACAATACACCATCTAGAATATGTATAACACATTTTGTTTTCTTCTATGTTAGACATTTCATTAAAGGTGATGATGTCACTGTTGTTTTGTATAACAAGAATTTGGACAAAAATTTCCTCTTATGTTATGCAAAATGGCATGCTGTTGGGAAATGTTACATGTCATTTGTCTTTAAGTTTAACATAAATAAAGACTACAAAAGAACAGAAATGTTTAATCACCACCTAAAGGACTAACTGTTATGTCACTGTTCATCAATCAGCTTCAGTTCCTGATGTTGACAATTTTCATTTTCCTCGTCACTGAATTCACATGAATTAAGAATGAATGAGGAACATATCGTAGTGCATTGTTCCAAAGCCTATTCCTTTGTACATGGAATCCATCAAAAATTTGACAGACACAAAAAGTTACACCAAAAGCCATAAATATCCTCTCCCATGTATGAGTTACATATTTCAAATTACATGATACCAATTTTTCTCAAATATAGCCAAAAGATAGCAATTTAATATCGTAATCCAACATGCAATGCGAATACTGTCCAGAAACACAAAACTGCCACATAATATTCAGAGGGTACATTAATCAGCTTCCATATACCTGAGACAACAGTCTCAACTGAAAGCAGATTTTGTTGCATAAGTTTTCACTTATAAAGACAAAAGGTACAAAAAGTCATTATTAAATACAGAAAATCCTTATCAAACTGAACTACATTAACTGTTATGGTACGAATTGTGGCACTGAGGCTCAACACGACTGTATTTGTATTCCGCATGTGTATCACAAATGAAATTGAAAACAAGTAACTGACAACACTGTTACATTAATTTTCCTGTGTCTAAGGTCATTTTCTCAGTATATTAGGTTTTATGGAACAAAATATTAAGGACATAATAAGCCTAGTAAATTCCAGAACATTCTCCTCGTGTAATTAATTACCCCTTGCTGTTAAAAGAATAAGTCAAAAATATCAATTAAAATTTCAAGGAATTTTTAATGACTGACGATTCATGAAACTTTCAGCATAAAATCATATTTTCTCAAGTGAAATCACAGAATGATGTGATCACTGAGTGCATGGAAGTAAAACTATCCAGAGCTTTACGTACAATTATAAAAATCAACTTTCCTTTTGTATGAATCCAGTACAACATTGAATCCAAACACATTTCATCATATCACTTTCAAAAAAGATAAAGAGAACCAAAAGCAAGCAAGCCATTTGGATGGGTTGTTTCGAAGCACATTTAATAATTCTTTTGTCATGTGTGTGTGAACGACTTCAGTATCTTTACCACACTCGTTTTTCTTTTTTGTTCATAAATGAAGGGGACAAATACCCAACATCTTACTGACAGTGAGATTACTACAACCTGAATAAATGATCAGATCCAGTTAGAAATGAAAAGAAATGGATAATCCTCCACAAGAAATTCTTCACTCACTTCACAAAATTCTTTGAAAATTTAAATCAAAATGGCTGATCTGTAAAATTGCATTGTGGTTCTGCTCATTACATTACTACTGTTCCACCCCACTCATTATTAGCTGTCTAAGCATGTTCTTTAAGTGCTACACATATGTTTGTTTAATGTAAACTGCCTATCCATTAATTATTTACTCAACAATATTGTTTTGAAGTTACAAATTTTACAGAAGACTGAATTGTGTGTGTGTTTTATAAAATTATTGAAGCATCATAAAAGTAACCACAGGGAAAGTGGAAAGCTTCACCAAAGATCTGGAAAATTATTAAAAAGCACATAGTTTGTTCATGCAGGTGCATGAAGTCTGTCTCAAACATTTCCTAGCCATAGTTCTAAAAATAACACCTAGTAAATTAATTGCTTTTTTTTTTTTTTTTTTTACAAATAAAATAACTGCTCTTTAAAAATAGTTCCTACATCACTTGTGAAGACATGCACCGAGAGTATAAGCTTTGTTTCACAATGAAACAGCTGTTTACGATTTATAAGAAAATGTTCAAAACACTAGTGACACATAGGAAAAGGGAAAGTAACAAATCATGTTATGAACAAATTTCTTACTTAAGAGGGACAAACATTCGATGAAGGCATTTTTTCACTTAGTAAAAGAAGAAACAGCTTCTTAGCGACTGAATATTGTGTTCTTTGAGTGAAAAAGAAACCGTGTTGTGAGAATAAGAAAAGTCTGGAAAGAATTGTGGAGCATCTCTAAATCTTCAAGATCAAATTAGAATATTTATTCAGGTTCCCACAGGTCAAGTATAACTGATCCTTAATGTCAATATATAAATATCTAAAATCAAAAATAGAAAGTATGGCCAAATAACTACCACCGTTAAGCAGATGTTTATTTTACTGGTCACTTAACACTCTTTACAGAAGTTAGCAGAAAATTCCTCTACAATAACGAACTAGTGAATCATAAAATCATCCTCACTTCCGCGAATTAGGTATTTTTTTCCCCCCTTCTTTAGTGTTTTACTGACAGTCATACCCAACAACATCCTCATAGTCATAAGGTTGCACGTATATAAAAAAAAAAAAAAAAAAAAAAAAAAAACACTTTTCATAGTGTGTTAAAGTGAATAACATTACTATCCAAAAATAAAACACATGGAAATGGCCAATTACATAAAGTTTTATCATATACAAAAAATTTTGATAAGCAATTTCTGTAATTTGTTTGATTTTCTGGGTTAGTTGCACTTTTAAAACAAATTTTCACCTGTTTTTTTTTTAAAAAAAAAAAAAAAAAAAAAAAAAAAAAAAAAAAAAAAAAAAAAAAAAAAAGAGTTGAAACACACTAACTCAACCCATTACGTAAAGTTGTGCAGCAAAAATAAAGGAGAGGGAAGAACTGCTAATTACTGCAGCAGCTGCCTTTGTTATGAAATATTGATATTATGCATTGAAACTGCGTCACATGTTTTCTGTGTTGACAAGAGAATCATTATTGCCAGAATTTTCTTAACCACAGAAGAAATTAACAAAATGAGCTGGGTAGGAAATAAGTCACCTCAGGAGATTTTAAAGTAAAAAAAGATGTAGAAGAAACTTGAGCAACATCTACTGTACCAAAATAACCATCTCAAGTAAGTTTACATCAAACTTATAGTGTTCATAAAAAAAACTTACACGAACTTTCAAATAGGCCACTGAGTTGGAATATTGTTACTCAGATCATATGATATTAAAGTGGTGGCAAAGATGTTATAACAGTGGCCATGTTCACATTCCCTTGAAGATAAGACAATGTATAGTGAAATTTTTGTTAGAAGAGATAGAACAAGAACAAAGGAACTTCTACCTGTTGAAGAACCACTTAAGAAATATAGGGCAGAAAGAAACACAGGAAATGAGGAGGAGGTATGAATGTAACAAATAACAGCTCAACAAATGGAACTAAATTACTGAAAACAGATGTGCTTAATGATTAACTGCAAGAACCAACAAACACAATTCAAGCAGTGCACAAGGAATTGAAACAAGGTGATATAACTGCTTTGTTTATTGTATTAGAAACTGAAACACGTTGATTTTTCAAGACTAACTGGTACATTTACTGCTAGACCTGTCCATATTCTCTAACGATGTACTCTCATGGACAAAATACAATGTCTCATTCTTATCATTCAGAAAGAGCTGTAGCAATACATTACACTTTCTATGCATGTGTGAATTTTATAAGATGGAAATGGCTGAAGATGTGAACATGCAATGGAAATAATAACATAGGTGACAACAGCATCATCAGAGATGAGAGGAATTTTACGGAGTATACTCAAAGGAAATGTTTTGATAATTTCCACAACTAATGAATGACACAGGAGAGAGACACAAATAGAAAATAATTGGAGTAAATGAACACAAAATGAAATCATACATAAACACAAAAAAGGACCAGCTTGAATAACAATAAAAAGGAATCTCACACAAAACAGAAATAACATGGCATCTGGGCAACCAAAAAGGAGGTCAGAGGGCAAAATCTGATCACAGATAACAAAGAGGTAGTGACAGGATGAAACACAAAAACATGTACTGTTATAATGAAGAAAGGTAGGCAGACAGGAAGGAAAATGGACAAAAAGTGAAGAAGAGAACAACACCAAAACCTAGAGGAAGATGAGAGCATGAATGAACAATTGAACATTGAGAATAAATCACGTCAAACTGACTGACAAGAGGCTAGATAGGAGAAGAGCCTTGAAACAAATTATATGAATGCTATAGGGTTGAAAAGAATAATGAAAGACGAAAGGGGCTGATGATACTAATGTAAAAGTTATGGTTATGGAGCCTATAAGATACAAGTAGGACCTGCAAGACAATTTCCAATAGTTTATATTCTGTGGCTGGCAGCATATGTGACAATTCGGAAGATTCAAAGTAGCAAGTGCTGAAGCCTTCTCATGTCATATTGGACAGGCTATCAATATTGCCCAATAATTCTCTACTAACTGCTCATCTGCATATCATCCACATCACCAGTCATCCACAATCAAGTTCTTGACCCCCCTTTTCTTCTCTCTACCTTCTTTTCTTCATTTTATTTCTGAAGCTGTAGTCACTCTCTTGTTGCAATTAACTTTCTCATTATTCACTTTTTCCATTTTTTGTCCATCATTATAATTTTTTATACATTTTGTTCAACTATTTATTTTCTTTGCAAATTCTCATTTTTTTAAATAATAATCAATATCTGGAACTGTACTGTTATTTCTTTACTATCCCCCATCTTTCCAAATTTCATTCATCACCTAAGTTTTTGCATGAAATTTGCCTTGTAATGGGTACTCCATGACTAAACAGTTAAGTTCCTAACCACTGAATTTTCACATATTATTATATCTGTTACCTGACAACCAATATTTTATCAAGGTCTCCAACCAGTGACCCACTCTTTGAGTTTTCTCTATTTGGAGTCTGTCCTGTTATTCTGTTACTTACTGCCCCCCCTCCCCCCCCCCCTCTCTCTCTCTCTCTCTCTCTCTCTCTCTCTCTCTCTCTCTCTGTGTCACTCTCAGCATAATTCTAGTTCCTCACAAGGGTCATGCAGAACTGCTGAACTGAAATAACCACGTTCAATTGTGCTGTAGCCCATTATAGTCTACTTGGAGAATATTGTGCACTCTCAACATGCAGTTTTTCCGACTTGATATAGTCAATATTTAAAGATTTTTTATTTATATCGTGGTAACAAACTATTTTTAACATAATTAAAATTTGAACAATATATGAAAGGATTGCTACCAATTCCATATTTTTTAATGGGAACAGAGCAGATAGTAGCTGCAACGAAACTGTTAGCCTATGTAAGCTTAAAAGTATCAAAATAAATGTGTGAAATTAAACTGTTACCAAAATAAATGAGAAAAATGTCTAAAAAACCAAATACAAATTCTATATTCAAATCTATAAATATTCTGCCATGTTTCGACTATACGTTGTACAACTTAGGCTGAAATTTTCTTCATCCTGTCCACCAATAATGTCCACTTGAATTAAAAGTCACTATTTCATCCAGAAGAGACTTTTTGTAACATTCATAATTTTTGTTCAGATGAGGCAAAGTGAAAGTACAATGGACAGAAGTCTAAATTAATATTGTCAAATAGACTATAATGATAGTCACAAGTATAAGAATCTTTTTACATTATACATCCAAGTAACTGGTTCCTTCATGACATAATTTATACATATATACAAAAACCACATATCATCCATGTCACATAGCCACTAACATTCCCTGAGAAGTGAGAAATGCCTTTCAAAAGCCAGCTGCACTTATGAAAGTATGTCATACATGGTTTGTTACCATATTACAAACATTCAAAGTCATCAGTCTTCATTACTAAAAAGAAAGATACAACAGCTAAATCATACTTTTGACGTAACAGTCACAGCTTAGGACGCAAATGGGAGCCATAAAATTAAAAACAAAATGGAAGACACTCAATCACAAATGATTTTTTTCCCCATTTTAAGTACAATGAGTGGTGCAATTCCTTCAGTGTCTCTTTTTCTTTCCCACGAAGTTTCAGTTCCCAAACTTCGTAGTTACCACAACCATTCTCTGTGGCAATAATCTCTATAGTGAACTACACTGTGCAACTCACTAAACTGCTACCACAGTTCAAATAGGAAGGAACACAAAAAGATATGTAGTGGAGTGCAAAAACACTATTAAAAGACTGGGTGGAATATGAATGACAAACTGCATGTACTGGTATACAAATCTGGTATTTACAAGACACAAAAACGTTAACTCTTGATTTATGGAACAACACGGAAATCATTTAATTTACACATGAAGTTCATGTGTTTGAAGATAAATGTATGAAATACAATTGATATGACAGTTTTCAAGATACGTATCTAGTGTTTCACAAAACTGCTAAGTAAAACAAACCAGTTGTTTTCAGATACATTCTCAAACTTTAAACAAAAATAAAGAGATTTTCACCATCTTTTTTCAAAGAGAACTGCAAATGTCTAAGCTCAACACGGTTAGTGATTTTGCCCTCTGTAAATAAACAAAGATACAACTGTGACGTACTGTAAATCGGTACGAATATTCTGTAAAACACCAGACAAAATTTACGGACAGACATCATGTTCTAATTTTTACAATGTTTAAATTAATATGATAAGTTGTTTAACATGGCAATTAAACAGAATATTAATATCACTTTTACAGACCAATGGGATCCATATTGCTTTCGTTGATCACTGTTCCAGGTTGAAACAGTGGGATTATCTTTCTTACACCACACACGCATATTCACAACGGATGTGCTGGTATTTTTACCATTCAAATACACAATCCAAAATGGCAACACACTGTGAACTACTCCACACAATCCAAATGCTCATTTTGGAACAAAAAATGATTGATTTGGACCAAGAGTCTGATTGCTCATCTGACTTCTAGTGTTGGTAGCATACAACTGTTGCTGAAAATTATGGAACTGTTGGGCATAATTAGGATCAGCTGTTGTAGGACCCATGAATGGAGAATTCTTGAAATTGTTTGCTTGTCCCATTGAAGGTGGTAATGGCTGACTTGCATCTGGTGCACCACCTAACCCCATAGGTGAGGACTTTGGTCCAGGAACAAATACCTGTGAGCCAGGGCCCGGACCCGGCACAAATGGATGTTCACCACCGGGACAAGGCCCAACTCCCAGCATTCCACCACTCATCCTCATCATTCCACTTGGACGCAGGCCTCCACGCAGTGGGACTGCTCCCATTCCTGGCCCTCCATGGCCCACAACCATTCCACCTGACATTGGTAGATTCACACCAACAACAGGACTACTGGGACCGACTACTGGGCCACCTACATTTCCACAGCCAGGGCCAGAATGGGGCACATTGCCCATTCGCACTCCATTACCATTTGGTTGACCAGTTCCAGGAAAATACTGCAGGTTATGGACAGGAACACTGCCATCTAAGCTGGATAGAGGATTGGCAAATCGCTGCAGGAAGTCAAGACTCGGTGGTCCTCTCGGCCCTGGGGCTCCTGTCTGTGGTTTTGCTGGTAAGTACTGTATCGTATTAGGGGTACTTGCTTTTACCTGAACATTTGTGTGACCATACGTTCCTGGAGCTGGGGGTCTTCCAGGAGCACGTTGTGGGCAGGGATTTCCCATGTAAGGAGAAGGTCCCCTTGGTGGACCTAACCCCAACATGTTGCCAGACTTGGGAGAACCAACAGTTCCAGGATGCTGCACACTGCACGGAACTGCTCCTCCTTGCCCTGAAACACCACTGGGGCTATATGAGTGTGGTGGCACACCTTGCACTTGGAGACTCACAAAACCCCCACCAGGTCCACCATCCTGGCAAGGTCCCACATCTCCAGGATGGGCCGGTGACTGCTGAAAACCCATCACACCCGGTCCGCCTACCATTACAGGATTCTGTGGATTTGGTGAGTTTGACACACTGCTCGTCAACTGCTGACTCATTTGCGCCATTGACGTGATAGGGTCAAAGTGAGCCATCTTACCATCACAAGAAACACTGCCACTCACATTTGGATTCAGAGGCACATTTTCTGATCGCAGACATGGGAAGTTGCCTCCAGTTGTTGGTGAAATGTCAACAGGTGGTCCTCCACCAGATGGCGAAACATCTAAAAAGTGAGATGTCACTTTTACACCACCCACACCCGGCTGTGCCTGTTGTGGTACAAATCCTGGTACCTGGCTACACATTGATGGAGAACTTCCTGGTGGTCCATTGGGATTCTGAAACCTTAGCGCACCCATTCCATCATTCAATGGACTGGAGCTAAGGAAATGTGCTCCATCCTCAGGTCGCGGTGCTTTCACAGGTCCATCCATTCCTGGTGTTCGACGTGGAGCCTTGTTATCAGATCCTGGCGTGTGTGGACTTGGTAAAGGAAATCTAGTATCACCAGAACCACTTGGATACCTTAACTCCACAGACGTTGGTGTAAGAGGAGTGGCAGGCCCAGACATACGAGTGTTCATATCTGAGGACGAGCCTTGTAAGTTTCCATCCAAATTTGGTGGAGGTAAGCTGCCAAAATAAAAAAAAAACACAGGTAATTAATGAAAATAGAGAACAATAGGAGAAACATATACTAAAAACTAAACAATTGTGTCCCACATACTGAAAACGAAGTGCAATAACAGAAATAATTTGCATTTTTCTTAATGTGGGAAAAGGATTTAGGTAAGCAATTCTGAGTAAAATCCCGTACACCCTATTCATATATTACATGTCAATGGTTTGGTACATTTATACTCTGCAGTCTATTCAGAATAAATTTCAGTTTATTCTAATACATAATCTATTAAATTACGATTTTCTGCTACATCGATAATACGTCAAAAGTGTGCAACTCTGACATGCTTACATGACACTATAACACAATGAACCACTTGTGAAGACTAATGGTAATTCTCATCCATGTGGTAGCGAGTTATAAAAACCAAGCTGAGAAACATCCACAGTTTGGTGAGTTACAATGTATCTCTCATTTTTTAAAATCAAATTCCAATTTCAACGAAGCTATTCTTGCTATTAAAATAGTAACTAGTCTCACTGCACGAGATTTTGCTCTTACAATCATTATTCTTTGGTCTGATCATCCAGTATCATATTTTTCAACTTTTGCAATTTCTTTAATACTTTAATGAATACTATAGTCCTCCTTACATAGAGCAGATGATGAAGTATCTATTCCGCATTACATTACTGCTTCCTCCCTAGTTTTATTTCTCCTGAAGTTACTTCACTTCTACAAAAATGTTAAATTTCAGATGTCCGTAGCTGCAGAGTGAAGCAAAAAAGGGGCAAACAGTTTCCTGATGCTTAGTAACTATAAATTCTTGTTCAGATAAAAAGCTTTAACACTACTGTGTTTACAAACATTTGATCCCTTAGTGAGTCATGTCGCACATCAGAAGTGTGACAACCTATGAAGAGAATTGGAAAGCTTAAGAAAACAGTCTGACACACAATATTAATCAGCCACATAATATTCCATTTTTAAGTTGCATGGTGGCCTCCCTGGTAATCACTGATTTATACTGTGATTAAATTCCTAAACTCCATAAGGTATTTTGCAATAACTCAAAATTTAATTTCAGCAGTGATGGACATGTCAACAAAATGTAGTGTAGTTAGTACTTTTCCACATTTATGAGCAGATTGCTTCATTACGGTGGAAAAATGAATTTTGGTGATTAAACAAGCACACTTTTGAGAGCACGAAAGGATTAATACTTAGCGTAGAGGTGACAAGAACACTAAATATACTGGGTTGCACTTCCAAATTAGGACAACAGCTCTTATGGTTTCAGATCAATGTACGTCAGTGTCCACAGCTGTAGGCTCTTGTTTTAAGCATGGGATGATAATATTTAACAGTATTAATGCTGACATGAAAAAGGAGTCTGTTATATGCATCTGGAAAGACAGGTCTTAGCTGTGGTAAGATATTCTGAGGGAAATCGGGAAATCAGTTGCTTCATAATTTACTGGAAATTATTCAGCTTTTCGTGGCAGCAGAATAGGAGGAATTTAAGTTTCTCCCAGGGTATAAAATGTTCAAACAACATTCAGGAAGCAGCCAGTTGGTATCTTGTGGATTAAAAAAAAAAAAAAATCATCAAAAAAATTAAAAACCTGTAATCATAGGCTGCTGAAAGTTTTTCAAATTAAATCGTCATCAGTTCAAAGATCTCTTGAGAAATTATGTTATCGATCTGACAACACTTCACTCTGCGCACAGTTGGTTGATAATAGTGCAATGCCTGTCTGATTTGTCTTTCACTAGAACCATTCTGCTGAAAGGTTACTTCAAGGTGGGCCAACTCAACTGACAAACTTTTAGGGACTGAGATGACATGTGTCCTTATGAATCATGGTACGAAGTATCTCTTCACGCTCAGTGAGATGGTGACAACTATCAGCCTGAAGATACAAAACAGTGAGACTTGGCTTCCCACAAATGGCAAGCCCCAGCAAACCATCTAACTCCTTTTTGACCAACGCATCACAAAGTCCTATTAACAAAGAAAACTCAGTCGCAAGTTTTTGCACAGTGGTAGGAGTGTGTGTCATGAACAACATACTAAAAATCCTAACTGGTGAGATGTGATAATTTGGGTGAGGGGCATTAAAAGATCAATTTTTTGTGTGTTTCTCGAATAACTTGAGAACAGACTTCTAGCAGAATTTTTTCCAAATTTTTTCCAGTACAAAATTAAACTACATTAAAGTTTCTACAAGAACGATCATATTTATTTTTTCTCTAGAATTAACAGTCTCTGTGTTGCAGGGGATGAGAAAGTTACAGATTATTAAAATAATTGTTCTACCAGTAAAAACTTAATGTTTTTCTTTAAATGAAGTGGGTTAAAAACAAATATTAAATTCATGAACTTCTCTTCTCCATAAGTCTGCAAACAAAGATGTGCACATGATTTCCTACTCTATCTACACCACTACATCACAACTGAAACAACTACAGGATGTTTCACAAAGTTATATGGACCCACCATAGCATGCCTTATGAATCACTGGTGACACAGTGTGCAGACGTGCCTGGGAAGCGTGTGTAGATGGGCAGTCGGTCAAATTTCAGTAGACATGGGAGTGGCAATCAGCCTAATAACCTTTGATATGTACACACTCTGCCGGAGTTGCAATAGTTGCTCCATCAGGGTGTGTCTTATAGTACACAGCGCATTCCTTTGCGGGGACGGGACTGTTTTCCCCTTGTGAAACGACAACTTACCTTTTTAATGGTCAATTCACCATGGGCGCAAAATATCTTTGGATTTGACGCTTTTCCTCTTTTTGGCCCCCTAGATGGTTGGTGAAGTGCATTTAGTGTCTCAATCTGTCCCTTTTCATCATTGGGACTCCTTACTGCAGTCTCACAGCCCATTATTTGAGAAAACCTAGGGCTGGTGAGAAAATTTTGAGGCATGTTTCTTTTAAGCTGTCGCAGTACCAAAATCTGTCGCCCCTGTGCCATTCCCTTGCCATGCGTGACAAGGTAAAGGCTGAGTTGCAGCACTGGCAGGATCAAGGCATCACTGCTCTTATTTTATTGAGTCAGTGGGCCACCAGTTTAGTGGTACTTCAGAAGCCCAATGGTGCCACATGCTCTTGTGGTGATTTTAAACAGATGGTCAAAGTGTGATGTGTCGCAAATTCGTATCCCATTCCTCGGCAGACAGAGTTGCTGGCAAAGCTGCTGGGAGGGGGAGGGTGGGGAGCAGTATTTTCCTGCCACTGAAATGTGGGATGATTACCTGCAGTAGGCCCCGAACATGGTTTCTTGGACATCCCTCGTCAATAACACCTCCTTTGGGCTTTACCAGTTTAAAGCTTTCCTTTTGGGATCTCGTCTGCACCAGGAATTTACAAACAGTATTTGGAACAGCTGATTCAGAATATTCCCTACTGCGTCAAGTACCTTGATGACATGTGAGTCACAGGCCCTACTCGAGAGGAGAATTTAGGAAACCTTCTGTCAGTTTTCCAAAACCTCCTGGAGAATGGCCTTCATTGCAAACTGGTAAAATGCAGCATTTTCTCCCTGAAGATGCATTTTTCGCGTCATGTGCTTTGTAAAGATGGTCTTGTCCCCAAGGATGACCACATCAAGGCCACTGTCAACATAAAAGCACCCAAAAACCTGAAAGACATTCGGTCTTTTTTTGGGTAAAATTTCATTCCTGAGGCTGTACATATCTGCCAGCCTCTTAACCAGCTTTGCCACAAGAGCATTAAGTTTGTCTGGTCTGCAGAATGTCAAAGGTCTTTTCAGTCTCTCAGGCAGTGCTTGTGGTGCTGCCTGCTTGGCTTGCTTTATGCTTGGTAAACCTTTCACCCTGGCCTGTGCCGCATCCCAGTACAGCGCTAGTGCCGTCCTGTCCCATTTAAACATTGATGGCATTGAACAGCCCTTCACTTATGCATCAAAGATGCGGCACAGAGTAATGATTAGCAGGTGGAAAAGGTGGCACTAGCTATTATTTTCGGGGCTAAAAAGTTCCATGTCTTACTGTATTGCGCAGGTTTCCTCCTCATAATCAACCAAAAGCCACTTGTTTCCTTACTTGGCCCTCATTTCAAGTTGCACACCAGTTGCAGCAGTGGGTCCTCTTTCTCAGTAACTACTGTTACGACATTGGTTACTGCTCCACCATCCAGTATGCCAATGCTGATGTGCTTTTGTAGTTACCGGTGGGGCGTGATCTGGAGTTCAATCGGCAGGAGACTCTTGTAATGGTGTTGAATGATGTCTTGCCGCAAACCTTGTTGGACTTCCTGCTGACAGCAGGCAAAGTCACAACTGCCATGGTCACTGAGCCACTTTTCTGGAATATTGTTTCGAAAGTCCAGCAGGGTTGGCTGGAGCCCATCTCTTCGGGTGCAGATCAAGTGCAGTGTACATTCTTCTTCCTTCGTGATCAACTTAACATTGTCCAGGAGGGTTCTCATTCTTGCCACAGAGGAGCAATTCGGTGATGTGGCCATTCTCACAGAACTGTGTCCTCGTAAACTCCAGTTGCCGCACTATGACTCATATGAAGGCATCAGTGCAACATCACATCTACTGGCTGGCGATCGAGCATGACATGGCGATCGAGCATGACATGGAACATCCAGTGTGTTCCTGCAAGGCTTCTGCACAGAACTAGGCGACCCCAAAGCACCAGTTCTTTGTCCTTGGCCAATCCTGGAGCACCCTTGGGACAGTGTGCATGTCAACTACACTGGCCCCTTTTGGGCAGCATGTGGTTGTTGGTGGTCAGTGCATTGTTCCAGTTTCCTGTATGTTGCTAAGCTGTCCTCCGTGTTGTCAACTGCCACAGTTTGCATGTTGCCAATAATTTTTGTCTTTGTGGCTTCCCCCAAAACCCAGATATCTGACAATGATCAGCAATTGGGGTCACGGCAGTTTTAGCGCCCTTGCATCCACAACGGTATCCAGCATCTGGCTACCGCTCTGTTTCATCTGCCTTCAAATTCGGAGTTGGAGAGTTTCACGTATACATTTAAGACCCAAAAGAAGTAGTCTGTGTCCGACCCTTCCCGTGATGGGTGCGGTATGGCAAAACATTTGAACAGGC
The DNA here is from genome assembly GCF_021461385.2 of Schistocerca piceifrons. Taxonomy (NCBI): domain Eukaryota; kingdom Metazoa; phylum Arthropoda; class Insecta; order Orthoptera; family Acrididae; genus Schistocerca; species Schistocerca piceifrons. The sequence goes on from NC_060149.1 coordinate 368,024,633, forward strand.
ACCATCCCCGGGTCTCCTGGATTTGCTTCACCATGAGTTGCATGCTATAGAGTACCAAGGATGGCTGTTTTTTTCCTCCTGGGTCTTCTATTTTTGCCAGCTACTTCGGCCAGTGGCATGAGTGACTGCAGGATGTCATAGTGGGCCACGAAGCTCAACAGTAGTTTGTGGTGGATGTTGGCAGGGAGCAGCTGGTCCGCCAAGCACATCAGCTACACTTGCGCCCTCTTGGGACATCACTGCTACAATCTGTTAGACTGCCAGGCAGTAGTTTGGGTCACGATGTTGTTCCAGATGAGGGCTTCCATTTGCAGTGGGGTGCTTCCCTGTTGCAGCCCCTTCCACACACCTGCTGCCATCCTATGGCCTGCAGCAGCAGCCCCCAGTAGAACCCCACCACCTGCTCCTGTCACTGTGGAGCCCATAGATTTTGAGGTCCACCCCCCTCCCTCCTCCTCTGCCATCTCCCTCCCCCCACCCCTTTTCATTTATGGAGGTGCCATCCTCTCCACTGTGACTGTCACTGCCGCAGGATCTGTGCCCTTCCGCCCTTCCAGCAGAGCCAGTGGTGCTGGTGTGATAGTGTGGAAACCTGGTGACGTAGTATGAGCCGACTCGCTGGCAGAGGTGTTTACCTGCAGGAGGCACTAGGTCAGGCAGGTCAGTGCTTGCTCAAAGTTTGACCACCTACCATATTGTCATGTCTTGTGCCAAGTGCTGTTTGCACCATGCCCAAGGTTAGAGTTCTTCTCTATGTGGGTTCGGACTCTCTGCTTACTGTAGATCAACTCTCATAGCGAGTTTGTTTCCCTCTCAAGGGGTGCAAATACTAGGGATACCTTCCTAAAAATTACCATCATCAGGCCGAGCAGATAAAAGGAATGATTAAAACATTGGTGGGCCTTGCTAAAATAATTTGTGAGCCACAGTACTTGGAGGAAAAGCTCGATCATTTATGAATTACTTTTGGATGAAATGGTTGCTGTGGCAAAAAATAAATCGGGCTCAATATCCTCAAAGATCTGAAGCTTCTAGTGGAAAAGAGCCACCGAAAGGGAAAGTTTTCCTATAATTCGTTAAAATCGTCAGTCACATATTGTATCAGATTCCATGTTTAAACTGCCAAAAATGTGTGTGAATATTAGAAGATTGCAAAGGACTGACACTCGCTGCTTACTATAGCAGAAATATGCTAAATCGCTTTCACGTGCAGTGAAACGTACATAGGAAATTTCAAAAGAAGCACCTCACTTAAAGAAAACAGAAGTAATTGTCGTCTGGGAAACACAGATGAATCAGCAGTGACAGATCAGGGGCTGCGACCAGGGGACCACCAAATTGTTTCCACAACACTATAGCCGTATGAAGTTCCAATCATTACTATACTAGGATGTACAGAGGGGCCGTAAAAATTCAAACTAAAAAAATTTTTTTTAGTAAACTTGGAGTCAAAACATTAATCACAGTAACAGGCCTTGGCCCATGGTTGAATGCCCACATAACAGAAATTGTACCAACACCACCATTACTGTAATCTTCTGAAAACTAATATATATATATATATATATATATATATATATATATATATATATATATATCTGTCTCACACACACACACACACACACAGACACACACACACACACACACAGTGTCCAAACAGCACTTTTTCAATATACACGTAAAATTAGCTATAACAATATTTTAACACTTACGAAGGAGAACTGATGTTGCTTTCCTTCAAGCTTGTGTTTGGTTGCTTCTGAATAGTTAACTCTTGCCCTTCAAAAGTATTGAGGTACTGTATCTGCTGTGGGGATGGTACCGGCATAAGATTTGGCTCCTTAGATGGCACTGAAATAAGGCTTGAATCCTTAGGAGGTTGAGTTGGAATTTGCTGCTGCTTCTGCTGGGCAAGTGTTTGAAGTGTTCTGCAGAACATAGTGTCAACTGCAACATACAGACACGAGATGTCACTGAAAGATTTAATTAGCACTAAATGTAAACAGTTATAAAGAACATTATTTTTAGTGCCCCCCACCCCCACAAAAAAAAGCTTCACAGGATCAGTGGCTGGCAAACTGGGCTCTCACCCTCAAGTTTTAAGAACAGTTTTCTTTTCCTCCGTAAAAATTGTCTCTCAATACATACAGCAAGAGGCTCCTACCAATCCCTACGCACTAGCAACACTAAGCTCAGATTCATCAGCCATAGAATTCTCTGAACACTGCATGAATGTGCATTATCAACTGGAGCTTTTCACAGCAGTGGATAGTCTCACATTAAATACATGTACTTCTGATAAGAAATATGTTGGCTGTTTTCCTTATTAATACTTTGAACTCCATAAAAAAGCCTGTTTTTCGAAATGAGTAGAGAATGAAGAAGTTACTATAGGGGAAAAGAAAGGAAAATAAACACAATGTACAAGATAACGTAGGTGAAGCAACTATCAGAGCTACAAGCTGACAAGCACATGTGAAGCATATTCTTCTGTCAGTGGGAACCTAGATCATAGCAAAATCTTTATATAGAAGTTAGTTGATGGATTCCATACCAGGACAATAATTTACCACAGAGTACAGACTGATCCACCATTTAGGCAAAAATTCAATCTGCAGTGCATTCAGAAAGATGTAATAAATCTGAAGATAAAATCATCTAGGTCATTACGCCTCATCATGTTCCTCTTCAAATTTCTTTCTTTCAACTGACATTTCGACCCCTCTGCTAGGATGATCTTCAGGATGTTCTGGTGGTCCCAGTTAGGTGATTATGAAAAAGAAATTTAAAGTGGAACATAATGTGGCCTACCAACCTAGAAGGTTTTACCTTCAGTGACAACAGCTGTGAAAGTCTGCAGACTTACATGTAATAAATCGGTTTGCAAGACAGCTTCGGACATAATTAGAGAGTGTAAAGGCAACAGAATATTTAATGTTTCATAAACTGACACAATCAGAGACATCTGTGATGTACCTGGTGAACACACATGATAAAGTGTACTTGCTACAAAAACCTACATGTTGGGAGCAGACAATCACTCAATATGTAGGAACTGCTTAAGATATGCAGGAGGTTCAAGAAAATTTTGAATCTGCACAATAGTTGGTAGTATAGAATAGTAAGATAGTAAAGACTGTTTTGGTTCTCAATGGCATTCACTTCATGTGCCTGATAGGTTCTCAAAAGTGAAGTACTTGTGAACCTACATTGTCTAAGGCAAAAGGTAATACTGTCTAACACTGAAAATCAGTTGGGTGGTAGATAAAGCTCATATGAGCAAATTAGTTTTAGATAAAGATGGAATGAATACTGTGAACAAAAATGAATGTACGTAGATATGCAAATTTAACACAGAAAATGTGCTCCATTCCTTTCACACGAGATTGTAAGCAATGGATTTTACACTGAATATGTTTGCAGTGTGAGAACACTAACATAACTGTTTGCCCTATACATATTAATTTCGCATTCATGGCCAGTTATGGGGATACATTACGTTCACATTACATTTATAATGATTATTAGCCACACAGACATCAGGGAGCTACATCAACAATACAGCAATTGTAGCTCATTTAAAGAGCAGCAGCTAGCTGCAAGTGCTGATTAGTGTGGTAAGAACAAGACTCGGTCTGAAGCTCATCATCAGCAGTTGACCAAACTTTTTTACTGTTACTGAATCATAAGAATGTGGTATGTTAATGCACAAGGAACTTCAACAAGAAGTAAACATCTGTAAAGCACAATGAGTCAATGTGTGTTGCTCACAGTCAGAAATGTAATGTTCTTCACAACTTTCGAACAGTAGGAATTTCTTGAACATTTATATGAGCTTTTCAATCCTCATCCAGTTCTTGGGATTGGAAACTGCCTATTACATGTGAATTTCTCAAGCACTGAGAAAGATCTGATCTGTTTCCAGACTGTTTTATTTGAAAAGTAGTTAGAAAAGAAGAGTCCTGGACACCCGATGCCAAGACTGAGGGCGAAAATTTGGAAAATCCTTAGTCCAATAACAATGTCAATTGGGAACAAAGAAAATTTCTTATCAAAAAGTTTCAAACAGTAAAGTAAAATCTCTTAAAATCCTTATCAATAATCCGAGTAAATTTGTTATATTAAATATCAAAACCTGTAGTCAAAAACTGTCCAAATCACCCACTGGGTCTCTTGAAATTAGCACCATGTCTAGATGTGTCAAAATTGTTGAAAGAAATGCATGACAGAATGCACTTTTAATGGTAAAAGGGAATAACTGAATAGAATAACATATGTTTTGTAAATAATTTTAGTCTACCTAGCTGTTAACATATTTAAAATTTACAGTGCCTATGATAACATGCAGAGTACAATATAGTTTGAAGAAACCGCTTTAGTGGCTTTAATACACTCACAATTTACAGCATGATGGAAATATTTACCATTAGCTGCGCAAAAGTTGGCCATCTGCAATTATAGTTCAAGATAAAAGACCTGTACAGCACTGGTGTGTATGAAATGCAACAAGCCAATTTTCCCATTTGCATAAGGAACAGACATAATAGAAAATATTACTTCAAAAATTAGGCAAACCTATTCTGAAACTGTTCCAAGAAGATATGTATACTTTTCTCCAAACGGAATACATAGCTATATCAACAGTTATACTGCAGAGTAAATAAATACAGAACATAGCATTTGTAGCTGAACAGTCAATGTCCACACATTTCATGTACAGGGTACCTGGTCCAACATGAGGTTAGGTAGCTTATGGTGTCCCTGTGCAACAATGGATACAGCAACAACGAGGTGATGACGAATCCAGCTAATGAGTGGGAACTGGACTTAGGCATAAAAAACATAATTACAAATGTCCTTTACTTTTATTAGTAGTACATAAAACAGACACAAACGTATAAAATTGAGTGCATACATTCTACTGCTAATATCAACCCCTTACTCCTTGAGACAGACACACCAATTCAGCTGTTTAACTATAATTGCTTAGACTAACTGAAGATTATAAACTCAGGCTGATTAAGTGTTCGTGAGCCTTCAGGCTCAAAATTTTTATAGATTCAAGTGTGGGTTCTTAGCAAAAACACAAATATATCAGAAATGTTTGTCTGATATTTGAGGTGATGGTCATGAGAGGAAGTTAACACATTGGTGTACTGAGATGTTAGCTGGTCCAACTGACCAGTTGCTTACATTCACCACTCTGGCAACATTGCAGTGTATACGCATTCTTCTGATACAGTATGGGCAACTAGCTTTTGGTACTGACAGCTCAGTAGCATCATGTTTTTCCCTAACAGCTGCTGCATGCCAGCCAATGGAGGAGGGTGCTTGAGCAGGTAAAATGAACTACTTGCACTGTAAAATAGATGCTCACATTTGTGAAACATAACAGTGAATTTCTTGTCTGTAATTGGTGCTGCTATTTTGCTTTGGTTAACTTGAAATATAGTTGGTAATTTATTTTGTTTTTGGATTTTTGGTATTTATTCACTTCTATTTCATTTGAAATGACATGCAGTGTGATGAGCAGCTAAATGAAAGAAGTGAAACAGAGGAAGAAAGTGTGCTACACAGCGAAGTCTACAAATCTGTGGGCTCAGTGAAGGAACACTTTGAGAAAGAGAAGCAAATGGGCAAACCATCATTCCCTGTTGCTCGGGTTATAAAGAGAGCTAGAATGGCCTGGAAAATAAGCAAAACCATTGTTTTAGATATAGAGAAAGGACAGAACAATACAGACTGAGATGAAACTGGCACAACAAAGTTTCGGTCACCAGAAAAAAAGTGGCCGAGGAATAAGCAAGGGATAGCTTGGGATGATTTTCAGGAAGACATTATTTGTAATTATTCTGTTACAGAACCAATGATAACTATGTCAGAAATCATAGTAATGTGGAAGAAAGGATGGTTATACACTACCTGGACCAGAGTATCCGAACACCTCTATGTAATGCAGAATTGATCACTATATGTCAGTATAAAAGGAGGCAGAGAGTATTGTGTTGCCACTAGAGTAGCAGTAACAGCAGAATTGGTCAGTCAAGCGAGGTTAGTGACTTCGAATGTGGACTAGTCATTGGATGTCACCTGAGTAACAAATCCATCAGGAACATTTCACCCCTTGTAAAGCTGACCTCGTCAACTGCTGGTGACGTGACTGTCAAATTGAAATGCAAAGGAAAAACCACTGCTAAATCAAGGCCATGCACACCAATGCACTGATGGAACAGGGGTCATTGAGGGCTGTGGGGGGGTGGTCATAAAATATCAGGGGAAGGCATCACTTGTGAGTTCTGAAGTGCTACCAGCAATGCAGCTAGCACAATGACTGAGCACTGAGAGTTAAAAATAATGGGATACAGTTGTAGAGTAGCTCCTCACAAGCCATACATCTCTGTAGGCGATGGGAAATGAGTGATTTGGAGTGATGAATCACACTATACCCTCTGGTTACCTGGTAGAAGGGTTTGGGTTCGGCAAGTAACTGGAGAGTGTTACCTGCCATCGTATGTAGTGTAATCAGTGATGTATGGCTGTGGCGGTGTTACAGTTTGGGGGCATTTTCATGGTTAGGATGTGGTCTCCTAAATGCACTTGAGTAAATGCTAGATGTGGAAGGATATGGACAGATTTTACAGCATTGCATATCGTGTATCATACAGGAACACTACGGAGACGATGACTTTATCAGCATGACAGTGCACCCTGTCATAAAGCAACATCTGTGAAGTAATGGTTTGTGGACAATAACACTTCTGAAATATGCTGGCCTACCTAGAATCGTTACCTAAACCCACAGGGACTTCTTTTGGGTGAGTTAGAACGTCAGCTGTAGAGATGGGCAAAGTCGTTCATCCTTGGGAACTAGTTCACTGGTGATAACTCTTTTTTGGGAATCGTTCATTTTAACTTGTTCACCGTTCATTGTGCTTGGTATATGGTTCTCATGAAAAATTGAAAATTAGTAGCATGGGTGACTGAAGATGGAAGGTGCCAAGAGGGGGTACTTGCCTCCCCCCCTGGAGTACAGAGTTTTTATTCATAACAGAATTCTCACACACTTGTAATTTTCGTGATTCTGCAAAAATCTCATTTAGCCAACTGCAGCGTTATGTGGCTAATCACAGTGAAATAATATAAGGTGGCGCACGAAAAACCGGTCCTGAGTACAGATTGCTCACCAATTATGCACAATTTGTTGACTGCTACGAGCAGAATAGATAAACATGTAATAATTAGGCAGTGAAGCAATAACATATAAGCTAATGCAAACAACTTCGAAACAACAGATGACGATTGGTAAGTGAGAATGAGCAGTCTAGTACTCAGGGCCGATTTTTCGTGCTTCACCCTGTACCACTGAAATAATATTGTAAGAGTTATCATATTCTCTCCACAAAATGTGACACCATACACTTGATTATGAATCGCGGGCTTCATTCGGATGTTAGTCGGTCTGCCTTCCGTAACAATAAACATACTCTTTTATCTTGGATAAAAAAAAAGACGGAAAATGGCCACTCATGTATGCCGTGCTGACGTCCTTTGCATGTGTAATAACAAAAAATCTTGCCTTTTCACAAGTATTTCTTCTGCTGCTTATCAAAATAGTGAAGTAAGCTGATACGCTGTTTTGTTACATAAAAAGACGTATGCATTACATGCCACGTAATTTTTACGTAATTTACATAATTATAAAATTCATTTTAATTACCGGTCATGGACGCTGAATAGATTACAAAAAGAAGCAGAAGTTCAGAGTTCAAAAAATGTTTGAAACATATCTAGAATTGGTGTGCAAAGCAAACGAAATGAACAACAACAATTCAATATTGAACTAACTATGAGCAGTCGGCAGTGGAACTGTGATGAGTGGCCACACGAAGAAGGATAAGTCCGGCCGAGCGAGACCAAGACTGAGCCAGATGGGAACAGGACCAAGGCTGGAACGAGACCGGCCGATGTGCCGTTGCTGGAGCGAGACCAGCCGATGTGCCGTTGCAGGAACGAGACTAACTGTTTCCTGTTCCCGGGAACTATAAGTAGAAAGCAGAGACTGAGACAGACGGGAACGGGACTGAGGTTGGAACGAGACTGGCCGACATGCCGTTGCGGGAACGAGACCGACCGTTTCCCATTCCTGGGAACTATAAGTAGAAAGTCATGACCAAAGTGAACTATGAAAGACCGTTCCTTAGAATTCGTTCCTCGCTTGTTCCATTCATCTTTGAGAACCATTCCTTTGGACCTGTTAGTTCGCGAACAACCCATCTCTAGTCGGCTGCCCTCTAGACTGCAGTGCCCAACATCAGTACCTTCTCTGGTTTCAGTTTTTGAAGAAGAATCGGCTGCCATTCCAACACAGACATTCAGCCACCTCATTGGAAGTGTCCCCTGCAGAGTTTACACCGCCATAAAGGTGAAGGGTAGACACATCCAATATTAATGTTCACTAGATATCCCGATACTTCTGATCAGAGAGCGCAAATCACTGTCTTATAAACACTAAGGTCTTTACACTAGGACACCAATTCAGTCTGAGAGAGATTTGGGAAGACATTATGCTTGCCCATGTTTAAAGGTCTATCACAGCATCTGCCTAACACAACTGTTATGTCTCAACCACAGGGCTAAATAACATAGTTTGGTTATGTGGAAATATGAGAAAAAGTTAACAACACAAAGAGAAGAGCTTGGCATTAATGTGTCTTTTCCACACACACAAAGAATCTAGGCTTTGAAGGACAACAGATTGAGAACATGTAAGTTTCCTATTGTTTTGTTGCATCATGCAGATTCTAATGTAAATCACTTAATATATAGCTCTCAAGGAATTGCACTGACTATTCACTTACTTTGGTCAAAAATATATTATAGTATAGCATTTGAAAACATTATCACCATGGGCAATAAACAATACTTGATCTACAAGCACACTATTTAAATTACAGATGTTATGAGTGTAAACATCTTTAAAAACAAGATATACAAACCAGGTTGCTGCTGTCCTGTAAAATCAGTGCCTTCTTTTCGAACTGCTGTCGGTGACAGATGAGTGGACAGTGGTGTCCCAGGATTGCTCGGATTAAGTGGACGACTTGGACCTGGCGAATCAAGAGGAGTGTTGTGAAGACCTGTTGGACTAGGTCCTGCTCCAGGAAGACGAGCTGATCCAGTACTGAACTGCTGCCGACTGTTCGAATCAGAAGGAGAGTTTATACCTGATGAGGCACGTGGCGATGGCAAAGACAAGTTTGATGTAGGGTTATTTGGTGAACCGGGGGTTGGAGAAGACAGGGCTGTTGGGACACTTGCAGACCTAGTCGTCGGATGATATGGTGGAGGTGGCCCCTGAGACCTCAACAGCGCAGGGCCCGAAGCTGCCCTAGCTGCACCTCCTGGGCTGCCAACGCCTGTCATCACAGGCTTCTTCTTTCTCTCTTCATAAAACTGCTGCTGTAATTTATGCCATTCCAATTGTGCAGCGGCAGATGTCGGTGTAACGTGATTTGTAGCACCCATGTTCTTCTGTGGCATAAGCACCAAGTTTTGCATTGCTACACTGTCTGCTGGCTGTCCTAACATGGATCCATCTGGCATTAGAGATTGATGCTCCCCAGGGAACAGCATTTCGTGCATCTTACGCAAGGTAGCTAGCTGCTCCTCCCTATGCTGCCTTTGCTGTGGGGTCAAATTTTCATCAGGAACTTTAACACCTGAAAAATTAAATACAAATACCATTACTATATATATATATATAGCTCTGCTACAAGGAGCACAAACAGGCAAACAAAATCAGTCCAAGCAAGTTGCAATAAAGACTACAGATGTTGTTTGGTATGTTACACCACCCCATTTTCATTGAAGTGCTGATCATCAGAATATCTACTGTGTTGTTGAAATTTTCTTCACATTAACTACATTGTTCAACTATGAAACTCTAACTTGAATATTATCTATCAACATTAGGTTCATTGCTAAAGCCACCATCTACAACATTAACTACATATAGTCACTCACTGTGAAGAATATCGAAAATATGGAATCAAAATATAACCTGACACTGTTTTCATAAGAATGACACAACACACAACCGAGGACTTCCGCACTGTGTAACAACAGTTACAGAAACGTACATGACACGTGACAGTGGAACACAAAAAAAATTTTTTATTCTTCATTGAGGTTCAATCATTTATGATTTTTTTTTTCTTTTTAGTTCCTTAACTCACATAAATAAAATTATTTTGACAGTTTTCAAAGCCATTTGTTTGAAGGTAATACGCCTATTCAATTTTCCATAACCTTAGTCTCTTGGCATATTACAAGAGTATAGTCCTAACAGTTAACAGTGGGACTACAAAGAGTAAACATCACCAAATGACTTACCAACTAGCACTGAGAAATGGGCATCATGTCAGAAGCACCAACATTAGTAAGACAGAATGAATTAGCTAAACGAATTTTTGCAGTAAAAGGGAATGTCTTAAAATGCAGCCCCTCACCCTAGTCTCCGAACAATGCTTTTCAAAAAATAATTTAAATGAAAAATTTTCTTACCCTCATGGAAGAGACATTTCAATACTCTGTTCTGATGCTGCCATATAATACTTTTTTACCTATCTGATGTAGATTACTTAATCCACTACAACCAATAGTAGCAAATGTAGTCACAGCTTCTAAAACCAAGGCAGGAGCGTATGTTATAATCCATCACAACTTCATCTGGTACTCGCCACTCAATTTCTTCAACATTCTTTTGGCTACTACAAGTCTGAAATTTACTGATTGCCCCCCTTGATTATGGACAGCAATATAGGTGAATCAACTGTTTTCAAATCTTCAAAACAAAAAAGCCTAACAATTATCTCTCAGCAGTTTAGCAATAGGAAAATTGTCAGTGTGCTGCAACATTTAAGAGGACTGTCCTCAAGTTTCTGTACCTTTTTGCCAAGCACAATACTTAAGTCCCTAATACATCTTTTTCACCTTGTGATGCACTTTAGCTAATGCTATACAGGGTGTTACAAAAAGGTACGGCCAAACTTTCAGGAAACATTCCTCACACACAAAGAAAGAAAATATGTTATGTGGATATGTGTCCGGAAACGCTTACTTTCCATGTTAGAGCTCATTTTATTACTTCTCTTCAAATCACATTAATCATGGAATGGAAACATACAGCAACAGAACGTACCAGCGTGACTTCAAACATTTTGTTACAGGACATGTTCAAAATGTCCTCTGTTAGCGAGGATACATGCATCCACCCTCCATCGCATGGAATCCCTGATGCGCTGATGCAGCCCTGGAGAATGGTGTATTGTATCACAGCCGTCCACAATACGAGCACGAAGAGTCTCTACATTTGGTACCGGGGTTGCGTAGACAAGAGCTTTCAAATGCCCCCATAAATGAAAGTTAAGAGGGTTGAGGTCAGGAGAGCGTGGAGGCCATGGAATTGGTCCACCTCTACCAATCCATCGGTCACCGAATCTGTTGTTGAGAAGCGTACGAACACTTCGACTGAAATGTGCAGGAGCTCCATCGTGCATGAACCACATGTTGTGTCGTACTTGTAAAGGCACATGTTCTAGCAGCACAGGTAGAGTATCCCGTATGAAATCATGATAACGTGCTCCATTGGGCGTAGGTGGAAGAACATGGGGACCAATCAAGACATCATCAACAATGCCTGCCCAAACGTTCACAGAAAATCTGTGTTAATGACGTGATTGCACAATTGCGTGCGGATTCTCGTCAGCCCACACATGTTGACTGTGAAAATTTACAATTTGATCATGTTGGAATGAAACTAAAATGAGCTCTAACATGGAAATTAAGTGTTTCCGGACACATGTCCACATAACAGCTTTTCTTTATTTGTGTGTGAGGAAAGTTTCCTGAAAGTTTGGCCGTACCTTTTTGTAACACCCTGTATATTCTCCAGTTTTCTCATTACTCTGAAGGACACAATTATCATGTCTTAAGCACATTTTACACGAGCAACTTTATACTCAAAAATCAACTACTCGAACTGCATGCACCTTTTGTACATGTGTGTCAATTGGCAGCCAACCATATATCGTGTGTGTCTATGGTGTCAATGATCTATAGAATGTGTGGAGTACTAAATTTTCTAGTATGCTGCTCACTGCACATGCACAGAAACAGGGCAGTGTGGTGTTGTCTGCTAACACTGGAAGTGAATCTATTGTGATTGAGATCACTTGTATCATAGAAACAGATTTTGTGCTCTCATGTCTTCTTAATTTTTATTGTGCTGTTTTCTTTGTTTTCATGACACACTGAAAATGTTGTATGAGGTCCTCCTACTTTTCCTACTAGTGTTTTCCTACATGAGATGAAATGTCTGAAAGCAAAATGGTGTTTACGTTTTACAGGGAAAAGCCTACACTATACATCAATAGATAAAAATGTTTTAATAAAAATTATTTTGACAGTGGAAAAGTCAGAATTATTTGACAAGAAAAATTATTTTTGATGTTATTTTACACTTTGCAAGAATTAACGATACAAAGGATAAGGTGAAATGGCACTACTTACAGTGTTCTAGATATTGTTTTATATGTTTACAAGTAAGTATTTCCTCGAGCAAACAAATAAGTATCTTTTGAAATGTTTGGACGACATTTTTCCTATTCTTCCAGTTCTCTGGAGCATACAGAATTTCGCACACAACCTCTGACAGGGACATTCACAATGAATTTTCCTTTGCTCATTAATAAAGTTTATTATCATTGCTTGTTCCAACATTTTGTTACTATATTTCTATTTCTTTATAAAACGATAGTCCCTGGAAAATTCGCTGCAGCTGTACAGATGCCAAACTGCACAGCAGTCAAGTCTCACAACATACACAACTTTGGAACTGACGTGTAAACAAAATGAGCACTTGAGACAGACGAAACTTGCTACAGGAATGAAACACCAGTGCCACTGCAGTAGACTCACTTGCCTCGAGTAGTCAGTTGGTACAAGAAAGTAAATTGTGCAGAAGGGGTTATTTTTAGCACACAAATTTATTGTATATATGACATACTAAAAGACTGATGCTAACAGGATACCATGTCGTGTGATATTTGCATTGTCACTGATCCGTAGATTCTCCAACATCTTTAAATAACCATCTTCATCACAGTCACCAACATTATCTTCATCTTCAGTAGTCATGTCTGCCTCTTCCTCTTCCTCTGACACCATTGAAGTCACGGCTGTGTCAGCGAATTCTTAAATGCTTTCATAAAACTACTTCTGCTACCAGTTACTGCAGCAGTAACTCTTTTTGCATTTGAACTGAGTTCTCTACAAATTTCATCCAGCATAGTGGCTATACAATTGTAGCTATTAGATACAGAAAGTCTCCAACACGCTACCATTTTTGATTGTCTGTTAAGTTTTATTTCTGAAACTTAATCCTGGTGAAAGTAATTTTTCTTTTTCTCATAAGTGTATTTGATTAATTACATTTATACCATAATCATAAATGTTTAAACTGTTCAATACTTCAACAAAATCTGAGTTTTAAACAGAACTGAGCACGATAATGGACAGATGAGTTAACAAGATCACTCTCAAGTTTATCTTGTAAAAGATTCTTACACAATACACCATTATCTGTGGCTGTGACAGTTTTTAAGTTTTCCTTGTCTTAGTTTAACTTGCTAAGTGTAAGCATGATATTCTTCAACAGCTTGCTCCCCATGTTTTTATTTTACATGACTCAAAAATTTCGGAGTAGAATTAACATTTGCATTAACTTCAACAACCTTAGGCGAGCAACTCACATACACGGCCACAATACATTTTTCCTTCAAGCATATAGCGTGAAGTCTGAAAGACACATACTGTCAGGTAGGGCCTATGATGATGGTGTATCTTTTTTGAGTGCCTTCATTTCAGCCACTTGATGTTAGCATTTTAGGAGATAGATTTAAAATCTGTTGATGTCCACTATTACAAATGACAGAATCCTTACTTTGTCCACACTTTTTTTAGTGCTATGAACATGAGACAACTGCAGAATTATATCAAGGCCAACATCCAATAGCGTTAGGAATATTTGTAGAACTGAGGAAGGTATTGCAGATTAGTGCCCTTCAGCTGCATTTTTATCTTCATCTTGTAGCCTAACTGCTAAGGTCATTTGGCTAAGAAGCATTTTTATGTTACATTTGTTACACTATAAAGCTGTTGTGAATACAAAGGTTGGTTTGAATTGTGTAATGCTTTGCTGGACCTGGTCCTATTGGAGGGTAAAGCCCATGCCTTCCCATGATCTTTAAACTGACTTATCCAGCCAGTATAGAATAATATGGACTCAAAATCACTTGGTAGTTTTCTAATTAACAAATCACTGCTAGATGTGAAAGGGGCAATAAATGAAACACAAAATCCTACAATCAGAGGTGCATCGAACCCCAGATCTTTAGATTTGTTGAATGGTACTTGCCTACTGAGCTACTGAGTTACACTCCTGTTCAAAGCATTAACAAATTCTTTTTCAAACAGGGACCACACTGAGACACAGGAACAAACACTGATTATATTTAAGAGAGCACTGATCAAGAAATACACAAGCTGTGGTGATATTGTATGCTACTTGTTAGTAGAGTGACAAATAATAAACGGCAAATAATTATTTGTATTTGCGGAGACAATAAGTCCTTTATCAATGAATAATTTATTCGTGAGTAAAACTTTTGAATTATCAATTTATTTGAATAATTTTCTACATTGTCATTTGAATAACTTGCATTATTGGTCATGCGTCCATAAAATGATTAAAATCTCATAAACAATTGTCATCTGTCTCACTAAGCATTCAGAATGCTATAGAAAGTCTGAAAGAAGCCTGAGAGAAACTGTATATAATACCTTTGGTATTGTTAACATTTAAAACCTTATTTCCCAGCCTCTTTGAATTTTGAACATTACTAGGTTTACAGATGAAGTCACTCTAAAAATGAATACATAAGGCATGGCGGGATAAATAACGAAATTATGCAGATTCTAATATTCAAATGTAGGAGAAGTTAAAGGAGGGAGGAGGGTTGTTTTTGAAATCTTGTTGATCTTCATGCCATTAGTGTTTTAAAGCATATTGTATTTACGTGATTTCAAAAATGTCAAATGCCCTATGAAATTCAAAAATATAAGTATCTACAGCACAGTATTTTCAGTTGCTGATGATTCTGCCTGGTACGAATTCAATGTCACATTTGTAAGTATCAGAAAGGTACAAACCATTTTCAGAGGGTTGGGAAGAGGTTGGAAAGGATGAGCATTGCTGTCAACTAGTGACTGCTAGTGGTGATTAAACTTTTGGAGAAGTGATTAAACCATTATAATGATTTCATACATGATGAACATCAATGAAGAGACAATAAGACAAATTTAACATGAAAACTTGAACATGGCTAAAGTATGATAGTAAAAATGGTCAAATGGTCACTCCATAACAAAAAGAGACAACTGGAGAAACTTATGCTCTGACATAATGAAATAACTAATAAAAGAGTCATACTTATTGCAAAATGAGATGATATAATGAAACATGATTCTACAGTATGATCCAAAACACACAAAAAAATGCTCTGAAAGAGCCTCACACTGCCAAAATGAAACTCATGGCAATCCTAATCATTTGACATCTGCAGTGAATCATCTTACATAATGTTGTAAAATGTATCAATGACAACATACAAAACTTATCTAACAGGCTGCACAAGTCTATCTAAAACTGGTTGCAAAGAAGTTACTCTACATCATGACTAGTCAGCTACAGGTTTTGAAGGCCAACTGAATTCAGTATAGTTGGGATATCGCACTGTAAATTTCAGCAACCATAAACTGTTATATTGAAAGTTCTCTTGTTTTTGCTGCAGAACTAAAATACAATTATAAGCAATTCGAATCTTATCTTGTCATTTTTGCATAAAAATCACATTAACTAGGACATATAACAAAAACTTTTGGAAAAGGAAGTAAAAAATTAACTATAAAAATGATAAAGAAGTCCAATATATTCATACCAGCCATTATAAATAGCAAAGCTGCTACTGAAGTACAGGTGCACTACAGAAATGTCATATAGGGGTGCATGATCCTACTATCACTAAATATTATTGCCAATCTACTAAAAACATATGGACAGACAACTTAAGATCTCAGGACAAAGATAATGCTAATTAAAAGGTTCTTACTTTTTTGAACATCATTTTCACCGGCATACACGATATTTAAAACTAAGGAAATTCATACATAACTGATTTAAAACTAATACTTTTATGGCAACATCTCTGACCACAACATACTTTTAAATTATCATTCCAGTTTGTCAGCTAATAGCACATGTTTAAACAATAGTGACATCTATTTACCGTTTACTCATCATTTACAAAAGATTGCAATTTTCCAAGTGTTTCAATTCCAGTTTAAAACAGTCAAACTTTATTGTGTTCAATAAGGAAACACTACCTGAGCTCTATTCAATTGTTGATTTCAGTCAAAACACATCATTTCATGGAATAAAGATCTTCCATGCACACAGGTTTTTCAATCTGGTTTTGCTTTACTGAATGCAGTATTGTGTGAAAAACTTGCACATTTCATTACATTTTTAAGTTTTCAACTAATGGTCGAGGTAATACTGGCACAAGCTGCAGTGCATGCAATATGGCACAGTGATTCTCATCACTGGCTGGTGTGAGGATTGCCAGTTCAAACCCAACCACCAGCAACTGTGTTATTTAGTATTTATCATGTCTGGAAGGTTTTTAAAATATCTCACATTTGTAAATTCTGGGGTATTCAGTGTTTATATAAGCACATGCTTTCTCTGTGCAGAGTCCAGTTCTGTTCTGGCTGTATGCTGGTGTTTGTAATAAATGTGCTTTCAGATCTGGACTTCAGAGTCGTTACAATGTGACATTGGTTAGTGGGGATGCCGGCTACTTCAAAACTTTTACAACACTATTGTTCCAACTATTCAGTGTGGTGTTGGCCCAACCTTAGCCCTGATGACGGCTTCCACTCTCGCAGGCGTATGTTCAGGTGCTGGAAGGTTTCTTGGGGAATGGCAGCCCATTCTTCAGGGAGTGCTACACTGAGGAGAGGTATCGATGTCGGTCAGTGAAGCCTGGCACGAAGTCGGTGTTTCAGAACATCCCAAAGGTGTTCTATAGGTTTCAGGTCAGGACTCTGTGTAGGCCAGTCCATTACAGGGATGTTAGTGTCGTGCAACCACTCCGCCACAGGCCGTGCATTATGAACAGCTGATCAATCGTGTTGAAAGATGCAATCGCCATCCCTGAATTGCTCTTCAACGGTGGGAAGCAAAAAGGTGCTTAAAACATCAATGTAGGCATGTGATGTGATAGTGCCATGCAAAACAACAAGGGGTGCAAGCCTGCTCCATGAAAAACATGACCACACCATTACACCACTGCCTCGGAATTTTGCCGTTGGCACTGGCAGATGAAATTCACAGGCATTCGCCATACCCACACCCTGCCATCAGATCGCCACATTGTGTACCGTGATTCGTCACTCCACACAACGTTTTCCCACTGTTCAATCGTCCAATGTTTATGCTCCTTACACCAAGCGAGGCGTCGTTTGGCATTTACTGGAGTGATGTTTGACTTATGAGCAGCCGCTCGACCAAGAAATCCAAGTTTTCTCACCTCCCGCCTAACTGTCATAGTACTTGCAGTGGATCCTGATGCAGTTTGGAATTCCTGTGTGATGGTCTGGATAGATATCTGAGTATTACACATTATGACCCCCTTCAACTGTCAGCTATCTCCTGTCAGTCAGCAGACAAGGTCGGTCTGTACGTTTTTGTGCTGTACATGTCCCTTCATGTTTCCACTTAACTATCACATGGGAAACAGTAGACCTAGGGGTATTTAGGAGTGTCTAAATCTTGCATACAGATGTGTGACCCAACTGACACCCAATCACCTGACCACGTTCGAAGTCTGTGAGCACTGCGGAGCACCCCATTCTGCTCTCTCACAAATGTCTAATGACTACTGAGGTCACTGATATTGAGTAACTGGCAGTAGGTGGCAGCACAATGAACATAATATGAAAAATGTATGTTTCTTGGGGTGTTCGGATACTTTTGATCACATAGTGCAGCTTACACATACAGAAACTGGAATACAAGCAGTACATTGTTCCCACAGTCTGTATATTCAGAAGACCAATGGATTTCAAGCCAGCAGTAAATCAAGTGCGCACAGGCATCCATCATCAGTGTTCTCCTGAGATGCTGTGCTGAAAGGATTCAACTGAGACACCAAATACGACAGGTGGGAGGACATGACGTGTTTAACAAATGTGTAATTCAACAGCACAGCATAGCAGTGGTTTGAGCACAATGAAGAGAAGCTTAATAGCTGAAACTGAGCACAAGCTGAGCTGAAGAGAACGTTTGGTGACAATCAGCAACACGTACACTTGGCACAAGAACTACTGAAGAGCACTTCATGGGAAAAAAAATGTAGAATGTTTTGGCCCTATGGCAAACTGTGAAACCAAATATTACAGAAATTGGCAAAGTCTAACAATTAATGAAAGGAAATGCAGAGGACACGTACCAAGTTCTCCTGGTAAATTATTTCACAACTGAGGAATTCATCAAGTGGTGGCAGTGCATCAAGGAAATGAAACAGAAAAGAATTGGACAAAAGAAGTATGACTGGGTCCTGTAGGTGGTCTCTATGGTAGTTGTGCAAGATCACTATGACCTCACCCCCCTCGCACGCCGAGTAGTGAGAAACGAAATACAGCATTTTATAGCAACCAGAACTACCGAATCGAGTAAGAAAGAGATAGCAGCCATTAATGTCAACCTGACCCACTAAGTGAATGTTGAAGAAGTAGTGTATAGATCCTTAGCACCAACCTCTGCCACCAGCCAGGAAGAACGAACGCAGCCAACTCAGACTTATGCTGCAACCATTCAATGACAACCCAGCACCCGACCACAGCAGGTAAAACTACCTCCAATGCCAAGTGTAACATCCTGTAGAAGAACAGACATTTGGAGGACAGAGGACAACACACTGGTATGTTTCCACTGTGGACATACACACACTACTGCATAGAAAGAAGGCAAATTTTTGACGATTGCCATACTGTCAGATGTCAACCGTCATAATAATTCTATTCATGACAGTCAACTGCAGATTATTATACACGATCTGTGGGATGAAACTCATTGACGTACCCTGGATGAGGTCACTCTCCGACTGTAGCTGTTCAATGTCATCGTAAAGATGTATCACCCAATCACTTAGCTGCCACCTTCAGAAGACTAACCGATACAACAATCTATGGAGGTAAGGCTGCCACAGGTGCAACTCCCTCCATGTACGACTGTCACCAAGATTTGAGGAAATCTCACTGATGTCACCATGTAAGGCAACACTGTCTGGGCAGTAATTGACCCAGAGGCTTTCCAGTCTGATATGTTGGATGCTCATCATAGCTAGCTGAAGAAGACAATATTCCTTGATATGACACCACTTGCGCAAAGTGTCACAAGCGGGAAATACATTCAGCTGAAAGGAACATGTATTGTACAAATAACTATCAATGACAGAACACAACCCTTAAAATTTGGTGTTTTAGCAGAATGTAGCCATAATATTATTAACGGATGGAACTTCTGGCAATCATCATACACTGTCATAGACTGTGGAAGATCAGAGCTCTACACTGACGAAGCTATTCCAACAAGCACACATGACAAATAATTGCTGGTGGTCACGTTTGAACTGGTGACCCACAGCATGTCAGGAAATGAATCACTTAAAACGCTTTTTGCTCACAATCCTGATCCATTAATTTTGCATTGCACTGTAATTGTTTTGACTTCTACCAGCCACAGTCTGTTTTGTTTTACTTTAATACCTTATGACAGGTTATGAGCGTGCACTGCTCATCATCAGGTATTTTATTGCACGCATGTGAAAACGGAAATAATCTATAGCTAACTTGTGTTTTCAAATGCATCCAATTGAATGCTTGATAATGATGCTCAAAAATTATTGCAGTTTATTAAATTAAAACAAAATAAATAATGTTACAGACAGCAATAGAAAAAAAACTTTTATTCACAAGTCACAGCATTTAAAATTAGCCATTATGGCTACTGTTAATTTTCGTTATATTTAAGAACTCCTTCACAGAAACATGAAGCCTCAAACAATAAATAGAATTTTCACGAAATTATAATTAGTGTCTCCTAACAAGATTGTAGAATTCATTGATTTCATTATAGTTGTAATCATAACTGCTAACAATTCAGAATCTCATTCACTGAGGTGATAAACGAGGTAGAGACCAGTTTAAGAATGGAAATAAATCAGATGTCTGCATACTACTTTAGATTTTATCCCACATCTCAGCTATTTGTACACATCCTCTCTGTAAGTTAATAAAAGGAAATATAATGAAAATGAACTGCAGTCTTTTAAAAATTTTTTAATTAAAATTTGGTCTCACAACTGTTATGTTCAACACAACAGCATTATATGTAGTTCCTTCAGGATTGGCTTATTTATTTGGATGCACTTGTGGACTTACACGCAGCACTTCATGCTTCTGAGCAAGTTGTATTTTCCAGGGTGAATAGATGCACTCTGTTTCATGACACAAATTTGTCTACTGCTAACATGCAGAACCAGAGGAAAAATGGTCAGCTTTTTTCCATTCCTGATGCTGCAATAATGGGTCAATCACAAAACATTTCATCTAATGATTACCTTAATATGACCACGAATTGTTCAATAAAATAAAGAGTGTACACTTTACTCTTACACTGTTCTTCAAAATAAGAGCCTGATATTAAGATACAAGTTGTGATATAAAGAAATATATGTTGCATCAATATAAAGCCATATATATGTTACAGAACTCTGTATCAGGTATATACATTCTTGTTACATCAATAAAAGTGGAAATGGTGGCCTAGTGGAAAAGTGCATGCCTGGAAACTTAGAAGCACAGAAATTTTTGTCTGTCTTTAACTTAGCTTTCACATCTCAATGACGTGAAGACACATCAGGAAAGACACAAGGTTAAGATTCCAAGTTAAACTGTAGGTCTCCTTTTCTCAGTAGGATTACCAAGATAGGTTAGGGCCACCCAAGTCACTGGAGTAGCATCTAATTGAAAGACTTGCACCATGCCATCGAATTACATGAAAATTCTTTTCTTTATGCCAATAAACGTGATTATGGGCTACCCTCGTCGCAAAATGTAGAATATGAAATGTCTAAGCATACTTTAAAATATGTGCCCACTAATCCATCAAAGTTACTACTCAGTTGACAAGTGACATTTCATTTGTGTAATTCAATTCATGATAGAAAAATATTCACTATGAGGACTCAACTTCTGAACACATGCATAAAAACATGTTTTACCACACTACTTTAATATAAAAATTGCTCATCACTAACAAAAAGTATCACATAAACAGCCTAATAGACGTGTCCTTATTGGCGGTGTGTCAGAACATTGATTGTATTAACAGAGTTGGAATCTACTCCAGTTCACCTCCCACTTTCAGCCAAATGCTTAGCACAATGTACTCTCCTTACATACAATTAAATTTAATGTTTCAACACTGTTAAAATTTTGTTCCTTTGTGGGTCCACAGCCTACAACAGACCATGTTTTCATTTGTTTAAAAATTGTGGTCTACTCGATTCCCTCATGGAAACATTGTTGTTATAAATATTACATTCTCTGCCTCATTTCCAATGTCTTCCATCTTTTATTATTGTTATTGTTACTCAAATGAGTGGCATGTCTAGAGGTGCCTTTAATTGGGCCTTATTTTACAATGATATTTCACCACAATAGTTTTACTGTCAACACTGCTGAAATAGATGGCAATTTCGCAGTATGGCTGGCAATATTGAAGACTTTGCAATCTGTTGCAGGTAGTTGCCGACATACTGCCAGCGTTGTCCACAAAGAACAGAGAATATCTCATACTGTCCTTGTCTGTAAACACTTCCCTCTCACTCTCACCTTTGTTTCATACTTATCTCACCGAGAGCGCCGCTGTCACGGGTCAGAGCGAAAAAAACATCAATTCTCTTTTGTTCGAAAGTTTCCGTTGTTTCTTGTTGCCAGTTTTTTATGTATGCACTGGGGAAGAGGACAAACAAGAGAATTATGAACTTTATATAAATGCGATTCAGCTACGACCAGAGTTATGGGACATTGAAATTAATGTATACAAAGATCAAACTCTCGAAAAAAGATAACAGTTGGCAACCTGTTGCTGCTGAACTCAGAACTGCACTTGATAAAGCACACAAAAACTTTCAAATCCTTCAAACCTATGCCAAATGCGAGGTAAAAATACTGGACAAGAAGAGGGGAATCACAGGTGGTTCTTCATTCTCAAGGTTTGCATTTCATACTACCTCAAGATGTAACTGAAGCAGGAATTGATAATGTAAATAGTGATATGCGCTGGTGAATAAAAATAAAATGAAATTTGTGTTCTTACTTCAAACTTCCATAAATGAACTCTTTCAGTCATACCAAACCACTGCAAACTTCTGGCACCACGAGGATTATTGACGAATACTGAACTTTAAACAGGTATATAAATTTCCATATGAATCATCAATGGCAAAAAACTGAAGGTACAAACTGTAGTCTCGACTCTCGGTCCGGCACACAGTTTTCATCTGCCAGGAAGTTTCAAACTCTATCATATTTGTATCGGTTTTAGCAATTCTCTGACAGATTGCTTGTACAGGATATTCAAAACAGTGTTTTAATAGTCTGGTAAAATTCTGGAACAGGCATGTATCCAGCATCAGTTCACTAGTCCAATTTTATGAAGCATTCTGTTTGTTTAAAAAGAATGTGTCCACAAATCCTAATTTCTCTTGTTCTTTCTAACTTCATTCCTTTTGTAGTGTGAAAATAGGAGAGTCGCACTTACTTCCTAAAGCTCATGCTCGTCCATTTTGTTGCAATAGTGTGGCCCGTTCTAAACATGTCTGGTCCAGAAATTTACTGCTGTGAACATTAATGGGCAAAAGTGGCTGGTAATGTTGCAGTACATGTGGCTGCAATTTGAGTGGCCACATTGTCGCTGGACAAAATTGTCAGAATATATTGTCAGTAATATGCACATCAATGTACCTTAATAATTTAAGAGTAGATTCAGCAAGGGTCACACCCCAAGCATGACTTCTATTTAGTTTTTACAGCATTCACTGCTCTTAAAAATTGTGTTTGGACAGTTTTCTCAGCCATTTTTTTAAATTTTATACTAACATATTATTAAACTTTCTTGGATATCCAGGACACCAATGACAACCTAGTACCTTTTTAGTAACACGAAAGACCTTTAAAGTAAATTATAAATAATAACTCTATACGAGGTAGCCTACATTTCGCTATGTACTTGATTTTGTGCCACAAAGTTACAATACCTGTCAGAGACGGTTGCTGTACATCACTTGGGCTGTGATGCATCATAGGATTTGCAGTTGGTGATCCTCCCATAAGACATGGTGTATCCTTTACTGGTCCGCTGCTGGGGCAAGGAGGGATCATTACATTATTGCCATTGTTACTCGCTACAGAAGTACTACAGCTACTAGGGGCAGCATTGGTAATGTTTGTATTTGTGCTGCTTGTTGCAGTATTGTTGTTGCTTGTGCAGATTCCACTCGTACTGACAATTGGTGTACTGCTATTAGTGGGAGTAACACTGTTGTTGTTGCTTGTGGCATTACTGTTGTTAGCATTGTTGTTGTTGCTGGCCCCATTATTGCCACTGCTGCCACTGTTGGCACCACCCATTCCAGAGCCACTGGTAACACTGTTGTTGCCAACAGTACTACTCACAGTATTGCCAGCACATGTACTCTGTAAAAGACATAACAATTTATTTCACTAACATTACTTCAACAAATCACTCATATTCAGCTTAGAAATCAATATTTGTTCCGATTCTATTTTATTTATCTTTTGTTTGTTCTTCAAGACATTCATAAGAATGGAAGTTAGCACAGTTATATTGCACTGCGTAAAAGAACTAAAGTGTATAATAATTAGGCTTGATGGGGTACAAATGTTAATAGCCAGTATCAATGCAAAAGGACCTTTGCTACAAAAATTGAAACAAGGGATTGAACATCATACAGAAATATAAATATTCCTTACACTTTTCTGCAATAACTTACATAAGCAACAGATCCACTGAGTCAAAGGCACATACATCTCACTTGATGGAATCACGGATTTGCTTAATTGGACTGAGGTCATGGGACCAGAGTGGGGCACACAAGCACCACCATCTCCATGGAACATTCCTCAAACAATTTTGACACTTTTCAGGACAGAGAGGGTGGTGCATTGTCTCGATCAAGGTACATATAGACTACAAGAGCTGTACTCGAATAAAATGATGCAAATGATCCAACAGTAGGTCCCTCTGTCATTCCACGGTAGGACACGATGGTCGATATACAGGGTGTTACAAAAAGGTACGGCCAAACTTTCAGGAAACATTCCTCACACACAAATAAAGAAAAGACGTTATGTGGACATGTGTCCAGAAACGCTTAATTTCCATGTTAGAGCTCAATTTAGTTTCATCAGTATGTAACTGTACTTCCTCGATTCACTGCCAGTTGGCCCAATTGAAGGAAGGTAATGTTGACTTCGGTGCTTGTGCTGACATGCGACTCATTTCTCTACAGTACTAGCATCAAGCACATCAGGCATTGTTGATGATGTCTTGATTGGGCCCCATGTTCTTCCACCTACGCTCAATGGAGCACGTTATCATGATTTCATACGGGATACTCTACCTGTGCTGCTAGAACATGTGCCTTTACAAGTACGACACAACATGTGGTTCATGCACGATGGAGCTCCTGCACATTTCAGTCGAAGTGTTCGTACGCTTCTCAACAACAGATTCGGTGACCGATGGATTGGTAGAGGTGGACCAATTCCATGGCCTCCACGCTCTCCTGACCTCAACCCTCTTGACTTTCAATTATGGGGGCATTTGAAAGCTCTTGTCTAAGCAACCCCGGTACCAAATGTAGAGACTCTTCATGCTCGTATTGTGGACGGCTGTGATATAATACGCCATTGTCCATGGCTGCATCAGCGCATCAGGGATTCCATGCGACTGAGGGTGGATGCATGTATCCTCGCTAACGGAGGACATTTTGAACATTTCCTGTAACAAAGTGTTTGACGTCACGCTTGTACGTTCTGTTGCTGTGTGTTTCCATTCCATGATTAATGTGATTTGAAGAGAAGTAATAAAATGAGCTCTAACATGGAAAGTAAGCGTTTCCGGACACATGTCCACATAACATATTTTCTTTCTTTGTGTGTTAGGAATGTTTCCCGAAAGTTTGGCCGTACCTTTTTGTAACACCCTGTATAAGGGGCCTCTTTCACCCCCTGTAAATATCCCCCATATGAGACACCCACAAAGCCCCTCCTTGAATGGTGTCCTGTTGCTAACCAGGATGCATAGCCTTGCATGGTTTTTTATGTAATCATACTCCATTACCTGCATGTATCAACATGCACCCTCAGTCTAGCAACTTCTTCCCATATTTCGTGTTTTCAATGGCACTGTTCCCACACTCATATTATCTGTAGTATGAGCATTTTTGTGGAATGTAAATACTTTTGGATTGAAGAAGACAACTCACTGAAAAGCAGAAGTGTTGAGTTGTCGATAGGCACACGCCAAAGAAAGAAAACTTCCTTTGATGAGCTACAGTAACTAACTAACTAACTAACCAACCAACTCACACACAACTATGCACCTAAATGGTCCCAGCTGAAATAACAGTGGCAATGCTATTTTTCAGCACGGGGACTGGTTGTGGTGGAGGAAATGTCAGGCGGAGCAGGTAGAGGGACAGGGAGGCACGAGGCAGGAAGAAGGACTAGGGGTGGGTGGCTAGCACTTCAGAGGCACGCCAGCTTGCCGGCTAGGAATGCAAGAGGGAGGGGTGGTGTGTGTATATGAACCGGCACGATTGTAGTGGCTGGTGGGATGCAGTACACGTTGAAGGTGACATGGGGACATGAACTGGGAGGGGGTGAAAGGACAGAGGTAGGGCAAAATGTTGGGTGGGTGACACAAGGATAATGGGTTATCTGAGAGTGAGGTCAGGATGATTATGTAGTAGAGGGCATGTTGTAAGAATAACTTCCACCTGCGAATATCAGAGATGTTGGCAGTGGAGGGAAGGATCAGATGGCTCAGGTCGTGTAGCAGCCAATGAAACTGAGCATGTTATGCCACCAAGAGGTCTACTTTGTTCTTGACAACAGTTTGGCGGTAGCCATTCATCCTGGTTGACACATGGCTGGCAGTTATACCAGCATAAAAAGCTGTGCAGTGTTTGCAGCAGAGTTGATGTATAACATGGCTGCTTTCTCAGGTGGCCCGGCCTCTGACAGGGTGTGATAAGCCTGTGACAGTACTGGAGTAGGAGGTACTGGGTTGGTGGATTGAGCAGGTCTTGCACCTTGGTCTACCACAGGGATAATATCTCTGTGTCAAGGGGTTGGGAGTACAAGTGGAATAGGAAGGGACTGGGATGCTGTATAGGATGGGTGGACGATGGAACATCACTTTAGGAGGGGTGGGAAGGATCTTGGATTGGATGTTCATCATTTCAAGATCGGATGAGAGATAATCAAAGCACTGGCAAAGGATGTGGTTCAGTTGTTGCTGTCCAGGGTGATACTGGGTGACAAGGGGGCACTCTTTCGTAGCTGATTCTTGGGGATGGTGGGAGAACTGGGGGTGTGTTAGGATATGACACAGGAAGTCTGTTTGTGGACTAAGTTTGGAGGGCATTACCTGTCTGTGAAGAACTTTGCGAGGCCCTCAGCATTCTGGGCAAGGGAGTTCTCGTCTCTACAGATACATTGTCCACAGATGGCTAAGTTCTATGGGAGTGTGGGAGCAATTTTTAGGTGTGGAAGGGATGGCAGTTGTTGAACTGCAGGTACCGGTGGTAGTTAGTGGGTTCAATGTGGACAGAGGTGTGGATGGAGAGGTAAAGGTCAATGTCCAGGAAGGTGGTGTGTTAGGTAGAGGAGGATCCGGTGATGCAGGTGGTAGAAAAGGTGTTGAGTTTGTGAAAGAAGATGGATAGCATGTCTTGGTCCTGAGTCCACATCATGAAGATATCATCAATGAACCTGAACCAAACTGTATGTTGGGGAGTTTTGGTAGGCTAGGAAGGTTTCCTCTAGGTGGACCATAAACAGGTTGACATAAGAGGGCACCATGCAGGTATCCATGACTTACCATGGATTTGTTTGCACACTTTCCCTTCAGAGGAAAAGCAGTTGTGGATCAGGATATGTGGTAAGGTGTATAAGGAATGATATGGTGAGTCTGGAGTCTGAAGGACATTGGGAAAGGTAGTGTTCGATACCGGTGAGGCCATGCGCATGAGGGATATTGGCGTATATGGAGGTTAGTGGTGAGGTCATGGGCATGAGGGGTGTTGGTGTATATGAAGGTCAGTGGCAAGGCCATGGGCATGAGGAATGTCGGTGTATATGGAGATATCAACACTGATGAGCAGGAATCCTGGAGGTAAAGGGGTGGGGATGGTGGAAACTCAGTGAAGGAAGTGCTTAGTATCTTTGATGTGAGAGGCTAAATTTTGGGCAATTGATTGGAGGTGTTGGTCAACGAGAGTGGAAATTCAGCTATGATGGGGCATCCAGTGTTGTTGGGGTGAGGAGGGAGATGGACTCAGGTGAGAGGTTCTGGGAAGGGTCTATAGATTTCTGCAGGGATTGAAGGTTATGTTGGACACTTGAGATGGGATCACTCTGGCAGAGCTTGTGGGTGGAGTCGTCAAACACTTGGCAGAGGCCTTCTGTCAGGTAGTCGCTGTGACTCATCACAACAGTGGTGGAGCCCTTGTCCGTAGGAAGGATGATTAGATCTGGATCTGTTTTCGAGTTGTTTATGGGTGTCGTTTCTTCTGCCAAAAGGTTAGTACTCTTAGGATCTGAGGAAGTATGGTGAGGCGAAGTTGGAGGTAAGGAATTCCTGGAAGCTAACCAGGGTTAGTTAGGCAGGAGAGGAACAATCATGATTGGCTGGTGGTATGAATTGGGAGAGGCAAGGTTCCATGTTGGCATGAGGTTGGCTTCAGTTGGAGGGATTGTGGCAAAGAAGAGTTTCCAATGTAGGGTTTGGGAGAAAGGGAGAGTAGGTCTTTGGCAAGTCCAACATGGTTAAAACTGGGTGTAGGACTGAAGGTTCTGTGGGACTGTTGTTTTCAGTGGAGATGTCAACAATAATGTTTTTGGTTTGCTTGTTTTCTGGGTGTTGTGGTTGTTGGGAGGGAGATTTGGAAGATGTGGTACAATGATGAGGTCAAGCTAGGCAGGGTCTGGATGCTATGTGGGGTTGATGAGGGATTCATTGTATGTAGGATGGGTGTTGATGGACAGTGATGTCCCAAGGTGGGAGTAGAATGTCGACAGGTTGGACAGTTTATGGAGGTGGTATATAGAATGCAACCCCAGGTGTTGGAGTGCAAAGATTTCCATTTCAGAGATTTTAATACATAGAGAGAATTGCACAGTGACACTACCTTGTAGAGGAAATAGAGGTGGTTCTGGAACGCATGTGCCATGTAGACGTATTTTGCAGTACCTGATTCCTGAGGGATAGGGACTGATGGAAACTGAAAAGGTGAAGGTTGTTGTGAAAGAAGGTGTAGGACACAGAGAAGGGGTTCTTTATGGTTAGGCCATTGGAGTGAGGGGGAGTGGGGACTGAAAGGTTGAGACAGCATTTAAAGAACACGATGTGGGACTGGGTTTTAGTTAGGGAAAGGGATACATATCTGAACTGGTGCAGAGAGACTGAACATAATACAGCCTAGCCATCCTTGGATGACGTATCTGCAGGGATGATAATTCCCTTGCCCCACATATAAATGCTTCACAAAGGCCTTCACACAGAGGCAATACCCTCTAAACCTAGTCCACAAACAGATTTCCCTTGCCATATTCTAACACATCCCAAGTCCCCCAACCATACTCATCAAACAGCTACAAAAAAACTTCCCCGCCATTACACATCACCACCCTGGACAGGAACAACTGAACCACACCCTTTGACACAGCTTTCACTATCTCTCATTCTGCCATGAAATGAGGGAACTCCTCCTAAAACGATGTTCCATCACCCACCCTACCTACACAGCATCCTAGTCCATTTCTTTGCCTCTTCCACTCCCAATCCCTTGAACAGAGATAATATCCCCGTGGCAGACATAGGTGCAAGACCAGCCCAATCCATCCACCCAGCACCTCCTACTCCAGTTCTGTCACAGGTTTATCCTACCCCATCAGAGGCCAGGCCACCTGTGAAAGCAACTCTGTTGCAAACACCGCACAGTTTTTTGTGTTGGTATGACTACCACCCAGCTGTCCACCAGGATGAATGGGCACCACCCAATTGTTGTCAAGAACAAAGTTGACCACCCAGTGGCACAACACGCAGCTGAGCACAAAATGCTAAATTTCATAGGCTGCTACACAACCTGAGCTACCTGGATCCTTCCCTCCACCATCAGCTTCTCTGAACTACACAGGTGAAAATCTATGGTGACTAACTGACCCTGCACCCTCCATCCAACAGTCTGCCCTTCCTTTATCCTGTCAAACACTCCCAATTCCCATCCCCATATTGCCCATGTGCCACTTCCCACTGGCCACTACAGTCGTGCCGGACCATACACCTGTCACACATCCCTCCTGCCTTCCTAGCTGGCAAACCCTCGGCCTCTCTCCGAGCCACTAGCTGCCTGCCCCTAGTCCTTCTCCCGCCTCCCTCTACCCACCACATCTGACACTGCCTCCACAACAATCAGTCCATCTGCCAAAAAATAGCAGAGGCACTGTTAGTTCAGTTACCAAGATGTAGGGGCATAGGTGCGTGTATGCATGTGTATGATTGTGTACTTTAGTCTAGCTCATCAAAGGATAACTACAAAAGCTAGCAAGTTTTCTTTCTTTTGTGTGTGCCTATCGACAACTCAACTCTTCTGCTTTTCAGTGAATGGTCTCCTTTAATCCAAAAGTATTTTCATGTTAGCATGTGTAACATGCAATGAATAAAGTACACGTGTGGAGCAGTTGTATCTGTACCCCAGTGCAAGGAGGCAGATCTAAAAAGCATCTGCGTTCAGTGGTTGTTATTGCCCACCACTGTACTGATAAATGTTTTGTCTCTAATTTTTTTCTTTCCGCTACTGTGGCTCATCTACCATTGTCCATGACCCCTTCCCCCAGAATCAGGGCCCACACAGTACGCTCTTCAAACAGCACCATGTGAAAAGTCTAGTGGGTCAATAACCTAAGAGATATTGAGTGCTATGCATTATCATGTACCCCCTATATGGACACAATAAAATGCACTGCACATTGCGTGCATTGGCCACCCTACACTTCACTTTCATACTGACACACAAGACTAAGTCTGATCACATTCCAATCACTTGACACAACAAACTACACTAGACTATCACTAAGCTGACCAGCTGTCACACATATGGGTACTGGACTAGCAAAAGAGCCAGATTATTGAGAGTGACTGAAATTTAGTTTGAAAACATTGGAACTATACTTTTTTAAATCCATCGATACATTAATTTTCACAGAAAACTTAGTCTGTGAGTGTGTACATATACTGTAGTATCACAGTATTATGAAACATGTCTCAAGATTTTAGTTCTTGCACTGATCATAAGCGACAGAAGCACACTTTATCATGCAACTGCTTTATAAGCATTATATTGGTACTGCATATATCTGGTTTGCTATAATGAACTCCACGAAGATGTCTACTGCTTCAACATCAGCACTGAAAGAAATCTCCATGCTCTCTCCTCCTATGTCCTGTTCTTCATCACTGCTTTCCTGCATGCTTTTGATTATTTCTTCGTCTAGCTCACAATTTTCCCCTTTTAGCCAGTTAGCATCATCATCATTAATTTTTCCTCCTCCTGGAAGCTTGCTAAATATGTCAGTGTATAAAGTGTCAGCATTTGATGATTTTGAATTGACCGGCTCATTGCTATTGCTCAACGTAGTTTCCAACTCTGTATCAACGGATGTTCAAGCTTTTCTCCAGCTCTCCATTATGTTAGCATTCTCCAGTGTTAGCCTCTGTTTCTGCTGTTTGAAAAACAAAATGACTTAAGCTGATTGCATCCAACACCTTCAGCATAGCATTGGTAGAGTCTTTTCACATTCATTCTGCAAGGAGAGTAGTGGTGCATAACCTGATTCCAAAATTCCCTGGTCAGTGGGTTCGTGTTCTGTGTTTCCTTTTATAAGCCATGATACTGAACTGTACACTGGGTGAAAGATAGAGTGCATGTATACCATTGGACTGTAGACTCACATCAGAAGGATGACTGACAGCAATGTCAGTTACAAGGATAGCTCTCAGTGCAAGCTTTTTCTTTCAGCACTTTTTCTCACAGCTGGCACAAATGTTTTGTAGAACCACTGACAGAATATTTCTCTTTCCATCCATGCTTTCTTCTGAGCATAATATTGCAACAGTAGTTTATCTTTGTCACTGCGTTGAAAGCAATGTGAATGTTAGATTTTGACAATCACCATGAACAGTAGTTCATGACTTGCATTTCCATTACAACATGCCATTAACGTTGTGCACCGTTTCTGTTATTTGTACAAATTCCTTCTTGTTCCTGGCAACTAATGTTTCTGAACGAAACACTTCGTAAAAGATGCTAGTTTCACTGGCACTGTACATAGCATCAGTAGTAAAAATCTTCTCCCTATATTATATTATCTTCTGTATCTTCTCCACAGACTCTTAGTATCTTCCTTGTTAGCCAAGTGACTTTTTCCAGTGCATTGTACATACACTCCAGGAAATGGAAAAAAGAACACATTGACACCGGTGTGTCAGACCCACCATACTTGCTCCGGACACTGCGAGAGGGCTGTACAAGCAATGATCACACACACGGCACAGCGGACACACCAGGAACCGCGGTGTTGGCCGTCGAATGGCGCTAGCTGCGCAGCAGTTGTGCACCGCCGCCGTCAGTGTCAGCCAGTTTGCCGTGGCATACGGAGCTCCATCGCAGTCTTTAACACTGGTAGCATGCCGCGACAGCGTGGATGTGAACCGTATGTGCAGTTGACGGACTTTGAGCGAGGGCATATAGTGGGCATGCGGGAGGCCGGGTGGACGTACCGCCGAATTGCTCAACACGTGGGGCGTGAGGTCTCCACAGTACATCGATGTTGTCGCCAGTGGTCGGCGGAAGGTGCATGTGCCCGTCGACCTGGGACCGGACCGCAGCGACGCACGGGTGCACACCAAGACCGTAGGATCCTACGCAGTGCCGTAGGGGACCGCACCGCCACTTCCCAGTAAATTAGGGACACTGTTGCTCCTGGGGTATCGGCGAGGACCATTCGCAACCGTCTCCATGAAGCTGCGCTACGGTCCCGCACACCGATAGGCCGTCTTCCGCTCACGCCCCAACATCGTGCAGCCCGCCTCCAGTGGTGTCGCGACAGGCGTGAATGGAGGGACGAATGGAGACGTGTCGTCTTCAGCGATGAGAGTCGCTTCTGCCTTGGTGCCAATGATGGTCGTATGCGTGTTTGGCGCCGTGCAGGTGAGCGCCACAATCAGGACTGCATACGACCGAGGCACACAGGGCCAACACCCGGCATCATGGTGTGGGGAGCGATCTCCTACACTGGCCGTACACCACTGGTGATCGTCGAGGGGACACTGAATAGTGCACGGTACATCCAAACCGTCATCGAACCCATCGTTCTACCATTCCTAGACCGGCAAGGGAACTTGCTGTTCCAACAGGACAATGCACGTCCGCATGTATCCCGTGCCACCCAACGTGCTCTAGAAGTTGTAAGTCAACTGCCCTGGCCAGCAAGATCTCCGGATCTGTCCCCCATTGAGCATGTTTGGGACTGGATGAAGCGTCGTCTCACGCGGTCTGCACGTCCAGCATGAACGCTGGTCCAACTGAGGCGCCAGGTGGAAATGGCATGGCAAGCCGTTCCACAGGACTACATCCAACATCTCTACGATCGTCTCCATGGGAGAATAGCAGCCTGCATTGCTGCGAAAGGTGGATATACACTGTACTAGTGCCGACATTGTGCATGCTCTGTTGCCTGTGTCTATGTGCCTGTGGTTCTGTCAGTGTGATCATGTGATGTATCTGACCCCAGGAATGTGTCAATAAAGTTTCCCCTTCCTGGGACAATGAATTCACGGTGTTCTTATTTCAATTTCCAGGAGTGTAGTATCAGTAGCAAAATCTCCTACCTATATTATCTTCCATATCTTCTTCACAAACTCGTTGTATCTTTCTTTTTAGCCAAGTGACTTTTTCCGGTGACTGTCAGCAGCCACATGCCTTGCCATTTGCTCCAGTTTGATAGCAAACCCTTGCCTGCAGCAAACAAGTTACTGGCACCAAGTTGTGTGTTAAATGCAACTGCTGTTTTCTTTATTATTGGATCACTGACTGGAATTCCTTTGCTGTGTTGTTTTATGGACCAACTGCATAGAGTAATGTCCAGTTCTTCATTCTCACTCTACAGCATAACCTTCCGTTTTCCCAACATACTCTCCATTTGGGTCGTGTACTGTCAAATAATGTGTTGTTTCTTTTTTATGTCGTAAATGGCTCTAAGCACTATGGGACTTAACATCTGAGGTCATCAGTCCCCTAGACTTAGAACTACTTAAACCTAACTAACCTAAGGACATCACACACATCCATGCCTGAGGCAGGATTCAAATCTGCGACTGTAGCAGCAGCGCGCTTCCTGACTGAAGCGTCTGGAACTGCTCGGTCATAGCGGCCGGCGTTATGTCATGAATAGTTAAACATCTGACACTGTACTCAGCAGTAATGGTCATTTATGTTAGAGTGACTGGAGGCCCAATGTGGGCTAGATTAATGAAAAGCCGGTCTACTGAAGACTGGATTAGCAAGAGTTTAGCATATTCTATTTGCCACAGAGACAGAAGAACTCTTTTTCCAGCACTGCAGTTTTTTCTAAACCAGTTGCTTATTAATGTAATATGCAATCCACTGAAATGTCTGTCTCTCTGGAACTAGTATATTATATGCTCTGTTAATTGCTCTAGCAGTACGCATCCTAGTATAATACCTTACACAGATACATCAAAATATGTTCATCCCACACAAATGACAGATGATAATACAGCACCTAATTCACCTGTTGAGAGTCAAGTAAAGTGACATCACTTGTAAACTGCTTTACTTACAAGACGAATACAACTCCACAATGATTCACTGAGTCCAGGATCATTCACCAGTACTCACTGAAGACAAAAATCAAGGCAATTAATGGCAAAGGCTACCTCAGTTGAGATGCTTAAATGTGATATTTGCTTGGAATTCATTTGTCTTAGTAAATCAGAGACTCTCAAAAATCCAGTCTCCGGAGTAGATGAATTCAGATCTCGGATGTACATTGTACCCTGGAGTGTAAGGTGTATATGCTGATCTCCACCTCTCCGATGTTTTCATTACACGTATAACCCACTGGATCCCAGTAGTTCCTCCACATCACCCCTCCAATACTTAAGTCAGGATGTGTAGTGGTTAAGACACTGCACTCACATCGAGTGCTTTATTTCTTATGACATCAAGTTTGATGAGACATTATTCTTGTAAAACAATACATGGGTAGCCAATATCACAGGAATTCTTTTTATTCCATGACTACCGGTTTCAGCGAAACTAAAGCCACCATCATCGGATCTTAGGACACATACAGGTCATAACATCAAGGCAAACAATGGTGACATTAATAGTTGCCTATAACACGCAGGCCTTACAAAATTGTCTTGAGTAGCACATAGGCGTCCAAGAGAGATGACATCATAAATGTTAAGTGTCTCCATCACATGCAAGCACACGCTAGGTACCTCTCTTGGACGCCTATGTGCTACTCAAGACAATTTTGTAAGGCCTGCGTATTATAGGCGTCTATTAATATCACCATTGTTTGCCTTGATGTTTTAAACTGTATGTGTCCTAAGATCCGATGATGGCGGCTTTAGTTTCACCGAAACCTGTAATCATGGAATAAAAAGAATCCCTGTGATCTTGGCTACCATTTATTGTTTTATAAGCACCTAGATCGCTCCCACATGAGCACAATGTGCTTCCTACAAAAAAGACGTTATTTTCTTACTTTCTTTTCTTCCCTCCCATATATCAGTGCCACCTGTCACATCTAGTTATAAGCTCTCCAATATGCTGACAGTCTTATCAAAGCCTCTGCAGACAGACTTGGCTCCAAAACACATCCCCACACTCCCACCACAATGGACCCCACTCCCGATTATTAAACAATACCAGCAGTCTATATGGTATTAGAACAAAAAAGCAATTACAAGAACATTCAACATCAAATTGTAGTTCCCAACAGGTTTGAACTCTCAGTTAAGGGCTATTAGGCACAATGCTATCAACTTAAACAGTAGTTTCACAATCTATATCATATATGTACCTCCCTGCTTAATGAAGTCAGATGCTCCATATCACACTGACCCGTAAACACACATCAATCAAGGATGCAACCTTCCCAGCCCCAATGTCTGCAAGTCTTAAACATCTCTCATCTCTTATCGAGCAAGATGATGCAATGGTAAGACAATGGATCTGCACTAGGAAGAAAAGCAGTTTAAATCATCCAGTTATTTACATTTAGGTTTTCTGTGGTTTCCCAAAATCGTTTACAGCAAATACTAGAACTGTTCCCTTCGAAAGAGGCAGTTGATTTCTTTCCTCATTCTGAGTTTATACTTAGTCTCACAAGCCCTCTTTGTCAACAGGATGTTAATCCCTACTCTTTCTTCCTTCAAACCCCACTTCCTCTTCTTCCACATGTATGAATTTCTGAAGAAACAGTCAGAAACAGAAATGAGTCCCTATTAGTGGCATGCCTCAGCACAGTTATTTGACAGAATAGAGGAACAGATGTATGAGGTGTGGCAGAGACACAGAGATCAAACTGATACCATTGCAGTGTGTTCTCATTTACTGCATAAATTTCAACATATATTCAACTTTGTCTGTGGACACCACAGAAACAGCACTCAACATAGAGGTACCTACTTAGAATGTTGGTTGTACAAGGATATTTTTGTATCTTGAATAAGGCTGTCAGGTGGTGAAGAGGCGTAAGGTATACAGTTCCTGAACAGAGTATTGTTGTCAACATCCTGTATTAGATGCGAAGTGAGGAAATTGTCCACTTAGCAGATCCTTTGGTAGCTTTTGCAATGAGCACACTAAATGCTGATAACAATAGTAAGTTCTATCATTTCTCTTCCTTTAATTTATACCATTATTCATGACAATGAAATACAATAGTGCACTTCACACGCATCCACTAGAGTGAACAACACTAAACACTAACATTTTTGTCACTTTATCATCCACAGATTGAGGTAAGGTAGTGGTAAACAGTCTTCACCTGAACCTTACCAATAGCGGTGAGGGTTCTCCTACAATGTAATCACAGGGAAGTCATGGAGTATGTGATTATTAAGTGATAACATTTTCCCTTCAGCTGATTTTGGCCCCTCTGGTCATTTACAAGTCATCAATATGTGCAGTGTAATGTTC
Organism: Schistocerca piceifrons; assembly: GCF_021461385.2. NCBI lineage: Eukaryota > Metazoa > Arthropoda > Insecta > Orthoptera > Acrididae > Schistocerca > Schistocerca piceifrons. Next base: position 368,061,427 of record NC_060149.1, read on the forward strand.
AGGTTACACAATGTCACTATAACTGGTTTTGCATTGATCCATCAAGCTACAGAATAGTAATGAGTACCACAATGCTACTGTATTTAATTGTTTATTTTTAAGCGCAATAATAATGTGAATGTTTTGTAATATATTTGTGCAGTAAAACACAACTATAACAGTAGTGGCAGCATGGAGGAGTCAACACTACCCTGGAACAAATGAGAAAGGATAACTGAATTCACAAACCATCAATCATTACTGTTACAATACCACTGTAATGAGTTAAATCATTCTTCACTCAATTTTCTATATACTGTTTTGAGTATACACAAAGAAAGACACATTTTGTCAGGTCTGTGCCAAAGTACACAAACATGCCTAGAGATGAAGCCTACTGCTTTTGCTACACAAGTAGCTTGCTTCTGTAAAAGCTATGTAATGGAAGTGAAACAGATCGTTATTCTCAGCTACAAAGTATTTCAATGAGTCTAGGAGTGTAACTACTTTTACGAAAGGAAGACATGATAGATAGTAGTGCCCCCTCAAATGGATAAAAGTTATTTTATTTGATAGCTTAAGTGATGGACACAAGTCAAATTTATTTCTTATTCTTTTCAAACTAAATGTCAGTGTCGGTAATATCAAGATAAGAATTTATCCAGATGGCTATTGTAATTAAACTGACAGACAAAAAATCACTACACCAAGGAGTTGTGCAACATAAATGAAAATTGGTAGGCATGTTTCATTGTCTGAAAGATGACGTCTATTCAAATTTCGCACCAGTCGCATAAGAGGATGCAAATCAGGTTTGATTTAAATACATACTGTAACAGTTGTGAGCATTAGTTACTTCTGAGACAGGATGTGGTGAATTGATGTTAGTCAAGCATGCCTTTAAGGTGACAAAGATGCCATTATCAACACTTCTCTGAGTTCGAACGAGGTTGTGTAATAGGGTTACAAGAAGCCGAATGTTCCTTCTGCGACATTGCAGAATGACTCAGCAGAATGTAGCCACTGTACACGATTGCTGGCAGTGCTGGTCACGAAAACGTACGTTCATAAGAAGACTGGGCTCCAAACGACCACGTGGCACTACCTAGAGGGAAGACCATCGAGCTGTGTATGGCTCTGGTGCATTGTGCCACATCTGCAGCAGTTGGCACCACAGTGACACAACGAACTGTTACAAATTGGTTACTTCCAGGACAGCTCCAAACCAGACGCCCTAAAGCATGCATTCCACTGACCCCAAACCACAGCCATTTGCATTTTCAGTGGTGTTAAACAAAAGCTCATTTGACGATGGGGTGGAGGTGTGTTGTATTTTCTGTTAAAAGCTAGTTCAGACTCTGTGCCAGTGATGATCGTGCATTGGTTAGGAGGAGGCCAGTTGTGGGCCTGCAACAAATCTGTCTGCATGCTAGACACCCTGGATCTACACCTGGAGTGTGACTTCATTCGACAGCAAGAGCATTCTCGCGGTTGTCCCATGCACCCTGACTGCAAATCTGTATGTCAACCTGGTTATTCAACCTGTTGTGCTGCCATTCATGAAAAACACTTGCCCAGAGACCGCTGTTGTAACCCAACATGCTCTACAGACTGTTGACATGTTGCTTTGCCTGCTCAATCGCCAGATTTGTTTCCGGTCGAGCACATACGGGATACATTGGACGACAACTCCAGCATCATCCATCATCAGCATTAGCCGAGCCTGTATTGACTGACCAAAAGCAACAGGCTTGGAACAGTATCCCACAAATTAAGCCCGCTTGCATTCAACATTCTGGTGGTCACACTGATTATTAATGTACCATCATTTCACATTTGCAATGGTTTACCTGGCACTTAGATTGACATGTGGTCTTGCAATGTTGCAGCATTCCACATCTGCTATGGTTTACCTCGCACTTACATTACACTGTGGTCTTGCTATGTTAATCATTTACATACATTACCTATGCAAATATATCACTGAAATTTTATTACTCTACATTAATTAGTTTTTGGTGTTGCAGTTTTTTTCTGTCTGTGTATTAGATGACTAAATGTCCAGAGAGAGATGAAGTTGCAGCTTTGATCATTTTGTAGTGTCGTCTAAATGGTGAAACTATTTTAACAACCACAGGCTGTCAGTTTTATTCCTTTAATGCACTGTGCACATGCATTACATTACTGACCAGTCTCAGCCTACGTCCATTTTCAAAGGTATGATATTGATGATGTGTGTGTGTCACATTTTAAAAACTTGTTTTGTGTTAATGTTGAACAAGTTTTTAATGCCAATATCATGCATCTGAAAAAGGCCTTCGGCCAAAACTGACCAGTAATGGAATTTAAATCCATGGTGCATTAAAGGAATAAAACTGACAGCAAACGGTGGTTATAAGGGTTCCATCATTTAGACGATACACGGAGGTTGTGGACCCGTATATGAAGAAATTAATTTAGTAGTGCCATTTCCTAGTGCGTGAGGTTTTTATTAACTTGACACAAAAATGAACATTTGTTCAACATGACATTGTAGCTCAAAGACTGCTAATTATTTCTGGCAAAGAATAAAAATAACAATGAATGTTGGTAATAACATAGTAAAAGGCCTGAACAATAATTTACTGTTTCTTGCATTATTCAAAGAGTTTTGCTGAAAAAGAAAAGGGAACCAAATTTTGACCATTTTCAAACCAAAACTCTGCACACACAGAATAATTATTTCACACCACATAACCAGAACCAGGGTAACGTAAAACCAGAAAATAATGCTGTGTAGTGTGACAAACCTTATACTTGTGCATACAGCGTACCTGGTCATCGAGTAAATCAGCAGGGTTATTTCTGTCTGTACATTTTGTTTCAATATTGGAACAGTTGTTGAATTAATGACAATACTGAACTAGTGTTGAGTTTTAGAGCAATAAAATTAACAGGCATATAATTCTGTAATGCACGTAAAGTCCAAATTATGTATGCATCAGCAAACAATTTTTTACAGATAACACAGTAATTTATACATAAAGTTCAAAGTGCGTATTGCACATTTATCAGCTACCCATACATATTCTGACATGTAAAAAACGAACTGAAACAGGTAATAAATTACTAATAATTCTTTAAAGGTTAAAAATTGCAATACAGTGATGAAATGCTAAGAAGGCAACATGATGCACCAGGCCATGTGTGGCAAAATTAGTGTCACAAATCCAAACAAGTGTGTAGAAGAAGAGGGAATAATTTGAGAAGATGAAATTAGTACAATATTCCAAAGGAAATGCAGGAATAAAGTATATAAGACTGCATGCAAAGTTGGGAAGAAACATAATGAATGGCATACAGGATAAACATGAGAAGCACAAATGTGGTAGGACACAATGAGACACTCACGATTTACAACAAATTAACACAGAGGACGCATTTAGAGTGCACATGTTAGCTGAATGGTTTATGCACATTTATAACAATAATATGATGGAAAGTATTTTCATTTTCTTTTCTTTTCCTGTTAGGAGTTTACATGCCACTAACTAAATGCAATGAAGGACTTCTTGGTTAATTCCACTCATGAAATCTCTGGACTTCAACTGACAAGTAAACCTATCTAAGTGATATACTTCGATTTTGATCAAAAAAAATTCGATCAAATGGCTCTGAGCACTATGGGACTTAACTTCTGAGATCATCAGTCCCCTAGAACTTAGAACTACTTAAACCTAACTAACCTAAGGACATCACACACATCCATGCCCGAGGCAGGATTCGAACCTGCGACCGTAGTGGCCGCGCAGTTCCTGACTGCAGCGCCTAGAACCGCTCAGCCACCCCAGCCAGCCAATTTTGATCAGCTCTGAATATGTTGTAGTGTAGAGCAAAATAAGGTACACTATTTTTTTTTATATGTGCCCATATGACTGTTAAGAGATGAAACACCACATTGGAGGGAAAAAAAGTTTAATATTTTTGAGAGAATGCTGTTGAAATGGTAACAGATATACAAAAATTTCAAATACAAGTTTTATTGCTTTTAATGTTTGTTACAACAGTGCACACAGATTTGTCAAAAAAGTCTTTTTTTCCATATCCCCTTTCTCCACCTCCAGTATTTTGTTTTTCATCTCGACACTTGACTAACAGCAAAACATGTAGGATTGTTAGTATCCAGTTCGATCATATACGATGAAGTGGTATTCCAAAGATACATTTGTCAGAAATAGGATAGAAATATATCCATATCATTGTATGTACGCCCGATATGTATTGTCTTCAATGCCAATTCTCAAGTTGGGTTATTTAATAAGTCTTTCCACATAAATATATTCTAAACGTGTGTGTGTTTTTGTCAACTATGGACATCAGATCAGTTGTGGACCCATTTGGGAAACTCTATAGCAGTTATAGTTGATGCAGATTTGGTGCACAATAGAGAATATAAATCAACATGGAAAGATCCCAAATCAATGTTCCATCTCATAGAACAGAACCGTAGTAATAAAGACAAACTGTGCAGATAACAAGAACCATGGGAAACTCTCAGCTCCATAGGAAAGCACCTCCATGTTGTTACAGGCACTTGTCTCCCTTATTAACGAGCATGGAAATCATCCCACCATGTTAAGCTGTCAGTGGGAGAATGAAATGGCACAAAAAGAGGATGGAATAAAGTTAACTGTTCCATCTATCACAATATGTCACAGTACATATTATTTCAACACAACAACCACAAGATGAAAGAATTACAGGATTCACAAAAATTCACCTTACATTGCAAGAATTATTTCCCCTGAAATATTCTATTTACATGTTTTGAATTCTTGTGAGGCACTTTTAACAAAAAAATACAATACTTAAACTGTAAATAAAATGAGGCAAAATGACCAACATCATTGATAAGAACCAACTTACGTCACAACTCCGAGAGAGAACATAATTAAATGACCTCTTAAAATTCTTGTGAAAAGAGAAGCTCACAAAAGTGCATTACTTCTAATGACTTATGAAATAGAAAAGAAAACTTTGAGTAGAGTTGCTAAAAAAATTAATTTTGAGTGTAAATGAAAACACAGGCAAAAAGCTTTGTGCTTAATTCCCTGTCGATGAGGATAGGACAAGTATATTAGCTGTCAGTTTTGAAGAAATCATCCTAGCATTTACTAAAGCTATTTAATGGAAAACAACGAAAAACTAAACCTGTAATTTGGATGGCCAGACAGTGATATGAAACTCGCTCCTTTCAAATCCTTTAATCTTCATAAGCAACAGAAGTAGCACATCTTAACAAAAATTACCTTGCAATATTACAGTGGAGGTCAAACGTACCAGTCATCCGGCAGTGATGACTACTACGAGGGTATTCCCAAAAGTAAGGTCCCCCTCAAAAAATAGCTAAATGTTCAAGCTGTAAACTGATGCAAACCATTGTAGAAATAAACAGATCTATGTACTTATAAAAAAATAGGATACCTTACTTTTGGGATTACCCTTGTATATTTATACAAGTGCTTGGAGAACAGGCTATCTGCATCAAGCCAATTGTATGCAACATTAAATTGCATCCAGTTAACCTATACTATGCAGATAAACAGATGCCCTACCAACTGTACTGTGTTACAACAAACTTCCTATCCATGGATAAATACGTGCAAACCAGCATATTTATGCCATAAACACATTTTCTGTCAGAAAGATTCAATGGAGAAATAAGTGTGTGTATGAAAAGGGCATGATCGTGTGGTGTCTCAAGTTCTAGAATTATGTTAGAGAGATTTCACTAAAGTAATATCCACCCACATCTTTTATGTTAAAAAAAGGGGTCAGGAAAGTAATACGACCAATAATCAGTTTGGCCTATTAAATTAACTGATATAGACTGTCAAAGACTAAAGAATACTTTCTGATACAACTGTCTGATACCTTTGTTAACTGAATAAACATTCACTTTACACCAGAGTGAGTACAAATTTGAAACTTCCTGGCAGATTAAAATTTTGTGCCAGACCAACACTCGAACCTTTTTCGTGCATAATCTCTACCGACAGAGATATCCAAGTGTGGATAGCTCAGGTGGTAGAGCGTTTGCCCCCAAAAGGCAAAGGTTCTGGGTTCAAGCCACAGTACAGCAGCCAGTTTTAATGACCCAGAAAGGTTTGGCTTCGTTAACTACTGCAAAATGGATCAGTGGCAGAATACTACACCAAGAGACAATAGATCTCTGTTTCTCATCATCTTTTCAGGAGACATTGATCACAAGATGAAATGCAGACATTGCTTAAAGAGGTGCCAACAACACCATCATTACCCTTTGAAACAATAGAAGATTTTAAAGAGAACTGAAGGAAGAAGTAGAAATATTAAGGTTCAATATCCCATCAATGATAAGGTAATTACACCTCTTCAGTTTGGCAAAGTAAATAAGTGTATCTTTCCCAAAAGGAATCAATATGGTAAATACTATCACAAAATTACCTTAGGTGATTTAAGGATGCCAAAGAAAATCTGAATCTAGATTGCTGGTCATGTATTTGAACCTCAGTCCTAAATGTGTGTCCCTGGAGAACTGAGTCACAATATATGATGCAGCATTCAAATGGGAGTAAGCAGATCCAGAGAATACCCAGTAAAAGGCATTTGCCAGAGCGGGTAGTAATAATAATGAAATTTGGTGAAGGAGATGTGATGGATTGGGGCTCTTTTTCCTAATTTGGGCTCTGACCTTTAGTTTTGATTAAAAAAAAAAGCTAGATTGGCCTACAAGCAATAATTTTTCACCATACTTTGCAAAGTTTGGAAATAAACTTAGTCTACAGTGTTTTAGAACTAGCCACAAAGGTTTTGTCAAAGATGAAATGCTGTAATAGTAAAAGGTCCTACACACTATTAACTACACATTGGCATCCTTGGAAGGAAAAGTAATGTATGTATGAACACAGTTGCTCACATATGGATATCTACATGTTCAGCAAATAGAAAGCAAAATGAAGGTAACCCGTATGCCAGGAGACAGATCTCTCTCAATTAATAACCATATGCAGTGGCAGTCAGTCCTCAACAGATTTTCACATTCTAATTGGCAATTATTTACAACAGGAACATATTCAGTGTACTTACAACAGGTAAAATTCCAGAGTGAACCATGGAAATATTGCTGTATGTTATCATTCAAGGATTCCAGTACAAGGCTGAAGTAATGCTTTTCTGGAGGGGAGACTTTCATCGACTTTTGAAAAGTTCTGTGTAACCCCAAGAAACATCATGAAGACTAAGGAGCAAAAGTATGAGATCTCAGATCATTATCTGCATGAGAACAAGACAGCAAACTGTTTTTCATAACACAAAAATTTCTAACAACACACAGAACGTTACTCAATCAGCAGCTGATGAGATTTCAAATAATGTAGCTGTCAGCAAGATACTCACATCTAAAACCTACCGAGCACAGAGGGGTGCTCCTAATTGATACCAGACTTTCAATAACCGACAAACTCTAAATGAATTCCAAATTGTTCTCTAAACGCAAATGCAACACATGCCACATGGGCTGCTTCACATCCCTGGAACATTTTTGTCAGGCTTGAACTGTTGAATACCATGATTATGTTCTGTAACCAGAACCTGGTGAGATACTTTTTGCTCCATTTACTGTACAGTCCCTTTAATTGTCCCTCAATTATTTGATTTCCAAGTTTGTCATCAATAAATAATGAATCTGTAATGTTCATTCAGGAATGAATAAACATCTCACCTCAGAATTTGCTTTTCCACACCTTTTACACATTACAATAATAGAAATTCTTCCACAAAACAGAAGGAGTTGTCAAGGGGAAATGATTCCAATTTATTTTCAAATTTTACTCTGCTGTTGGACATTTTATATCACTGAGTAAGTGAACAGAAATTTTGGTTACAGCATTGGGCACCCATAGCGCTAAAGAAAACCTTACTGCGGTGTAATGAATGTAATTTTTTCTTCTCATACTGTAATTATATACATCATTGTTCCTTTGAAAAGCAGTGAATTATTTACAACACATTTCATGAGGGAATAAGTATACTGACAAGCAGCAGTCAGAATGCCTAACTCATTAAACAGATGTCTACATAATATTCTCACAGCACGTTTTCGAGCAATGAAGACTTCCTTTCTTAAAGTGAGTTACCCCAGAACATTATTCCACATGAAAGTGAGTGAATATACATAAAATATGTCAACTTACTGGTTTGTCTTTCGTCAAGGTGTGCAACGATTCTAAATCCAAATGTGGGTGAACTAAGTTGTTTTAGGAGTTCCAAAATGTGTTTTTTCCAGTTTAAATTCTCACTGATATGGACACCTGTGGATTTTGAAGTTTCCACTCTATTTTCTCACCATGTGTTACACATACGAAGGGTGCAGAACCTCCAGATGTGCAGAACTGAATATATTGTGTCTTTTTAAAATGTGCAGATGACTGAGACTTGGAGAACACCGTATACGATTCCCTTCAGTCGGCTAATGTCCCCCGACTACATTTGTTGACTTACTAGGTACAACTTTTTGCATTTTTTTGGTTTCATATGACATTATCCATTGGTTGGCTTTAGCATCTGTCCCATAAAACTACAGTTTATCTAGGAGAATACTGTGATTCCCACAGTCAAACACCTTTGAAAATATCTACCAGTGCTATTTGTTATTTAATGCTTATAAAATGTAGTTAGTAAACATGTAGATAGCATTTTCAGTAGAGCAAACAGGAAGCAGATTGCCTACACAGCAGACAGAACCAAACACAGCCCACTGTGTCAGCAATTGACAGTCAGGACTCGACATCTGTTAGTAAAAGACACTTGTCCAAGTGTATCAGCTGCTGAGCACTACTCAAACATAGCAAGTGAACTGACACTTTGTTGTGGCATTAGCAGAAAATTCACATGCAATACAATTTCCCTTGAAGCTGTAAAACTTATTAATCCTTTGAATGGTGAAGGTTTTATACACTGGTGTAGAATTTCCCGGCACTCCAGGAAATGAAACCCAGCAAAAAACAATGCATTTTGGAAAGATCTTTGATGTGCGGAAAATGTACACTGCACAGTTTTGCATTATGAAAGTATAAATATGAATTTCAGCTTCCAAAGCACTGAAATTCAGACTGCGCTTTGTGATGCACATTCGTCAGCCAATCATCATAGCTCACATCATGTGATCTCACCAGCCAATGACTGCAGATATTCAGAGCATAGGACATGTGACATTGTCAGCAAATAGCAACATCATTGTTAATTAGTGCAAATACACAAATAGGAAAAGTTAACAGTTTAAATTAATATATACAGGGTGAGTTGCGTAAGACGTAACACCCACTTTATTCCGGGGGCGATTGCACGTATCGGCATGCAGTTTTCGGCGAATCATAGTGGACTATGGGGCACATACGTTGGCACATGCACAATAATCACAACGTTTATATTGACTGAGATAATGAGGCAAGTACATGTTTTTCAAATAGGACGATATACTTTTTTGACCATCATTCGAACGCGTATAGTGATGTAACGCATGTTGCTATTGTGATTCAAAATTTGCTTAAAAGAGGGTGGATGAGGATTTACCTACATAGCGTAGGCCGTGCATGCTGCATACAGCACGGCAACTCGGCCTGCGCGTCACGCGAGGCGTGTTTACAGTCTGCAGCCACTTCCGAGCGCCTCGACCTTCAATTGTACAATATTTCCCAGTGTCTTTTAAGTGAAGTTTGAATCACAATAGCAACATGCGTTACATCACTATACGCGTCTTTTCCAGAGCGTTTGAATGATGGTAAAAAAAGTATAGCGTCCCATTTAAAAAACATGTACTTGCCTCATCATCTCGGTCAATATAAACTCCTTTAAGATACATCAAATACAATTGTGTCAGTAAAATGGCTGGTCTTCTGGGCCTGAAATTTTTCTAAGTAGCTGGTCTCGCAAAATGTTAAGTTTTGAATGAGAGTCAAATGCTCTGTGAAAATCATCACATTTTCTCACATGTAATATAAGTCACCTTGTGTAAAAGGAAATTTACTTTGAAGTAACATTCTCAAACCACCATTCACAATATTTTATCCCGACCTGTTAGAAATGTAAACAGTCGTTACATCATAATCCTCGAAAGTAGTTTATTGTTACTAAGTATTGCATAGTCTTCAACCTACAGCCATTGACAGATTTTGTGTTGGCAGACAATTTTGTGTGCACTGTGCTTTGTTGTTGTAAATGGCACATTTTCTTTGCAACTAAAGACTTATTTTGATGTTATTCTCTCATTTATGTTTTACTGTTTCAGTATTATTCTGCAGTAGTGGGCTAAAGTAAAATTCTTTGTTAGAGTATCAGTTCTTACCAATCAAAATTCCAAATATTTGATTGAAAACTAAAACAATGAAAAATTCCCAGAATTCTAAAAATTTCTTTGTTTTTCCTGGATGTAAAAAGTTTCCACAGTTTTCCCAATTTCCCAGGGCGTATACACCTTGAAGATGTAAAACTCAAAACTAAAACAATGAAAAATTCCAGGAATTATAAAAAATTTCTGGGCTTTTCCCGTATTTAACTCAGATTTCCTGGGATGATCTCGAAGATGTAAAGTGTCAAGTAATACGTAACTTTCATCGGACTGGAGTATTGTTCAGCTGTGAGGGATAATGATATACATATCAGAAGACCCATTATGCACATGGACAACCACCACTTGCTATTATTATTTTTATTCACAAAATGCATACTACTAAGATGAGGTAATCGTAGTTTCATGTCTTTGACACAAATGTGGTCTGCCACTGACATGTACCAACATTTGATTTTTTTTTTTTTTTTAACTTCCTTGAAAAGTACAAATATTAATCTGTTGCCTATGTCATGCTATTAGCAGAGGTACCCACGTGGAACAATGAAATCTGTACCCCACAGTGCCAACAGGGTTCTGGATTGTTGTTCTCCAGAGCTGAAATGGATGCAAACTGTTGAAGTGTGACCAGACACTGTCTTGCTCATTCTGTACATGATTATTACACACATAGCCTAGACAACGTCTAACATCATCAACATCATCATGTGCCACATTCTTTTATATATCTGCACGTATACTCCTAAAGCCACCATATTCTGTGTGGCAGAGGGTAATTTGGACACCATTACCAATTATCTCACTCAACCATTCCACTCACAAATGGTAAGAGAGAAGCATGACTGTTTGTAAGTGTCCATATAAGCTGAATCATCCTCTTTCAGAATGACATGTACAGCTTTATTTGTTAGGAAATAATCAATACCGTCACTAAACTGATCTGATATTCTGTAAGTTCGTATTTTTTCCCCTATGCAAAAGAGCAAAATTGTATCAGAACACTTTCTGGAAGACACAGAACACGGCATCGGCTTGGGCGCAGTTTCCTGTTAACCTCTGGACCTCATGGTGCAAGTTGACGTTTACAGGATTGCTGTTTGCAGCACCCATGCTGATTACTACACAGGTTTTTGGTCTCTATAAAGACCATAACATGCGTGCAAATTTTTCCATAACCCCGTAATCCTCCAACAGATGGCATTTGTCTGGTGACCCTTCTTGAGTACAATAAAAACCTACACTTCTTTGAAGCTGCTCGGAAACCTTCACTGTTACAATGAACAATTGCTGTTAATGGAGAGCAAGTTCTTTTCAATAATCCACGTATAATCATGAAGGTATCTCATTATGTTCATCCTGTATGTGCAGGCGCACGCAGTACACAGCAATAACTACAGTGGGTATCACCAACCAGGCAGTCTCCATGCCAGCCACCTCCATGTTCTGATCAGTCACCACATAGATGGCACTCATAAATGGCAATCTGTCTATGCTTCCGCCACAATACCTACAGAGCCTGCTCCATGCACATATAATTGTTTCAGCTGACACAGAGGGCACTGACACCAGGAAATACTTTCTGCATTGCCAACTATATCACAGATTGACATCATTATGCTTGTAGCTAATAAATGGGAACACACAATCATATGCGGCCAGTTCATCATCAGCAACAGTTCTGGATCACTAGCTCCAACCTACAGTTGTCATTTAATAAACAGCTCTTTCAGACAGGGGTCATTTCCTGACTCATTAAAAGTCACTGAAATAAGACCAGTGCATAAAAAGGGAAAAACTACTGATGTACAAAATTATAGGCCTATTTCATTGACATCAGAACTTACTAAGATGTTGGAAAGGCTATTTCTTGATCAAATGGAATCATTTTTCTCTAAGTACAATATATTAAAAAGTTCTCAGCACGGTTTCAGGAAGGGCAAGTCTATAATAACAGCCATAGCCACATTTATTCAAGCAGTATTGAATAAGCTTGATGATGGAAACAAAGTTATTGGCACCTTTCTAGACCTATCTAAGGCTTTTGATACTGTAAATCACTGCATTCTTCTACATAAGTTAGAAACTTATGGGGTCAGAGGAGTGGCATTAGATTTGTTAAGATCGTACCTTGCTGACAGGAGACAATGTGTTAAGTTGTATCATACAACCGGGGACTTACACAAACAGTAAAATCATCTTATCAAATTCTTAACTGTGGAGTCCCTCAGGGAAGTATTATTGGGCCTTTTCTGTTCATTGTGTACATCAATGATATAATAATTCCAAAAAACACAGACCTTGTGAATTATGCCGACAACACCACCTTCATAAGCCGGGGCCCTACAAAACAGCTAGCAGTGCAAAATAATATGACGAACACTAGCCTCACCACAGAATATATGACTAAAAATAAATTGGCATTAAATAAAGAAAAGACAATTCTAATGGAGTTTATGCTAAATTACAAATCAAGACAAGTGGATACTGAGCCAGAGTTATCAACTGAAACAATTGATAAACATAAATTCCTGGGTATTATAGTTGATGAACATCTTATATGGAAGGAGCACATCAGCTACATGTGTAAAAAAATCTCGTGTAATACCTACCTGCTAAAACGCCTTTCTAGCATAATAGCATCACCAGTCTTAAGACAAATCTATTTTGGTATTATACACTCCCACCTACAATACGGTATTGAGATTTGGGGCAGAGCACCAATGGTATACATGGATATGGCCTTTAGAGCCCAGAAGAGAGCAATTAGGATAATAGCGAATATTAGCAAATGTCAATCCTGTAGAGAATACTTCATTAAGTATAATATACTAATAGTGTATTCATTATATGTTCTAAGGACTATACTGTTTGTAAAAGAAAATATGGAGCACAGTATAATAAATAGTGATATCCATAGTTATAACACAAGGAAGAAAGAGGATTACCACATAAAATTCAGAAATAAAAAAGCAACCGATCATAATCCATTTTCTGATGGAAGATTTTTTTTACAACAGACTGCCAAATACCATAAAAATGTTAAAAGGAAACATATTTAAAAGAAAATTAAAGCAGCTGTCAATTGCTAAATGTTTGTACTCCATCAAGGATTTTTAATGTTGTGTGTACTTTATTTCTACTACTAAACTATTATTATTGTTCATATATGTACTGACTGACTATGTCCATGACTGTAAAAGTTATTATGGACAAATAAACCATTATTATTATTATTATTATTATTATTATTATTATTATTACCGGCCAACACAAGCCAACAGTTGCAGCCATTATACCCAGTCATCATTCACAAGTGATCATCAGACGGTAAACATCTAGTGTCAAAATGTTATTCAAACTTGCATATGAACTAAACAACTTTTGTTACAGCAGTGAAGACTAAACTTTTACAGTTTAGATGGCTGTGTTTCACTGTGATAGATTAGATTTGTGTGTAGGACTTTACCTACAGAGCCACGTATCATTCATTACTTAAAGCTGAGTATATCTGTGTATATTTTAACAAACACTTATTACTTGTTTCAATTTGTGTCGCCCATATTACTTGTGTAATAGATATATAAGCCCTCTGAGCAGTCCCATTGCCTGCATGTATGCAAGCTACCTTTGTGCTGCAACTCCTTTTCTGTACTAGGGGTTTGCTCCTTGCAAACATGTATATTGGGCACCAGACCTGTTTGGGTCAAGACAACAGGCTAGTAATCTTTCCTCTGTTGAGCAATTTTAGGTGATCTACTCTGCAATCACATATCTTAATTTCTGTCATTGTGTCATTTTTGCAATGATGACAAAGATGAACCACAGGATGATCTTCCTCTGTAAAACAATTATAGTAGACTGGAAACAGTATTTTGGCGTGCACTATGTCATCGTTGTCATCTTATGAATTTTCATTACATCAGCAGACAAAATTTTAATTCCAAATCCATTGGATACACTTCACTTTGCCCTGCTCACAGTCATTGTGGCTTTGCAAATATTTTGCTTATCAACAAGACTTTCCCTTCATTTAAATCTGTATGACGCACACTCACTTTCGTAGTATGATCTGAACACTGGTTGTTAACCACGGCAGCTGCTTCTCATTCTTCACAACCGGTGCATACATGTCTAACACTTATTTACTATGCTCTTGAATTTTGTCCATTGGTACTCTAAAAATTTTCATCCTAATGAACTGTTTCTTGTTACACTTGGTAAGAATCAATATTTTACTACTTTTCTTAAATTTCTTTTACTGATTTTTATATGTTTATGAAACTTTATGATTTCAAGTTTATCTTACTTTATGTTGCTGAGTACAATTCGCCTTGACAGACAATGAAACACCCTCAACAAAGCATGTTAACTGCATAACTGTTAAACATTTACATGACTGCCAACTATTATGGATTGTCCGTAATTGTTACAGATTGATCACCTTAATTACACAGTTATGGGAAGTTACTAAAATTTATGGAAATAGACATTTTACAATTTGATTTTTTTACAAAAGGTAATGTTTACATTTTGCTTAACATATGTCACTGAAACATTTTATAGATTGTAATAATTTCCTCCCAAGTACTCAGTAAAGCTGTATATGAATAATTTCATCACCACGTCTTACCAAAAGCATGTTTACACAGAGTTTGAAACATGTTCGCGTCTAGTACTACCACTCTTTGCAACATGTTGTCAGCATCTTGGCAACACAAAACAAGTGTTCCGCAGCTGTGTCGATATAGACCAAAGGAACACTGTTCCTGGCCTGCTACCACTAAATGCCACTACACAGCACTAGTGTTTGTTTTTGCTCTGTCTGCAGTGTTGTGTGTTGTCTTTACATGTGTTCTTTTATTAAATGGAGGGGATAAGCAGCAAATTTAACAACATGAAGCAGAGAAGTGCCTCTGTGATGCTTGAAGTTATAGTTACAAAAATATTAAACAGAAGCATGACTCCCAACAAAAAAATATTTCGTTGCTTCGCTCCAGCAACAGAGATGCAGATAAGGAAAATTAAGGTCTTCATTTCTCAATACCACAGCAAGAACAGCATTTGTTAACTCAATATCACAGCACAACAGTATTCGTTATCTGACTTTGGAAAAATTTATCATCAGCAAATTATGTGAGTTGCTGCCATACGAAAAGGTGGTGGGATGAGTGGGGGGGGGGGGGGGGGGGGAGGAGGAGGAGGAGAGGTTTACAACACTTTCTATGAGTCAGAAATAAATGCAAATGGCAGCAGTCAGTAATAAACAACATGGATGTGCCCAAGTGATCACCAACTGCAGATTACCCCATCAAATTCCCAGAAAGAGTGAGTGACATTGAGGCTGAAGAAGTTTTCTTCACTGAAAATGATAATTTGGATTAATTTTAATATGATACAATTAAATATATCTTCATTGTTTAAGGTTGGATAATATTTGATATATATTGTTTAAAGACCTAAATCTGGCTCCCATGTATTAAAATCTTTCGGAAGGGTGGGGGTGGGGGGGGGGGGGAGATATGTCCTTGACCCCTCTCTCCCCCCCCTCTCCCTTCTCAGTATCTGCAATGTGATCACTGACAGCCTCTTCTCAAGGTTGGTAGCTATGCATTTACAATCATATTCTGTATAACATGTCCCCAAAAACTACATCACCCACAGCATAAACAACGATAACTTTTGGCACCAGTTACTTGGAAATAAAGAGGGATGATTATGGTATAATGCCGTTGATGATAAAGCCATAAAAGGAGGAGAACATGCTCGAATTTGGAAGATACAGGGCATGAAATTCAGGAAAACAATGGAAAACCTAAATCAAGATGGCAACTTGAACTGCCGTCCTCCCAAATGTGACTCTATACTTATTAACCATTGTGAATACTGGAAGTCACTACCGTATGCTTCCACACACATCACTTTATTTAATAAAAATAGGAATACATGTTACCCTTTTGCATGGTCTAATCTGTTCTTTTTTTTTCATGTTTGAACATCTGAACAGTGAATATGTGACAAAGAGAAGGAGAAGCAGCCTAGAAACATATAAATCTACAGTACTACAAAAGTATTCTGAATTTGTATACAAACCTTTAGCAAGTATTTCTGCCTATTAAAAACAAATATGTACAAAAGGAGAACATGGTTGCTCCAACAAAACTCTGAAAGCTATGTCTCCATGAAACTGCTGTTATTTACAATCAATGATGAGTGAGAATAGGATTCTCATACATGAAGTGAAAGTCTCAATTTGTGACAATAAATTCGCTAAATTATCAACTGACAGATCTGTAATGAAACTACAACACAAAGTACACACATGAAATGCAATAAATGACAAGATTAATATTCTTTACATACACATAATTAATTTGGTATTTCTAAAATGAAACACAAATATTCAATCACGATGGACAAACCACATATAATTGCCTAGCTACCTACAATTACGTGCATCAAACAAAAGCAAAAGTTAACTCAGAATTATCATAACAAACATTGTCCGTAGGTGAAGAGATGATAGCAATAACATTGCACACACAAAATCACATTGCTATTGAGTAAAAAAAATAGTGTAATTGGCGAATTTGCCTAGCAACTTGATTAGTTTGTGCTCTTACTTGCAGCCATGGATCAGGTAGTGGAGTGGTGCTTCCTTTCAAGCCCCCCGGCCCTCCTTTCTGCTTCATTTGAACCAGGTTATTGAGCCACTGCGCAGGGTTCTGGCGGCTGAACTGATTCATCTTCAGTGGGTGTTTCTGTGGACCAAGCAAGATGCACAAGCCCAATCAAGTTGCCAAACAGTAAATTGTCACGCTCTACACACTGCACCTGTGACAATACTTAAAGACACTGCAGAACAGATAAAGCGTACACAAAAATGCCTGAATGCAAACAAACATGCAAGAGGAATAACATAATAAACAAACACACATAAAGTCACAGTTCAGTTGAGAACAAAAGAAGAACTGTAACACATCAACAGATAGGTACAAATCAAGCAAACAGGATCCCGCATGCTCCAACAAAATTTCAGTTTCGTGTCACTATTTACGTTATAATAACATAAATTACTGCCACTTTTGAAAATGATGTGCTACAATTAACTTCAAAACAAAATTTTAGCTATAAGATGGAACACAAAGAGTGAAAGCAAAGTTAAAATGACAACAATGTAATTTTCCACAGACATACATTTTCATTCTCTTCAGCAAACAGACAAATATTTGAATAAACAGAATAAAAGGCAGTACTCACAGTATGTCATGATTGGTAATCTACAGGCATTACTGTGAGTTAGTCAACTGAGAACCTCAACAAACTATGTCGTAGCCTCAGCATATTTAATCCTGTCAACAACCGCTACATTTCTCAGCAATCTATGTAGCGTTCAAAGTGAGTGATTTAACTAGAAAGTAATCTGCACTTTACAAACTTAGAAAAAATTATTTTTAGAGATCTGAAAAACCAATTCAAACACATAAATGTATCTTAAAAAATTATATCCGCAACAGCTCATATTTAATACAACCACAACAACTGAGAATTGTTCAGATGTGATTATGTGAATATTGTCGTATATTCAGTACTTCGTGGACCTACATTTCAATTATATCTAGTTGAGTCACACTAGGGTATCAGTCTTTGACTCTTCTTGAGAAAGACAAAGGCGCACAGCAGAAATTTCGGTCCCCAAAGTGCTGAATAACTGGCAATAGTACAAAAAACTTATCAAACCAAGACTTGTGGAATAAACTCCAAGAGTCACTATTTAATGTTATTGCTCTAATTTTTCTGTAATCATCCATAAAGCAATTTAACTAACAAACTTAACAGTATTGTGCAAAAATTTAGGCAAGAGCTGTGTTGTTTAAACACTGCAGCATCAAATTTTAAAGGTGGAGTGTAAGCTGAACTGAAATATCTGGCAGATTAAAAGCTCTATGTTAGATCTGATTCAAATATGTATCTTCTAATTTCACAGACAATTCTATTAGTAACTTATCTATCCATGTTCCACTCATTTTATACCCCATTTACTTCTGTTGCCATTAATTATTTTTCTGTGTAAATAGCACAACTTGTATAGCAAAATCTGTATATGAGTTTCAGTGTCTCACTTCCTAACCTAATCCCCCTAAGCTTCAGCCAACTGAATTTGACTAAATTCAGTTATCCTTCACTTTATTTTCTAGAACGTATCCCTTTGTATGGAGTCCACTGTTTTCATGATTGGTAAATTTTTATTATTTAACTTTGTGTCAACATGCCCTTCTTTTCACAGCACAGCTGGGTAACCTAAAGCCATCTCACACAGAATAACGTTCACTGTAAGTTTGCTAGCTGCCACGCATGACTGTCGGCTGGCAGGTGACAGTGATGGCTACTTCACATGCTGAACCTCTCATGCAGTGTATGACAGCACCGAAGCTAGCTAGCTAGCTGGCTCGATTCCATGAATGGTAAGGCGCACAAGCTTGTCAAACTGCAACCTTCTCAAACAATTGTAAAGAAACTATTAAGTTAAAAAAAAGGTAAGTTGATTCTTCCTCATATCACAGCTTAATTCATCCACTTCATGACAAACTGCCTGCTGTTTCATTAATGGTCATATCTATTGTGATATTTCAGGATTATGTAAACTACTGCAAGACTTTAGGAACGTTTGCAATAAAAAATAGAGGTCACTATGAATTTGCATTTGGTTCATGTTATGTTAAATGTTGCTGCATATGAAACGCAGCTAATATACTGAATTATTCTTTTAACTTGGAGCACACTGCTACCTATCACCATTCTCGAGAAAATGGACTGTATGTAAAATGCATCATCCCGAAGTCGGGGTCCAGTGAATGAGCCAGAATGAAATGTTCACGAAATTCCTTAATCTCGTAAATGGTTTCAGATATTGAATCATGGCAAATGATAGCACACAAAGAGGAGATTATTTTGCCATATGATTAATATGCAAGACTTCCATACCTATCATGATATTCAAGCAACTACAATTTTTTTTAAATGAAATAATGTAATAATCAAGTGCCATCAACAGTCGGTGAAACGAGAATTGCTGTGGGTTTGAAATAATATATATGAAGAAATTACAGATTCCCGAATGAGATTTTCACTCTGCAGCGGAGTGTGCGCTGATATGAAACTTCCTGGCAGATTAAAACTGTGTGCCCGACCGAGACTCGAACTCGGGACCTTTGACTTTCGCGGGCAAGTGCTCTACCATCTGAGCTACCGAAGCACGACTCACGCCCGGTACTCACAGCTTTACTTCTGCCAGCATCTCGTCTCCTACCTTCCAAACTTTACAGAAGCTCTCCTGCGAACCTTGCAGAACTAGCACTCCTGAAAGAAAGGATATAGCGGAGACATGGCTTAGCCACAGCCTGGGGGATGTTTCCAGAATGAGATTTTCACTCTGCAGCGGAGTGTGCGCTGATATGAAACTTCCTGGCAGATTAAAACTGTGTTCCCGACCGAGACTCGAACTCGGGTCCCGAGTACTGGAAGAACTTTATTTAAACCATGACTGGTTTCTAGCATTTATGATTCATTTTCAAACGCATTATAATCAGTTTTTGTGTACACGCAGATGGTGTACACCCAGTGTGAAGAATCAAAACTGAATGTAAACCTTTTGAATATGATGTGAAAACGATCAAAATCAGTCATAGATTAGATACATAATTATGTTACAACAATTTTGACCAAGTACAGCCCTTCTAATAAAGCCCGAGTTGCAGTACATTCCAGAATTTCTCCGCCTACTATGGATATAATATTATTGCTGTAAAAATCTTGAATGCTTGGTGCTCCTTGAATGCTTGGTGCTCCCTAGCTTTCAAATATTTATTAAAGGAAATTGTCTATACACCATTAGCTCCATTTGAAATGTTTTATTTGTCAATACTGTTTTCGGATTTATAACCCACCATCAGTGGCAGCAAATAGAGGAACAAACAACTGTATGTACAGCAAAGTCTACAAAATGATAACTGCATGTACAATGCCAGAAAGGTAAGTCTACTTACATTATGTATCTCTATAGCAATGACATGCATATCTGTTATCAAGAATTGTCATGGAAAACCCAAAAACTGGTTTTGGCAAATAGAACAGTTCTAGTGCAGCTTATGATTTATAGAAAATTTCCTTTAATAATTATTGCTGTACTTTGAGGGTACTCTTTAATTTCAAATGAACTCTTACAGAATGTTCCAATACAAAACAATACATTTTATCTTTAATAAATTCACATGATTCACATTCAAAATTATGCAACATTCTTTGAGCCCCCCCCTTGAGCCTCCCCCTCTGCTCTGCTAGTAAGCGGTTTCTTCCCTTTATGTCTTCCTTGATTATATAACATGGAAAGAGGTTCTCATACTTAGTGAAGGAAATTATTATGGTGCTGCAGTCACATGCAATGCAAGTATTATTGCCCATATGTAAAAAAGAACTTGCACTTGAGGCACAACATTTGTGACCGAACGGAACAGCATCTGGAGTCAAATTAGTCTCAGCCATAAATAGAGCTGTCTTCATATACCAACAGAATGCAATTGCAGTAATGTAATACAACATAGAAAACATGGAAAGGGGGAAATCTGGAGTTTTAGTACATTTCACAAATTCAAAATCAAAAATCATTAGTACAAAATACATTTTAAGGAAAGAAGTGGGAGTTATTAAGGTGGTTCTCAGTACACCTCACAAAATCTATAACAACAAGCTGTTTATCTTATTTACATTAGAAGAGTACTACCTGTTACTTGCTTACAATCCATGCAGGTGCACCTAAGATAAAAACTAATCACTCATCAGAAACAAGAGTTTTCACACACCCAATATCTGAAGTTTAAATAGTGCCATTCCACACACAGATTGAATAAAAAAATCATATTTAGCTATTCTGCATCAACTACACTTCAGTAGACACAATACTGAACTTTATCGTAAACTACATACCTCTAAGTACTTCTTGGTTCCTGGCTGTGCACAATGAAAGGCAATGATGGATGGGTATTGACCTTGCAGAACAGCATCAGCAGATTTGTTGGCCAAGTTGGTGGAAAATACAAATATTTGGCTTTGCTGTTGCATATACTGTGCCTCCATACTGCCTGGCTGTTTGTTAATTACATTACTGGGCAGAGGTTGGATGCCATTTGGAGGTGGTCCAGTAGTTGTGGTGAGCCCCATGCTCATGGGCAATCCAGGTTCACAGTGATCTAGCATACGAACAATGATTGCATTACCAGCATCTTACAATTATTTTTTATCACCTCATCAGTTAAAAGACAATAACATCTAACCTGTTGATGTCGGAGTGGACCCTCCGCCTGACGGAGGGGCTGTTGTTACAGGAAAATCATGGCTGCTGCTACTACTCCCACTGCCATTCAGCTCAGTTTTAATTGGAACTGCTGGTACAAGTTTTTCGGTAACTGGTGCTTCTTCAACTTTCACTGGGCAATCAGGAACTGAAGATAATTGCATGGTTGAATTAAACATTCTCAACATTTTGAAATCATTGTAAGACTAATAGCAAAATTATACACAAATCACTCAGGCTTTTTGAAGTAGAACAAAACTGTGTAATGTCAATCTAAAGGAAGTAAACAGTAAGAAACACCTGAAAAATCTCTTTCAATGATTAGACTTTGCACATGACAGTACATAAATAAAAAATCAGCACTGTTAATACAAGGGTATAAAATAAGTGCTTGTACTTAAGAGAACACGTAAGTGAAATAGACTGATGCATGGTAATGAGTTATGATGAACAGATATCCTATTCCAGTGATGAAATACACTGAGCAAACCGAGTATATTATGTGAGGACACAGGAATGAATGTGTTCAGTTGATCCTCATAATGAATGCTGAGTTATTAATGGCATCAGACCGAGATAAATTTCATGTGTTAGCAAGATTAGATGATGCAAGTGAACACTGCCGTACAGCCCAACTCAAAAGAGTACAACCTTTGAAGTGATTACCAGTGTTTGGATAGACTGAGAAGGGCACTTGAGGAAACAGAATCATGCTACCAGTTCATGTACATTTACACTCTGTAAACCAGTAAACAGTGAGTGAAAGAGAATACAACAATCCCTTCAAAGGCATTCCATGATTTTCATTTAAAATTGTCTTAAATAATAAAGCCTGTTGGAAGTCGAATAACCTTACATTGTTCTAGTTAGTAATTTCATTTTATTCAACAGTATAAAGAAGAAACTCCAATTTAGCATTAAAACACAATTACTATGCCACTTAGCATTTTTCACCAACACAAAATATTTTGTAGTAGTGAAAGTCAGACAAAATCCGAAGTCCTGTATGTGTTTGATACCCAGAGCTACAAATTACTCACTAAAATTGAGAATTACCAATCTATTAACAAAAATCTCTCCTCTGGTCCACTATTTATTACGGCCTGATAATTTAAAGAACTTAGGGCACATTATACAGTAAATAAACAATGTAAAAATGGTTGATAAAATACGTACTTTTAGAAAATAAGGGCTCCCGTTAACTCTACTGAGGATCTCATATACCACTTAAAGAAGAACTAAAAGGTTAAGTTTCATCTACATGGAGAAGTTCCTGCCTAAAAGTTGAGAGAATGATATGACAATTATGCAGTTCCCCACTGCTGATTGACAATGTCTATAACATATCATAATAATGTGAATAGAGGGGCTGTTTGAAATGAGAAAACTGTACTTTCAACCACAAAGAGAAAGGAATGCGATATGAATGGTCATCTTAAATGGCAAAGCGAGAAGACAAATATCATGGGTGTGGGAGTTGCTCCAGATATACAAGGGTGTTCTGAAAAGTAATGTCTCCAAATTTTTCATTTGAAAACTCTTAAATCTTTTTAAATAAAACAAATTTCATTAACGGTCTACATCTTTATTCTTCATGTATACATATTTGCAGCCCTCTGCCACTACAGGGCTTCGAATTGTAACACATAACATGGCGGTGTGCAACATAACTATGTCGGTGCTTGAGAAACAGCATGCTGTAATCAAATGTGAGGAGTTTGTCCACACATGAAGCACCCTCTCCTTCAGCATGGTAATGCTAGATCACACTTCAGCACTGCGACATCTGCAACAATATGACACCTTGGGTTCACTGTCACTGGTCATCCTCCATATAGTTTTCATCTGTTTCCAAAACTTAAAGTTCACCTTCAAGAACTTCACTTTGATAGTGATGAATCAGTGCAAGCAGAGGAGAGGTTGTGGTTCCATCAATAAAGCCAAATATTCTACATTGACGGTATCAACAAATTGGTCTTTCATTGGGAGAAAAATGTTCTTCGCCAGGCTGACTATGTTGAGAAATAAGTATGTAAACCTGAAGAACACAGGTATAGAATGTTTGTAACATTTGTTTCATTTAAAAATCTTTAAGAGTTTTCACATAAAAAATTCAGAGGAATTACTTTTCAGCATGCCCTTGTATAAGAGGCTGAAAGGATTAAAAAGATAATCTTTCAAAAGAAAAGAGGATATGGTTAAAACAACGATGCAGACATATGAGAGAGAGAGAGAGAGAGAGAGAGAGAGAGAGAGAGAGAGAGGTGGTGGGGGGGGGGGGGGGGGCGCGGAGGAATAAGGGAGTTCTAAGAATACTGGATTACGAAAACAGGACTAAAAGCAGAGACAGCAAGGAAGATTAAAAAAAAAAAAAAAAAAAAAAAAAAAAAAAAAAAAAAAAAAAAAAAAAAAAAAAAAAAAAGAATTTACAGATACGGAAGAAATTTTAAAAAGTAAGATAGTAATCATCTGGAGCAATAGCTTTAACATTAAATATAACTTAACTAATGAGTTCAATAAACCTGAAGATATACATATCTTCTCAACAAAGCATACAGATATAAGAGGAATGGGAAGTAACATGGAGGGATTATGATGCAGAAATTAGTTTCTCACCAGCGTCATGAGACCCACACTTGAGAGCTGGTGCTTCCAACAAATTTGATGCACATGGCAAATTCAGCAACTTGATAATTCAACAAAGTTCTAGATAGTGATGTGGGCCAGGCAAATGCACAGTGGGCAGACCAGTATTTATTAATAGGCATTTGCCTGGGAATTTGCCCAAAGCAATTTTAAGTGCCCAAAATACGGTCATTTACAAAAAAAAGTTTTTTTTAAGTTTCACTGCTAGAATGTACAATTTACCAATTAAAGTAAGGGAATGGGATGACACTACCAATATAAACAGTTAGTAAATGTTTCCGCTTTCCTTTATTACTAAGAATGAAAGGACAGAAGAGCGAAGAATGTTTTTTATTTTATTTATTTATTTTACTAGCATTCCAACTTGCTGTACCATGGAAGGGCGCGTGTTGCTGGCAGCTACTTATCTTTATAATGTCCCTCTTCTTTTTACCAGTTCTACTCTTCTCTCTCTCTCTCTCGCTCTCTCTCTGTTGCGCGCACGCACGCACGCGCGCGCACGCACGCACGCGCGCGCACGCACGCACGCGCGCGCGCACACACACACACACACACACACACACACACACACACACACACAGTGTTGAACAGCTGTGTAGAGATAAGCCAGTATGAAAAACATTGTACTTAGGTAATTGGTTGGTAACATAACACACTTCATAATCTGTGTCAAATCTATGAATGTTATTCAAAAATAATCACTTGTAACAAAAGTATTACTGAATGTAGCAAATTGCTGGCATGCCTTTTACAATGTGACACACCCCTAAATAAAATAATTATGGATAAACATTTTTACACTAATTCTAGTTATTCTAATGAAATATTAGTGCTATTGTTGTTACTGTGAATAGGTAGTAGACAAATTTTTGGGCGAGTGGCTGTTAATTCAGCCAATTCATGCAATTCTGTGGGTTATTTAGTTAAATGGAACTGGCAATACTGGTCTGATCATCTGACAGTCATTCATATCTGTGTGGTTGAGTGAAAAGCAACAAAACCTCCTCTCTGGGTTATTTACAGCATTAAAGACAATAGGCTATTGAACAGTTGCAAGAGGGCTAAGAACAAACGACCTATTTTGAACTTTTTCAGTTCAACTTGGAAAGGAGTGTCTTGTAAATATTATTTTAATGAATACAAACAGTCATATACCAACAAAATGGAAAAGCACACCAAAAAGTGTTTCAAGTTCCCCAAGAGTTTGAAAAATGTGATTGAGAACAACTTTTTAATTTTTGTGCAGTAGTATAGTGTAAGTAAAAATACTATCTACAGGCTAGCTGCTTAATATAAACTATACTTTGTTTCAAAAATTACTTTTAAAGTGCAGTGTCTTTCTTTTATTATTAAGAACTGACCTTATTAAAGATTTAAAAAATTATGTTTACAGTCTAGTTTATTACCCCCTCTCTCCCCAATAACTCTCCCCTAACTCTAAGGGGTTTTTGAACAAGTAGTGTTGCAAAACATCTTTTCCAATACAAAATATCAGCTTAAAATTCTTTTATAAGTGTCATTTTTATAAATGCCAGGGCATTTATGAATTTTGGATATTTGCCAAGGAATTCATCCTGGGCATTTGCCCCAACTTATAAATGTCCCGGCATTTTACACTACTAGTGCTAGATATTCCTTAGTGTTGATTATTCATGGGACAGAAAGCTGATAAGAAGCAACTCTTATGTACAGCTTAAAACAGTGGCTGAAACAGTTCATGTACATAATACCAACTCACGCTTATTATATCACAAGAATACAGACTTACAGTTAATTTTCACTCAATAAACCAAATGGGAATTCAGCCTATGTTACCGTGAATTTTCCTAGTGTTTCAAACATCTTTTCCTTTACAGAACAACATGAGCCAGAAATACACCACTTATACCATAATGTTCGAGAAAATTGCAGACCAAGAAATAATGGGCCAAAAAAATACAAATTCGGAGCACGAAAGAACCATCAAATGCAGTAAAAACTAAGAAGGAATGAAGTGCCATTACACCTTGCCAACATCAAAGGAAGTAATATTAGTACAATTGTGTACTGAACCGGCGACCTAGAAATGACGGAGAGGCTTCGTCCCACTGTAGCTCTCAGTGGTTTACAACCCCACAACAGGCCACAGCAGTTCACCCACCCCCACCGCCACCCCACACCGAGGGTTATTGTACGGTTCGGCCCCCAGTGGACACCCCCCCCCCCCCCCCCCCCCACGAATGTCTCATTTCAGATGAGTGTAACCTAATGTTTGCATGGTAGAGTAATTATGATGCACGCATATGTGGAGACAGTGTCTGCACAGCAATCGCCGACATAGTGTAACTGAGGTGGAATAAGGGGAACCAGCCCACATTTGCCGAGGCAGATGGGAAACCAACTTAAAAACCATCCACAGGCTGGCTGGCACACCAGACCTCAACACTAATCTGCCAGCGGATTCGTGTCGGGGACCGGCATGCCTTCTCGCTCGGAAAGCAGTGACCGCTCAACCAGCTGGGCAGGCATATTAGTACAGTAGTTCAAATAGAGCATACTGTCTGGTCTCTGGTAAGTGGGTTCGTCCTACTGCAAGATATTTCAGACCATATGCGACCTTTATTTTTTTTTGGGGGGGGGGGGGGGGGGGGGGCAATTGGGCAACATATAGAAGATAATAATACATAACAATGAGCAAATACTGAAGCTTGCAAATGACCATAGCACAAGAGGCTAATCCGAAAGCCAACTACCGCAGGGAACTTTTACGGCCGAAGGCGTACTGTTGTCCCTCCACACAACTCAACATGCCATAACCCAGAATGACAGTCTTTGGCCATATAAAGACTGTGCAAGCCTTCTTTGAATAATGACCGGTATCACATCTTCTCTGGCCCAGAATTCGCCTGACATTTCACCCCCTTAAACATAAGTGTGATTTGACTGGTTAGCAACTCCTACATCAGAGTTCTCCAGCAGCCTCTTTTGTTGCCCTGTAGACTGGCATGCAAACCACATGGAAGGAAATTCCCCATGAACTTACCAAGCCATTTTTAATTCTTTGCAACATTTAGAGGCTCTGATTACATGGTATGGGAATAACATTTTGTCTGTAAAATGGAAGGCTTTTTCACAGCACAACATATATTTCTTCTTTCACAGGTCTGTCTGCTGCCCTAATATGTCATCAATTAAATTTTTGTGTCAAAATTACTTGCCAGGCGGCTCATCAGTATCCGTCAGAAATAAATAGCAATTAATTATAGTCTTGGTTCAAAACAGTGTGGCAGGAATGCCTCAGAAACATACACCACCTTTCTGATTTGATGTCTTCATGAAAAGAATGCCTTGTTGCTCAATTTATCACAATTATTTTTTTTTTTTTTTTTTTTTTTGGCAGGTTTATTAGCCTGAAACTTGCATGTGTTTCTATCATTATTAGACATATGTACGATAAATTTTGTTGTGCTCTGGTGATTCCTTCTTCCTGGAACTTTCTGCCCGATAGTGAATACTGAAAGTAAGAACTTACTCACTGAAATGTTGATGTAACAGATTCAAAGCTCAAGTCCAAAATCAGAGGAATGACTCTCTCAACATGAGGCCAAGACTGATTCGAGTCCACTGTGCAAACACTAGAAGGGAAAGAACCAACGAAGTGTGGACATGGTAAACAACAGCTCAGAAATGAATGAAATCTTCATTTGGCTCAAGTTCATTACTTGACAAGTATTTATTTCTGCAATTTTCTAGTCAACTAAAGGTTAGTTTTTTTAAAAACTGATTAGAAGAAAAGATAATGATATATGATTGAAACTACACTAATCTACACTCTTCTTTACAGTGAAATCACAGCTGCTTGCTGTGTCAGTGTGCAAATATTATCATGCAAACCATGCACTATGCCTTTCTTTAGTGTCTCATAAACTAAGGATCAAACCTAGAATCACTTTTAACTTCTCTTCATAAGAATAATCTACAGCCCACTTCAATGTGATTCTAAACACTAGTTTACATGGTTGGCCTTTCTCGCCTTCAGTCACAATCCTATTTCAAAGTGCTTTCACGTCTGATTAATTTAGTCATGATTTTCCATGGAAATATTTGTTTTTCATTTCACAGATGGCAGCCATCCACATTCCAACAGAAACCAATCTCGATACAAACCTGAGCATCTCCAACTGCATCTAATTACACAGCAGTCACCTTAAAGAAAAGTCAACATATTCCACAGTATTGGCCATTTTTACTACACCGTGTATAACAAAATGACAATGACAAATTTCATGGGTTTGTAGCATGGCTTCAGTGAATAAACAGAGGACAGGAACTACGAAGACATGTAGATGTAGGTGTCTGAAAGAATCATCCGTATATGTCACAGGGTATTAAAAATAAAGGGGAGGATGCCTGATATTAGGAAGGCATCACAGCAAACTTAAGTTTATACACTGATGCAATGTTGCTAAGACAGGTGAAGAGATATTTGATGCCATCTAATATCAAAAATGTTGTTGAGATCATTACAAGATGTTCCTCTTATATTTTGTCATTGTACAAACATGTGTTTGCTGCCAAAGGGTGGCCTAGTAGCATGCACTGCCTCCTTTAGTTTCTACATCTTGTGGTGTCGCTGAATGACATTTCTGGACACTGGTTCCTATCCTCAATTTGTTCTTCGTACAACCAAAACGGCCTTGCTGTGCTGGTACTGCGAACGGCTGAAAGCAAAGGGAAACTACAGCCGTAATTTTTCCCGAGGGCATGCAGCTTTACTGTATGATTAAATGATGATGGCGTCCTCTTGGGTAAAATATTCCAGAGGTAAAATAGTCTCCCATTCGGATCTCTAGGCAGGGACTACTCAGGAGGATGTCATTATCAGGAGAAAGAAAACTGGCGTTCTACGGATCGGAGCGTGGAATGTCAGATCCCTTAATCGGGCAGGTAGGTTAGAAAATTTAAAAAGGGAAATGGATAGGTTAAAGTTAGATATAGTGGGAATTAGTGAAGTTCGGTGGCAGGAGGACCAAGACTTCTGGCCACGTGACTACAGGGTTATAAACAAAAAATCAAATAGGGGTAATGCAGGAGTAGGTTTAATAATGAATAGGAAAATAGGAATGCGGGTAAGCTACTACAAACAGCATAGTGAACGCATTATTGTGGCCAAGATAGATACGAAGCCCACACCTACTACAGTGGTACAAGTTTATATGCCAACTAGCTCTGCAGATGACGAAGAAATTGAAGAAATGTATGATGAAATAAAAGAAATTATTCAGATTGTGAAGGGGGACGAAAATTTAATAGTCATGGGTGACTGGCATTCGAGTGTAGGAAAAGGGAGAGAAGGAAACATAGTAGGTGAATATGGATTGGGGCTAACAAATGAAAGAGGAAGCCGCCTGGTAGAATTTTGCACAGAGCACAACATAATCATAGCTAACACTTCGTTTAAGAATCATGAAAGAAGGTTGTATACATGGAAGAACCCTGGAGATACTAAAAGGTATCAGATACATTATATAATGGTAAGACAGAGATTTAGGAACCAGGTTTTAAATTGTAAGACATTTCCAGGGGCAGATGTGGACTCTGACCACAATCCATTGGTTATGACCTGTAGATTAAAACTGAAGAAACTGCAAAAAGGTGGGAATTTAAGGAGATGGGACCTGGATAAACTGAAAGAACCAGAGGTTGTACAGAGTTTCAGGGAGAGCATAAGGGAACAATTGACAGGAATGGGGGAAAGAAATTCAGTAGAAGAAGAATGGGTAGCTTTGAGGGATGAAGTAGCAAA
This sequence comes from Schistocerca piceifrons, assembly GCF_021461385.2. Lineage (NCBI taxonomy): Eukaryota > Metazoa > Arthropoda > Insecta > Orthoptera > Acrididae > Schistocerca > Schistocerca piceifrons. The sequence continues at coordinate 368,091,550 of NC_060149.1, forward strand.
GGCAGCAGAGGTTCAAGTAGGTAAGAAGACGAGGGCTAGTAGAAATCCTTGGGTAACAGAAGAAATATTGAATTTAATTGATGAAAGGAGAAAATATAAAAATGCAGTAAATGAAGCACGCAAAAAGGAATACAAACGTCTCAAAAATGAGATCGACAGGAAGTGCAAAATGGCTAAGCAGGAATGGCTAGAGGACAAATGTAAGATGTAGAGGCCTATCTCACTAGGGGTAAGATAGATACTGCCTACAGGAAAATTAAACAGACCTTTGGAGATAAGAGAACGACTTGTATGAATATCAAGAGCTCAGATGGAAACCCAGTTCTAAGCAAAGAAGGGAAAGCAGAAAGGTGGAAGGAGTATATAGAGGGTCTATACAAGGGCGATGTACTTGAGGACAATATTATGGAAATGGAAGAGGATGTAGATGAAGATGAAATGGGAGATATGATACTGCGTGAAGAGTTTGACAGAGCACTGAAAGACCTGAGTCGAAACAAGGCCCCCGGAGTACACAACATTCCATTGGAAGTACTGACGGCCTTGGGAGAGCCAGTCCTGACAAAACTCTACCATCTGGTGAGTAAGATGTATGAAACAGGCAAAATACCCTCAGACTTCAAGAAGAATATAATAATTCCAATCCCAAAGAAAGCAGGTGTTGACAGATGTGAAAATTACCGAACTATCAGTATAATAAGTCACAGCTGCAAAATACAAACGTGAATTCTTTACAGACGAATGGAAAAACTAGTAGAAGCCGACCTCGGGGAAGATCAGTTTGGATTCCGTAGAAACACTGGAACACGTGAGACAATACTGACCTTACGACTTATCTTAGAAGAAAGATTAAGGAAAGGCAAACCTACATTTCTAGCATTTGTAGACTTAGAGAAAGCTTTTGACAATGTTGACTGGAATACTCTCTTTCAAATTCTAAAGGTGGCAGGGGTAAAATACAGGGAGCGAAAGGCTATTTACAATTTGTACAGAAACCAGATGGCAGCTATAAGAGTCGAGGGACATGAAAGGGAAGCAGTGGTTGGAAAGGGAGTAAGACATGGTTGTAGCCTCTCCCCGATGTTGTTCAATCTGTATATTGAGCAAGCAGTAAAGGAAACAAAAGAAAAATTCGGAGTAGGTATTAAAATTCATGGAGAAGAAATAAAAACTTTGAGGTTCGCCGATGACATTGTAATTCTGTCGGAGACAGCAAAGGACTTGGAAGAGCAGTTGAATGGAATGGACAGTGTCTTGAAAGGAGGATATAAGATGAACATCAACAAAAGCAAAACAAGGATAATGGAATGTAGTCTAATTAAGTCGGGTGATGCTGAGGGAATTAGATTAGGAAATGAGGCACTTAAAGTAGTAAAGGAGTTTTGCTATTTGGGGAGCAAAATGACTGATGATGATCGAAGTAGAGAGGATATAAAATGTAGACTGGCAATGGCAAGGAAAGCGTTTCTGAAGAAGAGAAATTTGTTAACATCGAGTATAGATTTAAGTGTTAGGAAGTCATTTCTGAAAGTATTTGTATGGAGTGTAGCCATGTATGGAAGTGAAACATGGACGATAAATAGTTTGGACAAGAAGAGAATAGAAGCTTTCGAAATGTGGTGCTACAGAAGAATGCTGAAGATTAGATGGGTGGATCACATAACTAATGAGGAAGTATTGAATAGGATTGGGGAGAAGTTTGTGGCACAACTTGACCAGAAGAAGGGATCGGTTGGTAGGACATGTTCTGAGGCATCAAGGGATCACCAATTTAGTATTGGAGGGCAGCGTGGAGGGTAAAAATCGTAGAGGGAGGCCAAGAGATGAATACACTAAGCAGATTCAGAAGGCTGTAGGTTGCAGTAGGTACTGGGAGATGAAAAAGCTTGCACAGGATAGAGTAGCATGGAGAGCTGCATCAAACCAGTCTCAGGACTGAAGACCACAACAACAACAACAACCACCCTCTACAAACTTCCTACTTTGTTCTATTGTTTTGTTGTACCTTGTACATATATTACACTAATGTAGACAAGGATGATGAACATCTTGTTAAAAAAGAACACAGAACTGCAAACCCCTGTGCCAGAATAAAATGAGTATTGATGTGAGGTTTGTTCAAAAAATTCCAGAACTTTGTCCACAAAATTTTTGTATGCCTACCTTTAACTTATTGTGCATGGTCTACTTTGAAATACTCTCCTCCACAATTGATACACCACTTCCAATGCCATTTCCACTTCTGGAAGCAGTCTTAGTACGTCTCTTGCTGGATTGTGCAACGCACTGTCTGTGAATTTTCTTTGACCTCATCTATGGTTGCACGTCTTCATCCTTTCAATGGGGTTTTCAACTTTGGAAATAAAAACAAGTCAGCAGGGGCCAGATCTGGAGAGTACGGAGGATGAAGCAGCACAGTGATTTCATTTTTGTGCAATAGTCATGTCGAAAGAGGGATGAATGTGCAGGTGCATTATCGTGATGCGTGAGCCATGAATTGTATCGCCACATTTTAGGCCATTTCCTTCTCACATTTTCTTGCAGGCATCACAACACATCTCAACAGTGCCATCAATTAACAGTTCATCCTTGGGGCACGAATTCATGACAAACTAATCCTTCAAAGTCAAAGAAAACTATAAGTATGGATTTGATATTTGACCTGACCTGATGAGCTTTTTTTGATCTTGGAGAAACTTTACTGACCCATTGTGAAGATTGAATCTTGGTCTCAACATAATAACTGTAGACCCATGTCTCATCACCAGCTACGATTCTCTTAAAAAACATCTCATTCTCATTTGCATGATCCTAAAGCTCTTCACAGATTGTGAGGCGAAGGCCTTTTCGGTCTCGACTCATGACCCATGGGATGAACTTGGTGGCAATCCAAAGCATTCCTGCATGCTATGTCAGGATTTCAAGACATGATCCAACTGAAATGTTACATTCTTCTGCAATCTCTTGGGTGTCAGTCTTCGATTGGCACACACAATTTTGTTGACGTTCCTGACTTGAGCGCCACTGGCAGACACTGCAGGACGTCCTGAATGAGGATCATCTTTAACTCCTGTCCAGCCATTTTTAAACCATGTGAACCATTTGTAACATCGAGTATGGCTTAAGCACTCATCACCATAGGCTTCCTGCATCATTTGGTGTGTGTCTGTAAAGGTTTTCTTGAGTTTCACACAAAATTTAATGCAGGTGGATTACTCCTCCAACTCTACCATCTCGAAATTCGCAACTATGCAACACGTTCTACTCAATACAGCACTGAACAAATAACTAACAGGCATACAACAATGAAACATCCGGCAGTTACACATTAAACAAGGGTGTGTGCAGGAATGCCAACAGCATTTCACTCCACCACACCACTGGCACGAAGTTATGAATGATTTGGAATTTTTTGAAGACAACCTGTATGAGTTACCAATCTACTTGAGAGCATCTTTAAAATAATAATAATTAGTATTATTATTATTTCATGTTCATAATTCTCATTTTATCTTTCTTTATAATGTACCAACTGTCCTATTTTCATTCTTTGTCTTTCTGCTGCTTCTCCCTTCACATTCATTCAAGTATTTAGTAAGGCTTTCTTTCATTTTGGGGTGACCACATTCCCAGCCATAATCTATCACTAGGTGCTTCATTTTTTATCATTCCACTAGAGATGAACTACTCACTTTAAAAACAACACTACCCTTACATTTATTTTATCATTCTTCCATCTTTCAGTCTGGATTTCTTTACTTGTATATCAAAGAAAAAGAGATGCGGAATCAATGAAGACATCACAGACCAACCACACCATTCAAAGCACTATTCTCGGTTGAAATATGAACTGGGTTGCAATCCAGAGTAGCCCTTTGATATGCCATAGCTAATAATCAGGAAAAAAAAACTATGACTGTTCTGATCATATCCATACATGTTAAGACATGTAGGCCTGTTGTCTTTGGAATTAAACTCATAACAAGTGCCCAAAATAAGTGCACAAACCTAGATAGCTATTCCAAAATGAGTAATACTACACAGTAATTACCAGAATTCTGCGCAAAAGACCCTCAAACAAACACAATACATAATAATGTACCTAATTATGACAAGAAACATTCCTCCCCCCAGTGCCCAAAAAAAAAAAAAAAATGTTGTATTGGTCAGTACTGATAGGTTGTAATTGAAAGATAATGAATGCAAAGTATTTGTCATACAGGATGCAGAGCAAAAAAGCAAAGGCCTGATAATGTGCTTGCATGAGAGACTGTGTGAGGGTTAACATCTATACATCTAAAGTATACATTGGTTGTAGTAACCACATAACTTTAAATTAGCATAGATGCACTGGAATTCACACTAAGGTTTTCCTGAGTATATTCACATGGCTCACACAGGCACATGGAAGGATTTATCTATTTCAGTAAAGTTAACACTTTATTGAAAGTGGAAATAAACATTACATTTCTGAAATGTTTTATTAACAGCAAATGTCTCACAGCTATTAACTACATATTTAGATATGCATACTACCTTTACATAGAATTTCATACAAGGATGATACAATGAACTTCCAAGCATCAAAAGTGATGCAGTGCACAAGATGAGGCTATTCCAACTCTCTTTCAATGGCCTCAGTTCTGATTATAGACCTTGCCAAAACAAGTATTTCAGGCTATATCACAATTCTAATGCATCTCTCTACTGCTCAGTACAAAGTTACAAAGGTTTCTGAATTCATCCTTGATACATATCCTCAGACGTGCTCAGTATCTGTTATTACGTCTGGAAGAATAGCTCTCAAGGGACCACAGAAGATTAGCACTTCCCTTGTCTTCTCCCATCAAGAGTGTTGTACTAGGGTAAACAGCGATCTCCTATGAAGGAAATGTGACATCTCAACTTTCCTTTTTACATTTCCTTCCTTCCTTCCTTCCATACTCTAACACAGCTGTTCAATTCAGAAGAGTTCCATTATGACCTACTACACCAGATCTGCTATCATGCCTTGCAGTTAATTAACCATACACACGAAGAATTCTTAGCACAATTGTTGTCATGTCAACAATACTTCACATATATTTCTGCTGTTAAATAAGAAAACCAGGTTTCAGTCACTTTTAGTGACAATTTTGCTCTTCATTTGACATCGCTTCAGTTTACTAAACTATTTATTACAGAGAATGTTTCACATGTGACACATTACATTTTTACACATAGGGATCTGCCTAATAATTGACATTCTATAGCATGGATTCTTGCGATGTTCTTTGTACACATTGACAATGTCAGGATAGGGTGATAAAACACTCACCATGGTTTCTAACTCATAACCCAACACATTATTTGAAAGCAATTAACCACATGTATGAAATACTTTAACTCATTTACTAAATATAAAATTTCTTCTCATTTCCATTTTTATTAATAAATTTCATCTGGCTTAGCAAAGCATGTACCATGAGTGTCTTGCAAAAATGCTACAAAAATACTACACTCGAATGTTATGAAGAATAGTGTGCAGGAATAGTAATATCAAAACTAAAAGAAAAAGGTTGTAGGATGACTAGACTGGTCAGCATGTTTAAGAGTTTTTTGTCAGTGCTATGTATCATTCCTGTCCAGTAAAGCTACAGTTTCTAACACAATAACATACAACATTGTTTTATTAGTCATAGCCAAGCAACTTGCTACACCCAATCATACTGACAACACGGCAGTACACCTGGACAGCATAGATAGGTATCCTTTTTTACTTTACTGCAGACCTCTGTTCGGTGCCTAATTCTTCATTATCTTCCAAAACCAGCTCCAATTAATATTTCAGAAATGAAGCACAGAAGTGTTTAAGCAAACACCAACAATTAACTAACTACTGCAAGAGGAAGAGATGGAGGCCATTAGTCAGAAAGAGCCACATAGTGAGAGAAAAGATCTATTTATTGGTGTCTCTGGGGAAGAATTTGAACTTGTATAGTCCCATTATTATTTTAGCCCTAACCCTACTCCATACAAAATATTGAAGAGTTTGGTAATCAGAATGCTAATATGTACATCATACTAACGTATATTGTCTGTCTGGTGTTTAATTGATCCAAATGCAATGGGTAAATTAAAGATAGGTGCTAGTATCTAAAAATTTTTGGTGCATTTATTGCAAACATGACTTCATATCCCACCTTATTACTGAAAAACTACACTGCATACAAGCCATCATGCTACCGCTCCTCCTAAGTGTGCAAAACATGTAATACACTGTAAGTACTCACCTACAGGTGTTGTGGAATCAGGGACAGGAGCAGAGTTTGTTTCTGGTGTTGGCTGCTGGGAACTCGGTCCTGGCTCAGCAGGTTTCTCTACCACCTGCTCAGCCTCATCCACTCCTACACCATTGAGACAACCTTCCGCCTGTGCCTCTTCCTTCACTACAGCAGCCACTGCTGCAACAACAGCTGCTGCAGCTGCCCGCTTCAGCCTCTGGCCCTCCACCAGTAGGGAGTAGCTGCTTCTGTTTTCACAATTGGTGTACTTCCATTTTCCCGCTGCAAGTCTTTGCTCTCCTTTTATCATTTTTCTTGGTTCACCTGACGTAAACCATTAGTAACAAATCTGAAAGAACACATGGAATAAACATGTGCCAAAGCAATGAGGCACAGAAATGAAAATGGCTAAAACTGTAACAAAGTATGGTTTAAGATCTGCAATCCCAAGTCCTTATTTGACTAGCAGGGAAACTGCCATTCATTTACAGCATAAAAAATGTAAAAGGTACAGTCACCCAGGGTAACTCTTTTCCAGTCAGTTTATCTTCGTACCACTTACTATTTTTGTTTTCAAATGGCTGGTGTTTCATCTAACAGCAGTATTTTATTCTAAGAGTAACACAAGTAATGAAATTGGTACTTTTCAAAAAATGATAAATAAAATCAGTAGATAGGCCAGGAACAATAGCCACTTGAAACTAAGTAGTAAATGATACAAAGATACCCTGACTGGTAAAGTTATCCTAATTCATCGTACACACACAGCATGTCCACAGCCAGTAATTGTTAGTTTCTGTCAAATAAATTAAATTTATGGAAATGAATCAATGAAAAGCAATGGGGATGAAGTCAATGAATAGTAATAATATAAATGATATCAGTGAAACAACAAATGGAAATTTGTGACAGACTGGGATGTGAACCTGACCTCCTGCTTCTTATGAGCTATCACCTTCAATTTTGGCCAACTGAGCGTGTCTCCAAGCCCATCTCAAATTAGTAACAGGATAGTGTTTCTCTTTGGTGGAGGACCATGGCTTACCATTTAATTTTAGTGAATTTATTTCGACTGATGGACATCCCTACGGCAATGCAAAGCCACATTCCTGGAGTGATGAAACTACTGATACCACCCATGGGTTTTGAGAAATACGGTAATCAAAATTGTGGACATAAACCACTCATTACAATAAAATGTGTGTAAAACATATGCTGTAACATTACATTTATTCTCACGATGTCACATTCATGGGCTTTGCCACTCAACCAGTCATCTTCCAAAGTATCTAGAGCTCAGGCTACTCTACAGATAAATATACCACCACAACTAAAATGTATTCACATTTGTTGGCTACGGTAACTCACAAGCAAACTGTTACCTTTCAAACTAGTCTAGACATCAAGCTGCACAACAGAACAGCCTGTCACTACAACTTACATTCCAAAATATAAAATATACACTATAAATATAATTTGATCACAGATCAAAGTAACGTCTGGTATTGGTAGGCTCAAATGACTATTTAATTATTTTATTTACATGCCACATTCTGTAGGACCAAATTGAGGAGCAAATCTCCGAAGGTCATGGAACGAGTCAGTACATAAAATTACAACACAAAAGTCTCCCAAATTTATTCTCCAGGAGTGTTACCCACAAATAACCAGTGGGAGGACTGTTACCCACAAACACCCAGTGAGAGAACATCTGGTTGTAGTATTCAAAAGTAATAGAAGGGAAATATCACCGAGACAAAAAATTTGCAGCGGCTGCTTCACTGGCTATCTGATGTCTGGAGAGACATGTTGCATAAAAATGATCCTCAGTATGCACTCATGCTGTTTAAGGATTGGAATGATGATGGTGCGCAAAAGGCTCTCATAGCATTTACCAGGGATGGTACAGGTAACATTATCCGCAGGACTCATCTCCTCAGAAAATATGGCCCTAAGCTAAACACTGCCGCACTAAGATAAATGATACCACCAACCTGCACCACAGTCACCTTTGGAGAATGAACTGGCACCGGTTGATGTGCAAGCATATTCCAACACCTACAAGGTTGTTTTCTGCCCCCACCCCTTCCCACCACCCTCCGGATAGTTCTTCCTGTGTCAATAATATGCTGTTCACATTTGACATTTTCTGAGAAGTGGTTCTCCTTCTACAGCATTTTGAAACTGGAACTTTAATTATGGATACCCTATAGTTGCTGGCGTCAACTGCAAATTAACTCATGCAAAAGTAGTTTCTATATAGTGTCAGATAAGAAAACACTCATAGCAAATATGTGTGAGTCACAGATAGGTGTAGTAAACTGTTTTGGATGAAGGAAGACGACTTTCATTTTCACACAGAATTGAGTAACTTAAAGCACACACAAAATTTCACACAGATAGTTAAGTTTTTGATGTAAAACATATACACTGTATTGCAAATGATATTAGAAATTGAAGTTCATAATACTGGTGAAGATCCTGAAGCATTCTTCTACAAACAACTTACTCTGCTTCACAAGTCATACAACAATAGTGCAATTCACAATGTTTCTTCTGTTAAGGGTATACTTGGCGTGGTTTTATTGGTTACATTTTCTTATCAGTATGGCTAACTAATGAAAACTACCCCATGTTCCCAGTCTTCTTTTGGGTGGTACATCCCCCAATTAATGCCTGAATAAATGTTCCTCAAAAAGGGTTACACCAAACAGATCTTCACTTTAAATGAATTCAAAACAAATGCATCTACATTTTCATAAGTGTAAAGCAATGCTGTATTCATTTAATAGTTTCCACAACACTGAATAATAGGAAAGCATTTAATCAAACTTATCAACACCTGACGTGCCACTGTTGTTTCCGACTACTGTCCAGTCACACTAATGTGACCTCCTGCCAAAAGCCTGCATAGCCACCTTTTTGCAGTACAGAGCACTGTGAGACATGCAGGAGGAGAGTCAATGAGATTCTGGAAGATACCAACAGAGATGTGGAGACATGCCAACTAAAGCACCGTAGCCAATTGCGTCTAGGTTTCTGGAATGAGGCTTCATGGTGCAAATAGCCTGATTGAGTTGGTCCCACAAATTCTCAGTTGGATTTCAATCCAGGGAGCTTGGTGACCAGGCGAGTGCGGTAAACTCATCCTAGTACTCTTTGAACCACGTACATACACTGTGAGCTGCGTGACACATTGCATTGTCCTGGTGGTAGATGCCATCGTGCCGAGGAAAAACAAACTGAGCATAGGGGTGGACATGGTACCTAATGATAGATGCACACTTCTGTTTATCCACTGTGATTCCCAGAATGATGAGATCGCCCAGGGAATGCCACAAGAACATTTTCCCAAACAATGCTCCTTCCTCTGCCCTGGACCCTTCCAACAATTGTTGTAGGATGTCTGTTTTTCAGACATTTCACACCATAACTGTCAATGGCACAGTACATCTGGAAAGGCCTCTTTGGACTTCAGTTGTGGTATTTGGGTGCATACATAAACCAGGCACCTGCTGCAGAGGCCCATACACAGTAACATTTGCTGAACAGACGTGAAGGAGAGACTGTTGGTAATCCCTTGGTTCATCTGGCCATTCAGTTGCACGTCTACTCAGCTGTACACATCTCTGCAGCCATCATTCACGCCTCTCACTTATGGCCCATGGTGCATCACAGGTGCCTCAGCACTGTTTTTGGTTAGCGCCCTTTTGCCACACATGGTATACTTTAAATATGTGGCACGTGAACAGTTTACAAACTTGGCCATTTCGGAAATGCTTCCGCCTTTGGCCCGAAAGCTAATGATCATGCTTTTGGATGTCAGATAAATCACTCCATTTCTGCATTACCATAACAACTGCACCGTTTTCCACGTCCCCCCGACATGCTTTACATATCCTCCACTGCTAGTACTGCCACCTTCCGTCTTTGTGTGGTTATTGATTGCTGATGTCGAAAATAGGTGGTGATCACATTCATGTGACTGGACCATGTAAAATTTCATGGAAACTGAATGCAAATTCCAATATTTCACCATTATGTGTATTAGTGATGAGGACCTCTCTTTTCTCTTCCCACTTAGAAACAACTACATTGGCATTCAACATTTCTTCAGTTTCATAAAAACTAATGATTTCAGGTTATATTTCTGTTGTTACGTTATGTTCCACATACATAGGTTTTATAAGTAGACAACAGTTTTATCAGATCTAAAGAACTATATAAATTTTCCATATAAAGCACATATCAAGAGAGTGGGGGGGGGGTGGGGGGGGGAATAGGGGGGGGGGGAGAGAGAGAGAGAGAGAGAGAGAGAGAGAGAGAGAGAGAGAGAGAGAGAGAGAGAGAGATATGAGATTGCACCACAAATCCACTGATTCATCAATGCAGAGCTTCTTGTCTGCAATGCCACATGGGCAAATTTTTGTAGATTTGGTCTTTGGATTGCAATGAGTTGTCTGGGAAGTGAAGACATCTCGGCAACAGCTAAAATCTATTCATGCTCAGAACAGAGCAGCATAATCTGTTAGTATAGAGAGGCTTGTATTACAGTACTGTTCTATCAGAAAACAACAAGATCATATCTGCTGCAACAGTCCCAGAAACTTTTATTTCAAAATCTGTATCCTTCCACCTTGAGGACCTACTCAATACTTTCATCCTACATTTTTCTGTTTCCTACCCAACATGCACGTCTGTTTGTTCCACTAATAGCATAAGGTATTCTTCTCAAAAAAAGTAGTACACAAATGCCAAAATTTTACAAATCTAACTTCAACCTCACTCTCTCAATGAACACAAATACTGATGGACCATGAGCAATTTCACTCCACATCCCAAGTGTTTGTAATGCCTTCTATCAGACTAGCTTAATCACTTCCACTGCATTCACTGTTAACTGCGCCTAAATCTGCTCTAGAAGTACTTTTGTTGACAGTTTTACCTTCTAAGAATTCATCCACAAACTCATCCTACTAAGATTCTTTAATTCCTCAGATAATGATAAACATCAGTGTACCAAATGCAACAAAGACCAAAAGAGTTACTGGCCTAAATAGAAAAAAGAAACTCTTAGAAACAAGTACATTAAAGACTTCAACATCATAATGTCTTATGAAAATGGTCTACAGAACCAATAACTTAACTGTTGAGCAGTAAGTCACTGTTAGTGTATGAGTAAAACTTTACATTCTGTATTCCATCTACAAGACAAGTGATAGGTTATCTACAAGACAAGTGATAGGTTTAATTTTATCACTTATTTTCCTTGGATGATGCAAACAAACTAAAGATGATACACTAAATCAAACTGACTCAATCATTTAGCAAACTGAATCAATAATTTAGTAGGATTTATAGAATCAATGGCAATAAATGAGCAGGAATAGAATGCAGAGCATTAATTTTGTGGTGGTCAATAGAGTAATCACAAAAGCTGACTTTATATTAGATTCAAAATTAGTCAATGGATGAGTTACACAGTTCATTACACATAAAAAAAAAATCTGTTTTATCATAAGTGATCCTGACAAACTGACAATTATATACAGCTCAGCTTTGCATTTGGAACTCTTCACTCCACTACCCCCCCCCCCCCCCCCCCCACACACACACAAATAACAGCGCATTAGAATTATTAGACTTATTCACTTTCCATTAAAGGTGCAGAGTAAGCTCCTTGGGTATTAAAATAGAGGAGGTTTGGGAAATTTTTCTATTTTCATATCCATAAACTAGCATTACTTACAACCGATCATTAAATGTCATCTTATAAAATTTCTCTTCGCGCATCTCTTGGCTGGATAGTCCACTCACCACTTTCCCCCTTTGCGCTGTTTCAACATATGTACCTCAACTGCAAATATACAATATCTGAGGCAGAATTTATGTATATGTGCACTTTTCTGCAGTTGCTCCCATTATGGCAACTGGGTATTTATACGATGACACTATTCTACACTTTTAGGAGGATATCTGGGTTATAAGCTCAACTAAAATACAATACATTATTAGTGAGTATGATGAGTTTGAGTGCAATTGTGCCGGCCCCCCACCAAATCGTTGTGGCAACAGAGTGATTCGTAACACAACCCAAATGTCTATGCTTGCTCCCTATTTAATACACTTTCATTAATTAATTGATTAACTAAAACTGCAATGTAAATCCACAACAGCTGCATTAAACAACGGACCATATTCAACAAGAATTTTGGTCCGTATGACTTACATATTTCATTCACATAAGTCTCACATATGCACAGACAACATTCTACTGTCAGTGTGTAAGCCCTACACATCTTATTTCTGGAGATCACATAAGTTGTCCAGTATTAACAACTGCCTACTCTCTGATAAATTAGTGCCCTAGTTAATGTCTTTCTTTATAGACTCAAACATTGATTTAACCAAACATTTGGGTCAACTGAACTGACAAATGTAGGCTTCATTCTAAGATGAAATTCACACCAAAACTATTTTCTTAAAATTAGTACAAGTTGTATTTCACCCATGACTTCTATTCATACCTACACCAGTATCATCCAGTACATGACGTGAACTGGTCTGAGATACGTGTTGGGGGAGTGAACTTAACATTTGCCTTGTCATTTCCTAATATGCACCAAAGCAAACAAAAAAACAATACAGTTTGCTACCACTCTACTACATATTACAATATAATGACACATAACATTAAAATCAAATCATTCTGCAACTTACTATCAATTTAAATATTCAACGAATTATTGTGAGCACTAAATAAAACATGAATAGTACTGAACAATACCTATAGTTTCAACCAACTGGAAGCACAACGAAAGATACCCATTTTTTGACTGGAATAGAAATATGTCCATAAGTAAATAAAACTCATTGTCACTGCATTGTAATTATGAATAAAAACAACACGTATTTTAATTTAATGTATCAAAAGAAGATGACTAATTTGGAAATCTCTGTGCAAACATGAAATAGGACACCCTTTCCTGCATTGCTTTAGATGAACCTGGAGTTCGACACACAGCGAGCCACATTACATTTACTGCAGTGTGACATTTACCAATGGTCTTTTTCATGTGCACATATTTTTCTTTGTGCATCGTTTATACACTTCCACAGAAGTTCTCTGCATTTCACATAGACCACAGTTTCTCAGATTATTACAGTAGTTGCATTTTGAGAAGTGTCTGATAGTATATACACTACAACTGCTCCAAAAAATTCGCAAATGACAGACCAAAAGGTCTAAGGAATAGCAGTTCGCCAAGACATAATACTGTGAAGGGTACTTTCCAAAGTCACTAACATACTGCAATATAAACACAAACCCAAAGAAAGTATATTCTGCGAAATAAAATGTTCTTAAGTTCCCAAATACACAGAAAATAGTATCGGTTTCAGGAAGTAAAAGTTAATGCTCACAACTATCGGTCCAGCACAGATGGTGAAGAAGAAGAATAACAGTAATTGGTGTCCCCTCAATAGCAGTTCACAGTGAACTGAGCGAAAGTTTATTAACAACTTGAGCCCTTTCACAATTGCTACAACCATCCATTTCCACTATTTGGTAACAGTCAGCACAGTAAAATCTATAAACGAAGGGTAATACTCTGAGTGACGAAATACATCAAATAATTAAAAATCAATAAAATAATAAACTTACTTTGAAACATATCCTATAAAAATTTGTATATAAGGGAATCTGAGAAAGACATATAACTTACTACAAAAGTTCTTTGCAGGAGAACAGGAAAAGTTTTCAACGTTATAGCGTCAATGACAACTAAAATTTACTTAAAATAAAACAGCTGTACGAACCACATTAGCTCCGTCTTCCTTAATGCTTGGTAGCAACAATAAACTTAATAACAACAACAATTAAATTTCACTTCACATTTTATATACACCTTTCATTGTTTGGATTCAAAAAAACTACGGTAACCGAAACGAAGAAAAAAAACTGTTCACTTTCTGCCATTACATGCGAAAACGGAACGTATTTTTTTGATTATATTTGTGATGCTTCTTTTCATATTTCTCAAACACCGTATCGTGTGTAAATAAACTCACTGCAGTTCCGTTCTGAACTTTAAAAACACATGGCAATACACAAAACACAAGAAGTGCACTTTCAAATGTTTTCCTCTATAACGACAAACGACACCGGTGACTTCCAAGTAAAACACCTTCTTACCTCCATATCTCTCATTCTCTGGCATTATACAAAAGGACTTCCCAAATTTGTTTACAATCACCGCCAGCGAAACACATCACCAAGCCATTTTGGAAGTTTTGATCACAATAAGTATACCAGAGATATTACAATTCTTAGAACAAGATATCAGAAAATATGTAGACAGAAGGAAATCATAGTTCTCAAAATGATGTAACTTCGCGAACATTTGTGGCTGGTTGTAACTTAAACAACATTAATAAAAAGATAAAAAAAATCAACAATTAATTGCCAATGTCTGGTGTCCTTTTAAATTCTTTCGTTGCACAGATTACATTTCATTGACGAAAAAACGATTGTGATCAGACGATTTAAAGAAATAACTTGGTACTTTAATTTTCTCCATTCTTCCAATGATGAAATATGCTGTCAAACTACGCATTCACCTAATTTTACATGACACACATTTACACCTATAATTTACAAATCTCTGAAAGTGCGTAGCGGAGTGGTAATTTTTTATGGTGCGATATATGTTGGTTCCTACTCCTTCAGTCACATAGCAAGCGCGGCACGAAAGAGTGACTACATATGTGGCTTTGTACGAAGTGTTAATAGTTTACCTTTTCCTCCATCAGGTGTACTGAAGCGGATTATAGGGACCACAAGCAGTGCAACTAAAACCTCCACAAGTAAATACATCAATGGTCGGCGATCTGCAAATGGAAATCACACACGAGTTCAAACAAAATTTTTGAGGTAAGTGTTTTGTTAAATATGCCTTCAGGAAAAACATCAACAGAGGTACAAAAGATCCTATCATTTGCTATATTACACCATAATGTCCAATCTCGATTACAAAAAAAAATTTACCTAGCACACATTGGCGGATGTCAATATAACTTCAACTTCATACACATACGCACCATCACCGGGTATGTAAATGTTTATATAGTTGCAATTCCCTGTGAGCTGGTAGAATGGCCACACAGTGCATTATGTTGTGCACCAAGCACATCGTAACCTGCAAACTCTGTACCTACCATTCGAGAAAAAGTAACAATAATCCTGCAGCAGTATGTGTCATCCTGCGCCATTGGATGGAGACTAGCAGCAGCCGGCTAGGGAATAACCATCCCTTTCATACGCTGCAACTAACACTACAGCAAAATCGGCTGTATTTAGATTAGTGCTGTGACTGGAAAGTATGAACTGCTTGTGAATGGCGTTACACGGTGTTCAGCGGTGAGTTGCATTTCTGCACTACACTGGATTGTCAAATATGGCGGAAATCTGGGGAGAGTCCCATTCTATCAATATTTTGAAGGGCCACAGTGGTATTACTCCTAATGTAATGGTGTGGGTGGCACCACATATGACTTTAGATCACGACATGCAGTGATTTGGAGGAGTGGAAGGGCTCTGGCGGCACAACAGGACGTCATGGTCATCCTACAGCCTTATATGTTACTTATCATGTAGTGCCATTTTCAGCAGGACAAAGTCGTCCACACATGGCATGTGTGTCTGTGTACTGTCTATGTGATGTTGAGGAACTCACATAACAGGCAAGATCCCCAGGTCTGTCCATGATAAACTACTTAGTGACAATATCTAGGATGTCAAGGAGAGGATATAATGGCTTTATGACTCCTTCCCCAACTGAATCAGTGAATACATTTACTCCACAGGGTGTGCAAGATTATACTGATAAGTGAGTTCACACTGCCAGGTTCTTTGCAAATTTAAGTCAATGTTTTATTCACTGGAATAACATCACATACCATTTCAATCTGTTATCTTTCATTTCATTTCCTCCTCCCATTCTGGGCGCTTCACCTGTTTTGTCGTGCAGTGCATATGGAGCACCAAGCAGTAATCTGTAAATTTTTGAACAAATTGGAGGTTCTGCTGAACAGGTTATTAGTGGACCGAAGAGAGTTTTATGCCACTGATTTATTGGTTTATGACCTTTGATCATCAATATTACAGTTCAAGGTCATCCATGGGACTCATGCCTCTAGTGTAGTTATGTGATTTAAAATGGCAGGAAAGTCTAGGTCACATCAGACTGACCTATGTCGGGGTCATCAATCATGACACTTATCCACCCACACCTCTAGGGCAGTTATATGATTAATAAATGACAAGAAAACAAAAAACAAATGCGTGACACCTTGTCCTATTGATTGGGGGGAGGGGGATGAGGACAGCCAGATTTATTCTCTCCACATCTCTGTACCAAATTTGTGTCTTAAAAATGGCGGGAAATGCTTCCTCCTGGCTGGGGGAATGAGGACAGCTAGATTTATCCTCTCCCTCCCCACCCTCCCTTCTCTCTTTCTAGGACAATTGGGTGGGTCCTCTCACTCGCTTTATGTTTGCTGTCATGGAAAGATAAGCATCATGAAGCATCATCATGGATCAGCCACTGTCCCCAGGCTAAGTATTTATCCACTCTTCTCTCTCTCTCTCTCTCTCTTTCCTCCCCCCCCCTCTCTCTCTCCTCTCTCTCTCATGTTTTGTGTGTGTGTGGTGTGTGTGGTGTGTGTGTGTGTGTGTGTGTGTGTGCACGTAATTTCACAATACTTAAGGTTTTTTAACAGCACAACAGCCTGTGATGCTGATGTGTTGGAGCAAGACATTCACCTGTTCACTTCACCATTGCAGGAGTAGCACACAGATGGTTTACCTGATTTATCAGTTTCTGGCATTGCATAGCATCCCATGGTAGGTTTACCTGAAATGTGGGATCAGGAGAAACAGTCAATCGAATTTCCTCAACCTGCCAAACCACAGCTAAGCAGTTCCAATGTGCTACTGTTCAGCAGTTCATATAATTTGACTGCCAGTGGATCCAAATGTGTAAACATAGGTATACAAGCTGCCATGTAGTAATGGAAATTGAGAATGTTAAACATGGTGTTCAGATGTAGTTTACATACACAAAGTGGAATGGGCTAAGCCATGCGATGTCGTACATCGATGTTCATATGACAACATAGTATTACCCAATTTGTCCTCTACCTGATATCTGCTTCTTTGGTGTGAAGTTGTCTATCCCCCCCCCCAACACACACACATGGGATGCAGCACTCAAGGTTACATCTGGAGACTGTCCCATTTATTTGTCACTCAAGTGTTATGAAGTTATGCAACCTAAGTGGTGCATTATGGCTTGTGTTTGATGAACTAAGTAGGTGGCAACCATATGTCAAAGCAGTATTCAATGACATTGGCTGTTAACTGTTTGGGCACTATGTACGTCTAGATGACTTAGGAAAAAAGTGCATATATTCATTTATCGACACAATGTCAAGATCAGCTGCTACCACCCTTAAAGCCACACAAGCAGAACATACAGACTGAATACCTCAGATTTTTGTTGCATCTATCTGTCTGAATGCTTTTCAGTTCGAATTTGGGGTGAATAAGAAACAGTTATTTCTCAAATACTGGACAGCTTCTGATTTAGTAAGAAAAAAGAATCATTGAAAATTTTAAAGAGTATGATTTACTGCAGCAAATATACAATTACTGATGTATCAAAATATATGTAATAAATAATAATATTTTCATATAAAATTGTTTTTATTTTTTTCCCTACCATATTCTACCATTAAGGTGATTTAAGAGTTTCTAATGCAGTCACTGTAGCTCAATGAGTATTTGTCTCTTAAACAGAAATTTATATAGACACAGAGTCATCAGCACCCTCTCACCAACTTCCTAAACTACAATGACTGCACATTTCGTAGCCTATTTATTCTTTTACACCGAAAGCAAAGATTATCTTACACTTTTTGTGTTTCAAAGTTGCATACACTGCTGCTAATGTTTGTATACTTACAGTGGTTGAATGATCACTCATCCAGTCATGTAAGGACTCTCAAAGGGTGAACATGTCGAAACATGTAGCACCATTCCTTGCCTCAAGACAGCTGTCATCTAAGTGTTAATGATGTATAACAACCTAGTCAAACAAAAAAATATTTGTAACTCATAATTTTATTTTGTGCAGGTGATGTAAAGTCATTGCAGCTGCCTGATGTGACACTTGCGCTGGTTAATCCCACACAGTGGCATATCTAGAATGGGGGACACCCAATGCAGATATCAGTGGTGTCACTCAATGAATAGAAACTCTTAAAATCAAAAAAACCTGGATACATGTAAAGTAAGATTTGAAACAGTAAAAATGAAAGTCACTGGAGACATTAATCGTCAAATTGCGACATATAGTGTAATAGTACTCTTTTATTGTATATTATACATTATTGTATAGTATTATACACAATAAATTAGTATACATTCTTCAGAAGACTAATTGGTAAAGTAAGACACAAACAAATAAAATTTTCTTCCTAGCTTTAACAGCTGTGAACTCTAAAATTACATCTTCAGAATTAATATTTTGTGTTGTCTCACCTTCGATAGTTAATATGACAAGATTATTTAGCCTCATGTTGCTCATTGTCGACCATTATTAGTTCTAACTTAATTTTGATTTGCTTAAGCTCGTCTCACACCAAACAACTGATATGCAAATTGTCATAAATAATTTTGGAGGGAGCATAAGGCTTGTAAGAGAGTCTGTAAATCGCATTCCACAATGAATTTAAAGAAGTCTAGACATATCCAATCAGAAAATACAACATTTACCGCATTTAAATGTCTTCTTAGCTTTGGAATCTCAAAGATGTGTTCTGCTTCAGATGTCTTGAAACAATACGTTTCAACTCCTTATTGTCTGTCAAAAGCAAAATATTAGGATGCACAACCTCGAAGAAAAAGGCAATGTTTTGAATGGACTTTGATTTGGTTTGGAGTTCAATACTGAAAGGGTCAAGACATTTCAAAATATCATTTTGATGCTCTGCTCTCAGTGTGAATCCTGCATCGGTGGCCATTTCACCAGTCATTCGTTTTTTACGACGAATTGATCGTTCTATTGGAATGTTGTAGTCCTCAGATTTTTTCGCAGCAATATCTATTGCCTTTTTTACAATATGAACTCGTTTTTGTGCAGTACAAAGATGAAGTGCCTCTATTTTTATAGCTAACTGATCAAGACTCAAGCCTTTACTTTGTAATGCAACCTGAGTACAATTTACTTCTCATAGTACGTCATTCCAAAAGTAAAGATAACAAAGAAATGTGAAATTACACACAATAGTCTAAATTTTCTTGTTGATCACATAATTCATCAATTACAGCTAGAAACCATCAAAATTTTCTGTCAGCATTTATTTCTCCATAATGATCACCTCAGCACATGGATGGGAATCTTTCAACAGATGATTCCCTGTGTTTAATATGAATTTTGCAGCTGCAAGTGCAAGCAGAAAAAAATGTAGACATGGTCTCTACTGTTATGAAAAATATAACACAAGGTATATTTTGTGCAAATGAGGGTGAAATACATACATTAATTGATTGATCAATACATTTCACAAAAATGGCTTTATTGGGTTTTACTTTAATAATAACTTATGCTCTTGCATTGTTGATCATAACAGCTGCATTGTTATAACCTAGGTAACAACACTTCTAAACATCCCAACTCTCATTGTCAAGTTTCTTAAGAATTTCGTCGCTAAGATCAGTGGCTTACTGTTTTTGTAACAGAAAAAATCCAGGTAATACTTGTTTTACATTCACTTTTCCATCATTAGTTTTCACATAACTAATCATTTCAGACATTTGATCAATTTGTGAAAAATCAGTTGTGATATCAACTGTAATACAAAAAAATCAGCAATTCAATTTCGTTGACATTCTTAGATTTTACATTGTTAGCTACAACATTTAGAAGTTCATTCTGTACTTCAGACGACAAATATTATACTTTTTGTGATTTACCATTTTTCTAGTTCAAGATGTGGTCTTTCAACACTACATCGTACTTGGACATTAATTTGACTAGTTCTAAGAAACTGCCTTATTTTAGCTTTGTGCTTCATCATGTCCACGAAATGCTACATTTTGTTTAGCAAGAAACAAAGTTATATAAAGTAATCTAGACAAAACATGCTTCCACTACAGTTTTTCGGATCCATTAATTGCAAGGCTGCGTCATCGATTGTTTTAAGCCATTTTATGCTGATTTCCAACGTTTCCCACTTTTCAAGATTTTTTTATACATTCATTTGTAGTTTCTTGGTTGGCCACTTCAGGATTTAGTTTCCACCACTTCTGAAATCCACTTATAAATGTTGATCTTGCAGTATCACTACTGGCGATAGCAAATAAGAAGCAAAAGCAGTACTGGTTATTAGTTACAGGAGAGAAAACAATTGAAGACTGCAGAATCATCTCATAAGACCATTCTTTTGAAAGATATTGCACATCGTCTTTCGTTTTAATCGGTGCTTAAATACAGTGTGAAACAGCCCCTTTCTGGTCTGTAAATATTCACTTCCTTTTTTATGATCACACTGCTAACATTACAGGTGTGCCCCAATGGGAAGACACCTCTCAAGTACTGAAGTGAGTCATTCATATTATTACAGTCTTTGAGCGCAGTAACATTATCAGTATTATCACAATCATTTTCAATATCTCTTTCTGATTCGTCTTAATCACGGGTTATCATCATTACTGTATTGTCATTGTTGCCTTCTGAAGACTATCTGATATTATCTGAATCATTCATTGCATCAACATGAGAATCACTTTCTTTTGCGAAACTTTGCTACCCTCAGGTTTTGCAACGTATTTCTTGTTCTTTCTTAACAGACACTACATAAATACGTAACTAAGGCAAGTTAGTCAATGATATCGTCAGTACAGATGCACACCAGGCTGAACTGAGAATTTGTATCTGATGGGAGGCGTGTCACGGTAATCGGTGCAGTTGCCATGACCACTAGGCCTGGATGGTCTAGTGGCCAGAGCATCTGCCTAGTAAGCAACAGACCTGGGCTAAAACTCCAGTCTGGCACAAATTTTCAACTTTCGCCATTGTCTGTTATTCCTTTGCGTCTTAATCCATAATGTTTGCTGGATCTTACATACACTGATCAGCCAGAAGATTATGATCATCTATGTAACAACCGATATGTCCACCTTTGGCATGGATAACAGTGGCAGTGTGCCATTGTATGAAAGCAATGAGGCCTTGGTATGTCGCTGGAGGGAGGTGGCACCACATCTGCACACACAAGTTACTTAATTTCCGTTAATTCCAGGAAAGGGGGCAATGAGCTCTGATGTCACGTTCAGTCACAACCCAGATGTGTTTGATCGAGTTCAGATCTGGCAAGTTGGGGGCCAGCAAATCAATTGGCACTCGACATTACGTTCCTCTAACCACTCCACCACATTCTTGGCCTTATGACATGGCATATTATCTTGTTGAAAAATGCCAGTGTCATAGGGAAACATGATCGTCATGAAGGGATGCATGTAGCTTGCAACCATCTTTGCCTATCTTGCTGCCTTGTACAAGCTTCACTGGACCTGTGGATGCCCATGTGAAGCATAATGGAGCCGCCACTAGCTTGTCACTGTAATTCAGTACAGGTGCCATGGAGCTGTTCCTCTGGAAGACAATGGATTTGTGCCTCCCTTTGGCATGATGAAGAAAGTACCAGGATTCATCAGACCTTGCAATGCTCTGCAATTGCGCCAATATCCATTGCTGATGGTGATGTATCCGTTTCAGTTGTAGTTGAAAATGTCATGGTGTTAACGTTGACATATGCATAGGCCGTCGACTGCGAAGGCCCATCAATATGTGTGTTCGATGCTGCACCGTGTGTTCAGAGACACTTGTACTCTGCTCAGCAAAAAAGTCTGACGTTATTTCCGCCACAGTTCGCTGCCTGCCCTGTTTTACCAGTCTCCCCAACCTACGACATCTTACATCTATAATGAGGGGTGGCTACCCAACCCCATGATATCTGGATGTGGCCTTATCTTGGTTTCGCCAGGTGATGAAGACACTCACCACAGCACTCCTTGAACATCCGACAAATGGTGGAGTTCCCAAAATGTTCATGCCAAGCCTCCAGCCCATCACAGTCTGCCCTCGGTGAAACTCAAAATGCCATGAGTAATGCGGATAATGGGCCTGAGGCACTAAATTAGTAGTTTGTGGATAAGTTGAGAATTTTTGTGTGCTGGGAAACATGCTAGTGTAGTCTGCACAGTTGCAATGGTCACTGTGTACACATCACTTTGTGATCAGAGAATGTGCCTAGTGAGGAGAAGCCACAGGTATCACATCGCAGTCAGGCATAAATTTTCAAATTTCCCCATTGATTTCAATCAATGTCTGCTTGCAGTCAATGTCTGTAATTCATTTGTGCTTTAATTCATAGTGGCTGCCGGATCAAAATGGTGTCTGTTCTTTCAGACATGTCTAAAGGAGCAGACTCCACATATCTACATACAAAAATATTTACTTGTATAATTAGAGGTGTACATTTTATAGTAAATCTCCATTTTTAACGGATATATGCATTACCCATGTTAACAAATAAGGACAGTCACATTCTCTGTACAAGTCAGTTCATATTTACTGTGAAAATGGTTTAAATTACATTGTGAAATGAACGTGATGAAAAGCAGTGACAAACAGATAATTAATGTTTCCTTGTTACACCTGTTTATGAAGCCTAACATTATATACCAAAAATAAAACGGTAATGTTAATACCAGTTTTAGTTAGCATAAGCCCTCCATTTTCTAAAGTTGAATGAGATGATTTTGATAGGTTTGTGCTTAGGTAATGTAAGTCACATACACAAATCTGAACAGAAAAAGGTATTATTAGCAATTAAAAGCTGGGCACAGTGTGGTTAATTGACAAGTGATTATTACCACTTCTGTTATGATTTATCTATGTGACTTATGTTGCCCACAAATAGACATCAAATAAATTTCTCCCATGTAAATTTTGAAAATAGATAGCTTATGCTAACAAAAAACCAGCCAAGAATAAGTTGCTTGCCATGTGTAGCTGGTGTCTGTACTTTTCATTCTGAATGATATCACAGTGTATATTATTTTGATATATTTTGTTACAAATTATTAAGCTGTCCAGTCCACTTACCTTTGTTTTAGCTTTTTTACAAGATTTTGTTAGCTCTTTTATAACACTCTATTGAAGTAACAACAATTAACTTCATGTGAATCACAGCTCACGATTCGAAGGAAATGATAAATAAAATAAAAGATAAACAATGAAGATTTTGGAGGAACCACAACCGATCCACGAAGCTATGAAAATAAAAACAACAGACAAAGTGTCCGTTACAGTCTGTCCAATGCATAGTGAGTTCAAATGTTGAAGTTCAACTCTACTTATGCCTTATATCACTTCTGCCAGTCCTAGCGATCCATTGTTTGGTACGAAGCACAAGTACTAGAATGCATCCCAGTAACCATGGCATGAAATATTGCATATCAACTGCCTGTATTGTTGTTACTGCCATATTATAATGTATTTAATTGTGATCATCTTTAAACTGCTTTTTCACAGTTGTTCTAGTTCTATGAAATTTCCTACCATGGCAGATGATCAGCACAAAAATTGATTTGTTAATATTGCACAGGATGCTGTCCCCTGCACCACCATTCCTGACTCGGAAGTAGAAGTAGTCTTTCTGCTCTCTGCAGAAACTCCAGTAAGATAAGCTCCCTATAAACAGCCAGACCATATGTCTGTGTCTGTATTCCACCAACTCTCAGGGCTGTGAACAGAATGTAAATCAAAAGAAAAAAATGCTGCTTAGTTATTGTAGCAAAAGGAAAACAATTACTTTCAGTCCTGTGTCACCCCTATACAGGAGGCATCCAGGGTGGGCCATCCCCATTGTCCACCATTAGCTATGTCACTGATTCTACATGTTGTTTAAATAGCAGTGGCAAAATAGAGCACCGTAGGAATGATGTCAGATCGTAAGTTAGCTCCAGATGAGTGGATTCACCAATGTGACACATCAATGCAAATTTCTCCATGTTCAATAGAAATGCTTGCTCTCGCTCAGTGGTACTGGGTGATCATACAATAACTGCAGGGGACATCCCATGAACAGTTACACTGTTTAACGAGGGAGAATGCATTCATCTACAACAGTATACATTTAAAAATCTAATATATACTAATTATGTGATGAAGTATGTTCTAGACAAGTGGCTAATCTGGCAAACATATGTACACAGATTCTAAGAGAAAATTTGGACTAATCTGTTGGAGTTAGCACACTAAACTCTTCATCCATCAGAAGAAACCACGGTGCAACATTATGATTCATGTTGTGCATCAGTAAATCTAAATTTGTATGAAACAACTGTGCCAGATGTAGTCAAAAACAGTACTCCTATTTAAGTATGTGCATATACTAAGCTATATGTAAGAGTTTATGAATAAACAAAAAAGTGTAAGAACTACGTGTGTGTTTTCATTTTTCTATAAAATCCCCTGTACACTGATGTAAACAGATACTCGTCACAATGGCTGAGTGGACAAAACAACCCCATCACAAGGGCTCTGTAGTGACTGACTTGTCCTGCAATGCTACTGAAGAGCAGAAGAAGAAGATGAAGTATGGATCACTCCTTCTCAATAACATACAAGCTACAATTGTTGGTTGATTAGACTGAAGGAAGATTAATGTTGTTATGACATTATTAATATGTCCGTAAGGCATCTGCTTCAACCATGAGTATATATTTTCAAAAATATTATTTCAACCCAGATACTAGCTATTACAAGAGATACTGGAGGTCATTGATGGTGTAACATACACTATATTCACCAAAAGTGATGGTATCCCACCACTAGAATAGTAAAGCGAAACACTATATTTCGATATAGCAATGGAAAAGCTCGATGAAATACATATATATTTCTGTTCTGGCGGCCATATGGAGGTTGATATTATTTATTTGAGATAAACATATTCCAGGCTTCCAAAACAGCTGGCACAGGATAATGCAACATTATTAATCCTTTCAAACAGGAAAATATGAATTTTTGACGCATTTGTCAAGCACATTAGGAACTAACATGACATTCAATTATTTATAACCATATGTGGGGATTGCTGGAATCACATACAGTACGGGTTTCTGGATTTTCATAAGACAAGAAAATTGAACAAAGGGTAATATAGACAAAATTTCCAAGAGAATCTGTTTAAAAGATAGCATATCAACACATAATTGTGTCAGTACTTTGGGTACTATGGATACGTTTGATAGATCTTATGCACTCATTCTGAGGGGGTAGTGCACAGGCCTAATGTCCATTCATACATTGATACCAAATGGAAGTTTTAAAAGCTGTACAATGGAAAGTAATGATATCAATAAAGCTCTTAAACATCATCCTATGGAAATGCAAGCACAGGAAGATGCTATGAAAACTGTAACTGCAATCGTCCATAAAACTGAAAAAAGCATTAGAGGTTATAAAAAATGTAAACATTAATGAAACATATGCTCTGGAAGGAATCACTAAAGAGCTTCTGAAGTTAATAAATATAGCAAACGCAAAGGTTGACAAGACTGAAAGAGGTTTAGACATACAGAGAGAAGAACCTGTGTATGTTTGCAAGAGACTATTAAGTTGTATATATCTCAAACCCATTTTAGTGTGCAACAGCATGTTGACGAAACACGAGGCCATTGAGACACTGAAGGTGATATACTGGAAATCGCAACTGCTAAAATTATTACAACTGGAATGAAGTTGTTCTTTATCAGAAACGTACAAGCTAGTAACTGAAAGTATTAAACGGCTCTCACACATGATGAATAGTGGCAGACGAGGAGAATGAGGGGGAGGAGAAGAAGAAGAAGAACAAGACAAACAAAAAGAAGGATGTACTATTGCCCATTACATCAACCATCACAGTGTTAACGCACAGATGTAACATACATAGTAGACAGCAGTAAACCGCATATGCTGGGAAAGCATCCTATATGTCTAAGCAACTTGGGGGTAAAGAATATAAATAGAGTTGGTTTAGTGGATCTAATAGCGTTAGAGGTCAACCCCCATAGTCAAAGGTCAATGCAAAAGAACACCCTGAGACAGAGCCCAGAAGACTATAAAAACAGACACACCACTGGGCAAGAATGTAAAATAATCACAACAGACAACATAGAAGAAACGACAGTCAAGAGCACCAGACTAACAAGAAGCAATAATAGCGAATTCATAGTAGGAACATTGAAGAGGCAAATGCTGAGAACCATAGAGAGAGAAGAAGAGCACGAAAATGCACTAAAAGAAATAAAATTCGATATACTCGGACTATGTGAAGTAAGGAAAACGGCGGAAGTCATCATAGAGAAATCAAATGGTGATCTGCTTTATTATAAGGGATCTACCACAGGACAAAGAGGGATAGGCTGCATCATGAAAAGCGACGTAAAACCATCCATACAAGAATTTGTGGGAGTATCAGAATGAATAGCAGCTTTGAAACTTACCACACAAAGTCATCAAATAACAATCATACAAATATATTCCCCAACAGAAACGAGTACCAACGAAGAATTAGAAGATTACTATGAGAAACTAGATTACACCTTAGAGAGATATCGATCACCAATATAATAATTGGAGATTTCAACAGTGAAGTCGGCTCGTGCAGTAACTATGACAAAGAAAGAGTCGGACCACATGTTTTTGGAATAAGGAACAAGAGAGGAGAAAAAATGGTACAATTTTCTCAAGAACATAAACTGAAAATAACGATTGCCTTCTTCAGGAAAAATCAAAACCCAAGATGGACTTGGTGCTCGCCAGATAGCAAGGTGAAAAACGAAATATATTGCATTCTAACAGACAATCAAAACACAATAAAGAACATCCAAGTAATCTCACAGTTAAAATTAAGCACATTCCATAGAATGGTGTGGGAAAAAATAAAAATTCCAAAGAAATGAAGAAACGTAGAAAAATCAAGCGAAACTGAACAAAGACAAATTTAAACAAGAACTACAGAAGCAAGTACAACAAGCAGATATCAGCACAAAACAAAGCACTCAAGAAATGTATAACACACTAGAAAAATGCATATACCAAGCTCACAAGGACACAAGCAAAGACGAGCAAATGAAGAAAAGTCTAAGCAAATTAAGTCAGAGTACCATACAGCTAATCGATCACAGACCGATAATGATAAAAAAATAGAGATATTTCAGACTGGAATAAAGAAGAATATGCAAAACTAGACAAAATAACGAAAAGGAAAATAATGAAGGATATCCGTGAACACCGATCAGTAACAAATACTAGAAATAAACAAATAAATTGGAAAAGTGAAGATAAGCGCCCAGGGCGGGGAACAATGTCAACTAGGAATGAAGAACCAGGTGGGAGAACATCTAAACATAAAAGAGGATATAACCAAATCAGCAACGGAATTCTACAAAGCAAGATACACAAGCTCTCTACTAAAGATAGCCTCAAACCACAACCCTGTGTATCCAGACCCAAGCACCACTGAAACCATGCCTGCTACAACACACAGCGAGGTTAGAACAACCATCAGTGAATTATAAAATGGAAAGTCACCTGAAGAAGACAACATATACAATGAGCTCTTAAAAGAAGACCAAGATGTCCTAATACTAATCATCACAGAAGTGTTCAGCAAATTCATACAAAAAGAAGACATTCCAGACCAGTGGAAAATTAGTACAATTGTGCTTTTGCACAAAAAGGTATGAAAGATGACATGAACAATTATAGACCCATAAGTGTTATGTCTAACCTATATAAACTGTTCACAAAAATACTAACAAGGTGATTAACAAAAACACTAGACGAGAATCAACCCTCAGAACAAGCATAATTCCTCGAAGGATTTAGCACAGTGGACCATATTCAAATCCTTCATCAGATAATAGAAAAATTGGAGGATTGCCACCTCAAAATATACCTTACTTTTGTTGATTACAGCAAAGCATTCAATATCATCCAACACCCAAACATACTTCAGTCACTAAGAAATCAAGGAGTAGAACCAAAATACATCCAATTACTAAGAAACATTCAAAACAACAGCTTCGCTAGAGTTAAAACGCAAAAGACAGGCCAACCTTTGTGTGTGGAAAGAGGAGTTAGACAAGTGATCCCATTTCCCCAAAACTATTTACCTGCATACTCAAGGACATAATCAGGAAACTAAAACGGAAATAGATTATCGGAATATGCCTCAACGGCAAGAGACTAAAAAAATTGAGGTTCGCTGACTACATAGTCATCTTCGCCATAACTGCAAGGGAACTGCTATCAGTGCTCCTGGAGCATGACACACAAAGCAGGATGGCAAGACTCACAATGAGCAAATCTAAAACTCAAGTAATGACAAATGGATTAAAAACCCCAATATATCTTGAAGGAATGGAACTAATGTATGCATCACAATACATATGCCTAGGACAAATAACTTCCTTTAACAACAAAATGGAAAAATAAATGAAACGAAGAGTTATCTTGGTAAGCCTTCTGGGCCCTAAAGTTCATATGGCTAGACGAAACCCCAAATAGGAGACTCAAATTGGAGACAATCGAAAGTTGCGTTTTTCCAGTGTTATTATATGGATGTCAGACATGGGCTCTCAGATTCAAAGAGAGAAACAGTCTACAGTTATGCCAAAGGAAAACGCAGATGAAGATCCTTGGCATCTCTCTGAAAGACACAATATCAAACATCTAAATACACAATATGTGAGAACAATAGACCTAGCACAACAGGGTACGAAGATCAAATGGAAATGGGGCTTTATTCTTTTCAAGAGACATTAATATTACAAACAACAGTAGAAGTACCTTCATTTATATACACTTAAAATATTATGACATTAACCTAAACCCAAGCATAAAAGATATTTATCAACGAACCATCATTTGCGTCTCATCTATATATAATTTTTATAAATAAAAATATAATATTTAACAAAAAAGTTTTATAATGAATGGAGTCAATCATACATCAAGTCGCCAACGAGCTTACATACAATAATATGTAAGTGTTAATCATTATTGCCGAAAATAATGTTCCTTGCTTTAAAGGAAAAGATGTTGCTGAAATATTAGAAATAAAAATACAAAACGAGCAATCAGAAAATCTGTCGATAAAGACTAGTGAGGCTGCAAGACGACAGATGGACAGAACGAGCTACTACATGGGACCCCTACATCGGCAAGAGATTCCTAGGGAGGCCAAGACCCAAATGGTTGGACTTATTCAGAAAACAAGCAGGAATACAGTGGACTAGCATAGCAAGAAACAAAAAGGAGTTGAAAGAACTAGAACTACAACTAAGTGATCAAGTGTAATTCAATGTGTAGTGTGCATTAAGTGCAGTACCCTCTTACGCAAACTAGCTCACCGTGTGAGTCTTTAAAAGCAGTTACCCCTACTCATAGGAGGCCTTTGCCCTCAAGGACAGACCACAGGCTATTTTCATTCATTTCATTCATTCATTCATGTCATACATTATACCTAAATCATTATCAGCTGTTTGAATTAAATGATCTATCTGACCACTTTAATTTTAATTCCTTCATCTTTAATTTTATTTAAATTTTCTGAATGTGATATTTGATCTTTGATTTTACATTTACCTGTTTTTCTAATTGAAGGTAAAGCATCGTGAGGCCCCTCATTGTTTAAATTTTTTACTTCTACTTTAAAATTAAATAATATAAACCATATTCATTAATAAATGTAGAAGATTTCTCATTACCTTTTAAGGGTGTCTTGGAGACAGCCTTAAATTTTTCTAATATCGTACAATCATCTTAATTGACAATTTTTCTGATTGCTCGTTTTGTATTTTTATATTCTAATATTTCAGCAAAATCCTTTCCTTTAAATGAAGGAACATTATTTTCGTTAATAACGATTAATATTTGCTTATAATTATATGTAAGCTTGTTGCTGACTTGATCTGTGATAGACTCCATTCATTATAAAACATTTTTATTAGATTTTTTATTTCTATTTTATAATAATTACATATACATGATATGGAAATGATGGTTCATTGATAAATATCTTTGACGCTTAGGTTTAGATTAATTTCAGAATATTTTAAGTGTATATAAATTAAGGTACGTCTACTACTGTTGTTTGTAATATTAATGTCTCCTGAAAAGAATAAAGCCCAAAAATTTTTATATCAGTTATGTTACTTAAATATTCATGATGATACAAAATTTACTCAAGTGTGTCATGGTGTATTCACAAGAGCTTTAATGTTATTTCAATATGCATACAATCTAGCTGGTGAATTGAATGAAGAAACTTTAAAATTTGTGACTAAGCTTAGATGTGGTGAAAAAAAATTCATTTGGTAGTTATAGAATTAGTATGTATAAATGGAATAAAAAGAATATAAAATGGTTCTATAAATTATTAGAAACAGCAGAAAAAGGATTTCATTTATGGCAAAAGTATACTGGTATTAGATTTCGTCTAAATAACAAGGGCCCTGATATATTACTTTCAAATAAAAGATGATTATGAAAAAATAATATATACAATCATCATTGTCCGAAGGATCTAGATGGAAAAGGAAATGTGTTAGGTCTTGCAGTTTTCCAGACTATGAATAATGCTCCACTAGAAAAACATATGGATGATAATCAATTGTGGTACTAGGAAATTGACCATAAGACACTAAAAATCTGACAAATTTATTTGAGGTTTTACTTTATCGAAATGGTCATTCATTACATTTAGTCCATTCAGATGTTTGTGGATTAATAATGTTTCCATACTGTAATGGCTCACTTAGAGAATTACTTCAAGATGACATCAGTGGTATTAAGAGTTTGTATGGTAAAAGAAATGTCAACAGACCCGACTATACCATAATCTACACCAGTTGTACCATCAGTTAACACAAATGAATCAATTGAAGCATTATATGAAATTAATAAATTCGATTATTTAATACTTTCAAGTGGAATTTCATATATTTTTTACAAGAAGTGCGTGCTGATAGGTATTGTTATGAATGCACAATTAATAAGTAATTGGTTAACATTCTTACCACAATATTCACAAAAAAAAGATTGTGTGTATCAAAGAATGAATAGTGGTGTTACCCTATTTGTTGATGATGTGATGTATATGTTAAATTTACACACATTACAGTTAAACCTTGAACATCCAAAGTCAATAACGAGTATGGGAGTATAAAATATTTTTTATTGAATGGAGTACTAAACGCTTATTCTGGTAGAACAATTTTACCATTTAGGGAATTTTTCTATATAGAGTTAGATGAATGTGATCTCAAATGTATGTTGTGAGGAATTATAAGTAGCCAATTTCCTACAGGATTAAATTCTGCATTCAGACATGTTAATGGATTGTTTTCTTTTTCAAGGTTGACACTTTTATGAATATAATGAATTCGCAAAAAATTTGTTAAGGCTGGTACAATTGTTTTATCTTTATTTGGTATTGGTTGTAATAAATGGTCAGAATTAGTTCGTAAATATATTGAAAGGTAAATACAAAAATTAGAAAATTTGGAACAGCTTAAGCAGTCTTAAGACTATGTATTTATAAAAAAATATAATGAACAATTTTTATATAAATAAATTTGAATAAGATTAAACTGTGTAAGTATTATAACAATGAGAAGTCAGTTGATAATTTTAATTCACAAAAATACACAAAAGATGCTTATAGAATTGTGTGTAGAAAATCTGTAATTCAATATCATGACAAAGTGTACAATGAGAAACGAATTCCTTGTGCATGTGGAAAAAAGATTTCTAAATATCATTATAAAAGTCATTTACAACGAATTCCTATTGAAGAACGGTCGGAAATATTATTGTTGGTGAATAATGTTGAAAAACAGGAAACTAATGCATCTACAAAGAAATGTAAAGTTTTGTTAAGTAACTGAAGTTTTAAATTGTTTTACATACATCCATTACATAAAGATAACGATATTAATAAATGTAAAAATGTGTTTCAGATAATATTAGGAATAAGAAAGAAATATCATCCTGTATTTAGTTTTTAAACACTTATTAAATAAGAATTCGCTGCAGTCGATGTTTGATTAGTTTTTCACAAATCAACTAACTTTTATTTTTAATAAATAGAACATTAAAATAGAGAAATCCACGCTTGTTCAACTTTGTGGTTATTGTAAAAGAGCCTATATTATATTAAATAAATCTGATATAATTACATTTATTAAGAGACAGCTGCTGCAAGCTGGAAGTCATGGTAAACAGTTACCTTATCATAAAATTAAAAACGATGTTGAAATTTTCAAAACTAAAGTTGATTAACAATTGAAAAAGATATTTTCATTTTCTACCAACATCTTTGAGAAACAAAAAAAAAAAACAGTTCATGATTATCTAGTTGATAAAGCATTTGCTGAAAGATTACAAACTATAAATTTTGAAAATAATGTAATCTCAGTTTAACCTAACCATTTCTTATCTGTGGTGAAACTGAAAATTATCAAATTGGAAAAAATAACCTAAGAATACATCATGGATTGAAAGTAACTTCTAAACGATTTTGTTGGTAGCAAATGCAAACAAATATAAGTATTATATACTTTAAGGTCCAGACAGTAAACTTCAACACCACAAATGAAAGAGAGTTAATTAAAAATTTAAGAATGGTTAACAAGATATTTGATCAAGAATGGGTTAATTCAAGCATATGGATCAGAATGGACATTAAATACAATTATTGGTTTACAACTAGGAAATAACAGATATGGCCCACGTACATTCAATTGCCAGAGAAAATAAAAAATAAAAAGTATGTATTAACGACAAAATAACGATAAAATGTTTTCTGTTGTCTATACTATCTGCAATATATCCTGCAGATAAAAATGTTAAAGAGTTTACCAATATAAAAATGTTGGTAATGATCTTGATCAGAAACTTGAAAATTTTGAATTTCCGATAGTGGTTGAAAATATTCCAAAAATTAAACGTAAAATTAATGTGTTAATTTGTTTAATGAAAAACATGAAATGTATCAATTACGATTTACTAAATGTGAGAAAGAAGAACATGTAAATCTCCTTTATTTGAAGGACAGAAGTAATTCATACTTTTGTTATGTAAAAAAATTATATAGACTTGTGTTGAGCCAAATTAATAAACACAAATCAGTAAAATTTAGTCGTAATTTATGTATACTCCTTTTCAATATTTAATAAAAATTAGACAATCACACATCTAACTGTTTAGTTGACAAAACATAAAAAGTATAAATACCAGAAAAAGGTTCATATGTACATTTTCAAAATAATAAACTTACACAAAAGTTCCATCTGTTATTTATGTTGATTTTGAAAGTTTACTACTGAAGATGCATAACTGTCAACCAAATCCAGAAAATTCACACACAGTGAAACATCAAAAACATGAACCATGTGGGTTCTGTTATATCAATAACTAATGGACATTACAAAATCCAGTTGTATACACAGGACCAAATTCTCATAAAAAGTTTATTGAATGGATAAAACAAGAAGTAGAAGATATCAGATGAATGTATTTTAAAATTGAAGAAATGAAACCGTTAACACCTGCAGAACAATCAAGATATGTAAGTTCAAAAATCTGTACACTGTGTAAATGTAATTACTCACAGGACCATTTGAATGGAAAATTTATAAAACCATTATCTAATAACTGTAAACTGAAACTGACACTTCTGAGTTTTGTACAAATTTATCTACATAATCTCTCAGAGTATGATTCACATCTGTTTGTAAAAGAACTTGGTTATGGTAAAAAAAGAGATAGATTTAATACCCAATAATGAAGACCTATACATCAGTTTTTGTAAGATGACAGACGAGATTTGACAAAACATTTAAATTATGCCTTCTTCACTCAATAAACTTTCATCAAATTTGAAAGGAGATCAATGAAGAACATTAGAAAATTTTCACTGAAAGAATTAATCAATCTAGTGATCAGAAAAGGTTTATCCATATGATTACATGGATTCTTGGAAGAATTTGGAGAGACGTAATTACCTGCAAAGGAAGCACTTCACAGTTAACTGAATGACTGTGAAATAAGTGATGAAGATTATAAACATGCAAAAATAATTTGGGAAAAATTTAATATCATAAATCCTGGCGAACATCATGTTCTATATCTTAAAACTGATGTTTTGTAATTGGCTGATGTGTTTGAAAATTTTAGAAAAACGTATATAAAAGCGTATGATTTAGATCCATCTTGATATTTTTCTACAGTACTAGATTTATCATGAGATGCAGTGTTAAAAAAGGCTAAACAACCAATAGAATCATTACTTGAGTATGATATGATTTTAATAATTGAAAAGGAATACATAGTGGTATATCAAAGTGTTGTAAAAGATATGTCAAAGCAAATAGTAAATATATAAAAGATTATGATATAAGAAAGAAATCTAATTATCTAGCATGTTTATATGGAAACAATTTAGATGGTTACAATATAAATAAATGTTTACCATCTGCTGGATTTGAATGGGATGAACCAGATTTTTTTGATTAGAGAAAAATAAGTGAGATTTCAGATAAATCAGCAAATGGATATATATTTGAAGTAGATCTAGGATATTCAAAGTAATTGCATGATTTGCATAAAGATTTATAAACTATATGACTTGCATGCAATGTTTGTTTCCTCTTACTATGATGGCGATGAATTTCGATGGATTCACAGCCTACAGAAGTTTAGGGAATTAATACCTTTTATTGTAATAAATTGGTCCTTCTGAAATTAAAATTGTACCAGGGACTAAAGAAATCAGTTAATGACTACTCTGAATAAGAAACATAATTATGTAGGTCACTATAGAAATCTTAAACAGTATTTATCATTAGGAATGAAAATAATAAAAATAGATGGAGTCTTAAAAATTAAGCAGTTTGACTGGTTGAAAATGTATGTAGACTTGAATACAGAAATGAGGATGAAATCGAAGAGTGATTATGAAAAATATTTTTACAAATTTATGAATAATTCTGTGTTTGGAAAATAGATGGAAAATATAAGAAACAATATGGATAAAAATTAGTTTCAGATGGAGATAAGTGTGGTAAATTAATATCTAAACCAAACTTTAAACAAAGAACGATATTTAATGAAAATATAGTTGTCATTTGTATGAATAAAACAAAAATACATTTAATAAACCCAACTAAATTGGTATGACAATACTCGATTTATCTGAAGAACTAACGTATGATTTTCACTTAAGAGATACAAGGAAATTAAAGACACATGTGGATGTGGTAGAACTGAAGTCAAGTGTTATCTCAGAATAACGTGAAAAATTAGTAGTTCATAGGAAGGTTTTGGGTAAGAAATAAAACTTTTAAAAACCATTTTTATTTATTTACTTAAATTCACCTTTTATTAAAAATGCCCAGAACTCATGAGCCAGTAAAATAGTCGAGTAATTTTTCTCCATTAATCATAATTCCTTTATTATTTTCTTACAATTACCTCTTGTATGAAATAAATATTTTTTTACAGTAAGTGAATATGAGAAAAATGTTTATTTATCTTAATTTTCTAAGTAATTTATTATAAAATACAGGTGTATTAAATGAAAATAAGTGAGTTAGACGCAAAATTTAAACAATAGTGGACTATTTCAGCAGGTACTGGGTAAATTTTTAACCTGCAATCATAAGTGTTGTTAGAAAAAATCTAACACTTATAATTTTAGTTAAATATTCCAGCACATTTCAAAGCTAATGAAGTGACATTCTAAAAATGTTTTATTTAATATCCTGTGTTTCACTTGATCTGTGACTCGACAATCATATTTCAACAATAGCTTGCTAGTTGTGCCATTACTTAAACTGGTGCGCAGTTTTAGATTTCTTTCTAACATGGGAGTCTATATGTAACAATTACTTCTCCTTTTGTGGAATACTGCCTTGCTTCACTTTTAGTCTGTTTCTTGTACTTGCAGCATGTGGCTGTGTTCGTTTTGTTTTCTCCTGAAAGTTTTCAGTGTATGTTACGTCTTTCATAAGAAAAGTAAGTGTTCTTATTGGGTTGTATGAATTGAATGAAACAATTGTTTTACAGAGTACATGACATTCTCTGTCGAATATGAAAATATATAAAACTCTCCAGGGAACAAGTCATATCACAGAAACAGATATTGATGTAGCTAGATGAACCACAAGATGAGGATATTTACATAGAGGGTCTGTCATCAGATTCTGACGCATCCTCTGAGAATGAAGAAATCAATACCGCAACAGAGCAGTCAGACAGCGAATCTGATATTTCTGCTACAGCTGCTTCTCAATATACATTTTGTGAAACCTTTCTTGGTAAGGATGGAATAACAGAATGATTGAATGCTCCTCCAGCAGAAACTGCCTATCAGAATATTGTAACACAGCTTCCAGGTGTGAAGAGTGTTGCAAAAAATTCAAAAACAATTTTGGAATGCTTGAAATTATTGTTTCCAGATAGTGTAATTGGTCGCATTGTGCAATACAGAAACCAAGAACTTGACAAAATGGCAGCATCTTATTCATGGAGAGCTCGAGACTGTCATAGACAGATTTTGAAGAATTATCTGCTTTCTTTGGTGTATTATATGTCGCAGGAGAGAAAAAGGCACAGCATGTCAATACTGATGAGCTATGGGCCACTGTGGGACTGCGCCAGATTTCTTTATTGCATCGATGAGCAAACGAAGGTTCCACACTCTTCTCCAAGCTATACGTTTTGACGACAAATCTACGAGAGCTTAGAGAAATATCTGATAAACTTGTGGATGTTTGTAAAAAGAGCTATAGTGCTGGTGCATTGACAATGATAGACGAGACGTTAGAACCATTCCGTGGACATTGGAAATTCAGGCAGTATATACCAAACAAGGCTGCAAATATGGCATCAAGGTATATGTGCTCTGTGATGCCAGAACGTTTTATTCGCTAAATATGGAAGTATACGCAGGCAAACAGCCTACTGGTCTGTATCAAGTATCCAGTGATGCAGAGATTGCGATGTTACGATTGATTCGACTGACTTGACGATGAACAGTTGTTATACATCTATACCATTGGCTAACAAAATGTACACCAATCATTGACTGACAGTAATAGGTGCTCTACAGAAGAATAAAAGAGAAATTCCACTGAAAGTTCTGGACGTAAAGTGTAGGCAACTAAACAGCAGCATATTCGCATTTGGAGAAAACCCTAGCAACAACTGCTTGATTTGCTCATAGTCCCAAAAAAGAAACAGAAAAAGAATATTCTAATGTTATCCACCATGCACAGTGGCGATGCTATAGACACTGACAGTGGCGAAGCAAACAAACATGAAGTCATTACATTTTACACTCTCACAAAAGGAGGTTGAAATCAGAATATTCTGTTTCAAGAGTAAGCAACCGCTGGCCTCTTACACTGTTTCTCATCTTGCTGAACATTGGAGCAATAAATGCTCAAATAATATATAACATAAACACAAATGACTTAATTCCACAGATAAGATTCATCACAGAAGAGTATGTGGCTTACAAAAGCCTACATGATCAAATACATGTCGATTCAGAGGATATCACTTTGCTTGAAGGAGAAAATAAAAGGTGTTGAACACATTTGCAAACCATCAACAGCTAAAGAAGAAAATGAATCAAGAGAAAAACAAGGTGTCACTACTGCCCTAAAATAAAAAACAGATTCATGCAGCATCGCTGCCATCATTGTTGCAGCCCTATCTGTAAAGAACATACAGCATCAAGTGTTGTCATTTGCTAGGAGTGTATCTCACAAGAAGCCTTATCTGAATCTGATGAGTAAAAAGCAGTGTGGTTAACCCTAATTCATCACTTGCTATAAATATTACGAACTGCTGTTCACACAGGTGTTGTAAATGTAATCAAAAAAGTTTGTGAAATCTTTACATGTTGAAATATTTTTAAGTTTAGCAAATTACATGTTCCATACCATGTTTATACTAATTTGTAATGCTTTGGTAATAATAAAGAAATGATTTATTGTACAAACGTGTCTTTGTCTGGCACAAAGAGATAAAAAAAGGTGCAAGATCTCATTGTTAGAAAAAATCCAACACGGGAGTTATCATGTGACAACAATATAAGCGAGCAGCCATGGTTTAAATGTAACAAGTGAGCTAGTGAAACAAGCGAACGAGTTAGCTTTAAAAAATTGAGCCAGAAGCTGCTGTAATATTCTGCTAGCATGAACATCACTATGTCAGTTGAGGATTACATGTGATGTCATATACACTAACTTTAAAAGAGCAATCGCCAGTATTAAATGCACACTGCTTTCCTGCAATAGATCTAGGCAAGAGAGAATGAGGAATAGCATAGAATGATCTTGAGACATACAACAGCATTTGTAATATCACCGAGGCAAACAATTAAGAACATCTATGAAGTGACACAGTTGTGGAAATACACTGTGGCTCATACAATAATGACAATGGAAATGCCCATATAAAAAAAGTCTGTTAAGGGGTTTGAGTTACATACAAATATTAATACATTTAAAACAGCGATAAAAACGCCAAACACATAATTGGATTAGGCAAGGAAGGCTCAATAGGACTCAAGAAGTCAAGTTTTGGAGAAGAGTTTTGATAAATTTAATGAGTTGGAACAACCAGTAGATATATCACCTGTCAACAAGATTCACATATATTGTAATATTGCAACAATTTCGTAATTCAAACTAACTATGGATTATTTTCCTGCAGTGGCACCATGACAAAAATACATCGAGGTGCCAAGCAGTTCCATACACCTCACAGTGACAGTGCAGCCATTAGACTATCTCAGGTTGAATATTGTGTCACAGGACGTAAATTTAGTCGAATTTGAGGAGAGGTACCCATGGTAAATCTTCATTTGAAGCAGCAGCACGTGAAAAGGTATAAAATCTATAGATGTGGAAGCACAATGCTGTAAGACAGGAGTTCCTTAAATCGATAGGATTTAAACAACACTATGGCATTACCTGATATAAGAGCCCCAGTTCAGCATGACAAGCTGACCATTACCCAGTAATATTTCTTCTACAGGCCTTTTGGTTTGGTGATCTTTAATAGTAATGATGAGGATTTCATTTAACAGCAAGAGAATTAAATAATCCTGAGCAACAGTTTCCTATACTTGGAGATAAAATTTGAAAAGAAGAATGATGACATACATTGACACAAAAGCTTACACGAAATATGTTCACCTTGCTGTTTCAGGAAATAAGATATGAACTAAATGGCATAGAGATCGACTGCACAATAAATCTTGAAGTCACATTAACCCTCAAAACATACATTTCTGCATCAGATTTGGACTTGAATGGTTTACAGGATGCAGAATGGTTCATAGATGGATTAGTAAATGATAGGATTTGTGTATATATGCCACTCAAACTGGTTATGGAGTACTTTGAGGAAATGAAATATGTCATCATGTATGGTAAACAAGAACTTATCTTGATGTGAAGTGTAACAGATAATAACTTGTACATTCAAGGAGAGCCTAGAACTGACAAGAACAAAATTTATTGGTATAGAAAATGATCATTATTTCCATAGGAGATGAGCAGCATTTGTAATTTTTAGAGGTTATTGAATCCAGGTACTCAATGTAATTAATTTCCTGCACATGGGTACTATTGGAATATCCAATTCTACCGATGACTTCTATACAGACATA
The DNA here is from genome assembly GCF_021461385.2 of Schistocerca piceifrons. Taxonomy (NCBI): domain Eukaryota; kingdom Metazoa; phylum Arthropoda; class Insecta; order Orthoptera; family Acrididae; genus Schistocerca; species Schistocerca piceifrons. The sequence continues at coordinate 368,131,683 of NC_060149.1, forward strand.
GGCCATTAAAATAGCAGTTCAATTAGAAACATTTATATTGATTATTCTGGCTTTGCAAACAAATAGGAGGGGAGGTCTGGAAAAGGATTCGAGTCCTCTGAAATTTGTGAACTAACCAATACTAAAGTATACACGAATTCTGAATTTTAGCCATTTCTTAATTTACTACTTGACTGCCGCAATAACATTCATGGACTACTATATGACTTGCATGCAATGTTTGTTTCCTCTTACTATGAGGGCGATGAATTTGGATGTATTCACAGCCTACTGAAGTTTAGGGAGTTAGTACCTTTCTTTGTGATAAATTGTTCAAAGAAAAATAAATGAATGAAGTCAGGACCAATAGACTTATGTACTGAATATGAATCCTCAGACAATGACCCCCTCCTCCGCTCCCTCACCCCCCTGCCCAGGTACTGCAGCATACACAATATTGTTACATGACCATGTGATTAATTACTCGCAATTAACTGAAACTGTGCAGCTTGTATACAATACTAACAAGTATGAACATCATTATTGACTCACAGGGCTTCCATGATGAACGTGGGCAATTTGTGTTTGAGGATATCACCATCATTACATTTAGGAATACTGGACGTGTAATAACGACACTCTCCACAAATTTTCATCACCCAAACCGTTCAGAAATACGAAGTGTGGCAAGAGTCGAGAAACTGCATCATGAGTAATGTGTTTTTACCATGGGAATCGCTGGGACAATCTTCGAATGGCTTAAGAAAATTTGGTGACAGAGTTTACGGTGACACAACACCAACATTATTAAAAAAATAAATTATATATGTATTCAGTTACCCTCCTTCTCCTCCACTTCTTTCCCCTCCTCCTCCTCCTCCTCCTCCCCCACTACCACCAACAAGTTTCAACATGTGTGCAGGTATGGAATTATTCACAGTAATCATTTATTTTCGTCCACATATGTTTCCTATACTGCTCATCTAACATGACCAAAATACACTCCTGCAAATTGAAATAAGAACACCGTGAATTCATTGTCCCAGGAAGGGGAAACTTTATTGACACATTCCTGGGGTCAGATACATCACATGATCACACTGACAGAACCACAGGCACATAGACACAGGCAACAGAGCATGGACAATGTCGGCACTAGTATAGTGTATATCCACCTTTCGCAGCAATGCAGGCTGCTTTTCTCCCATGGAGACGATCGTAGAGATGCTGGATGTAGTCCTGTGGAACGGCTTGCCATGCCATTTCCACCTGGCGCCTCAGTTGGACCAGCGTTCATGCTGGACGTGCAGATCGCGTGAGACGACGCTTCATCCAGTCCCAAACATGCTCAATGGGGGACAGATCCGGAGATCTTGCTGGCCAGGGTAGTTGACTTACACCTTCTAGAGCACGTTGGGTGGCACGGGATACATGCGGACGTGCATTGTCCTGTTGGAACAGCAAGTTCCCTTGCCGGTCTAGGAATGGTAGAACGATGGGTTCGATGACGGTTTGGATGTACCGTGCACTATTCAGTGTCCCCTCGACGATCACCAGTGGTGTACGGCCAGTGTAGGAGATCGCTCCCCACACCATGATGCCGGGTGTTGGCCCAGTGTGCCTCGGTCGTATGCGGTCCTGATTGTGGCGCTCACCTGCACGGCGCCAAACACGCATACGACCATCATTGGCACCAAGGCAGAAGCGACTCTCATCGCTGAAGACGACACGTCTCCATTCGTCCCTCCATTCACGCCTGTCGCGACACCACTGAAGGCGGGCTGCACGATGTTGGGGCGTGAGCGGAAGACGGCCTAACGGTGTGCGGGACCGTAGCTCAGCTTCATGGAGACGGTTGCGAATGGTCCTCGCCGATACCCCAGGAGCAACAGTGTCCCTAATTTGCTGGGAAGTGGCAGTGCGGTCCCCTACGGCACTGCGTAGGATCCTACGGTCTTGGCGTGCATCCGTGCGTCGCTGCGGTCCGGTCCCAGGTCGACGGGCACGTGCACCTTCCGCCGACCACTGGCGACAACATCGATGTACTGTGGAGACCTCACGCCCCACGTGTTGAGCAATTCGGCGGTACGTCCACCCGGCCTCCCGCATGCCCACTATATGCCCTCGCTCAAAGTCCGTCAACTGCACATACGGTTCACGTCCACGCTGTCGCGGCGTGCTACCTGTGTTAAAGACTGCAATGGAGCTCCGTATGCCACGGCAAACTGGCTGACACTGACGGCGGCGGTGCACAAATGCTGCGCAGCTAGCGCCATTCGACGGCCAACACCGCGGTTCCTGGTGTGTCCGCTGTGCCGTGCGTGTGATCATTGCTTGTACAGCCCTCTCGCAGTGTCCGGAGCAAGTATGGTGGGTCTGACACACCGGTGTCAATGTGTTCTTTTTTCCATTTCCAGGAGTGTAATTTTAGATGTAGCTTCTATACGTCATTGGAATCGACAACGATCTCTTGCTGCCTCTTCTTTAAGGAGCTATCTGTGCCGCTCTGTATATGAAAGCCCAAGCATTTATTGTGCAGACTGAAATACACATCTCATGTGGAAAGTACATGTTCTTGCCCATCATTGCACTCATGTTCGATAAACCGCCTGACATGTATCTGTAAGTGTTTTATATACTAATAAAATACTGCACAGAAATATGGGTATACAGGCATGACACTCCATGAATTCGGTCAGTCCAGTATGGCCTGGCTTCCTGGGCGTGCACACATGCAGCCAGCCAGTTGTGGCTCGACAGGAGCAGGTCCTGACACAATGATATGTGGGTGCTACCTGCAGAGCACAAGGCGTCTTATTTCTCTGTTGACTGAAGGTTATAAGCAGAAGCAGTGTTGGTAGTGGACCACCCACTGTGTTGTAGGAAGTTGTTTTATAACTCTGCTGACTAGAGAGCGATAACCATATGCAGTGGAGGTGGTGCTGCAACACATGTTTCATGTCCTACTGCAACTACTGGATTTTTTAAAGTAGGTTGCGATCAGTGTGTAATCGTTAGCCATTAGATAGCGTCTTGCCTACACCAATAACACCATCTGGTTAGTTTGTAAAATGTTGGGAAGTGATCCTATTAGTTGGATTTGATCCCTCCGAATCTTTATGTATGCAGTTTCCGTCCCACAATCTAACTATTAATAAACCCGATGTGGGTCTGCAGTTCACCTCCATCTTGTTCAGACAGCTGACAGAAGCAGAAGTTCCATTGTTCTGGATCCCGGAATGATAGCACTGCAGTTAATGGGGTGCCACAAATCGATGGAAGAAAATATTTCCCTTTCATCACCAGATGCACTGCATACTGCCAACGCTCACCTGGTAGACCAATGGTCACACTGGCATCATAGTGGGCAGTCTCTGACTTGCGTACACCTACATATGCAGGTTCCTACCTGTCTACATGGCAATAAATGCTTGTTTCCTATTGGCTGAAATAAGCAACTACATGCAGCTCTCGCCTATAAAAAGCTGCTGCTTCGATGTGGAAGCCCATTCCAGCTTGAACAGTGACAGGAGTTACTTCTCTTCCTGGGTACTGGGTTCTGAGTAGACTAGCCTGAGCGACTCTCTGGTACTTCTCAGCATCACTCCATTTCTGCTTATGTTACGTAGACTGGCTAAAATATTCTCTAGGGCTTCCCAGTAGAGGTTATCCCATTTTTCCTTCCTACCTGCTTGTTGAGTAGACTAACTACAGTACTCTCTAGTGCTTCTCAGTAGGCATTGTTATTCCCTTGTTTTCTTTCCCTCCCTGACCTTGTCAGCATTCTACATGCATGCTTGAACCATGAAGCGCCATATTGCTAGTGACGATGATGCAACTAATAAGTATCCCAGAATACACACCAGTGATTAAGCAGGTATGTGGTGAAGATTTTTGTCAATGTTGTTGTTCTGCGTATTTTAGTTTCAATCTGATGATTAATTTCCCTTTCTTCTTCTTCTGCTGCAGATTGGAGAGTGCCATCATCACTAATGAATGACAGTACAGCGGAACAGCTGATGAAACTTACATTATTAGAGCTCCAGAGGATGGCGCATTATGGATAACTGGCAAATCTGTGTTTCTGTGTGTGAATTATAGTGCAGTTATCTAACATAACACAGTTGTTCTAACATAATGCTTTTCTTTTTCTTGTTGTAGAATTCTTCAATGACATTTCAGCAGTGGGAACTGATGAGGTATGGCCACATCCAATAACAATTAATTCCAAGTCCCAGACTGTTACTGAAATTGATTCAGGGGAGGATGCTGATAAGGTTGAAGCAATACAGCAAACATGCACTCTCTCTATCCTGATATTTGAGCCAAAGCCTTTCCCAATGTGAGCTCACAGGGGATGAATCTGGACGTTCAGGAACGAATACATGAGTAGTATTTCTTTCTAATCTTCTTCTACAATAATACATTTGTTAACCAGTTGCGTGCATTAATTATGTGAGATTATGTTTGTTTCTAGGTGCACCTGATAATGATAGAGACTGCTGGATTGTTGCGGTAGCTGCTGAACTAAATTGAAAAGAGCTTATTCAGACCATGGCTCCATTCTCCAGCGTTAGCTCATGGCGGTTGACCCCTGTCATCAAGGGGGATGTATGTAAGTAATGTTTCTTCTTATTCTTCTACAACAATATTCTTTTTACCCACACGCACTTGCACACATGCAATACTTCTGGGAAATTTTTTTTGTTTCTAGGTGTATTAGATGATAATATTGCGATGGATGTCGATCCACAGGATAAGCTGGACAAGAACTTATGAGACATAATGCCCGATTATGATATGATGTGTGTCCACTGGACTGATTAAAATGCTGCTAATTTTAAACGTAAGTAGAACTACTGTAGATGTCTGCATACAACTTTTTTATGCATGATAGTTATCAATATTTACTCTTTCTTTGCATCATATACGGAGGACATATGCAGGCGCAGGTTTGCGCCTGCAACTACACATGGTACATTAACGATATAGCTCTGTTCATCGATGATGATGTATTTGTTCCATGCTGGTCCATCATCAATACCAACGTGGTGCAGACTTGCAACCCCAGCTTGTTTGCCATGGGCTTGGCCACACTCCCTGCACCGTGGATTGTCTCATGACCGCCACCGTGGGGCATCTTCACTAAATCGCCCTGGGCTCAGCAGCTCCCCTGTCCACCCTGTTACAGATCACCAGACAAATCCTGCAGCTGCTTTGGACTACTCCGTGGCTGCTGGCACATTTGGGAACAGGATCTCAGAATCTAACACTGGAAACACAAATTTGGGCTGCTGAGATCCTAACACGTTCCTTAATGTTTGTGAAGCCATTTTGGAAAGTCGGTTCGACCGACAGCGAGAGAGAGCACCTTCTGTTCCTGCTTCGGATAAGGGAAGACCACTGTTTGTTTGCGTATTTTATTTATGAGCTTCAAACAAGAACGAATTACTTTCAGTTATCTGTGTGGATACTAGCTTATTTTCTTAATTCCTTGAGTGTTTGGTTACTGGGCACATTCTTTCATTTTAATAGCAGTGTAGTGTAAATTATCCACACCTGTATCGATGCTTGTAACGATACCCATATCATACAGACTTTTGTTTGTTTGTTTTTCTTCGATTGGGTCAGTGACAGTTGAACTAACAGCGAGAGAGTCCACCTTTCGTTGCTGCTGCAGATAAGGCGAGTACACCGTTTGTTTGCGAATTGTATTTTCAATTATTTGTGTAGATAATAGTTTACTTTCTTAATATCTTGTGTGTTTGCGTGCCTACCAGGCACCGTCTAGCTTTCTAATAGCTGTGTAGTGTACAGTTTTGCCGTCTTTGGTATGAGTAGGGGCTGTGTTTCCTATGTGCGGATGCACATTGAATTGGTGAACCTTTGCGCATAGTTCCAGGCACCTACATCTACATCTACATTTATACTCCGCAAGCCACCCAACGGCGTGTGGCGGAGGGCACTTAACGTGCCACTGTCATTACCTCCCTTTTCTGTTCCAGTCGCGTATGGTTCGCGGGAAGAACGACTGCCGGAAAGCCTCCGTGCGCGCTCGAATCTCTAATTTTGCATTCGTGATCTCCTCCGGAGGTATAAGTAGGGAGAAGCAATATATTCGATACCTCATTCAGAAACGCACCCTCTCGAAACCTGGACGGCAAGCTGCACCGCGATGCAGAGCGCCTCTCTTGCAGCGTCTGCCACTTGAGTTTGCTAAACATCTCCGTAACGCTATCACGCTTACCAGATAACCCTGTGATGAAACGCGCCGCCTTTCTTTGGATCTTCTCTATCTCCTCTATCAACCCGACCTGGTACGGAACCCACACTGATGAGCAATACTCAAGTATAGGTCGAACGAGTGTTTTGTAAGCCACTTCCTTTGTTGATGGACTACATTTTCTAAGGACTCTCCCATTGAATCTCAACCTGGCACCCACTGCAGATCTTCCTTCATTTCGCTGCAGTTTTTTGATGCTGCAACTTCTCTGTATACTACAGCATCATCCGCGAAAAGCTGCATGGAACTTCCGACACTGTCTATTAGGTCATTTATACATATTGTGAAAAGCAATGGTCCCATAACACTCCCCTGTGGCACGCCAGAGGTTACTTTAACGTCTGTAGACGTCTCTCCATTGAGAACAACATACTGTGTTCTGTTTGCTAAAAACTCTTCAATCCAGCCACACAGCTGGTCTGATATTCCGAAGGCTGTTACTTTGTTCATCAGGCGACAGTGCGGAACTGTATCGAACGCCTTCCGGAAGTCAAGGAAAATGGCATTTTCCTGGGAGCCTGTATCTAATATTTTCTGGGTCTCATGAACAAATAAAGTGAGTTGGGTCTCACACGATCGCTGTTTCTGGAATCCATGTTGATTCCTACAAAGTAGATTCTGGGGTTCCAAAAATGACATGGTACGTGAGCAAAAAAGTTCTACAACAGATCGGTGTCAGAGATATAAGCCTATAGTTTTGCGCATCTGCTCGACGACCCTTCTTGAAAACTGGAACTACCTGTGCTCTTTTCCAATCATTTGGAACCTTCTTCTGTTCCTCTAGAGACATGCGGTACTTGGCTGTTAGAAGGGGGGCAAGTTCTTTCGCGTACTCTGTGTAGAATCGAATTGGTATCCCATCAGGTCCAGTGGACTTTCCTCTGTTGAGTGATTCCAGTTGCTTTTCTATTCCTTGGACACTTATTTCGATGTCAGCCATTTTTTCGTTCGTGAGAGGATTTAGAGAAGGAACTGCAGTGCGGTCTTCCTCTGTGACACAGCTTTGGAAAAAGGTGTTTAGTATTTCAGCTTTACGCGTGTCATCCTCTGTTTCAATGCCATTATCTGTTGTGTCTAGGCAAGACAGCCTAGACACAATGCGAGGAAGCCGAAAGGCACGACCGTTCGCCGATTTGCGGGGGAGGAATGTGGTGTCACCGCCAGACACCACACTTGCTAGGTGGTAGCTTTAAATCGGCCGCGGTCCATTAGTACATGTCGGACCCGCGTGTCGCCACTTTCAGTGATAGCAGACCGAGCGCCACCCCACGGCAGGTCTAGAGAGACGTACTAGCACTCGCCCCAGTTGTACGGACGACGTAGCTAGCGATGCACACTGACGAAGCCTCGCTCATTTGCAGAGCAGATAGAATAGCCTTCAGCTAAGTCAATGGCTACGACCTAGCAAGGCGCCATTAGTAACATTGCGTGTATCTACAGAGTCTCACTTGTATCGCCACAATCTCCAGATGTACCACAAGGATGGATTAAAGTTAAGTATTCCAGCAGCTACGTACTTTTCTTTATAGCATTCATTACGTATCCTGTTTCAGACCTCACGCCATCCTGCTTTAGCTTAGCGCGTGCCTTTCGGCTTCCTCTCATTGTGTCTAGGCTGTCTTGCCTAGACACAACATTATCATCCCAGAGTGTCTGGATATGCTATGTCGATCCACTTACTGATTTAACGTAAGACCAGAACTTCCTAGGATTTTCTGTCAAGTCGGTACATAGAATTTTACTTTCGAATTCACTGAACGCTTCACGTATAGCCCTCCTTGCGCTAACTTTGACATCGTTTAGCTTCTGTTTGTCTGAGAGGTTTTGGCTGCGTTTAAATTTGCAGTGAAGCTCTCTTTGCTATCGCAGTACTTTTCCTTACTTTGTTGTTGAACCACGATGGGTTTTTCCCGTCCCTCACAGTTTTACTCGGCACGTATCTGTCTAAAACGCATTTTACGATTGCCTTGAACTTTTTCCATAAACATTCAACATTGTCAGTGTCGGAACAGAAATTTTCGTTTTGATCTGTTAGGTAGTCTGAAATCTGCCTCCTATTACACTTGCTAAACCTTCCTCCCTTCTTTTATATTCCTATTTACTTCCATATTCAGCGATGCTGCAACGGCCTTATGATCACTGATTCCCTGTTCTGCGCTTACAGAGTCGAAAAGTTCGGGTCTGTTTGTTATCAGTAGCTCCAATATGTTATCTCCACGAGTCGGTTCTCTGTTTAATTGCTCGAAGTAATTTTCGGATAGTGCACTCAGTATAATGTCACATGATGCTCTGTCCCTACCACCTGTCCTAAACATCTGAGTGTCCCAGTCTATATCTGCTAAATTGAAATCTCCACCTAAGACTATAACATGCTGAGGAAATTTATGTGAAATGTGTTCCATATTTTCTCTCAGTTGTTCTGCCACTAATGCTGCTGGGTCAGGAGGTCGGTAAAAGGAGCCAATTATTAACCTAGCTCGGTTGTTGAGTACAACCTCTACCCATAATAATTCACAGGAACTATCCACTTCCATTTCACTACAGGATAAACTACTACTAACAGCGACAAACAAGCCACCACCAGTTGCATGCAATCTATCCTTTCTAAACACCGTCTGTGCCTTTGTAAAAATTTCGGCAGAATTTATCTCTGGCTTCAGCCAGCTTTCCATATCTATAACGATTTCAGCTTCGGTGCTTTCTATCAGTGCTTGAAGCTCCGGTACTTTACCAACGCAGCTTCGACAGTTTACAATTACAATACCGGTTGCTGCTTGGTCCCCGCATGTCGTGACTTTGCCCCACACCCTTTGAGGCTGTTGCCCTTTCTGTACTTGCCCGAGGCCATCTAACCTAAAAAAACCGACCAGTTCACGCCACACAACCCCTGCTAGCCGTGTAGCCGCCTGCAGTGTGTAGTGGACTCCTGACCTATCCAGCGGAACCAGAAACCTCACCACCCTACGGCACAAGTCGAGCAATCTGCAGCCCACACGGTCGCAGAACCGTCTCAGCCTCTGATTCAGACCCTCCACTCGGCTCTGTACCAAAGGTCCCCAGTCAGTCCTGTCGACGATGCTGCATATGGTGAGCTCTGCTTTCATCCCGCTAGCGAGACTGGCAGTCTTCACCAAATCAGATAGCCACCGGAAGCCAGGCATTGTTGGTGTTGGCTTCAGTCACACATCTTGAGGCTGTTGCCAAGAGGACGTGGAAATCTTGGGGATTTCCAGTACCTCCCACAAATCCCCCAATTGCTCGATTACCTGTCTACATCCCAGGTATTGCCCTCAACCATGGTCGAGTGGGAGGTCGTTCAAAGCAGAGGCAGGCAGTGAAAGCCTTCCCAGGGGACCGATCAGAGGACCATCCAGGTTCAACTGAAAAACAGGTTTCAGGTTATAATGGGACATCCTCTCCTAGCATTACGTTTTCTCAAAAGTAGTTGTCTCTGCCAGTATTATTTTTAGAATTATAGACAGGTCAATATTATCTCATCTGCTTTCCTGAAAACTTTCATGTAATTTTATGCATAGTATGTTTATTTCAAGCTAAAATTTATGAAAATGAGTTACTTTATTTTCTATGTTATTTTTAATGTACAGTTAAAATTATTTTTTTAGGACCATTAGAAATTACGAATTATTTGGCACACTTAAAATTTCTGTTATTAATTACGCTATCTAGTACTGTTTATTATGTTTATTTCTGGATTCACTTATTAGATAATAATCGAAATTAATAGAAATTCATTTGTCAAGAAAAATTGTAAACACTTTGGAATATGGTTGTTACCAGAGTGAAGTAGTAGTAAGCATGCCTCTGATTTGATTGGACGTATATTTGTAGTTTGGGCGAAAAAGGTAATTTTGGCTTTGTTAATGTGAAAATTCAATAGATTGTATGATATATTAAAATGTGACAAAATATATTAACTTAACAACAAAATTCTGGAACAACAAATTTGCAAATTTATTTAAATCAATGTAAGGATTTCAGCTTCAAGAGTCAGACCCCTAGACAACAAGAAGTGGAGCCAACTGTAGACGAAAAGCTAAGTAAACTAGAAAGTTTGTTGTAATCTTCACTCCTCTCAAATTTTTCATAAAACATTTTGCTTATCGTGGACAATAGCTGAAATTAGGAAGGAGGTGGGAGATTAAAAGTTGCTATCTGTGGCTAACAAAGTGAGTTAGATGAGGTCACTCACCCTGTTCCAAAGGAAGCCCCTCAGCGTACAGGGTCTGGGGATTCACAGAGGATGGGTTTACTGCTAGTTGGAAGCACCATCATTAGGCGCATAATTGGGCCCCCTAGGGATGTGGCTGACAAGGGGGGAGGGGGGGGGGGGAAGGAATCCAGTGTGCACTCTCTATGGATACTGGGAGGATTCATTCCAGATTTGGAAAGGTTGCATCTAGCTGCAGTCGGTGGCTCTTGTTGGAAATAACGATGTGTGTCACTTTGGATCAGAAGCGATTCTCTACAGTTTCTGGCAGCTAGCTGAAGTAGTAAAGACTGCCAGTCTTGCTTGTAAGCTAAAGGTGGAGCTCGTCATCTGCAGCCTCATTGACAGAACTGACTGCGGTTCTTTGGTACAGCACTGTGCCAAACAACTGAATCAGAGAGGAACAGATGGTCTGCGACCATGTAGGCTGTAGGTTCCTCGACTTACGCCGTAGGGTGGTGGGATTCTGGGTCCCGCTTAATAGGTCAGCAGTCCACTACACACTGGAAGCAGCTATACAGATAGCAGGAGCGGACTGGGCGGTTCTTTAGGTTAGAGAGTCTCAGGAAACTACAGGGAGGGGTTTGTCTAAAAGGGTGTGAACAAACACAGCGTGGCAGGCAGACCCAGAACAATCGCTATTGCAGTTGTAAATTGTCGTAGTGTGTCTGAAAAGAACCAGAGCCAAGCTCAAATCGGTATAGGTATGGATAACTGGCTAAAGCAAGAATTAAGTTCAGGCGAAATTATTACAAAGGACCTAACTGTGCTCAAAAAGAATAGATTAAATACATTTGGTGGTGGAATGTATATTGCTATAGTGAAATCGAAGTAGATAGGTCCTCTGAGTTAGTTATGAGCAGATGTTATACTTGACCACTGATTAAGATGATACAGTTGTTGAACAGTTCAAAGAAAACTTTAGTTTCATTTCAAATAAGTACCTGCCTCATTCAATAATAGTTGGTGCTGACTTCAATCTAACCTCGATATGTTGGTAAAAATACATGTTTCAAGTCGCAACGGAAGTAGGCACAGAACTTCGCCTGAAATAGTTCTGAATGCGTTCTCAGAAATTTTTTTTTGAATAATTAGCTCAGGACCCCACTCAAAGTGTAAATGGTTGCAAATACATACTTGAACTCTTAGCAACAAATAATCCTGGGCAAATAGGGAACATCATCACAGGTGCAGGGATTACTGACCACAACGGTGTTGTAGTGAGACTGAATACTGTAACATCTAAGGCCACCAAAAATAAATGCAAAATACATCTAGTTAAAAAAAAGAAGTTGAAAATTCGGCGGAGGCGGTGGTCCTCCTAAGGTCGGTATTACAGTATCATATTTCTTTGTCAAAGTTGATGTGTCAAATATTTATGTCGAAGACATTTGGTGGTGTAATAGGGAACTTTGTCAAATCTCGCCTGTCGTCAAGTAAATATGATCAAATCTAATGCCTCGCCGCAGATTTGATCATAAAAGTCGTTCGTCTTCTGTTCACTGCAATGTGAAATGTAACTGGTTGGAGCACTGGCGTCACTACAGCTACTTGACATCTCTGTAGTGTGATTCTAAACATGGCTTCAAAGTTGGTGTGTTCCTTCCACTTAATTTTTTTCAATAAACTTGGTTGGACTAGGGGGGGGGGGGGGGTGAGCAAGGGGCACAGTGCATGCGATTAATTGTGTGTTGATGGGAAAGTGGGATATGCTGCAGGAGACTTCATGTCTGCAATCACAGCTACAGCATAGACCAGATGTGATTTAAATTCAAAGAAATAATATCGATGGCTATTAAGTGACACAAGTATGGGATAATGGGACTCTGACACTTAATTTTGATATAAAATTGATATGCAAATTAATTAATTGATCAATTAATTACCGGGAAATTCAAATTTGGGTGGGAATATTTTTTTCCTTCACTCACATGACTGGAGTTGGTGGGACAGCTTCAGTCTGTGCTCAGCTGTTGTTGTGGAATCATTGAGTGTGTTCAATCAATGGGATGAGTGTGAAGGATAGAGCAGCTTTCAATAGCTGTATTACATGTACGCAGTGACAGTTCAGTACATGAGGGACGGAAGATTACGAGAATGGAAGAGTTCAGGAGAATGAAACAAAAGAATTCGGTTCAGCAGATTGTGGCAATACAAAGGGATGGAGCCAAGATGTATGTTGGAACCAATACATGCTCATGTGCATGCACAAACTGCCAAGATGTTGCACATGAAACATTCATTCTTCCAAAATGGAAGAGGTGGGCAGTTGACGCTAATTTGCTTCAGTGGAAGCGTATATATATATATATATATATATATATATATATATATATATATATCCAAACTGGCGGTCTGTGAGGAAAGTGACTGGAACCAATATTAACCCTTAATCCAGTGTGTGAGAGACTTCAGCCATTAGGATGGGGGTACCTGGTAACATCATTGGAAGGGTTATAGGGCAGGCTCAGCAGCTCTGGGACCTCAGTCCCACTCAGTCAGCCAGCAGAAGCGGCAGCAGCAGCAGCAGAAGAAGAAGATGAACCATGAAGAATCAACAGCAGTTGCAGTACAGCACAGCCCTGCAGAATAGGAAGAAGCAGAAAAGTAAGTATCCCATATCACAAACTTGTCTGTCGTTACCATTATCATCATTATTGGTTGTTTTTTCATCTTGAACTGTATGTTACTCTTCCTCCTCTTTGTTCAGCAGTAGCCCTTGACACGTCCAAGCCTGCAGGGTCGAGGACCAACATGTCGACCTCTGCTGCTCCCAGACCTGCAGCAACCTCAGCTGCCATCTTGTCGAGACCTACCTGACCTCTGGATCTGTGGCAGCAACAACCTCCAGCACGTCTGAACCTATAGCGGCTACGTGGGATCCGGTAGTGCACATAGCCCACTTTCTGGAGCAGGACAAGGAGCTGTTATTGTCTGTCCCACTCATTGATTTGTGTGATGAGGACATGCGGTCTGCTCCCAACACATCGAACGCTGGCGGTGGTCCTAAACAACAGCAAGATGGAGGACAGTACTAGCTAGCAACATACGGCCCATCCCAGCAAAACATCCCTGGGCTAGTGCAGGAACACAGTTCAGACGCAGTGAATGAGCTGGCATCAAGTGACCCATGCTTTTCAGTTCTACATACAATTTAACTCCCACTGGAACGAAATGTGTGAATGTTGGTATAGAAGCACACCATGACTGGGGCTTGCATGCGAGAATAGAAATTGAACATGCATCAAAGGGTGTTAAAGTGCCAATTTATGAATTCGACTGGGACGAAATATGTCGTGCAGAGCGCTACATCAATCACCAGATGACTACAGAGTATTATCCAACTCGCCCCTCCCCCCTTGCCCCCCCCCCACCCCCAACCCCCGCCCCCTGGCCAGGCATTCGCCTTACTAGTGTGACGCTATCTATTACAACATTGTATGATGACTCTGCACTATGTGTGAAATTGGGTGAAAAGTGTGTTTATCTACGGCACGCCTCGGTTATGAACTTATACGATATGGATAATGGATATTGCGCTACGCCTTGCATTGGAGAGATTGTATCGTTGGTTGCCAAGCATAGACTCTCCATACAATGCAATGTAAACTTCTTACATGTGCATAGTGTACCTGTGCATAGTGTACATGCTGAAACAAAAGTTAAACAGATTAAATTTGCGTGTGAAAAACCCAAGTACTGTGAGGTATCCATTGGCCTGAGGGAGATATGCTCGGAATTTATTGCATAACAAAAAGCTTTGTTTGGGAAATACTGTACAGGTGCGAAGAAGAAGATAAAGAAAGAGTCTGACGATTTTTTGAAATACTGTATCCTATGTATGGTATCTAAATAAATAATGTATGTATATACACTCCTGGAAATGGAAAAAAGAACACATTGACACCGGTGTGTCAGACCCACCATACTTGCTCCGGACACTGCGAGAGGGCTGTACAAGCAATGATCACACGCACGGCACAGCGGACACACCAGGAACCGCGGTGTTGGCCGTCGAATGGCGCTAGCTGCGCAGCATTTGTGCACCGCCGCCGTCAGTGTCAGCCAGTTTGCCGTGGCATACGGAGCTCCATCGCAGTCTTTAACACTGGTAGCATGCCGCGACAGCGTGGACGTGAACCGTATGTGCAGTTGACGGACTTTGAGCGAGGGCGTATAGTGGGCATGCGGGAGGCCAGGTGGACGTACCGCCGAATTGCTCAACACGTGGGGCGTGAGGTCTCCACAGTACATCGATGTTGTCGCCAGTGGTCGGCGGAAGGTGCACGTGCCCGTCGACCTGGGACCGGACCGCAGCGACGCACGGATGCACGCCAAGACCGTAGGATCCTACGCAGTGCCGTAGGGGACCGCACCGCCACTTCCCAGCAAATTAGGGACACTGTTGCTCCTGGGGTATCGGCGAGGACCATTCGCAACCGTCTCCATGAAGCTGGGCTACGGTCCCGCACACCGTTAGGCCGTCTTCCGCTCACGCCCCAACATCGTGCAGCCCGCCTCCAGTGGTGTCGCGACAGGCGTGAATGGAGGGACGAATGGAGACGTGTCGTCTTCAGCGATGAGAGTCGCTTCTGCCTTGGTGCCAATGATGGTCGTATGCGTGTTTGGCGCCGTGCAGGTGAGCGCCACAATCAGGACCGCATACGACCGAGGCACACTGGGCCAACACCCGGCATCATGGTGTGGGGAGCGATCTTCTACACTGGCCGTACACCACTGGTGATCGTCGAGGGGACACTGAATAGTGCACGGTACATCCAAACCGTCATCGAACCCATCGTTCTACCATTCCTAGACCGGCAAGGGAACTTGCTGTTCCAACAGGACAATGCACGTCCGCATGTATCCCGTGCCATCCAACGTGCTCTAGAAGGTGTAAGTCAACTACCCTGGCCAGCAAGATCTCCGGATCTGTCCCCCATTGAGCATGTTTGGGACTGGATGAAGCGTCGTCTCACGCGGTCTGCACGTTCAGCACGAACGCTGGTCCAACTGAGGCGCCAGGTGGAAATGGCATGGCAAGCCGTTCCACAGGACTACATCCAGCATCTCTACGATCGTCTCCATGGGAGAATAGCAGCCTGCATTGCTGCGAAAGGTGGATATACACTGTACTAGTGCCGACATTGTGCATGCTCTGTTGCCTGTGTCTATGTGCCTGTGGTTCTGTCAGTGTGATCATGTGATGTATCTGACCCCAGGAATGTGTCAATAAAGTTTCCCCTTCCTGGGACAATGAATTCACGGTGTTCTTATTTCAATTTCCAGGAGTGTATAATTTCAAACTGTGTTTGTGTTTTATTTCATGCCACACTCACTATAGTCCAAGTATTATTCTTATTAATATCATTATTTTTCAATGCTACTCCTATAATGATACAGCACCAGACAATTACCCCAAACATCATCTCACCAGGTATTGACAAAATGAATGATCAAGTTACTCTTCATGGGTAAAATATATATAACTGATTTCTCTGTGTAGCCAATATAGCTCAGTTGGTTAAGTGATGGTGTTATAGTGGCTACACATACTACTACCATGCCTTCAAGTGTATCTTTCTATATATGTCAACTACTTGTCAGTATCTGGCGTAGTTAGTATCATGGCAGGGTGAGTGAAACATTCTCATCACAAAGACTTTGTTGTAGTTAACTGGTCCTGTGGAAATGCAAAGGAAGACCTGAAGAAGAAGAAGAACGGAATTCTCCTTCCTGATAATATACGAGCAATTATTGTAGATCCAGCCTGTTGTGGCAAGACTAATGTCCTCATGACGCTGCTAACACATGTAGATGGAGTCCGATTAGAACACGTTTGTGTATTCTCAAAAACACTGTTTCAGCCCAAGTATCAGCTATTACAGGAGATATTGCGCGGTGTAAAGTGTGTTACATACACAACATTCAGTGAAAGTGGTGATATCCCCTCAGCCGAAAAAGCAAAGCCAAACATTGTCTTCATTTTTGACGATGTTGCCGTGGAAAACCAAGACCAAATTCGGAAATATTTGTGCTTCGGTCGTCATATGATGTATTTTATCCAAGCAAACCTCGTTATAGCCTTTAAACAAGACAATCTGAATTTAAAACACATTTACCAGGCACATATAGGGACTGATACGTCGTTCAATGATTTTGTAAAGATATGAGGTGATTGCTGGAACCATTCACAGTATGGGTTTCTCGTTATTGATAAAACAAGAAAACTGAATAATGGTAGGTACAGGTGAAACTTTCAAGATTTTCTGTATATAGCCCGGTAACAGAGGTTAGTGCATCAGTATATGCTTCACCAAGGACAAATTCGCGCACATGTCTAGCTCTCAACCCGAGAGAACGGGTGTACACAGACAGAACATTCGCCTATGCATAGATGCGAAAATTCAGGCTATTGTGCATAATGTTGGAGGTATGCCCAGGGAACCAGAGACATATTACCAGACTCTTCTGAGAATGATCAATGGATTAAATGAGTTAGTTAATGAAATCGGTCAGAAAGTACAGACTTAACTGAAAAGGTCGAAGCTATTGAGGGGTAAATAGACGTAGAGTTCCTTGTTGTTGAGAAGGGTGAGCAGGCACCTAGTAGGGGGAAGAGGAAGAGCGGATATATAGAGCCTCACGCTGCGGAGACGTCTGATACACCGAGATGTCAACGAAGCAGAAAGTGATTCAAGCGCGCAAAGTGGTTCGAGAGAAATTACGGTTGCTAAGGTTAGGGCATATGGATCGACAGCAACCACTAAGAGAGATCTTTAAGCCTGTTAATGAATCTCTAAGGCAGCTCTCAGCAAAAACAAAACCACACGATAACGATGGTGTTGCCATTGACGGATTCATTATCCGTCACGCCCACGGTCAGATAGATAGAACATTTGGCGTTAACAGGGGGAGACAGTTTATGTTAGGCATGCATCCTATAAATGTAACTGATGACATAATACAGATTGGTGATATGTGCTTTGAGAAAACACCTAGCTTAATGAATCTTATTTTCCTAAGACCTACCAAAAAATAATAGGGAAATTTACCGCGAAATACTGCATTTAACTGATGTACATAAGATCGCAAAAAGCCAAATACTTGATGGCGAAAACAACAACAACAACAAAAGCAGCAGCGGCGATGGTTTGAGATTGAACATAAAGCAGTGAACAATTGAATCCCGCAGTATACAGGGTGTTACAAAAAGGTACGGCCAAACTTTCAGGAAACATTCCTCATACAAAAAGAAAGAAAGTATGTGATGTGGACATGTGTCCGGAAACGCATACTTTCCATGTTAGAGCTCATTTTATTACTTCTCTTCAAATCACAATAATCGTGGAATGGAAACACACAGCAACAGAACGTACCAGCGTGACTTCAAACACTTTGTTACAGGAAATGTTCAAAATGTCCTCCGTTAGCGAGGATACATGCATCCACCCTCCGTCGCACGGAATCCCTGATGCACTGGTGCAGCCCTGGAGAATGGCGTATTGTATCTCAGCCATCCACAATACGAGCACGAAGAGTCTCTACATTTGGTACCGGGGTTGCGTAGACAAGAGCTTTCAAATGCCCCCATAAATGAAAGTCAAGAGGGCTGCGGTCAGGAGAGCGTGGAGGCCATGAAATTGGTCCGCCTCTACCAATCCATCGGTAACCGAATCTGTTGTTGGGAAGCGTACGAACACTTCGACTGAAATGTGCTGGAGCTCCATCATGCATGAACCACATGTTGTGTCGTACTTGTAAAGGCACATGTTCTAGCTGCACAGGTAGAGCATCCCGTATGAAATCATGATAACGTGCTCCATTGAGCGCAGGTGGAAGAACATGGGGCCCCATCAAGACATCACCAACAATGCCTGCCCAAACGTTCACAGAAAATCTGTGTTGACGACGTGATTGCACAATTCCGTGCGGATTCTCGTCAGCCCACACATGTTGATTGTGAAAATTTACAATTTGATCACGTTGGAATGAAGCCTCGTCCGTAAAGAGAACATTTGCACTGAAATGAGGATTGACACATTGTTGGATGAACTATTCGCAGAAGTGTACCCGTGGAGCCCAATCAGCTGCTGATAGTGCCTGCACACGCTGTACACGGTACGGAAACAACTGGTTCTCCCGTAGCACTCTCCATACAGTGACGTGGTCAACGTTACCTTGTACAGCAGCAACTTCTCTGACGCTGACATTAGGGTTATCGTCAACTGCACGAAGAATTGCCTCGTCCATTGCAGGTATCCTCGTCGTTCTAGG
The DNA here is from genome assembly GCF_021461385.2 of Schistocerca piceifrons. NCBI lineage: Eukaryota > Metazoa > Arthropoda > Insecta > Orthoptera > Acrididae > Schistocerca > Schistocerca piceifrons. The sequence continues at coordinate 368,150,450 of NC_060149.1, forward strand.
TCTTCCCCAATCGCGAGTCACAGGCTGGAATGTTCCGTGCTCCCTAAGACGCCGATCAATTGGTTCGAACGTCTTCCTGTCGGGACACCTTCGTTCTGGAAATCTGTCTCGATACAAACGTACCGCATCACGGCTATTGCCCCGTGCTAATCCATACATCAAATGGGCATCTGCCAACTTCGCATTTGTAAACATTGCACTGACTGCAAAACCACGGTCGTGATGAACACTAACCTGTTGATGCTACGTACTGATGTGCTTGATGTAGAGCAATGAGTCGCATGTCAACACAAGCACTGAAGTCAACATTACCTTCCTTCATTTGGGTCAACTGGCGGTGAATCGAGGAAGTACAGTACATAATGACGAAACTAAAATGAGCTCTAACATAGAAATTAAGCGTTTCCGGACACATGTAAGCATAACATCTTTTCTTTATTTGTGTGTGAGGAATGTTTCCTGAAAGTTTGGCCTTACCTTTTTGTAACACCCTGTATATATTATGATGACCCCAACGAGCTAATAGATCGACTACGGCTGCTCATGGCATCAGCTGCTGCGGTAATACAGCTCATTCGAATGGAGTTGTTTCAACAATGTCTGGGCTTAGAGAGAGAGGTATCCTCGTGTAAGTATGGAGACAGTAGTTCGAGAAATGCACAAACCAGCACGCAAAACATACCGTCCTAGGCATGCTATGATTAAAGGCTTGAATTACTTATGGTAAGCTGATCTTGTAGATATGAGGGAATATTCACATGAGAATAATGGAATGAAATATATTTTAATGGTTATTGATACATACCCCAAATTTTCCTGGGAATTATCTGTTAAAACAAAAACGGGTAGAAATGTCGCGGATGTGTTTGATCGTTTGCTACAGACAGGGACAATCGATGCCCAGACAACCTCCCAACCGTTCACGGTGGAGAGTTTTTCAATAAATATTTCAAGACTGTGATGCAGCGGTATGGAATACATCACTACTCAACATTCACTCACCTGAAAGCAACTATCGTGGAGCGTCTGAACAGAACAATAAAAGGTCGAATGTGGATGCATTTGAACCTTGGCGGCTCTTACAAATGGACAGATATCCTCCCAGAAATAGTTACTCAGTATAATTGAACCAAACACATAGCAAAATAAAAATGAGACCAATCGACGTTCATGATAATGGGCACATGGATACGGTGTACTATCACGTTAAAATGCTGGATCCACGCAAACAGAAATTTAATGTAGGTGATTTGGTGCATATCTGAATACACAAGACAGCATTTGAGAAATCATACTAACCTAACAGGTCAACAGCAATATTTACAGTTTCAAAGGTGCAAAGAAGGAATCCTAGGATAGTAAAGGTTTAAGAAACTGCAGGCTGCTTCTACACTGAGGAGTTGCAAAAAAGCTTAGAACCAGATGTGTTTCTCGTGGAGAGAGTCATAAGACGTTGGGGGAATAAAGCACTAGCCAAATGATTTGGATTTCCTGCAGCATGAAACAGTTGGATTGATTGCTGTATAATTGCTATATAATGAGTCGCACAGTCCACAATCACCACAGTAGCATAACATGTGTGCTAGGTAAGCATTAGAGGAGGTGGTGGTATTCTAGACAAACTGCCAGTGGAATTATACATTCTGGGATATAGCTACTGTGGAGCTGCAACAGAGCTTCAGAAACACTTGGCACAAGGTGATAAATGGGGTTAATCTGTTCGACGAAGCGTGTATCGAACATGACATTGCATACGCTGCAAATAAAGTTCTCTCAAGTCGTCACATTGCAGACAGGATTTTAGCTGATAAGGTTAAGGCGATACGGAGAAGAAAGGATACTGGTGTAGGTCAACGCATCGCAGCATTTGCGATTGATAAAACCATGCGTGGAAAGATTAAATTGGGTTTAGGAGTGATGAATTTCAAGCGAGTTATGAATGCTGCACGTTGAGCACTAAACAAGAAGAAGGAGAAGGGCGGAAGCAGAGCTGTTTGGAGAACTGTATCCTAACATCGATGTATGCAGCTAAAACGCAGTGAAGCAGAAAGATGCGGGAAGAAGAAGAAGAAGAAGAGGAAGAGGATCGGTTGACGCACCTCGAGTTCTAGCAACATCCAAGACATCTGGTGGTGTTCTTCCATTCCTCATCCCAACCTTCTCCGCACTCACAGTGGCAGGGTCCCTCGCTGGTGATGCTGCAGCTATTGCTCGAACAGTCAAGAACACGCAAAATTTCCAAGCGCAGTTGGAAGAGATAAGAAGACATAACCGCATGATGGAAGCCGCAGCCATCGGTAAAGGACTATACCTGAAACTGTACTGGAAAGTGCGTGGTCTATTCATAAATAAAAAAAGCCCATTAGCGGTCCTACCAGATCGACCACTCACAAATACTGATCTTCTCAAGTTTGTTAGAAAAAAAATTCAACATTCCAAGATTCAATGGTGTGTTTATAAGGGATACATCACCGAAGACTATGTGGAAAACTGGTGAATTTAGATGTTGCTGGAGGCCCCGGAACCCACCATTGACGTTAAAAGAACGATCATCTATAGTGCATGCAAATTACTTCCAACCAATTGATTTGAGCATTTATGAATGGAGTATTGCATTGATTGGACTGGAGATTTACAACAGCATCCCGAATATCACCAAGACTAACAACAAACTGCATCTGGATATTGTTGTTGTTGTTGTGGTCCTCAGTCCTGAGACTGGTTTGATGCAGCTCTCCATGCTACTCTATCCTGTGCAAGCTTCTTCATCTCCCAGTACCTACTGCAGCCTACATCCTTCTGAATCTGCTTAGTGTATTCATCTCTTGATCTCCCTCTACGATTTTTACCCTCCACGCTGCCATCCAATACTAAACTGGTGATCCCTTGATGCCTCAGAACATGTCCTACCAACCGATCCCTTCTTCTGGTCAAGTTGTGCCACAAACTTCTCATCTCCCCAATCCTATTCAATACTTCCTCATTACTTATGTGATCTACCCATCTAATCTCCAGCATTCTTCTGTAGCACCACATTTCGAAAGCTTCTATTCTCTTCTTGTCTAAACTATTTATCGTCCATGTTTCACTTCCATACATGGCTACACTCCGTACAAATACTTTCAGAAATGACTTCCTGACACTTAAATCTATACTCGATGTTAACAAATTTCTCTTCTTCAGAAACGCTTTCCTTGCCATTGCCAGTCTACATTTTATATCCTCTCTACTTCGACCATCACCAGTTATTTTGCTCCCCAAATAGCAAAACTCCTTTACTACTTTAAGTATCTCATTTCCTAATCTCATTCCCTCAGCATCACCCGACTTAATTCGGCTACATTCCATTATCCTTGTTTTGCTTTTGTTGATGTTCATCTTATATACTCCTCTCAAGACACTGTCCATTCCATTCAACTGCTCTTCCAAGTCCTTTGCTGTCTCTGACAGAATTACAATGTCATCGACGAACCTCAAAGTTTTTATTTCTTCTCCATGGATTTTAATATCTACTCCGAATTTTTCTTTTGTTTCCTTTACTGCTTGCTCAATATAGAGATTGAATAACATCGGGGAGAGGCTACAACCCTGTCTTACTCCCTTGCCAACCACTGCTTCCTTTTCATGTCCCTCGACTCTTATAACTGCCATCTGGTTTCTGTACAAATTGTAAATAGCCTTTCGCTCCCTGTATTTTACCCCTGCCACCTTTAGAATTTGAAAGAGAGTATTCCAGTCAACATTGTCAAAAGCTTTCTCTAAGTCTATAAATGCTAGAAACGTAGGTTTGCCTTTCCTTACTCTTTCTTCTAAGATAAGTCGTACGGTCAGTATTGCCTCACGTGTTCCAGTATTTCTGTGGAATCCAAACTGATATTCCCCGAGGTCGGCTTCTACTAGTTTTTCCATTCGTCTATAAAGAATTCGTGTTAGTATTTTGCAGCTGTGGCTTATTAAATTGATTGTTCGGTAATTTTCACATCTGTCAACACCTGCTTTCTTTGGGATTGGAATTATTATATTCTTCTTGAAGTCGAGGGTATTTCGCCTGTTTCATGCATCTTGCCCACCAAATGGTAGAGTTTTGTCAGGACTGGCTCTCCCAAGGCCGTCAGTAGTTCCAATGGAGTGTTGTGTACTCCGGGGGCCTTGTTTCGACTCAGGTCTTTCAGTGCTCTGTCAAACTCTTTACGCAGTATCGTATCTCCCATTTCATCTTCATCTACATCCTCTTCCATTTCCATAATATTGTCCTCAAGTACATCGCCCTTGTATAGACCCTCTATATACTCCTTCCATCTTTCTGCTTTCCCTTCTTTGCTTAGAACTTGGTTTCCATCCGAGCTCTTGATGTTCATACAAGTGGTTCTCCTATCTCCAAAGGTCTCTTTAATTTTCCTGTAGGCAGTATCTATCTGACCCCTAGTGAGATAAGCCTCTACAGCCTTACATTTGTCCTCTAGCCATCCTTGCTTAGCCATTTTGCACTTCCTGTCGATCTCATTTTTGAGACGTTTGTATTCCTTTTTGCGTGCTTCATTTACTGAATTTTTATATTTTCTCCTTTCATCAATTAAATTCAATATTTCTTCTGTTACTCAAGGATTTCTACTAGCCCTCATCTTTTTACCTACTAGATCCTCTGCTGCCTTCACTACTTCATCTCTCAAAGCCGCCCATTCTTCTTCTACTGAATTTATTTCCCCCATTCCTGTCAATTGTTCCCTTATGCTCTCCCTGAAACTCTGTACAACCTCTGGTTCTTTCAGTTTATCCAGGTCCCATCCCCTTAAATTCCCACCTTTTTGCAGTTTCTTCAGTTTTAGTCTACAGGTCATAACCAATAGATTGTGGTCAGAGTCCACATCTGCCCCTGGAAATGTCTTACAATTTAAAACCTGGTTCCTAAATCTCTGTCTTACCATTATATAATCTATCTGATACCTTTTAGTATCCGGATATTAAAACTGAAAAAGACAGTGTGGAAATAGAACCGGGTGCATACAATATCGGCGATTTAAACGAAGTCTTAAAACAGTCTGGAAAAGATATTGAAGTACGTGTAAACACCAATACAATTAAATCTGAAATAAGGACTGTAAATGCAACGATTGACTTTAACCAGAATGGTTCAATAGGGCGCCTACTGCGTTTCACAAAAGGGCAGGTTTTGAAGAAGATCCTAATAAATTTAAAAAGTCAGATCAGACTGTGAACATACTGCCCGTCAGCACAGTCCCAGTCGAGTGTAACGTTGCAACGAACTCCTGTCTCAACGACAGTCTGATTCATACTATTTATGGATTCTTCTCCTCAGCTGCAACGTGGTATAAGATTGTTGAGACTCCTGCCAATGCAATATACCTTCCAGTGACAGCTCAGACACTGAACTATTTGGAGCTGCATATTGTGGACCAGAATAATTTACTTGTTGACGTTCTTGGTGAGGAAATCGTTGTACGATTACATCTAAGGCAGGATGGGCGTACGGTATAAAATCAGTGTACGCAATCCACAGCACGTCACTTCGCTGCCAAACCGCAAAGTGATAACACGTGCGAACTATGAGTTTCTTAAATGAGTTGGCTTGAAACCTCGCAATGGTGTCCGCACTTAGTATAATCAGTCCAGCAGTGTATGATGAGAGAATTATATGTCAGGAACACTCCTCGCATAAGCCTTACGCTTCATCCATATTTAACAAGAACGATCAAATAAGGATTGTCATCCAGCATCAAGACGCACTGACACTTCCATGCAAGAGTTTCATATATCTAGAGGGGTCATTCAAGAAAACCGACGGCTCCAATATAGCGGGATCCAAGCTTCCACATAACGCTTTAGCGTTCCTGTTCCAAGAGATATGCTATGAACTCAATGGGTCTGAGATCGACCATGCACGCAGTGTCAGCATAACATCAACCCTTGAAACATACATCACCTGCGGATTTACATAGTTTAGGAAATGCGGGATGGTTCATAGACGATCCAGAGGAGAGAACAGTTGCAGCGCAAGCGATTTGCTGCATGCATACCTCTAAAAATGCTTATGGGGTACTTTGAGGGCATGAGGCAGATTATTATGAACGCTTAACAGGAACTCATTCTGGCATGGAGTGCGATGGATAATAACTCATACATTAAAGGAGCTTAAGAGAAGAATATGATCACAATCAGCAAGATAATATGGAAAATGCCTCACATGAGTGTATCAGACGAGGAGCGTTTGAAGCTTTTAAAAGTCTTGAATTCCGGTACATTTCTGTCACTGACATTTCGCTTGTGGGGGTTTTTAGAGTACCCATTGTTACCGACTGGGAGCAGACAAACATGGACTTTTAAAACCTCTTCGCAGCTAGAGACACCTAGATTCATCATACTTGCTTTTCAGACTGATAGGAGAGGGAGTAAGCAAATGATTCCACTGTGTTCGACAACTGCAAGTTAACTAATGCTAAAGTCTACCTGAACTCAGAATTCTACCCATATGACAATTTACAGCTGCAGTGGAATGAAAATGTATACATTCTAGCATACGACATGTATGCAAGGTTTTGTGCTTCTTACTATGAAAGTGCTGAAGAGGGAGGAGGAAGGTGTCTACTCATCCACAGAAGTTCAAGGAGCTATCACCGATCATCGTAATAGACTGCTCGAAACAAAAAGATAGAATCAAGCCTGCTGTGCGAATTGAATTTGAATCTGAGACAAATTTCCTAGAACGCACTGTGCATATACTCTAGTTCTACATGACCGTTTGATCAACTACTGACCACTCAACGGTGTTGTGCAACGAGATGTGTAAATGAACAGGTGCTGCACTATACCTAGAGCATACCATAATGGCATCTCAAGGCGTGAACATCATTGCTGACGCTCAGGCTTTCTATGACGGTGAGTGTAGACAGTTCATATTTAAAGCTGTTGTATTCGTAGAGTACACAGAAGATGCGTCAATAACTGAGACATTCTGAAGAAATTCACGAGGTGTTTCAAGTATGTTAAGTGTGTTAATACACAGAAGAGTGCAAAGTGGTCAACACATTTCTACCATGGAATTCACTGGAATTATCCTGGCATATCCTATTAAGATGTAGTGACATCGCTTCAATTATTCGACCACACAGGTACCATCTTTTACGTGAAGGGGAAGGAGAAGATCTCATGGATGCGTCGAATCTTTAAGTTTGCTGCTATTCTAGACTTGGAATTCTATGGGTGTCTGCTTATGAAAATGTAAAATTACTTTAAGTTCGATGAGAAATAAAAGAATTTTTACCCCACAATCTCGGTATTCTTTTTTTTTTTCAACCCTGTCCTGCATGACAGTATACAGTTTTAACCACATGCTATGTCTGTGGTTTTCTTCAAGCACAGGAGATATAATTTTAGACATGTCTGCTATATAGCTTTGGAAGCGGGCATGGTCACGTGCCCCCTGCTCCCATAACCCAGTTTTTGCAGCAACAATTCTATATGTTTTGTTATATTCCATCTTAAACTTTACCTCCTTAATAGTACTCATCTTCAGCAAAACTAATCTCATTTGTGAACTGCAAAACCTTTATATACATATACATACATAATGCTGCAGGGGAAAGGTTTTATGTAAATAACAACGACAGAGACGTAATGGTGACGAATTTTTTTCCTCCTTTATTCAGTTCACACAAATATAATATAGTTCTTGAGGCACAATATAATTCTTGTGGTACAATGTAGTATTCTTGAGGTATAAATTGACTCTGCTATTCCAATGCAGAAATAATTTTAAGTTACTCGCTAGAACAGTAACACTGCTTGGAAATTTTTTTTATAAATCTACGCTAAAGCTAATGCAGAGATACTTTTTTTACCACAAGTAAATTCCACAGCCCCAGTAGCGTAGCTTCTACAATGATTCTGATGGACTGTGCATGCTTAGAATCTAATTTCAACAGCCACAATAGCAAAGGTTTTTACAATAACAATTCTGATGGACTGTGAGCTATATAGATATATAAACACTTAAAAACTATTCTGACTTGGATGGCTAGTAGTAGGCGAGAAACTTAAAAGCTATTCTATTTACAAGTCGCACATGGAGTGCAGATATATATATTTACAGGCTACACATATGTTGCGTATGAACAAATAAATAAATATACAAATTTTTTTTCTGTTTATGCTTTTTAATGTTTTTTTATGCTGTTTCTTTCTTTGACACACATGAAGCGCATATATATGCATTTCTTTCTTTTTCTTTTTTTAATACTTTTTTCACACACATGCTCTCTGTGTATGTATACACTCACACATACATAGTACACACAAATATTTACACGACACACACTCACACATACACGTGCGCACACCCACATACATACACACAAATTACTTACACTGTGATAAAAGGGTCATGTTACTACTCTGCAGACTCGCTCTCTCTCTCTCTCTCTCTCTCTCTCTCTCTCTCTCTCTCTCCCTCCCTCTCACTCAATCAGAGCGCCCCCACCCCTTCTCTAGCTCCAAGTGAGTAGTGTGAGTATCGGAGAGTTTCAATTCTGTCATCACAAATGACCCTTTTATCGTCATGAGGCGACAGGCCGATTTTAGACTGCAGCACAATGTACACCTCGTGCCCTCTCGATCAAATGCTGGTCTGCTGTACCATATGCGGCGGCTGCGGTGCAGCACTACAAACACCACTGTATAGGCACTGAAAATAGTCTTCGATAGAGAGGACTCTCAGCGCCATATGATGCACACCCTTAGCCCGCCTCTGGGTGGCACCTTCCAATGTGGGAGATGCATACATTTTTGAGCATAGATCTACAAACTCCACAATCGGCGGTCCATTCGCCTCGTCCTTCATAAGACCGATAACCACCTTGTTCTGTGGAATAATACCATAAGAATTATCGGCTGTGTCGAATTCATTACTGTGGTACATTATTACTTCATATGAATTATAGTTCTTCAACCAATAGATGAAGCTATCTGTATCCATATAAAGTAATTAAGGATCTGCGAAATGAGTTTTCACAAACTCATAATGAAATGTGGAGTTTGGACAGCTCTAGTATGCGCATCCCCACATAAATAGGTTTCGTAAACTCTACTGCAGTCTTCACCATAGCAACAAAGTTCTTATTGAATATGGTGACCAGCTTAAAATTCATCCTGGCAATCCATTTTCTTACGCCATAACGCCCATCCTATTTGATTCTAATCAAAATTTTACGCTGTTCCCTCAAATTCTCCACTGTTTTACCGAAAACTGAATTATTCATTAATTGATAAAAACCTTTCTCAAAGTCACACATCTCGTATTGAAATCAATATACTCCTTCAGCCAGGGGGACTGCTGGAAGGAGATAGCCCGGATGATTCTAACCAGCTGCATACCCAAGCTGAGGCATTACTGGAGGTTACGATAATGAATAATGTATCTCCAATTATCCCCCAGCGTTGTCATCAGTTTTGGCGTGGAGCCGCCTCTCAGAACTAGTTGCTCTGGACACAGCGGCAAATCGGTGTGCACATCATGCAAACTAATAGGGTATGCGACTTCTGCCTCCACCATGTACCCTACATCAGCATCAGCTGTCATATTGCCCATGATTTTTCCACCTAATCCCTTGCATTTGTCTTCGGGCACCCATCGAAACTCACCAATCGGCAGTGATTGCTGCATGGCGTGCCCGTGTAAGTTATTTACGTCCAGGAACATTATGTGACTCGAATCAAGGGATGCATTGAATCTGTCACCCATCTGCGGGTTATTTGCCTTTGCGTACCTGTGGACACATTGGCAAAATTCCCCACAGATACCTCGCTCAAAGAAAAGAAGCATGTCAGCATCGGTCAATAATTCAATGCTGTACTTTGTTTACTTGAGCATTGCATCCCAAGACAACCCAGGTGCCATGTAATAAAAGGCGGAATCCAGAGAATATGTAGCCATGCATAGACTCCGGAATTTCTCGAAAACATCCGCAAACAAGCTCACATCTGTGTCCATGTAAAGCCGTGCATATTCTCCTAAAGTGGAGATGTTGAATTCCCACCAGACATTCAAGGTATGCTCATACTTTGCATCCATTATGGCATCGCCTGTAAGGTTGCTGGAGAATGCAGTTATGTCAGGTAGCCTGGTTTCGTTGAGTTTAGCTATACTACCGACTACTCATATAGGAAAACCCCATTGCTAGTCTCAAGCTGAAACTTTTCCTCTTCGGGAAATGCACCTCAAGTGATATGCATATCCTCCCGAGGTAGAGTTTCAACGAGCTTCTGGAGTGGCACCTCCATAAAACGTACTGTATCAAAATTCTTGGCGACATTCGTTTGGAGAATGGAATGTATTTCTCGAAACTCTCAGGTAGGACACAGATCTGATTTTTCTCCCAACCGAAAACTGCCAAGTGCTCAACCAGAAAGTGAGAGTCATACCCACTTATATTATGAAAGAAAACAGGTATGTGCCTTGGTAACTTGTATTTCAAATTGCACACGGTGTGATCCGCATCGCGCAACTTCTCTGTAGGATGGCAGTGGTCCCCTACGAGGAGTTTCTGCCTTTCTGTCTAACAGCAGCCCACAGATACGACAGTCAACCATGTTATTGTACAAATCTTCATTCTCCTTCGATTTGTTCATGGGAATGTTATCGCTGTAAAGCTTAACTTGTCTATATCGTTTTGCAATTTGTTTTGATCATCTGATGACTTTACAAGACGGTAAATAGGAGCATCTTCTGCAAAAAAATCTAAGGGGTCTGCTCAGGTTGTCTCCTGTGTCGTTTATAGTGATGAGAATCGGCAGAGGGTCTATAACACTTTCTTGGGGAACGGCAGTTATTACTTCTGTTTTATTCGATGACTTTCTGCCAATTACTACGAACTGTGATGTTTCTGACGGGAAACCACGTATCCAGTCGCACAACTGAGAAGGTAATCATAGGAATACAATTTCATTAGAAGTCCTTTGTGAGGTATGGTGTCATAGGCCTTCTGGAAATCTAAAAATATGGAATCAATTTGACATTGCCTGTTGATAGCACTCATTATTTCGTGAGACTAAAGAGGTAATTGTGTTTCACAAGAACGATATTTGCTGAATCCTTGTTGGCTGTTTGTCAATAAATCGTTTTCTTCGAACACAGTATATTTTCAAAATCCAACAGCAAATCGACTTTAGGGATATTGGTCTGTAATTCAGCGGATTACTCCTATTTCCTTTTCTGGCTATTGCTGTGACTTGTGCAACTTTCCAGTCATTAGGTACAGATATTTCGTCGAGCGATCGTTTGTATATGATTGCAAAATATGGAGCTATTGTATCAGTGCACTGTGAGAGGAACCTGACTGGTATATAGTCAGGACCGGAGAGCTTGCCTTTATTAAGTGATTTAAGCTACTTTGCTACACCGAGGATATCTACCTCTAAGTTACTCATGTTGGCAGTTGCTATTGGTTCGATTTCTGGAATATTTACTTCGTGTTCTTTGTTGGAGGAGTCTCGGAAAACCGTATTTAGTAACTCTGCTTTAGTGGCGCTGTCTTCAGTATTCATCACCATTGTTATTACTCACATAAAGTATTAATTGTGTATTTCCTCTGGTGCACTTTACATACGACCAGAATCTCTCTGGATTTTCGGGCAGATTTCGAGACACAGTTTCGTTGTGGAAAATATTAAAAGCTTCTACCATTGTAGTTCACCCTACATTTCGAGCTTCTGTAAAATTTCACCAGTCTTGAGGGTTTTGCATACTTTTTAATTTTTATGCTTTTTAGTTGCTTCTACAACAATGTTCTGACCTGTTTAGTATGACATGAGGGGTAAGTATTATCTCGTATTAATTTGCTTCGTATGTGTCAGTAATTGGGTAATAGGGATCATCCGACACCAATTTTGGTAAGAAACTGATATCAAATTGATATGCAAATAATTAATTGATTAATTAATTAACCCCTCCCCCCCGATGACTTCATGTATTTTCCCCAGCCGGTTCGTGGGTCCCCTCCCCTTCGCCCTAGCCCACCTGCCTTATTGGCGGTAATTTCGAATTTTTGTGGGAATTCTGAATTTTCGCGTAAAATCGAGTTCAGTGGTTAATTCATGGGTGGTAATGTAAACGGTAATTGTTGATGGAGCTTGTTTATAAGACGGAAATTGTTGATGGAAATTGTTTATAAAACTTGGATAGGTGGAAGAAATTGAAAACATTCAGAGGACGGGATATCGGGGAATTATGCACTGCAGAGGACATAATTTACATTTCATAGGATAGGGATATTCTTGCTTAGCTTCCGGTCACATCGTATACTGCGGTCACACCGCCGTGAAGACGCTCCACGGTGTGCCGCTGGGTGCTACTGAATGAGCAGATGAGCGCTCTGCACTAAGCGCCTAGGGAGCCTGTAAATAGGCTCTCTTGATTCGCCAAGTCGCGCGCTAGGTGGACAGGGCTGTACAAACCGCTGTTATAAGCTGTTCTTCAGGCGGTAAAAACGTGTAACTTCAAGATTTTTTACAAAATACTTGCAGTGCCTCTTAGCATCTAAATTTTTGGCCATGCATTTCCTTCATTGTCTTCTTCCTGTGTAAAAAAGTTCAAGATGGGTTTCAACATATCTCATAGAACCATTCTCTTGTCAGGATGAGATTAATGTGAGGCTATATATAAAATATCCCACTATCAAAACAAGTACTAGAATGATTTTTTTGCTAGCTCTATTCTCGTATTTCGTATGCAACTTTTAAAAATACACGACCCTTTCAGGAATCAAACTCATGAGCCAATGTACTTGCACTCAACTGCGCTATCCATTGCATCACCTAGGACCCGTTTGGCGGATCCTCTCTCATAAGAGTCTTTATAGGAAATCAGCACTAAGGTTTGCCAAGAGTAATTTTGTTGTGCTTTTGGTCGTAGTTCATGGCTGAGAGTGAACAAGCTAGTTACAATACATGGTCCTATTTACAAACGTTAGTAGTAGGGCAAGGCCTATGTCACCCCACTTTGCATGAAACTTTTCTGAGCTCAGAGAGCAGCCAAACCGCAGGATTATCCCCAACGTAAGATTTGTAGCACTTAAGAGTGAAATCATAGGATGATACAATTTAGTATGCTGCCACATATAGTACGTTTCTTTTTCTGTAAAGTTGTTGTGTGAGGCTGTAGTGTCCGCTTCACAATGGATCACAGGAGCGAGGAGGCATTCAAAGTCGGCATACACTACCAACGGGCAGCGCTTCTGGTGGTGAGCATTCTTAAACTTTATGAATTTGTTTCCACAGTAGGCACAAGAACACGTACAGAGTACTTGGAAGCGCATTCTACTAGATGCGATGCTACCAGCTTATCTGAGGAAAAGGTATTGAGGTACCTTAAGCAAATATGCTGTTTATGTTCATATTTATTCATCTGGGCAGAAAGAAGTCGGGACACGTCTTAGATCCAAACATAGTGATAATTATCACTTTCAGAAAAGAGCAGCATGTTTACATAAAGCTCACACTCACCGGCAAATTTTGAGAAATGGAGGGGGCCGATGACAATGTGTTTGTTTTGCTCATCCGACTTGCTTTTCTTCTCCAGGCCATATACATGAACCGATTTCCGGTATTCTGCTCTTCAAATTTAGGTATGTCCTGGATCTTGATGGGGAAATCGATACCGTCAAAGTTATAACACCAACGAATATTGTCATCTACGTCGTATGTACTGGGACGTTCAGGATGATCTCTGTAATTGTAATTTATTTCGCAAGCCAGGATTGACCATGCAAAACAAGTCTGATGGGTTTTATTTTCGACATTAATGCATGCCTTCTTGTTAGTTATATCTTTAGGGCTCTCGACCCTCCATTTACCAGATTGTAGACATGTGTATGGATGTCCAGGTGTAGTATTTGACTGAGTGCTTTAGCTGACCCTCTGACCTCTATCCCAGAAAACTGGGCCAGTATAGCACTCAAGGTGGATTTACGAAACCAATCAGCGATTGACATGCTACGCGTTACCACGCCATTTTCTCCCCAAAGATAATGAAAGTTGTCTCTTCAACACCAGAAACAGCTTTGTGGGGGGGGGGGGGGGGGTTGCGATAGTTCGATACAGAGCACAGCACTGCATTTAATGACGGTATACTGCGGATCATTGACTACCTTGAGAAGCTCCATTTTCCATTAACAGGAGGGCATGCCCTTAGAAAACCAACAGGGTCGCAGTACCCTCCTGACAGGTTCTCGATCCTTGTGAATGAGATTTGCTCCTCAAAGGCATCTGCAATCACCGATTATTCTAACTGTGGTATGGTATCACTTACCTAATGTCCTTACTAAAAGGATGGGAGAGAGCTGCCAGTAGCCACAGGATCTTCTCTATTACTATTAATGCTATTCTTATTCGACCCCGTTTATGTTGGTGTTGGGGAGGAGCAAGTTGGAATGCACCAAGGCACACATAACTTACGTTTACGCTGATTCTGATGAGGCTGATACGATGATGATGACGGAGGAGGATACTGCGGTGCTACCAGGTCAGACCGATGGGAACAGCCAGGCTGTGGTAGTGGTTCCCAATGCTGTTGTTGCTGCTGCAGACCCGACCCGGTAACTTGAGAGGTGGTGGTTAGTTGCTCAGGTCACGGATGCCAGAGCGGCGGCGGCTGCGGCTTGCCACTCAACGACTAGCGACATCCTTATAGGTGATGCGTGCCTTATCGAGCACCTCTTTGGGGAGCGAGAAGGTTTAGCCACCACCGGTATGCGCACCACACTGTGTTGTGGCTGCAGAGACGCGACCACTGTAGAAGAAGAGATAAAAAAATAATAGTTTAATAGTTAAGTACATTCCTCACTGCTGCTGGTGCAGTGAAAGAAAGAATTCTGACGATCGCAAGGTTATAAGCTCTGACTCCAAGGCATTAATATTTCATCGGGCGACTCCACCACACCCTCAAAGAAGTCACCATCATCATCATCATCATCATCTAATAGGGCCAGATCACAGCCCCTTTCCTCCTCTAGTTCAGTGGGTCTTTCTCTGACCCATTCAGGCATGTCATCATCCCTGTCAGAATCGACATCTGGCAATTGGTCTGTCTCGCCAACAACAACAACAAAAACAGCAAACAAATTATATAAACCAAAAAACAAGTATGAAATAATAAAATTTTATATCGCTACTATGAAAGAACAAATTACAATGAAAATTATACTCATATGGGAATTCTGGCTGCGAACCCACCACAGGAGGCTTGACTTTGAGAGTCTACCACGGTCCAGCCTCCTCCTGTCTCTCCTCACACTCCAAGATAAAATCCTGGATTTGTACTATAGCAAGGAGACAGAATTAATAAGTCGAATTATTTAACACACGCACGAAAATTTACACTCAAAATACAAATTATTTACTCACTTGGTAACCCTACTACCCCTCTTGCCGCTACTCTCTTAATCGTTGCTGCTGCTACCTCTCTTCATACTGGAAAAAAGAAACACGTACACACAGAGATGACGGTACACACAACAAGGTGGACTGAGGACAATGGATGTGGGTTGTGGGTTTGTATGTATATCGACTGTGGCGACCAATGAGAGAGCTTCATTTGAATGTACAGCCAATGAGAAGCTTTTATGGAACGTCACTATTTTTGGAAGGGCTTGATGTGACCTAGTCTCTCATTCCACATAACAAGAATGTTTTTATGATTAACGGTGTTTTCGCAAGCGTGCACATACATGGTGAAGGCTTTTAGCGGTGAGAAGTTTACCATTTCTGAGACGTATGTTGAAAGCAGGACATTGCGATTTCCGGAAAGGGTAACACGTGATGGTTCAAATGGCTCTGAGCACTATGGGACTCATCATCTAAGGTCATCAGCCCCCTAGAACTTAGAACTACTTAAACCTAACTAATCTAAGGACATTACACATCCGTATCCGAGCAGGATTCGAACCTGGTACCGTAGCGGTCGCGCGGCTCCAGACTGAAGCGTCTAGAACTGCTCAGCCACACTGGCTGGCTAACACGTGATACCTCGTTAGGACCATCAGGAGGAAGGTGTCACTCTGGGCTTTTTTAGCAAACAGGTCCTGTTTGGACACGAATTTCCATGCATACAAGCTGAGACATTACGGAAGCTACTGCAAAAGCGATGGTTAACTACATAGGTAGGAATGATCATCAAAATAAAATAAGAGAAATCAGAGCTCGAACGGAAAGGTTTAGGTGTTCGTTTTTCCCACGCGCTGTTCGGGAGTGGAATGGTAGAGAGATAGTATGATTGTGGTTCGATGAACCCTCTGCCAAGCACTTAAATGTGAATTGCAGAGTAGTCATGTAGATGTAGATGTAGATGTAGACGTCATGGCAGGAAGTTCAAATTTTGGCAGATAGATAGGTCAATTGGGCTACCTCCATTAACCTAACTCCCTCCCCTCCCCCTCCCCCCTCCCCCTCCCTCTCCTCTCCACCAGAATATGGCGGGAAGTTCAAATTTTGGCTTGAAAATGGTCACTTGGGCTACCCCCACTAACCTAAATCACCAAGATAATGCATGTAAAACGTTCTGCAGACACGCTCACTAATTGTAAACTGTCGAAATAACGCATTGCACAGCCTACAGACCTGTTCACAAAATAATGGAACAAACACGTCCACTACACGTGAAATTGTCAAAAAATAATGCATATTTAACGGTTTGCCAAGTAACAACGCTTGAACAGCCGAAAATAACGCACTGCACAAACACTCATTGCACATGGAAAACGCTTTCGAACTATCATTAAGAAATTCGACCGCGACATATCAGCGAATTGTTCCCTACAGAGATCCAACACACGCACATGCCAGTATGGTCTGCCCTGCAAAACGACAACAAGGTACCAGACCATGCACAGGTTTCTGTTTGGGTCCCACTAGCATGAGGTGCCGGCATCTCTTTCATGCATGACACCTGAGAAATACCTGTTGAAACGTGTGTTCACCTAGGCACTGTTGCTGGTGCGATGACACATAGTTGTGGGTCCAGTGCCGAGAGAGATGTTTGCGTAGCAGCTCACCCTCACAGACGCAGCTAAAAAGTTCTCAATGTTATACTGATGTTACATGTCTACATAAATAACAGCCAAGTCTCCCTCTGGACGCACTACAGAAATCTGTTGCAGTGCTTCCCAGAGTAATACTGGGAGCATTCTCCCTAGTGCTCCTAACGGGACAGCTGTCCTGCATGCGAGATGCCTCCATCTGCATACATGTTTACCCAGCCCCCAGGCGTACCTGCCGGTCCAGCATCAAACGATAGATGTTTGCGTAGCGACTCACCTGTGCAGGTGCGGCTAAAAGGTTCTCAATGTTATACTGATGTCACATGTCTATGTAAATAAGAGCCAAGTCTACCTCTCAGAATTAGTAAAGTGCCCCAGAAATAGTTAATGGTCGCGACATTGCCACATCTATCAAAACCATCTTGGATACGCCATATTGAATAAATTTGGCAACAATGCAGAGTGGGGTGACGCCGGCCTTGCCCTACTACTAATGTTTGTAAATAGGACCATGTATTGTAAGTAGCTTGTTCACTCTCAGCCATGAGCTATGACCAAAAGCACAACAAAATTACTCTTGGCAAACCTCAGTGCTGATTTCCTATAAAGACTCTTATGAGAGAGGATCCGCCAAACGGGTCCAAGGTGATGCAGTGGATAGCGCAGTTGAGTGCAAGTACATTGGGTCATGAGTTTGATTTCTGAAAGGATCGTGTATTTTTAAAAGTTGCACACGATATAAGAGAATAGAGTTAGCAAAAAAATCATTGTAGTACTTGTTTTGATAGTGGGATATTATATATGTAGCTTCACATTAATCTCAGCCTGACAAGAGAATGGTCCTATAAGACATGTTGAAACCCATCTTGAAATTTTTTACACAGGAAGAAGACAATGAAAGAAATGCATGGCCAAAAATTTAGATGCTAAGAGGCACTGCAAGTATTTTGTAAAAAATCTTGAAGTTACACATTTTTACCGCCTGAAGAACAGCTTATAACAGCGGTTTCTACAGCCCTGTCCACCTAGCGCTCGACTTGGCGAATCTAGAGAGCCTATTTACAGGCTCCCTAGGCGCTTAGTGCAGAGCGCTCATCTGCTCATTCAGTAGCACCCAGCGGCACACCGTGGAGCGTCTTCACGGCGGTGTGACCGCAGTATACGATGTGACCGGAAGCTAAGCAAGAATATCCCTATCCTATGAAATGTAAATTATGTCCTCTGCAGTGCATAATTCCCCGATATCCCGTCCTCTGAATGTTTTCAATTTCTTCCACGTATCCAAGTTTTATAGACAATTTCCATCAACAATTTCCGTCCTAGAAACAAGCTCCATCAACAATTATCGTTTACATTACCACCCATGAATTAACCACTAAACTCGATTTTACGCGAAAATTCAGAATTCCCACAAAAATTCGAAATTACCGCCAATAAGGCAGGTGGGCTAGGGCGAAGGGGAGGGGACCCACGAGCCGGCTGGGGAAAATATATGAAGTCATCGGGGGGGGGGGGGGGTTAATTAATTAATCAATTAATTATTTGCATATCAATTTGACATCAGTTTCTTACCAAAATTGGTGTCGGATGATCCCTATTACTCCATTACTGACACATACGAAGCAAATTAATACGAGATAATACTTACCCCTCATGTCATACTAAACAGGTCAGAACATTGTTGTAGAAGCAACTAAAAAGCATAAAAATTAAAAAGTATGCAACACCCTCAAGACTGGTGAAATTTTACAGAAGCTCGAAATGTAGGGTGAACTACAATGGTAGAAGCTTTTAATATTTTCCTCAACGAAACTGCGTCTCGAAGTCTGGCCGAAAATCCAGAGAGATTCTGGTCGTATGTAAAGTGCACCAGAGGAAATACACAATGGTGATGAATACTGAAGACAGCGCCACTAAAGCAGAGTTACTAAATACGGTTTTCCGAGACTCCTCCAACAAAGAACACGAAGTAAATATTCCAGAAATCGAACCAATAGCAACTGCCAACATGAGTAACTTAGAGGTAGATATCCTCGGTGTAGCAAAGTAGCTTAAATCACTTAATAAAGGCAAGCTCTCCGGTCCTGACTATATACCAGTCAGGTTCCTCTCACAGTGCACTGATACAATAGCTCCATATTTTGCAATCATATACAAACGATCGCTCGACGAAATATCTGTACCTAATGACTGGAAAGTTGCACAAGTCACAGCAATAGCCAGAAAAGGAAATAGGAGTAATCCGCTGAATTACAGACCAATATCCCTAAAGTCGATTTGCTGTTGGATTTTGAAAATATACTGTGTTCGAAGAAAACGATTTATTGACAAACAGCCAACAAGGATTCAGCAAATATCGTTCTTGTGAAACACAATTACCTCTTTAGTCTCACGAAATAATGAGTGCTATTAACAGGCAATGTCAAATTGATTCCATATTTTTAGATTTCCAGAAGGCCTATGACACCATACCTCACAAAGGACTTCTAATGAAATTGTATTCCTATGACTACCTTCTCAGTTGTGCGACTGGATACGTGGTTTCCCGTCAGAAACATCACAGTTCGTAGTAATTGGCAGAGAGTCACCGAATAAAACAGAAGTAATAACTGCCGTTCCCCAATGAAGTGTTATAGACCCTCTGCCGATTCTCATCACTATAAACGACACAGGAGACAACCTGAGCAGACCTCTTAGATTATTTGCAGAAGATGCTCCTATTTACCGTCTTGTAAAGTCATCAGATGATCAAAACAAATTGCAAAACTATTTAGACAAGATGTCTGTATAGTGCGAAAAGTGACAATTGACTCTAAATAATGAACAGTGTGAATTCATCCACATGAGTACGAAAATGAATCCGTTAAATTTCCGCTACACAGTAAATCACACAACTCTGTAGGCTACAAATGCAACTAATTAATTAGGGATTCCAATTATGAATAAGCTAATTTTCAACGACCACATAGGCAATGTTGCGGATAAAGCAAACCAAAGACAACGATTACTGGCAGAGCACTGTGAAAATGCTACAGATCCACTAAAGAGACTGCCTACACTACTCTTGTACGTCCTCTTCTGGAGTACTGTTGTGCAGTGTGGGATGAAAAATGTTCAAATGTGTGTGAAATTTTATGGGACTTAACTGCTAAGGTCATCAGTCCCTAAACTTACACACTACTTAACCTAAATTATCCTAAGGACAAACACACACACCCATGCCTGGGGGAGGAGTCGAACCTCCGCCGGGACCAGCCGCACAGCCCATGACTGCAGCGACCAAGACCGCTCGGCTAATCCCGCGCGGCAGTGTGGGATCCACATCAAATAGGATCGATGATGGGCATCAAAAAGTTTCAAAAAAAGGCTGCTCGTTTTGTACAATCACGAAACAGGGGAGAGAGCGCCACGGATGTGATACGTGAAATGGAGTGGCAATCATTAAAACAAAAGCGTTTTTCGTTGCGGCAGGATCTTCTCATGAAATTTCAATCACCAACTGTCTCCTCAGAGTGTAAAAATATTTCGTTGGCGCCCACCTACTCAGGGAGGAATGATCATCATAATAAAATATCAGAAATCAGAGCTCTGACGGTGAGATTTAAGTGTTCGTTTTTCCCGCGCACTGTTCAAGGCACTTAATCGTGAATTTCAGAGTAATCATAAATATGTTGATGTACATGTAGCGCTCCCCGGTTTCATGAACGACCTGTAGTACCCCTTCATTAAGTGCAAAACAGTTCTGTACTATGAACTTACGCACCCCAGAAAGGGGGCGGCAGTGCTGTTGAGGAAAAGAGCATAGTCCAAATCTGAGCGGCCATTAGTGTGACACTGCGGTGTGAGTCAGTCGCAGGGAGGTTCGGAGCTTTTCCCAAATTACATCACCTACAACTTTAACATTTTTACATTCAAGGTCACCATACCCATATATACACATACCTTCTTGTTCGTTAATTTTACGATGGTTCTTAGTCCTTAATACTAATGGCATTGTACAGTGTGTAAACTTTTAGATGGCAGACCTCTCCCTAGTCCTGAATCGGTAGATGTCGGTAAACGTCGGGAGCCTTCGGTAGGCACGCAGTTTCGACTGCTGCCAACAGTACGTAGCTGACTGTGTTGTACAAGGTAGCCATTGTCATCTGCTTCGTTATTGTTTTGCGCTGTACTGTTCTGCGTGTTTTTATTGTGCAGTTGTGCTAAACATTATCAAAATAAGTGAAGAGGCAGTTGCTGGCCCATCTCGGGAGTCGCCAACAACCCCTACCTACCGGTACGTAGCGATGCTCGCAAAATTATATTGCGTGTGATTGAATGCTGCGAAAAGGGAAAGGGAGCAGAAAAAATTGCTTCACCCCATTTACAAATCTTCAGTGAGAGCTGCTACATACACAGGACAAAGCATGTGTAGCATTGGAAGATTATAACGGTTTTCCAAGAATAATCCTGGCGTATCACCACAAATGCCTGGCAAGAAAAGGTGAGTTTCCATTTCAGATATTTTGTTCGCGATCACTTTGTAGGAGCCCCATATGTCGTGCGAATTACCTTATATTTCATTTTTCCTTGTTACCGTATTGCTTTGTATGGAAACACCACTGGTTATTGTATTATTTCGAAACACATTCATATTACAGTACGCTTCCAAATTCAAAAAAATACATGCAGTGCAGAAGGAATTTTCTTATAAATCTTTCTCTCTCTTTTAACTTAGGAAAAGAAGTGGAGAAATCGATGATTTCAACCAGCATGTCATTCGCGACACGATAGCGGAATTTTATTCAGTGCAGAAGACTGTGCCGAGCCCGCGAACACTGCTTCCAGTTTTGCACGACAAAATAGGCTGGAAGTGGAGTATTGTCTCGCTGAGAAAAGTACTTTTGTCTATGGGATTCATATGGCATAAGGTGGAAAACAAGAGGAACGTGTTGTTAGAACGTCCAGACATTGTGCACTGAAAAAAAAAAAATTACGAGCAGTGGGAACCGAACCCGGGTCTGCTGTATGACAAGCCTATACCCTTTCTTTTCTTTTTTTTTTTAAATCTCATTTTGTTCGCTTTCGTTCGTTGCATCTGCTCGGGGCGGACGTCGGAAGACATCCATTTTAGTTTGGTGATGATCAATTAACTCAGTTTTTTTTATCACAGGGGGCTGCTAACCCTCTGACCGAGCACACTGAGCTACCGTGCAGGCATACCTAATCAATTGCGCAATGCATGATTCAGTGACGTAACTGATGAAATATTGTCCATTACTCTTTTCAGGCATTCGCAGAACAACTCACCAAA
This sequence comes from Schistocerca piceifrons, assembly GCF_021461385.2. NCBI lineage: Eukaryota > Metazoa > Arthropoda > Insecta > Orthoptera > Acrididae > Schistocerca > Schistocerca piceifrons. Next base: position 368,172,785 of record NC_060149.1, read on the forward strand.
GTTTCATTGCAACCTGATGAATGGTTTGTGAGCGCATAGTAGACAAACATACATACATTCATTTATATATATATATATATATGGCTCTGAGCACTATGGGACTCAACTGCTGAGGTCATTAGTCCCCCAGAACTTAGAACTAGTTAAACCTAACTAACCTAAGGACATCACAAACATCCATGCCCGAGGCAGGATTCGAACCTGCGACCATAGCGGTCTTGCAGTTCCAGACTGCAGCACCTTTAACCGCACGGCCACTTCGGCCGGCCTATATATATATATTTTAATGTACATGACGATTTCAGTTTCGTTTACAAACAACATTTAAAGCGAGTTTTACTTCCAAACCTTTCGTCTGCTTTCGTGTAAGCATGACGCTCAATTTGTAGTGCCAGCACTGCAACTGGTAGGCGTGCCTTGTTCCGACCACCCCCCCCCCCCCTCCTCAACGGCTCCTCTCCCCTCGCCAGCCAATGCTTGCTTCCTCCTCTCCCCGCACTCCCCTCACAACTCTGCCGTCTTACAGTTAACACACTGTACACACATCAAAAAAAGTTTTTCATCAGCCCGGTTCCCAGAACTGAAGATAGATGTCTCAATTCTGGTACGACACTTATTAGAATCACCAATGTCATTGCCTTCGAGCAGCATCCCTCATTGAAGGAGTACATTCATATTTATACCGAAAAGAGGTCTCTCGTGACTTTTGACTCTGTCATTGATCTGTAAAAATCTTTTTCAAACTGCGTTTTCGGCAACTCGATGTAAAATTTTAGAAGCTACCGCGGAAGTCATTTAGTTTACTAGTGAGTGGGGCATTACAGTACAAGAGATCACATCATGAGGCCAAACTTCAATAAAGGATTAGTCACTGTGGAGATGGCTAAGATTTCAGTGCAGTTCAAAAAGCCTGTCTATATCGATAGATGTATTATGGACCTCTCCAAGCTCCACATGTACCGATTCCACTGTGAGTTTGCAAAATCAAACATCACTGATCCCAGAGTAGTTTATAAGGATACAGACGCTTTCATCTACTGGGTAAAATACTGCAATCCATATGAAGTAATTAGGTACAATCCCGAGGCATTCGGCTGATAAGCCTTACAGCATAATACCCCAGAACAAGAAGGTTATCGGCCTGATGATAGACAAAGCGATTGACGCGCAGATTGTGGATTTTGTGGAGCTCAGATCCAAAATGTATGCATACTGTAAAGTCGAGTGTAGTGCTACAGCGCAAGAGATTACATTGCCAGGCCAAATTTCAAGCGATCAACAATCTTCAGAGGAGGTCTATTTGCTGTGCAATTCACAAAGGCTATCTATATCTGTATCTGTGTTCTGGACCTCTCCAAACTCCAGATGTACTGATTCCACTATGAGTTTGCAAAGCCAGACTGCACCGGTATCAAGTCAGCTTACATGGATACAGACAGTCCCATTTACTGGGTGAACAGCTACAACCCATATAAAGCACTCGAAACATTTGGATACGCTCCCGATAAACTTTATGGAAAAACATCACAAAATAAGAAGATTATAGCATTTGTGGGTTTCGGGGCAAACATGTATGCATACCGCATACATCCAGGTAACACCCAGAAGCGGGCTAAGAATGTGCAAAATGTGGCCCCAAAGGCTCTCATAATAAAATATTACGACAGGGGTCTGCTCCACATTTGGTGCACCAGGTAATATTTTAATTGCGAGGCGATCGGATGCATACTGCACCGCAGCTGAAAGTTGGAGTATTGTGGCATGAGGACAAATAGTTGATTGATGACAACAGGATTAGGACCTTGCTGTACTCACAGTATTCATTTAGTGATTGAGTGTGTGACTGTGTATTTATTTATTTGTAAATAGTGGTTGTGTGTGTATGAGTGTTTGCGGAATGGGTGGATGAATTGCTTGTCGTAGCTGTGTGTGTGCGGTTTTTCTTCACGTGCTACTACTAGTTGTTACTTTCCATATATATTGTATACAGAAAACCGATTCATGAGTTGAACCTTATCAGTGATCAAACATGTTCATAAAATAAAAAATTACCACATTAGTGGCTAATTTAGTATTTAAGTTCTTAGTGTAACTGATACTGTATTAAGGTAAGTCATAAAGAAATATAAGAAACTTTAAAAGAACAATAGGTTTGTAACTAAACCAATGTATATATGTAACAAAAATGTCATAAAAACACGTAACAAAGCAGTTTTGCAAATTATTGTTCATCAGAAAAAATGTCTTTGTAAATAACCCAACAAAGTGATTTAAAAAAATTGTAAATCAACCACTATAAATATATGTCATCAGAAACTATCAGCTATGTAAATAAACAAACAAAATAAAAAAATCTTAATAAAAAATCATACAATACTGTTAAGTAATTGTATTGCAAAAATTGTTAATTTGTTATATGATTGTTATTTTTCATGACCTTTTCATTGTAGAATTATTGTTGGTAATAAATTGTGTGTAACAACGTGAACTTCTCTCCCTGATCCACAGACTTCAAATGAAAAGGCTGATTTTAGGATCCCCACCAGCAAACATCACTATGGCGGCAGACGTGCTGGAGTGGGTACTACAGCAGGATATTGCAGAAACTTGCCATGGAAGGTGCACATGACATGTGGCAGGGGCAAATCTGCTGGCAGAGGTGTTTACCTTCAGGCAACAGAAGGCCGTTAGCCATCCAAAGCAGCTCTGCTCTGAGTTCTTTCTGTGATTGTATGACATGGGTTCGGACTTGTGCTTCCTGTAGATCGACTTGCATAATGAGTTTATTTCTCCCTCACAAGGTTCTGTTCCCCAGCTATTATCAAGCAATCGTCAGCCTGTGAAGTACCTGAGCCAGGTGTGTAGCAAAGTGATATTATGCCTGTGCAGATCCTAAACCTTTGGAATCGAACTAGTTATAAAGGATGAGGAGGGGGAGGGGGAGGGGGAGCTTGAATCTTACTGGCCCAGAGGGGGAGGTGTTTCCCACCACTTTAATGTGCTCCCATTGACAGGGTATGGGAGGGAGCAGTTTCCCGTCCTTTTAATGTGTTCTCTTTGACTGAGAGAGATAGTGGTTTCCCAACAATTTTATATCATACAGGGCAATGTGATTGGTATCAGGCTACATAATGGCCTTACTGTACTTCTTACAATTGATCCTTGTGTGTGGGTAGGGCAGATATTCCCTTCAATGTCCTTGAATGTACCACATATAATTGCCGGAGATTCTCCAGGTGGAGCGGAGTCGAGTTGACCTTGAATATAACTGGCCCAAGTGTGCTATCTGACACTGGAAGTTGTTATCAGTGACCTTGAGAGAAGGGTGTTATCTGTCACAGATCTCCTTACTATGCTACAAATCTATATAGGAATTTTGGCTGCACCACAGTAAGAAACTGGCTGAATAGGATCGTGGGAGCATTCTATGATGATATTGTGGCAAAACTGTCATCATAGCACCAGCATGAAAAATATCTAAATCGTTCCAGCAATTATTTAGTGAAGTGCACCTAGCCACTGTAATCAGTTTTCTCTTCTCACACATGATATCGTTCTACAACCCACAGACGGATGGTTTTAGAAAAAAAGGTCTCGCATGATTGGTGTACAGTACTGATAAGTACAAAAGTTACAGAGTGCAGCATTCTGTATGGCATAATTAGTTTATTTGGTAAGTGCCTGACCCATATCTGAGCGTTCAGTGCATCTTTAACTGTGTTGAGAGACTGCTGTAATACATGGGACTTCAAGTCAGTGCCAGAAAGGAGGAAACTATTGCGGAATATAATTTAACTAAAAAATATGGCATTGCAACACAAATATCTCTTAGAAATCGGACTATTTTAATAGAATATTACTGCCAGTACGAGCCAACCTTGAAATGACTTTTGGTATCATATTACAGCTTACACGATTGCGCACGTAATATTTAAGGTCACTCTACCCTCCCATCCCCACTCTCTCACCATACCCTCCCCTTCCCAATCCTTCTCCCCTCCTCCACTTTGCTCTCGCCCATTATGGTTCATTCAGGGTCTGTACACAATATCACCAGAGATCAGTCAAAAAGTAAAATAAGACTGAAAGTAAGTATTTGTTCATCACTTATTAATATTATTGTTATTAATTTACTCTATTATACTTAATTTATTTCCCAGCAGTGCAACAGACCCCAGCTGAAATGCAACAGCAACCTACAGATGCACTTTCAGATTTAGCATACCTGCTGTCGTTCGATTATTTTGTACAGCTACCTGAGCCTCCCCACAACTCGCTGAGCCTTATTTAAGTTCCATAAAAGTGCCGCTATTTGCTAACACATATAATTCGGTTGCTAGTGGATCTAAACCCATGAATGTAGGCCTAGCTCATGACAGTGACAAGGTATTATAGAAGCAGAAAACATTCAGAAGATGTCCGATCTATCTCCTACACCAATTCACATTCAGATGTTTGGGATCTGGCGGATACATGTGGAGTAGAGGTGCTTGAATTAACTTCAGAGGACACGCTCATTTACATAAAACATTCGAGTGTTGTGAATTTTTATAATCTGTACTGTGAGTTAATGATTGCTGCAGACACAGTGACAAAATGGCTCTCAGTTCTATGGGACTTAACATCTGAGGTCATCAGTCCCCTAGATCTTAGAACTAACCTAAGGACATCACACACATCCATGGCAGAGGCAGGATTCGAACCTGCGACCGTAGCAGTCGCGCGGTTCCAGACTGAAGCGCCTAGAACCGCTCGGCCACAGCAGCCGGCTACAGAGTGACACACTGGCGTCCATATTTAATAGGTGCATACTATGATTTTATAGAGTATTTGCTTGAGAATGGTGGAAGTATAAAGCAATTAGAGCAGTGTATAGACATTTGCATTCTCCAGCACCATAGTGTATAAATATGATCCTATAAGTATCAGATCTGTTGAAGCAGAATTCATGGACGATATCCCTATGTATCTTGTGGCATCTGTTGGACTGAATGCTGTGCGAGTGAGAGAATATGAAGATCTTCCGCATGATTTTTGAACGCCAGATATAAAACTGCGGGTTGTGTAAATCAACATCGATAGAAAGAACTGAATCACCCTGTATTTTCCCCGATTTCTCAGGCCAATATCGTCTCTGACCGAAGACAAAAGGTACCCAGATTTTGCTGTCGGACGAAAAACGCACTGACTGCCGTATTTCGTGAGGATTCTTACGATTCTTTAAGACATATCGCCAAAACACGGCAAGAAGACCTTTGCATCTTCATTCATATCCGAACACGAACTTTCTCTGATTGGTATGCGTTTCATATCTGTTTATCAAAATAACCGTTCTGTTGGAACACTGTTCTTAGGTATCGCTGCTCACCAGCAGGCGGTCAGGATCTGAATTTGAGATCGCGTGTGCTCTATGTACCAGGGAGCGAAAGACATTGCCGCATTGCGCATAATGGAGGAAGTAGTTAGACTGCAAATATAACTCTTTGTGAGCGTTTCCGACACACATTATCTCCCAGCGTTCAAAGAAATGCATTTTCTCTATGGAGATTACGTTGTGTAAACTCTTAGTTAGATTTTAGTTTTATTTATGCATGCATTTATTTGTTTATTTTGGTAAGATGTCAGCTGCTTTAGAATGATCATCCATATATTTCAAATGGCATTTGAAAATAGAGCTTATCTCTTAGAAATATTGCACGTGAAATGGCATCATCGATTAATTTTCCATTCATCTTCATTAACTGCGAAGACCTGTTGCTCTCGGTATATGGTGTTTGTTCGTTCTACTAAATATTCGAGATTCTTCTGACCCTAAAACCATTAAATAGTACGCTAACATTTTTTTCTCTTCCATGGTGAACTGAAAATACGAATACAGCGTGTTCAAATGCTGGACAAACATTTGTATTCCGTAGGGTCACACCGCAAGTGTATCTTCAACATACCGCCAGAAGCAGGAACGTTGGAGAGTTACCAACCACAGTGCTTTTTTTCCCAAAATCTTCCATAAATAAATTGGGTGCCATGGGGCACAGGAGACTTCTCATGGCGACACTATCAGCTTGTTCCAAATACACTCCTGGAAATTGAAATAAGAACACCGTGAATTCATTGTCCCAGGAAGGGGAAACTTTATTGACACATTCCTGGGGTCAGATACATCGCATGATCACACTGACAGAACCACAGGCACATAGACACAGGCAACAGAGCATGCACAATGTCGGCACTAGTACAGTGTATATCCACCTTTCGCAGCAATGCAGGCTGCTATTCTCCCATGGAGACGATCGTAGAGATGCTGGATGTAGTCCTGTGGAACGGCTTGCCATGCCATTTCCACCTGGCGCCTCAGTTGGACCAGCGTTCGTGCTGGACGTGCAGACCGCGTGAGACGACGCTTCATCCAGTCCCAAACATGCTCAATGGGGGACAGATCCGGAGATCTTGCTGGCCAGGGTAGTTGACTTACACCTTCTAGAGCACGTTGGGTGGCACGGGATACATGCGGACGTGCATTGTCCTGTTGGAACAGCAAGTTCCCTTGCCGATCTAGGAATGGTAGAACGATGGGTTCGATGACGGTTTGGATGTACCGTGCACTATTCAGTGTCCCCTCGACGATCACCAGTGGTGTACGGCCAGTGTAGGAGATCGCTCCCCACACCATGATGCCGGGTGTTGGTCCTGTGTGCCTCGGTCGTATGCAGTCCTGATTGTGGCGCTCACCTGCACGGCGCCAAACACGCATACGACCATCATTGGCACCAAGGCAGAAGCGACTCTCATCGCTGAAGACGACACGTCTCCATTCGTCCCTCCATTCACGCCTGTCGCGACACCACTGGAGGCGGGCTGCACGATGTTGGGGCGTGAGCGCAAGACGGCCTAACGGTGTGCGGGACCGTAGCCCAGCTTCATGGAGACGGTTGCGAATGGTCCTCGCCGATACCCCAGGAGCAACAGTGTCCCTAATTTGCTGGGAAGTGGCGGTGCGGTCCCCTACGGCACTGCGTAGGATCCTACGGTCGTGGCGTGCATCCATGCGTCGCTGCGGTCTGGTCCCAGGTCGACGGGCACGTGCACCTTCCGCCGACCACTGGCGACAACATCGATGTACTGTGGAGACCTCACGCCCCACGTGTTGAGCAATTCGGCGGTACGTCCACCCGGCCTCCCGCATGCCCACTATACGCCCTCGCTCAAAGTCCGTCAACTGCACATACGGTTCACGTCCACGCTGTCGCGGCATGCTACCAGTGTTAAAGACTGCGATGGAGCTCCGTATGCCACGGCAAACTGGCTGACACTGACGGCGGCGGTGCACAAATGCTGCGCAGCTAGCGCCATTCGACGGCCAACACCGCGGTTCCTGGTGTGTCCGCTGTGCCGTGCGTGTGATCATTGCTTGTACAGCCCTCTCGCAGTGTCCGGAGCAAGTATGGTGGGTCTGACACACCGGTGTCAATGTGTTCTTTTTTCCATTTCCAGGAGTGTACAAGTTATTAAATAAGAGGTAAACGGAGGTAACCACATGTTTAAACAAAGCCACAATGTCCTTCTCAGATCTGCTGCTAAATAGCTGTAATGAGTCATGTAGGAGAACTTACGCAAATAAGGATATAACACACTATATGTATCAGTCAGTTGTATGAAACAAACGCAATAAGATGGGTTTACGTAGAGTCGTGACAGAATTACCACACCACTAACGAAGTTGCCAGGTCTATTGGTAGATTAACGCGGACTCTTCAACGGGTCTGCAACGAATGGTGTACAACTCATAGCAACGCAGCATTGTATTAGAGCAGTGGTCGTAAAAAGATCCGTAGACGAATGCCACGCCTTGCCAATAACAGTCGATTTCAGACCCAACAGTGTGTGCTGCTGTCAGTGAATGCAAGACTATTTCAAACAGCAGTTACAGAGAAAACACTACGATTGTAAGTGCGTGGACTGGTCATTTGGAGGCTGGTACCTCGCAAAAGGCCATCGCTCACAGTAGCACATAAAACGGCGTAGCTTCAGATGGCCAGACAACTTGGACTGGGGTTGTATAATGTGGTTCAACGTGTCACGATTTGGCCTGTTTTCAAATGACGGAAGATGTCAACTGCACCAATAGCCCTCTGAGGCGCATAATCCTCTGTGTGTGAAGGGTATAGTTCAGACTATAGGAGCTTCTGTGAAGTTTGGAGGGCGTTTTTCGTGGCATGACTTGAGCTCACTCATTCAGGTTACCGTAAAGATGAACCACGATGTCAGCATTCTCGTGACCAAATGCCCTTTCCCACACATCTTCATGATAAATATGATGGGCACACTCCCATGTTCGAAGATTGCATTAGCTGTGTTCATACGTCTGCATATATACGTTCCCGGTTTAAAGAACGTTCAGGCAGCCTATCACACCGTGACTGGTCCACTAAATCACCTGATCGTAATCCTATAGAAAATATCTGGGACTGTTTGGAACAGTGGGAGGAATGTAGCAGCCAATGTTCCGGCACCCTGGTAGATCTGTGGTACGTAATCATCAATGCGTGGCTTCAGCTGGATATCGCATACCTGAAAAAACTTGTAGCCTCTCTTTCCCGCCGAATAGGGACCATTAGCAATGCTGGAGGCGGTTTTACGCGATACTAGCGTGACGTCCACTTTGCGTGACTAATCTTTTGTCCACTTCATTTCTGTTCCGGACTCAGAAGTGTGTTAAACTGATAAGATTGATCAGAGTTAAGCTGATAAGCTGAATGTTAGTGACACTGATAAGAGTGATTCGATTACACTGAACATTGAACAGTAGCCCATTACAACAGAGTGAACAGCAGGTGAGAAGGAATGCATACGTAGCTATAAATGTGAGTTCCCTCCTGGAGAAGCCTTGAAGGAAATATGAGGTAAGTGCTGCACGTCTAAAAAAAGGCCATACTCCCATAACAACGGAAGCAACCTGTTCGAATTACGGTATCAAGTACTGTCATCACAATGAAAAGAACCAGTTCGAAGGACTGTATTGAGAAAGTGATATTCTTTTTAGAACGTTTAAATTGCTACGAAGCTGAGTGACTTGCCTTTTCATGTCCCAAAAATGAACATCGTTTTGTTCCTGTGAAACGCCAATTCTGATAAGGACAAAAATATCACGGGAAAAATCTGATTCTTACACCTATAGGTAAATAGACTTACAATCTGGAATCGTGATCGGTTACGACAATGATTAGCAAAACAGAAATAACGAAAATATGTTTGGCCCTTATTAATGCAGCACGAAGAATCTTACCTCAAATTTAATGTTCGTACAGATACTACTGCAAAACTAAGGAAGGCCTAGAGCTGTGGAAGCTTTTATACTAACGTTGTACATTCATTAAGTACCTTTGTTGAAACTCAATATAAATAGTTTTTAATGAACAAATATAAAACATTTAGAAGCATCTGTTAGATTCCCTGCATTCATCACAATCATATCCCGAAATCTAAATACACTACTGGCCATTAAAATTGTTACACCAAGAAGAAATGCAGATGATAAACGGGTATTCATTGGACAAATATATTATACTTGAACTGACATGTGATTACATTTTCACGCAATTTGGGTGCATAGATCCTGAGAAATCAGTACCCTGAACAACCACCTCTGGCCGCAATAACGGCCTTGATACGCCTAGGCATTGAGTCAAACAGAGCTTGGATGACGTGTGTAGCTTCAACACGATACCACAGTTCATCAAGAGTAGTGACTGGCGTATTGTGACGAGCCAGTTCCTTGGCCACCGTTGACCAGACGTTTTCAATTGGTGAGAGATCTGGAGAATGTGCTGGCCAGGGCAGCAGTCGAACATTTTCTGTATCCAGAAAGGCCCCGTACAGGACCTGCAACATGTGGTAGTGCATTATACTGCTGAAATGTAGGGTTTCGCAGGGATCGAATGAAGGGTAGAGCCACGGGTCGTAACACATCTGAAATGTGACGTCCACTGTTCAAAGTGCCGTCAATGCGAACAAGAGGTGACCGAAACGTGTAACCAATGGCACCCCATGCCATCACGCCGGGTGATACGCCAGTATGGCGATGACGAATACACGCTTCCAATGTGCGTTCACCGCGATGTCGCCAAACACGTATGCGACCATCATGATGCTGTAAACAGAACCTAGATTCAAACGAAAAAATTACGTTTAGCCATTCGTGCACCCAGGTTCGTCGTTGAGTACACCATCGCAGGCGCTCCTGTCTGTGATGCAGTCATGGTCTCCGAGCTGATAGTCCATACTGCGGCAAACGTTGTCGAACTGTTCGTGCAGATGGTTGTCTTGCAAATGTCCCTATCTGTTGACTCAGGGATCGAGACGTGGCTGCACGATGCGTTACAGCCATGCGGATAAGATGCCTGTCATCTCGACTGCTAGTGATACGAGGCCTTTGGGATCCAGCACGGCGTTCCGTATTACCCCCCTGAACCCACCGATTCCATATTCTGCTAACAGTCATTGGATCTCGACCAACGCGAGCAGCAATGGCGCGATATGGTAAACCGCAATCGCGATAGGCTACAATCCGACCTTTATCAAAGTCGGAAACGTGATGGTACGCATTTCTCCTCCTTACACGAGGCACCACAACAACGTTTCACCGGGCAACGCCGGTCAACTGCTGTTTGTGTATGAGAAATCGGTTGGAAACTTTCCTCATGTCAGCACGTTGTAGGTGTCGCCACCGGCGCCAACCTTGTGCAAATACTGTGAAAAGCTAATCATTTGCATATCACAGCATCTTCTACCTGTCGGTTAAATTTCGCGTCTGTAGCACGTCATCTTCGTGGTGTAGCAATTTTAATGGCCAGTAGTGTAACTCTCTAACCCCTCACAAAAAAAGGGAACACAATCGTCCAATTATGTCGCTATACTCATAAAATTGAGCTCTATACTGCTGCCAGCCCAAGAAATAATTCCCATTGTTATCGACTAAATTCAGTACCGATGCCTGCAGATATTATTAAGCACCATAGAAAAGATATCAATTATTTTCCATGAGTTATAGTAGCAGCTCCATGATACACAGCTCCAATAAGCGCCAAATGTAACGTGAGGTCTGGTAAATATTCGTTGTATGAAAACAAGGGGTCAGAGAGCCCAGACAGACCCGTTTCGTTTTAGGCGACAATCGCAAATGACAAAGGAAAAATTATGTATTTACTGTCACAGGAAATGCTGTCTTTATGCATGTTACACAAAATACATTATGTGATCAAAAGTATCCGGACACCTGGCTGAAAATGACTTACAAGTTCGTGGCGTCCTCCATCCGTAATACTGGGATTCATTATGGTGTCGGCCCACCCTTAGCCTTGATGACAGCTTCCACTCTCGCAGGCATACGTTCAATCAGGTGCTGGAAGGTTTCTTGGGGAATGGCAGCCCATTCTTCGCAGAGTGCTGCACTGAGAAGAGGTATCGATGTCGGTCAGTGAGGCCTGGCACGAAGTTCGCATCCCAAAACATCCCAAAGGTCTTCTAGAGGATTCAGGTCAGGACTCTGTGCAGGCCAGTCCATTACAGGGATGTTATTGTCGTATAACCACTCCGCCACAGGCCATGCATTATGAACAGGTGCTCGGTCGTGTTGAAAGATGCAATCGCCATCCCCAAATTGCTCTTCAACAGCGGGAAGCAAGAAGGTGCTTAAAACATCAATGTAGGCCTGTCCTATGATAATGCCACGCGGAACAAGGGGTGCAAGCCCCCTCCATGAAAAACACGACCGCACCACCACACCACCGCCTCCGAATTTTACTGTTGGCACTACACACGCTGCCAGATAACGTTCACCGGGCATTCGCCACACCCACAACCTGCCATCGGATCGCCACATTGTGTTCCGTGATTCGTCACTCCACGCAACGTTTTCCCACTGTTCAATTGTCCAGTGTTTACGCTCGTTACACCAAGCGAGGCGTCGTTTGGCATTTACCGGCGTGATGTGTGGCTTATGAACAGCCGCTCGACCGTGAAATTCAAGTTTTCTCACCTCCCGCCTAACTGTCATAGTACTTGCAGTGGATTCTAATGCAGTTTGGAATTCCTGTACGATGGTCTGGATAGATGTCTGCCTATTACACATTATGACCCTCTTCAACTGTCGGCGATCTCTGTCAGTCAACAGACGAGTTCCCCATTCTGCTCTCTCACGATGTCTAATGACTACTGAGGTCTCTGATATAGAGTACCTGGCAGTAGGTGGCAGCACAATGCACCTAATATGAAAAACGTTTGTTTTTGGGGCTGTCCTGATACTTTTGATCACATAGTGTATCTTAATTGAAGGATACCAAACAGGGACTGAAAAACAAGAGACCTGTGTGTGTTTATCGACTTTAATGACACCATCTTACTGCGTCATCAAAACAATGAAACTGAAGGGAACGTTAGAGTTTATCATCCCTTTCAAGTCCAAATAATTTACGATTGTCAGCTTGTTGAAAGAATCATCCCAGAATTTCTCTGAAATGACTGAGAGTACGGAGGAAATCTAAATCAGGGTAGCTCCTCCGGGTTTTCAACCCCATTGCTCCATAACACAAATTCACTGTTTAACACACTGCGCAGCTTTGTGTAGAATAAGGTATTGCTGCGCCCCGAAAACGTTCGGCATCCGAATTTTAAAATTTTTTAAAGTTTTATTCCGTCTGCTGCCAGGCAACAGAGGCCAGCCTAGAACGATGTGCTAATCAAGCAGGCCAATGCGCAGTACTGGTGACATTATGTCGAACACGCCAGCTGGATGAGTTTGTGACGTCGTCCATGGCTGAAGTACAGGGAATAGCTACAGCCGCAACGCAGTGTGGCCGAGAGTGAAGTAAAGTCTTGAAACACGTCGCACTTGCGTGCTGTCGAAAACACACACGTTGATAATGTGACTGCGCCTAGCAACCTGTGTTCGATGAGGAGCCACGGAGCGAGCCAGGAAAAGCTGACGGGACGACTGATGTGGAACAAATTCACTATTCACTCGCAGAAAGGCCACGTCAGAAACGTAGCAAGAAGTATGTAAATAATCAAGCCTAGAAGCATGTTTGGCAGGGGCTCTGTCTGTGACATGGAGGAGGCGTTGATGGTGGCTGTCGAGCGAACTATGAGGGGCGTTTGAAAAGTCCGTGCAAAAATAAAAACTACTTATGTGTTTGGGGTAAACCTTTTTTTAATTTTTCGACATAGTCTCCGTTTAGACTTATACACTTCGTCCAACGCTTTTCTAATTTGTTGATCCCTTCCGAATAATAGGAATTGTCCAAGTCTGCAAAATAGCTATTAGTTGCTGCAGTCACCTCCTCGTTTGAATAAAATCTTTGTCCCGTGAGCCATTTCTTGAAATTGGGGAACAAATAGTAGTCCGAGGGAGCCAAGTCTGGAGAGTAGGGGGATGTGGAACGAGTTGGAATCTTATTTGCATTCATTTTCCAACCACAGCTGCTGAGGTGTGTGCTGGTGCATTGTCGTGATGGAAAAAGACTTTTTTGCGGTCCGATCGCCGGCGTTTTTCTTGCAGTTCGATTTTCAAACCGTCCAATAACAATGCTGCTGCTACTACTAAGGAGGCCGTTGTTGCTCTAACAGAGCAAGAACGAATGTTAACAGATGAGAACTCTCGTCAAAAGCAGGAGCATGACGAACTCCTTCATAGATCTGAGACTTTGCAAGTCGTTCAGTTTCAATTAAAATCCGAGTCAGTGGAAAATATGGTATAGTTGGGGTTATCTTCTTTTTTTTTTTTTGATCCAATTCTAGCCGCAATTATAAACCTCTTTTGGGTAAATCAACAGAAGACGTGTCAATATTCGTTGTTGATATTACAGCTGCTGCTGAAATTAGCGGTTGGTCAGACGAAGTAACCCTTTGTGTGGCTAAGTTGCTTGTAACAGGGAAAGCCAAAACATCAGTGTTGTATCATGAGACCCACGCTAAGGCACAGTCGTTCAGTAGCCGGTTGCTGGACTGCATGAGCGTTACCAAAAACAAAATAGCACACGGTTTTTTTACGAGAACTCAGTACTTTATCTTTGAAATGTAATGAGTCGGTGGAAGTCTTTTCAGACAGGAGTCGCAAAGACATATGTGTCTATCCAGAAGTTTGAGGCCAATAACGCGCTACTGCAGGAAGCAGAAAACAGAACGTTAGAAGTTTCGTTGCGCAGGATACCGGCAGAACTATCACGAAGAGATTGAGAATCCTTTTGATTTAACAGCAGCTCCTAGAATAGCGGTGAGGTTGGCGAAGATAGATTTTGCTATAAAGCAACTGTATATTCACTTCAGAGGTCAAATGTTACAGTATCAGCGACCAGACAATTACTTCTGTGGGAAAGTTGGCCACCGAGTACCACATTAGGAAATATGAAAAGCGTAACTGGGAGAGACATCTACTAAATTCAAACAGGAATGCTTTGTCGATCGGAAAGTGGTCCTGATAGGCCATAACACTGCACAAGTTAGAGCACAGACGAAATGCTGCTCAGTGGGCTTAGAGATTAGTATAGAACAATGGTTTCTTGTACACACAGAACACACATTTTCAGTCTAGACCTTGTGAGCAGGAGACTTGGTGCACCATAATATAAGTTACTTGGAGTTGGCTGTATAAGTGTGGAGTCACTGGGTACGACGGTACTTTATTTTGCTGTTGGGCAAACAAGGTTTTGCTATGTGGGGGTGAAAGGTACTCAGCGATTCTCAGACTAGATTTTCTCGACAAACATTGTGCTAGGACTGACCTTTGATAGTGCACAGTTGACCTCAGTGATACTTTGTTTCAGTTGGGGGATACAGTTGTAAACCAAGCAATGTCGTAAAGTTTACATGTCGTGAAGGTGATGCCAGTTAAACTGCTGCCGAGATCATTAAAGATTGATTAACAGGATAAAATACTGGCAGGTATGGAAAAATTAGTGTGTGTTTCTGTAGGTATCAATTTGCCTTGTGGGATTTTCTACAAGGTTGTACCACTCTCAAGCTATGAAGGGTTTAATGCTTCACATTGTTTTGTACCCAGAAGCATATCTTGAGCGAGTAATATTAATGGAGAGTATATGTTGAAGAGCCAAAATATTATGACTACCCACTTAACAGATTGTTAGTCCATGTTTGGAACAAAATACATCACTGATTCTGCATATGAGAGATCCGACAGTTTGTTGGTATGTTGTGGAAGTCTGTGATATTAGATTTATACGTATATGTCATATAATTCGCGTAGATAACGGGCCTATGATTTGCGTAAGCGGTGATGGCGCCCGATGACTATCCAGATAGGTTCCATAGGATTTACATCAGTCGCATTTGGTCGCTGAGACATCAACATGAGTCCACTATAAAGCTCCTCAATCCACTGTGCCATGGTTCTGGCACCGAGACACAAATACTTACCCACGTGAAAGAAGACATTGCCGTCGGAGAAGACAGCAAGCTTGATGGGATGTAGGTTTTCGCAGTTGCAAGCGTGTCTTTGATTACTACCACAAGTCTCATGCAAGTGCGGGAAAGTGTCTCCCAAAGCCTAATAATGGTCCCATCAGTCTTTATCCTTGATGCGCTACACATTTCGAGCCTCCGTTCACCTCAATGATGGTGTTTGTGGAGACAACCATCGACCTAGTGTAGCAAAAGTGTGATTCACCCTAAGCGTCGACGTGTTTCCATTGATCGACATTTGAATTCTAATAGTCCCATGCCCAATACAACCGTAATGCTGTTGGGTCAACATGTGAACATGTAGGGGTGGTCTGCTGCGGAGCTCCGTGTTCAACAATTTACGATGAACGGTGTGCTCCGAAACAATTGTGCATGCACCAGCATTGTGCTCTTTTGGCAGAGATGCCACAGGCCACCATCTATCCTACTTTACAGATCAGACAAGCCTCAAAACCCCACATTCTGTGAATAGCCATGAACATTCAACCATTTAGCGCTTATCATTAGTTTCACTGTCCCACCTCTTTCCGTAGATGCTCACAATTGTCCTATTTTTTACTTTTGTGAAAAACTTGTTTTTTGAAATTATTTTCAAAACAATATTTAAAAAAGCATTTTTAGATCGTTTTCTTAGCCCCAAGAATTGTCCTATTTTTGACTTCTGTGAAAAACGCATTTTTTAAAATTATTTTCGAAACAAATTTTTAAAGAAGCATTTTTAGTTCATTTTCGTAGCCCCAAAAATTGACCTATTTTTGACTTCTGTGAAAAACGTGTTTTTTAAAATTATATTGAAGAATAAGTATATAAAATTATTTACTTTCTGCTTTAGCAGCAATAATTTTATGATGAGCTGTTGTTTATAATGTTTTTTGAGATAACACTTATTTACAGTTCTACCACATTCACAAGTAACTTCAATTTTGCTACATTCTTTCAAGCATTCTTTACATACATAACAATCTTCACCTCTTCGATATTTATCTTTATAAAATTCTTCAAATAGGAGAGAAAATTATTTTACATTTAGCTACTTTTTGAATGTAAGTAAATTATTAGAAAAATAATTTCTTAAAAAATTTCACATTGTGAACTCTATATCATGAAATTCATTGTTTTTATTTTTAAGTTTTTCATTCCTTCATATTTAAGTTTCATTTGTTCTTTTCTAATTACTTCAAGTTCCCAAGGATCAATTAATTTGTAATATCTATTTGGTAAAATAACTTATAATCATTATTAAGTTCCTTACAAATTTTTTTCTCCATATCTAGTATTTAAATATTGACAGACAGTAACATTATATAAAACATTAATTTCTAGTTCATTTAATTTTTTAATCTCTTTCGAGACACTAACGTCATTAAGCTTCTTGATTACAGTCTCCATTTATATACAATAAATTTTATCAGATTTATATATAATAATTTTTTATTAGATTTTCAATAATGAGTAATGACCATATGGTAATATATCTATTCTGTTTTCTAAAATATATCTTTTATTATCATGGGGACTCAGTGTTTTTTTGTTTACTTTAATTGTATATATTTCATGTTTTTCACTTTTAATTGAATTAAATTTTCTATATTGTTCTTTATTGTTAAATAAACAATCTTTATAATCTTCTAATCTCGTTTTTTTTTAACAACACATTTTTTAATTCCTTTAGATTTCTTTTCTATCTTGCTGCCAACTTCATAAACATACATCTTTGTTCTTAAACGACAAAATTCATCCATTATTTATCCATTACATTCATCTTTCATTTTACCAACAACTTTCTTGTTTACTTGTGGAATATTATATACATTATCTGTCGGATAATCACTTGTATCAAAATAATCAAGCATTGATTTTATATGTTCATAGAAACCTTCAGTTTTAGTATTATAAATATAGCTATCTGTATCTTGATAACATAATTCAATATTTTCTCCATATTTGGGTTAAATATTATTTTGGTTTTATTGATATGAATAGCAGAAGGTTTTCACTAAATATAGTTCTTTTTTAAAGTTTCGTTTACATACAAGTTTATCACTTACTTTACTATATGAAAGCAAATTTTATATCTTGTCTGTTTCTTATATTCTCTGTTGTTTTACCAAATACAGAATTATTCAATAATTTATAGAAATCTTTTTCAAAATCATTTCTGCCTTTAGTTCTTAATTTTCTGTTTAGATCTATATATTTCCATAACCAATCAGATTGTTTAAATTTTAAAACTTTATGTATTTTTGTAAGTTTCATTCCTAAAGATAAATATTGTTTAAGATTTTCTAGAATGTACTACATAATTACACTTTTTATCTAAAGTACTTATTAATTTACTTTTATTTGTACCTGAAACATGTTTGATTCAGGTAAATCTGGTAAATCTTTATGTAAATCATGTAATTCTTTTGGATATTCTAGATATAGTTCAAATATATATACATCTTGACTATTGTTTGACAATTCACTTATTTTTGTACAATTAAAATTATTTGGTTCCTCTTATTACATGCACCATATGGTAAATTTTGGTTCATAGCATAACCATATAAATTATTTGCATCTAGATACTTTATATAATTTGATATTTCTTTATTATTATTATCTTTTAAATATTTATTATTTGCTTTTACATATCATTTACAACATTTTGAAATTCCACCTCTTATTCTTTTTTCCACTATTAGAAGCATATCATCATCATGTAAGAATTCAAGATTTTGGTTAATAATTTTTAACATTGCACCCTAAGATAAGCCTGGTACTGTAAAATACCAAGAAGGATCTAGATTATATGTCTGTGTACATGTTTTTCTAAAATTTTCAAAAACATAGCTTAAGAATAATACATCAGGTTTAAGATATAAATCATGATATTCACCAAGATTTCTTATATTGATTTTTTTCCAAACTAATTTTGCATCTTCATAATCTCCATCACTTATGTCACAATCATTTAATTCACTATAAAATTTATATTTTGTTGGTAATTGTGTTTATTCAAATTTTTTCCAAGAATCCATGTAATCATATGGATAAACACCTTTTCTAATTACTAAGTTAAATAATTCAGGAGAAACATACTTTTTAATAATTTTGATGGATTTATCTTTAAATCTGGTGAACGTTTATCAAGTGAAGAAGCCATTAATCTAATTGTATCAACAAATCTCATTTTTAATTTTTTTGTACATTTACCAAAATGATATATTTATTTTCATTATTTGGTATTAGTTCTATTTCTTTATCATCATAACCAAGTTCTTTTACAAAAAGATGTGAATCATAACCAGATAAATTATGCTGATAAATAGGTACAAAATCAAGTTGTTTTGGTTTTAAATTACATGTAATACATAATGGAGCAAAATATTTTCCAGTTAACAATCATGATGAGGAACTATTTTATTCTCTTTTTGGTATAAGGAAATTTACATAGTGTACAAACTTAAGATTTAAGAAACATTTTGTATTCATCAAGTGTAAGTGGTTTAATTTCTTGAATTTCAGAATAAATTCTTCCAATTTCTTCAGCTTCTTGTTTTATACATTCTATAAACTTTTTATGACAATTTGGTCCTCTATAAACAAAAGGAACTTTATAATTTCCATATATATATATATATATATTTCATATTATGACAAAATTCACTTGGTTCACGTTATTGATATTTCATTGAATATGGTGTTTCTGGATTTGGTTCAAATTAACCATCTTTAAAAGTAAACTTTCAAAATCAGCATAAATAACAAATGCAACCTTTTGTGTAAATTGATAATTTTTAAAATATACAGATTCTCCCTTACCTGGCATTACAACTTTTAATGGCTTATTAGTTAAAAACTTTTTTGTGTGTTCATCTAATTTTACTTTACTATTACAATGCAATAAACATAAATCAAAAATAAATTTTACTTCAGTATGTTTAGTCATTTGATTTGATACAAGTTTAGATGAATTTTTTATGTAACAATACAGTGAATTATTATCTTTCTTGAAATGAAGTAAGATTACATCTTTTTCCTCTTTAGATTTTGTTATTTTTAATGGATAAACTTGATAATTTTCATCTTCATCATCAAATGAATAAACCTTAATAGATACATTAATTATATTATCTATTTTTGGAATATGATCAACTAGTAAAGGGAATTCAAATTTTTCAACTATTTCATCAAGAACAAGACCAACATCATTATATTTTGTTATTCTTTCAGCATTTATATCTACACGAAACAAAGCTGCTTTTATAGACAGAAAACACATTAGATCGTAATTTTTCACATTAATACAAGCTTTTTTTTATTACTTCAGGTAAATCAATTTAAGATGATCCTCTTAGTGGAACATATTTGTTAATTGCTAAGTGTATACCAATAATTCTATTCAACGACCATCCTGATCATTGTGCTTCAAAATTAGATATTTTTTCTAACATATATATTTTACCATATTTGAATTTTTTATTAAAATCTTCTTCTGTTAAAATTGTATTGTTTGGTGTTGATTGTCCAATTCCTTAAACTTTTCTCATTTACTTCATTTGTTTGTTGTTTATATTCAGAATATAAATTAAAATTTACCCTTACACCATGATATACTTTCAAATAGTCTTTAACAATCTTAAAAATTTTTGCTTTTACTGAACTTAAGAAATGATAAGAATCAAGTACATCTATATTTTTTCCAAATTTATAGTTCATAATCTGTCTGCAAATGCTTTTTCTACTAATTATTTTTTAATTGTTATTTATCTTTTGGCTTTACAAATATATTTGCAGAAAAAGGGAATATTCATTTTAATGGTTTATTTTCTTTAGTTATAAAAACATCATAAATATCATAATATGGTAAATGTTTCCAAAGATTCTCAGATTTATTATTTTTAACAATATTTGTTTGATTTGCACATACTTCGTCAGGTATACAAATATTAACAATATTTTTATAATTTTTACTTACTTCAGTTACATAATTTTTATAATTTTCACTTACTTCAGACATACAGTTTTCAAAAATATTTGTATTACTTTCACTTAATTGCTGACAGCTGAAGCAGTCTCAGGTCTATGATTAGACGTTTTGTTTCTACGAATAGTAGGATGTTTGCTAACAATAATTGAATGATTACTAATAATATACCTAATTAAATTCGTAAATTTGAATATCCTCATAAATTATTGTCTTTAAAAATTCACGAAGTCTAGAAACAGTGTATCGTTGTAGTTGACAAGTAATTTGTTCTAGTTGAACAGCAGTGTATCATTCCGGTTTGCTCTTCTAGTTACTACAAAAAAATTTAATAGATTTGTAAAAATTAATTTAATAATAAAATGATAATTATTTAATACATGGATAAGGATTATTCTTTAATAAATAATTAATCAAAAAAGAATTAGCTTAACTGTGTTGTTGTTGTGGTCTTCAGTCCTGAGACTGGTTTGATGCAGCTCTCCATGCTACTCTATCCTGTGCAAGCTTCTTCATCTCCCAGTACCTACTGCAGCCTACATCCTTCTGAATCTGCTTAGTGTATTCATCTCTTGGGCTCCCTCTACGATTTTTACCCACCATGCTGCCCTCCAATACTAAATTGGTGATCCCTCAATGTCTCAGAACATGTCCTAACAACCGATCCCTTCTTCTAGTTAAGTTGTGCCACAAGCTCTTCTCCCCAATTCTATTCAATACCTCCTCATTAGTTATGTGGACAACCCATCTAATCTTCAGCATTCTTCTGTAGCACCACATTTCGCAAGCTTCTATTCTCTTCTTGTCTAAACTATTTATTGTCCACGTTTCATTTCCATACATGGCTACACTCCATACAAATACTTTCAGAAATGAATTCCTGACATTTAAATCTATACTCGATGTGAACAAATTTTTCTTCTTCAGAAACACTTTCCTTGCCATTGCCAGTCTACATTTTATATCCTCTCTACTTCGACCACCATCAGTTATTTTGCTCCCCAAATAGCAAAACTCGTTTAGTACTTTAAGTGTCTCATTTCCTAATCTAAATCCCTCAGCATCACCCGACTTAATTCTACAACATTCCATTATCCTCGCTTTGCTTTTGTTGATGTTCATCTTATATCCTCCTTTCAAGACACTATCCATTCCGTTCACCTGCTTTTCCAAGTCCTTTGCTGTCTCTGACAGAATTACAATGTCATCGGCGAACCTCAAAGTTTTTATTTCTTCTCCATGAATTTTAATACCTACTAAGTATTTTTCTTTTGTTTCCTTCACTGCTTGCTCAATATACAGATTGAATAACATTGTGGAGAGGCTACAACCCTGTCTCACTACCTCCCCAACCACTGCTTCCCTTTCATGCCCCTCAACTCTTATAACTGTCATCTGATATCTGTACAAATTTTAAATAGCCTTTTGCTCCCTGTATTTTACCCCTGCCACCTTCAGAATTTGAAAGAGAGTATTGCAGTCAACATTGCCAAAAGCTTTCTCTAAGTCTATAAATGCTAGAAACGTAGGTTTGCCTTTCCTTAATCTTTCTTCTAAGATAAGTCGTACGGTCAGTACTGCCTCACGTGTTCCAGTATTTCTACGGAATCCAAACTGATCTTCCCCGAGGTCGGCTTCTACTAGTTTTTCCATTCATCTGTAAAGAATTCGCGTTTGTATTTTGCAGCTGTGACTTATTATACTGATAGTTCAGTAATTTTCACATCTGTCAGCACCTGCTTTCTTTGGGATTGGAATTATTACATTCTTCTTGGAGTCTGAGGGAATTTCGCCTGTCTCATACATCTTGTTCACCAGATGGTAGAGTTATGTCAGGACTGGCTCTCCCAAGGCTGTCAGTAGTTCTAATGGAATGTTGCCTACCCCTGGGGTCTTGTTCTGACTCAGGTCATTCTGTGCTCTGTCAAACTCTTCACGCAGTATCATATCTCCCATTTCATCTTCATCTACATCATCTTCGATTTCTATAATATTGTCCTCAAGAACATCGCCCCTGTATAGACCCTCTATATACTCCTTCCACCTTTCTCCTTTCCCTTCTTTACTTAGAACTGGGTTTCCATCACAGTTCTTGATATTCATGCAAGTGGTTCTCTTTTCTCCAAATATCTCTTTAATTTACCTGTAGGCAGTACCTATCTACCCCTCATGAGATAAGGCTCTACATCCTTACATCCTACAGTCCTAAGCCTGCTTCAGTTGACGCTTGCTCAATTAATGTAGAAAAAAAATTATTAGAATTGCAAAAGACTAAATTATTTAAATTTTAAATTATTCATATAAATTATTTTTAAAAATAATCATCACCATCATTCATCAGAATCAGCATAATATTCCGCTTCATCTTGAGGATCAAACATAGCATTAATATCTGTTATTTCAAATTTTACTGTTTTCAATAATACTTCTACAAATCGGACAATTTTTTTCCTTCAACCATTCATGAATACAATTTTTAAGAAAAAAATGCTTGCGGTTTGTTTTGACAAACTGATCATTATTTTCATCACTTAAACAAACAGAACAATCTATATCTTTTTCACATGCTTCAATTAGTACATAAGTTTATTGTACTTAAGTCTGCATTTTATAAGTCTTCATTTATAAGAAATTGTTTTTATTTAATTTATAATAAAAGTTAAATTATCGAATTTTTGTACTTTATCCCTACTATTTATTTTTGCAAAACTGATAAAATATATTTCTCTTAAATGGTATCGATTGTAGATGTTACCAACAAAAAGCTTACTTACAATAATAAACAAGTTTTAGTGCTTATTGATAGTAACAATAATCCTTGGTTTAAAGCAAAAGATGTTGCACAGATATTAGAGTATAAAGATACTGACGATGCAATTAGAAAACATGTTGATATTGATGAAAAGAATTTCTATAGTGATTTGAAAGAATTTTCAGATAAAAAATAACATATACAAAATCGGACAATATTCATTAATAAAAAAGGAATAGCTTCTCTAATACAAAAACATAGAACAATTACTTCAAAAAATGAAATAGAGGAACTTGTAAATTATTTTGATTTGAAACTAAATTTATTTACTCGAACAAAGGAACTAAAATTTGTTGGTATCATCATCAATTGTTTCAAGAATGAAAAATTTGAAACACAATTCTCTATTAGAAGGTATAGGACTGTTTTATATTTTACAGAATATAAAATTGCTGTTGAGTGTGATGAGAATTATCGTAATGATTGAAATATAACAGAAGAAATCGAAAGACAGGAATTCATAGAAAGTTAATTGAAGTGTAAGTTTATTTGATTTAATCCTGACAAAGAAAACTTTAAAATTTATGTTGTCATCAATAGAATACATACAAATATTTTGGAAAGAGTGATGATGAATAAATAAAATAGAGGCACACATTTAATTTTTTCAAAACTAATAAAAAATATTTCTCTTAAATGGAATCAGTTGTAGATATCATCAACAATAAGCTTACTTATAAGAATAAACGAGTATTCATGATTATTGACGAAGAAAATAATCCATGGTTTTATGCAAATGAAGTTGGTGATCTGTTATGATATGTTAGACCAAGGAATGCTATTAAAGAGAATGCTAAACAAAAATATTGTAAAACATAAGGGAATTTTGGTAGCACTATTTAAGTGCTACCTAAATACACAAAAAATTCAACAAAATTTATCAATGAACCTGTTCTCTATTCTCTAGTTATGAAATCAAAAATGCCTTTTGCAGAAGATTTTCAAGGTTGGGTTTATGAAGAACATTTATCTTCAATTAGAAAACATGGAGAATATAAGATTAGAAAAGAGATGATTGATGGCTATAAATATCAAATTAAACACAAAGATAATTGTGTACAACAACTACAAGAACTAAATAAATTAAACACAGAAATAAATTAATTGAAAGAAAATAGAATTAAAATGAAAGATGGTTATATCCAAAATTTGAGACAAACAGTTGATATTGCTTCAGAAATAATAGGTAAAATAAATTAAGAAATAAATAGTTTATTACCACATGTAGTTCCTAACACAATTGATGACAGTTTAGGACAAACATTCTTTCTTTTAAATTTATTTGATGATGAATGTTAATATTACTAATGTTTCATTAGAACACAACGAAAAAATTTACAGAAACAACTATATAAAATTGAAGATAGACATCCAAATTGTGAAGAAATGTTAAGATTGAATTATAATCCTAATTCAATATTTCTGTACCAACAAATGAAAGAAAATTTAAGTATTTTCCCTCATGTGAACTATTTCAAAATTTTGGAAAAATATATACACGAGAACAATTGGTTAATGACATTAAAATGCTTCATCAAACTGAACTTTTATATAATTACTCTATCTTAACTTGCCCAACTGTTATGTGAATTATTACAACCTAACCATTTAATAGAAACTTTATCTTCTTTCTTTCTTAAAACTTTTTCAACTAAGTATACAACTGGATATTTCGTTTTCTGTAGTTCTTGTTCATAAAAATTTCCTTTTATATCTTTTAATTTATATGTAACTGAACTAGAATAAATAACATTTTCAATTTCAAATTTTTCTGTTCACCAATGAGCTGTATATCGATTTTCAAAAAGACCTTTAAGTTTACTAATTCTAACTTTATCTACTTTTTTAAATTTAGGTTGCTCATTAGATACAATGTTACTTATTTTTAATTTTTTTCATTTACTTCTATTGGTTTCAAATTTATTGTAGAATGTTTTGTATTATTATATTCATCAATTAGATCTTTAACTAAATGTAACCATTTATAATTTCCTTAACTGTTCTGTTAAATCGTTCAACAACAGTTGCTTTTAATTCTGAAAATTTTGAATAATGATTAATGTTTTATTTTTTCATTAATTCTTTATATTCTTTGTTACAGAATTCTTTATCATTATCTGTTTGTAAATTATTTGGTTTTTATCTATAAAATTTTTTGAAAAGTATCAACTACATCCTTACTTGTTTTATCTTTAATAGGAACAGAAAATGCATATTTAGAAAAAACGTCAATTACTGTTAATAAATATTTAAACCTTTGTTTATTTTAGAAATTCTTTTTAAATTTCCAGAATCCATCTATACTAGATCAGCTTGTCATAAATCATCTATACTAAAAGAAACAAACATTTCTTCTTTTAAAATACTTTCTCATTGGTTTATGTAATTCATTAATTATATTTTCATGAACATTATTATTATTTGAACCTTCACCAGCACTTACAAAATTTTTAAGAAATTTTCTCTTTTTAGATTTACGAATTGTACAAAGACCTTCAATTCTTTGTCTATCATTTTTAGTTGTTACTCTATGTGGATTATGTGTATCAGGAAACATTTTTCACTTTAAACAATAAATATGATAAACATGTCAGGTATGATTTTCCATTTATTTACATTAAAAATTTACTAAAGTTAAAATTAATCCAAATTTTCCAATCTTGTTGATCTTCACCTACATTTTTGTGTAAGTTATTTTAAACTTCTGATTCTAATTATTCAACAAAACTTTCTACTGAATCTATTTTATTTAATGCTTTAATAGAGTTTCTTTTTTTATCGTTTGTTTTTATTATTATGTTCCAAAATACCATCTATAATACCATTTCTTTGGTTTAACTCTGAAAGAATCTTATTATAATCTTCTTTATTAGCATAGTTATTAAAAGCTATTTCTATTTCTTTTTTTCTAATAAAAATCTTGAAAGTGTTGTAGTAATCTTGTTGAATCTGACCCATTTTTTCATTAAATTGCGTATTGTTGACAAAGTTATTAAATTGTGTTAGAATGCTCATGTATTCAGATTTTGTAACATATTCCTTTTCTAAGTATTGTTTAGTAACAGCATCATAACCTCTAATTGGATCGTTTAAATCTCCTAATCTTCTACCTTTAAAATCAAGATAAGATTTTGTTAGTTTAAAAATCGCTCGTAATTCTTTCTTAAGTTGTTTAATAACACTTCCCATTTTTGGATCAAGTTTTGCACCTAGTTGTTCATTAATAACACTATCTAGTGTTCCAGCTAAGTCTTATAATACATTTCCATCACCTTTAGGCCACAGCTTATTTCAAAAAATGTCCATTTATTATATCTAAAATATCATTAAAATTATAATTTTCACACAGAAATTTTAAAACGAATAAACATAAATGCCCACATATTACTTCATCCAAACTTTGTAATCTTTCTGTATTATAATATAATTCATCTTTTCCTAAATAATTAAGTAATTGTTTTGGTGTATTACCACCAAAGAGTAAAAAACAAGTCATTTGTTTTTATTTTTATAATTACAAATCCAATGTGTACCAGGATTATCATATGTATCTAAATTTACTATACCACATTTAATTTTTAATGGTTTATTTGGCAATTCATCAATCATACATAACCATGAAAGTTATTAATTATTTATTGTTTAGTTAGTTTTTCTATATCAAAATTACTTAATGCATTAGGATATTTATCAATTACGTTTTAGAATTTTTTTTTGTTTTTTTTATTCCACTTCCTACTGCTTTCTCTTCCAATTCTAAGTCTTTTTTGTTCCTCTAATTCTTTATCACTTTCCTTCCTATTTACAACTGCATTTGCAACTGCTGCAGATCCATCAGCTAAAGAACCAGTTGTTGCTAAATAAATTAATGCAGCTAATAATAATGGTAAAAATCCGCCTTCATCTTGTGTTAGTCCTTTAACATCTTTCTTTTTTGTTAAATATTCAATAATTTTTTAACAACAGGAATACCTAATGTAATAAGTAACTTTCCACCAACTTTCTTTTTTGAACATCTGTTAGAAATGGTTCAATTGCATTTAATTGTTCATTATTTAACATTAATTTACATGACTTTGGTTTTGTTTTGCCACTAGGTAACAAAGTATAAGCAATTGCAAAGTTATTCATTTATATAGTTAAATGTTTAATAAGAATTTTTTAAAATTTATAATCCCCAACCATTCTGATCAACATTAATTGCCATACCTAATTTTCGTTTTCCAAACACTATTCCTCTAACTCCTGTTGCTGCTACTTTTTCACCAAATGAAGCATAATTTGCATACATTCTTTCTTTTGCAGCTAATTGAAGTTCGTTATCAGCTATATGTCTTTTTTCTAAATCTGTATGCAATGTCATGTGGTTTGCAAGCTTCATCTAATTGATTAATTCCTGGATCAGCAAGTGTTGGTCATTATTCAAGTTTAGTGAATGGTCCAAAGTAACTATATCCTGGTAGATGCATCTCAGGCATTGGAACATTATTAGAAAACCAGTTTACTAATACTTTTCCATATTTATCACTTTTCCAAAATGTAAGTGGAAGAGTATTAAAAAATCTAAGTAAATATGGAATTCCTTTTGGATTATCAATTATAAAATCACTAAATTTATTTGTTAACATTCATGTTATGCTAACTTTTTCATTATGATAATTCTTATTTCCAGCTAGTTCTTCACCATGAGTTACTGCTAATCTATCAATTAATTGTCTAACATCATTCATCCAAACATATTAAATTGATTTATATGTATATTTTTTAACTAAATCATGTCCAAAAGCTTCACTTAATGATGAAGAACCTGATGTCAGTTGATATCCTTTTGGAAAATATACATTAACGATTTCTTTTATCAGTTATTATATTTTTTACTTCTACCTGATTTTATTTTATTTTGATTACTTTCGGAATATAGTGCTCCTGAACAATACAATATATCTGCGTAATTTGATAAATCAACAGAATTAAACTTTTCATTTAAATCATCTACAGTAATTTGATTTTTAGTTAAAAATTCATTAATCCATCTGTACCTTCATATTCTTTCACACCAACGTTTATTCTATCACCATTAAATATTACAGGTAATTTCCCAACTAATTTAAATGCTCAAACAGGTTTTAATCCAGAAGTTGGATCTTCCCTATGATTAATATACTTTAACATTCTTTCACTTACATCTATTAACATTTTGTACCAACATTTGCTTGTGTTTCATCAACATTATCATTATCATGCTGTATCTCTTTAATTTTTGTAGCACTATCAGATTGTTTCACTTCTATTGTTTTCCTTAATTTTTTCTCTTGTTCATATTCATTAAATATATCTTAAATTTCTGATTAACTTAATGTATAATCATATTTTCCAGAAATATAATCATCAGACCAATCTTTTAATGGTTTAATTGGTGATAAGTCTCCAAAATCGTCTATATGATGACCATATGGAATCAATTGTTTTCAACTTCTGTATTTTCTTCAGTTGCTTTTAAAACATTATCACCTAAACCTTCAATACCTTGTTTTACTTTTTCAACAGCATTAATATCAGGTTGATCTTCCTTTTTGTATTGTTCATATTCTGTTCTTGGTTGATTTTTCCAAAGTTTAGATTCTTCTTTTAATTCTTCAGCTTTCTTTTTACTTTGTTTAACTTGTTTAACATCTTCTTTATCATACTTTGCAATTATTTATTAAGGAAGAGAGAAACATTAATTATGTTCAACTCTATGTTTAACATTTCTGTTTAACATTTATGTTTATGTTTTTCATTTAATGTTAAAGTTAATGTTAAGGTTAATGTTTTATTTAATGTTTATGTTGTTAAGAAATCTTGTATTTTATTTCTAAACTTACCTTCATTTGGTTTTCTAGACATATGTACTGTGAAAAATCCAAAATCATCATTCCAACATTTACTACACATTTCTTTAAAAGTATCAAACTTTAAACCTCCACCAACAACCTCATGGTAATTATGATTTACATTCGTATCATCTTGTCTAAAGATGTTTAAAAAATTTAAATTGTCTCTAACTAACTGTTTAGGTATTTTTGAATAAGTAAGAGCTAAATAAAAGCAATGTATACCTTTGTGTCTTCCTCTAGTAAAATATTCTCTAACTATAGCATGATTTTCTAGAATGAAATCATTGAATACAACGATTGAATTATCTTCACATTCATCTAAACGAATAATTTCTTCATTATTTTCAATAAAACTAACAATGTTTTCACTAATTTTATCTTCAATTTTTTTAGATTGTTTTATAAATTCTTCATATTTTGGTTGATCTAAACTTTTAGAATAAACATACAAATGATTAATTTTATTGCAGTTTAACCATCCTGCAGCTAAAATATAATTGTCAATGATTAATGTTGTATTTCCACAACCACTTGGTCCAATTATTGCACATCTAATAGAATTTGGTAAAAGTGAACCATATTTGTTTTTTAACTTATTTTCTGGAATTCTTTTTTTTGGTTCCCAATCTGTTTTATTCATTTATTTAATAGTTTTTTTGTAGTAAATGAGTAGATTATTTCAACTTAGTGATAAATCCTCAATACTTAGATAAAAGATTAAATGTTCCAATACATGATAGTTATACTAATGTTTCACTAGTTGGTTTTTATTCAACTTTCTTAACACCAAATATTACAACAAATAATAATAAACTTTATTGTGACAGAGAAATGATAGGAATTTATTCATTCGAAGAAGCCAAATATCCACATTAAAGCAGCTGAAAATTTAAACAGAATTGTTATTGAAATTCATGTAAACTTACATGTGGATATAAAAGATAGTATTGGAAGTTTTCCTTGGTTTTAATAATCAAATTGTTTTAGCTAATGAGAAAGCCATAGCTAAAGATGTTCCTAAAATAATTCCTTTCGAATTAATAATTATAAATTTTAATCTTGCTAATGGAATATGTTAAAACATAATGATCATTTTTATTAAAAAGCTAATATTATTGCTTCACTTAAACATAATGCAGAATTTGGTGGACCAATGATATATGATACAAAATATCCTGTAAATGTTCCTATTTTTAATATAATTCAAGATTTAGAAGTTACTATAACTGATGAAAGTGATAATTTAATTGTCTTTAATGGTGCTATAGCAACAGTTGTTTTAGAAATATCTTAATAAATTTTTCCTTAATAAATCAGCGATAGCTAAAGCAATCTTAGACTGTGACATGAATAAAATTGAAAGTTATCAGATTTACTCATTCCCTGTGAATGAGAAAACTAAAAGTAGTTTTAATTTTCCTAATACAGATACAGAAATTCAAATAAATATTGGCGATGTTTGTCTTCATCCAAATCATGCACAATTGTACATGAATTTTAGTATTATTCGAAATGATGGTATAGATTATCCAACTTACGATGGAAAAGCAAACAAAAAATTAATTGATAATTATGTAGCAAAACTATTTGATTTTATAATGATAAAGGAAATAATTTTTATCTAGAATTGATCATCCTTTTATTTCTTCATCTGTTTTACTTCATCTAACTTCATCTGCTACTGATAAAATAAATAGTAAAAGTCATGAAGTACTTTATCCATTATCATTACTTGGTGAATTTCTTAAAGATTATAAATAAATTATGTGGAAAGAGATTAACTGTAATTTTTACATGTAGTTCATCTTCTGGAGATGTAATTCTTCGCTGGGCTGGTAAAAATTATGCTGGAATTGAAATAAAAAACACTCTTCCTAAAGAAGGTAAAATTGTTATAGAATCTATGAAAATTCGTGTACCAGTTGTTAATATGTAACAAATTATGAACTTGAACAATGTGAAATTATTCTTAAAGATCCGAAATTACCTATTTCTTTTTATGAACTTCAAACAGAAGAAGTTGCTGGTTTATCTGGTAAAAACAGTTTTGAAGTAGATATTACAAATTACTATAACTCTACTGAATTTGATATGCCATATTTTGTTTTTATTGTATTTCAGACAAATCGTAAAAATAATCAGTTAGTTGATTCGTCATTATTTGATCATGTTAAACTGCAGAATATATATTTAAGAAGTGGCAGAAATGAAGTTTTTCCTCAAGAAATGTGGAATATTAATCCGCCAAATAATCTTCTAAAAGTATATGATGCATTTTTAGATTTTAAAAGAATTACTTTACTAAAATCAGATATTGATATTAATCCATTAAGTTTTATAACTAATTATCCAAATTATGTAATCAATACTACACGCAGAAAGAATGTTGTAACTACACAGAAAACTACTATGAAACTATGTTCAACTTTTAATGATAAAATTGCGAATGATACACTTGCTTATGTAATTATGTACGGTAAAGAATCTTACATATGACGCACAACATAGTTTGTGTACCGAAAATTTTTAATTATTAACACTTGCTTCTATATAAATGAATGAAAAACTCAAAAAATTTATAAAAGTATTAACTTCATGCTTATACACATTTTTGAAACATTTTAAGAGAGATAGAAAAAATAAAAACTGAAAAGTTTGGTATGTTTCTTATTAAATGATTTCTGATTTATTTTATTATATTTTTTCTGCAGAGTTCTTTTTATGTAGATTATGTTAGCATTTTGAATTTTTAAAATCGGTTAATATTTGACAGAAATCGTCACTTAATCTAAAGTCAAAAAGTGCTGAGTCATGAAAAACGACTTTTTTGTTTCTTAAGTTATTTTGATGAATTTCGGTATATGTCCTACTAATAGTTCCAGACGAAAGTATTTGAAGAAAAAATTCGGTTTGTTGCATTTTATATGTTTCAAGTTATCCAATTGTTGCATTTTATATGTTTCGAGCTGTACTTTCAGAACAGTAGAGACATCTGTGATCATTAGTCTGAACTAAGTAGATTCCAGCTTCTGTCAACAGATGACACTGGTGTACGTTCAATTGAAAATAACATGGGAACATACTTTACTTTCGATATAATTGTCTCTATTTATGTGTTTCTAATTTTGTTGTTCAAATCACGTTAATCAATTCTTCATGTCTGTTCTCTAATTTAAAAATGGAATAATGTTAAGAAAATAATTAATTTGAGCCTGAAATAAATTAATGAAGAAGCTGAGTTTTAGAAGATACTTTGTCAGTAGAACTCCAACTTTATATACAATCTTCAAGCTACTTTACTTCAGTCAAACTTCACACAATCATTGACCAATCAGAGTGCGCATATCAAAGGTCAATATAACATATTTGTGCGAAGAGTGTTAGCCATTTGGCAAAAACATCCAACATACTCACCTATGTACTTAATAACAGCCTGAGTAAAAAATGCGGTTCTGTTAATTCAGAACTTAGTCTTCATGTAACGCTGTGTACATAGGGTCAGAGGAGTCCGAATGACACAAAAATGTGTGCAGGACATTGTGACGCTGTTTTGCAGTTTTAAAAAATCTATAAAATGTTAATATAATTTACTTTTGTTTTAATTGATACATTTTCTTTAATTTTACTTACATTGAAAAGTAGTTGAAAATAAAGTAATTTTCTTACCTATCTGATATAATTTTTAAAAACGCGGTTTTCACAGAAGTCAAAAATAGGACAATTTTTTGGGCTAAGGAAAAGTTATAAAAATGCCTTTTTAGATATTTGTTTTAAAAATAATTTTAAAAAACACGTTTTCACAGAAGTCAAAAATAGGATAATTTTTGGGGCTAAGGAAATGATGTAAAAAATGTCTTTTTAAAAATTGTTTTTAAAATAATAGTTAATTCTCTAATTTATTTAATTACATTACATTCACCAATGCGAAATGTACGTAAAATAAATGATTTTTTATTATAGCTATTATTATATTATATTATATTATTATTAGGTAAAAGGGATAGTAGATTGTTTTTGTATGTTCTGGATCATTAAATCAATCTTTTGGTAAATAAAAAATTGTGAGCGTTAGCAAGTAATTTTTTATTTTTTATAAGATTGGTCTAGTGGTCCAGAACATACAAAAACAATCTACTTGCAAGTATTAGAGAAAGAAGACTTCGATAAGTCGAGTTTGGATAAAAGTTTCTTAGAAGTAGATACCTTAGAGGTTGCAAAGCAGCTCAAATCGCTTGATATGGGCAAGTCTTCAGGTCCAGATTTTATACCGATTAGGTTCCTTTCAGATTACGCTGATACAATAGCTCCCTACTTAGCAATCATATACAACCGCTCGCACACCGATAGATCTGTACCCACAGATTGGAAAATTGCGCAGGTCGCACCAGTGTTTAAGAAGGGTAGTAGGAGTAATCCATCGAACTACAGACCTATATCATTGATGTCGATTTGCAGTAGGGTTTTGGAGCATATACTGTATTCAAACATTATGAATCACCACGAAGGGAACGACCTATTGATATGTAATCAGCATGGTTTCAGAAAACATCGTTCTTATGCAACACAGCTAGCTCTTTATTCGCACAAAGTAACGGCCGCTATCGACAGGGGATCTCAAGTTGATTCCGTATTTCTAGATTTCCGGAAAGCTTTTGACACTGCTCCTCATAAGCGACTTCTAAGCAAGCTGTGGGCCTATGGGGTATTGTCTCAGTTGTGCGGTTCATTCGTGATTTCCTGTCAGGAAGGTCGCAGTTCATAGTAATAGATGGCAAATCATCGAGTAAAACTGAAGAGATATCAGGTGTTCCCCAGGGAAGCGTCCTGGGACCTCTGTTGTTCCTGATCTACTGTATATAAATGACCTGGGTGACAATCTGAGCAGTTCTCTTAGGTTGTTCGCAGATTATGCTGTAATTTACCATCTAGTAAGGTCATCCGAAGACCAGTATCAGTTGCAAAGCGATTTAGAAAAGATTGCTGTATGGTGTGGCAGGTGGCAGTTGACGCTAAATAACGAAAAGAGTGAGGTGATCCACATGAGTTCCAAAAGAAATCCGTTGGACTTCGATTACTCAATAAATAATACAATTCTCAAGGCTGTCAATTCAACTAAGTACCTGGGTGTTAAAATTACGAACAGCTTCAGTTGGAAAGACCACATAGATGATATTGTGGGGAAGGCGAGCCAAAGGTTGCGTTTCATTGGCAGGACACTTAAAAGATGCAACGAGTCCACTAAAGAGACAGCTTACACTACACTCGTTCGTTCTGTGTTAGAATATTGCTGCGCGGTGTGGGATCCTTACCAGGTGGGATTGACAGAGGACATCAAGAGGGTTCGGGAGTGGAATGGTAGGGAGATAGTATGATTGTGGTTTGATGAACCCTCTGCCAAGCACTTAAATGTGAATTGCAGAGTAATCATGTAGATGTAGATGTAGATGTAGAAGTCATAAGTAAACTATCGACAGAGTGGCGTGAAATGAGAAAGTGGTTCACTTGAAGGGGAGTGATCACACAATTGTGGAGGAAGTATTGTTGAGGTTTAACGACTGTTTTGTATGGATTGATGGTTACCAGCAGTTCCAGTAACTCAGTACTGTATGCCTTCTGGTGATAGTACACCGATTTACAGGGAAACATATCGCACAGCGAGACATTTACAGCCATTAATGGAGTAGTTCACTGAACAGTAGCTATACGATGAGATCACAGAACCCAGTGACAGCTCCTGGAATGCAAGTATAGTTATCATACTTGAGAAATCATTAGACTGAAGGAAGAAATAAAGGTTGTGCTGTGATTATAGGTATGTGCATGCATAAACAGTTACAAATGCTTAAATAATCGCTAACATTACAGAAATGTTGGATAATTTGGGTCACTGTTGTTACTTTACTTCTTAAAATTGGTTATCATCAGTTACAAGTAGCACCTGAGGATAGATCAAAGACAGCATTTACGGCACCATGCGGACATTATCTGTATAAGAGGATGTTGTTTGGTTTGAAAAAAACGCTTTAGCTAGTTCTCAGCGGTTATTGAATGGGTTTTAAGGGATTTCAAGCCAAATTCCTGTATGGTTTATTTAAATGACATAATAGTATTTACAAAGGATGTACAATAAGATGTGAGATGATTGGAGCATGTTTTTAGCAGATTACAGTCAACTCATTTGACGCTGAGCATGGACAAGTGATACTTGGGACACTTAATTAGTGAATGTGGCGTCCAGACCAATCTTTGTCTTACAGAAGCAATTCAAAATTTTACCACTTCACAAACAACCAAACACATACAGTTGTTCATCAGTTTATGTAACTACTACTATAAATTTTGGATTTTGCTAAAATAGCCAAAGTTGTGAACAGATTACTCGAAAAGGTATAAAATTTCAGTGGACACAGGAATTTAGCCAGCATTCGAAAAACTGATGGAGGCATTGATTTCGATCTGGCATTGTTTTCTCCCAGTTTAGGAGAAGAGTTCATCCTCTCATGTGACACTTATAATGAAGCAGTCCACTGTATTTTAAACCAAACTGTTAATGGACAGGGGCTCTAGTGGTGTGTGCGTTGAGACAATTAAATGAAGCAGAGCATAATTACTGAATAACTGCCTAGAAATTGTTACCGGTTATATATAGTATTACATATTTCCGGTGTCACTTGTATGGCAAGAAAAATTAAATTATGATGGATCATGCATTACTGAAATGGCTGCTATGTCTGAAAGACCTGTGTCGTCAGCTAACTT
Source organism: Schistocerca piceifrons (assembly GCF_021461385.2). Classification (NCBI taxonomy): domain Eukaryota; kingdom Metazoa; phylum Arthropoda; class Insecta; order Orthoptera; family Acrididae; genus Schistocerca; species Schistocerca piceifrons. The sequence continues at coordinate 368,208,675 of NC_060149.1, forward strand.
GTCGACCTCTCTAGCTCAGTGACTTTGATGATGAGGTCATGCATAAACCAGGTAGGAAACACATGGACACAGTCACGTTAAGTCACAAAGTAGCCTTGTTGAGTAAAATGGGCAATAATATGTTAGATTGGTAGCGAGCACTGGCAGAGCATAATGATTGCCAGGCTTTTAAATCACAGCAGCAATTTATAGTACGTGAGGATTTGTTGTGCAGAGCCACAAGACGCAGACCAGGAGTTGCAATTCTCAAACAGAAGTGTTACAACAGGTTCATGACCATGTATTTCCAGGTCATGGTGGTTGATGAACAATAGATAGATGTGTTGTGGAATGGTTAGAAATAGAAAGTGCGACATGTAGCAGTATGTCAAAAACTGTGTATCATGTGCACAAAGAGCGAATCTTTCACATTGGAAAATCCTTTTACAGAGGTTACCAGAAGCGGTGAAGCTATTTAAAATTATTGCTATCAATATTCTGAGACCATTCTGCGGTTATCGTCACGTTTTTTAATACTGTTTCTTGTTTTCTTCTTGTCATTAGTTCCCCTTTCAAAAGAGTAGTTCCTTTCCTCATGTGGCGAGTTCATAGGGATCCAGGGTGATGGGGATGATCTTGATTTGGTCATACTTCATCAGGAGTGGAATAGAACGCAGAACTGTCGTTCGGCCATTGAAGGCAGCTGTGTTGTTCTCTAAGCAATCAGGAGTATTGCTTACAAGTCATCAATGGGCATTAAAATCAAAAACACAAATTTGGGAAATTTGGAATGAAATTCAGATACTGGAAGATGTTTACACGGAATTATATAAAGAGGCGCAGAGAAGTGACTTTTTAGGGAAGTGCAAGGGGAGAACCATCAGTTATAGTTTACCTACGGTCAGTTAAAGGCACTGTTGTCACAGCTTGTGGATATTTTACCATGGACCGTAAGTTGGAGGAAAAGAGGTTGGTTGAACACGGGAGGAAAATTACTAAAAACGGTATCTGGGACAGCAGATGAAGAGGATGTTCAGAGATTAAATCACACACTTGGTCAGCTCCAGCAAATGTCAGACTCTATCAAAGGGGTCACAGCAAGGCATGCAACAAGATTGTCTAGTTTAGAGAAAGGAGTACTGAACAATATAAGGTTAGTACGAGAGTTAGCAACAGAGCTAACTCGGTGTACCAGTGATACAAAGAAGGTAGTGAACAGCGAACTGGAAAACATATACAGGCAGTTAAGTTCACTAGATAACAAACTGGCCATTGCAAGATTACTCCGTGCATTGGCCGATTGGTTTCGTGACACAAGGGGTGAGGTGATGGTGCTGCAGGAAACAAGACAGAACATCGTAAATGGAGAGATCAGATCAGTGTTGATTCCAGCATGGGAGTTTATATTAGGATAATGACTCATGCAGAAACAGTTCCCAGCAGAATTAAGACATCTAGCAGAAGTGACAGAAAATAATTTATCATTGTTTTTTCCATGTAGCTAGGGTAAGAGTGGGCCAAATATCTCACGAAATAAGCGCCAAACGAAAAAACTACAAAGAACTAAACTTGTCTAGCTTGAAAGGGGAAACCAGATGGCGCTATAGTTGGCCCGCTAGATGGCGCTGCCATAGGTCAAACGAATATCAACTGCGTTTTTTAAAATAGGAACCCCCATTTTTATTACATATTCGTGTAGTACGTTAAGAAATATGAATGTTTTAGTTGGACCACTTTTTTCGCTTTGTGATAGATGGCGCTGTAATAGTCACAAACATATGGCTCACAATTTTAGACGAACAGTTGGTAACAGGTAGGTTTTTTAAAGTAAAATACAGAACGTAGGTACGTTTGAACATTTTATTTATGTTGTTCCAATGTGATACATGTACCTTTGTGAACTTATTATTTCTGAGAACGCATGCTGTTACAGCGTGATTACCTGTAAATACCACATTAATGCAATAAATGCTCAAAATTATGTCCGTCAACCTCAATGCATTTGGCAATACATGTAACGACATTCCTCTCAACAGTGAGTAGTTCGCCTTCCGTAATGTTCGCACATGCATTGACAATGCGCTGACGCATGTTGTCAGGCGTTGTCGGTGGATCACGATAGCAAATATCCTTCAACTTTCCCCACAGAAAGAAATCCGGGGACGTCAGATCCGGCGAACGTGCGGTCCATGGTATGGTGCTTCAACGACCAATCCACCTGTCATGAAACATGCTATTCAATACCGCTTCAACCGCACGCGAGCTATGTGCCGGATATCAATCATGTTGGAAGTACATCGCCATTCTGTCATGCAAAAAAATGGTTCAAATGGCTCTGAGCACTATGGGACTTAACATCTGTGGTCATCAGTCCCCTAGAACTTAGAACTACTTAAACCTAACTAACCTAAGGACATCACACACATCCACGCCCGAGGCAGGATTCGAACCTGCGACCGGAGCGGTCTCGCAGTTCCAGACTGAAGCGCCTAGACCACACGGCCACACCGGCCGGCTCTGTCATGCAGTGAAACATCTTGTAGTAACATCGGTAGAACATTACATGGGAAATCAGCATACGTTGCACCATTTAGATTGCCATCGATAATATGGGGGCCAGTTATCCTTTCTCCCATAATGCCGCACCATGCATTAACCCGCCAAGGTCGCTACTGTTCCAATTGTCGATGCTGCCAAGACCCAGTTCATATTGCTGTGGTCATTTCTCTCTAATATTTCTCCTGATGAATGTATAAAAACAAGTAGTATGTGCATCACTACATCAGTTGACGTTTAGATGTGACATCATACACCCTCATTTTAATAAAAGAGTGCTTTTCAATATTAAGAGTGAACTATTTCCCCCAGTAGATCCAAGCAAGGGGGAGTGAAGTATCGCATTGATCGGTCAGGAAACATATAGCAGCATACCTAACATCACTGAAGAGAATAATAAACTATATCTAGGAAGTGGTGAAGTTGTGGAAATACCTCCTGGCTCACATGATATTAATGATTTGATTGCGTATATAAGGCTTTGAGTTACATTCAAATGTTTATGCGCTTAAAACAGAGATGAAAGCAACGAAACAGGCAACAGATTTTAGTCACAAAGGTTCAATTAGATTGTTAATAGATTCTTCGAGGAGTCAAATGTTGAAGAATAATAACTGATGAAACTTATGAGTCGAATCAAGTGAGTATTTTAACTATTAGCATGATCCGTGTTGAACGTAATATCGCAACGAATTGATAACTTAATAACAGATTAATTCACACGATTTACAGTAAGTCCAATTAACAAAATTGTGGTGGTGTTTAGCAATCCAGTATATTTCCGAATGACTGTTCAGAGATTAAACTATCTCCAGTTGAATGTCATAGGTTAGAACAGGAATCTAGTTGATTTTCATGGTGAAGAAATTAAGGTACGTATCCATCTGAAGCAACAGCATGGGCATAAATTATAAATATAGTGCACACAGCCATCAGAAGACCGCTTTGCATCAGAAGCAGAATGCAATAATAATTGACAATTGCAAGTGTCTTAAATCGAGAGGACTGGAAGCCCACAATGACATCACTCAATATAATAACTCCAGTCCAATATGACAATCGGATAATTCATCAGGATTATTACTCCCACAAACCATTCCCTTCAACAACGAAATAAAAAATCTAATTCAACATCAAGATGAGTTAACACCTCCAAGTAACAGTTTCCTTTTTTTGGAAGAAAGAATTATGTCCATAAAGAAGGATGGAAGTGCTCTGCAGTATTGCTGCTTACACATAATGCATACGCCTTTATGTTTTTATTTTTTTTTTAATAAAGAAGTTAATGGTATTAAGCTCGACTGGACAAGAGATGTTGGAAACACATCGACTCTCAAAATACATGTCTTTGCATCAATTTTGGACCTGAATGTATTACAAAACGCAGGATAATTCGTAGTTAGATCGATAGGTGGTCACTTTAGCATCTGCATGCCACTCAATTTTTACGGCCTTCTTTGAGGATAATAAATGCGTCAATAATAAATGGTTCTAGTTCAATGTGTTGTGCATAGTAATCTATACATTCAAGTAGTGCTGGAAGATGAGAATAAAATTGCGCTGGATAAATTGGCGAGGAAAGCAGCCCAATTATGAGTACCAGACAAAATCACCTGAAACTTTTGTGTACGTTGAATGCAGATGCCCAGCTAACATCAACTTTCCAGTCATGAGAATTTTTAAAGTAGCCAATCTTTCCAGATATATCAAAAGAGTCACGGATGATTAAGATGTCTGATAAACTAGAAACGCCTTGATTATTATTCCAATGATGTGAACAAACGGGAGGGCAGAATCAGAAAAAAGAATTGAGGGTAACTGACTAGTACAAACTAACCAAAGCTAAAATGTACCTAAATTCTGAGTATTTTCTATACGATAACTGGCAGATTGACTGGATCACTAACAATGTCAGTCTGCTGTACAATATGTAACGAGTTTTCTTTCCTCTTGCTATGACGACTGTTCAATCAGTAATGCAACACATTTTTTCTTGGCGAATTTCGGTTGAAAAAAAGTATAATTTGTTGTGAGACATCGTGGAATATTTCTGCTATAGTTTCATGTAGCCTTCAAAATGCGTCTGTAATGGAGTTGCATTTCAAGCAGAGACCTGTCGTTGAGTTTCTTTTGGTGGAAAACAAGAGCATCACAGATATTCATAGGCGCTTGTAGATTGTCTTCGGAGACCTGGCAGTGAACAAAAGCATGGTGAGTCATTGAGAGAGGCATCTCCCTTGTGCTGGCCGACTGCACAGAGCTGTGACGACTGCATTTTTGTACCGTGCAGACACTATCATTCAGAGTGATTGAAGGATCACAATCAGGTACCTCGCTGCACAACTGGAGGTCCCTGTTGGTAATGCTGACACATTTGTCCAGCATTTGGGTATTCAAAGTTGTGTGCCCGCTGGATTCCTTGGCGCTTAACAGAAGACAATAGGGAGCAGCAAAGGACCATTTGTGCGGGGTTGCTTGTGCATTATGAGGCTGATCGAGACAACGTTTTGTCGAACATCGTTACAGGTGATGAAACATGGGTTCATCTGTTCTAAGCGGAAACAAAACAGCAATCCATGGAGCGGCGCCACATCAAGATCAAAGCCACACTCTCAGCTGGTCAAGTCATGGCGAAGATCTTCTGGGGCTGTGAAGGGACTATGTTTGATGTCCTCCCTTGTGGTGCAACGATCGTATGTGAAGTGTATTGTGCTACCCTCAGGAAACTGACGAAACTACTTCAGTGTGTTCATCGCCTCAAAAATGCAAGCAAACTTCTACTTCTCTATGACAACGCAAGACGTTACACAGATCTGAGCACCCGAGAGGAGCTCACAAAACTTCATTGGATTGTTCTTCCTCATTCACCCTACAGCTCGGATCTCGCACCTTCCGACTTCCATCTGTTTGGCCCAATGAAAGATGCTCTCTGCGGGAAGCAGTACTTGGATGATGAGGTTATTGATGCAGAAAGACGTTGGCTCTGACGTCGACCAGTAGAGTGGTACCAAGCGGGCATACAGCCTTGCCAGTAAGCTCACGTAAGGCCGTGGCATTGAATGGATATTATTTTGAAAAACAGGATTTTGTAGCCAGAAGTGTGAGGAATAATATGGCGTATTGGAATCTTGAATAAAACGAACCTTATTTCAGAAAGACATGTGTTGTAATACTAATTGAATGGCCCTCTTATGGGGTGATTAATTTGGACGTATGCTCAGCCCTAAGAAGTTTAAGGAATTAGAACCTGTAGTGCTCCAGGCGCTACAGTCTGGAGCCGAGCGACCGCTACGGTCGCAGGTTCGAATCCTGCCTCGGACATGGATGTGTGTGATGTCCTTAGGTTAGTTAGGTTTAATTAGTTCAAAGTTCTATGCGACTCATGACCTCAGAAGTTAAGTCGCATAGTGCTCAGAGCCATTTGAACCATTTTTTGTAGTGCTCCAAGCAAAACGAGGCAGTGATATTAGGAACATCAAATGTGCGTATTGAATTTAAATCTTCACAAAACTTCTCTAAGGGCATCACAGCATTTCGATTATTGCTACATGAGCCTATTGTAAACTACTCACCTCTCACAGGAACCGTACAACGTGCAGTATAAAGATATAAGTACTGTACCACATGCGCCATTTCTCACAATGGCGTCTCAAACTGCAAACATCGTTGTGGATATTCAGGGGTTTTATGACATTTGTGGACGATTTGTGTGCAAAAATTTCGCATCCACTGGATTCTCCAACTCCCGACAAATATTAACGAAGTATTCTGTCATCGTTGCCTACCCCAAATCATTTATTACAGTACATTGTGCAACAACTCGTCGAACCATGGCAGCATCGCTCCGAACCTACGATAGAGCACGGGTTACGTCAAACGCCATCAAAAAGTGTTGTGGCTGATTGACAACAGCAGCAATTACACGTGTGCTTCAGAAAGCTTGCAAATTATCAATTATTAATAAATAATTGTTTTTTTTGAAAACATGATAAGTGTCAAATAGCCAACCAGTTACAACACAATTTTGCTTTTACCATGTTTCGATTTTGACTATGGGCGTCTTCATCAGAAAATCCACAGTTGCCTAGAAAAATTATAAATAAACACTAACATAGGGAAAATATAAGAAATAGACAGTGTTCATTCCGAACAAATCTATAAGAAGATTGTACTCACATGCAGTAACCGACAAACAAATTTAACAGCAATAATGCTCTCGTCACATAAAATATTTAATTAAGAAGTTAGTATTAAAACAACATAATATTAAAGATGTTGAAACTGACATCAAGCTGGTAACTGCCAATAGAATTGTAGCCACTTACGTGGCGTAGCAGAGTACGCGCCACTAAGGGCTGCAATAGGTAACAGTCACTGGAGGTTGCCGCACACTAACGAGCCCAAATGCCGAAGTCACCACAACGCGGACATAAAACAAGTCGCGCCATCTATTAAAAGCGAAGATTCCATCTCTTTAATTTACGAAAAATATTTTAAATAGCATATAAGTGTTCGTCTAACGTATCAACAATCAGTATTATGCAAAATGAAAACTATATTGAACAACGCAACAAATATTAGGTACATTTTTGTACGAAATGATTATAATGTAATAAATGACAAAGAGAGGGGAAAACGATATTTTAGAGTCTTCGCTGACGAAAAAGAGAAGTCAGCTTTAGGTACAAGTGCACAACACTTCTTGAGATATGCACATGTCGAGGAGGTGCTAAACTTATCGGTGTACAGTAGATATGAAAGTGTTGTGATGATATAACAGAGAGTTAAGAGGAGACATGTGTTTTTTATGCATGATGGAGCTCCAGACGGACACAGATTACGTAAATCAACTGAGCTATCAATTCTAAAGTATTTTTCTAGCGTCTGGTTTCAGTACCACGAAGGTATTGGTAAGAGAGAACGTAAACACATGCACTCCTAACTCTATATAGTTCTGCACTTAAAAAAAGTTATAATGTTAGAGCTTACACATTCCAATGTAAGAAATATATTTCTCGCATATGACATACATTCTCCTCACAAATTTCTCTACGATAAACCATGGGGACAAACTGTAAAATGAAAAAACTGCCGGCCGGTGTGGCCAAGCGGTTAAAGACGCTACAGTCTGGAACCGCGCGACCGCTACGGTCGCAGGTTCGAATCCTGCATCGGGAATGGATGTGTGTGATGTCCTTAGGTTAGTTAGGTTTAAGTAGTTCTAAGTTCTAGGGGACTGATGACCTTAGTAGTTAAGTCCCATAGTGCTCAGAGCCATTTGAACCATTTTTTGAAAAAACTGCTACCTTGCACAACATCGATTCTTTGTGATACATACACAATATAGATTCCAGAGGTGGTTAGTGCCCACTGTTCACATATGATCATAGTTCAGAAATTATGCTATGCCCGTTTCAGTTCTATACAAAATGATCGTTAGTAATGGAGAATGCCTCTTACAAGGAAACAGACAAACGCGTAGTAGCGGTGTTTGACACGTGAAATCATACATGATGCTATCACTAACTCTGTAAACAGGACATCTGTCAAACAGATGTGCACGTGAGGATTGCAGTACCTCACAAACACCTGTCACTAACTTAGCATCACCGTAGTTATGAAACTGAAGGCTCGATTTTATGCCCAAGATGCGGCATGGGAATGGAGTACGTCGGGTAACTCTTCTTTCATCTAGAGAAATGTGTCGAATGTAAAAACGATTCTCCCTATCTCCAAATGACAAAATGACAGTATGTAAGCTCAACTAGCAACAACGCACTACAAATAAAAAATGACAATCGATAAACAAACCCACAGTACCGGAATACTAACACGCAAAACAAAAACGCTACAAGCTTATGCATCAACCTAATATATAACTCGTTCTTTGACGATCCTTTATTAATAACAAGCGATAAGACTAAAGAAGTTCATGACGTCAGTATCCTTCACACAGAGAGGAAAGGCTTCAGATTTACTATTCTCGAAGAGTTAGAAATTTTCAAACACTTTGTTTTAATGATGGTTTCATTCTTAATAAACAGTTCAGTTACATAATACAAAAATTTCAACTATAAAGTCATTGCTGATTTCTCTTTTTCCTCAGAATAGACTAAAAAGTATCGTTTCCCTCCCTCTTAATTTGTTACATTGTAGTCCTTTCGTACAAAAATGTACCAATACACTTCAAATAAAAGATAAAGTAGGACACACCGCGAAGCAGCCTGTAGATATGAAACGTGATGTACATGTACGGACAAACAAATGATTACAGTTTCAGAAAAACTGGATGATTTATTCAAGAGAAAGAACTTCACAGATTGAGCAAATTAGTAACACGTTGTTCCACCTCTGGTCCTTATGTGAATAGTTATTCGGCTTGGCATGGATTGACAGAGTTGCTGACTATCCTCCAGAGGTATATCACGCCAGTTTCTGTCAATTTGGCGCATTAGATCGTCAAAATTCAGAGTTTGATGGAGGGCTCAGCACACAATGCTTCAAATATTCTCAATTGGGGAGAGATCTGGCAGCCTTTCTGGTCAAGGTAGGATTTGGCAAACAAACAGTAGAAAGTCCCGCAGTTTGTAGGAGAGCATTATCTTGCTAAAATGTTAGCTTAGGATGGGTTGTCATGAAGGACAACAAAACAGGGCGTAGAATATCATTGACGTACCGCTATGCTGTCAGGGTGCCTTGGATGACAACCAAAGGGGTCCTGCTATGAAAAGAAATGACACCTCAAACTACCACTCCTGATTGTCGGGCCGCATGGCGAGCGACAGGCAGGTTCGTATACCACCGTTTTCCAGGGCGTCTCCAGACATGTCTTCTATCTAGAACCTCATTGATTGGAGTAGAACTGTCTTCAGTGACGAGTTTCACTTCGAACTGAGCCCCAATGACCAGGAAATGCGTGTCTGGAGACACGTCGAACTTCTGTGGGATACCAACCTGAATGCTGACCGCCATACGGCCTGACACCTTGGACTGACGGCCTGAGATGGAATTTATTTCCATAGCAAGACACATTTGTTTGCCATCTGCGGCACCCTTACAGTAAAACGATACGTCGACGATATTCTACTCCCTGTTTTGTTGCCGTTTATGGCAACCCATCCTGGGCTTTCATTTCAACAATATAATGTCTACCAGCACATGGCGAGAGTTTCTGCTACTTGTCTTCGTGCTTGTCAAACTCTGCCATGGCCAGCAAGATCGCTGGATCTCTGTCCGGGTTCAAATGGCTCTGAGCACTATGGGACTCAACTGCTGTGGTCATCAGTCCCCTAGAACTTAGAACTACGTAAACCTAACTAACCTAAGGACATCACACACATCCATGCCTGAGGCAGGATTCGAACCTGTGACCGTAGCAGTCGCACGGTTCCGGACTGCGCGCCTAGAACCGCGAGACCACCGAGGCCGGCTCTGTCCGGGTGAGAATGTTTGGAGCATTATGGGTACAGCCCTCCAATGAACTCGGGTCTTTGACAATCTGACGCGCTAACTGGACAGAATTTGGTACGATATCTCGCAGTGGGATATCCAACAACTCTATCAATCAGTGCAAAACCGAATAACTGCTTACATAAGGGCCACAAGTGGACCAACGTGTTATTGACCTACTCAACTTGAGAAGCTCTTTCTCTTAAACAAATCACCCAATATTTCTGGAATTGCAATCATTTGTTTGTCTGTACATGTACATCACATCCACAGATTTCCATCCCATTCGGATTCTTCCTTCATGGTGCATCGCTTTTTTTCCTTGAGTGTATTTGCTGTTGTATTGTCCTCTTACTTACAGATATGCGAGGTGGACACTTACATGCTATTCAAAATATTTTTCGTAAATTAAACAGCTGATATCTTCGATTGTTAAGAGATGGCGTTACTTGTTTCGTATCCACATTGTGGCAATTTCGACATGTGAGCCTCTTAGTCTGATGTCCCTGCTATTCCATGCAGCTATAACTTTATTGGCAGTTACCAGCATTATCTAAGTTTCAGTGTCTTTAATTTTATGTGGTTTTAATACCTACTTCTTAGTGAGGTATTTTAGTGACGATAGCATTATTCCTCTTAAATTTTTTTGTGAGTTCCTGTACGTGAGTACATTCTTCTTATAAATCTGTTCACAGTAAAAACTGACTATTTCTTAATTTTCTCTGTGTTAGTGTCTAGTTATAATCTTTTTACTTAATTGTGGGTTTTCTGATGAAGACACCCGTAACTAGTGTTGAAACCTGGTAAAAGTAAAATTTTGTTCTAACCGGTGGCTGTTTTTACCTATCATATTCTTGTACGGTTGTGGTCTCGCAGCATTGTTTATTTGTTTTTCTTTTTTTGAAAAAGTTTTGTATTTATTTATTCACTTCATATTTTTCACCCCCACGCTTACAGCCTTCAGGTAAGTATTTAACATATGTGCCTATGCTTCTCATGTAGAACTGGCGACGTCTACCAACGTCAGAAGCAGTTGCGGTTTATGGTTGCTTGCAGCCAGGACCCGTGCAAGCCTCTCTGTAGATGGAAAAACACGTCATTTAAAATGTTAGCTAATGTACACTCCTCATTAAAAAAAAAAAAAAAAAAAAAAAAAAAAAAGGATTTCTTCTTCTCCTCCATATTTTACCGTTGCGGCCTGTCAATAAATGACGCTGTCTTTTAAAAAACATTTATTTATTCATTCAGTGTTTGCATGGTAAGTATTCAGACCGCACACCGGGGCAGGCGTCCACCACTCCAGCGAGCACTCAGATGACGCGCGAAATGGCTCGCTTGCACTAGTGGCTTGGCGAATCTCTAGTTCGAAACGCCGCCACACGGTGCCTGAAGAAACGCAACATCTGCGAAAAATCGCGTCACAGGTACACCGAGGCCAGACCAGTGTTCTGTCGAGCTCCCAGTGCTGAGGTGTACGCAGAAGAAGACCACGCGCGCAGCAGCAGATATACCGGGTGTTTATAATTAAAGTTTCAAACCGCTGTAGAAATAACACCACTGGTCAGAATGACGTCAAATTGCAACGGAATATTATCAAAGAAGGGGTAAAACGTATGACACAAGAAAAATAAATAATTACAAAATGTAGCAATAGATGGCGCTGTAAGCATCATAATTTAATACTGGTCGACTACAAATGACAAATTAATCATAAAACAATGCCTAAGGTGTACGTCTGACGTTAAACAAACTGTACTAATCAGTGTGTATGGGTGTGCAGATGTGATACCGTTAATTACGTATGCCCATCCACCACGCAAGGTCATATCACATCGGAGGGAAAAACCGGTTTTTTAAATTGTCCTGAGGCCAAAAACCGCATAAAATCATCAGTCAGATCGGTTTTGAATTTTCCTATGGCCAAAGACCGCATAAAAAGCATTAATCAAATAGGTTTTTAATTGTTCTGAGGCCAAAGACTGCATAAAAAGCATCAATCAAAAGCAAATCGGATTATTAATTTCCATGTGACTGGCGCAAAAGATGTTGAATATGCTGTCTACTGTTTTCTGCAACAAGTTGAAATCGAGAAACAGCATGTTCCACAGCTGATCAAAGTGTTTGCGATGTCACGTTCGGAATGTGTTGCGCAATGAGTGCCTTCAAAGCAGCTAAATTTGCAATCACAACACTGAACACATCTTTTAGATAGGCCCACAGCCAGAAGTGAGACGGATTAAGAACAGGTGATCGGGACGGCCAGGCTGAAGGGAAATGGCGGCTGATAATTCTAGCATTTCCGAAAAGGCACTTCAGCAGCTGCTTAACTGGATTTGCAATGTGCAGAGGTGCGCCATCTTGCACAAAAATGATCCCATCCACACATTCACGCTGCTGGAGAGCTGCAATGACGTGCAAAAGACACTCATAGTGCTTACCAGTGATAGTACAGGTAACAGGACTGGAGCACCTGTCTCTTCGAAAAAATATGGCCCTATGATAAATGATGCCGTAAACCCGCACAACACAGTGACCTTTTCAGGATGAAGTGGTACTGGTTGATTTAGGTGTAGATTTTCCGCTTTCCATATTCGACAATTCTGTGTATTGACATATCGTGTCAGATGGAAGTGGTCTTTGTCTGTCCACAAAATCCTCCATGGCCAATCATTGTCCACTTCCATGCGAGCAAGAAATTCTGAAGCAAAGTTCTCTCTTGCTGGCGGGTCAACAGGAAGCAACTCGCGCACATGGGAAATTTTGACTGGATAGCAAAGAAGGATGTTTCGTAGGATTTTACGCACCGTGATCACAGGTCTGTCAATGTTCGGGCAATTCTCCGTGCACTACACGTTTGCACACCACCACTCGTCTCCTCCTGCTCTGCTGTGGCGACTGCTTCCAGTGACATTGAATCAATCCGTTTCCACCCTCTATCAGGTTGCACACCAAAAGAACCCGTCTTTTCGAATTTCCAAGTCCGCAGCTCGTGGTCGTGCGGTAGCGTTCTCGCTTCCCACGCCCGGGTTCCCGGGTTCGATTCCCGGCGGGGTCAGGGATTTTCTCTGCCTCGTGATGACTGGGTGTTGTGTGCTGTCCTTATGGGACTGGTGACCATAGATGTTAAGTCCCGTAGTGCTCAGAGCCATTTTCGAATTTCCGAATCATTTTCTCCAGTCCCATGGCAGTCATCGTACCAACTCCTTTTTCAAACCCATCAGTGTCCGGAACTTCTGCAGAGCGACGTGTGCACACTCATCATTCTTGTAATACAGCTTTACAAGCAGAGCGCGATCCTGCATTGAGACATTCATGGCGAACGTCGCAGACGCGAAAGGAGGAAAAGCCGTGTACCCGGTGTGTTTATGCCAACTTCAATGGGTCTCGCTTTTGACAGGTGTTTTCATTTACGTATTCTGACACATACAGCGCCATCTATAGATCAATTTTAACACTATTTTTTTCTTCTGCCATACACTTTCCCCCTTTTCCGATAATATTCCATTCAAGTTGGCGTCATTCTGACCAGTGGTGTTATTTATACAGCGTTCTGAAAAATTAACTTTAATTATAGTCACCCTATACATCAAGACAGGACACGCATGCTTGTATAGTCTATAAATAAAGTGCATTGATCAGTTCCTCTTCTATTTCAGTTCAAATGGCTCTAAGCAATATGGGACTTAACATCTGGGGTATCTGTCCCCTAGACTTAGAACTACTTAAACCTAACTAACCTAAGGACATCACACACACATCCATTCCCGAGGCAGGATTCGAACCTGCGACCGTAGCAGCAGCGCGGTTCCGGACTGAAGCGTCTAGAACCGCTCGGTCACATGGCCAGCTTCTACTTCAGTCCGACCATTGACTGGTGTAACGGGTAGCCAGTGTCAAATCGACTTTGCAAGTGGTGATGGCGCCGGCAAGGGCTCTCGTTTGTCAGATGTTGATGACGCTTCCAAGCATATCATCACCGCACTTTGTTGCAATACCTCTCAACCAATTACTCCAACTACTTTCTATCATCCTTTAACGCAGACCCATAACAATTTAGAGACAAATGGTTCTCTTTTCCAGGAAAGCATCAAAGACAGCAGTCAACTTGTATGTATCCCTATTACCTCAATCGACAAATAGAAGAATGTTAAAAACGAACATCAAGCACAACCACATCGTTTTGATTGGTAGGAAGAACAGAGAAACACATTGTAAATACTGTTTGTTAGGGTTTAAAACACCTAAACAGTCTGGTACAGGGTCAAACATGCGATCTATTCTGTAGTTGTATATTGCAGCCCCCAAGCTGGTAATACAATGCTCTTAGGCTAAGGTCACTGTATAAAAATCTATAAGGTGGTTGTCGATAACTTTGGGGTCACACCAGGGTTTTGTGATCCGACATACACTGAAGTGCCAAAGAAACTTGTATAAGCATGCGTATTCAAATACAGAGATATGTAAACAGGCAGAGTACCGTGCTGCGATCGGCAACTTCCATATAAGAGAACCATTCAACGAAATATCATCGATATGGGCTTTCGGATCCAAAGGTCCACTCATGTACCCTGATGACTGTACGACATCAAGCTTTACGCCTCGCCTGGCGCCGTTGTTAGAGCGGCTACTGCTGCTACAATGGTAGCTACAAGATTTAAATGGGTTTGAACGTAGTATTAAAGTCGGCGCTCGAGCATTGGGACACAGCGTCTCCGAGGTAATGATGAAATGGGGATTTTCTCTTATGACCATTTCATAAGTGTACCGTGAATATCAGGAATCCGGTAAAACATCAAATGTCCAACATCGCTGCGGTCGGAAAACGATCCTGCAAGAATGGGACCAACGACGACTGAAGAGAGTCATTCAACGTGCCAGAAGTGCAACCCTTCCGCAAATTGCTGCTGATTTCAGTGTTGGGCCACCAACAAGTGTCAGTGTGCCAACCATTCAACGAAATATCATCGATATGGGCTTTCGGATCCGAAGGTCCACTCATGTACCCTTGATGACTGTACGACATAAAGCTTTACGCCTTGCCTGGTCCCATCAACACCAACATTGGACTGCCGATGACAGGAAACATGTTGTTGGTCGGACGAGTCTGGTTTCAAATTGTATTGAGCGGATGGGCGTGTATGGGTATGGAGACAACCTCATGAATCCATGGACCCTGCATGTAAGCAGGGGACTGTCCAAAGTGGTGGAGGCTCTGTAATGGTGTGGGGCATGTGCAGTTGGAGTGATATGAGACTCCTAATACATCTAGATGCGACTCTGATAGATGACAAGTACGTAAACATCCGTCTGATAACCTGCATCCATTTATGTCCATTTTGCGTTCCGACGGACTTTGGCAATTCCAGCAGGACAATGCGACACCCCACACGTCCATTATTACTACAGAGTGGCGCCAGGAACGCTCTTCTGAGTTTAAACAATTCCGCTGGGATGCCTTGCAATGTGCTGTTCGGAAGAGATCTCCAGTCTCCACTCACTCGTACTCGGATTTGTGGACAGACCTGCAGCATTAACGGTGTCAGTTCCCTCCAGCACTACTTCAGACATTAATCGAGTCCATGCCAAGTCGTGTTGTGGCACTTCTGCGAGCTCGCAGGGGCCCTACACGATATTAGGTAGGTGTACCAGTTTCTTTTTTTTCTTTACATTTGGTGGTCATCCACGTCAAGCACTCTGTTTCAGTCGTCTTACTGATGTCCACGAAAAATGACTGTTTTCCTGGTTCCCAATGCTTCCATGTCAATTTTTTCTCGTATCCCTCTTGCTGCCACATCCTCGTTCCTGTGTACAAGAATTTTCCTGGACCAAACAGACGTGTCAGTACTCCCTCATTCTCCATTAATTTCCCCGCAGTTTGGAATATTTTCCCTCAATTTATACAAATTTTCCGTCAATTTTCATATTTTTACCGATTTTATTTCACTTCTGCTCATATGATCATGACATCAGTTCTCGCGACATATCCTAAAATTGCTTGCAAATGTAGTACAATTGTCAAGACATAGCCCAACTGCACTCTTTTTCTGTATGTGTGTGCGCCTGTATCAGTTTCACCTGGGGAGGCCCAGATCATACTCCGAACTTACCGCCAGTGAATCCACCTTCGGACACCACCTCGGACATATAGTGAGTTGACTCAGCTTCGAAACCTATCCCGGCTGGAACGGGTGGTGGATCCACCTCTGAACCACATCCTGGCCATAACGGGAGGTGGATCCACTTTTGAACACTGTCTTGACCGGAACACGTGGTGGAAAATTCAACCTTTCCTCGACAGCAGCGGAGCAGTGTAATTGACAAAGTGTCTTTGGCGATAGTTTCCATATTTCATTATCCGTAGACCACTTTTGTGAACATTACTTTATATTTTTCAATCTGTGCAACACAGTTTTCCGCTTAAATTCTCGTAATTTGTCCATCTGTAGGAAGTGGCGGACAGCGCTCCCACACCAACAACAGCAATGTGGTGGGTAACTTCAGTAAGAACCAATCAGAATACTCACTCACAGGAAGTTCCATGATGTCAGCGAGTCCAGGACATAGTTTGTGGTGGGCATAGGAGTCTCTACAGACTGGTTCGAAGAAGATAGGGGCAGAATAAGGTATCTACAGAAAGTTTCGAGATGTCAGAGAGTCGCATGATATCTTCTTTGCTCGAGTGTTCAGAGACAAATCCAGGTAGACCAGCCTGCTCTGGTTGAGATGGGTGGGATGCTTTCCCACACCCGTCGTTGTGGCTTTAAAGCATTTTCATAGCAGCAGGTGTAGCATATCGAAAATTCACCAAAAATGCCAGCCATTTTTCTCGTCTGTAGGACAGTGCTCCGAATTCTAGGAGAATCTTTTACACATCCGATCTGCTGTGTGTCTGTATTTCTTTTCACGATCTGTTGTGGGTGTCGAAATATTTCATGAACTTTTAGATATGTAATTCTTCTGATTTTCCCATCTATGCTTGGACACCAGTGTTCTTCGAAAAGTGAGGAAAATGAAAAATATCTGCCTTAACATCTCTGACTCCAGCAGCGAATATAAACAAAGTCCACTCAGCTGCTTCAGAAGAGCGATGAACACCATAGCAACTGTAGCACTCAGAAATCTTTTTCTCTCTGACACTGCCTTTAAACAAGCAGCTAAAACTCTAAAGGTGGTGAGTGACCTCTTACAGTTACACAGGTATTTATTTATCTATTTCGAGCTGTAGGTGAAGGGAACGCTCAATTTATATGCAACAGATTTAACCAACTGTCAGAGTTGAGTGGAGAGGAGCCTCGTGTAGCTGTAGATGCAGGGAACATGCAGCAGTCCTCAGCAGTTAGGAGGCCTAGGTTAGTTGCAAAGTCTAACAGAAAGGAGAAGGTTCTGCTGCTAGGTAGTTCTCGTGGTAGAGTTGTGGGCCAGCAATTGCAGGAAGTGTTGGGGAGTGAGTACTAGGTCACCAGCATTGTGAAGCCTAGTGCAGGGTTGGCTAAAGTGACTGACAGCATAGGGGAGTTATGTAGGAATTTTACGACGGACGATCAGGTAGAGGTAGTGGGTGGAGCAGGGAACAGTCTTGATAGGGACGGGGAATATGATGTAGGTAAAGATAGCTACTCAAACTGGTGGCACTAATGTGCATTTCGTGCAACTGTTTCTGCGTCATGATCGGCCTCACATTAATGCGGCTGTTAGGCGCGTTAACATGGGGCTGAGGAGGGCGCTGATAGCAGAGGGCATGGGTCACATCTCAGTGGTACCAGTTCGGTCTATCAGCAGATTGGGTTTCACTAGGCATGGCCTGCACCTCAATAGGTATGGGAAGGGCAGCCTGGCTAAGATTATAGGTGACAGTGTAGTGGGTGGTGGATGTGGTGGTGGGGTCACTCATGGAAAAATTCCTATAGTAGTTGGTGTTAGAGCTGCACCTTTTTTAGGTTGAAGTCAGCTGATAGGTATACCTGCTTAAAGGAAGTCCCTCTAACTATGGGCTCACTTTCCAAGGATGTAATGTTTCCAAGTAGAGAAGGAATTAGCATATTTCATCAAAATATAAGAGGTATTAGAGATAAAGTTAGTGAACTGCTTATAGATGTTGACTCTGAAATTATTGGTATATTAGAGCACCACTTAAATAATTTGACAATTCAGAGGCTTCCTTTACCAGGATAAAGATTAGCTGGCTATTTCTCAAGGAGTTCCTTGCGGAGTGGGGGAGTGGCTACGTACGTAATAAACAGTATTCCATTTGAGTCCATAGACGTATCACGACACTGCACTGAACAGACATTTGAATGTTGTGCAGGGACAGTTGAATTTAGTGTAACTAAACGTCTAATTGTTGTTGTTTACAAGCCCCCTAACTCCGACTTCAGAGCATTTCTGCTCAAGCTAGAGAGGGTTCTTGATTCATTTTGTAGGAAGTACCAGAAATTAGTTATAAGTGGTGACTTCAATATTAAATTTGTATGTGATGGTGCAAGAAAAAGGATGTTGGTAGATCTCCTAAATTCATATGATCTGATGCAGACTGTACATTTTCCAACCAGGATGCAGGGGAACAGTAGCACAACCATAGACAATATTTTTATTCATTCTTCATTACTAGATGGGCATTCTGTTAGTAAAAGAGTGAATGGCCTTTCAGGTGTTTAATAATGTTATTAGGAAGGCAAAGAGTATGTGGTATGCAAATAGAATAGTTAATTCACAGGATAAAATTAAAATGCCTTTCTGAGATTGATGTCTGAAATACTCCTCTGTGACAAGAGGGAGATTGAGTCAACAATTAAATCACTGAAGACTAAGGACTCTTATGGTTATGATGGAGTGTCCATCAGAATATTAAAGTACTGTGCTGCAGTTGTTAGCTCTGTATTTAGCCGTATTTGTAATTGGCTTCTGTCTCGGGTTCTTCGGCCGACGTTCATCTAATGATTTTTCTGACGTTTCGCCAGCACGAGTGGCTGGCATTGTCAAAGCTTCACTCTCCATTGCCGGTGGTGAACTGGAGCCGAGCTCGCGGGCGCAGACTATATGTACCTGGCGCGCCAACGTCCGAGGGCTTCTCCGCGGTCATTTCCGGTGCGGTTCTCCTCTTGCTAAGTGCGACGGTCGTTCGCTGCAGTACGGGAAGCCAGGATCCGTTGACCTTAAGGCTTTCCTCTTTCTTGTTCAAACTGTTCGCGTGTTTTTGTATATCTACACCTTCTCTGAACAAGCGCGTGTGATAGTGCTTCTCTACAGCCAGAACTTCCGTGTCGGCGAATTTTATTACGTGGTCGGTCTCATTCAGTGCGTGCTCTGCCACGGCCGACTTCTCCACCTGCCCCAACCTACAATGTCGCTTATGCTCGTTGATCCTGGTGTTGATGGATCGTCCAGTCATTCCGACATAAACTTTTCCGCATGTGCATGGTATACGGTATATTCCCGACATTGCAAGTGGGTCTCTTTTCTCCTTCGCCGATCTAAGACACTCTTTGATCTTCCTTGTCGGTTTGAAAATCGTCTTTACGCCATGTTTGCGCAATATACGGCCGATTCTGTCCGTCACTCTGGGAATGTATGGCAGAAAGGCCGTACCCGACATTTCTTTTTCTGGTTCCTTACTTCGCCGAGTGTTTGGCTCTGTTACACTTCTAATATAATTTTTGGAGTACCCATTGCTCCTCAGGACAGTTTCCAGGTGTTGCATTTCTCGTTTGAGGTGTTGCGGCTCACATATTCGTCCTGCTCTCGTTACGAGCGTACTAATCATGCCTCTTTTCTGGCTCGGGTGGTGGTTTGACAGTTTGTGCAGGTATCGGTCCGTGTGTGTTGGCTTTCGATACACGCTGTGTCCCAGATTTTCGCCGTCCCTTGTGACCAGCACATCTAGAAATGGTAGTTTCTTGTCCTTTTCTACTTCCATGGTAAATGTTATGTTGGCATGGAGGCTGTTCAAGTGTCTTAGGAAGTCACCGAGCTGTTCTTCACCATGGCTCCACACCACGAAAGTATCATCGACGTACCTGTACCACACCACTTTCGTGGTGTGGAGCCATGGTGAAGAACAGCTCGGTGACTTCCTAAGACACTTGAACAGCCTCCATGCCAACATAACATTTACCATGGAAGTAGAAAAGGACAAGAAACTGCCATTTCTAGATGTGCTGGTCACAAGGGACGGCGAAAATCTGGGACACAGCGTGTATCGAAAACCGACACACACGGACCGATACCTGCACAAACTGTCAAACCACCACCCGAGCCAGAAAAGAGGCATGATTAGTACGCTCGTAACGAGAGCAGGACGAATATGTGAGCCGCAACACCTCTAACGAGAAATGCAACACCTAGAAACTGTCCTGAGGAGCAATGGGTACTCCACCCGAGACAGAAGCCAATAGGCAGTTTGTCAACAAGTGGCCACGAAAGCCTTAACAATTTCGTATTTGTAATTTTTCCTTTAGGAATGCCCAGTTTCCTAAGCGATTAAAGTACTCAGTAGTAAAGCCGCTTTATAAAAAGGGAGAAAGGAATAATGTAGATAATTTTAGACCTATTTTTATGCCATCAGTGTTTGCAAAAGTTATTTAAAAGGGCGTGTGTGTAAGGATAACTGATCGTTTTATATCACACGATTTGCTATCGAATGTACAGTTCGGCTTTAGAAGTCGTTTAAGAACTGAAAATGCTATATTCTCGTTTCTCTGTGAGATACTGGATGGGCTCAACAAAAGGTTTCGAACGCTTGGCATATTTTTTGATTCAACTAAGGCATTTGATTGTGTTGATCACAAAATATTACTCCAGAAGTTGGACCATTGCAGAATACGGGGAGTAGCTCGTAACTGGTTCACCTCTTACTTTAGCAACAGGCGCCAAAAGATCATTATTCATAATGTTGATAACGACTGTGATGTGGGGTACTGTCAAGAGGGGGGTGCCCCAGGGATCAGTGTTGGGGCCACTCTTGTTCCTTATTTATATAAATGATATGCCCTCTAGTATTATGGGCAACTCTAAATATTTCTGTTTGCTGATGTCACTAGCCAGGTAGTAAAGGATGTGGTGTGCAACACTGGCTCAGTTTCAAATAGTGCAGTACATGACCTAAGTTCTTGTCTTGTAGAAACAAACTAATGCTAAATCACAGTAAGACTCAGTTTTTACAGTTTCTAACACACAATTCAACAAAACCTGAAGTTTTAATTTCACAGAACAGGCATATGATTAGCGAAACTGAACAGTTCAAATTTCTAGGTGCTCAGATAGATAGAGATAGTAAGCTGTCGTGGAAAGCCCACATTCAGGATCTTGTTCAAAGACTTAATATTGCCATTTTTACTATTCGAACGGTATCAGAAGTGAGTGATCGTTCGACACAAAAATTAGTCTACTTTGCTTATTTTCATTCGCTTATGTCGTATGGTATTATGTTTTGGTGTAACTCTTTCCATTCTAAAAGGATGTTTTTGGCTCAGAAACGGGCGGTTCGGGCAATAAGTGGTGTAAGTTCACCTGTTCGCCAGTCTGGGTATTTTGACATTGGCCTCTCAATATATATATTCCTTACTGTCATTTCTTGTTAACAATATTAGCTTATTCCCAAGAATAAGCAGCTTTCACTCGATTAATACTCGGCAGAAATCAAACCTGCATTTGGATTGGATGCAAAAAGGTGTGCAGTATACTGCTGCAATCATTTCCAATAAGCTACCACTCGCATTCAAAAATCTTAGCAGTAATCCACGCGCTTTCAAATCGAAACTGAGGAGTTTCCTCGTGGGTCACTCCTTCTATTCTATTGAGGAGTTCCTTGAAAAATTAAGCTGATTCTTATTGTATTGTTGATTGCGTTTACTTAAACTTACGGACTGATATTTTTCGGGTTCATAAACATTTATTTTTATCTGTTATTACTTTTATGTTGTAATTTCGTGTACTGTCACGTTCCATGACCTTGAAGATTTGCTCTTCAATTTGATCCTGCGAAACTTGACGTGTAAATAAATAAATAAATGTACAGTTTGAGTCTGCCTGTTACTAGTTTCAAGTGATAATGCGAGTTTTGTTTTCAGCAGGATAACACCAGTTGTGTGACATCATTAATTTCGAGCTGTTTTGCGGTTTCAGAAATAAATAAACTGTATGAAATCCATCCCTGCAAATTGTTTCAATAAATAATATTCCATACTGCCTTGGCTCCTGCAAATTTTTCAAATAAACAATATCCCCAAAAATTGTTTAAACAATATTCCAATGCCTTAAACTGTTTAATGCTATATGATTGACGATATATTAGCCCACTCTCATGAAATCCTCCCTGTCCAACAAAATAAGCGTTTTTCCCACCAGTTTTTTTTTCTGGGTATGGAGGGGAGGGAAGGGATCTCCCAGAAGGTGGTGGGGGAAATGGACACATGCCAGCTGGGGAAAACTCATGATGTCATCAGAAGGAAAGAAATAATTAATTGATCAATTAATTAATTTACATAATTAATTTGATATAAATTTGATATCAAAAGTATGCCAGTGCCCCTGTATTCCACTACTGTGGCTGTCGCAGAGCCGGGAGGATGTGCCTGTAGCTGTAGTGAATGGTATGGTACACAGTAATTTAATTTAGTTTCTGTTTTCTAACGTACTTTTGTGAGGAAGTGAATTGTGTATTTTAACTTGTTGACTGGTGTTTACTAACTTATTCTTAGTTTTTCTTTTGCATCAATTATAGTGCATATCGTTGTTTGCGGCCACTGTTTGGTATAGTTTTCCGCCGCCGGAAGCACCGTCACGTGACTCATTTAGAATCTCGTGACCATTGAGTACAATGGCTGAGCAGTCAGGGTAGCAACTGTAGCGTAGCCGAGATGATGCGACTGTAGCTGTAGCAGCTGGTCTGATACACGGTAAATTAGATTGGTTTCTATTTTCAAACTTACTTCTGCAAGAAAGGGAATGTGCCTGTGTATTTTTCTGTGATGACTACTGTTTATTAGCTTACTCTAAGTTTTTCTTCTCTTTTCCGTAAGTCTTGCGATCTTAAGCTATAGTAAGGACTCTACAGATCGGATTTTATTGGTTGTTTATTCTTCTATATTATATATTGCGTACACCGCAACTTCAGTTGTGGCACAGTCAGATAAATTTCTCTATTGCAGGGGTCTGTTTGTTCTTTGTCGTTAGTCCAGGCTGCTTTGTTTGTGTTTTTTGAGATCTCAAACAGTTTTTTACACAGTGCGATATAAGTACGTAATGTGCTTGTTGTGCGCAGACACAAGGGGAATTGGCCGCTGTCCATAAACACCTGGAAGCTGCATTGGCCACAGTAACACGCTTCTGGCTACTGCTCAAAACTGCGACGACATCGCGACACTGGGGACGAGAACTGTGAAAGCTTTGGTGCCGACGGTATCCCCTGGTAACCTGGTTGTTGCTGCAACTTTCGATAAGGAACATCTGACGTCTGTCTTCACTCCAGTCCGTCTTCACTTGAGAGTGAGTGGCTGTCTCTGGGCAGAAGGCGAAAGTGTGAACTATGTGCATGGCTGACACCTTGCGCCTCAACAACAGGTACGAGATGCTACCCATTGTTGGTAACAGTTCTGAGCTATCATATAATGCCTCTCTTGTTGGGCCAGTGGCCAATATTCCTACGCAATCTGGACAAGTGCAGAGGGCGGGTATGCTAGTCATTGTATACTCCAACGTTAGGAAGATAATGTAACCCATTAGGGAAATAGCAGGCAGGTCAAGAAAGAATGCTAGTGTGCACTCGGTATGTTTGGTGTTAGGTCTCGACCGAGATGTGGAGGAGGCTCTGCCAGAGGCTGTCAATGCAAAGGGTGCCACCAGCTGTAAATCACGCCTCATGTTCTCACGAATCACGGCTGCCACTTGGGTTCTGAGGCCATCCTCACTTCCTACAGGCAGATGATTGATTTGGTAGAAACAGGTGTGGTGCAGACTTAGCTCACTATTTGCAGCATTGTACCCAGGGTCGATCACGGCCCTCTGGAATAGAGTGGAAGGTCTAAACAAGAGACTCAGATGATTGTGTTGTGCGATGGTATTGGATGCGAATTCCTCGACCTCCGCTATCAAGTGGAGAGTTTAAGGGTTCCCCCTAATGGGACAGGCATGCACTAAATCTAGGAAGCAGCAACTAGAGTAGTGGAGTACGTGTGACGTGCACATGGGCTTTTTTTAGGATCAGTGATGAATTGCCTTCCGAAAACGAAGATACGTCAGCCACATTATTCTCAGAGCATACTCGTCACCACAGTTCGGAAATAGAAAAGGTTAATATGATGTTAGTAAACTGCATTAGCAAATGTTCAAATGTGTGTGAATTTCTAAGGGACCAAACTGCTTATGTCATCGGTCCCTAGACTTACACACTACTTAAAGTAACTTAAACTAACTTATGCTAAGAACAACACACACGCCCATGCCCCAGGGAGGACTCGAACCTCCGGCAGGAGGGGCCACACAGTCCATGACATGACGCCTCAAAAGGCGCGGCCACTCCGCGCGGCCAACTGCATTAGCAACAATGGTGAGGTCCCAGAATTAGAATCGTTTATTGAAGGTTACAATGCCCAGATAGTATCAGGATTAAGAAGCTGGTTAAAATAGAAAGTGAGTAGCAACGAAATCCTAAATTCAGATTGGAATATTCATCGTAAGGATGAATTAGTCGCCAATGGTGGCCGGGTATTTATTGCAGTAAAGAAGTAGATGATATCTAGGACGTATATCACGGATTCCGAATGTGAATTAATCTGGGTGAAACTGATCATCAAACGTGGGTCAGAAATGGTAATTTGATACCTTTCCAGACCGCTTGTGTCAGAAGCTGTCGTAATGGAGCGCTACAGAGAGAATGAGTAGAATTTCGTGAATAAGTTTCCTGATCATGCTGTTGTAATAGGAGGTGACTTAAAAAATGTTCAAATGTGTGTAGAATCTTATGGGACGTAACTGCCAAGGTCATCAGTCCCTAAGCTTACACACTACTTAACCTAAATTATCCTAAGGACAAACACACACACCCATGCCCGAGGGAGGACTCGAACCTCCGCCAGGACCAGCTGCAAAGTCTATGACTGCAGCGCCCTAGACCGCTAGGCAAATTCCGCGCGGCGAGGAGACTTCAATTTGCCAGGTGAGAGAGACACAGTATCAATCAAAACTGGTGCCCGAGACAGAGATTTGCGTGAGATTATTCTGAAAGCCTTGTGCGAAAATTACTTCAACCAGATAGTTAGAGAACCAACTTGTGAAAGTAACAGTTGTATAGCAAAGAGAGAACGACGTCAGTTTAATTCATTCAAGATGGTGGACCCTCCTCCCGCCCCCTGCCCCCTATCCCCTGGTATCAATATAGCAACATTGCGCTAATGACATCATTAGATGACATCATAAGTCCTCCCATCCCTCTTCACGTTCCCCCTCCCCCTCTGGGAAAACACCAGGCCTCCAACTCCCTTCCCCCCACCTCTTCCCCCCCCCTACCACTACATCCTCGGGAAAAAAAATTACAGGAAAACTCACTCAGTCTGTGCTGAACTGTTGGTGAGGAAGGATTTCTTTATTTTTTCCTTTTTTTGAGTGTTATCCTGTTGGAAATTGGCGGGTAAAGCTCAGTCTGTGCTGAGCTGCTGATTTGTTATCCTGTTGGAAAATATTTCCTTAAATTTTTTTCTTGTGTGTATGCTCACCTTGATGTGTGGAGACTGACTGACCTAGTCACATTAACACCACCGGAGAGCACTCGAAATTGTGATCTCACGGGTGAAAAAATTCGCAGAAACCAGAGACAATGATGTATCTGATCATGTGAGCACATCAGGGATATAAGACGAGCACTGCAGCTCACTAGGACCAGTCAGTGGAAGCACCATGAGACGTATACAGCAGCAGCAGTTGAGATTGTCCAGATCCTCCCAGCAGAACAGGAAGAAGCAGAAAGGTAATTACCAACTACATGTCTTTGCTATTGACGTTACTTCTTCTTTGTCCAGCTCCATTTCTTTGTCCCTCATGTAACAGTTCTCTTTCTACTTTGTTCAACAGCTAGGGTGACATCCAGTGTGTTTGGACTTGCAGCAGTGGCAACGGCCTCCAATTTGTCAGGACCTCCAGCGAGCTCCAACTTGTTGGGACCTGCAGTGGCAGCCGGCATGTGGGATCTTATAGAGCACCTGCTCGGCATGTTGCAGGGCTGTCAAGTTAGCAGAATTTCCGCTAAATTTGACGGATTTTACAACCTGTCAGCGGGTGAAATTTTGCACTTAGCGCTCAACGGATTTTTTAACGGATTTGTGGATTGATATCTGCAAAAATATTTTTCCTTTTAGTTCAGTCTTTCCATTATACAATTTGAAATTATATTTAGTGTGAAAAATCCTAAACTGGCAACAATATGGCTCCACCTAACTCTTAATAATCAGATTTTGATATAGTGTTTCCCCTGCCTCAACACAACAGAATAATCCTTTCCAATCTTAGTTCTTTGCTTTTGGCATTGTAGTTACAAGTTACCGCGGACCGAAGTCGGTACAGTGCATAGTGTTGAATCGTTAATGTTTATGGTGCAGTTTATCGCGTTGTAATAAGTGATTTTCTTTACTTTTTTATTAGTTGTCTCATCAAAATGTCTAATCAAAGGGACAAAAAATACACTCAAAAGTTTACAAAAGAGTGGCTTAGCAACAAACTATTGAAAGACTGGTTTCCTGAGATGCCCCCGATCCTTCTAGTGTGCGATATCGATTTTGCCAGTGCAGTTTCAATTTATTAAATCATTCAAAAAGCAAGAAGCATGTAAAAGCTGCGGCACCCTTTTCTTCACAGGGGCAGTTGAAAATAGATGCACATGTAGTTAGGCAGTCCAATGAAGTTTTGCTGCAGAAGCTGCGTTATGTCTATTTGTGTCTAACCATTCCGCAATAAGATCTGTGGATCACCTCAGCACCCTTTCAAAAACGTGTTTTATAGGTGCTGACCATGTGTCTCAGATGAGTTTGCATAGAAGCAAGTGTAGTGATGTAATTGAAAACAGTCTTTACCCACATTTTAAGGCCAGTCTGGAAAAGGACGTAGGAGACGGATACTTCAGTGTACTTTTGGATGAATCTACAGGCATTACTGCCAATAAATTCTTAGCTGCGTGTGTGATATACTTTTCTGAGGCCGAGGGTCGCATTGGTCCCACATTCTTGGGAGTGGTAGAGTTAGAGGAAGGCAACGCAGTGGCAGTAACCAATGGTTTGAAATCTTTGCTTAATTCATTTAATGCGCGGTTTGGGTACTGACAATGCAGCGGTTATGGTAGGCGTCAATAATGGTGTGTATCAGAAAATGAAAAGAGAAGTTCCTCATCTTGTCTTAATTCCTTGTGTCTGCCATTACGAGCAGCTGGAGGTGTCTCCTGCCGCAGCTGAAACTTTGCCCCGGAATTTGGAATTTTTGTAGTCAGAAACGTATTCTTGGTTTTCCAACTCTCCGTCTCGTCAAATTACTTATAGAAAGTTATTCAGTGCAATAAATGACGGAGCTAATTCATTTAAAATAGTTCAGAAGTGCAATACACGTTGGATCTCTATTTTAGAGGCTGTTTCTAGTGGTTTGTCTCAATGGCTTGAACTGGAAATCTAGTTTGAGATAGCAGCGCTTCATGAGAAGTGCTGTACTGCCTAATTCCTCCATAACATGTATATTGATAACGTAAACAAAATTTATCTTCATTTTCTGAAACCTTATTTGGAAGAATGTCAGCTGGTAAATAAGGAATTTCAGTCAAATTCTGCAGACGCATCACAGCTCCTAAACGATGTTGTTTTACTAATCAGTGGGCTCATAAAGAGAATTGTTGTTTGAAGTTATAGAGGCGATCTTTTAACAGCAGAAGTTCGCAAATATAAGTCGCCAAGAATATACTTAGGTCATGAATCGAAGTTTTACTGCAGGATATGAATACTTCCAACAAAATTTCATCTGAGGTTGAGAATAGCATAAGAAAAAGATGTGAACATTTTCTTGTTTCCCTTGCTTCTGAGCTAAAACGCCGCTTGCTCCAAAATATAAAAGTGTTGCAAAAAGTATCCTACCAATAGTATCACTGGCCAAGGAAATGGGCTTGTCAGATAGTACAGTAACAAAAATTGATTTTCAGTGGTCCAAGCTCACTACTTTCCAACGGAGAAAAATCAACAATACTGCGGCGTTCTGGAATGGAATTAAGTCACACAGAGATGCCAGCGGCTTAAATCCTTTCCAAGAACTCTCAGATCTGGCTATTGTGCTTTTGGCTTTACCATGGTCCAATGCAGAGGTTGAAAGGGCCTTTAGCCAACTAAATTTGATAAAAACGTCTCTCCGGAACAGACTAACTACTATTATGGTGAACGCCAAAATTACAATGACAGCTGGTCTTAATCGTGTTGGTAAGTGATGTCACGATTTCGAGTTGCCGGAGAATGTTCTCCAAGAAATCGGCAACATCAGAGCATATGCCCAGGGATATCGTCACTCGGTCCCGCTACTTCAGCAGTGGACACAGAAAACAATCTACTGCAGGATGAGGAGGAAAATGAAATACTGTGGCTTGAACTACATTTATGTGGTGAGTGGAATCTGAACTTCTTTTAGTAGTAGTTGTTGTAATAATAATAATAATAATAATATCTAATGACGATGACAAAAAATTTCTTTGTAAGTTATCAGTGCATTGAAATTTCGTTTTTAGGAGGCTAAATAACAGTAATAAGCATTTAGCGGATTTGAGCGGAATTTTAACTTCAGTTTAGCGGAATACATTTTTCTGTGTTGGCAACACTGGCATGTTGGAGCAGGCCAAGGGGCTGCTATTGTCTGTACCATTAATTGATGAAGACACCCAGCCTGTCCCCAACATTGTAAACTATCTCCATGTGTTTAGTATACATGTAGGTGATATACAACAATCCTTCAGTTCATATATCAATGCAGTACCAGAACCGACTGTGATAAGTACAGAGTACAACCACGCTAAATTTACAAATAGAATACCTGAGTTTTGTGCTGCTCTCATCAGTCTGAAGGAAATTCGTGCAGAATTTAGCGCATACAATAAACATTTATTCGGGAAATACTGTAAAAAATGAACCAGTTGATTCTTTTGTTGCTAATGTATCATATGTACCATCGCTGAAGTGTAAATAAAATGTATATAGTATCGCAAATCGTGTGATTTCTTATTTCATAACCCTGTCATTATAATGTAGCCATTGCAGCTCAATCAGTCAAGTAACTGCGCTGTAGTGAATATATATATTATTATAATTATTATTATTACAATTGTTTTTTCCTATAAAGGCTCATTTCACATCAGTACCCGATGTAATCGATACCATGGCTGGTTGCATGAAGCTTCCTCATCACAGGGACGTCGTTGTGAGCGACTGGTTCTGTGCTGGTGCAGAAGACCAGAAGAAAAAGGAGAAGAAGAATGGGCTACTCCTTCCCGATAATATACAAGCCACAACTGTAGCTCCATCCAGCTGCTGTAAGACAAATGTTCTCATGCCGCTGTTAACATACCTGGAAGGAGTCGGTTTTGAGCACGTATGGCTGTTCTCAAAACCACTGTTTCAGCCAAAATACCAGCTATTACAGTAGATATTGCAAGGTGTCGGTGATGTGATGTACACAACATAAATTGAAAGCAATGATATCCCCCCATCAGTAAATGTAAAGCCAAACACCGTGTTCATATCTGATGGTGTTGCTGTGGAAAACCGGGATCAGATTCGAAGGTATTGCTGTTTTGGTCGTCATGTGGGCGTTGACATATTTTATTTGAGTCAGGCATATTCCATAATCACAAAATAGTTGCTGAGGGATTGTGCAAACGTCATTATAGCCTTCAAACAAGGCAGTTTGAATTTAAAGCACATTTACTAAGCACATTTATGATCTGATACGTCATTCAGTGAATTTATAAGATGTGTGGAGATTGCTGGAATCGCACACAGTACTAGTTTCTTGTTACTGATAAAACAAGAAAACTGAGTGATGGTAAGTGTAGAAGAAACTTCCAAGAGTTCCTGAGAGGATGGGTATAGATAGACAGAGCAGTCAATTGTCTGTGGATGCAAAAATTCAGGCTCTGGATCATAAAGTTGGGAGTGTACGCAACAAACTACACAGGTATTGTCAGATTCTTCTGCGATTGATCAACTCATTAAATGATAGGGTTAATGTAACTGAAAAGAAAGTAAACGACTTAACTGTAAAGTTCGATGCAACTGAAAAAAATGAGTATAAGATGTGCTCTGCGCAGAACTGCTTAGTATATAACAAGATGTCGACTAAGCATAAAGTCATCAAAACACATAAGGGTGTTCGAGAGAAACTGCAGTTGTTAAGGTTAGGTCATCTGGAGTGGGATCAAACACTAAGAGAATCCTTTAAGCCAGTTACCGAATCTTTCGGCCAGCTCTCGGTAAAATTAAGTGACGATTGTGACGATGGTATTGCCGATTTCATTAACCGTCATAACGATACGAGGATAGACAGAATATTCGGTGCCAGCAGGGTACCCTTTACCCTGTAGCTCCTGCAAGATGCAATTTCCACCCCCACACAGCTTATAAGTTTAACTGATAACACAATAAGCATCAGTGATAGGGAATTTCAGAGAAGACCAGGTCTGCTTAACGTTATTTTCCTGAGACCTTCGGAAACACTACATTATTCAGCTAAATATCTGGAAATGTATGGGGAAATACTGCATATGGTTAATCTACATAAGGAAGTAAATGGAGTCTCAAAAAACCAAAGCAGTGTGCAATACAAATCCATTGTAACACTTATATTGTGGACGAGTGGGTGCTATTCTGTCATTCTTTAATCTGAGATGTACCCTTTACCCTGTAGCTCCTGCAAGATGCAATTTCCACCCTCACACTACTACAGAAGTCAGACAGACGTTCGTAATGTTCTAAAGAGAAATGCCTGAAAAACTTACAGCAATAAATATCTTCTGGAGTCATCCGCTGTAAGGAAATGACACAAAAATTCACAAAATTTCTTACGTAACTAGTGGGATACTTGGGTACTGGAGTAGTGCTAGTTAGTGTACGAAAAACATGAAACTAACGAAAATTATTATTTATTTTGCTAAAATTCTGAGAAATCACAATGGCACCTTTAGTTATGAACTGAACAAGTTATTTCCGTGTTCTTTTTGGAATGTGAAGTTACCTCTCAAGGATAGAATTCGCTAATGAAATTTCTATACAAAGTTTAAGATTGTTATTGACTTGGCAGAATGGCTGCGAGCCGCGCCTACTCAACTTGAATGATTATCCGTTAGAATGTTGCTAGGTACAGTCGAGGCTGTCGCATCTGAAATGCAGTGAAGTGTACTGTTGTGGAGGAAATATGGGGTTCGCAAGAGCTGTAGCGCACAATACAGAAAGCTGCGATGACTGCTGTCTGCGCCGCTCGCTGCTGACAAATAAGATAACTCTCGTTCTATCTGGATTGACCACCGCCAATCAAACTCTCCCTACACCTTGATGAAGTCAAGGACTCCTATTCGCCCCTAGTCTAACTATTGGCGTGGTATACCGGTCAGATAACCAGTCCACCGCGATAGAGTCGCACGGCGATTCGCTTTCGACAGAGGTGCTCTCTCAGTGAAGTACTGAGGAGAGACTTGTTTCTCGCTCTTTGAGTACACGTACGAGTGCGCACGCTCTCGTTACGTGTTCTCGCTCCAAGAGCGACAATGGAACGGCCCCTCTCCACGCCAGACATGAAGGGGTATGTCTTTCTTCCATTACTCCTTAAGCTCAAGGTGTCAGAAATATCGTCTGCCAATCAGCATTGCTCTTCTAAAGCGGGAGAATGACGTTTCGTTTAAGGCGATCAATCTGGAAATCTGTTGCATCAGCGTTTGGCGTTTGCTGTCTCCCTGTGAAAATCTCTGAAACTGCGTGCTATGTTGTAAAGAATGCGTAGGCTGGGTGATCCCACACAATGTACTGGAATTTGTTTTTAAGCCGAACACGGGATCGTTCTTCCTTTCAGTCGGGCAAATGCTGTCTGCTCTGTGGGCAGTCACTGGCCAACATAGGCTGAGTCGTCCTCTGAAGGGACCGGCCTCCCGGCGTGCTGTTTGCGTCTCCCGAACTAAAAGCCCCTGCGACCGTCGTGTCTTGAATGTGTGTGTGTACGCCAGCCTCGAGTATTTCAATCTCAGTGCGCATTTGCGATTTATTTGTTATTTGCATATCGTTTACATGAATTCATACAGCATTGGCTTTATCTTATCGAGTTTGGGTTCGAATGAAGCGTCTTGATATGCGGAATATGATTGTGAGGGCGGAATATGTAAGCAATGAAGGTCAGGAGACCACGATGTCTTACATACCTCCCTCCTTCTGACAAAATTTTTGTCTGGGGTTTGTCAATGCCGAGGAGAACATTGACAAAGTCATGCAAAAATTGTTCTTTTAGATTTTCCAATTAACTTTTCTCAGCCATTCTTAACAATTTTTTCTAATGATTTCTTTATACACTCCTGGAAATGGAAGAAAGAACACATTGACACCGGTGTGTCAGACCCACCATACTTGCTCCGGACACTGCGAGAGGGCTGTACAAGCAATGATCACACGCACGGCACAGCGGACACACCAGGAACCGCGGTGTTGGCCGTCGAATGGCGCTAGCTGCGCAGCATTTGTGCACCGCCGCCGTCAGTGTCAGCCAGTTTGCCGTGGCATACGGAGCTCCATCGCAGTCTTTAACATTGGTAGCATGCCGCGACAGCGTGGACGTGAACCGTATGTGCAGTTGACGGACTTTGAGCGAGGGCGTATAGTGGGCATGCGGGAGGCCGGGTGGACGTACCGCCGAATTGCTCAACACGTGGGGCGTGAGGTCTCCACAGTACATCGATGTTGTCGCCAGTGGTCGACGGAAGGTGCACGTGCCCGTCGACCTGGGACCGGACCGCAGCGACGCACGGATGCACGCCAAGACCGTAGGATCCTACGCAGTGCCGTAGGGGACCGCACCGCCACTTCCCAGCAAATTAGGGACACTGTTGCTCCTGGGGTATCGGCGAGGACCATTCGCAACCGTCTCCATGAAGCTGGGCTACGGTCCCGCACACCGTTAGGCCGTCTTGCGCTCACGCCCCAACATCGTGCAGCCCGCCTCCAGTGGTGTCGCGACAGGCGTGAATGGAGGGACGAATGGAGACGTGTCGTCTTCAGCGATGAGAGTCGCTTCTGCCTTGGTGCCAATGATGGTCGTATGCGTGTTTGGCGCCGTGCAGGTGAGCGCCACAATCAGGACTGCATACGACTGAGGCACACAGGGCCAACACCCGGCATCATGGTGTGGGGAGCGATGTCCTACACTGGCCGTACACCACTGGTGTTCGTCGAGGGGACACTGAATAGTGCACGGTACATCCAAACCGTCATCGAACCCATCGTTCTACCATTCCTAGACCGGCAAGGGAACTTGCTGTTCCAACAGGACAATGCACGTCCGCATGTATCCCGTGCCACCCAACGTGCTCTAGAAGGTGTAAGTCAACTACCCTGGCCAGCAAGATCTCCGGATCTGTCCCCCATTGAGCCTGTTTGGGACTGGGTGGAGCGTCGTCTCACGCGGTCTGCACGTCCAGCACGAACGCTGGTCCAACTGAGGCGCCAGGTGGAAATGGCATGGCAAGCCGTTCCACAGGACTACATCCAGCATCTCTACGATCGTCTCCATGGGAGAATAGCAGCCTGCATTGCTGCGAAAGGTGGATATACACTGTACTAGTGCCGACATTGTGCATGCTCTGTTGCCTGTGTCTATGTGCCTGTGGTTCTGTCAGTGTGATCATGTGATGTATCTGACCCCAGGAATGTGTCAATAAAGTTTCCCCTTCCTGGGACAATGAATTCACGGTGTTCTTATTTCAATTTCCAGGAGTGTAGCTGTTGTTTCTATTTTTTTAATTCTACAATTTATGTTTTGTTGTTAGGCAAATATAGACTTGCATCAGTGGGAGGCATGCCAGGATTACACAATACCTGGAAGCCAATGTGAAAAACGGTAAAATAAGCCAGGCTGCGATCTTGACTTTGAAAAATGAACTCGCCTCCTGGGCTATTGCTCATGCGAAGCTCGAGGGGCAGGTCGAAGAACTACAAAAGGAGAATGAAAGGCTGTGCAAGCAGCCGACAAAATCATGGGCTGGTGTAGTCGCTCAAACTGCACCCAAGAGCCAAACCATTGTTAAAGTATCACAAAGACCGGACACTGCTGTCTTTTTGAGACCATTGCCCAGTCAAGACACCAAGAAAGTGCAAGAAATTTTCACGACAATGATCAATCCGGCAATGGACAAAATCAAAGTAAACAAAGTCAAAGCTACAAAGAACGTAGTAATAGTCGATGTGGCAACAGAAGATGACAGAAAGAAAATACTAAACAATCAGAAACTGTGCAAAGCCGTAAAATGTGAACCCCCGAAAAAGAGAAATCCGCTTGTGATTATGTATGATATACCAGTCACATTCGATAATAATGAGCTGCATGAAACTATCCGAAATCAGAACTTTGACGATATAAGTACAGACGATTTCAAGAATGAATTCAAACTGAAATTCAAAACGGGACCAAGACACAAAGACGTTGTGCATCATGTGGCGGAAGTCTCTGGTCAGATGTGGAAGACACTAACCTCAATGGGTAAGATTTACATTGGCTTCCACGCCATTAATGTGCGGGACTTTTTGGTGGTACCTCGCTGCCATAATTGCGGCGATCTTGATCACGTGCACAAATACTGTGAAAGGAAGTCGGCTTGCTCCAGGTGTGGAGATGAAAATCACATCAGAAAGAACTGCACAAGATCTGCAATATGTATCCCCTGCACAAGGAGGGGCAAAAAGACTTGCAATGCCTCTGGTCGCAACTGCCCAACGTACAGGATGCTGGAACAGAGGTTAATATCAAGAACTGACTATGGCTGAGTCTACTACGGCACCCAGGATGCCTAAAAGAAAATCCCCATGCAAGAGGAGAAGGGACGCGGCAAGAGCAGCCCAGTTCAAACAGTTCCTCGCAACACTTGCAGAAGGAAAAGATGGAAGGAGGGGAATGAAGGATGCGTGTGTCCAAACGGACCCACAAGAACAAGCGGCAGCCCCCTCTCCCTATTGCTGGGGATCGCGAACGCCAGGAAATCAGGCAACTCGAGACAGGCGTCTTGTAGCGGTGGGCCGACCAGCATTCGTTCAAGGGATTCCTGTACTGGAACCGCCGGTGCAGGTCAACACAATTACAAGTTCCAACACAGAAACAACAAATAACACCAATGTCAGCACTGACTCGAGACAACCAACAGCTGTGAGAACAGTGGTTGATCCGGTCAGAATATATCCCAATCTTGAACATTCTCTACAACTATCCCGCCTGGAGGAACCAGCTGTCCTGACCACCGCACTGCGACATCTAGTGCGGGTAGGACATAGGTACGGGCGTAAGGTCACCTTCTCGGCCATGGAGGCTGTTGACAGGGTACAACCAAAGACCATGAATCTTCCCACCGACTTCGGCGCCCTGCGTGACCTAGTAAAAAAGGTGTTTGAGAGAAGAAATGAAACCTTCAAACTAAACGGAATACACAATCAGTCTATCCTACCCAATGGGAGAATAGCTTACGACTGGACGAAAACCTTCCCAGAATCATACGTACACACATATTTCGCATGACTACAGAAATACAGATAGGGCAGCTAAACGCACATAACAGTAGGCTGGTCATGCAGGAGCTTCGGAGAGTGGTGGAGGAGAGGAGCCTTGATGTGCTCTGTTTGCAGGAGCCATATTCTCTTGCGGGGAATGTAGCCCTCGCTGCCATGAGTTGGCAAGTAGTAAGCTTCGGGGGCGACCCGAAAGCTACCATCATAATAACTAACAAGGCACTGCGGGTAACAGTGCTCTCACATCTTTCGGACGACCACTGCAATGTTGTTGAACTTCGGTCACCAATTGGCGTCATATACCTAATAAATATGTACTTTCAGTACGGTACAGACATTGACGTGTACCTCGACCAACTCACGCAGATGGCAACGGTGCTGAGGGGCAGAAAGGCAGTTGTGGTGGCGGACGTGAACGCCAAATCCCCCCTGTGGCACAGTGGCACTCGAGATGAAAGAGGAGGCAAGCTGGAAGAGACTATCATGTCTCTACAACTTCTCATTGCCAATAGACCAGGAAACCCCCCCACCTACACAGGAAGGGGAGGAGATGGAACCAACATTGATATTACGATGATGACAGCCAACATCGCTGCCAATGTACAAAACTGGATTGTTACTGATGGAGACACAACTAGCGATCACAACCTGATCACATTTACAATCTCAGATCGGGAGTGCCACTGGGACATAGGGTGGGAAGTACAACTAAACTACAACAGGACCAACCTGGAGCGCCTTGCAAGAGAGTTTGACCCTCCGACATGGCCAGAAGATGACGATGATATCAACAAACACGCCGAAGATCTGGTGGGCGCTCTTACCAGGGCGGTAAAGACTGCTCTACCAACCAGGAGGAGAGCCATTGCGGCTTCTCCATCACCATGGTCTGCGGAGCTAGGGCAGATGCGTCAGTCTGTCAGGAGGGCGAGGAGGTATTACCAGCGAAGTGTCGTCTGGGGTGAAAAACAAAGATGGCTACAAACATACAGGGAAGCCAAATAGCAGTTTCAGAAGGAACTGCGAGCAGTCAGGGTGGGAAGTTGGAAAAAATACGTGCACAGCCAATTGGCTATGGATCCCTGGGGCAATCCTTACAAAATAGTAAGGGAAAAAATCAGGTCGCCAATGGTGCTCTCCACTATCAGGGACGGAAACCGGATGACTGGGTCTTGGCAGGAAACTGCTGAGGTCCTCCTCCACTCCCTCCTCCCTGATGATAAAGTGGAAGAGGATACAGAAGAACAACGCCTAATTAGGCAGGCTATGCAGGCAGATCACCAGAATAACACCATGGTGTACCCTTTCTCAGAAGAGGAAGTGGCAGCACACATAAAATCACTAAAGAAAGGAAAGGCCCCGGGACCAGACGGCATCATCGCGGAGGTGGTGCAATACCTCGCTCCTCAACTAGTAACACCTTTAGCAAGAATTTACAATGAGGCCCTGCGCCTCAGAACATTCCCCACAATCTGGAAACAGGCCAATGTCGCAATTATCAAAAAAGAGCAGGACAAAGACCCGAAAGAAGCAAAGTCTTACAGACCTATCTGTCTGTTAGACCTGTTAGGCAAATTGCTGGAGAGGTTACTAGCTGATAGACTGACAGCACACCGAGTGCTGTGCGGGATGAGTGTCAGGCAATTCGGTTTTCGGCGGGGGCGATCTGCGTGTGACGCAATTGCCCTTGCGTCCGAGGTCTGTGGGTCGTCTCCGCACAAGTACATAGTTGGCATCATGGTGGACATCAGTGGCGCCTTTGACAACCTGTGGTGGCCTTCGCTCTTCTCCTGCCTGCGGGAGAAGGAGTGTCCAGGGCCGCTATACGGCTGTCTTAGGAGCTATTGTATGGAAAGAGAGGTCTGGCTATCGTCCCCTAGCGGGCGAATTGGTAAGAAAATCACTAAGGGGTGTCCACAGGGTTCTGTTCTGGGGCCACTCTTTTGGGATATAAACATGGAGCCTCTCCTGGAGAGCTTGGATAACAGTGTGGATGTGCTAGAGGCGATAGCTTACGCAGACGACCTCCTTCTGCTGGTTGACGGCCGGAGTCGCGAAGACCTTGAACCCAAAATCAATAGAACACTAGCAATTCTCACACCGTGGTGCCAGAACACGAGAATGACTATTGCGCCTAACAAGTCGACATATCTATTACTGAAAGGCCAATTGGCCAGGAATCCAACGGTAAGAATCGAGGGCTCACCGGTGATTCGGCGTCGTGAGGCCCGGTATCTAGGAGTGATAATTGATGAAAGGTGGAACTTTGCCAAACATATTGAAACAGCAACACAAAGATCACTAGAAGCCCTAAACAGTTTGATCATGATAGGACACAGCAGATTTCATCTTCCACCAGAACTCATAAAGTTGTACCATAATACCATTCTCGTTTCCATCGTGGGTTACGGATCCGGAGTGTGGGCACACAGGCTCACGAGGGTCGTGTCCGCTATGTCTGTGAGGAGGGTGCAACGTAACATGCTTCTACGCTCCATTGGAGCATACAGAACATCTCCGGGAGGGGCACTACTAACACTCATGGGGGTGTGTCCCCTGGACATCAAAATCCGGGAACAGGCAGCCTGGTATTGGGTGAAAAGGGGAGATGTAGAAAAGACTGAGAGCATCTTGGGAGTGCGGGTGGGGGACAAGTTTGCAATCAAGAGGAGAGGAGAAGAGCTATGGCAAGAACTCTGGGACGCAGAGGCAACCGGCCGAAGGACTTACCAGCTGCTCCCAAACATCAAAGAACGCCTCCAACTTTCGCATTTCCAACCGAATAAGGGACTGTTGCACTTCCTCACAGGTCATGGACCGTATCCGGGATATCTTTGCCGATTCGGGAAAAGGGCTACCGCCTAGTGTGACTGCGGAGCCGAACAGGGTACTCCGGATCACGTGATCTACGAGTGCCCTATCTTCGATGACGTAGCCAGTGATCTAAGAAACCAGATACCAAACAACGGCACATACCAGTTAATCAGAGATCCTACCACATTCGACATAATAAACCGCCTTGCCAGCGAGGTATCAGCAAAGGTCCTGCGAGAATATCGAAGAGAAAATATGTGAACTACCAGACATGACACGACTTAAGGCGACCCATCCCATTCCGCCGGGGCGTGGACTGGCCAATCGCCGTGACGGTAGGAATCCGCCACGTTCTGGAACAGGGGGAAGGAGCGCCAACACCCGAATACGGAAACTGCGCATAGATAGTGACTTAGTAGTTATTTAACCTTTCACGTAGGTAGTAGAAAGAACACCCCCAAACAGAACCTGCAGCGATCTTCTAAAAGGCCAGCCCAGTGCCAGGGGCATGCTCACTGGGATTAGCTCAGTGGGCACGGCCACATAGTAGGTTAATATACAACAACTGGCACGCCTGTAACGCTGCAGGAAGTAGCCCCTAGATTAGTTAGTTAAGCCTAGACATTAGATCTTACCCATTAAGTAACTAACTTATCATTTCCTGTAGCAAGTAAGCTCACTAATACCTAGAAATAGAAGTAAAAATGCTGCTAATACAATAAAATGTATGTAGATTTAAGACCCACTAATGTATAAGGTAGTGGGTTACGATGTATGAAATAATTGGATAGAATAAAGAATTAAAATATATATATATATATATATAGCCTTTACAAAGGTTGTTTTTCTTTGTTATTGCCAGTATGTGTCTCTGTTTTTCTTTTTCATTTCCAAAAATTGTTTTTACAATATTAATTTTTCTGAACTCGTAACTGTACAGTGTATCATGTTTTAGTGTGTTTATATCTTTTCTTTAGTTAAGCTTCGCGTGAATGTTCGCAAAAGCTCTGTTGTGTGACTTTGTTTTATTTATTTAGGCATTATTTGTGTCACTGTTTTAAGAGTGAAGAAGTGTTTTTTCTTTATTCTATCCTCTTTCAACCTATTATTAATCAAAACCCAAAACCTTTTTTATATAAAAAACTAACTTGGCTTACAGGGATTTTTGAGATTATCTACTTATACTAATTAATTTTCTTTACATAATACATTAAGGTCTCTATCATATTATGCGCTTTACATACATGATAAAATAATTTCTTTTACAAAAAAGGAAAAAAAATATTTTTACAAATATATCATTTTCTTAACTGTAAATTCGTATTTTGTCAGTCTTTTCGTTTTGTGCTGCATCAGTTTCTGTGCTCCACAATCCCCACTGAAATACTGGAAGGCGTCGACTCATTTGTATGGGTGTCACAAATCATGAGAGAAGCACTCTAGCATGTGATGCCGGGTCTTACTTGTTGACATTTTCATCATGGAGTGATACTTTTAACCGACGATGATGACTGTGGTTTACTGCATAAACAGTGATGTCTTGGCACTCCTTTGCTGTCACACCAGGAGTGGTATGGCAGTCCGATGATTGTAGTTGACTACCGATGATCGTCACCCAATATTGTGCTATGACGTCTTGGTATTTCACACGTGATTCGGTATGGCAATTTGATGATGTGGTAGGGAGAATACTGTTCATTTTGCTGACTTTATTTCTAGGTAATGTTGGTTGTTACTACTTAATATTCCTTTTGCCGTTCGCTTGTATTTGTTTGATGATTCAAGGTTTATTTTTGGAAAGGTAGTTGTAGTATTTGCCATGCCTCAAAGTTCATGGAAAGACGTTTGTAGCAATTTGCTTTGTAGGATAGGAGAGAAAGGTATCTTGTTGTCTTCTGCCCTTCTTCATCTTTCATCTTCTGTTCTTCTTTCTTGCATTCTTTTGTTCTTCTTGGGCCAGGAATATGTGAATTTTAGTGTAGGAGTGATATAGGATTTGTAGGATCTGACTGCCTTTCCAAATGTTACTTGATGAGTTTGTAGATCTTAGTAATTTTTTGTACCTTCATTGTCATCTCGTCGTATTATGATTCTCCCCAAGCTCTTCTGTTGTGTAGCAGTGTCATGACATATGAAATGTCCGTGCTGTGCGTTGTCCTCCTGAAGTCCAATCTGGTTGCAACCTGCAATTCTAGTGTGGCGTTGGTCTTCATGTTGTTGTTATTGCCCTAAGTGCTTTCTCAACATGTCTGTACCCTCTCTGTTCCTATCTCGAAGCATCTGGTTTTAAGGGAGCTGGTGATTGGTGTTGGTGGCGATGTCCCTCTGATGCGTAGAAATATTTACAATTTTTGTTTTACATTTATTTGTTATTTACAAAAAAACTCTGATTTTATATAATGCAAAAAACTTCCTATAGTGGCAAAAATTATTGTATATATATGATTTCTTTTCTTTGTTCTAATTATGTACTACCACTTCTTCATTCTTTTAATTGTTGTGTACCATTTATTGTTCGTGTGCATGTTGTAGTGTACTTGATACTACAAGAGATTGTTAGTGTGTATTGTGTCTCTTTTTCTTTTAATTAATGTGTTATTTTGTTGATCTATTAATTTAACTTTTATTTAGTGGTTAGTATAAGATAGGGTGGACGTTAGTTTGCCTAACCTCTTCCGCATTTTGCAATTCAATCTTTACGTTTTGTAGTATTCGGTGGCCTAACTTGTACATCTGGTTTCTCTTTGCTGTGTTGTTCTTGTCTCTGTGGACTATAATTTCCTCTGTAATTATTCGCGCCCTGGTCTCGCCAGTTGCTGTTTCT
Source organism: Schistocerca piceifrons (assembly GCF_021461385.2). Taxonomy (NCBI): domain Eukaryota; kingdom Metazoa; phylum Arthropoda; class Insecta; order Orthoptera; family Acrididae; genus Schistocerca; species Schistocerca piceifrons. Next base: position 368,250,048 of record NC_060149.1, read on the forward strand.
AACATCGTGACCTCTTTCAAAGTACCCTTGACCGTTGGCATTTTGATTCCTAAACCCATATCCGCCACTGTATGAGTGTCCATTACCGTTCCTATTTCGGTATCAATTATTCTGGTTATCGTTTCTATGCCAATTGTCTCCATTGTGCCCCTGTCCTTGTCTGTTAAATTGCCTGAAATTATTGGTGTTAGGATTACGACTATTACTATTGGAATATTTGTTCCTAGTCCTCTCCTTTTGCTGTTCCCTTTCCTTTCTTTTTTCTTTCACCTCGTCTTCTTTAAACATAAATTCAAGTTCCCTTAAAACTTCTTTGAATTCTTCGGTATTTTCATTTTTTCCTACTGTCGCCTGTTGTACTTTACCGGTAATTTCATTCTACATAGACGTATCAGCTTTCCGATACTGTATGGTTTGTCTAGGCATTGATTCTTTTTGTCCATTGTATCAAAGAATTTTACCACGCTTTTCTCTCCTGAGTTTTCATATGGTGTCATCTGAAGTAACTCGTATTTAATTTCGTTTTGCGCCTCCTTAGACCAATATCTTTCGAGAAATGCTGTTCTGAACTGTAGGTAAGACGTACAGGTAGCGCGATCTTTTGCGTCAGCTCTGCTACTGTCCCTGACATGTGTGCACAAATGAAGTCAAGTTTGTGAGCTACGCTCCAGTGGTTTGGTAAGCCTACTTGAAACTGATCGATGAATGTGCGTGCATGCAAGCTACCGCCCTCTTCCTTGAAATGCTGAAATTTTCTAACTGTAAGGAAGTGGTCTATATCATATCTACTCATAAATCCGGTTTGTGGTTGATTCATGGACTCAAATAATCTGCCACTGCTTGTGTCGTTGTGTTTATTCTCTGGTAATCTACTGCCTGTCTGCCTATTCTCAATTTCCTGACTCATATCCGCGTCATATCGTATCATTGGCGAACAAAAGTGTTGTTCGTATGTTACTACTCTCGTCGTTCGCGGTATAGTACCTGTGCTACTATTATGTTGTGTCATTGGATTTACTGGTTCAGTTGCCTCTTTCGATTGGTATCGGCTGAAAGTATGTGGTCCGTTTTTCTAGATACTGTGCCTGGTCCTGTGGCATGTCATGTATTACTTTAATCGGGGTTTCCTGTTTCGATTTCTGCGCGAGTGTTACGTCTAGCCTTGGCTCTACTTGAACTTTCTTAGACGGCGCGTGTTCGTGTACTGAATTAATGCTTGACGTGTCAGTTGTTTCGCTACAGGTGTAATCGGTCTCGATCTTTTCTTCGATAGTCTGTATCAACTCTGTTCGAAACTTTTCAAACTGATCTTTGTTTTTAAGTTCTATTTTATTGATCCGCTGATCATATTTTTTCAGTACAACCTTTGCGACCTTGCTTTGAATTTCTCGTTCTTCCGAACTTTGTATTGCTATTCGAGTGGCTTTTTTCGCAAAACGTTCCACCTTTTTGTCAACGTTTACGATGTCCAATTGGACCCTGTCCACGTCAGAGCGTAATTGCTGCTGACCTTGTGTTAGTACCTGAATTCTTCCTCTAGATTCTTTCGCGCCTTTGTTTATCTGAGTGATCTGACTATCAATTCTGGCGATCCCTTCTTCCATCTGGATTTTAACCTGTTGGATCTGTGTCTTAACAGCCTGATTATCCTGTTTTAATTCCTGATACTGTTTTGTCATCTGTGTATTAATAGCCTGATTCTGTTTCGACATATTAGCGTTCACTTTTTGTAACATCTCCATGATCGCGTCCTGTCCTGTAACACTGCCTTCTGCTGAACTATGTATTCTTGATCTATTGTTTTCTACTCGGTCAGTTACGTCGTTTACTGGGCTATGCTGTGGCGTTTCTAAGTTTGATAACTGCAATAACCCGTGCTGTCTGTGTTGAGGACTTGTTGCGTTTGTCATTGAACTATTACGTGGCGCAAACAACTCTGCATTCTGCCCTCTCTGTTGTGTATGTCTTGTGTTTGCAGGTACAGTTGCGTCTGTTACGGAACCTTTTAGTGGCGCTCGTAACTCCGCAAAATTCTGTGTCTGTTGTTGGAGCATATTTAGAATGATTAGAGGTTTGGATGACTTGACCTATTACAGGCTGATCTTGTAGATGTGAGGGAGTATTCACATGTGAATCACGGTTTCAAACATATTCTAATGGTCACCGATATATACTCTAAATTTGCTTGTGAAAACAAAAATGGGGAGAGATGCCGCAAAGGTAATTGAGCGTTTGCTGCAGACAAGAATGAATCGATGTCTGGACAACTTTCAAACAGATCACAGTTGAGAATTTTACAACACATGTTCCAAGACCATGATACGGCGCTATGGAATACAGCACCACTCAACATTCACCCACTTGAAGGCAAGTTTCGTGGAACATCTAAACAGAACAATAAAAGGTCAAATATGAATGCATTTTAATCTTCGCGGTTCATACAAATGAGCTGATATCCGCCCACAAACAATTGCACAGTATAATGGAACCAAGCATAGCACAATAAAAACGCTACCAATTACTGTTCATGATAATGGATTCCTAGATACGGTATACAACGCATTAAAAGGCTAAATCCAAGCAAACAAAAACTTAATGAGGATGATTTGGTATGTATTTAAAAACACAAAATACACTCCTGGAAATGGAAAAAAGAACACATTGACACCGGTGTGTCAGACCCACCATACTTGCTCCGGACACTGCGAGAGGGCTGTACAAGCAATGATCACACGCACGGCACAGCGGACACACCAGGAACCGCGGTGTTGGCCGTCGAATGGCGCTAGCTGCGCAGCATTTGTGCACCGCCGCCGTCAGTGTCAGCCAGTTTGTCGTGGCATACGGAACTCCATCGCAGTCTTTAACATTGGTAGCATGCCGCGACAGCGTGGACGTGAACCGTATGTGCAGTTGACGGACTTTGAGCGAGGGCGTATAGTGGGCATGCGGGAGGCCGGGTGGACGTACCGCCGAATTGCTCAACACGTGGGGCGTGAGGTCTCCACAGTACATCGATGTTGTCGCCAGTGGTCGGCGGAAGGTGCACGTGCCCGTCGACCTGGAACCGGACCGCAGCGACGCACGGATGGACGCCAAGACCGTAGGATCCTACGCAGTGCCGTAGGGGATCGCACCACCACTTCCCAGCAAATTAGGGACACTGTTGCTCCTGGGGTATCGGCGAGGACCATTCGCAACCGTCTCCATGAAGCTGGGCTTCGGTCCCGCACACCGTTAGGCTGTCTTCCGCTCACGCCCCAACATCGTGCAGTCCGCCTCCAGTGGTGTCGCGACAGGCGTGAATGGAGGGACGAATGGAGACGTGTCGTCTTCAGCGATGAGAGTCGCTTCTGCCTTGGTGCCAATGATGGTCGTATGCGTGTTTGGCGCCGTGCAGGTGAGCGCCACAATCAGGACTGCATACAACCGAGGCACACAGGGCCAACACCCGGCATCATGGTGTGGGGAGCGATCTCCTACACTGGCCGTACACCACTGGTGATCGTCGAGGGGACACTGAATAGTGCACGGTACATCCAAACCGTCATCGAACCCATCGTTCTACCATTCCTAGACCGGCAAGGGAACTTGCTGTTCCAACAGGACAATGCACGTCCGCATGTATCAGGTGCCACCCAACGTGCTCTAGAAGGTGTAAGTGAACTACCCTGGCCAGCAAGATCTCCGGATCTGTCCCCCATTGAGCATGTTTGGGACTGGGTGGAGCGTCGTCTCACGCGGTCTACACGTCCAGCACGAACGCTGGTCCAACTGAGGCGGCAGGTGGAAATGGCATGGCAAGCCGTTCCACAGGACTACATCCAGCATCTCTACGATCGTCTCCATGGGAGAATAGCAGCCTGCATTGCTGCGAAAGGTGGATATACACTGTACTAGTGCCGACATTGTGCATGCTCTGTTGCCTGTGTCTATGTGCCTGTGGTTCTGTCAGTGTGATCATGTGATGTATCTGACCCCAGGAATGTGTCAATAAAGTTTCCCCTTCCTGGGACAATGAATTCACGGTGTTCTTATTTCAATTTCCAGGAGTGTAGCATTTGAAAAGTCATACCTACCAAACTGGTCAACTGAGATATTTACAGTTTCCAAGGTGCAAAGAACGAGTCCTAGAACTTAAAGGATAGTAGTGGCACTGAAATTGCAGGATGCTTTTACACAGAGGAATTGCAGAAAAGCTCAGAACTACATGTGTTTCTTGTAGAGAGGGTCATCAGACGTTGAGAGAATAGAGCACTAGTTAAATGGTTTGGTTTTCAGGCACTACAAAACTGTTGGACGGATGCCGTGATTTCCTATATAACAGGGTGCATAGACCGCAACTACTATAGTACTATAACATGCGTCATAGAAGACGGATTAGAGGAGGTGGTGGTTTTCTCGACAAACTAACGGTCGAATTACACGTTCCTGCATATTACTATTGTCGACCTGAAACAAATCTTCAAAACGATTGGAACGCAGTGATAAGAAGATTAATCTGCTTGAAGATGCATGTGTGGAACACGATACTGCATACACAGCAAATAAACATCTCTCAGGCCGTCACGCTGAAGATCGAATTTTAGCTGATAAAGCCAAGGCAATACGTGGAAAAAGGGATATTGGCATAGATCAACGCATTGCGGCACTTGCAGTTGAAAAACCATGGTGGTAAAATTAAGTTTGGTTTGGGGATGAATTTCAAGCAAGTTATGAATGCAACACATCGCACACTAAAGAAAAAGGAGAAGACGATTGAGAAGAAGACGTAACAGGGTGTTTGAAAAACAGTATCCTTACAGTTACGTACATTATTTAGCTAAAAGCGCTCTGAAGCATAAAGGAGCGGTTAAAGAGGGTTCTGCCAATACCCAAGACATCAGATGGAATTATACCATTTCTCATTAATTATACCGTTCTTCATTCCAGCCTTCACAGGTCTCTCAGCAGTGGGTTCACTGGCTGGCAGTGCTGCGGCTATTGCCACAACTGTCAAGAACGCACAGAACTCGCAGGAGCAGCTAGAGGAAACAAGAAGGCATAAACCCATGATGGAAGCAGCAGCCATCAGGAAAGGACTATACGTGAAACCATACAGGAAAGGACTAGATGTCTTCATAAATATAAAAAGCCCATTAGCTATTCTACTGGGTAGAGCGCTTAGAAATGCATACCTGTTCAAGTTTGTTAGAAAAATATCCAACATTCCAAAATTCCCTGGTGTGTTTATGTGGGATACATTACCGAAGTCTGTTTGGGAATCCAGAGGATAAGGAACTGTGAGTTTACATGTTGCTGGAGGACCTGGAAATCAATGGGTAGCGTATCCTGAAAACATGCAAATCACGTCTAGTATTTTAACTCATTTGGTTACCTGCAACGTCCAGAAGAATTACAACGATACTTCACCTGCAGAAGATATGTGTACAATTCCTTTCAAAGTTACCAATACTTTAATACATACCTATGTGATCATCTATGCATCATGTTCCTCCTAAGGTTTACGAAGAAGGATATACAAGGAGGTGCATTAAGCAAGCATCCATTCACCAGTTGAGGTTCAGATGCAATGTCATACACTCTGACTCTGAAAGAACGATCGTCAGTATTACGGGTAAATTACTTCCCACCGACTGATTTAAGCATTGAAGATCGGAGTACTGAGCTGATTAGGATGGAGACGCACAGTAGCGTCCCAAATATCATAGGGGCTAGTAATAAAATGCATCTGGAAATTAATGGTAAAAAATAAATTGTTGAAATGGAACCCAGTGCAAACTATATTGACGATTCAAACGAAACTTTAAAACAGTCTGGAAAAGAGGTCGAGCTATGTGCAAACAACAATACACTCAAATCTGAAATAAGTAAGGTGAATGCAACGATTGAAATCAACCAGAAAAGTTCAGCAGGACAACTACTGCTTTTCACAAAGGAACAGGTTTTGAAGAAGGATTCTGATAAGTTTTAGAAGTCTGATCAGACAGTGAATACTACCTGTCAGTATAAACTATGTCGAGTGTAACACTGTAAGGAACTCCTATCTCAACGATAGATTGATTCATACAATTTACGGATTCTTCCCGTCAGTTAGTTCGGGGTATAAGTTTGTTGAGATTGCCACCAATGCTATATACCTCCCAGTGACAGTTCCGACAATGGACTATCTGAAGCTATGTATTGTGGTCCAGAATAATTAACTTGTTGTCTTCCGTGGTGAGGAAATCATCATGTGACCACTACTAAGGCGTGATGGGTGTAACGCATAAAACCAGCCTACACAATCCAGCTCTTTGTAGCAGAAACACAATGTGATAACAAGTGCGAATTACAAGTTTTTTTTTTTTTTAAATAAGTAAGCTTGAAACCCTGCAGTGATGTCGCTCAATATAATAGTCCCAGTAGATATGATGAGCGAATTATATGCATAAACCTTATGCTTCAACCACATTTAATAAGAACGACAAAATTACGAGTGTCATCCAGCACCAAGAAGCTTTAATCCTCCCATGCAAGAGTTTCATACATTTGGATTGGTGAAAATGTATGGTTCTCCTATAATGAAGTCGAAGCTTACGCATAATGCTTTAGCATTCTTGTTTCAGGAGGTACGATATGAACTTAATAGGGTTGAGATTGACTGTACACATAATATAGGCATAGATCAACCCTTAAAACAACTCTGCCTTGTACTCACCTTTGGAAGGTTTGGAAAATGCAGGATGGTTCATAGGCGAGCCAGTGGATAGAACAGCGGACGACTATAAGAGATTTACCGCAAGAATATATATGAAACTGTTTACGGGGTATTTTGAGGACATGTAGCGAATTATTATGAATGCTAGACAGGCGCTTATGCTGGTTTGGAGTGTGATGGATAACAACTCATACACTCAAGGACACCAAGATGGGAACGAGATCATCTTCAATAAAATAATGTGAAAAATGCCTCACATTCTGTAGCAGACGAGGAGTGTTTGAAGCTTTTAAAAGTTCTAAATGCTGGTGCATATCTGCCACTAAGGTACCATTCATAAGAGCTTTTCGAATGCCCAGTGCTACAGATGCCAATCACACAAATGTGGGCTGTTAAAACGTCAATTGGAGAAACCTGGATTGATCATACTCGCATTTCAGACCAGTAGAAGGGGGTGTATAGCAAATGACTCCACTGCATTTGACAACTGCAAGTTAACTAATACCAGAGCCTACTCAGCGCACGGAAATTCAAGAAGCTGGCACCAATATTAGTAATAGACTACTAAAACCAGAACGAGATAATTAAATCAGGACCGATAGATGTACAAATTGAATTTGAATTTTCAGCAAATTTCCCAGAAAGCACTGCAGCATATGCTCTAGTTCCACATAACCGTGTGATTATCTGTTGCCCACACACTGGTGCTGTGCAGCGAGCTGCATAAATGAACAGGTGTTGTGCCATACCCAGAGCATTTCACAATGGCATCTCAAAGTGTGACCATCATTGCACACGTTCAACGTTTCTATGATAACGAACGCAGATTGTTCATATTTAAACATATTGTATTCATAGCAATCACAGAAGATGCTGGTGTAACAGAGGCATTCTCAGCAAGCACTGCATTGCCAAGGTCTTTCAAGGATGCGAAGTGTGCTAAAACACAGAGAAGTGCAAAGTGGTTAACACGTTTATTCCATAGAATTCAGTGGAACGATCCAGGTATAAAGATATAGTGCCATCGCTTTCATTATTCGACTGCACAGATAACATGTCAAAGGCAAGGAGATCACATGGATGCGTCGCATCTTCAACTATGCAGCTATTCAAGACCTGTAATTCTAAGGCGCCTTGCTGCCTATCGACTCAAGAAGAAGATGTGTGAAAATAGTGTTGTATCTCCTTATGAAAACGAATAATCACTTTTAAATTGGATGAGAAATAAACGAATTTTTACCTTACATTCTGCGTACTTTTTTACTGATTTCAAAATGCTCACACTTCAATAGTTATACAGTACGCAACTTTGTCAAGGTACTACGTCTGTGGTTCTCCTCAAGCACAGGTGATATAAATTTTAGATGTGTCTGCTATATGACGTTGGAAGCGGATATGGTCACTTTTCACCTGCTCCCATAACCCAATACGTGCACATGGTATGCAAAATCCCATGCAACCATTACGCATATTTTATTATTCATAATTTTAAACTTCACCTTCCTTAACAGCACTCACATTGGAAACTAATGTCATATGTGTGTCCTGCACACCGTTTATAAATACAGTGTGATAGGGAATAGGTTTTCTATTAATAACAACAACAAAGACGTATGGTAACGAATTTAATTTATTCAATTCTCATAGATATATAGATACAATTTGGATCTTGAGATACAGTATCATTCTTTTTTCTCACAACAGTGATACAATTTGGTTCCTGAGATACAATTTGGTTCTTTTTCACATAATATTTTTCAGTGCAGAGATACTTTTTTATTTACACACTATAACTAATAACAATAATTATGAGTCCACCCAACAGTAGCACTGGTTGAGTATTAATAATTTTCAGAGACACAAACACTGACTGAATATATTCACAATTTCTTAGATGGCTAGCACTGGTAGAAAATATTCACATTTTTTTTCGATGGACTTGGTATTATATATATGTACACTAAAAACTGTTCAGATTTGGATGGCTAGTGTCAGGTGAATCTTAAAAAGTCTTCTCTTTACATGACATGAAGGGACTATCTACAAGTGTACACTTTTTCAATAACTATTTATAACTATGCATTCTGTCAGCACACATGGTGAGCATATATTTTACACAATTTTTGGTCTATTTACATAATCACTGCACACCATATATTTGCAAGTGTACAGCTGTGTCAGTACATATGGTACGCATATACATTTACACTAAAAAAACTTTGTCAATATACTACATCTGTGGTTCTCCTCAAGCACAGGTGATATAATATGATAAATAGGTCATACCATTCTGCGTACATACACTATTCACATGCACCCTCACTCTCTCTCATTCATATCACTCTCATCAACTGAATAGTGTAAGTATGGGTGAGTTTCAGTCCCATCCTCACAACATGTCATGAGGTGACAGATCGAGTTTAAATTGCAGCATAATGTACATCTCGTGCCCTCATTATTGAATACTAGTTCGCTGTACCATATGCTGCGGCTGCCAGGAAGCACTGTAAATGCTGCTGCACAAGCACAGCGAGTAATGTTCAATCATGAGAGCCCTTGGTGCCACATGACACACACTCTTTTCCCGAATCTGGGTGGCACCGCCCAATGTGCGATATGCATATATTTTGGATCTAAGACTCACATACTCCACAACTGGCAACCCATTCGCCTCATCTTTCATAAGGCTGATAACCTTCTTGCTCTGTGGAACAATACCGTAAGGATTATTGGCCATGCAGGAAGATGTGTCGAATGCATTGGCATAGTACTTCATTACTTCGTATGGATTCCAGCCTTTGACCCAGTGAATGAAGCTATTTGTACCCGTATAAAATAACTCCAGGTCAGTAAAATGAATTTTCTCAAAATCAAAGGAATCGGTAAATATGGAGTTTGGACAGGTCTAATATGCACATCCCCACATAGACAGATTTTATGAACTCTACTGCAGTCTCCGCCATCTGCGCAGCAACCAAGTTCTTATTGAAGGTTGACTCTTTTAAAATTTGGTCCAGCATTACATTTCCTTATACTGTAATGCCCATCTTATGTTGTTCTGATATGATTTTCGTGGTGTCTTCTCAAATTTTCCATTGTGTTGCCGAAAATCGGATTATCTGTCAATTTAAAAAAATCGTTTTTAAAATCATTCTTCATGGAAGCCCTCTTCTCGGTATTTAAATCAATATATTCCATTGGAAAATCTCTGTACACATCATGCAAACTAATAGGGCTGGTTCAAATGGCTCTGAGCACTATGGGACTTAACATCTTTGGTCATCAGTCCCCTAGAACTTAGAACTACTTAAACCTAACTAACCTAAGGACATCACACACATCCATGCCCGAGGCAGAATTCGAACCTGCGACCGTAGCAGTCGCGCAGTGCCGGACTGAGCGCCTAGAACCGCTAGACCACCGAGTCCGGCAACTGATAGGGTACTTGAGGTCTGCCTCCACAACATATCCTACAACAGAATCAGCTGCCACACTATGAATATTTCGACCTAAGCCACTTGAATTTGTTTTTGGACAGTGAGCGAAACTCGCCGATCAGCAGCGATTGTTGCATGGTGTGCCTGTATAGGTTATTCACATTCAGGTGCATGACATAGTTCGAATCGAAGGATCCACTGAAACTCTCGTCCATGAGCTATGTGGTGTAGCCGTGCGGTCTGAGGTATCTTGTCACGGTTCGCATGGCTTTCCCCCGTCAGAGGTTCGAGTCCTCCCTCGAGCATGGGTGTGTGTGTTGCCCTAGTGTAAGTTAGCTTAAGTTAAATTAAGTAGTGCGTAAGCCTAGGGACCGATGTCCTTACCACAAATTTCCAATTTTCTCGTGCATCCATGGGTTATTTGCCTTGGCATGCCTATGGGCACATTGGCAAAGTCTCTCACGTATTCTCGCCCAAAGACAAAAAACATGTCACTGTCAGTCAGTAGTTTGATGCCTGCTTTCATTATCTTGAACACGGTGTCTCAAGTCAACCCACGTGCTGTGTAAAAATGGCAGGGTCCAGAGTATATTTGCTCATGCAAACACTCTGGAACTTCTCAAATACATCAGCAAGGGAATGCACGTCTGTGTCTATATACAGCTCTTCATACTCTTCTAAAGTCGAGATGTTGAATTCCTGCCATTCATTCATTCACAGTATCCTCATACTCTGCATCCAATATGACATTGTCTCCAAGGTTACTGATGAATGCAATTATGTTGGGTAGTCTAGTTTCACCAAGTTCTCCAATACAATCCAGATACTCATATGGGGAAATCCCCTTCCTTGTCGCTGGCAGGAGTGGCCGAGCGGTTCTAGGCGCTACAGCGCGACCGCTACGGTCGCAGGTTCGAATCCTGCCTCGGGCATGGACGTGTGTGACGTCCTTAGGTTAGTTAGGTTTAAGTAGTTCTAAGTTCTAGGGGACTGATGACCTCAGAAGTTAAGTCCCATAGTGCTCAGAGCCATTTGAACCAACCCTTCCTTGTCACAAGTTGAAATTTTGTGTCACTGTAATATGTACCTCAAACAATGTGCATATCCTCCTGAGGCAGAGTTTCAGCAAGTTTCTGGAGTGCTGCTTGAATAAAACGTAAGGAGCCCAGAAATTGGAGCATAATTGGAGGCATCATTCGTTTGGAGAATGAAATATATTTCTCAGTGCTCTCAGGTTGGACATTGACCTGTTCATTCTCCATAACGAACTCAGCCAAGTGCTCAACAAGAAAGTGAGCATCATACCCGTTCAGACTTTGGAAAAAGATGGTTATGTATTATGGTATTTTATATTTTAGGTTGCATATGTTATGGGTGGCACCACAGAATTTCCCCATCAGATGACAATAGTCTCTATGAGGCGTTTCCACATTCTAATCTAACAACTGAAAAAAAATTTCCATTATGAAGAAAGATATTTACTTATGCTGGAAAATAAGAAAATATAGATAGTGCTACATAGACTAAATATAGTTTTAAAAATTAATATTATATTCTAGTTTGTAATTTTTGACGTTTCTCCTGTACCATAATCACATGATTTGTAAGTATATGACTATGAGACTAACAAATCGTAAATCATAAAATCATATATCACAATCAACCACCTTCTTGTACAAATCATCATTCATCTTTGACTTGGTCATGGGAATGCTGGTGCTGTAAGGCTTATCAACCTCCCATGAAAGCTTTTCAAGCTGAATGAGCAGCCAAGTCGCAGGATTATCCCTGAAATATGATTCATGGTAGCTAATATTGGAATCACACGAATATACAGTGTGGTATGCTGGTGCATTTGGTACGTGCCTTTCTGTGAAGGTGATATGTGAGGCTGTAGGGTCACCTTCAAAGCATGTCACAGGAGTGAGGAGGCACTCGAAGTCAGCATACACTACATAAGGGCATTCTTAAACTTCAAGATTTTGCTTTCGTCGGTGGGCATGGCTCTGAGCACTATGGGACTCAACTGCTGTGGTCATCAGTCCCCTAGAACTTAGAACTAATTAAACCTAACTCACCTAAGGACATCACACACATCCATGCCCGAGGCAGGATTCGAACTTGCGACCGTAGCAGCAGCGCGGCTCCGGACTGGAGCGCCTAGAACCGCACGACCACCGCGGCCGGCCAGATGGGCATGACAACATATACTGGTTGCTTAGTAAAGTAGTCCACAAGATGTTCTAATAACCCACTTCTGGAAAATGCATTGAGACACCTAAGGCAAATATGGATTTTACCATTATGCTTACTCAGTTTGGATGAGAGGAGTCAGAAAATACCTCTGATCCATACATAGTGACTATTGTTATCACCATTGGAGAATAGCAGCATGTTTACATGCAGCTTACAGTGACCATTGTAATCATAGAAACAAAGGAGTCTGACAACTTTGTTCATAACTTTACCATCTTTATTTACTTGTCTTCTCAACACTAGAGTTCTGCTTCAGAGGGTTCAAAAAATGGCCGGCCGGTGTGGCCGTGCGGTTCTAGGTGCTTCAGTCTGGAACCGCGTGACCGCTACGGTCGCAGGTTCGAATCCTGCCTCGGGCATAGATGTGCGTGATGTCCTTAGGTTAGTTAGGTTTAAGTAGTTCTAAGTTCTAGGGGACTGATGACCTCAGATGTTAAGTCCCATAGTGCTCAGAGACATTTTATTTTTCAAAGAACATATCGTTTCGAATACATACACACGCATACACACACACACACACACACACACACACACACACACAACTGGAACACTACGAAAAAAATTTCTTAGCGAGAATCTGTACTAACATAGCAGAATCGCCATGGAAGGCTGCTCTGGGGATTGAACAGCCCGTCAGCCTGTACCCTCTCAGCTTCCAGCTGCTGGTCAGGCTCGGCCATCATTTCTGGAATGCATGCTGCAATAACAAGGAACCTTTTTTCTAGCAAAAATATATTGCTGCTCATGCTATGAAATAACGAAAGTATACTTCAAAATCCGAACAATTGCTACTAAATTCGTTTTAAGACATTTATTTGATAAAAACATGCTAGGAAATATACGATTAACACTTGCTACAAAATTCGTTTTAACGCAATCTGAACATTCAGCACAATGAAATAACGAAAATATCCTTCGAAGTAACGAACACACACCGATTTGACCAACACTTGCTGATAAATTCGTTTTAACGAAATCTGTTGATCGTACGTCGCTGGAGCAAGGGAGGGTACCTATCCACTGGAAAAAAGCGCAGGTCATTCCCATTTTCAAGTGGAGTCGTAGGACAGATGCACATAATTATCGGTCTATCTCGTTGACATCAATCAGTTGTAGAATTATAGAACTATGGAACATATTTATGCTCATGTATTATGACATTTTTGGGGTACGAGAACCTCCTCTATAAAAATCAACATGGATTCCGAAAAAGCTGAGCTTCCTCTGTTCCTCCACTAGATCCACAGCGCTGTAGACGTCGATGTACAGGTTGATGTCGTGTTCATCGACTTCAGTACCACCGTTTAGACAAAATCGATAAATGTGAAAGTACGAAGGTTTCCCAGAAAGTAATGCACCGCATTTTTTTATCATCCGAAAACAATGCTACGAATGCGAAACGTTACATATGTATTATTTGAAGTCTCCTGAGTGAGCGCGCCAAGTTCCCGTTATTTCCGACAGATAGCGTAGCTGCAGGACAGTTTCAAAATTAGCGTCTGCAGGTGATGTACGTTACAAGCAACGTACCCTCATTGAATTTCTCACTGCAGAGAAAGAAATTGTGGGGAATATTCACAAACGCTTGTGCAACGTCTATGGAGCATCTGCTCTCGACAGAAGTACAGTTGAGTCGTTTAGATGCAAACCTGTCCATGCCCACTTTTTAAAAAAAAATTGGGTTGGCAACGCTGTATTGTATAGCATGACATTTTACACATACTTGAAATGCTATTTATGCTCAAAGCTCTCCATGTCCTATGGAAAAAAGTGTGCTTAGATTCAAAACTGTCCATGTCCATCAGTAAGTTGGGTGCAAAACTTGCCTTGTCCCTTTTGACAAATCGCATTGAAGGCTGGGGTCATGTGACTGTAATGCAAGATGGCTACCATAAGCATGTAAACATTGTACTTGTGTGGTCTCTTAAAGCTGTTTATTCTGAAAGTTATACACATTTTTAATCTAAATAAATTATAAATTATGGAAGATAATCAAGGCATGACAGAAAGACAGTCTGACCGTTTTAGGAAGCAGGTACGACATGAAGACCAGTGGAAATGAAATATGGCAAAATTGAAGAGGTATGTATTATTTTTGTCTTTACATCATGCAGTAAATGGTGGAAATCTGAACATTAGAATAACAGTTCAGGGTGTTAAGAAAACATGTATACCCTATTAATCGTATTTATATGAAAGTAATAAATACGTGTGTTGACTATTATTATTGGCATGACCTAACATTGACCTACGAATAACTTTTTGTTTATATGTGTGATCTGAGATATTCGCCAAAAGGACTTCCTGACACGGGAACCTCCCCATCGTACCCCCCTCAGATTTAGTTATAAGTTGGCACAGTGGACAGGCCTTGAAAAACTGAACACAAATCAATCGAGAAAACAGGAAGAAGTTGTGTGGAACTATGAAAAAAATATGCAAAATATACAAACTGAGTAGTCCATGGGCAAGATAGGCAAAATTGAGGACCATGTTAGCACAAGAGCGCCGTGGTCCCGTGATTAGTGTAAGTAGCTGCGGAACGAGGGGTCCTTGGTGCAAGTCTTCCCTCAAGTGAAAATTTTAATTTTTTTATTTTCGCGAAGTTATGATCTGTCCGTTCGTTCATTGACGTCTCTGTTCACTGTAATAAGTTTAGTGTCTGTGTTTTGCGACCGCACCGCAAAACCGTGCGATTAGTAGACGAAAGGACGTGCCTCTCCAATGGGAACCGAAAACATTTGATCGCAAGGTCATAGGTCAACCGATTCCTCCACAGGAAAACACGTCTGATATATTCTATACGACACTGGTGACGGCATGTGCATCACATGACAGGAATATGTTGTCGACCCACCTAGCTTGCACACTTGGCGAATGGGTAAAAAGATTCTTCTACCTTGCCTGATTTAGGTTTTCTTGTGTATGTGATAATCACTCCCAAAAAGTGATGAAAACATAAGAGTTTGTCGGATAATAATTGTCTGAAAAATAAAAAATTAAACTTTTCTCTCGAGGGAAGACTTGAACCAAGGACCTCTCGCTTTGCAGCTGCTCACGCTAACCACGGGACCACGGCACTGCTGAGCTCATACTATCGTTAAAGTTGCCTATCTTGCCATGGACTACTCAGTATGTATATTTTGCTTATTTTTTTCATAGTTCCACACAACTTCTTCCTGTTTTCTCGATTGATCTGTGTTCAGTTTTTCAAGGCCTATCCACTGTGCCAACTTATAACCAAATCTGACAGGGGTGCGATGGGGAGGTTCCCTTGTGAGTATCCAAAATGTGGTTATCGAGTCGGATGGGACTGTGCTAGCCTGACAATGACAGATATTAAGTCTTTTCATACCAGCTATTATGCAAAGTGTGATAAAATTTACCAAGGTAATTTCCTTCTGAAATACATGAGTATCAAGACACCTTCGAGACCTCGTTGTTGGGAAGAAAGACAAATCAACAGAGGACAGACAATCTATTATTTCGTATGAAAAAAAGTACCTGGTGGGTCAGTGAAAGTGAAAGTATATCGTGAAACATTTTTGAACATTCTTGGTGTTTCAAAAGCAAGAGTGCAAAACATAGCACGCCAAGACTGGAGATATTGCTAAGGAGAGAAGAGGAGGTGATCGCCAGACGATGAAGAATGAGCCCAAACGACAGTAAGTAATTGCTCATATAAAAAGGTATTTTCCAACTGAGTCACATACTGCAGGGAGAAAAGCTGTCGCATGTATTTACCCGCGACTCTCAACATTAGAAAGATGTGGCGACATTACAATTCCTTGGTTACTCCTGAAAAGCGAGTCACACAGAATTTTTTTAGGAACACATTTAATACAAAATTTAACATTGAATTTGGGTCTCCAAAAACAGATGTTTGTTCCATGTGCCTCAGACTTTTGGAGCAGATGTGAAAAGTATGACGCTAAGAAAGCTCAACTTATGGGTCGAAAGAGACTTCATAACTTTAAGCAAACAGTTTCTATTCACTGCTGAAAGGAAAAGCAAGACAACCTTCTGACAATGTCCTTTGACTGCCAAAAAAATTTATCCTTGCCAAAAATACCTGATCAGAGTGTCTATTACAGTAGACAATTATACCTATACAATTTTGCCATTGTAGTAGGTTCCTCTAAATCAAAGTTAACCACTAATAATGTCTTCATGTACACTTGGCCTTAACATGAAAGTAAGAAGAGGTCAAATGAAATATTTTGAGCCCTTTACCACCGTTTGTGCCATACAGACATGAGCAATGTACAAACTTTGAGATTAATTGCCGATGGATGCCCTGGGCAAAATAAGAACACAATAGTTGTCTCAATGTTGTGTCACTGGATGTACAAACATGCGCCAGGAGTAAACAAAATAGAAGTTATTTATCCTGTAACTGGACATTCATTCATGCCTCGTGATAGAGTTTTTGGGCTCATTGACAGGCAACTGCAGAAACGAGAAGTGATAGTTCAGCCATCGGAGTACCATACCATCTTGGAACAGTATGGGACCCTTCACATTCTAGGAAGAGACTGAAAGGTAGTTGACTGGAAAGGAGCCATTCAAAACATCACTAAACCCGCAGCATCATTCCCCTTCCAGATAACGAAAGTAAAACAAGTGATCATCATCCGTGATTCTCAGAATGCTATAAAAGTCCAAGGGGAGCCTAATTATAATTGTGAAATCAACCTACCAGTGTCTGCATGCAAACGTGGGAAACACTAAGGACACATAAACTCGAGTTGCATTATGAACACAGTTGTTCCTATTAATGAAAAGAAACTGGAGGATGTGTCAAAAATCCTCGAGAAACACAATGGTAAGTCCTGGAGGGAACGAGAATCCCTGTCATGGTACATGACATTACTAGGTTCCAGCGGGTCAGGGGCATCAGTTGAATCAGAATGCCTAGCAGGAGAAGATGAAGACATTGTTCCAAATATGATGTATTAAGAGGATTGCAGTTTGTCAGTTGTTACACCATGTACCATCAGAAATATTAAAAGAAATTGCAACTGAATACACAGTTTTATGTTCATCCCATATCCTCTCCTCATGTACAACTAGTCAGGTTCAAAACTGTCAATGTCCATTTCAGTTGCATGCGAAAGTGGCCATTTGCAAAGTCAGATGCAAAACTGTCCAAGTCCATTTTTATTTTGCTGATATCTTACATGCATTGAGTTCCTGATTTTTTTTTCAATAGCCCAAATGGTTTTGTACTAATCCATACTTATGTATAAAACATACAGTGTAGGGCAGTATGTATTTACCAAGTCAAAACAGTTTTTCCACTTTTTCTCAAAACCGGTTATGGAGGACAGTTTTGCATCTAGGCGACTCAGTTAGTCGCGGTTCGGCGGAGCTCCACGATTTGCAGCAGTCTGGAGACTATCCATAGCTCACACCTGGCACACCTGACCTAGCCCCCTCGGACTTCCACTTGTTTGGGCCATTAAAGGATGGCATTCGTGGAAGACATTTTGAGGACGATGAGGAGGTGATTCACACAGTGAAGTACTGGCACCACAACCAGGACAAGAATTGGTACCGACAGGACATTCACGCCCTTGTTTTGCACTGAAGGAAGGCCATAGAATGGGATGGAGATTACGTGGAAAAATAGGGTGTGTAGATAAAATACCATTCTTACATATGTGTAATTATCATTATATTCAATAAAGAAGTGTTGAAGAAAAAAATGCGGTGCATTACGGGTACTTTCTGGGGCACTCGTAATTTCAGGGGTACCCCAAGGAAGTGTAATAGGATTGTTACTCTTAACAATGTACATAAATGATCTAGCAGAATGCACTGAAAACTGTTTAAGGTTGTTTGCAGATGATGCAGTTCTCTATAAGATGATAGCATTCTCAGAAGATAGAAACGATTTGCAGAAGGACCTACAGAGGATTTGTGAATGGCGCAGGGACTCCAGTTGAGGCTGAACATAAATAAATGTAAAATATTGCATGTACACACAAAAAGAAAGCCACTTCTGTACAACTACACTATTGATGTTAAGTGTAATGACCACATAAAACAAATAGCACAAAAAGTAGATACCAGACTGAGATCCATATGAAGAATGTCAGTGAAATGTAATTCATCCACTAAAGAAGTGGCTTACAAGGCACTTGTCTGACTGATTCTTGAGTTCTGTTTATCAGTCTGGGACCCATATCAGGTAGGGCTAATAGAAGAGATAGAGAAGATCCTATGTTGAGTGGCGCATTTCGTTACATGATTGTTTAGTTAGTGCAAGAACATTAAAGAGATGCCAAACAAACTCAAGTGCCAGATGCTACAGGAGAGACGTCGTGCGTCGCTGAGAGGTTACCGTCGAAATTTCGAGAGAGCACTTTACAAGAAGAGTCAGACAACATATTAGTTTCTTCCAGATACATCGCACAAAATGACCACAACAAGAAAATTCGAGAAAATAGAGCCTATACACAGGCTTACAGACAATCATTCTTCCCATGCACCACTGGCTAATGGAACAGGGAAGGAGAGATCAGTTAGTGGTACCAGAAGTACCCTCTGCCACTGACTGTCACGTGTCTTGCGGAGTATTGATATAGATATTGATGTGTACTCACATGTGTTTGATCCCATTTAATTGGGGATTGTGTCACATCCCTCTTCCAATAGATGTTGCTGCTAAACAGGCATGCTTTAATGTACAGCATACCAAAAAGGGGATAAATATTGCTTCATATGCTCGCTTCCAGTTTGTGATAGAAATTACCTAGAAAATGCAACAAACGCAGGTACACACGAAACAACCAATGTTTGTGGGCATTATAACTTCGAAGACATCTCATCATCCACCAAAATCCAAGACCTACTAAAATTCGATTGGCCAAACCCCAATTATTCAGTTCACATTTATGGTCTGCAGGAAGGAAAAAAAAAAAAAAAACAGGAGAAACGAGTACACTGTACAGAAAGAACTAAAGCATAAAGTCGTCAGACCCCTTTACTTTTACAATGTAGCCAGTCAGTGCCCCAAACACGTTCTCCAAGCATGAGAAGCACACTATATCTGGATTGAAAACGTACTTCCTGCCAAAGTATCAGAAAAATATGGGGTAAAGCATTTTTTTCTGCAGATGCTTCAACTCTCACACATAGTGACAGTACTTAGAAAGACATCTGATTGACTGCTCGAGACAGGAATCGGTAAGTGTGGCAAGGCCAACTGTGGATGAAAAGTTCTTAACTTTAAGAATTCTCTCCAGCAGATACGCTGTCCTTTTGTTGTATGTGCTGACTTTGAATGCTTACTAGTTCCTGAGATAAATTGCGGCGGCTGGTTGCGGCGGAGGTTCGAGTCCTCTCTCTGGCATGGGTGTGTGTGTTTGTCCTTAGGATAATTTAGGTGAAGTAGTGTGTAAGCTTAGGGACTGATGACCTTAGCAGTTAAGTCCCATAAGATTACACACACATTTGAACACTGATAAATTGTGAAGGTGATCTCACGTCGTCTAAAATCACTTTCACAGAACGACACGTTTTGAGTGTGTTTGCGCGTCAAGATGTATGCTGATATGATTCCATCCCAGAAAATTCGAATCATATCTTTGGGATAATCTTGTGAGACGACTGCTCTCTGACTTCAAAAAACTTGCAGTGAGCATTGACGAGCTTCATCGCAACAGCATTCCTATGACCAAATCACAAGACAATGATGCCTTTTGTGAGCAGCCAGTTCATTTGTGTGGGTTGTCGAGACCTCTGTCGTCCATCAGGGAAGTTCCATGGTGCATCTCACAATGCGCACTTGAAATACAAATTGCCATGACACATACCAATCTCCTTCAATAATATGAGTGGGTATGATGTTCACTTTCTTGTATAGCACTTGGGCGATTCGGTGTTGAAGAATGTTAAGGTCAGTGTCATACCTGAAATGTAGAAAACTACATTTCATTCTTCAAGCGAATCACATCAAGAATAGCCTTCTGCTACCGGGACTCATTACAATTCATGCACACATCTCTTCACAAATTTGCTGAGACCGTGCATTGAGAGGATGTGCATATCATGAAAGCTGCATATCTCAAGATTCCAAAGTTCCAGCTTGCCACAAAATAGGGAGTCTTTCATAATGAATATCTGGATTCGATGGAGAGATTCCATGAAACCACAGTGCCAAGTATAATCGCATTCATCAGCAAATTCACAGGCAGTGTCGTAACAGATGCAGAGACTCAGCACACGGTGAATGTTTGGCAGGAGTTCAACATCTCTAATTGAGAGGTATAGCCTAATTGTGTATGGACACAGGTGTGTGCCTGCTCGCAGACGATTTTGAGAAACTCCAGACAGCATGCCTTGGTACATACTTTCTTGATCCTCCCTTCTATTATATCGTATCAGGGCTTTCATGGAATACAATGTTAAAAAAGACATGTATCAACATCGAACTGTTGACCAATGTTGATATGGTGCTTTTCTTAGAATACGGGATTCTCGGTGAACTTTGCCAATGCAGGCAAGGGTAGGCCAAGGCGAATAACCTATTACTGAATGAGGAGCAGTGTAGGCCATCTGAAGATTTGAGTTACATCTTTAATTCGATGTAAACAAGCTAATGGCATCCCATGCAACAATCTCTGCCATTTGGAGGGTTCTGATGGCTGTCCGAAGATCATATTGACAGATTGGAAGAAGATATCCAAGATGTGGCTGCGATTGCTGGTATGGGATATGGCCTGGTGACATATCCAGAATATTCCACCAATTTATATGACGCGCATAGTGACTTGCGGCTGTTTCCGGAGCACCTATTCCCGTAGAATGGTTCTGTCTCCAAGCTGATGACAATGCTGGAGAATAAGCACAGCTACATTATTTTCCTGCAATGTCTCATGTCTGGGATAAGACTTATTGCGATCACATGCAGCACCTCCTCCGAGGAGTGTGCCTGGTAGAAGGAGTACATTAATCTTAATACTGGAAAGAGAGCTCTTGCGATGTGTGATTCCGGAAACGATTTTTATAAATAAATGAATAATTCCGTTTTTGGCAAAGTCATGGAGAATATTAGAAACCACCGCCAAATTTATTTATTTTACCAGTGGTATGGGTGTCGTCGCACAAGAGGTTACATCGCTAGGCCAAATTTTAAATGGGCCACAATGTTCAATGAAAGATTAGTTGCTTTGGAGATGGCTAAGGTCTCAGTGGAGTTCACGAAGCCTGTGTATATAGGTGCATGTATTCTGGACCTCTCCAAACTCCACATGTACCGATTCACCTACGAGTTTGCAAAACCAAACTTCGCTGATCCAAAGTTACTTTATATGGATCTACAGAGTAAAAGGCTGCGCTGGACATGAAGTGAGTGATTAGGTACACTCCTGAGGAATTTGCCACACCTGAATATGTGGCTGATAATCCGTACAGCATAACTTCCCAGAACAATTAAGTTATTGGCCTGATGAAAGATGAGGAGAATTGCATGAAGATTGTGGAGTTTGTGAGGCATGAGACCCAAAATGTATGCATACTGTACAGATGCAGGTGTCACTTGAAGTTCGGCTCACAGGTTGTCACGATGGAGCACTACAAGGAGTGTCTGTGCGGTATGGCTCCACATATGATGCATCAAGTAGTCTTTCGGTCATGGAATCATGAAGCACATGCAGCACTGGAACTGAATGTCGGTCTGTTGCTCCATGATGACAAACGCTTCATATGTGCAGATTAGATAGGAACCCTGTTATTCTCACACTATTCGTTCGAGAGTGATTGAGATTGGACACAGTGTGTGTGTGTGTGTGTGTGTGTGTGTGTGTGTGTGTGTGTTGTTTTTCTCTTCCCGTTGGATGCTGCTAGTCTCCCATACAGGGTACCTTTACTAAGAGTAGTCAGGTGTTTCGGCAGATATTTGCAATTTCGTTCTTGTAACGTGTAGCTGGAGTCAGCCCAAACAAATACTGGTTACCTTGTCTTTAATGCGACGCCCACTGTCAATGGAAAGCATCGGTTTGTTTCCCATCACAAGCAAAATGATTTTGAACTGGCATTTTTTATGCTCATTCAAAATAGCAGTCCCAAATAAGTTTATTAGATATTCTTTTTGTTGGTGTGTATGAACAGAAACGGTAAACCACAAAGAATAATCAGTACACCAGCAGAATAACTGCTGAATCTCTGCAGGAAAATGGATTATTCTTTGTGCTTTTCTGTTCCTGTGAATACAGGTCGATAAAACGAATAATGCGCTGGACTAATCTGGGACTGCTCTATCGAATGGGCTCATAAAATTCCGATATAAAAATCGTTTTCTTTGTAATGGGAAACAAACTGCAGCTGGGCGTCATATGAAAGACATGATTAGCAGTATTTGTTTGAGTTGACTCCAGTTACATATTGCAAAAACGAAATTGTAAATATCTGCTGAAACATCAGAGAAAATTCTCCCGACGACCCGAGGTAGATACAAACAGTACATACAAGACGTCCCACCTAAATCGACCACCTCATATACACTCCTGGAAATGGAAAAAAGAACACATTGACACCGGTGTGTCAGACCCACCATACTTGCTCCGGACACTGCGAGAGGGCTGTACAAGCAATGATCACACGCACGGCACAGCGGACACACCAGGAACCGCGGTGTTGGCCGTCGAATGGCGCTAGCTGCGCAGCATTTGTGCACCGCCGCCGTCAGTGTCAGCCAGTTTGCCGTGGCATACGGAGCTCCATCGCAGTCTTTAACACTGGTAGCATGCCGCGACAGCGTGGACGTGAACCGTATGT
Source organism: Schistocerca piceifrons (assembly GCF_021461385.2). NCBI lineage: Eukaryota > Metazoa > Arthropoda > Insecta > Orthoptera > Acrididae > Schistocerca > Schistocerca piceifrons. The sequence continues at coordinate 368,273,223 of NC_060149.1, forward strand.
GCAGTTGACGGACTTTGAGCGAGGGCGTATAGTGGGCATGCGGGAGGCCGGGTGGACGTACCGCCGAATTGCTCAACACGTGGGGCGTGAGGTCTCCACAGTACATCGATGTTGTCGCCAGTGGTCGGCGGAAGGTGCACGTGCCCGTCGACCTGGGACCGGACCGCAGCGACGCACGGATGCACGCCAAGACCGTAGGATCCTACGCAGTGCCGTAGGGGACCGCACCGCCACTTCTCAGCAAATTAGGGACACTGTTGCTCCTGGGGTATCGGCGAGGACCATTCGCAACCGTCTCCATCAAGCTGGGCTACGGTCCCGCACACCGTTAGGCCGTCTTCCGCTCACGCCCCAACATCGTGCAGCCCGCCTCCAGTGGTGTCGCGACAGGCGTGAATGGAGGGACGAATGGAGACGTGTTGTCTTCAGCGATGAGAGTCGCTTCTGCCTTGGTGCCAATGATGGTCGTATGTGTGTTTGGCGCCGTGCAGGTGAGCGCCACAATCAGGACTGCATACGACCGAGGCACACAGGGCCAACACCCGGCATCATGGTGTGGGGAGCGACCTCCTACACTGGCCGTACACCACTGGTGATCGTCGAGGGGACACTGAATAGTGCACGGTACATCCAAACCGTCATCGAACCCATCGTTCTACCATTCCTAGACCGGCAAGGGAACTTGCTGTTCCAACAGGACAATGCACGTCCGCATGTATCCCGTGCCACCCAACGTGCTCTAGAAGGTGTAAGTCAACTACCCTGGCCAGCAAGATCTCCTGATCTGTCCCCCATTGAGCATGTTTGGGACTGGATGAAGCGTCGTCTCACGCGGTCTGCACGTCCAGCACGAACGCTGGTCCAACTGAGGCGCCAGGTGGAAATGGCATGGCAAGCCATTCCACAGGACTACATCCAGCATCTCTACGATCGTCTCCATGGGAGAATAGCAGCCTGCATTGCTGCGAAAGGTGGATATACACTGTACTAGTGCCGACATTGTGCATGCTCTGTTGCCTGTGTCTATGTGCATGTGGTTCTGTCAGTGTGATCATGTGATGTATCTGACCCCAGGAATGTGTCAATAAAGTTTCCCCTTCCTGGGACAATGAATTCACGGTGTTCTTATTTCAATTTCCAGGAGTGTATTTCCGAAAAGAAACAAAATGAGAAACTTCAATTGGACAAGGATGCACCTATGTCGGTGGCTCGCATGATGGGCAGGACTGCATGCTCCATAAAGGTCAACAATCAACACATAGTAAGGTTTTTAAATGACACATGTATTTTTCTATAGAAATGAACACTAGACTCACAATTAGTAATGGCAGGCTTGGTTACACTGTTCGAAACCTCATACATTCTGAAATATCAGGCTTTAAAGAATGGCTGCGGCTCCTTGGTTTCTGCCATAATGCACAGGACAAGAGTTACCTGTATTGTCTTGAATCCTGCTGTAAACAGACTGAGTATGCACGTTCTGCCTACCCTGTTCAGTCTTCAAGTGTCTCCTGCTCATGCCTACTGTGCTGATGGTGTCAAACTGTCATTTCGTCGATGTGCAGTGCAAGTCTTCAGTAAAAAGGAGAAACTAGATCTGATGTTAATTTACGGCAAGTGCCACAGAAATGCAACCACAGCTGTGGTAGCTTACGCTGAACGCTACCCAGATCGATGGCGTCCTTCACATCGTACCATTTCCAGAATCTGCCCAAGTCTCACGGAAACAGGTAGCCGTAAAGCATCAACGTACAAACACAGGAAATAACAATGACAACGAAACTGCTATCGTGGCCGCTGTAGCGTACAGTTCTGAGGTGGTTATATGACAGATTGTGTACGGTTCTGGAATAAGCTGTAGTAGTGTGTGGAGTATTTCGCATAGTTATACTTTTCATCTGTATCACATGCCACTCCACCAAGAACTTTGAATTGCTCATTGAATTCTGTCACTTTGCACTTCAGCAGTTGCCAGGTCATCCTGACTGTCTACGTGATACGCTATTAACAGATGAAGCTTGCTTCACAAATTACCACTGACTTCGTGCAACTGCTCATCAATGAGAGTGGGATGTCCATGTCTGGTACGGCATCAGTGGTACCCATATTGTAAGTCCCTATTTTTATCAGGGAACAGTAGCTGGATGGAAATATACATCATTTGTGCAAGACACTCTACCCCTTCTGAACAAGGACATGGGATTCAAAACACGTCTGCCAGTATGGTTTCAGTATGATGAATGCCCCACACACTATGCACGTGTTTCCAGGGAAGTTGTACATACAATGTTTCCAAATTGGTGGATAGGACAGGGGGTCCTGCGATTTGACCGGCCCCATCCCCCGATGTACTGCCATTAGACTTCTTTCCCTGGGGCACAGTAAAAGAGTGTGTACCACAAACCCCAAATGACACCAGAAGATATGCAACAACACATTACTGCCATTTATGGGACAATATCTTTGGAAACACTACAATCTGAACAATACTCGCCGGCCGCTGTGACCGAGCGGTTCTAGGCGCTTCAGTCTGGAGCTGCAGTGCTACTACGGTCGCAGGTTCGAATCATGCCTCAGGCATGGATGTGTGTTATGTCCTTAGGTTAGTTAGGTTTAAGTAGTTCTAAGTCTAGGGGACTGATGACCTCAGATGTTACGTCCCATATTGCTTAGAGCCATTTGAACCTCACTTGTTCACCAATTCCACAAGTGTACTGATGCAAATGGTGAACACTCCCCAAAAACATCTTTTGAGGTGACACAGCTTCATCAGATGTGACATTACTGGCTATTTGTGAGTGCGTTTTCTGTGCCGGATGTCGTGCACAAACTTAAAGTTTCTGTGAGCTATAGGCCACTAATAACTGTGTTTAGGACACTGAAACAACGTCTTATCACTTAATTGTACCTCTAGTTTTCGTTTCCTTAGAAGAAACATACATGTTCCATTTAAATAAATGCGATTTTATGTTGAAAGTGATGTTTGTTTACTTTTATGGATTGCGCTTTTCTGTCTGTTGTGTGATCCCCACATAGCAGGCTGCAGGACAGTGCACGCAGTACTTCACTGCACCTAACGGCAGAAACCATGGTGATGTTGCTGTTCTCCAAAGTCTCATATTTCAGAATGGATGAGGGGTTTAGAACAGTGAACCATGCCTGCCCTCACTTATTGTGCTTCTAGTTTTTTCACTTCTGTAGAAAAAACCTGTATAGATGTGTGTGTGTGTGTGTGTGTGTGTGTGTGTGTGTGTGTGTATAAATCACAAAATAAATGAAAATGTTATTGTTAATTAAACGATTACTTTTTGTTATATGTTGTTATTTAGGCCTTACAAATGTTGAATTATTTTGAAAGAAAGTTGTAAGAGATAGCTAATTATTATTACTATTCACAATGTGTAGTTACATCTGAAATTGCACACATCTCTTTCACAAGAGTAAATGCTTTTCACATCAGCATAAAGTATTCAGTATTAAATTCCACTGTAATAAAAGGAATCTGTCGTCCACAAACTTCGAGGCAGATGACTGCGTGCACAGCTGTGTGGCTGATGCCATTACGCCATGCAGCGGCTGGGTGGGCAGAGATGGTGGCAGCCATTGCTGTATGAGGGGTCCGCACAAGTGAGTCTTAATTGGCAGGTGGGCTTGTAGCTAGGCCTTGCCTCTACAAGTCTTATCTTTCTGGCAGGCTGGTGGGGAGGGGACTTTTCTTGCACCCTGCAGGTGTACTTACCTGCCTGTCTCACATGTTCTGACAGCAGTGCCGCGTGGTGGAGAATTAGTCATACTACTCAATCACCAATCAGTGCAGTTCGCCGAAACTACTTGCACACATGAGCACTGAGTCATGTATGTTTATCAGCATTTGAATCATAGGATGGGGATGTGTTATGACAACAAGAACAATCAATTCTTTCATATTATTATTTCTTTATTCACATATACCCGCATCACACAGTAACTCAATTTTTTTGCAATATAGTCCAAACAATTGTTTTCTATGTCCTTTGAATTCAGCCTGAACGATATCCAGGCCTGTAGGTGTCATTACATACATAGGCATTCCTTCAGTAAATTCGACTTCCACAAATTTTTTAGTTACAGGCTCAACACTTACATTCCTTGAAACTGGTTGAATACAAGTGTTAATACACTGTTTCGACTGCTTTATATTTTCAATATTCACACACAAAAACTCCACAAAGTCATAATAATGCAGCTCTAATATATGGATGCCAGCAGCTCAGTCTGTCTGCACCAACTGTTAACACACAGTATCGAGCTTACACATTCACGACACTCGATTGTTTTGTGTAAATACATGTGTCCCCTGACGTTAATTCAGGCATGGGTCACTGTATGTATCCACTACTGAAACTTGCTTCCCAAATATTTGAATGTTAACTGGTGTATGAGATGGTTCGTAATCCGTCATCATTTTCTTCTCTATGTACTCCCTCATGCTGCAGAGATAGTCCCACTCATATAATTAATGCTGCACTGCAGCACAGACACTTTGAACATTTTCTACTTCTATAACTACTCCACAGTCACCAGCAGGTGCTAGGCCTACATTCATGCATTTAGATCCACCAGCAGTCAAATTGTGTATACATATTGGCAAATACCAGTATTCTGCCGGCACTTACAAGGAACCCCTTGAGTGTGAGATCTCGAGTTCAATCTTTTGTAAGGCTGATTTGAAAGTGTTGTGTTAGCAGTTACGACAGGAAAAATATTAACTTCTAATGACTGGACAAATGCATCAGGAGGGCGACAGAAAATGAGTGTCTGGGAGGTGCAGAGATCAACTTTCTATGGGATGTATGTATTGCACTTCACAAAATGGACTTGTTGAAGTTCAAGAAATGCTCAGAATAAACCATTACTTTGCACCAAGAACACCAAACGAAAAATAGCGCGCCACAGTGATCACAAAGGTTCGCATCATCAAGAGCGAAGGCAAACATCTTGAGAATTACAAACTGTGCAGGCCGTTCAACCAGGTATCCCCTCTTAAAGAATACCTATAGAATCATTTTGGTGCAATGGTGTGATGATAACTGATGAAATGTGATGGCAAGCAACTGGATGCGGAACAGTCTGTTGTGCAGCTTATCGTAAATTGGCTATCATTTAAGCCATAGCTGCAGATAGTTTGATAATGTGTTTTATAGGCTTGGAAAAAAAACATACATCCAGAGGCTTAATTTGTTCAGTGGTTCCTGGTGGTACCGGTATGAACTGCAATGTCACACACTTTTCAGGGGGTCTTCTCTAAAGGAGTATGATTTTTATATGCAGATTGGGAATCAAGCAAAAGCAAGTTATTTTGACCAGCTATTGCCCATACTTGTAGTTCTCTTACGCCCTTTTTCCGGCACTTATCGAGTTTAGGGGGATACCCATGAAATCTTTGATTTTTTACCGATTATCGTCAATTTGACTACGCTGATCACGAATATAAGCCCAAGCTGAATCACTATCACGACAAACGTCGAACAAATTTACCATACGAAATTCGATCAAATCAGGGAAAATTCTAGTCATTACGAGTTAGTAGAACAAACGCACACAACAAACACCGAACTAACACTTAACTACACTGTTATTTGACTTTAGTGTAAACTGAATGAAGCGATTTTATTCGAGTGCTTTGATGTGCTATGATTTAGCTTGAATGATGTTTGCAAATAATATATTCGTGGTCCGGTCAAAAAATGAGGAAAAAAAATATTCATTAAAATTTTTTTCCTGTGGATATATTAAAAAGTTTTTATCGGGGATGAAAATAAATAACATCTTCGAGATCAACATAGTCTAACTGATCAAAAAGTGAGAAAAAATATTTTCTAAAATTTTGTCCCCCTAAACTCGAACCGCGCAACCGCTACGGTCGCATGTTCGAATCCTGCCTCGGGCATGGATGTGTGTGATGTCCTTAGGTTAGTTAGGTTTAAGTAGTTCTAAGTTCTAGGGGACTGATGGCCTCATAAGTTAAGTACCATAGTGCTCAGAGCCATTGGAACCTAAGCTCGATAAGTGCCCATTTTCCCACTCTTGCTTGCTGTGACGTAAATATTCTCTACAGCCCTTGCAAGGTCACACACACGCAAGAAAGAACCCTAGGTGAGAGAGCACTTCCGTCTTCTTGCAGCACAATAAATATCATTCCAGCCAATTTACCACCCAGATCAACAGTCGGCACAATGGTATCCGATTGCGTTATGGCATTGATGTTAGCTGATCTTAATACATCTCTCTTGGTACCTCTAATTTTCAGGTTCCTTTCATAAGCATTTCCTCTCCAAATCTCGGTAGGTCGGAGTTGAAAACAAATTCCTTACTGGACGATTGGATAAGTTTGTTTATCTCATCTAAAACTTTTCCGGCCGATTCCGCCGTCTGCTGTGCATTGGCAAGTTGACGCTTTGTCTGAAATCTCGTTATCTTACGCCTTCCACTTCTGTAGCAGTGTTTGAAGTTATGTAACCACTCACTGCTTCGCTTGAAATCACTGTAATCTATGTTACGGGCAATTTAATGTGCATAATGTGGTAGGTAATTATCATGCACATCCTGTTAATTGTATCAAGCATCCTTAAAATGCGCAAACGCCAGTTTTTGTAACAAGTGCACCTTATCCTCCCTCGAATATCCCTAGTATTTCTTATGCACTACGAGCTCATATTGCTGTGGACGTATTCGAAATCTGTTCATAACTGTTTTTAACTATGTAGCAGAACGTCTTCCATGAACATAATTATGTTTAGTACCTACTCCTTGGACAACAATTGTCCTTTACTACTGTGCACCGACCAGTGCAGCAACGCGAAATGGCATCAAGGAGGCCCTGACCTGTGCACCAATGGAAAGAGCGAGCAGCACCACAACTCCAGGAAGGCACGAGTTCAGCGTCCCCTGTCAACGCTGACTTAACCAGCCGCCCAGTGCTCGTCGAGACCAGCTCAGTTGCAGACTTCGAGAGCATCAGTACTGAGTAATAGGAAGATGATACCTAGCCTGCATTCTGCGAGTAGTAATAATGTGTAAAAGTAATTGCATATAGGAGGCACAGAAAGGACATCAAACCACCTCATAACAGAAGTTATGTTTCTTTCTGTTTTAGATACCAATTGTTATAATAATTTGAAAGTGTAATGTACAGATCATTTTTGATTCCTGCCACCGGCCATCGCAACTTCTCTCATTCCTTGTCTGTGCTGGTACTGACTCCCACAGTAGCTGACACAATATCTGGCGCCACGGATTCCAGTAAGTGCTGCCTTCGCTCTTCGCCGCTTCATCACAGTGCGTCACTAATATTTCTCTCTTTTCTTTCACAGGAGCATTGCTACTGATTTTGTTCTTTGTTGCATACTAGCCGCAACGCTGGACTTACTTTGTTACGGCGCTCCTCTCTCTAAAATGGCCTCTAACCTGCCTCCTACACCACCTGTGCCTACGCCTCCACTTGCTGCTGGCTTTTATGTAATGCAGTTTATTCAGTTTCAGAACCACCAAACGTCGCAGTTGATGATGGCAATCCAGCAGCTCATTAATAAGCCGCTATTGCATCAACTCCGCCGCAACGGCCAGCCGCATCCACAGCACCGCCTCCGTACATGCGACCATTCTGAGCTTCCAACGAACAGCAAGAGGAATGGAACGAGTACTATACTCAATTCAACACTCACTGTGCCACACATCAAGTGCAAGGTACTGTGAAACTTTCTTATTTCTTGTTAATGTCCGGCGCAGGAGCTTAGCACCTTGCTCAGAAGTTATTCGCGACTAGAAATCTGGAGCTACTAGTTTTTGACGATTTATTTTCTACCATCCCTTGTATTACGAGGATAAGGTACAGGTTGGTGCAGCTCATTGCAAGTTCCTTCGATTGCAGAAAAAGCAAGAACACACATACCGACAATGGGTCGCTGAACTTCAGGATCTGACTCGACAGTGTCGTTTTCAGTGTAGCTGAGGACAGTACTATAGTGACGCAATGATTCGTGGTGCAATTACGTTCAATGTGCCAGGCAGTATTTCTGGCACAATCTCAAACATTTTGATCCTAATTTGGAACAAATATTACAGATTATTGAACATCGGGACTTATGTGATTGTGCTGTGGAAAACTTTGAGGTAGCTCCCATTTACAGTGTAGAACAAAGTTACAAACAGGTATAGCCTTGCAGCCGACCACCACAAGCAAACAGGGCACTGCGCCGTGGACAGAGTAAACAAGTTTCAGAGTGTGTATCTGCTGTGAAATTATGTTCTCGCTGCATTTCCGTGCATGAGAGACAAAATTTCCGTTCAGGGAACGGGACTTGCTTTGCTTGTGGAAAGCCAGGTCATGTACAGTCTGTGTGTTTGCAACAGAAAAAGAACTCTACCCGCATTTGCTCTCGTAAGCGCGGCGCACCTTCTTACTCAGTGAATGTAGTTCTTTCTAAACTGGCTACCGATAATAGTAATGACCAAATTCAGGATGTGCTTTTACTTCGCCCAAGTGCTGGGCAACGACAGTAGAAAATAGTATTTGTGAACTTAGTCATTGCCGGACGCTGTGTGTGTCTTCAGTTAGACACCGGCGCTTCCATTACATTGCTTAATCATGCCACATACGGACAGTTGGGCTCGCCACAGCTGACAAAATCTTGCGCGCAACCTACTGCAGATAAGTCAGGTCATTCCAGTGCTTGATACATGCAGTTTGCTTGCCACATTCCAGTCTCACAACAGAGCAGTGACATTTACAATTTTGCGTTCTTGAGACTGTGAAAATATTTTTGGGTTAGATTCATTTGATTTTTTTGGTCTTCGTATGTACTTTCTGTTTCTGCTTTCAACCCAAAAGACAGTGTTATCAATAGATTGCAGAGCTTCCTGATTTATTTTCTGAAGGACTTTGCAGAGCAAATAATTTTGTGGCACACGTTACAATGAAGGACAATGCGTAACCTAAGTTTTTTTGGACGTGTCCTCTCTCACATGCACCAAGAGACAAAACTGAAAGTGAACGTAAGGAATGTTAAGATAATGATGTTATTGCTCCTATTCAGGCTAATCTATGGGCTTCTCCCTCAGTAATCTTACCAAAGCCTTCTGGATGACTTCCTCTTTGTGTTGGCTGTGTCCACTGTGAATGCACAAGCAATAATTGATACTTATCCAATGCCTCGCCCTGAAGAATTAATGGACAGGCTTCATGAACGCCACTATCTTTCAAAAACTGACTTATGAGATGCGTATTTGCAAGTTCCGTTAGATGAGGAGTCTTGGAAAGTGTTTGTGGTCAACACACATTTAGGGTTATTCAAATTTTTACACTTACCTTTGGCAGCGCTTCCGAGCTGACATATTCCAAAGCTACTTAGAACAGCTTACTGAGAAAGTTCCAATCTGTTCAAATTACTTGAAGAATATTGTGGTGTCAGGAAGTATACTATACTCTTTCAAGCACTTTCAGCTACAGGTTTGGAGTGTCACCCAGACGAATGTGCTTTTTCGTCAGACTAATATTCAGTACTTGGGCCATGCTCTTAACGGCCAAGGTGTCCATCCCCTAAACTCACATTTACAGGGCTTCCGGGATCTCCCTGCCCCGTGGAACGCGACGCAATTGTAATTTTCGGGAAGTTGACATGCTATATCCGGTTTATCCCCAACGCAGCCCAGATCGCGGCTATGTTGCATCGTTTACGCCAGAAGAATGTGCCTTTTGTTTGGACCAAAGAGTGTCAGGATGCAATTCAGAAACTTAAACATATGTTGTTGAGTGACAGATGCCTTGTTCATTTCGATCCCACTAAGCATGTGGTTTTGGCGGTGGACGCTTCTTCGTATGGAATCGGAGCTGTGCTCTCGCACAGGTTAGGTTCGCAGGACAGGCCGACTGCTTTCGCTTCCAAGCTATTGACCAAGGCTCAACGCAGGTATTCCCAAATCGAGAAGGAAGCGCTCACTATTATCTATGGCGTGACACAGTTTCTCCATTATCTGTTTTTTCGGAAGTTTTACCAAGTGACGGACCATAAACCACTTCCGTCTTTGTTTCATCTGTCCAAACATGTTCCGCCACGCATGGCTCAGGAGCTTCAGCGTTGGCCTTTGTTATTGTCACGGAATCAGTACGAAAAACTGTACCGGCCTGCGCCGAAGCATGCAAATGCTGACGCCCTTTCCCGCCTTTCTGTTGGTCCTAATTCTGAATTTGATGTTAATGCCGCATCTTGTTGTCAGATCGATGCGCAGGACACCGAACTTTCCCAATGCACTTTAATAAAATTGCTCAGGCTACAGAAGCAGACCCTGACTTGAGTCATTGGTTGCACGACATACGTATGCTTGGCCTCGTCCATTGATAAACATTCACAATTCTTTTGTGCGCCGGTATTTTGTTCGTCAGCATAGCCTCTCCGTCCAGTATGGTGTGATTTTATTGCGAAATGTCTCTGGAGAATTACGTGCACTTACTCCCAAAGTTTTGCAAAAAGATGTGTTGGGATTGCTCCACCAAGGACATTAGGGAATTGTACACACAAAACAGTTAGCGGGGCAGCATTGTGCTTGGCCAGGCATGGGCGCCCACGTTGAACATATGACGTCATAGTGTCGTGTTTGTGCTGAAATTCTATCGGTCGCGCTGCAAACGTTTTCATCTTGGCCAAAGTATCAATCGCCGTGGCAAAGAGTGCATATTGACTTTGCTGGTCTCTTTTGGAGCACTCGTTGGCTTACTGTTTTAGACTCTTTTAGCAAAAATCCCTTTGCAGTGCCCATGAATCCGACTACATCGCGTGGTACCATTCAGGCTTTGCCATCTATTTTTTTGCTTGAAAGGTTTGCCTGTAATGTTGGTCACAAACAATGGACCACAGTTTACCCCCAAGGACTTTGAACAGCTTTGTACAGCCAGTGCCTCTCTCCCCTTACCAGTGCTCCATTTCATCCTCTGTCGACTAGAGAAGCTAAACGATTTGTGCATACGTTCAAGTATCAGATGAACAAACTACGTGTGCCTCCCACACATGGGACCTAGCACTGCTGCTCTTCCTTGCAATGTACCACTCCCAGCCCCACGACGGTACGTCGCCGATGGAGCTTGTACATGGCTGGCGCCACTGTTTGCTGCTCCAGTTGCTGCACCCACCACAGCGCATGGCGCCACCCACACTCTACGAGTATCGCTTTTCGCCTAATGAGTCTCTCCTTTTCAGTGTGTTTGGTGTCATCAGACGCTGGGAGAGAGGAATGATTCTTTGAGATTTGGGCGCTTGCATGTGTTTAATTCAAGGTCCTGCTGGGTTGCTGCACCCTCATTAGAACCAGATTCGTGCTTGTCGATTGCGAGATTATTCTGTAGATTTTCTATCCCCAGATTGGCATCCTACCGGGATCTTGCAGTCGACACATCTGCCCCCAGGGGCCTCTTCAGCATTCCCTGTGGAACCGATGGAGATGGACCAGTCCCCTTCCCTCTGCAGCAGCTCACCTTCCCAGTGCTCGAATCAGCGCCATCGTCGTCATCAATCCCGCAGCCTTCATCATCGCCACCCTCTCCATTTTTTTGTTGGACCTTCTCAGGAAGAGGGTGGGCGCCTTTTCAGGGGTTTCCCCTCAGAGTACAGGATGGATGTCGGGGCATGGTCGGGGGCTGAGCATCAGTCCCAGTTGTGGGCCTCCCGGCTCTTCATGCCACCCAGCTTCCTCCCCCCCCTCCCCCCTCCCTCACCGTTGTTGTAACATGGCTACCTACATGACAACGGTGCAGCTTTTTTTGGGGGGGGGGGGGGGGGTGGGAGGGAGGAATCTGCAGTCCTAAACCATCAATGGCACAGCTCCATGAAACAGTATCAAGAAGGTGCTGACCCACACGCCAATGGAAAGAGTGTGCAGCGGCACACCTCTAGGGAGACGGAGTTCACCACCCCCTGTCAACGCTGACTTAAATAGCCGTCCATTGCTGGTCGGTCCCATTTGGGCCACAGACTTTCAGGGCATCAGTGCTGGGTAATAGGAAGACGATACCTAGCCTGCAATCTGCGAGTAGTAATAGTGTGTAAAAGTAATTGCATGTAGGAGGCACAGGAAGGACATCAAGCCACCTCCAGAAACTATGTTTCTTTATTTTTTAGAAAAAAATTGTTATATTAATTTGAAAGGGTAATGTACAGATCATTTTGGATTCCTGCCAGTAACCATCACAACTTCTCTCGTTTCTCAATTGTGTTGGTATTGACTGTCCCAGTTGACAACACAATAACTACACCTTACTGGAGACAGGATTTGTAACTCCCTGTCTGACAAGGATGATGAACTACATGGCTTGATAACTGTTTCAATATCACTTTCACTTGTTAAGCACATATCGTCATCATTGTCTGTTCAGTCGAGCATATATGACACCATACATTCCACTGACTCATCTTGCAGAAACGCTCACACCTCATCTGGCAATTCTTTCTCGCTCTGCAAGATTCCTTGGGTTCCTTTCTTATGAAATGTCAACTTTGGCAACTGTTGTTGTAGATATAATGCAACGTTTGCTTTGTTTATCATTGTCATTGCTCTGCTTTGTATCAACACCACTAGCACTGTAGCACTGTTGTGAGATACTCGCTGACCAATCTTTTTAACTATCCTCTGCTGTGCTCACCATTGGATACTTCCCATTCCTCCCCCCCCCCCCCTCCCTAATTAGTGCTTACCAGCCAATATTGTGGTTGCATGGTAGACAATATGTGGAACGTCAAATGCTGTAAACATCATTGGCCTTTTGCAACCTTGCACTCAAGGAGTTCCCTGTTAGCTGAGACTTGAGTTCTGGTTGCTGCTGCTGTGGCTATGCTATGGCACAGTCAAATAACGACAGATCCAATATGGGAGACATTCTGTGGATAGTGACTGCTGCTGTGGTGGTTCAGGTAACAGTACCTTGTGGAACACCTGCATGTCCTCATCCAGACTCAGTTCACTGTAAAATAATAACAAAAACCCTAGGTGTAATGAAACACACACACATGAAAAAATTATTAGAGTTGGCTGGACAAAGTACTTACTTACAGTCTTTTTCAGCTTTTGGCTCAATCCCTGCTGATAGTGGGTTGGGTTGGGTTGTCTGGGGAAAGAGACCAAACAGCGAGGTCACCGGTCTCATCGGATCAGGGAAGGATGGGGAAGGAAACTGGCCATGCCCTTTCAAAGGAACCATCCCGGCATTTGCCAGGAGCAATTTAGGGAAATCATGGAAGATCTAAATCAGGATGGCCGGACATGTGACTGAAACGTCATCCTCCCGAATGTGAGTCCTAACCTGCTGATAGTACTTCATGACAATCCTTTCACTACTGCATACTGACATCACATGATCACATGATCTCTGCTGGACAAGAGCAAAGTGTGGGAGCTTAGTGGAGTGTAGGGGCAGGGAGGATAGGGAAGGGAGATGGGGGAGAGGAGGAGGGGACAAAGACAGGTATTAACGCTAACCTTGAATCTGCTATTCACCATTGGATCAACTGCATTCTGACACCAAGGTCATTTTAAGGGTATCTCATTCTCTCCTTTGGTGTGCTGGCCACACGCCCCTGCTATCCGCATCCTCAGCTGAGGATGACACGACAGTCGGATGGTCCTGGTGGGCCACATGTGGCCTGATAATGGAGAGCTTTTTTTTTTTTTTTTTTTTTTTTTTTTTTTTTTTTTTTTTTTTTTTTTTTTTTTTTTCATTCTCTCCTTGACACCCTACTCACTCTCTCTTGTTTGGATACAAACTTATTCCATCCACCCATGGTACCTGCTGGTGGCCAGAGTAATCTCCACTTTACACCATCAAGCTCGCATTCAGCACTGTTTAGTTATGGATCAGGTTTGTTTCTTCAGCAGTGTTAATTGTATTTTAACAGTGATGTATGGCAGTATGAATAGATTTTGTGATGAAGAGTAGGCCTCGTGTGTTGGTTCACTGAATGTAATGGATGAGCAGTGCAACAACGCTATGACGAGCTGTTCTTGCAAAGATGGCAACCTCATTAAAATACCTTTCCCTTGCTATAAAGGTGCCTACTTAAAACTGGATACTTCCATGTTTGAATGATTGTATATTACAGTCATTTTAATTGATATGAATGCATTTTCACAGAAACAAAGGAGACTGGGATAACAAACCAAATAAATCATAATTACATTATTACTCTGTAAGGAACAGCCAGAGAACATAGGTTCCTTATCCCAAAATAATCAAAAGGTATCCCTGAATAACATCTGAATGTTTTTCAGTGGAGTTCTGGTTCAGCCTGTCACGTACATACATGTATGAATATATGTATTTATATATGTTTGTGTATATGTGTACATAATTGTAAGTAGGTATCTGTACTAAACTTTTCCAAGACTGCCATAAATTTAGTATTTAATCTCTAAATGGAGAATGTCTAACATTGACATACCCACACTTTCGACGTGTTACCAAATCTGTGATGACAATGTAAGGAAAGAGGACACGAGGGTGTAGCATATGTGCTAAATGATTGTTAATGATTATGAAACAAAAGTCTATGCAAAAGTTACAGAAATGGTGGATAAGTTACACAACTTGCTATTAGCTCGCAAATGTAGGTCTGCTATGACCCAAAGAATACACAAGTAGTGCGCTTTTTCGTCAACCAAAAGAATACACAAATAGTGTGTTCGTTGGTCACAAGGACATAATAGAGACATTGCTTTGTACCCAGTTTTCATTTGAAGAAGCACATATGTTTTGTCATAGTGTTGGTGGAATAAAATAAGAATAGCACCATTTTGTTTGCAATGGATGAATTTTGCGTGTTTTTCATCTGAATCGTGAACTGTAGCATTGAACTTTTTCCAGACAACACTCTTCCTCTAATGGAACACATCTGCAGTTGTACACATTGCACCACTTAATTTTCGTCTTTACGTCCTCCACAGTCTCACAAAACACAGCTTTGTTAGAGGCTATCTGATCCCAACAAATGGTCATTTCATCTTGTCAGTGTTACTATATAACAGCACGATCATACATTCAGCTTCTGTATTAAGTCACGGCTAACTTTACTCCAGCATGATGCAGTAAAAAAGAATGAGTCAACGCGTAGGAAGCGACCACAGTGCCACCATTTGCATACTTGTTATACAGGCAGAAATACAGCGGGAAGGAAGTAAGTCAGTAAAGCACTGATGTAACAGCAGTGCCTTGATGTCTAGTATACCAAACCCTAAATACTAAACTCATACTCATACTCTGTTTATAATCTCTAATAGGCAGCCACCTAACATGACCTGAAAATTTTAGGATAGATGAACTGATGACACCATACATCACACTTGTGATGTGATTCATCCAGTCTGTAATGCTGTCTTCAGAGTGAAACCCAGTCACTTGGCTGAATTGAGTCAATTTTGCTCTGTCACTCATCCATCTTGGCACCTTGTTGTGAAGAGTTGCACCCTCTGGTAGATGGATATAGAGTAGGTAGTTGATTCGAGATGGCTGCTAACTTGTCACTGAGTGGAATCTGTGATTAATGGAGAACAGAATGAAAGATTTATGGTTAGGGATGAGGTTGTTACAGCTACAAAGAATGTATGATGACCTGGGCTAGATGATGAGCCTCAAAGCTCATTTTATGAACTGAAGTCTCGCAGCAGGAGAAACTGGGTGGAGATGTTGTACTACGAGTTTCAGCAGTGCCTCTTGTTTGATAAGAGATGGCAGTATACTATTACCCTTTATGGTGCAATTACTGTAACAGCAACAGCTCAAAGATCTGTAATCAGGCAAACAGCAGAAAAATGGTGTCCTTTGCAAATTCAGCCACTCCATGTCTGGTTTTGTCCTCTGTAACTTCATCCCTGCAGTAGAGGCCGTTCCCTCCAAGCATACAAATTTTTATAATTTTGAAATTTCACACACACACACACACACACACACAGAGGTTTCTACACTGTGCCAGTAGTTTGTCCTCAAAGTGTTTGCTGTACCAGTAATACATCACTGCAATACAGAATCCATGCATATTATAAAAATGTATGTATGTATGTTCCAAATCTCCTAAACCACTGGACTGTCCAACCAGACTTGGTACACATATCATTTACTGTTTGAAAAGAATCGCTATGGAGATAAGAAACACCTACCTACCAAAGACTTTGGGGTGAAAAGAAGTGTAGCTCACAACATGCAAACAGACTCTATTCATCCGGTATTTGAGAATGAGAACGCTTAGTGTCTTGCAACAAACTTTGTAAACAATTTCAAACTGTTAATAAAATTTTTATCTTTGATAACCCCCCACAAAATAATGAAAGGAAAAAGGTTTATTGCTTACTACATTTTCACTGTTCATGCAGTAAAACTGCTGCATCAGGCATTACGTTTTAATCTATTACTTATTTACTACTAACTGTATACACGACACATTTTTCAGACAGTATTCACATACAGCACTCAACGTACCAGTACCTGCAAAATTATATCATTATACAACACATGGTTTAGAAGATGTGAGGTCATAAACATTAAGCTGTGTGAAAATGAAATTGCAGGGTGAAATTCCTTAGAGATACACGTGAATCATGTGTACAAACATGTTCGAAATATATTAAATATATGTGACAGGTACATATTTGAGCAAAGCTGTAAATACTACTCCTAAACCTGTCAACATCATCCAACCTTGATGCACTTATTACTTACTATCTGAAAAGAAATACTGTAATGTAAGAAACAGTAACCTCCTAAAGGGTGGGGGTGATAACGCGGAGAGAGAGAAGGGCAGTGGAGGGGGGGGGGGGAAGAGATACAAGTCTTGGTCTATTCATTTCACTAGCATTTGCTTGAGAGAATATTAATGGTTTGGAGTATACTTATGATTTTTCTTTTGTCTGGCCACTTTACTGCCACACTGTCCATCCCTGGTAGCTGAATGTTCAGCACGATGGAATGTCATACCTAACAGTCCGGGTTCGATTCCCAGCTGGGTTGGAGATTTTCTTCACTCAGGGACTGGGTGTTGTGTTGTCCTTATCATCATCATTTCATCCCCATCGACACGCAAGTCACCGAAGTGGCATCAACTCGAAAGACTTGCCCCAGACGAATGGTCTACCCGACGGGAGGCCCTAGTCACACGGCACTGCCGTACTAACTTGCACAGCTACTGTCTCTATGACATTGAATGACTAAATAGAAGGGACTGATGTTTCCCAAAATAGTTTACCTTTGCTACTACACTTACAGTTGCAGGAATTAGTAATTGCAACACATAGCAGTGTTGGTAAAAAGACAGTAACTTACTGTGTGAGTTACTTGATCATCTCAGCAAATGGGGTAGCAAGATATAATGGCTGCCATTTAATGTTCTGCTATAAAGGATACATTTCAGCACATAAATTTCTTAAATTTTTTTACAGTTAGATATAATGTTCCTCACTACAAAGAATTTGTTTTACCAGTGCAGTTGACATAAGCTGCTGAGATGACGCTGTCATGCTGTTGTTTACAGTCAGTCTACACTTCTTCCACATTATTTTCCATTACATACAATGACAAAATATATTTCATTTGAACCATCTGAATGGATTTAGTATGTATGTCTCTACCTTTAGACAGATGAAATCTTCTACAATGAATCCTGAGACTGTACATGTGTTGGGCCCCCCCATGAACCTTAGAACTTGCTGTGAAGGGGTGGCTTGCTTGCCTAAATTATAGATAGCTGTACCATAAGGTCAACCACAACAGAAGGGTATATGCTGAGAGGCCAGACAGAAGTGAGGTTTCTGGAGAGGGGCAGCAGCCTTTCCAGTAGTTTCAGGAACAGCAGTCTGGATGATTGACCGGTCTATCATTGTAACATCTACCAACACGGTCTTGCTGGACTGGTACAGTGAACAGTTGAAAGCAAGAGGAAACTACAGCCATTATTATTGCCGAAGGCATAAAACTCTACTGTATCATTAACTGGTGATGGCATCCTATTGGGTAAAATATTCCAGAGGTAATATAGTCTCCCATTCAAATCTCTGGGCAGGGACTACTCAGGTGGATATCGTCAGCATGAAAATCAAAACTGGTGATCTATGGGTTGCAGTGTGGAATTTTAGATCCCTTAATCAGGCCGTCCCCCACCACCCCCTCTCCCCCATGAACGATGGATCTTGCCATTGGTGGGCTGGCTTGTGTGCCTCAACGATACAGATACCCGTACCATAGGTGCAACCACAATGGGTGGGTATCTGTTGAGGGGCCAGACAAACATCTTGTTCCTGAAGAGGAGCAGCAGCCTTTTCACTAGTTGCAGGGGCAACGGTCTGGATGATTGACTGATCTGGCCTTGTAACATTAACCAAAATGGCCTTGCTGTGCTGGTACTGTGAACGGCTGAAAGCAAGGGGAAACTACAGCTGTAATTTTTCCCGAGGATATGCAGTTTTACTGTATGGTTAAATCATGATGGCGTACTTGTGGGCAAAATATTCTGGAGGTAAAATGGTTTCCCATTCAGATCTCCGGGCAGTGACTACTCAGGAGGACATCGTTATCAGAAGAAACAAAACTGACGTTCTACAGATCAGAGCGTGGAATGACAGACCCCTTAATCGGGCAGGTAGGTTAGAAAATTTAAAAAGGGAAATGGATAGGTTAAAGTCAGATATGGTGGGAATTAGTGAAGTTCGGTGGCAGGAGGAACAAGACTTCTGATCAGATGAATATAGCGTTATAAATACAAAATCAAATAGGGGTAATGCAGGAGTAGGTTTAATAATGAATAAAAAATAGGAGCATGGGTAAGCTACTGAGAACAGCATAGTGAATGCATTATTGTAGCCAAGATAGACACGAAGCCCATGCCTACCAGAGTAGTACAAGTTAATATGCCAACTAGCTCTGCAGATGACAAAGAGGTTGAAGAAATGTATGATGAGATAAAAGAAATTACTCAGATAGTGAAGGGAGACAAAAATTTAATAGTCATGGGGGACTGGAATTCGACAGTAGGAAAAGGAAGAGAAGGAAAAGTATTAGGTGAATATGGAATGGGTGTAAGGGATGAAAGAGGAAGCCACTCGGTAGAATTTTGCACAGAGCCTAACTTAATCATAGCTAACACTTGGTTCAAGAATCATGAAAGAAGGTTATATACGTGGAAGAGACCTTGGGACACTTGAAGTTTCAGATAGATTATATAATGGTAAGACAGAGATTTAGCAACCAGGATTTAAACTATTAGATATATCCAGGGGCAGATGTGGACTCTGACCACAATCTATTGGTTATGAACTGTAGATTAAAACTGAAGAAACTGAAAAAAGTTGGGAATTTAAGGAGATAGGACCTGGATAAACTGAAAGAACCAGAGGTTGTACAGAGTTTCAGAGAGCGTATTACAGAATGACTGACAAGAATGGGGGAAAGAAATACAGTAGACGAAGAATGGGTAACTTTGAGAGATGAATTAGTGAAGGCAGCAGAGGATCAAGCAGGTAAAAAGACTAGGGCTAGTAGAAGTCCTTGGGTAACAGAAGAAATATTGAATTTAATTGAAGAAAGGAGAAAATATAAAAATGCAGTAAATGAAACAGGCAAAAAGGACTACAAGCGTCTCAAAAATGAGATCAACAGGAAGTGCAAAATGAATAAGCAGGGATGGCTAGAGGACAAACGGAAGGACATAGAGGCATATATCACTAGAGGTAAGACAGACATTGCCTACAGGAAAATTAAAGAGACCTTTGGAAAAAAAAGAGAACCACTTGAATGAATATTAAGAGCTCAGATGGAAAACAGTTCTAAGCAAAGAAGGGAATGCAGAAAGGTGGAAGGAGTATGTAGAGGGTCTATACAAGAGCAATGTACTTGAGGGCAATCTAATGGAAATGGAAGAGGACATAGATGAAGGTGAAATGGGAGATATGATACTGTGTGAAGAATTTGACAGGGCACTGAAAGACCTAAGTGAAAACAAGGCAGAGGAGTAGACAACATTCCATTAGAACTACTGATAGCCTGACAAAACTCTAACATCTGGTGAGCAAGATGGATGAGACAGGTGAAATACCCTCAGACTTCAAGAAGAATATAATAATTCCAATCCCAAAGAAAGCAGGTGTTGGCAGGTGTGAAAATTACCAAACTATCAGTTTAATAAGTCACAGCTGCAAAATACTAACACAGATTCTTTACAAACAAATAGGAAAACTGGTAGAAGCCGACCTTGGCAAAGATCAGTTTGGATTCTATAGAAATGTAGGAACACATGAGGCAATACTGACCCTACAACGTATCTTAGAAAATAGATGAAGGAAAGGTAAACCTACGTTTCTAGCATTTGCAGACTTAGAGAGAAGGCTTTTGACAATGTTGACTGGAACACTCTGTTTCAAATTCTGAAGGTGGCAGAGGTCCCATACAGGGAGTGGAAGGCTATTTACAATTTGTACAGAAACCAGATGGCAGTTATACAAGTCGAGGCACAGCAAGCAGTAAAGGAAACAAAAGAAAAATTTTGAGTAGGAATTCAAATCCATGGAGAGAGAGAGGGGGGGGGGGGGGGATAAAAATAACCTTGAGGTTTGTCGATGACATTGTAATTCTGTTAGAGACAGCAAAGGACCTGGAAGAGCAGGTGAAAGGAATGGGCAGTGTCTTGAGAGGAGGATATAAGATGAACATCAACAAAAGCAAAACAAGGATAACGGAATGTAGTTGCATTAAATCAGGTGATGCTGAGGGAATTAGATTAGGAAATGAGACACTTAAGGTAGTGGGTGAGTTTTGCTATTTGGGGAGCAAAATAATTGATGATTGTCGAAGTAGAGAGGATATAAAATGTACACTGGCTATGGCAAGGAAAGCATTTCTGAAGAAGAGAAATTTGTTAACACTGAGTATAGATTTAAGTGTCAGGAAGTGTTTTCTGAAAGTATTTGTATGGAGTGTAGCCATGTATGGAAGTGAAACATGGATGATAAATAGTTTAGACAAGAAGAGAATAGAAGCTTTTGAAATGTGGTGCTACAGAAGAATGCTGAAGATTAGATGGGTAGATCACATAACTAATGAGGAGTAACTGGATAGAATTGGGGAGACGAGGAATTTGTGACACAATTTGACAAGAAGAAGGGATCAGTTGGTAGGACATGTTCTGAGGCATCAAGGGATCACCAGTTTCATATTGGAGGGCAGTTTGAAGCATAAAAATCGTAGAGGGAGATCAAGAGATGAGTACAGGAAGCAGATACAGAAGGATGTAGGTTGCAGCAGTTACTTAGTGATGAAGAGGCTTGCGCAGGATAAAGTAGCATGGAGACCTGCAGCAAACCAGCCTCTGGACTGAAGACGACGACGACGACAACAACAACAACAACAACAACAACAACAACAATAATAACAACAATCAGGCTGGTAGGTTAGAAAATGTAAAAAGGAAAATGCATAGGTTGAAGTTAGATATAGTTAGTGTTAGTGCAGTTCGATGGCAGGAGGAACAGGACTTTTGGTCAAGTGAGTAGAGGCTTATAAATACAAATCATATAGGGGTAATGCAGTTGTAGCTGTAATAGGGAATATGAAAACAGTAATGCTGGTAAGCGACTATGAACAACTTACTGAATGCATTACCAAAGCAAGATAGACACAAAGCCAACACCAACCACTGCAGTACAAGTTTATATGCCAACTAGCTCCACAGATGACGATGAGACTGAAAGAATGTATGACAAGAAGAAGAAGGAAAAAAAAAAATTATTCCAGTAGTTACACGAGAGGAAAATTTAATTGTGATGGGGTCTGGAATTTGATATTATGAAAAGGAAGAGAAAGAAGTATATCAGGTGAAAATGGACTGGGGGAAGGAATGAAAGAGAAACCCGATTGGTATAATTTAGCACAGAACATAATTTAACCATCACTAACACTTGCTTAAAGAATCGTGAAAGAAGGTTTTATATGTGAAAGAGACCTGAGGACACCATAAGGTTCCACATTGGTTATATAATAATGGGATGGAGATTTTGGAACCAGATTTTAAACTGTAAACTTCCAGGGGCATATGTGGACTATGACCACAATTTATTGGTAATGAACTGTAGATTAAAACTGAAGAAACTGGAAAAAGATAGGAAATTAAGGAGATGACACCTGGATAAGTTGAAAGAATCAGAGGTGGTTGAGAGTTTCAGAGGGAGTATTTGCCAGTGATTCACTGAAACAGAAGAATGATATACAGTAGAAGACGAATGGGTAGATTTGGAAGATGAAGTAGTGAAGGCAGCAGAGGTTCAATAGGTAAAAAGACAAGGCCTAATAGAAATCCTTGGACATCTCAGGAGATACTGGGACAAAATATAAAAATGCAAGAAATGAAGCAGGCAAAACGGAACAGAAACATATAAAAAAATAGACTGACAGGAAATCAAAATGCCTGAACAGGAAAAGCTAGATGACAAATGTAAGGATATAGAAATGTATATAACTACGGGAAAGGTAGATGCTGCCTATGAGAAAATTAAAGAGACATTTGGAGAAAATAAAAGGAGCTATATGAAAATAAAAAGCTCAAATGGAAAACCAGTAATAAGTAAATAATGGAAGGCTAAAAGTAGTATCCAGAGGGTCTGTACATGTGTAATGAATTCAAACACAATATTATAGAAAGGGAAGAAGCCATAGATAAATTTGAGCTGTACCTTGTCCTCCTAGTGGCTTGACTCAACTTTCTTGTCACTTCAGTGACACATTAACCCATTACAATATTACATGTTCCTTCCTTTTATAAGCGAAATTATGGCTGTCCTGCGAGGATGAAGTGGGGCTTTTCCCAGCACCTAATGTGCTATGAATTGATTGCAAGCATTTGCTCCCAGCGTCTTCTGCAAAAGTGGAACCTTAAACTGTGCGATTAATACCTCAGCCTTGAAACAGAAATCAGTCTCCGATTTCAATATTAAAAAACTATCAGCTACAATATTAGTAAACTGCTGCAGTCAGATTTATAATATTTTTATGCAGGAATGAGGAAACTGCCATATTTTGTGATATTTTGTAAAAACTGTTGATTTTGCATTATATCAGAAAAACTACAATTTTCTGTTAATGTTTACACAAAATTTTCCTGTCCATAATTATTATGTCTCATACTAATGATTCAGCATAGGACTGTTTACACGTTTTATTTTCACATTTGAATTGACATTTGCGCGATACATCTTTGGGATCAGCTGCCTGTGCAGGATACGACTGAATCAAATTCTTGTAAGAAGTAAAGAATGTGGACCTGATTGATGGGAGTTTGCTGCTCATAATGCAAAAAGAGCATACTAAAGGTTTCCAGCAATTGCATACATCCAGGATTTGTTAGAGAGCACTATTTCTTTAGAATACCCATTAACTGTGAAATATTCTTCTTCTTCTTTTTCTAATGGCATTACAACCTGTGTGGGTCTTAGCCTCTTAAACAAGTTTCCTCCATTCTGCTCTTTCCAGCACAGTACTATGCCATCCTTTGAGTGATTTTATGTCTTCTTCCACATCATCTACCCACTGCTTTCATGGCCTTCCTCTCTGTCTGCTTCCAGTTGGCCTCCATTCAAAAACCTTTTTAGTTGTTCTTCCAGTATTCATCCTAAGGACATGTCCAAGCTAGGCTATTCTCCTACTTTTCATTATGCTTCTTGTATAAGATGATCCAGCTAAGTTTTCATTCTAAATATCCAGAAACCATTGTTATCCTGAACTGCTCCATTGACCTTGCACAGAATCCTGCATTGAAATATCCTGAGCTGCTGCTGATCAGTACTCATTAGTATCCATATTTCACATCTGTGGGTTACAAGTGGCCTGATAATGACCTTAATTGCAGTTTCAGCTGTCTAATAACCTAGAGGTCAACAGTTTCTTAAACATTTGGGAGCATCTATTATCATTTAAGATGAGCAGTTTTATAGTTCTGCACATGTTCAAAATTGAAACCTGCTGCTGACAGTTTATCCAAGTTATTAGTTTCCTTCCTAGTGAAATTCGTGTGCTTAGTCTTCATTTCATTAATAGCAAGCCCTCTAAGTAGTGTGGCTTCTTTTAGCTCATCTATTGTTCTCTCTAGTGAAACTCTTCTTCTACTAATAATTGCTATAACAGCAGAATATGCTCATATCTGGGTTGACGTTTTACCTACATACCCACATATTTGCAGCTTTTGAATATTCGCAATTCCGAATATGGACAACCATCAGCTCTAGAATGAAATGACAACATTGAAAATTTGTGGCAGACTGGGACTCAAAACTTGATTTCCTGCATATTGCTTGTACCCTTTGGCTATCCATGCACAACTTACAACCAGACTCAAACTTCCATATGTCATCAACCATGTGACTACAACCTGTACTCATACATCCATTATGTACACTGCTGGCCACCGTAAATGCAACACCCTGAAGGAAGCATCCGAATCAAGTGAAATTTACACCATGAGTTTGCAGCGATGAGATATGCAACTGATTAGAATTTCAGCGCAGACGCACATCACGCGCGCCTGTGGCGCCACCTCATAGCGCCATTTAAGGCTTGGCGATTTCGACGAGTGTACGTTCGGCACATGTGTTTACCTTGTGGTTGTTTCACAAGACGATCAGTTATGCCTCGTAGACAATAGCGAACATCTTTTGATCAAGTATCCGAGTTCGACAGAGGAAGGATAGTGGCTTACCGAGATTGTGGATTATCATACAGAGAAATCGCTAGTCGTGTTGGACGAAACCAAACAACTGTAATGCGGATATGTGACCGTTGGATGCAGGAGGGTACGACGGACCGACGTGGTCGATCGCATTCACCTCAGTGCACCACTGCACGTGCTGATAGGCAAATTGTGCGCATGGCAGTGACGGATCGCTCAGTGACATCCCGAACCGTAGCACAGCACATTGCGTCTGTAACGCATCATCCAGTGTCTGCGCGTACCATTCGACGCCGTTTACAGCAGAGTGGTCTGTCCGCAAGACGTCCATTGCTTCGTCTACCACTGACGTAGAACCACAGATGTCTCCGTCGCCAATGGTGTGATGACAGACGGATGTGGACGGCAGAAGGGAATGACATTGTCTTTACTGACGAGGCACGCTTCTGTCTGCAGCACTACGATGGTCGGATTCGAATGTGGAGACACCGTGGAGAGAGGATGCTGGACAGCTGCATTATGCACTGCCACACTGGTCTTGCACCGGGTATTATGGTATGGGGCGGTATTGGATATTACTCTCGCATGCCTCTAGTACGCATTGCCGGTACTTTAAATAGCCGGCGCTACATATCCGAGGTGCTGGAGCCAGTTGTCCTTCCTTACCTTCAGGGCTCGGCCACAGCCATATTTCAACAGGATAATGCGCGACCACACGTGGCACGCATTGTCCAAAGGTTCTTCGTCAATAACCAGATTGAATTGCTTCCCTGGCCGGCTCGCTCTCCGGATCTTTCGCCGATAGAAAACATGTGGTCCATGGTTGCTCAACGAGTGACCCAGATGACATCCCCAGCTGCCACACCAGATGATCTTTGGCAACGTGTGGAAGCTGCTTGGGCTGCTGTACCCCAGGAACACATCCAACGTCTCTCTGACTCAATGCCGAGACGTGTGGCAGCGGTGATCTCCAACAATGGCGGCTACTCTGGCTACTAATTCTGGCAGGAACCACATGTCACAGACGTCTGTCAACGTAATCATTTGATACTTGGTCAACATGTTATCTACAAAATAAATTTTGTTGTGCTACCTCTTGTCTTTCTTGGTGTTGCATTTACGGTGGCCAGCAGTGTATATTCCCATACAGGTGAGACATTTTACTTGAAAGTCACTTGCCTGCTGTCAACAGATAAAGTATTGCAATGCCTGCATGTCCAAAGGAACTTTGCATCATAATTCAGAATAACACAGGCACTGCATTATTGTATTTACTGAGTTCTCCGTCCACTCACACTGCAGCCTTGGAATCAGCCAATGTTGCTTAAATAAGTGAAACATACTTATATGGTAGACCAAGCAGTAACAAACTATTTAGTGTCTGTGCCATAGCAAGACCATCAAAGGCCCGCTTGAAGTCTGCATAGAGGTTATGAAGCTCAATACTATACTCATATGTCTTTTCATGTATTTGCCTCAGCACAAAGATCTGATCTGTTGTTGACCTATTAGGCCAAAATCCACACTGCTATTCTCCCAGAATCTCGTCTTTGTATGGAAGTAGCCTGTTCTAAATAATACTAGAGAGAATCTTATAGGTTACATTAATCTGGGTAGTTCCTTGATAATTCAAACAAGTCTTGTCTCCTTCTTTCATATTGGTTGGATTACACATACAGTCCACTCTTCCAGGATTCTTTCTTGATTCCATATCATCTTGATAAGTTTGTAAATTTGCTTATCGAGACCAATTGCCCCATTTTTCAACAGTTATTCCATTATTCCCTTTTTAGACAGTGCACTATGTTCCATACTTCCTCTAATGTGCATTGTTCTATCTCCAGATCTGCAGTGTAATACAGTGGTTACTGACTTCTGGTACAATTGCACTCCAGAATTCCATTAAAGTATTCTCTCCATCTATCCAGAACATTATGTTTATCTGTTAGCAATTATCCCTCTTTCTCCTTACATGCTGGTATTTTTGGTTTATATTCTTGAGTCCCTTTAATTTTATTATAAAGCTTTCTGCTCTCATTCCTTTGATAGTGTACTTCCATCTCCTCTATCTATCTCCTTATGGCTTCCCTTTCTTTCATCTTACATAACCCTGCTGCCTCTACTCTCTTTTCATCATATAATGCCTAATTTGAGCTTTTATTTTGCTATAAGCACTTCAGTCTAGCTTCATTTTTCTATTCCACTGCCTGTCTACATTCATCATAATGCCAGTCTCCATATCTAAGTTTCCTTGTTCCTTCAAGTTTTTCATGTGCTGTTATCAAAATGGCATTTTTAATAGAATTTCATTCTCTGTGTATAAGGTCTTCACCATCTTTTGTTTCTAACTCCTGTCTCAATCTGTTATGATACTCTTGACAGTAGACCTTTCTTTCAGTTGCTCCATATTCTATCTCTTTACTCTGGTACTGTTTCCTTTGGTAGCCATTGCAAGTTTCTGCTTCATTTTGGCTCCTACTAGATAATGTTCAGAATTGGAACTACCTTCTCGAAAAGTGGACACTTTTTTCCATGTCAGACACCCACCTCTTCAACACCAGTAAATGGCATATTTGATTTGCTTCATTTGTTCTTGGTATCTTCCAGGTCCCTTTATAGATTTTTTCCTTGGGAAACAGGTACTTACTGTGTTAAACTCGTTCACAGAAGCCAACTGGGCAACCCTCATACTGTTATTAATAATTTCATTATGTAGACTTTCCTTACCAAACATGCTTCTGAAAGCCTGTTTTTTGCCCAGTTTGGTATTATAGATACCAAAGACTATTTTGGAGCCATATCTAAGTATTCTATCTCCTGTAGCTAATCATAGAAAGCATCTACCAAATCTTCAGTCGCCACATATAATTCACGAAAGTCACAGTGTGAAATTTCCCTTTGATACACAGAGTACATATTCCTTTGGAGTGGAAGCAATAGCATATCTATGCACATCACTGGCAACTATAAGCCCAGTTCCGTGCTCCCCTTGCTTTCATCTTTACTTGAATGATACAGGGAGAATTTATGCTTGTGCATCTCACCTCGTCCCTTCCATCTGATCTCATAAAGTGCAACTGCCATTCCTTGTTAAATTATTCGGGATAACAGGCTTTTTACAAGGCAGGGATATCAGACCTGCTCTTGACCGCCAAAATGGAGGGCCAGGCTTTCATTTCAAGCTTAGCTCCCCTAGAGGGGCTGACAATCTAGTCTATAGAGGTCCCTCTACCCTATGGTATGGGCCATACTTTGTCTGGCTCCTCTGTTGGGGCCAGTCCAACTTGCTGACCCTGCCAGCAGCTACACTACTGCCAATGTAGCCCCCAGCTTTCTCAGATCTCACAAGCCTCCCAGTCCAGTATATAAAGTTCCTTTGACAAGGTGGTAACCCCAAGGGAGGAAATCTTAAGTATTAGCTAATAAAAAAATACATTACTGAGGAATGTCAGTGGTATTATTAGGCTGGAACTGAAGCTGCAGGCATCTGTAGTATGAGTCCCAGTCTTGATTTCTAGATGAAGCGGCACAAATGCTGATGATCTACTGTAGTATGAGCTGCTGGTGTACAGCTTGCTTGATTTGTTGTTCCACGAGGTCCTGTAGTTGAGCATGCCGCAGCCAGTTTCACGAGTTCCAGATAATGTTAATTGAACTTGGTCCACTGTCCTCACGCACATGCTAAGTTTGAGTCCTCTTCACCAAAGTAACACCTGGCACCAATATAACAAAACTGACTTATTTCACTATCCTCTACAAAACAAAAAATATACTGATATCTCGAAAAATCAGTCCATGCCTTGATGTCACAAATGTGATAGATAGCCCATCTAAGGATCCATTATGAATGGCTGGAGTCCAATCAACCACAGAGTATAACAGCCTCAATAAATAACCACAGAGAAATTTCAAACTCACAGCCAGATAGAATAGAACACAGTGATAGCAAGAGTCACAAGCAAGGTGTTTAGTACCATCTAAAGTGGTTGTGCTTCATTGGACAGTAATGTCATCGGCTCAACCTTATTACACTGTCTTATGGCACTTTGAGCCTAGGTGGTTAGATAACCTCCTTGGAAAGAGCTGTCTGTGGCAGCAGTGATCTTGCTGTCCGAGGACAAATATAATCACACTGAGGTCACACACATCCGAAAAGAGGGGTGGGTAAGAGGGAGCACTCCTCCCTCCCACTGTAATCTGGAGTAGAGTTTTTATTTGTATATTGACTGGTTAACAGTCAATTCTCTTGGATATAAGTAGTTTCTTGTGCCACCCATAAAATTTAGGTCTTATAGCACGATTTCTCAAAAGTGACCATCTCATTTATGTAAAAAAAAATGGCAATCTTTACACAGTCTTGGCCTCCCCCCTAGAAAAATTTCTGAGGTCATCAGACTTTTTATTGGAGACATGTAAAATACTGTTTAAGTGGTCCAAATCTGTTTCCACTGATAATGCATCTGTTGTAACCCATTTGTTCTGCATTTGTGGAACTGAGTCATAAGTCATGATGCAATTCCATGAACAGTATCTCCAGAGAGAGAGAGAGAGAGAGAGAGAGAGAGAGAGAGAGTGGGGGCAGCGGTGGGGGCCATGGATAAAACTGTGTACTTCAGAATTTCTCCATATCCTTGAATGGGGCACTGATCCCGTCCACTTTACATCAACATTAATGAACCATTCTGATGCACTGCAGCTGCGTGGGACTAGCCTAGCGGTATAGGGCACTGCAGTCATGGACTGTGCGGCTGGTCCCGGCGGAGGTTCGAGTCCTCCCTCAGACAAGGGGGTGTGTGTGTGTGTGTGTGTGTGTGTGTGTGTGTGTGTGTGTGTGTGTGTGTCCTTAGGGTAATTTAGGTTAAGTAGTGTGTAAGCTTAGGGACTGATGACCTTAGCAGTTAAGTCCCATAAGATTTCACGCACATTTGAACATTTGATGCACTGCAAGTAGTCTGAACATTGAGGCTGGCAACTATTTTCCTTTTTTATTATTTGCCATGTGTATGCAGTTTTTTTATTAACTTGTGCATAGGCAACAGCAGTTACAAGAAATTTGATCCCATCCAATGATTTACTTTCTACTGTGATCACAACTTCTCAAAATGCATTTGATACTGTGGTCTGTGAAACACAATATCTTCTGTAATACCACAATTAAAACTGGAGTATCTTGTTTATATTAAGAAGATTGTCATCTGTTTTGCACTTAAGGCTTCACTTCTTGTTACTGTCATTTAAACAAAGATATAAACTCTTAACCATTTATATCGCCTTTCATGAACATGTGCATTTCTTTATAAATTTTAATTCCATGGTCAGTATGGAAACACTATTATCTAATCTGTTACGATATCTAGCTCCTCAGTCTCCTGCATTCAAACACCACCTGATATGGATTAAGGAACTTCAAAATACAACTCAATACAATGACTACCACTTTCATCTTTCTGAAAGAAATACCTCTGTGAAGGTGCCACGATTATAGATCAATATCCACCTGTGCTGACACACTAACTGAAGTGATTTCAGCATCTGTGATGTATGTTTTACTTGTGAGAGTGACCATTCACATGCATTAATACCAAACAGATGTAACATCTCAGTCAGTGCTGTGTATGATCAGGTCACATGATGCTAGTGTCACACATGCATACTGGGACAGAATTAAGCTACAGCTGAAAAAATTTTGTCACACTGTGGCTTGTTGTTGTTGTTGTGGTCTTCAGACCTGAGACTGGTTTGATGCAGCTCTCCACGCTACTCTATCCTGTGCAAGCTTCATCATCTCCCAGTACCTACTGCAGCCTACATCCTTCTGAATCTGCTTAGTGTATTCATCTCTTGGTCTCCCTCTACGATTTTTACCCTCCACGCTGCCCTCCAATACTAAATTGGTGATCCCTCAATGTCTCAGAACATATCCTACCAACCGATCCCTTCTTCTAGTCAAGTTGTGCCACAAGCTCCTCTTCTCCCCAATTCTATTCAATGCCTCCTCATTAGTTATGTGATCTACCCATCTAATCTTCAGCATTCTTCTGTAGCACCACATTTCGAAAGCTTCTATTCTCTTCTTGTCTAAACCATTTATTGTCCATGTTTCACTTCCATACATGGCTACACTCCATACAAATACTTTCAGAAATGACTTCCTGACACTTAAATCTATACTCGGTGTTAACAAATTTTTCTTCTTCAGAAACACTTTCCTTGCCATTGCCAGTCTACATTTTATATCCTCTCTACTTCGACCACCATCAGTTATTTTGCTCCCCAAATAGCAAAACTCGTTTAGTACTTTAAGTGTCTCATTTCCTAATCTAATTTCCTCAGTATCACCCGACTTAATTCGACTACATTCCATTATCCTCGTTTTGCTTTTGTTGATGTTCATCTTATACCCTTCTTTCAAGACACTGTCCATTTCGTTCAACTGCTCTTCCAAGTCCTTTGGTGTCTCTGACAGAATTACAATGTCATCGGCGAACCTCAAAGTTTTTATTTCTTCTCCTTGGATTTTAATACCTACTCCGAATTTTTCTTTTGTTTCCTACACTGCTTGCTCAATATACAGATTGAATAACATTGGGGAGAGGCTGCAACCCTGTCTCACTCCCTTCCCAACCACTGCTTCCCTTTCGTGTCCCTCAGCTCTTATAACTGCCATCTGGTTTCTGTACAAATTGTAAATAGCCTTTCGCTCCCTGTATTTTACCCCTGCCACCTTCAGAATTTGAAAGAGAATATTCCACTCAACATTGTCAAAAGCTTTCTCTAAGTCTACAAATGCTAGAAACGTAGGTCGTAGGGTCAGTATTGCTTCACGTGTTACAACATTTCTACGGAATCCAAACTGATCTTCGCCAAGGTCGGCTTCTATCAGTTTTTCCATTCGTCTGTAAAGAATTCGCGTTAGTATTTTGCAGCTGTGACTTATTAAACTGATAGTTCGGTAATTTTCACATCTGTCAACACCTGCTTTCTTTGGGATTGGAATTATTACATTCTTCTTGAAGTATGAGGGTATTTCGCCTGTCTCATACATTTTGCTCACCACATTGTAGAGTTTTGTCAGGACTGGCTCTCCCAAGGCTGTCAGTAGTTCTAATGGCATGTTGTCTACTTCGGGGGCCTTGTTTTGACTCAGGTCCTTCAGTGCTTTGTCAAACTCTTCACGCAGAATCATATCTCTCATTTCAGCTTCATCTACATCCTCTTCCATTTCCATAATATTGTCCTCAAGTACATCACCCTTGTATAGACCCTCTGTATACTCCTTCCACCTTTCTGTTTTCCCTTCTTTGCTTAGAACTGGGTTTCCATCAAAGCTCTTGATATTCATGCAAGTGGTTCTCCTTTCTCCAAACGTCTCTTTAATTTTCCTGTAGGCAGTACCTATCTTACCCCTAGTGAGATAAGCCTCTACATCCTTACATCTGTCCTCTAGCCATCCCTGCTTAGCCATTTTGCACTTCCTGTCGATCTCATTTTTGAGATGTTTGTATTCCTTTTTGCTTGCTTCATTTACTGCATTTTTATATTTTCTCCTTTCATCAATTAAATTCAATATTTCTTCTGTTACCCAAGGATTTCTACTAGCCCTCATCTTTTTACCTACTAGATCCTCTGCTGCCTTCACTACTTCATCTTTCAAAGCCGCCCATTCTTCTTCTACTGAATTTCTTTCCCCCATTCCTGTCAATTGTTCCCTTGTGCTCTCCCTGAAACTCTCTACAACCTCTGGTTTAGTCAGTTTATCCAGGTCCCATCTTCTTAAATTCCCACCTTTTTGCAGTTTCTTCAGTTTTAATCTACAGTTCATAACCGATAGACTGTGGTCAGAGTCCACATCTGCACCTGGAAATGTCTTACAATTTAAAACCTGGTTCCTAAATATCTGTCTTACCATTATATAATCTATCTGATACCTTTTAGTATCTCCAGGGTTCTTCCATGTATACAATCTTCTTTCATGATTCTTGAACCAAGTGTTAGCTATGATTAAGATATGCTCTGCGCAAAGTTCTACCGGGCAGCTTCCTCTTTCATTTCTTAGCCCCAAATCCATATTCACCTACTATGTTTCCTTCTCTCCCTTTTCCTACTCTCGAATTCCAGTCACTTATGAGTATTAAATTTTCGGCTCCCTTCACTACCTGAATAATTTCTTTTATCTCATCATACATTTCTTCAATTTCTTCGTCATCTGCAGAGCTAGTAGTCATATAAACTTGTACTACTGTGGTAGGCGTGGGCTTCGTGTCTATCTTGGCCACAATGATGCATTCACTATGCTGTTTGTAGTAGCTTACCCGAACTCCTATTTTTTTTATTCATTATTAACCGTACTCCTGCATTACCCCTATTTGATTTTGTATTTATAACCCTATATTCATCTGATCAGAAGTCTTGTTCCTCCTGGCACCGAACTTCACTAATTCCCACTGTATCTAACTTTAACCTATCCATTTCCATTTTTAAATTTTCTAACCTACCTGCCTGATTAAGGGATCTGACATTCCACACTCCGATCCGTAGAACGCCAGTTTTCTTTCTCCTTATAACGACGTCCTCTTGAGTAGTCTCCGCCTGGAGATCTGAATGGGGGACTATTTTACCACCGGAATATTTTACCCAAGAGGACGCCATCATCATTTATTCATACAGTAAAGCTGCATGCCCTCGGGAAATATTATGGCTGTAGTTTCCCCCGTTCGCAGTACCAGAACAGCAAGGCCATTCTGGTTAGTTTTACAAGGTCAGATAAGTCAATCATCCAGACGTTGCCCCTGCAACTACTGAAAAGGCTGCTGCCCCTCTTCAGGAACCACACATTTGTCTGGCCTATCAACAGATACCCTTCCGCTGTGGTTGCACCTACGGTATGGCTATCTGTATCGTTGAGGCACGCAAGCCTCCCCACCAACGGCAAGGTCCATGGTTCATGGGAGGGGGGGGGGGGGGGGGGGACTGTGGCTTACTCTTATTGATACTACCAGTACCACTGTCCAACACATGGAAAATACTTCCAGGTAAAGAAATAGGATCTCCCATACTCACAGACATATCATCGAAGGTAGCCTTTCCTGTTCGCCACATAATTTACACACCATAGTATTCAGAAGCCTCAAAAACATTAGCCAACAGTTAATATCTACATCTACATATAAACACCACAAGCCACCTGTGTACGGTGGAGGGTACCACTTACCAATACTAGTCTTTCCTTTCCTGTCAGACTTGCAAATAGAGTGAGGGAAACATGACTATCTAAAAGCCACTGTACATGTCCTAAATTCTTGCATCTTATTTTCACGGTTGTTACACAAAATGTACATTGGCAGCAGTAGAATTGTTCTGCAGTCAGCCTCAAATACTAATTCTCTAAATTTCTGAATAGTGCTTGCGAATAATGTGCTGTCTTCCCTCCACAGATTCTCATTTGAGTTTGTGAAGCACCTCCACATTACTTGCGTGCTGATCGAACCTAAAGGTAACAAATCTTGCACCACGGCTCTGAGCTGCTTCACTGTCTTCATTTAATCCAACCTGATGGAGTTCCCAAACACTTAAACAGTACTGAGCAATAGCTCAACTAGTGCTCTATACTTGGTCTCCTTAATCGATGAGCTAAACTTTTCCAAAATTCTCCCAAAAGACCAGGATGAGCACTAGCCTTCCCTACTACTGACAAAGTGCTCATTCCATTAGATACAGCTTTGCAACATTAAGTCAAGATATTTAATCAATGCGACTGTGTCGAGCAGCTCCATGTTAATGCTGTATTTGAACGTTACAGGAGTGCTTTTCTTTCTCGTCCATATTAACTTACATTTTTTTAATATCTGGAGCAAGCTGCCAATCTTCAGACAATCTTAGAAATTCTAAGTGACCTTGTATACACCAACAGACACTCGATGACAATGCCTTCCCGTACACCACAGCATCAACAACAAACAGCCATAAATTGTTGCTCACTTTGCCCAACAGATCATTTATGTATATAGAGAATAAGAGTGGTCCTATCACTCTTCTCTGGGGCACTACTGACGTCCTTGTCTCTGATGAATACTCACCACCAAGGACAAGGTACTAGGTTTTATTATTTAAAAAGTCTTCGAACCACTCGCATATCTAGGAACCTAAACTCTATGTTTCAGCCTTTGTAAACAGTCCACAGTGGAGCACTGTGACAAATGCTTTTTGGAAATCTAGGAATATGAAATCTGCCTGCTGCCCTTCATCCACGGGTTTGTAGGATACCATCTGAGAAAAGGGCAAGCTGAATTTCACATGAGCAATGTTTTCTAAATCCATGTTGATTTGTGGACAGAAGGTTTTGTGTTCCAAACAAATTTATTACATTCAAACTGAGAATATGGTCACAAATTCTGCAGCAGTCCGATGTTAAGGATATTGTTCTGCAATTATGCAGGTCTGTTCTTTTACCTTTCTTATATACAGGAGTCACCTGCACTTTCTTCCAGTCACCTGGGATTTTGTGCTGGGTGAGATATTCACAGAGTATTCTCTGTAAAACAGAACTGGGATCCCACTTGGACCTGGTGATTTATTTCTTTCAGCTGCTTCTCTGTGCCACTGATGCCTATTTCTGTGTCCTCCATGCAAGAATCTGTACAACACTCAAATGACAGTTTGTACAATCCTCCTGCATCACCGATTTCTTAAACGAGAAATAAATGCTTGAGCTTTGCTTTTGCTCTCTTCTATTACACCCCAGACTGGCTGACTAGTATATGTATAGAAGCCTTCAACCCACTTAGTGATTTTGCATATGACCAGAATTTTCTCGGGTTCTCGGCAGTATCTTTCATTATGATTGGTGGCAGCTGTAAGCTTTGCACATTGATCGTCTTACAGACACATAAATTTCACTGACTTTTGTCTGTTAACATCTTCCTGTCCTCTTTTGGACTGAGAGTACAACAATCTCTGTTTCCTCAACATTTTCCAAATGTGAATATTAAAACACGGAGGGTCCTTTCCATCCTTAATCCATTTATCTGGCACCATGTCTCCAGAGCATTATTTACAATCAGTTTGAACTTTGCCCATAATTCCTTCACATCCATCATGTTGGAGCTAAATGATGTCCATCCATTGTGTAAGTGAGATACTAAAACTGCTTATCTGATTTTTCTAGCATAAATACTCTCCCTGCCTTCTCGATAGATTTAATAACTTTAGCAACCATCATCGCTATAATTACATCGTGATCACTAATCCCCACCTCTGTACTGAACGGTTGATAAGGTCAGGTCTGTTTGGAGTTACAAGGCCTAAAATATTTCCATGGAGTGTAGGTTGTCTAACTAATTGTTCATGGCAGTCTTAGAAATATGTGTTCAAAAGTACTTCACAAGACCCTCTGTCCATACCACCGGTAGTGGATCTATAGACGTTCCAGTCTATACTCAGTAGATTAAAGTCGCCTCCAACTAATCTGTATGATCTAGGTATTTCCGCGCTACTGAGTGTAGACTTTCCTTGAATGATTGATGGAGGAATCAGGTGGTTAGCAAAAACATCCAGTAATTAACTTGAGTTCACCTGTGCTTGCTGCTCACATCCAAATAACTTCACAGCCAGACTCAATTTCAGTCTTCATAGAGACAGCAATGAACCATCACCCTCCTATGGTGTCTAATCTGTCTTTTTGATAACTAAATATTTTTGAGCTTCCTACTTCGTGTTTCACCCAACTCTTGGTTCTGAGAAAAATTTGTGGGTGACAACTTTCCTGGAGAGGAATAAAGTCAAGAACTTTGTTACAATATGTTCAAGGGAGGCTTGCAGTATCAGATAAGACTTTGTTAGAGAAGCCATAATCCCAAACCCAAGAGTCCAAATAATTAAGATTATGGTGGATGAATCTATTCATGCTCACTTTCTAAAGTGTATGAGTCAAGTGAGTATCAGAATGATATACTTACACATAAGAATGACTGGTTACTAATGCACAATTATTTGATAAATAACTGGGACATCAGTATCTGCTGCCTGAAGACATCTTTCTATGCATCAATACTTTGATGTTTTGCACCTGTTAATTACTCTCAAGCTCATTTTTGGTTTCCACCAATTTCAACACAACAGATGTTTCCACTTGGACCCTAAATTCATATTACTTTCTCTGTCAAATTCTGGAACATTCTATCCCCATCCCTCATTCCTTTTCCAAATAAAGTCTGCAAATTGTGTGTATATTCAGAAGATGCTACTGCTATTTCACTGTGGGAGTAATTCAGTTCATATATAACAAACAGAAAACAAATATCTACAAATTATATTTTCTCTTTATTCAGGGTAATAAAAATATAAAAATATATGACATCAAATACATAGATCTTTAAATGCCAAATAAAATACTTTGTACTCTATAGTGCAGTAAATCATTGCGTATGCTTTGGAAACGTTTGTCCAGCTGTTGGAAACTTAGGCCTTTATATTTCTTATATATCATGCCCATTTCAACTGCCAAACTGGAATGCATCTGAAACATGAACAAATTAAAGAATATGCAACTGCTGAGGCAAACCTATTGTGTAACATCTAATTTATACCACCAGTGCTACATGCTGAGTAATAAAATTGATAAAACAGTAAGTCACATGAAGAGAAAAGTAAAGGAAAGGAAAGGAAAAGACTATCAGAAGTTATTGCTCTAAGAATTATTACAATTATCAAATCTCAAGCATTACAAAGTTTTGATTTCAGAGGAAAATTTATAAGCAATATGAATCTGTTACGCCACGGCTTTGCTGGTAGCCATGTATTGCTTCTACATTGATCAGCAATATGGTGTAACAGAGGGAGCAGCACCCATCAGCCTGAAAACCATGTGCTATTGAGCAAGAGTACATATTCAGGACGAAAGAACACTCATTCAGTACGTCGACACTATGGAATACGCTAGTTAGTGTCCCCAAAAGACAAAGTTGTGGCATCTTACAGCTCCAACACAGCTCCTTGAGGAGTTGACTGGACAGGAAAACCTGCAAAACTTATTTCATTTCTGTTCAAAGGCAATGTCTGGCCATTCCAGGCTGTTACAGTTTCTGGGGATGGGAGTGCTGCTGTTGGAGAAACACCAGCCAGCCAGCTCACAAATGTATTACCAAAATCAGACCCTCCATTCTCAGATGTTCATTGTACACAAACGTATCCTGGTGTGTATGGTATGCCAAGTGCTTCAGTTTTAGGCTGGCTGATAACAAGACACGGACCACTTGCAGTACAAGATGGTACAAGTACCATCCATGGACTTTGCCACCAATAGCTGCTGGCCTCCACCTGGGCTAAAATCTGCATGCTATCAACTTGATGCCTTTGCATCAGAGTCACCTGCTAGGTGACTACCTTCTGCAGGTTTGAGCCTAGCTATCTGCCCAGCTACACTGCCATTGTTCAATGCCCAATGCAGGCACACACCATCATCTTCGTTCATGCAGGGCAGTGCAGTTGAAACACCACCTAAACCTGTGTTTTGCACACGGTGGTAACAAGCAACTGACGAGTATGGGGCTGCCTCTATCATCTGTCACTGGTGGCACACTATCTCACATTGGGTCTCTACGGTCACGCTGACACTGCAGCCACTGCCACCAGCATTTGCTGCCTGCCTGGCAGGAAAGTCACTGACACTGAGTCTTACTGTGTCACACAAAACAACCACCTTCTCTTCAGCTGTGATTCCATCCCTGTAACTGAAATAAATAAAATTTCTTAACCAGAGATGTTTTACTGATGGTCAGCCATACAATTCCAATGACCACCACCTCCATAGCCTACGCCCAGGCAAGGAAACAGCATTCCATCCTGATTTGCCAGCAGCCGATTCACTGACCACTATAGGAGTCATGTCCTGACTTCTACAAACGTAACCACAGAAACTTCTCAAAAACAGTAACTACATTATTGAAATAAGACAAATGGCCTCATAGCTTCTCCTGAATACATCACAATTTTGTACTGCAAAACATACACATCACATTAGTTTGATTACGTTTTAAAAGGAAACAGCAGTTGTTTAAAAGAAAATGAGACACAAATGTGAGTTCTTGTTTTACACACATATTACGAAGTTTCTGACAGTGAAATGGAAGGAAAATTTCTGTTAGTTGTTCCACTTTTGAATGGTATAGAGCAGGTGTGGACAAATAGCAACCTGCGGGCTGCATGTGGCTCACTAATGGTTGTGTGCAATCTGCCAAAACAGTCAGAATTTTTATGTAACAATTTATAACTCTTCTGAAATGCAAAGTTAAGCAATGCTTACAATCATTTTAAAAGGTGCATCTCCCCACTAACCTCTGCTTCCACAATGTGGTTACCGAGCCAAAACTATTTGCCCACTGCTGGTACAGAGAAATCCTGTCTTGTTCTTTCTCTGCTACAAAAAATTCTAAAATTATTGATGACTGTAAGCATGTATTTAAATTTCCTTGTTAGAAGTAACTAAGAAGGAAATTTGAATATTTTTAGCATGGTGCAGCAGAGTCAGCAACTGTAAAATGTAATTATATTAAATTTCAGCCTCCCGTTGCATAATCAAAGAAACTTTACCTAGGTTTCGGCTGTAATAATGTAGCCTTCTTCAGAAATGTCACAATATAGTATTGTGACAATATAATATTGTGACATTTCTGAAGAAGGCTACATTATTATAGCCGAAACATAAAGTTTCTTTGCTTATGCAACTGGAGGCTGAAATTTAATATAATAAGAAGGAAATAAACAAAACTTGTTTTCATCCAAATGGTTTTCTCAATAAAGTACCTGTGAAAGACACTTACGGGCTTAAGCAGCTTTGGTGATAAACAATACAAAGAATTTTTAATGCTCCATTAATAAATAGATCTGATGCCAGGATCTTTAATAATCTGCTGAACAAGAAAGTAAAGGACTTGAAGAAATGTGGTTTTGAGAACTGACATTTAAGAAGGTACATACATGATCCCATACATCTTTTTCATCACAATGATAATGTGATTATGTATCAATTATCTCTGAGATCAGGTATAAATAACAGTTTAACTGGGAACGTATAAGCAGAAAACAGAGTGCACAGTTTGTGTGTGTGTGTGTGTGTGTGTGTGTGTGTGTGTGTGTGTGTGTGAGGGAGTGAGGGAGGGAGGGAGGGAGGGAGGGTCGAGAGAGAGAGAGAGAGAGAGAGAGAGAGAGAGAGAGAGAGAGAGTTCATTGTACACACAGCAAATACTCAGATTAGAGAAAGATGGGCAGAAAATTGATCGTATGCTATCCCAAGCATATCTTTTGTGACAAGCATATAGAATTCTCTCTTGATCTCCATAGCCAATATGTGAAGAAACAGAATTGAACTTTCTGAGCTGCCAGCATGTCAGGCACCACTGTCAAATCTGCATAATGGCATGTGCACACACATTCCAACAGCTCACATTTCTGTCTCAGAAGGAGATCGAGGAACTTTTCCAGGCATTATTGTTAAAAATTCAGTTTTTCACTCACTACCCACCCAAATACCCGTGTGTGCGTGTTAAAGCGACATTTGTGAGACATAGTTGTGCATTAGCCCAGGATAAAATCCACTCAATGGAGTGAGTGTGCCAGCCAGTCTGGATGTGGTTTTTAGGCAGTTTCCCACATCCGAATAAATGAATACTTGGTGGGTACCCACGTCCCGCCCCAGTTACATGATTTAGAAAAATTTGCACACTCTCACATGAACAACATTGTACACAGACAGGTTGGGTACACATATTCCATCCCCGGGGGTAACATAGTGGCAACAGGAAGGTCATCTGGCCACTACTTAAATTAACCATGCCAAAGCTGTTAATAACCACGCTGACTGTGTGCAGCTGCAGGACGAAGGCACCAGAAAAAGATTATGATTCTTTTTCATTTATTATTTATTTTTATTGGAATTTTCTAGTATAATGCAGAAAATAAAATGATATGTATTTTGTGTCATGTGAATTCCTGTAACTTTTATTCCCATGGCATGATTAGTTGGAGCAGAACAGTTACAAAGAAATGTGTGAAAACAAGCATGGTTTGGACAAAATATTATTCACACCCATCTATGATGGAATAGGACACTTTATAACTGAAAAATGCATTAATCCTCCTGAGAATGAATGGTGATCAATAAATATTTGTGAAGTAGTAGTTCCAGTTTCTTTAGAGATGTGCAGGAGAGTAATGCGCCCTTTGCTATTTTTCTAATAGTGAACAGAATGGTTTGAAAATATTAAAACCTAGCCATTTTAGAGACCAATGAAGACATTATATTTCATCTTCATGCTCCTCAAACCAATGCTGAACATTTCTGGCCATTTAGTTATGCTTGTAGCCATCTTGGAAGTTAAAATGTCTCACTGAAAGGAATATCTGTCAGTGAATCAACATGCCCTTTCACCCTGATTACAAAATTCCCTAAAAACATACCAGCATTGAAGCTAGTACAGAAACTCTTCCATTCTTCATAACTGGAAGCAAACTGTCTCAATTTCATGCTTCCCCCACTTTGTCCATGCATGTGTGTATCCTGTGGTAGGGAACAGCATAAAAGTGGATTCGTAAAATCAAATTACTTGTTAACATTGGCCAGTAATCTAGTTTCTGGTATTCCTGCATCACTGAAGCCTCTTCATTGTACTCACTTGGCATTAAAACTGGTTTAATAACAGCACCTCAATGATGAATGTTATTTACACAGTTGGTCTTGATGTCCCAAGAGGTTGTTATATGACCATTATTGCTTACAATAAATATAAATGACCATGTAAATAACATAATATCCACATGTCTGTTCTATACAGGGAAGCTACAATGTCAGAAAACTGTAGTTAAATACAGGATGACCTGCAGAAGATAAATGTTTGGTGCACATACTGGAAGTTAACTCTCAACACTCACATATTTAATGTATTTCAAATAAATAGCCACATGATCCATTATTTTTGTTTCAACAATTGGTAATCAATCACTGGAGACAATACCAACCATTAAATACCTAGAATATGCATTTAGAGAAATGACCACATAAAACTAGTTATAAGAAAGGCAAATACCAGACACAGATTCATTGGAAGTGTCCTATGAAGGAGGTAGCTTACAAAACCTTCATTCAACTGATTCTTATTGACAGAAATGATAAGTAAAGTGTGAATCAGGGATAAGTTTACTGTTAAAATCCAAACAGTGAAAACAACTGTATCTGTGTGCCAGAAGTCATATGCACGACTTCATATTTCACAAAATCGCGAAAAGTTTTTTTCTAAATACATCAAAAGGCAAGTCATCTTAGATTATTGTAACATCCCACAACAAGGTTCAAACACTGATAACAGTTAGCACTTTGAACCCACCATAAATCCACTTCACGATCACGTTACCCCATCCGTCAACTCCTTCATAAACATACCCTCAAATATCTACCTACAAAAACAGGATTCCACAACAACAAAAACTAAGCAGATTCTTATATTCAACATTTCTTTTCATGGCTCTTCACTTTATGCTAATACCACAAGTGTTAATCTCAAGTTGTTCATGTTGTATGTTCTCAACTATGGAATAACCTGTCCTAAAACTTTAAATAAATTACAAATTTCTCTAAAAATTGCTCATTGCATTCATGGGGGCCATAATTGAAAGCTTCGTGTCATCCACATTTCAATTCCTAGTCTTTTTGTTCTCTGTTTTTTGATTCACTTCTTTCTTTATATTTTGGTAAGTTTTTACAGTCATTATAATAAACACATCATAGTTAACACAATATAAACCATTTAAACCAGCATTTACTGTACAAATTCACCATAAGTTTCATACACAGCAAAAAAATACCTTTTCCCCTAGAATAACAGCTGATGTGGATTCTGTATAAGTTCTTTCCACAAGTTGGAAAATTTTGCCACTGTAGCGCCATCAATGATTCTATGATCGGCCGACCAGTTTATACACATTATTTCATCCCTCATTATACTTCCATCACTGCCAAATCTTGGAAGTGTCTGTAACAAAACAATTAACAACTTGCAGTAAGTTATTTTATTTCCAAATGAGGTGGATATTTTAGGAGGACAAAATAGTAGGTTCCCATGAGCACACCATGTATAAGAATATGAAACCTTTTCGTTTTTTACACATATAGGTGTTTGAAAGAAATAATTACATCAAGGGCAAAACATCTTAAAAATTAAGGGTTTATAAATGGACTTAATATGATAGAAAATGACTTGGGCTAGGTTGAAAGGGTATCCATGAAACATAGCTTCTCTTAGACAAGGATGAAAGTCTTCGATAAATCTAGTGCAAGACAATCCAGGCACATGAAACAGAATACTTGTGTGATGTTTTCAAGTTAACACAGCAATGTGCTAAAGGTCATCTAATCTATACATTACGTTACTAATTCTGTAATACATGCAGCAGCTGTTGTTGTCTATAGTGTTGAACGAACATCTAGAACAAAAGTGAGACTGTGCTGCTGAACAAGCACCACACCATCTTTTCTGCCACCTCTTAGTACAAGGATATGATGACATGACCAAGCACCACTGTTTGCTTTTGGACTCTTTCCCTGATGTAACATCCTCTTCTGCCTTCAGGCATCCTAGCAAGCTGTGCTCTGACTGCCCCGTTGTGCTTTGTCAGGCTCACATTTCTAGTAGTGACCACAGCCCTGCTGTGCTGTTGGCTCTTTTCTTTCTTCATGTAACATGGCCATACGTTACTAAATTATCTTTCTTTCCCAGGTCTTCGACTGATTGCTCTCCCCATGAGTTGATGTCTTGGTCACATGTCATCAATAAACATGGTGGTACTATTTAATTCTGCCTCCCTCTTTATGTTCTATTTACACACATCCTTTCTTGTTTCTGATGTCTGTGGTCCAAAACCAGTCACAACCCTGAGCAGACAAGCCCCTAATTCCACAAAGGTTAGTTCTGTGATGCTAATCCCATAGTAAAAATTCCATTTAACCACTAATGAAAATACACAAATTGCAATAAGACTGGTATAACCGTATCTCTCTTGCACTTCAAATCTACTACTGTGCCTTGTGATATTTTGACCAGCAAGGACCACTGTTGTGGGATTATTTGCCAAGACATTTCACTTCTAAAAACAATCAAAATAGATCAGTTATATATAAAAATTCAAATTTAGGTCTGGTGTACACACAGGAAGAAAGAAAGAAAGAAAGATGGGATGTGCTGAATTCTAAGTCCTCCTGAAGTGGATGAACTGGCAGAATGAGCCAGTGTACTATTGCTAAATATACACAATTTCTGTCTCCCATTGCCATTAGCACTTTCTCTTCAGTGTTTCAGCAAACTGTTCAGTTTCAACCCTAGGATTTATTCTCTCTTTGAGCCAGACATCACAGCATATACACAATAACATCTCCTCACAGCTGACAAATCCATTGCTTTGAAGTTTCTGTCCCAGCTATTATACCATTTGTTATTAACATATTGGGAAAATCTATTCCATATTCACAGCATTAAAAATAACTTCACCTGCAGTAAATGGTACAATGAAATTGAGACGTTGCCTTGTGTCATCTGCGAGTAATTTTTCACAAGTTGCCTCCTGAACAGGATTGGTTTATTCTACTATTCATTTGCTGATCATATGAACTTTGTATGCAGCTGTAAAGACATCAGATCCCCACAAAGATAAAGAAAGTTGAACAGATAAGAAATATTGCGAAACAACAGGTTTTGAACTGATATACTAAGCCTTCACAGTCTGTG
The DNA here is from genome assembly GCF_021461385.2 of Schistocerca piceifrons. Lineage (NCBI taxonomy): Eukaryota > Metazoa > Arthropoda > Insecta > Orthoptera > Acrididae > Schistocerca > Schistocerca piceifrons. Next base: position 368,317,705 of record NC_060149.1, read on the forward strand.
AAGAACATTAGGGAGACAGCGGCGTTTGCAAGGAATGGTGGAAAATATCACTTACTATATACTGATCAAGCTATCTGCACCTCCTTTAAAAACTGAAGGTCAATATCAGACTGATAGTAAGAGTACCATAGAGGAAAAATTAATGAAAAAATTATAAGGGGAACACGATGATTATTTTTCAATCAAGAAAAGTTGCCTGAATCCTTCTTGTAAAAGTGTATGACGAGACTGCACAAACTTAGAGAAGCAGTACAATTATGTTGAACCTGGGAATATTTAACATACATGTGACATTGCTGAAGGACACAAACTATGAAGTCATAATAGACATAGTAATGGGGAAAGGGAATTCACTCTACAAAACATCATTCCTACTATGGAACCCCAACCAGTGAAATTTCCACAACTTTTAACATAAATGAACTTTACTAATTAATTGTGGCCATAGTGGTTAAGTGTTAGAGACCATGACTATTTGGAATAATTATTTTCATAATAATGTTGCCAGTTAACTTAACTATCCATCTGTTATGGTGCCCCATATCCAGCTCAATTTCACAGAGCTATAGGCTATATATAGGTTATTATTACAATAGTATTGCCACTCCCAAAGGCATTTTAAAACTGCCTGAGTTTATTGTCATCCCAGGTTGCATGAAATCAATCAGGAATACCCCTCTCCGATCCCAAAACACAGCAGCCATAACCATTCCTGCCGACAGTGTTTGTTTGAATTTCTTTGGTGGTGGTGAATCGGAGTGACGCCACTGACGAGATTGTTGTTTTATTTTGGGATGTAGTGGAAACACCCATGTTTCATCTTCCATGATGATAGAGTCCAACAACTTCTCCTTGTTACATACCCATCACATTGTTGAAGAAACTTTTGAGCACAGTCAAGGCATTGCTCTTTGTGTCCATCAGTCAGCATCCAGGGGACCCAGCGAGTACATACCTTGCGGTAACCCAACGTTTCTGTTAAAGTTCTTTCAATTGTGCTGTGGGAAGCTTCAGCGATATGTTCAACAAGCTCACGGATAGTGACCCTCCGATCTTCAAGCAGAGCACTGTTGATCTTCTGGACAATCACATCCGGAACTGGCGGTCTTCAGCTCCGTGCTTCATCATGAACTTCTGTGCGACCCTCAGCAAAACCACTGCACCATTTGCAGACATGCTGAACGGACATGCACTCTTCACCATAAACCACAGTCAGTTGCTGGTGAATCTCCATGGGTGGTAACTTCCTTGCGTAAAGAAACTGCTCGAACCTCACATTTGGTGGGAGCGGCGATCAACACTTCCGTCTCTGACGACTGCCAAGCCAACACTGAGCGACGTAGCGAATTACTGACGGGTGGGCTCGAGAGCGGGGGGAACCACTGCACACGGCACTGTTATCGGATTTAGCCTAGCACCTTCCCTCGAGGCAGTAGCTCATTGGGAACCTTATTTTTGGTACAATCCTCGTAATAAAGTAAATGAATTGGCAAAAATCATGAAGCCATGGTGGAATCATAATCTATATAATCACTAAAATAAATGTGCTTACAGGTATATTTATAACAAGCATAATGTGATGTGAATGCCTTGCATTTTATACAAGTCTATTAATACAGGTATATTGCCCTATGACAATATTATTCTGTTTTTCAACTCATAGTGTTTCGCATTATGTATGTAGATGTTAACGCTTAAATTAGAATCATGGTGCACTGCTTTCACTTATAACTTCTCTGTGTTTTCTTGAATGCTCTGAAGATGATCATTAATAATACAAACTGGTTACCAAATAAAATAAAACCTGTTGTGACTAAATACTGGCACAAATACTAGAGAGTAAACTTAACTACAGGAAAAAGATTGCAAATACTAAACAGTATTATTATTAAATTTTATGCCATAACTACAAAACAGGAACATTTTTACAAGCATAGTATGTTCTAGTTACTGACAGATACTCTCAGGTTACAGACCCGTGCTCTTTTAATCAGCATGTCTAACATAAAGATACAAGGCAAGTTGTGCATAAATACAACGAAAAAAAAAAATGGTAAAGCTGTAATCAATCTGAAAGTTGGTTTGAACACCACAGTGCTGTACTTGTTATGGTCCTATTTAAGGTAGTATGTCCTCGCCTTTCCTCCAATCTATGAAATGACATACCCAGCCATTTATGCTTTCTACTACAAAGAGCAGACAAGCAGTTGTGACAACATCACTTTGACAATGAATTGCAATCATTTAGTTCCAGTGTGACAGACACAGAGGAAACATGGGCATAGTTTAAACAGACTATAAATTGTGCTCTAGACAAGTACATGCCTAGTAAGTGGAGTGGAGTAAGGACGGAAAAGACCAGCCATGGTTTAGCAGCAAAATTTGGAAAATGTTGAGGAAGCAGATGCTGTTGCACTCTCGGTTCAAAAGAGAACACACAAATGACAACAGGCAAAAGTTAGCAGAGATTTGTGTGTCTGTGAACAGATCTATGTGCGAAGCATGCAACAACTATCATCATCACACTTTAGCAAAAGAGCTGGCGGAGAACACGAAAAAATCCTGGTACAACCTGAGAAAATTCTGGGTTGGGTTGGGTTGTTTGGGGAAGGAGACCAGACAGCGATGTCATCAGTCTCATCGGATTAGGGAAGGACGGGGAAGGAAGTTGGCCGCACCCTTTCAAAGGAACCATCCCAGCATTTGCCTGGAATGATTTAGGGAAATCACGGAAAACCTAAATCAGGATGGCCGGACGCGGGATTGAACCGTCGTCCTCCCGAATGCGAGTCCAGTGTCTAACAGAAAATTCTGGGACTACATAAAAATCGCCAAGTGGGTCTAAGGCTTCCATCTAGTCACTCATTGACCATCTGGTGTGGAAGCTGAAGATAGCAAAACAGAAGCAGGAGTTTTAAATTCCGCATTTACGAAATTGTTCATGAAGGAGAATCAAATATACCGTCATCTGATCACTGCACAAAGTCCCGTATGTATGATATAGTAATAAGCATCCATGACATAGAGTAACAACTGAAAGAGTTGAAAACAAATACGTTACCAGACCTGGATGGAATCCCAATTCAGTTTTACAAAAAGTATTCTGCAGCACTGGTCCTGTACTTAGCTTGTATTTATCGTGAATCTCTCACCCAGCAAAAAGTCCCAAGCGACTGGAAAAAAAGTGCAAGCGACTCCTATACATAAGAATGGTAAAAGAATGGACCTACATAATTACAGACCAATATCCTTAACATCAGTTTGCTGTAGAATTCGTGAACATATTCTCAGTTTGAATATAATAAATTTCGTTGAGACAGAATAGATTCTGCCCACAAATCAGCATGGATTTTGAAAACGTTGCTCATTCAAAACTCAGCTTGCCCTTTTGATACGACACCTTACAAACCATGGATGAAGGGCAACAGGCAGATTCTATATCCCTAGATTTCCAAAAAGCATATGACACGATACCTCACTGCAGACTGTTAACAAAGTTACAAGCATACGGAAAAGGTTCCCAGATATGTGACTGGCTCGAAGACTTCATAATAAATAGAACACAGGATGTTATTCTCAATGGCAAATGTTCACCAGAGACAAGAGTATTGTCAGGAATGCCACAGGGAAGTATGATAGGACCATTATTATTTTCCATACACATCACTGATCTGGTGAACAGGGTGATCAGTAATCTGCCATTGTTTGCTGATGATGCTGTGTTGTACAGGAAGGTGTTGAAGATGAGTGACTGTATAATGATACATGACAACTTAGGCAAAATTTCTAGTTGGCATGATGAATGACAGAGAGCTCTAAATTAAAAAAAAAAAAAAAAAAAAAAAAAAAAAAAAAAAAAAATGGAAGTTAATGTGGATGAGTAAGAAAAACAAACCCATAATGTTCGGATACAGCAATAGCAGTGTCCTGCTTGACACAGTCACATCATTTGAATACCTGGGTGTAATGTTGCAATGGGATATGAAAATGGAACAAGCACGTGCGATTGTGATAGGGAAGGCGAATGGTTGACATTGGTTTATTGGGAGAATTTTAGGAAAATCTGGTTCATCTGTAAAGGAGACTGCATGTAGGATGCTAGTGCAACCTGTTCTTGAGCACTGCTTGAGTGTTTGGGATTTGCACTGGATCGTATTAAAGGAAAACACTTACGCAATTCAGAGGCAGGGCTTCTAGATTTATTGCTGCTAGGTTCAAACTACAAACAAGTGTTACGGAGATGCTTTGGGAACTCAAATGGGAATCCCTGGAGGGAAGGCACTGTTCTTTGTGAGGAACACTATTGTGAAAGTGTAGAGAAACAGCATTTGAAGTGACTGCAGAACAATTCTGCCAATATATGTTTCGTCTAAGGAGCATGAAGATAAGATACAAAATATTAGGGCTCATACGAAGGCATATAGACAGTTGTTTTCTCCTTGCTCTATCTGCAAGTGGAAAAGGAAAGGAAACAATTAGTAGTGGTACAGGATGCCCTCCTCCCAGCACCATATGCTGGTTTGCGGAGTATATATGTAGATGTAGATGTAGACCTGCAGTTTAATGTGGATTTTGAACCATAGAGCAACTTGGCATTTTTCACATTAACAAATGTTAGAGGTGAAGGAAGTGTCACATGGTAAATAAAAATCCGAGGACTGACCAGGGATTGGCTCTTTACCACTGAGTTTCCAAACCACACACCATAATGGCATAACTTCTTATTAAACTTTATGCCACAAGCCTTGTACGTGACACAGGGACGTCGTAGCTGTTTTATGAGGGAGAAGTTATAAGTCTAATATCTAGCCACTCTGGCAATGGTGACAAATATAAAGAGACGTGCCATAAATCTGAGGGTCACAGAAATCACCACATGGGGATGATTAGCAAACCTCTACTGGAAACAAATACATAGCATGGTAGGCAGATTAAGCAGTTCACATTTTGTTATTTATATTGTAGTTTCACGAATCTAGAACACATCTATTGTCTCACTTTGTGGACCTGCACTTTAATTTTCGGACTTGTGGTGTTGTCTAAGATGGTTCTGTTTTTGTTCATCACTACTAACTGCTTTTAACTGTAAAAATAGCACTTTACTGTATTTTAGGCTATTGATTTTTGGTGTTGGTCTTGGTTTCCACATGCTATGAGGATTGCTGCAGTGTTGTTGTTGTTGTGGTCTTCAGTCCTGAGACTGGTTTGATGCAGCTCTCCATGCTACTCTATCCTGTGCAAGCTTTTTCATCTCCCAGTACCTACTGCAACCTACATCCTTCTGAATCTGCTTAGTGTATTCATCTCTTGGTCTCCCTCTACGATTTTTACCCTACACACTGCCCTCCAATACTAAATTGGTGATCCCTTGATGCCTCAGAACATGTCCTACCAACCGATCCCTTCTTCTGGTCAAGTTGTGCCACAAACTTCTCTTCTCCCCAATCCTATTCAATACTTCCTCATTAGTTATGTGATCTACCCATCTAATCTTCAGCATTCTTCTGTAGCACCACATTTCGAAAGCTTCTATTCTCTTCTTGTCCAAACTATTTATCGTCCATGTTTCACTTCCATACATGGCTACACTCCATACGAATACTTTCAGAAATGACTTCCTGACATTTAAATCAATACTGGATGTTAACAAATTTCTCTTCTTCAGAAACGCTTTCCTTGCCATTGCCAGCCTACATTTTATATCCTCTCTACTTCGACCATCATCAGTTATTTTGCTCCCCAAATAGCAAAACTCCTTTACTACTTTAAGTGCCTCATTTCCTAATCTAATTCCCTCAGCATCACCCGACTTAATTAGACTACATTCCATTATCCTTGTTTTGCTTTTGTTGATGTTCATCTTATATCCTCCTTTCAAGACACTGTCCATTCCATTCAACTGCTCTTCCAAGTCCTTTGCTGTCTCTGACAGAATTACAATGTCATCGGCGAACCTCAAAGTTTTTATTTCTTATCCCTGAATTTTAATACCTACTCCGAATTTTTCTTTTGTTTCCTTTACTGCTTGCTCAATATACAGATTGAACAACATCGGGGAGAGGCTACAACCCTGTCTTACTCCCTTCCCAACCACTGCTTCCCTTTCATGTCCCTCGACTCTTATAACTGCCATCTGGTTTCTGTACAAATTGTAAATAGCCTTTCGCTCCCTGTATTTTACCCCTGCCACCTTTAGAATTTGAAAGAGAGTATTCCAGTCAACATTGTCAAAAGCTTTCTCTAAGTCTACAAATGCTAGAAACGTAGGTTTGCCTTTCCTTAATCTAGCTTCTAAGATAAGTCGTAAGGTCAGTATTGCCTCACGTGTTCCAGTGTTTCTACGGAATCCAAATTGATCTTCCCCGAGGTTGGCTTCTACTTGTCTTTCCATTTGTCTGTAAAGAATTTGTGTTAGTATTTTGCAGCTGTGACTTATTAAGCTGATAGTTCGGTAATTTTCACATCTGTCAACACCTGCTTTCTTTGGGATTGGAATTATTATATTCTTCTTGAAGTCTGAGGGTATTTCGCCTGTTTCATACATCTTGCACACCAGATGGTAGAGTTTTGTCAGGACTGGCTCTCCCACGGCCGTCAGTCGTTCCAATGGAATATTGTCTACTCCGGGGGCCTTGTTTCGACTCAGGTCTTTCAGTGCTCTGTCAAACTCTTCACACAGTATCATATCTCCCATTTCATCTTCATTTACATCCTCTTCCATTTCCATAATATTGTCCTCAAGTACATCGCCCTTGTATAGACCCTCTATATACTCCTTCCACCTTTCTGCTTTCCCTTCTTTGCTTAGAACTGGGTTTCCATCTGAGCTCTTGATATTCATACAAGTCGTTCTCTTATCTCCAAAGGTCTCTTTAATTTTCCTGTAGGCATTATCTATCTTAGCCCTAGTGAGATAGGCCTCTACATCCTTACATTTGTCCTCTAGCCATCCCTGCTTAGCCATTTTGCACTTCCTGTCGATCTCATTTTTGAGACGTTTGTATTCCTTTTTGCCTGTGTCACTTACTGCATTTTTATATTTTCTCCTTTCATCAATTAAATTCAATATTTCTTCTGTTACCCAAGGATTTCTACTAGCCCTCGTCTTTTTACCTACTTGATCCTCTGCTGCCTTCACTACTTCATCCCTCAAAGCTACCCATTCTTCTTCTACTGTATTTATTTCCCCCATTCCTGTCAATTGTTCCCTTATGCTCTCCCTGAAACTCTGTACAACCTCTGGTTCTTTCAGTTTCTCCAGGTCCCATCTCCTTAAATTCCCACTTTTTTGCAGTTTCTTCAGTTTTAATCTACAGGTTATAACCAATAGATTGTGGTCAGAGTCCATATCTGCCCCTGGAAATGTCTTACAATTTAAAACCTGGTTCCTAAATCTCTGTCTTACCATTATATAATCTATCTGATATCTTTTAGTATCTCCAGGGTTCTTCCATGTATACAACCTTCTTTCATGATTCTTAAACCAAGTGTTAGTTATGATTATGTTGTGCTCTGTGCAAAATTCTACCAGGCGGCTTCCTCTTTCATTTCTGTCCCCCAATCCATATTCACCTACTATGTTTCCTTCTCTCCCTTTTCCTACACTCGAATTCCAGTCACCCATGACTATTAAATTTTCGTCTCCCTTCACAATCTGAATAATTTCTTTTATTTCATCATACATTTCTTCAATTTCTTCGTCATCTGCAGAGCTAGTTGGCATATAAACTTGTACTACCGTAGTAGGTGTGGGCTTCGTATCTATCTTGGCCACAATAATGCGTTCACTATGCTGTTTGTAGTAGCTTACCCGCATTCCTATTTTCCTATTCATTATTAAACCTGCAGTGACTTTTTTAAATCAGTGTGAGGCTGCAAAACTTTCAGTGACTGTGAAGCAAAGCCTTGCAAGTTATTAGTGCAACATAGACACAATGTTTACTGAATTGTGGCATCAGGAGCTGATGCTGGTGCAACTGCAGCAACTACAACAGCAACAACAGCTGCAGCATTGTCAAAGACAGTTTAGGGTACTACAGAAACAGCAGTGTGACCTGCTGAAGCACACAACGAAGTAGGACGATCTTCTGTCAGCACCATTGGTACCTGCACCTTTCTTGCCAGTACATACACATCCAGCATCTGACGAATCAAATGAAATTGGGATGCACATCTAAAAGTAATGGACGCACATTTGAAAACTGTGCACATTAGCAGTGTGTTGTCATCCATGAGAGTGCACTGCGAAAGAGCAATACAGTGAACTTCTGATATAGCCCGCCAAAGGTGAGTGCCCATTTCAACCATGCCATGCTATGCTCGCGCTCAGTTATCATGTTACTGCTTGCATACATTTGCCTTATCTTATTGTGTTCAGTGTATGTTACAGTGATTGGTGTACACGCCACAATCTAATAAAGTCGTACTAACATTCTTTGTTGTGTTGTGTGACCACGTTACAACACACGTGGCAACGAGGATGGGATTGTTCTCTGCGCTGTCTTCAGTCTCTGATTGGTCCTCCATTGTGTCTACAATGTCTGATGGTGCTACTGATGAGTTTTCATGCTGACTGGTTGATCAGGAAGGGGTTCTCACGGCAGCGTTGCCGGATCTTAGTCAACAGCAGGAGACGTTCACCACAGCACAACACAATCCAACCCAAGTATTGCAAACACTTGCCTCTGTTTTGGCCAGTTCCGATCCGTCTCAATCTATGTTTCCCCTTGCACCTCCTCTTTTGCCTATCACTACCCTGGTTGTTTAACCCCCCCCCCCCCCCCCCCAGCTTGCAATGAGTCTGTTGAAGAATGGGAAGCCTACAAAAAACGGTTGCGGCAGCATGCATTTTCATGCATTTGGATTGACTGACGTTACCTTAAGCCATGCTTTCTTTTTGTCCCAGGTATCGTCTCGCATGTATCAACTCCTTTGCAAACTGCCACCCCACTACCCCTTGCAGGATCCATGTCACCCTCTTTTGATAACATGTGCGACCTTCTGTCAAAATACTACAGTAAACGGACACATGTAGTTGCTGCTTTAGTTGAGTTCTATCGGTATCACAAGAAACCAGAACATTTCTGTAAGACCTGGGCAGCTGAGCTTCAGGTTTAAGCAGTTGTTGTCATTTTGTCACCAATGTACAGAAAGCAGTTGTACACTGGCCAAATGGTTCAAGATGCAATCATATGTTTGCCCCTAGATCATGAGGTTTGTGAACAGGCCCTTCAATGTGACCCCCCCCCCCCCCCCCTCTCTCTCTCTGATGTTCTGACTATTGCACTATTGTCTGAGCTTTTGGGGGCTGTGGATACTCAAATTCAATCATGATACAAGGTTGTAGAAGTTCAACCCACTTCCCCCTGCCATTTGTCAGATGGTTCAAAAGGGGAGGATATGGTATCAACAGTCCACACACGAGCAAAACATCACGGTGGCCAGCGCAACTCACTGCAGCGGCCATGGCCACAGCAGCAGCAGCACAAGCCCAGTAATGAACAACAACACAAGTGCTCCACACTTCCTTCTTGTCCATCGTGTTTTGTCACTCATGACAGGCTGGATTGTCCCAAGTGGTGGGCCATTTGCTGCCGGGGCAAAACGGGCCACATTGTTCCTACTTGTAATGCAAAGTTCCAAAAGCCTATTGCAGATGCTGACATGGATGTCAATTGTGTATCAACAATCTCTATTGCACCCAATAAGCTTTTTAATGATGTCAAGTTTTATGAGAAGGTTTTGCACATGCAAGTTGACACTGGTTCTGCTGTGTCATTACTCAACTTGCAAATGTACATGGACTTGGGTTCTCCCCCTTTAATGCCAGTATGACATACATTAGTCACCTACAATAAACAAAGCATTCCAATATTAGGTAGTTTCTCAGCCCCAGTCACATATAAATCTGAGGTTTGTCCACTGACTTTTCTGGTGGTGATCAATGCTTGCACCGAAAAGTTGTTTGTCTTGGACACCTTTAACCTCTTTATGTTTGCTAATTCCAAGGAAGTTAACCTTGTGTCTGATCAAGTGCCTTATACACAACTCGACTCTTTATGCTCTGCATTTCCCACTGTGTTTTTCGCGGGTTTGGGTTTTGCCAATTATTTCAAAACTCATGTCACAATGAAACCTTCGGCCAAACACCGTTTCTTTCGGGCTTGCCTGGTGCCGATGGCCCTTGGCGTCCAAGTCAAGACGGAACTCAACTGCCTCACGGTCTCTGGGATCGTCCAACCAATTGCATCCCACAAATGGGCTACCACCTTAGTCATTGACAAGAAGCCAACAGGACGGTTATGCCTTTGCGGCAATTTCAAAGTTTCTGTCAATGCTCAGTGTATCATTGATACATATTGCTTGCCACGCCCTAACAAACTTTTTGCTAAGCTCACTGGTGATCAGCATTTTTACAAGGTTGACCTCTCCAATGCATATTTGCAGCTTCCCATTGATGCAGACTTTCAATGGCTCTTGGTCGTTAACACATCTTCTGGCTTGTATCGATACTTGTGGTTACCATTTGACAATTTGTCAATGGTTCCTCGAGAAACTATCTTGATGACATAGTGGTCTCCGGCTCCTCCACCACTGAACATCTCAACAACTTATGTGTGCTCTTTTTGGTGTTACAGGACACTGGGTTAAAATGCAATTCAGAACAGCGCCGTCCCCCCCCCCTCCCCCCCCCCTCTCAGCCTTTTATTGTTGATCTTGGGTTCGAGGTCTCTAGTTCTGGTATCAAACCTATTTTTCAGAATGTCACTGCCATTGTGGCTCCTCCGTGTCCTATTTTGGTCAAGGAACTCCAGATTTTCTTTTAGATAAGATTGCTTATTATCATCAGTTTTTGCAAGGGGCAGCGTCAGTTGCACAACAGTTACCAGCCCTACTGCATAAGGGGGCATCTTTCCAGTGGTCGCAGGCATGTGACACTGCATTTTCCAAACTTAAGTCTATGTTACAATCTGCACCTTGCCTCATAACCTAGCAACTGAGTCAACATTTAGTGTTAGCAACAGATGCATCCCAGCATGGCAAATGCAACCATCTTACGGCCGGTCTGGGCCCAGTTTCTGATTGGTAGGAGTTACCCGATCTTCCATGTTGATGAATGCATTCAACAAACTGTCGATGGTCTTCCAATCACTAGCGCTTGGGTCGCACAGGCTAGTGCTACCAATTTTAAGGCAAACAATACATTGCATACAACATGGCTAGCCTGAAGTGCCTCCACTGCGGGTGTCTGGCCACCTTCATAACTACTATGTGTTTCAGCATCATTTCTCTGTCGATATGGACTATTCAGCTCTTCATGTAGTGATTCCCTTGGATCTCTGTTTGGAGATTCTGTAATTGCTGCACTCTGATCACTGGGGTGGAATTGGGAAGGGGGGGGGGGGGGGTGGTTCACACACCAAGGCATTGGCCTGCCACCATGCTTTTTGGTCTGGTTTGGTTGGTGATATCACTGGTTTGGTAATGGCATGTTCTTAATGCACATCACAGCAATCTGCCCCAGTGGTAATGTTGTCTGCGTGGCCACAACCTTCGCATGCTTGGCACTGTCTCCACACCAATTTTGCCGGCCCTTCTCTTAATGCATGCTTGCACTGATGCATTCTCTCGGTTCCCACATGATGTTCGTTGCCCATCAACTTCAGCTTCTACCACCGTAGCAGCCCTGTTGAAAACTTTTTCCAGCAAAGGACTTCTGGCAACGTTGGTCTCTGATATCGGCCCTCAGTTTGTGACACGGAAGTTTGCCTCCTCCTGCAACAACTGCAGGATTCACCACATTTTTGCCCCACCCTTCCACCCACAGTCCAACGGTGGGGCCGAAAGGTTAGTTGGAACATTCAGAATGCAAATGAAGAAGTACATGGCTTGGTCCCCGTTCAATGTTGCTTTGGATCAATTTCTGTCTTCCTTACGGTTCACACTGTTCAGCAACAACAGCCCAGCCGAACTGCTGGCTCGGGGTGGCTCTCTGGGCATGTGGGTTTGGTCATCACCCAAAATGGCTTCCCAATGTCATTTCCTGATGCTGCAGCTGTCGTCACTGCGATGTCCGCATGGAGGAGGGCCTCTGTGTACGTCATTATGACTAGTTGCGCTTGCATGTGGCTGGGTCCCTGCCATGACATATGAGGGGTCCTCAATCACTGATGGGTGAACCAATACCATTACCAGTACCAATTCAGCTGCCATCCACAACGGAGCCATCTCCTCTGCCTCAGCTGCCAACTGCGGGGGACCACCAGACCCTGGACTTGATGTGGACATTGAGCTCATGCCAGCGTCACCCACCCAACCGTATGGGTTGACACGAGAAGGCACAGGGCAATGCTGAGTGCGCCCCAAGTACTTCTAACCATACGTCCCAGTATCAGCATGTCGTCTCATTCAGAGCCTTGCAGAGGAAGACACCATGGACATCTCGTGAATCCGAGCTGTTCCCCAAGGCAAGCAGAATGAAGTACTGCACACCCACTTGAAAGCTATGTGCATTATCAGTGTGTTGTCATCAGCGAGAGTGGGCCATGAAAGAGCAATACTGTGAACTTCCGATTGACCCTGCTACGGGCGAGTGCCTATTTAAACCCTGCTGTGCTATGCTCTCGCTCAGTTATCATGTTGTTGCTGCTTGCATACATCTGCCTTATCTTATTGTGTTCAGTGTATGTTATGGGTATTAGCGTACATGCCACAGTCTACAGGTAATACAGTTGTACTAACATTCTTGGTTGTGTTGTGTGTACACATTACAACAACATCTCCAATGGTTTCTGCTGTTTTGCAACATTAGTAACTTTTTCTGACACTCATGTTCAGCATGGTTTGTTATTGTCTTCTAGTAGTCACATTTATGAGATGGTTCAAAAATTACAACTACTTGTAGAACCTAGCAACTATCCATTTTGATATCTTTCATAGTTTGTTGTCTTTATTTTGAGATGCAAGTGCATGTAATGGATAATAGACCAAGTTTCAAGCAGACAAAAAAAGTCAGTCATGCGTATAAATCTGAACCTGGTTGACCTACCTGGTCTTCACCAACAATGAAATTTTCTGCACTCACAGTATAACATACTTCACACCAACTCCTTAATTCTGGATTGACGTTGGCTTATGCATGACAAAAGTGCGTCATAGGCAATGTCATTTCTGAAAGTCAACTGTTAATAGGACGTCATTATCCACAGGCGCAGTGGCACAATCACACAAGTGTGTAAATATGCCTATTAGGAATGTAGTTAAAAATTTCTCATCAATGGACATGTCATTCAAAAATGTGGCATTATATTGATACAAATTCTAGAAGTAGTGGTGTGACTTATCCCAACACTAGTTTACACAGTGTAATGAAAACAAGGAATGCCTGCGCTGTAAAAAGTATACAAAATCTATCACTGTCTGGTCACATTTAAATGAGGTAGGCATTTAGTCCTGGCAACAGATACTTCACAATTTGGAACTGGCAGCATGCTGTGACATAATTTTCCAAATAGCATGGAAGAACCAACTGCATACATGTCTAACTTTTTTATATCTATGAAAATAAATCAAGCTAAAATCTCTAACAACTGAATTAGTGTGTTAAAATGGAATAATATGAACAACCTACAATACCCATATTACCTGCTGTGCAGCGGCTGTTTTTGTAACATGCTGCATTGGAACAGTATCAATCAGCTTTACCAGAATATCAAATTGTGTGCAATGCCAGTTTTTGTACTGTTTTCTTTCTTGCATGCTGTAGTTAACAATGTCTAGGTTAATAATGCAATCTAAATGGCATGAGTTCCAAGTCAAAATGTCGTGTGGTTCACTGATGAGAGAAAATGTATGATGAAGTAGATTATGTGGCAATGTTGTAGGATGGGGAAGTATTTGCAACTAAGATGGATCCTATTGGAAAACTAGAAGTAATACAGTAAATATTTCAAACTGCAAATTGAGATACTCATATTTAACCTTAACAATGCTTTTGAATCTGATTATAATTAATGTGTCGCCATGTTTTAATGCATATTAACGTGGAAGTCTGTGTCATAGGAACAGTATTTTGTTTTACAGGTAATTATATGAAACACAAGACATTCCATAGCTGTATTGCATTGCATTTGTGTGGTTACAGTTTCTGCACAGCAAGCAGCATGAGGGAAAAATCTGAGCAACAGTTCCAGCTATGTTCCACTCTAACATCTGTCATTTGACACCTATCACATAAACTATCTGATCAAAAGTATGCCACGAAGCCACTCCGTCTGGGCTGCAGCCTTCTATCAGAGTGACTCTGTAAGTTACCAGAAAACTATGGAGGGCATTAGTTGCAGCGTTGGACATCATTTTCTAATGGAGCTGAGTCTCGATAGTGCAGATAACACACACTGCGTAGCCTTTGGAGGCCAGGTGAAAGGACGCGGTACAATGATTTTGAATCCTGTTAATGACACAAAACCATCCAAAGTCATCAAAGGAGTATGTTATCCTGTTATCGGGAACTACGGTACATTATCTGATCAAAAATATCCAGGCACCCTATGAAACACAGAAATGACAACTAGATGTCACAAGAGGTGGACTCACAAGTATAAAAGTAAGTCAGGAGCGTTTTATTACCATTACAGAAGCAGAATGGATTAGCCAGGTGAGCTTAGTGACCTCAAATGTGAACCAGAGAGTCAACTGACTAACAAATCCATCATGTCCACATGTCAATCCGTCTAAAGCTACTCAAGTTGACTGTTAGTGATGTGACTGTGAAGTGGAAATTGGAAGGAAGAACTGCACCTAAACTGACATTAGACAGACCTCATGTACTGATGGACAGAGATCACAAGCATTGTGGAGAGCATTTATAAAAAAAAATTGCGTGATATCAGAGAAGGAGTCACTTATGAGTTTGAAGATGCTACCTGGAGTCTAGTTAGCATAATGATTGTGTGTACGGAGTTAAAAAGAATGGGATGTTCCATAGTCCAGAAGCTTCTCATAAGCCACACATTTCTGTAGTCAATGCACAGCAACACTTGAGGTAGAGTAAAGAGGGATGCCACTGGACACTGGATGACAGGAAATGAGTGATCTGGAATGATTAATCACCTGTTCTATGGCAATCCGATTTAAGGGTCTGGGTTTGGAGAAATTCTGGAGAATATATCTGCCATCATGTGCAACACCAACAGTGAAGTGCATAGGAGGTGTTACAGTATGGGGATGTATTTTGTGGTTAGAATGTGATACCCTTAGCACACATAAGAAAACACTGAATATGGAAGGACATAATCACATTTTACAGCATTGTGTACTGTGTACAGTAGTGGAACAGTTTGGAGATGATAACTGAGTCTATCAGCATGACATTACACGAAACTTCCTGGCAGATTAAAACTGTGTGCCCGACCGAGACTCGAACTCGGGACCTTTGCCTTTCGCGGGCAAGTGCTCTACCATCTGAGCTACCGAAGCACGACTCACGCCCGGTACTCACAGCTTTACTTCTGCCAGTATCTCGTCTCCTACCTTCCAAACTTTACAGAAGCTCTCCTGTGAACCTTGCAGAACTAGAACTCCTGAAAGAAAGGATACTGCGGAGACATGGCTTAGCCACAGCCTGGGGGATGTTTCCAGAATGAGATTTTCACTCTGCAGCGGAGTGTGTGCTGATATGAAACTTCCTGGCAGATTAAAACTGTGTGCCCGACCGAGACTCGAACTCGGGACCTTTGCCCTTCGCGGTCAAGTGCTCTACCATCTGAGCTACCGAAGCACGACGTCTCGGTCGGGCACACAGTTTTAATCTTCCAGGAAGTTTCATATCAGCGCACACTCCACTGCAGAGTGAAAATCTCATTCTGGATGACATTACACCTCGCTGTAAAGCAGCATGATATTACACCTTGCCATAAAGCAGCACGACCGAGCAAGGTATGTTCACATTTGGGAGGATGATAGTTCAAACTTGCATCCGGCCATACTAATTTAGGTTTTCTGTGATTTCCCTAAAATGCTTCACGCTAATGCCGGGATGGTTCCTTTGAAAGGGCTCAGCTGGCTTCCTTCCTCATCCTTCCCTAAACCAATGGGACCGATGACCTCGCTGTTTGGTCCCCTCCCCAAAAAACAAACAGCCAACCGACCAAAACAGCACCTGCGAGCCAGTGGTTTGTGGACAATAACATTCCTGAAATGGATTGGCCTGTCCAGAATCCCAACCTGAACCTAATGCAACACCTTTGGGATGAGTTAGAATGTCAGCTTCACTCCAGACCCCAGTGTCTTACATCACTACCTTGGTTGCAGCTCTTGAGGAAGAATGGGCAGCCATTTGTTCACAGACATTTAAACACCTAACTGAAAGTGTTCCTACCTTTGGGATGAGTTAGAATGTCAACTTCATTCCAGATCCCAGTGTCTTACATCACTACCTTGGTTTCGGCCCTTGGGGAAGAATGAGCAGCCATTCATCCACAGACATTCAGACGCCTCATTGAAAGTGTCGCCAGCAGAATTCAAGCCATCATAAAGGCGAAAGGTGGAAAAACCTCATATTACATAATAAGTGTCCACATACTTTTGAAAATGGAAGGAAGATTAGAGTTTCACATCAAATCAACAGTGCAGTCATCAGAGATGCAGCACAAGTTTGGATTATGAGAGGATGATGAAGGGAATTGGCTGTGCTCTTTTCAAAGGATGCATCCGGCATTTACATGGAGCAATTTAGGGAAATCTGATTATGGTCACAGTAGTCATTACATGAATCCATAGGGCTGCAAATAAACATCTAGTTGTGCTTTACCTCAGGTGCCTTATAACCTGTTAATTACTTCATGTCATCCCATGAATGTGAAGCATGACTTCAGTGAGTCCATAGACAAGTACATGATCCTTTAGGAATATTACAGTATCATAAATGCTGTGTCACTATTCTGTGCACAAAATTTCCTATATTGACTACATAAACAGTTCTGTGAAACTGGTCAGCTGGTTCCTGGTGGACATATAAAAGCAGAATATGTTTGAAGTACATGATCTGTGTCCAACAGGTACTCATGCCCACACATAAACGTCCCAGTTCATCAGTGCAGCAAATAACATTCTATTTTGGGATCTCATATACAATTCTAAATTTGGTCTTTCCAGGCCGAAAGGCATTAACCTTATCACAATACTAGGATGCAAAGTTTACACTCCTAAGACCAACATAACAGATTGAAATTTTATGACTGGTTACTACAACAGTGCAACAACCAGTAAAATTTCCTAATGTTCGTTCTCTTAACTGATGAAGTTACATTTACCAGGTAGGGTATTGTGAACACGCACAATGTATATCAGTAAGCACACAGAAGCCACGATCAGTATATGAATTGAGATTTCAAATCTCATGGTCAATGTCTGGGCTGAAATTTTGCATCCCAGGACACTGAACTCCTCGTTTCTTTTGTAGGTGTCATTTTTGTCCTGTTAGAAAATATCCCTTCGCAAGCACATCAATGAATGAGAGCCAGACACATGGAAGGTTGTTGCACTGTGGATCTAATGTGTGATGCTACTAAAATGATAAATTCATGACAGAATATTAACAACGTTATGAAAAGGATAGATTGCTACTCACCATATAGTGGACAGGTTCAGTCGCACATAGGCACTAGAACTATTAAACACAAAAGCTTTTATCCAGAAGGCCTTCTTCTGAAACACACACACACACACACACACACACACACACACACACACGACCACGTTTCTGGCTGCTGGGGTTAGTCTGACCCCTGTAGCCAGACAGTGAGCTGAGTTTCGTGAATGTGTGGGTGAATGTTGTCTATTTCAGAAGAGGCCTCCTGGCCAAAAGCTTGTGTGTTTATTAGTCTTTAGTCTTTTTGTTGGGCCTACCTGTGACTCAACATGTTCACTAAATGGTGAGTAGCTATCTATCCTTTTCATAACGTTATCATTACTTAAATGAGATGTGACAAGATGGGCTGATTGGGGGAGTTAGCTCATTTGGTAGCAAACAAGGTCTTATAATTTTCTGTCTATGAGTATATTAGAAGTTGTCAGTGTACGAAACTGTGTTTCAGTTATGAGTACTCCTCTACACAGTCATGAGTAACATTTGTACTGACACATAGCAGAATGTTCATATGCATATTATTCAGTTCTCTAAGCATTATTTTCACAAAACATGAATTACTTTGAATATATGTGGTAGATACCAGGCTACATCACTTCATTTGTAGTAATAAATAAAATTACAATGGAAAACAGCAAAAACATGTACCTACTGGCAGAGCTAGTATTGAATGAAAAGCTTCTAAAATTCAGTTGTTATGTATGCAGAGAGTTTCAACATATAAAAGAGAATAATGGCATATTTTCCTCCACATATTTGTAAATTAGGAACTGCAAAATGTACTATATGAAATTATGAGTACTGAATTAATAAATGAAAGTGAAGTGCACTAAAATTTTACCTGTATTTTTCCAATTGCTACAATTGCAACCTCAGGAGGGAGAATAACTGGAGTTGCAAACATACCACCAATCTGGAAAAAAAAAAACACAAATAAAAATTGTAAAAATGTATACTAGATACTCAAAATACATTGATAGCATATATTTACTTCAATTATGTGTGTACACATATAAAACAAAAAGCAACACTGTTAATGAGTAACTGAAAAAAAGGATAATTACTTCTACTTTTTCCACATCATCGAGGACCACACGACTTAGGATGTGTGGAAGGCATATTAGTTATTTCGTAAATATATTATGTATTTATGTTTTTCTGACATGTTTCAAGTCTGCAAGGATCTCTTCACTATAGGTCTATGAAATGTATCTAATTTAATCTGAGTTGAATCTCTTCATATTTGTTGTATTTAACGAAAACAGCTCTGGGACCCCAGTTTACTAAAGAAAAACAGAGTGCTACTTTTATTGCACCTCTGTATATGAAAGATTTACTGGCAGGTTAAAACGATGTGCCAGACCAGGGATCGAACTAGAAACCTTGCCTATTGCAAGCAATGCAATAGAGGATGTTTATTCCAATTTATGCAAGTAGATTACTGTTAAGAACAAACACTTAATCTAAAATTCCTGTAGCTCGTCCTACAATTGCTGAAGACAAACAGCAGCTTGTAATGGTTCATAGTATTTGTTTCTAAATTCCTGTGGGGCAATTGACAATTGCTTCCAAATCAAAAGTAATGGTTCTTGAGCTCTACAGC
This sequence comes from Schistocerca piceifrons, assembly GCF_021461385.2. Taxonomy (NCBI): domain Eukaryota; kingdom Metazoa; phylum Arthropoda; class Insecta; order Orthoptera; family Acrididae; genus Schistocerca; species Schistocerca piceifrons. The sequence continues at coordinate 368,336,955 of NC_060149.1, forward strand.
AGTTGATAGTTTTAGAGCTTGTTCCACATATGCACATTGCTATTGCAACACCAATATTTTGCACCATTTATATGTTCATTAGGTTGTGGAGGCTGGCTGGTCTACTAACCAAAGAGCCATAGTTCAAGGCAGGATCAGAGAAAGGTGCTACAAAAATGTAACCAACAGGACCACAGATACTTCTGATCAGGCATACAAATGTATTTAGTGCCATCAAAGCTAACACACATTTTTTCTGAGAAGAAATTAAATGTTATTCATATGCTCAGTATTGTTGGTCAAGTAGATAGAGGCATAGAAAAAGAGTTGTCTGCATGCAGAAGCTATTGCAAGCCTGCGTATTTATGCCAAGCATGTTAATCACTTGTTAGGTTTCTTAATAACTGCAGCACAGGAGATGGCAAGCACAGAAGGCTGCACTATCTTGAAAACACTTTCAGCCTAAGCACGTGGAAATTATCTCAGCACCTTCAGCTTTTGAACTTTTCTCTCCTCAACACAAAGTTTAGTAGTTCCACCCAACTTCACTATGTAAATCACGTAGCTGGCACAAAATTACTGTCAACTACATTGGCACCACTACCTAAATGGTGTTTGTCATCAGGAGTGCCCTCTGATGAGTTCATGCCATGATCCTGCATATAAGCCAGCCCAGAGTCAAGCTGAGGCAGTTGCAATTTGATCAGTGAAATATGTGTTGATTGGTCTATTAGTTTGGTTTACAGTGTTTACATTTCTGGCTGTTTGTTGCTGACAGAACTCTGATACTGTGAGTACTGGGCAGTGATTGGAATGCTTAGTTAACATGTCTCACATTACTCACGAGTTGTTTCATAACAGATCTGAAAGTGTCAAATAAATTAGGACGAGTTTTCTGTTCTGTGTGTAACTCACCTTTAAAAAAGCAGTGATGACACTGGAACTGTGACATGTAGAAATCACACTCTGAACATTTTAGTGATTTGGAGAGTTGCATTTTCAACCATGAGGAAGTATAACAACTATTAATGCTAACCATGTGGGGTTATCAAGAGCTAATGGCAACATCGTTATAGGCAGTGACAACATTGCCAAATGTAGCAGGAGACTCTTCCGTAATGCCTATGTTTACAGCTTTTCCACCATTTAATGACTGAGGTGAGAGTGAGACACATATTGCTGACAACTGTAGTTGCATTTGATGGCTTGTAAAATTTCTGACATGTAAAGATGGTTTTGTTGGTTGATTGGGGGTAAAGGAGTAAGAGAACATAATCAGTCCCTCAGTCAAGGGTTCAGTCATCTGAAGATATTGACATCCACCAGGAATGTGCTTCAATGAGAAAGATATGTAGGATAGACAAGCATGGGCATTGAAGGCAATACTGATGCTAGAACTGAAAAAGAAATCTATGGAAAAGTAGAAGTACGAGGGGGTACCTGAAAGAAACTGATTTTTTTTAACTTATTTATTCACATTTTAAGCACAAACCTTAAATCCTGTTCAAACTAGTGGCCACTTGCACTAATACACTTGTCTAATCTTTTATTCCATTTTTCAAAACATTGTTTAAATTCATCTTCTGTGATGCTTGACAGCCCCTCCATCCTTTTTCTTCACCTGAGCAACATCAGCAAACACTTTCCTTTTGTGTCTCTTTTCACTCTAGGAAAAAAAAAAACACAACACTGGGCAATGTCGGGTGACTATGTGGAATGGAGGGGGGTGTGAAGAACTGGGGTCATACCATTTTTGGTCAAGAACTGTAATGCAGACCGTACTTTGTGAGCAGGGGCATTGTCATGATGGAAAAACCAATCACCCGACTGCCACAAATCAGGATGCTTCTACCACACACTGTTGCACCATCTTTTCAAAATTTTCAAGTATAAAGCCTGGTTAACTATGTGACACTGTAGAATAAACTCTGAATAGACAACTCTTCTCTCATTGTAAAAATAAATCAGCATTGTCTTAATGTTTGATTGTACCCGATGAGCTTTCTTGGGGCAAGGCAAACTTGAAGTCTTCCACTGGTGTGATTGTTGCTCTGATTCAGGATATTAAGGATAGCACTAAGTTTCATCACCTGTGAGAATTTTTGAAAAGAAGTTTGGATCATTCTGGGACTCTTCTTTCAAAGCACAGCATGCTTTCATGTGGCCTTGTTTTTGTTCAGCATTTAGCAGCCACCTTTTTCATTGCCAAATCTTCTGTCACACTCCGCTACACTGAACTCCAAGTCACTTCTGACAGTTCCACAATTTTTTCAATGGTCTGCTGTCAATCTTCATTGATGACTGCACGAATGTTTTCATTGTTTTCATGTGTTCAGCCCATGGAAGGACAACCAGAATGAGGTTTGTCATTAATTGACATTTCAACATTTTTGAAACGGGAAAAAATCAAACATATGAGTTTTCCCACAGCATCGTCCTTGTATGCCTTTTTAACATTTCAAGAATTTCTGTTCCACTTTTTCCAAGCAAAAAGCACAATTTCACTGCCACACGCTCTTCACAAAAATCAGCCTCTGCAAAAATGACAATCACACAAAACAGTTGTCACTGTAAACTCTCCTGAAACTAGTCCTGACCTCCTCCTGTAATGGCACTCGAATAACTGACTCTGGAATGTTTGCTCTATGCATTCCTAGCAGCAAACCACAGTACAATAAAAGCTCTGCCCACCAAAAAATGTGTACGAGTTCTTTTGGGTACCTCCTCACATACTGATTGGATTGGATTGACCATAGGATAGAGCAGACAAGTGGTCTTTCAGGGCTCACCCAACGCGAGAGAAACTCCACCCATACCTGACCCCTGCCAACCCGATTAAGGGCGAAGGCAGCTACAGAGTAAAGAATGCCCTCTAGTCAGGAGATCCAGAAAATTAAAAGGGGAAAGGCTAAAAATATAATGGATATTGGTCGGACCATTAATAATAAAACGAGATGGAAGAAATTGTTAAGGCCTCACATGGGCGTGCCCTGGGGCTCTGCATGGGAAGGTGGCAGGCTCTCCCACAACTGTCCCACCCCCCGTCCATCATAGACAAAGGGTTAAAGAGGAGAACAGCACCCACTAATCAGCAGAGTGCTAGTCCTAAAATGGAAAACAGGGTGTGGTGGAAAAAGAGGCAAACTGCCTAAAAGCAATTACAACAGATGAAAGTAGGGATGACAGAAGCAGCAGGGAAATTAGGCAGCATCAAAGGTCTCCCTGACACAACATTGGCAAGGGATTCTCCCAACCCCAACCCCAAACACCCTGTCTCCACCTCAAAGGTTGTTTAAAACATAATATCTGACAATAAAAACCACTGTCACAGAGAAAATGGAGTACAAGTTGAATTGTCTGAGAGTCATCTGCCAACAAGAGGGGCAAAGAATTTGAAAGACAAGAATGAGGGGGCATTTCACCACAATATGAGCAACTGTAAGTAAGGCTCCATAAGCACGATGTGGGGGGTGATGGAGGGGGGTGGCTTGTTATGTAAAATAGTAAGTCACTCTGGTATGATCAATCTGGAAGTGACATTCAACAGTGGATTCCTTAAAGGAGAAATGGAAGGAAGAGTGCCATGGAGCAATAGCCTCCTTGATTACGCAGAGTTTATTAAAGGGGGCATTAGTGCAAGTAAGTAGAGGCTTCAGTTGCACCTGCAAATCCATACATGGGAATGTCAGTGGGGGTGAGTAATTGTTTCTTCATTCCCTGTGATATCCATGAGACTAGGGCACCAGAGGAAGACAAACCACGCAGATAGTATGATTAAGTTCAGAGGGAAGGTCATGAATAGTAGATATCACAGGGTGACAAAAGTAACATCAGTGAATGACCTGGTGACCACTCACTGAGCCATTACATATTAAAACATTGTTAAGGGAGTCATGTCCACGCACTGTGTACGCAAATAGAGTTATGGGTCAGGATGGACTTTGGTACAACAACCAATATACATGACCTCCATTTTTGCAGAATAAAACTGGAAACCATGGGAAAAGCTCCAATCAGAGGCCCGTTGGATGGTGAATTAAGGCTGGCCTTCAGTCAAGACCACACAGTGAAGCTGTACAAAATGCAAATGTCATTGACATACAGTGTGGGGCCAACCAGTGGCCTGACAAGAGGTCACCCGCATAGTGATGGCAATGAGGAAGTGTGTGACACTCCGTATCGAGCCCCGTGGAATACCATTCTCTTAGACCTGTTGGGAGCTCAGTGAAGTATCAACTCTAACCTGAACATCCGTTGGAATAAAAACTGATGAATAAAAATGGTAGGGAGCCACCAACACTCCAGTCATGGTGGATAAGTAAAATGTGATGGTGTCATGCGGTGTCGTACGCCTTATATGGGTCAGAAAAGACTGCCATCAGGTGTGGGCATTTAGAAAAGGCCTGTCAGACTGCTATTTCCAACCTAATCAGACGGTCAGTTGTGGTTTGTCACTCCGGAAAATCACACCAATAGAGTGACAAAGGATCCCGAGAATCAAGAACACAGCACAATCAATGGACTACCATGCTTTCACGTAGTTTGCAGAGCATGTTTGTCAGGCTAATCAGCTGGTAACTGTTGATGGATGTTGGGTTGTTGCCCAGCTTAGGCATTAGAACGATAATACTATCTCACCACTGCAAAGGGAAGACACAGTCGAGCCAAATACAATTGAGTACCCAGAGTGAAGCACTTCCCACTCAGTAAATAGTTCATTATATAATTCCGCACATCAAGCGTTGAATGTCTTCAATTTTTCATTTACGGAAGACACCCACACAAGAAGATGGCACCATTGCAAAGTGGGTTGCCTACACATCAGTACAGAGACTGTTGTCAAGGAAGAGATGTGGTACAATTGTGGACCTTCAGCATCCAGGAAGACTATGGTGTTTGATCCACAACTAGGATGAAGAGGCATATGTTCCCGCAGAGGAGATGTAGCACTCCCAGTATTCCTTCTTAATGTGTTTACAATTAGATGACGAGCCTAAGGATGAAGTACCTTCAAAGTGATAAAATTGGTCCGTGGTGGAAGTCATTTGAAATGTGGGCTCTTTGCCAATCGTGAACGGCTACTGCATCTCTGGTCCACCATGGCGCAGGCCGACAATGGAGGGGGGCTATAGAAAAGGGAATAGCAGTTCCAGCGGCACAGGTGATCGCATCAGACATGCCTTGCAGAACCTCGTCAGTAAAATCTGACAGAGAGGCAGCAAGGTAACAGTAGAGGCATACACCTGTCAGGTGGCTTTTCAAAGCATGGAATGTGGCACTTGTTCTATCTGGTGATGGCAAGGAAGTGTGAGGATCACTGAAAAGCGGTCATTGTCACAAAAATTTTCAAGTAGAGACCAATGCAGTGAAGCCATGAGGCTTGGGAAAGACATTGTTAGATAGATAGCTGAAAAAGTACCATGGGCAGCACTTGAGTGGTAGGAGTACCATTGCAGAGGAGAGACAGATCAAGGTCTGTAAGATGCTGATCAAACAGAAGACCCCTATCAGATGAAGCGGTGCTCCTCCACAGGGGCATGATGCACACTGAAATCTTAAAGTAGGAGAAAAGGGGTGGAAAGTTGTTGGATTAAAGTGGTCAACTCAAGGTAAGTAAGCAGTCTGCCTAGAGGTCCATAAACATTGCAGATGGTGATCGCTGAGGTCGTTGCACTTGCTCTGCTATTCCTTCCAACCTCATACAAAGGCTAACCCAGTCACTGACCACACCTGTGCAAACCAGTGTAAAATCCTCTCCAGATGCCCTCTCAGGGCTAGCACAGTTCCCAAAGAATGCATGATAACCACAGAGAAGGCATTGTGGCATGGTCATCAGAGAAGTGTATTCCTTGTACTGCAATGCAAATTGCTGAAAAGGTGGAAATGAGGCATTGTAGTTACAGAGGTGATGATACTATTCATTACAGTTCCACTGAGTGTCCTGGTTAAATGGCAAGGGGCCAAGGGGACTGGTCATACCCCAGCATCATTGCCTGTCACCAATGGCACTGGAACCACGTCAATGAGCAATGGTTCAGAATCTGATGGTGAGAGGAATCTGCCACTTCCACGGCCATCAGAATAACATTGTCCATATTATTCTTTTTCTCTTCCTCCTCCTCCTCCTCTGCAGCCCTCAGTGGCTGGGATTCTTGCAAGGGCCTATCTGTGACGAGTGTGAGGACAAATGAAGAGCAGGCAGTCCTGGGATCCACAGGTCATGCACAGTTCCTTCAGCCATCAGGTAGCACTGGATCATTGGTCTGTGGGTTTCCGGGGAGATGGGTCCCGAGAGGGTCTTTCACATAATTGGATGTCACATCAACAGGATGTAGGCATTCACATTTTTACATGCCTCATAGATGTGGTCAAAAGATTTATATTCCTCTATTTTCTTTTCTTTCTTGAAGACGGAAAACCGGTGATTGTGGAGGATGGTGTTCCATGCAACTGACACACAAAGGTGGTTGTTCACAATGACTACCTTCGTGGAGTGATCATCCGCAGTTGCCACATTTTGGTTCTGCCACGAAGTGAGATGACATATGATCAAAGAGTAAGCATTGAAAGCACCTCATGGGTGGTGCAATGTATGCTTTCATGTCACACTTGTACACCATGACTAACTTTTTCCAGGAGAACATTCCCTTCAAAGACAAAGGTGCCTGTACCTCTTTGATTATCCATGGGGCCTTTTTGGATATGTTGGATAAAACGAACATCTCGCTGATCGAGGTTAGCCTGTAGCTCCTTGTCTTTTTAATTCATACAGTCTCTCTGTGGCAGATGATTCCTTGGAGCATATTCAAAATTTTGTCTGAGCCAATGGTGACTGGTACATTACCTTGATGATCACATGCTTGAGGAACTGCAGATTGTGCCACAGAGGAAGCTTTAATCAATAACAATCCATTGCACATTTTCCCCAAAGACTCAACTTCTCTGAGTTTATCTTCTTTTGTTCCACAAAAAATAGCTGCTTTGTCACAGTAAAAGTATCCCCATCTATTCAAGTACTGTCCCTCTTCCTAGGGGCTAGTCGTGGCAGGGAGAGCAGTGGGGTTATAAGTGTTCGCACTGAAATGTCTAGTTATTTGATGAGATGGCCTGATCAGAATGGCCATTGTATTGTGTAATCTGATATGTTTCATGTGCGAAATGTCTGTCCTCCAATCAAGGGCTCTCCCCATGGGCACCCCCAGCTGCAGAAAACACCATCTGGCACATCCACTGTTGGGAGTTCTTAAGCGCCATAAAATAGGTGTCTACACGTTGGCATGAGTTGGGAGCCAGCAGCTAAGGCAGCTACAGTGTTGTCAGGGGGCTCAATTGAAGGGGTATATAACAACCCCACCACTTCAGATTGGCTACTGCATTGGCTCTGAAGTGCATATAAAAGTGTATATAGTGAGTGAGTAGTCACATTGACATCAAAGGCTGCCATCTTGAAAAAGATAGTAAGAGAAAGAAGAGCAGTCAGTGATGAGGAATTGCAGCAAAGGACAGGAAGTAGGTGCTGCAATAGCTTGTGGACCGATGCTCGGCATGCACATACTCACGAAAGTCATCAGCCCCCTGATGGGGACACAGAAAGACAAAAGGCTACTTTCTTCTCAGGAAATCCCAAACTGTACCATCTAGTATGGAAACGAGAATCACAAACCCAGCAAACATGAGATGCCTGGAATATCTGCTTTATTAAAAGAATATTTTTAGGTGAAAAAACATGTTACTGCAGCCAAGTTAGAATTTTGGCAATGAAAAAAGTGTTCCAATCAAACATGCAGACTGGGCCTGTCAACCTATAGGGATTAAACAGGAATTATAATTTTGAACGTTGTGTTGGCAGGACTACACTGATTCTCTAACGAGGGACATCGTGGTGCACCTCACCTACAACATGGAAGTGAGGAACCATGTATTTAGGAAGTCAGATCCTCCTCTGACACAAGTAATACAAATAGCTCAAGCCTATAAAACTGCCGATGCAGCACACAGTTAGTTTACAATAACAATTGCCTCTCTGGCACCAGTCATACGGGATGTAGGGTTCTCATCTGCTCTGAGCCTGGACAACCCTGTAAACAACCACACCAGCAGTGATGGGCCACATTAGTGGCAGTGTCATTGCCTGGCTGCAAAGATTGGTTCCTTCATCAAGCAAAGAGTGCATGCCCCCATCAGTGTGTAACATGACACAAGTGTGGTAAAATGGGACACTTGCAAGAAATAGGCTTTAGCAATTCCACAAAACATACACCTCAATCTGTTGAAGTGAGTTAAGTGCATGATAAATCTTCAGAAGCGCAAACTTCTCAAACACAGACCAGAAAATCTACTTAAATACACACATAAATGAACACACTCTGAGTTTGCTCCCATACACTAGTATTTTCGCATCCTTACTAGACCAACCCACTTTCTTACGTTTAGGGTTGCCATCTTTGCAGGCAACTGGGGCACAAACCTTTGGACCTATGGGCATTATCATATGTCCTTGCAATGAAGGTTTCAGATTTACTCATACACAGCCAAGTCATTCATCTAGTAAATTTTCTTGTGGTATCTGACCCCAATGTGGACAACGTTTTTGTAGTAGATGCTTTCCATCTTTTTGGATTTACAGTCCATGAAACAGAACATACTATGCAACCTGAAAGGCTTTGCACCATCCTGAAAGACACTATGTGATAGATATGCTCAAATCTTCTCACCTGGAATAGGGAGGGCCTGGAACAGGGAGAGCAACTGATTTTGAACCTCACATCCCACTTAAGGCGGCAGCTGCACTGCACTTCTAGGAAGTGTGTCTGAAGCCTTTGGCTCTAAAGTGCAACCTCAATATAGAAGTGGACAGACGCACTGTGAAGATGTGTTAATGCCTATTGCTCCCACCTCACTCAGTTTGTGTAACATGGGTTGCCAGACACCTCTCGGGTCTGATTTTTGCCCTACTAGCACGGTGAAATCAATGACACGTAAACCAAGGGGTTCTGTTGTGGCTATTTGACAAGGTCCACTGCCGAATCCTAATTTTCCCTCTCTTTGAACACAAGTGCTGCACTTCTTGCAACTGTCCACTCTTGTGGCACATCCTAGATGAAAACTTTTGTGAGATAGAACATGTTCTGGGCCAATATTGATTATGACATTGTCCATTGATGTTCCACTTGTCAGGCCCATCAAGCTGCACATCACTAGCATTTCCCTCCTTGGCCCGACACTGTGAAGCCATGGGAGTATACCCACCTAGATTTTGCTGGCCCATTTTTGGGCTCTATCTGGCTGGTTGTGACTGACTCATTTTCTCACTTCCTTTCATGTCTGCATGTGCCAGATCACTTCTGCCACTACTACTGTAGCCTTGAAAACGATCTTCACCCTTGAAGGCACTCCACGTACACTATCTGATTGAAAGTACCTGGACACCTATTGGTGAACATTAATATGGGGTGTGTCCATCTTTCTCCTTTATGGTGGTTTGAACTCTGCTGGGGACACATTCAGTGAGGTGTCTGAATGTCTGTGGACAAATGGCTGCTCATTCCTCAAGAGCCAAAACCAGAAAAGACAGTGATGTCAGACGTTGGGGACTAGAGCGAAGTCAAAGTTCTAACTCATTCAAAAGGTGTTGCATTGATTTCAGGTCAGGACTGTGGCAGGCCAGTCCATTTCAGGAACGTTATTGTCCACAAACAGTAACCTAACAGATGCTGAATTATGACAGGTTGCATTGTAATGCTAATAAAAAGCAATCATCTCCAAACTGCTCCTTGACCATCTGCATGACACAATGCTGTAAAATGTGTTCATATCCTTCTACATTTAGTGCTTTCTTAAGCACAACATGGGCATCACATCCTAACCATGAAAAACACCTAGATCCCATAACTCCACCTTCTCCATAACCCCCCCCCCCCCCCCTGCTGGCACTACACACAATGGCAGGTAACATTCTCCAGGCATTCACAAAATACAAACCCTTCCACTGGATTGCCATAAGGCATTGCATAATTCATCACTACAAACAGCTCATTTCATTATCCACTATCCAGTGGCCTCACTCTTTACATCACCTCAAGCAACACTTAGCATTAATTACAAATGTGTGTGGTTTATGAGAATCTGCTCGAAATTCAGGTAGCACTTTGGAACTCACGAGTAATTTCTTCCACTGAGCTCATTCATGTCCGTCCGTCCCCCCCCCCCCCCCCCCCTGGTCCCAGTCCATCAGAGCATGACGTCTATGTGGTCTTGGTTTAGCTCTGGGTGTTCCTTCACTTTTACACTTCACAGTCACATCACCAACAGACACCTTGGGCGTCTTTGGAAGGGTTGAAATGTCCCTGATGGATTTGTCACTTAGGTGACATCCAAAGATTCAACGATTGGTCCACATTTGAAGTCTTTCATCTTAACTGACTGATCCATTCTGTTACTGCTTCTCTACTGGTAACAAAATACTTCTCGCTTTTCTTCAAACTGGTGAGTCCTTTCGTGCTGCCCGGATACTTCTGATCAGATAGTGTACTTTTGTTTCTAATAACAGGACGGCATTCAACTTCCATGACTTGCAGTTTTCTGGCAACTTCCTCAACTAAATCCTCTTTCACATGCTCCACCCACTACTGGAATGTCATCATTGAGGCCTCTTCCTTATGGATGGATGTCCCACTGTGAGTGAAAGAGTTCGGATGCCACCTAACCTGGATCTGTCATGGTCAGAAATCTGTGGCACAGTTTCTGACCACCACAGATCTATGATGCATACTGTGGCATCTGCTCATGGCTTTCTGGGGTGCCACTGAAATCAACTTCACCTGCACCATCCTGATCAGTGGCCACCTGCTTCTCTTCCTCAGACCCTTGGTGCTCCTGCAACTTTCATTGAGCTTCGTCCTATCTCAGCCTTCCACGACAACCTCATGGATCTCAATGTGTCACCTTCCATGGTGGATGCACCACTGAACCACAAACCACCTACTCATTCTCCTGCAGGAGTCACTGTTGATGGACAGGGGGAAGGGTGGGCATGTAATGGTGCCAGCCAAAACTACTATAGAAACCACACAGCCGGCGCAACCTTACTGTCGACTGCTGTGGCTCCAGTACCAAGATGAATTTCATCATCAGAAGTGTCCTCTGATGAGACTATGCCATAATCCTCCAAATAAGCCAGCCCAAGGATGGTATGAGGCAGTTGTAATTAAATCAGTGAACTGCACACCAATCATTACATTGGTTTGGTTTACTGTGTGTATATTTCAGACTCTGTTATTGATGGAACTCTGATACTTTGCAAGCTGGACTTTGATTGAAATGTTTATTCATCATACCTTGCACAGAACCAGAATTCCATCAATAAACTATCAGAGGTGGTAGTTTGGAGCAAAACAAGAAAAACTGTCTATTAAACATAGTCTCTAAAATGCATCCCTATGAGCTATAAGCACTTGTTCATCTTCACATTTTCAGATGTGGTAGTACACACAAAAACATGAAAAAACATCTGGTAAACATGGGCTCTAATGTGTATAGCGTAAGAGCTTAACTAATTTTACCATACCCATATTTAACCAATTCAAGAGATATAGAAATGACAAAGCTAACACATTTTTTTCTTTTATTTTGATACTTACTGAGCCAATATTAGAGACTGTAAATGTGCCTCCAGAAAGATCTTCCTGTCGTAAGCGTCCTTCCAGTCCCAATTTTTTAAGTCTATTTATATCATTTGCTATTTCCACAACATTCAGTTTTTCTACATTTTTTATATTGGGAACTTGAAGTCCTTGTGGACTGTCAACAGCAAATCCAATGTTGTGCTGAGATTTATAAACTATATGTTCCAAGTTTTCATCTAAGGATGAATTCAATATTTGGTATTCTGAAAGACACTTTGATATTGCTTTGACAAAGAATGGCAAATATGTTATTCTTATACCATTTATGCTTTTCATCTGTGAACGTAGTTCCACAAGTTTTGCAACAGATACTTCATCAGCGTAAGTAAAGTGAGGAATATTCTGAAAAAATATAAGGAAGTGTTCAGTTTGTAACACAAACTAAGTTTATTCTCAGAACATTTGAGAAAGTCATATTACAAACTGTACTAACATTTGCTTTTGTCATAGTCTTCAACATGGCCTTTTGAATACCAGTTATGCGGACTCGTTTATCACCAGAAATTTCTTTGCTTTCTTCAGGTTGCTTTCGATGTAATTTTTGGTGATAAGCCAAGATGTCCTCTTTTAAGACTCTGCCATGTTTACCTGTACCAGAAACTAATTCTATTGGAACCTGTACAAATAATTTCACTTTTAGTACATGCACAAAAGGTCTACAACATCACATCTCTGTATACTTGACCTACCTGGTATTCTCTTGCAAATCTACGAACTGCTGGGGTTGCTAGCACTTTATCTATTACTTTCTGTGCAACCTCATCATCTGAGTCAGTCTCTGCTTCAGGCTTTTTAGCACTCTGCAGTGGGATACTCTGTGTTGTCTCAGGACTAACTTCAGTTTCTTTCGCTAGACAAAACAGTATTAATTTAGAAATGGAAAGAGTTTCAAAGGTTTTACATCCTGCAGTAAGAAAAAAATTACTAAAGATTATACTTCTAGGAAACATTTATGGCTCTTTTTCTGTGTATATCAGTTTTATCATGATTTTGTGTTTTTTTAATTAAATTTAACTGCCAAAAATACCAGAATACTAATTTTGGAAGAGTGGAAGATTGGTAATGTCATATCAAATCCTGAATTGGCCTTGAACCTCAGTCTAATAATGTCGCTGGTAGAGAACTGCCTCCAAAATGTAGATATCTAAGTGTAAATCTTGGTTCCCTGCAGAGATTTTATACATCAAAACATTTCATTGCACAAGTTGTATACAGAGCCAAGAAAGAATAAATAAAAGGAAACAACTAAAATGATTCAATAAACTTTTTTCCTTGTTCCTTTCAACAACCATCAGAGATTTAGCACTAGTATGACTGTCATACGGGGGAGGGAGATATAACTGGTATAGATATGTAGGAAGATCTATTCTAATATTCACATTTAGCAATACTGGGAAACCACAGAAAACCATTGCACCTGGATAAATAATTGATGGAGTAAACACAGCAGTGTCAATAATTATTAACACCAAAAGATTGTGAAGTATTACATTATGTGCAATGGTTTCATTTTCTTGAGCCCATAATTCTTTTGGAGACATAATAACATGAACATAATTGGAAAGGGGTTAGGATAAAGGGTACGCAGAGAGAAAATGTTAAGAGTAGGGAAATGAAGTAGGTATGTCACACAGCTGGCTGCCTCACACCTGAGCTGTCAGTGGGCCTGATGTGTTATGCAGAGGACTTAGTTTCAATTCTCAGTACTGTCAGGGACGTTTCCTTGGTGGGATGACTGAGACGGGATTGTACTCAACCTCATTATACCAGCTGAAGAGTTACTTGAAAGAGAAGTAGTGTCTCCATGGTTTGGAAAGCTGACAATGGCTAAGAGAGCAGTGTGTGACTCCATACCCATCCATATCGCATCCGAATGATTCTATTGGCAGAGGATAACATGATGGTCAGTTGCTATTACATGGTTCTCTGGACCAGAACCTGGTGTCAATATGTCACACATTTCAGGTCAAGTGAAACCTATTCTTGAGAGAACTGAAGGGAACTGAATATAAGGCAAGTGTGGTAATCTGTTGTAAAGTTAGAGGAATCTTCTTAATCATATCTGTCTCTCCCAAACATCACAATGTCCCATAAATATTCCCTTCCTGGCCAAATGTACTCTTCACTCTAGTATTTAAATTTCTTGATTCCAAAAGTTAACCATATCCTAGAGTGAGTGTGCTACTTCCCCCAATTGATTGAACATCTACATTTATTGTCGACTTAATTTCTGCAATATCCTGTTCAAATATTGAGAAAATCCAACAGCAGTTTCCTCTGTTTATAGTTTTTATGCATGAAACAGATGGTATTTCAAAAACTGTTCCACATACTTGTCTATTACTTCTGATTCCAGCTCCGTTACTATAAGGGCTTTTCCATTGTGAGATATCCCCCTGTCAGAGTCTGTATCTCTATCTGATTAGTATCAGTGTACTAAGATCAAAGTAGTAGTAGTAGTGGTGGTGGTGGTGGTGGTGGTGGTGGTGGTGGTGGTGGCGGCGACGGCGACAGGGGTGGTACATAACTGGAAAAGCAAATGTAATTGTGTCATGGAAACGCTGTGCGAACTAAGTTCTGGCTGGAAAACACTGAAACATTTGTACTACATGGCACAGCAGTGCAAGACTATTTAACAGCCCTGCAACAGTCTATGTGGGCACAGATCCAGAATATAGCAACGCTGACTCTGTGGTGTGCATTTGGAACACAGTACTCAAGGCACTAGGAAGCCGAATGAAACGTCAAAAATGTCTGAATTGCATTAAAAATGGAAAGACCTGTTGGAGATTAGAGACAAGCCTCAGTCAGTGGAAAAAGGCTGAGAGTCCAATGGGGTTTGTACAGATGGCACCCTTCAACAGTAAATGGAAATTTTCCACTGTACGTATTGATCTGGCTTTCACCTGGTGGATGGTAATGCAAGAGGAGACAGAACTGTCCTGGTGGAGACATATCTGCAGTAGGAGGACATAAGGATTGTAGGGTGATCTGCTTGTCCTGCAGATTTAAATCCAACTGAACATGCATGGGATGCTCCAGGCCAAGGGACATAATCCCTGAGACTGCCACCACGACCACCGCAAACCTAAAGGAAGTGTTAGCTTAGAAATAAGAGACATTACTGCAAGCCCTGCTGGACAGTGTGACACACAATAAGAGGAACAGTTGTGCATACTGTATCATCATTCGAGGGTGTTACAACTTGTATTGACTTCTGTATGCCCCAGAGGAGAGACATCACACAGGATGCAGATACTTGCAGCCCATGGCTGGCTTTCTGGTACACTTCATACCCGTATCACTGTGACACAATGCTGCCACTCACAGAATCTTCAACTTATGGATATGAGTGTAGTTCTTAATGATGGAATCTATATAACATCACATGTGGATTAAAGATTGGATGAATACAATTAATTATCTCAGAATGACACTTAAACATTATTTGTTCTTAACCATAACTTACTATGTTTCAGCAGTGCTTGAACAGTCTAAAATAAATCAAACTGAAGAGGAGATACTTAACAAGTATAAGTAATTTAAATGTTTTGTTAGCATTTGTGCTAAAACTTTTGGAGGTGGGAGGGTAGTAGTGGAGAGCATCAATTTACCTGGTTGGATGTGGCACACCACCATTTCCTCTCTTCATCTGAAAGTAGGGAGCTGTAGAGGGCAAATATTGTAAGGGAAGAGAGAGAGTGGAATATATCTCAAGTTGTTGAGATATATTCCACTCTCTCTCTTCCCTTACAATATTTGCCCTCTACAGCTCCCTGTGGAACTATCGGAGTTATACCCTAATGCAGGGCCAGCCAAACGCTGCACAGTGTGCAGACGTGCAGAAGTGCTGCACATGTGCGCATGTGTGCGACAGCAACATCTGTTATTAGACATGTGTCCTAAATGAATGGCAGGGGCTCCACTTGCCTGTTTATGTGGTACCAGCAAGAGTGCAACATACCCAGTCTTGTTTGCCCCTGGTGACCGTAACCTTAACAGAGAAGTACTGAGAAATGGCAGGTACTGTGAAAAAGCAAAGGATGGGAGATCTATGTTCTCAGTTGTTTAAAAATGACTGAGAACTGCAATTCCTTTTTGTAGCCGTTGGTGAAAACTCACAGTGTTTGCTGTGCCACCGAATAATAGGCGGCCAGCGTAAGTTTTCAACTGAAAGACACTACAATACATATCACAAAGACGAGTGTAGTGTGCTCAACAGTGAAGAACGGAAAGCAAAATTAAATGTCCTTAAGAAAATGGATGAGACACATCAACTCGATTTTACTGTACGTCAAAGTAACTGATACTTCTTGAACTCTTAGTTTCTTGTGTTACATTTATATCTATTTTACTGTACGCTGTACAATGTTTTAAAATCGCATTAAGAATTGCACAATCTGGGAAACCCTTTTCCGAAGGATAGTTTGTGAAAGGGTGTCTGATTGATGCTGCAGAACGTTAGCAGGTTTCAAGAAATCAGTCTATCCAAACAAACAGTGACAAGACGTATCAGTGCTATGGCCGGCGATGTGGACAGGCAGCTAATAAATAAGGCTAAAGACTTTGTTGCTTTCTCTGTTGCGCTCGATGAAACAATAGATCTTACAGATACAGCCCAGGTTGTGATATACTGGTACATACGACGTGTCGATAACGCACTTTGTGTAACAGAGGACATTTTGCACTTAGTACCTTTGAAAGGGACTACTACTCCAAGCTGTAGAGCAAGCGATTGATGGTGTCAGTATGGACTGGAATTGATTAGTCTCAATGACCACAGATGGAGCACCATCAATGCAAGGCCATCAGAGAGGACTCATAGCACGGATGCGCAAAAAGCTAGGGCGCACAGACGAGACCTTGTATGGAATTCACTGCATTCTGCATTGAGAGGTGCTTTGTGCAAAATCAGTAACATTAGCAAACGTCATGCAAATTGTTGTAAGTACTGTAAACTATCTAAAGACACAGTTTCGACGGTTCTTGGAGGAATTAGGAGCGGAGTACAGCGACATACCTTACTATACCAAAGTGCGCTGGCTCAGTTGAGGTAAAATGCTGAAAATATTTTTTGATTTACGTTTGGTCGTAGTAACATTCTTACATGAGAAGGGAAAAAGTGAACCTATGTTGGAAGATCCTTGTTGGATATCAGACCTTGCATTTCTCGTGGACATTGCGTCTCACATCAACAGCCTGAATGTCAGTTTGCAAGGTGAAAATAATTTAACTTCTGACATGTTGGAAAAAGTAAATGCCTTTGAAAGGAAGCTTGCACTTTGGGAGAGCCAGCTATTGACAAAAAACACTGCACATTTCCCGACTCTTGGACTGGTCCATGAAAGTGCTAGATTTCAAGAATACATGTCAATAACTGTAAAAATTAAGGAACAGTTTCGAGCACGATTTGCAGATGTTAAAAGTTTGCTCGACCGTTCTCGTCGTCAGTTGAAGATGCTCCGAATGATCTACAGATGGAACTGATCAACCTACAGTGCAATACAAGACTGAAGGACAAGTTCTTTGCAGTGCGAAGTACAAAAGAATTCTACGAAAATTTTTCACAACAAGAATTTCCATGCCTGCACCGAGAAGCCGCAAGAGTTATGGCCATGTTCGGGTCAACATATGTTTGTAAAAGATTTTTCTCGGTGATGAAAAGAATAAATCAAGGTTTCGATCAAGCATAAGTGATGAAAATCTTCGCAACTGCTAGCATTTGTCAATGAGCCGTGCTTTTCTGCCCGATATTAACAACATCATTTCTCATGACCAGTGATAAACGTGTTTGGCTTTATTCCCTTCATAATTAAAAATTATTGTTTACTAACTGTGCATTATTGCCTCATTCTGCTCCATGTTACATTATTATCAGGAAAATTGGTCATTAAACCAATTGTTCCAATGTATACTTACTTTTTTTTTTTTTTTTTTTTTTTTTTTTTTTTTTTTTTTTTTTTTTTTTTTTTTTTAAAAAAATGTGTGAAGGGCTATGCTCAGCTGAAGTCGATAAAACATAACATTCATCTAATTGTCGGTTATTATGCAGATTTCAGACAGAACTGATGAAAGATATAGCAATAATGGTATTGAAATAACAGGTGATCATTGAGAGGTCTGCGGTTATCATTCTGTTCAGAGGAGTGTGAGGCAGAAATTATGTGGGCGTAACTGAGGGCACCGAGAATTAGTTATAGGAAACCTTGCATTAGTTTAATGTTATTTGAAATCATGGAAGATGCTAAGTGCTCTCTTTCTTAAATACTAGATCAAAAACATTACGCATATTTACGAGCCATCTGTCAAGCTGCCTTAATAAAAACCCACAGTTGTTAACTGTAATACTTGTCTTACTGGGTTAAACTGTTAACATAAAAGTAGATGTCTCAATGAGTAGACTGTGACAGTATTTTAAATGTTTAATACGTGAGATACCTTCCCATGGTTGGCTTGCAAGCTGTAGAAAGAGCACTAGAATGCGCCGGTACAGAGTATCCCACCAAGTGGATAAAGTGACATTTGTGCATAGAAATATGCACTACATGAACGCTGATGGCTGTGGCGTGCATGCTGTGACCCGGAAGTTGCACATGTGCAGGAGCACCACACGCATGCAGAATTTCTGGCCGGCCCTGCCCTAATGTCTTAAGTCCTATCAACCTACCCCATCTTCTGGTTAGTATTCGCCATGTTGTCCTTCCGCCACTGACTCTACAAAGAACCTTATCTTATCAGTCTATTTACAATATAATGTCATACACAATGTAGTGGACAATTAAATTCTGTCAGGCAATTGTGAATCTGTTAGCCAATCATGCAAAATACACAGTGTACAAGATAGTGAATTAATATGAAACACAAAAAACATGAAAACAGTACACTGAAAATGAGTGGAATGTGGATTAACTGACCACTGATGCACAGTTTTTATCAGTATGTTGGATTACATATAAAATCCTGAATTAATTAATTACAGCATAAGAGATGAAATTTAACTTTTTTAACAGTGAGTCATTTATTGGATAAGAACTTAGGACCATAAAAGTAGAAATAAACAATAATATATAAACAATGCTACAACATTATAATTTAGTGGGAGTCTCTCCTACACAATAGAAACATTACACAACAAACAACAGATTTCTATGGTAAACACAATGTAAAACTATTTATAACTGCACAAGAACACATTATAGTTCTTTCCTGCGAGCAAAAAATTGACTAATTGTAAAAAAATTATTTTTCCAATATTGTTCCAGCACACACTACATTCACACCAACCTTAAATTGGAAACAAAGTAGACTAAAGTGCATTACACATTGAGCTACTATGCTGGCATTTAAAAGAATGTGCTGATTAATATACCTGTTCCTTCTGCTTCTTCTGCTTCAATATCGACAAGTGGTTTTCCAACCATTGCAGTGTCGTCGACATTATAATACAGTTTTGAAATTTTGCCATCATAACGACTTGTTATTGTCACAGATGCTTTGTCACTCTGAACTTCACATATGTTATCAAACTGTTGCACCACATCACCTGGTTTCACATACCTGAAAAAGATAAAAATCATCTCCAGAAAAAGCATGATCAGTGTGACAATACTGAGCTACATGAAAGTGAGTGTAACCTCACACAAGCAAATCATTGGCACAGATGGAAGGAGAGCAAGACACAGCAGAATGCACAAAAGGTTAACAGCAATTACTGATGAGACACACACACACACACACACACACACACACACACACACACACTGGTGGAAAAAGAAGCTACAAGAGTTGACTTACACATGAACAATCAATGATGTAATAACGAACATGATTGGCACCACACACCATTCCAATGCACAATTAGAGCTCACAGCTGTCCTATAAGTTCCACCTCAGCACAACACGGGACTCAGTTGCTATCATGTCACTGTAGTATCACACTGTTAGTTCTTGGTCTCTACTTTTGCTATGTCTCAGGTTTTCCCTCTCTGAATTACTTGACAGAATTTATCCGTAGAGCCATCTCCACTTGCCTCATTCCTTGTTGTTTGTTTTCTCTATTTGCAATCGGTGATATGCTGTTGACAGCTGCAGACTGATTATTCCATTTGAGTCATTTCTGGCATTCAATCAAATTTTGGTAATAATAACTGGCAACAAGGTAAAAGGTTAGCATAGTACTGTGGAATAAAATCCCGTGAAACTTCTTGTAAGCAGCAACAGCTGCAACAACTGCAACAGCAGTTTCGACAACAGTAACAACATCAGCACCAAAGTGAGTTGCTTCATCAACAAAATTCAGCTCCTGAAGGATTAACCGCAGATACGTGGTACCAACCCAGTACAGGCAGAGGTCAATTCCCACCCACCCACATTTCCGTCATGTATCAGCGACGGAGAGGGATACTTACTTACAGTGGCTGCAACAGCACTTCACTGCCTTTCAAGTCGCAGATGACAGTTTCCAATAGCCACTATTCTTGTCTTGGGCTTCTCCGGAGATGTTTTTCTTACTTAAGAAGTCGGCTACTCTCTTGAATCCTATTGCTCTCAAATTTGAAGAAATGTGCACTTTATTTTCAAATTATTATTCACTAAGATTCCATGTGGTAACATCATCACTCCTACACACAACCTTGTCAGTCATATCACTTCTGGGTAGCTGATTTATAAGGGTTAAGACACCAATGTGATTGGTGACCTTATATACAGACTCCAGAGACATAGGTGTCCAATTGGCTTCCAAACGGGAAGTATGCAAATTAGCTCAGAAACTAATCATTGGAAGATAGTTTGGCAATTGCACTCTTTCAAAATTGCATAGGCAAAATATGTATGCCTTATGGCCCAAATGCAAATAGGGATGTGAAATATCCGTAAACCAGTTTCAAAACGACAGTGTTGTGTTACATCAATATCAGATATATCAATGGCCTCTGAAAAGTCAGTTGTACCCCATTAACATATGCAGCATAGACTTTCATCATGCTCAGACTGCTTCACTGCACATCCGCGTGTAGTGTGTCCAGATTGCTGGGCACACTGCACCCACTGTAGAAAAGCTAGGCATCTCCACCTCTGCCATAAACAGTCAGGATGATCAAATTCAGTTCCTCCCATGCATCCAGCAGCTGTGCATAAAGTACAGGCAGTAGTTTCCCCAGGCAATCCTTTACCCAACAAGTTATTTATAAAACTCACAATTATTCCAATGACACCTGTTTCTAAATGAACACTCGCCCATATTCCCCAGAATTAGTAACATATGGTGAAGGTTCAGATTCAGGGCCAATTCACAATGGCCACTGCCTACAAGAAAGTCACAGAATCAATACTGTTGTATGTTGTCGACAGCCACTCTGCCAGAAACATTATCACCGTGGATGACTTGTTGTTGTTTGGCTTCTCCATTTCAAACCCAGCAAGGGATGTGCCACAAATTTTGAATCTCATATCTCCTCATGGTCATAGCTGTTAAGTAGGAATTCTGTCTACTCCAAGATGTTGGGGTGAAACCAGTTGAAATGAGCACTTGGTCAACACCTCTGGAAGTAATAAAGAAACCCAATTGCTCCCTCTGGCTATGCAGAGACTTAAAATCAACTATAGAGGCCCAGACACCAGTAGAAACTCACTGCATACCACATCCAGAAAACCTCATCACAAATCTTGCTGAAAGAGAATATTTTTCTAAGATCGCTCTTGCAATGCGTATTTGGAAACACCATTAGATGAGGAGACAGGACATTGTAGTTATCAACACTCCCTTCAGGTTGTACAAATACAAATACTCCCCTTTTGCGATATCTATCTCTCCTGCAATCTTACAGAGGGCCCCAGAACAGCTAACCATGCCCAACCCTATTTGCTGTAACTATCTAGATGACCTAATCATCACAAGAACTATACATCAAAAACATTTGCACAAAAGAATTACTCACAGACTGAAAAGGAGGCATTAGGAATTGCATATGCAATTAAGAAGTTCCAGGTATTTTTATTCAGGGCAAAATTAACTTTCATCATGGACCATACACCATTGGTAGCACTATTTGGACCACACTACACGGTCTACCAGAATGAACAGCACAATGCGAAACACTGGGCATTTTTCCTGCACACCAACAATTTTGCATTTATTTTGTATCCCCACCAACAGACATAGCAATGGAGGCAGATGAGCTGGCATGGGTAGAGCACCGGAGCAGTTTGGAGACATGCCATGGAGGCAGCATGCATCGCTCAATATGGACAGATCCACTGACGGAAGTTTTACTTGCAAGCAGCAGTACACAGAGCAGGCCAGTGCTCACCCTGAGCTCAACCACCATGGACCTCACCTTGCACTTCATGCTGAGCATTGCTGTCGTGTAGTTAGTTGTTAGGGGAGGTGGGAGGAAGAAGAGGAGGAGGAGAAGGAGGAGGAGGAGCATCAGGAACAGGAGTAAATGTGGGCACTGATACACCACAATGCAGACCTGCTTCACAACCTTGCCTTGTCTAGCAGAGGGCATGGTGCCTGTTGGGCAGTTCTCTTCTCTGCTCTCACTGCCCCCAAGGCTGTTTGCTGCTTTTGATAAGTCTATGGAAAGGTGGGAGAATTACCTGTGCTGGTTCTTGCTGCACTGCCAGGTGAGGCTTGCATTGATCCAGTAGATATGGCCACCCCATTGTTGTACAGCAGCACAGGTTCATATGAAGTTGTTCAAAATTTGAAGATCGCCACTGAGACTGAGAAATTCCCCTTTGACAAACCTTTGTTGGTTGCTTACGCAGTATTTCTGTCATCAAACCCACATGCTGACAGCACGGTTACAGTTAAACCAACACCACAAGTGTCCGGAAAGGCATATACGGCCTGGATCACTGATTTACAGAGCCTCTTGCACAAATGTTGTGTTGAGTGTCTCAAATACGCTACCTCTTATGCAGACTCATTAATTTGGGGTGACATTGTCCAGTTAGCTCCTGATCCTGAGGTTCAGGCTAGGACAGTGACCTTGTCCAAACCTTTTCTGGTTACTATCGCATGAACTGTGGAATTGCACAAGCTAATGGCAGCAGCATGGGATGTCTTTTCTGATAACTGGCAGGTGGCAAAATTAGGTGTGCATGGTAAACAGCTCCAGGTGCCCCACAGTGTACCCACACAGCAGTTTTCAGGTCCCTAGCACTATTCTTCCACTGATTGGGTGACCCAGCTGTCCTGCCCCCATCGTCATTTCTTGCCTGTTTGCCGAGACTGCCCGCACATGGAGGCCACATGTGAAATACACAGTAGTCAGATAGAACATTTGACGACTGTTTGTGGCAGTCGGTGGGATATGAATCAGTAGTCAGACACCCAAGTCCTTTCCTTGGACTCTGTGGCTGTCACCCCACTGTATTTTGCTGACAGAGACAGTGGATGGGCGACTGGTCAAATTTCAGATAGGCATGGGAGCATCGGTCAGCCTCATTAATTTGGATACATCACAGGCTGTTGGGGTGCCTGGAGTTGCAACAGCTGCTACAGCAGGCTGTGTCTTATAGTAAAAAATGCATACCCTTGTGGGGACAATTCTCCATCTCCACACGTTACAAGAATGTGGAACACAAACTTAAATTTGTAGTGGTCATTTCACTGCTGACTCAAAATATTTTTGGGCTTGATGTTGTTTCTGTTTTTGGCTTCCAGATCATTGATGAAGTGCATTTTGTGTCTCAGTCTGTTCCTTTTCATGATTTGGACTTCTTACTGCAATTACACAGCCTGCTGTTCGAGAATACTTTGGGCTGGGCAGAAAACTTCTCAAGGTAAATGTTTCTCTTATGCTGTCAGTGATACCTAAATTTTGTCACCCATGGTATATTCCCTTCACCATGGGTGACATGGTAAAGACAGAGTTACAGCACTGGCAGGATCAAGGAGTCATTTCTCCTATTTCAACAAGTCAGTGGGCCACCTCTTTGGTGGCAATTCAGATGACTGACAGTGCCATGCGCCTTTGTGGCAATTTTAAAGTGATGGTCTATACACAATGTTTAATGGATTCATATCCCATTCCACAGCAGACAGCTTTTTGTGAAGTTGCCGGTGGTGGTGAGGGTGGGGGTGCGTGTGGAGGGGGGGAAAAGGGGGGGGAAAGGGGGGGGGGCAGTCAGTAATTTCCAAGTATCAAAAATTTATCAGTTTAATTACTTGCCTTTTGGGATCTCTTCTTTGCCGGGAATTTACCAATGTTATTTGGAGCAGTTGATTCAAGACACCTTATTGTGTCAGTTACCTTCATGACATCTGGTTCACGGTCCCTACTAAGGAGGAGAATTTACAACACCCTCAGTCCAGTTTTCCAATGCCTCCTGGAGAATGGCCTTCATTTCAAACTGAAAAAGTGCAGTGTTTTCTCCCCAAAGGAGCATTTCTTGAGTTGTGCTTAGTAAGGATGGTTTCAGCTCTACAGATGGTCACATCAAAGCCATCATCAACCTGCCAGTGCTCAAGAACCTGAACGGCTCCAGTCTTTTTTGGGTGAGATTTTGTACTATGCTCAGTTCATTCTCTGGGCCACACCAATCTGCCAGGATCTTAACTGGTTTCACCAAAAGGGCGTTAAGTTTGTCTTGTCTGCAGATTGTCAATGGGCTCTTCAGTCTCTCAAACAGAGTTAATGCTCAGCTCCCTGTCTGGCTTCCTTTATGCTGAGTAAACCATTAAGGCTGTCCTGGGACATATCCCAGTACAGCATTGGTGCTGTGCTGTCCTGTCCTGTCCTGTCCATTGGAACCCAGATGGCATTGAATAGCCCATTGCTTACACAATGAAAATGCTTTGAGATCACATTCCTCCTCATCACTGACCACAAGCCATTGATTTTCTAATATGGCCCATGTACCAAGGTTGGTTGGTTGGTTGGTTGGTTGGTTGGTTGGTTGGTTGATTTGGGGGAGGGGATCAATCAGTGAGGTCATTGGTCCCATTGGATGAGGGAAGGTTGGGGAAGGAAGTCAGCTGTGCCCTTTGAAAGGAACCATCATGGCATTTGCCTGAAGCGACTTAGGGAAATCATGGAAAACCTAATTTTATTTGATCCAATATAAATGGTTCTGAAAGCCTGTGACTGTGAAAACAATAGGTTCATTTATAAATAACTCATCTGCTACCAGTCACTATTTTCTTTATTTTATTTTTCACATGACACGTTTCGGGAAATGATTCAAATTTACAAGTGAATTTTTTTCTGTTTGTTATGCCATTTCTATGTGATATTATCGATGTGTGAGAGTCTGCTTCATTTCATTGACTTTAAGTTTCCTTATGGTCCATTTCTGCAGAGTCTCACACACCCTAAACATCACACACAGCTTCTTGTACATTTTTAAACATTGATAACATTTTTTCAATGTTTAAAAGTGTACAACAAGTTGTGTGTGATGTTTAGTGTGTGTGAGACTCTGCACAAATTGGCCATAAGGAAACTTTAAAAGTCAACAAAATGAAGCAGACTCTCACACATCAACAACATCATATAGAAATGGCATAACAAACACAAAAAAATGCACTTGTAAATGTGAATCATTTCCCAAAACGTGTTGTGCGGAAAATAAAATAAAGAAAACTGTGACTGGTAGCAGATGAGTTATTTATAAACAAACCTATGGAAAATCTAAATCGGGATGGCCAGACGCGGGTTTGAACCGTTGCATCACCTCGCTCGGTCACATACCAAGCTGTTGGTTAGGAGTGCCCACAGACTGCAGTATTGGGCCCCTTCCTCAGTAAATATCGTGATGAAATTCCTTACAACCTCACCACCCAGCATGCCAATGCTGATGCGGTATTGTGGCTTCTGATGGGCCCAATCCAGAGTTTGGTCAGCAGGTGACTCTTGTGTTCACATTGAATGATGCGTTGCAGCAAGCCCTGTCACATTTTCTATTAAGGGCATGCTAAGTTGTGACAGCTGCTGTTACTGACTGCTTGTGTGGAAAATTGTTTTGGGTGTCCAGTTGGGTTGGCTGGAGCACTTCTCTTCTGGTGGAGCTCAGGCATGGCATACGTCTTTCCTCCTAGCGATTGGCTCAACATTGTCCAGGGGCTCCTCATGTTTGCCATAGAGAAGAAATGCTGTCAGCTGGTAAGAACCCAGCACTGCGTCCTCTCACACTCCAGCTGCTGCATGTGATGCACTGGGGTATGACCAGTGTGAAGGCATTGGCACAATGTTACATCTACTGGCTGGTGATCGATCGTCACATCAAACATCAAGTGCAGACTTGCAGGGTCTGTGCACAGAACCAGGCTGCATAGCTGTGCCAGTTCTCTCCTTGGGCAGTCCTGGAGCAACTTTGGGCCAGAGTGCACATCAATTTCGCTGGTCCATTTTTGGGCAGTATGTGGTAGTTGGTGGTTGACACATTGTCAAATTTCCTGTACGTGCCAAGCTGACCTCCACATCATTGATTGCCACTATTTGTAGAGTGTCAATTATTTATGCCACTCAAAGGTCCCTAGGATCCTCACGTTCAATAACATTGGGCAATTGGTGTCATGGGTGTTTGAAGACTTTTGTGTCCACAATGGTATCCAGAATGTGATTACCACTGCTTCTAACTCGCAGGTGGAGCACTTCGTATGTAGATTCAAGACCCAAATTAAGAAGTCCATGTGTGCCTCTTTATACAACGATGAATTGTCGAATTTTCTGGCTATGTACCCTGCAAAACCAGTCAGAGGGTACAGTCCGGCAGAATGTTTGCATGGGTGCCGCCCTTAGTCAGATGCCATGGACCAATGTGCCCCACCGTGTTTTCCTCCCGGGGCTGCCAGTTGGATCCAGTCTTTAGGCTGGCAGCAGGGATGGGTGCCAGTGTCATGGTGGGCCACAAAGGTCAATAGTTGTTTGTGGTAGTTGTTGGTGGAGAGCAGCTGACACATCATACAAAGCAGCAGCTTTCACGTCCTATTAGGGCACCACTGCTGAAGCCTTTTGGTCAGCTGAGCAGCAGAGTTGATCATGACATTGTTGCAGGGGTGGGCTCCCACTTGGACAGACCGGTCACCCCATTGCCTCCCTCCTGCACCCTTTGATGCTGCCCTTTTGCTTGCAGCCTTGAACCCAGAGAGGCTCCCACTTTCACCTGCCAAAATGGAGCACACAGATTTCGCTCTGCCTCCTTCTCCTACTGCTTCCTGCCCGACTCCCCACTGCCAATGGAGGTGGCCTCCTGCCCACTGTCACAGGCAGACTTGCTGTTGCCGCACACATCCTCCATGTCCTTCCACCTTTCCAGCGGAGCCACTGAACTTCGGTGATAGGTCTGCTGTTGCTTTCTCCTGTGCCCTCTCTGGTTCCACACCAGATGTCACGGCCCAAGCACAGCTATTTTAGGCCCTATGTGACTCCGGGGGGAAGGATTTAGTATCCCTGCTAACGGACACTGCAATGAATGCAGATGATCTGGCATAAGTAGAACAGTGGAGTTCTTCTGAAACCTGCCATGGAGGGCACATGCGTCATGTAGTACAGGCAGACCTACTGATGAAGTGTTTACTTACCTTGCCTCGTGCTTCACGCTGAGTTTTGTTGTTGTGTGGTTACGCGTTAGTCACCCATGCAAGTTGCATGCTGAGTTTACTGCTGTGCAAGCCTCTACATGGGTTTGGATGCATTGCTTCCTGCTTGACTTGCATGTCGAGTTCTGTTCTTCCCACAGGGTTCTCTTCACTGGATGTTATCAAGCCACTATCAGCCTGCGATGTGCCCGCATCAATAATGTAGAGTAGAGGCATTGTCATGCCTGTGCAGATATTAAAAATTAAATACAAGGCATCAATGCAATACACACGGGACCTGACCCTGCCTTTAAATAGCAGAACATCTTACGTTTCCCATAAATACAGAAAGGAGATAGACATTTGATGGATTTCCCATAACAAATGCCCAAATTGCTGCAGACATGCACTGCAAGCCAACCCTGAGACAAATGATGCACTGTGTTCTTCACAGGTGGGCCACACTCATTTCGAAAGTAAAAAAAACAAGAGTTACAAATCTGTTGTTTTATCTACCACCATCTAGCAGTTATCAATGATGTCCCCCTAATAGTCACTGAGGCAGATACACAGTATGCCAACCTGGCCACAGATTTTACAATTACTTCATCATGGGGACTGGCACAGGTGAAAGCGCTACTGAGACAACACGCTTGTTAGCTAAGTTTAAACAGGGATGTGGAAACCACAGAGTGCAACTTTTAAGCTAGGTCCTATCAACGACATCCTGCCCACCACACCCCCAACTTTGGCCACAGTATCGCTATGGGAGAGATGAGTTATACTACTTTGTTATGACCCTAAACGCCCATCTCTTAATTCATTCAATGTCTGCTGTCATGCCTACTTGAGATGGGTTCCAAATGCTGGAGCAGTATTTTAGAGTTGGTTTCACTAACATCTTGTACGATATTTTCTTTACAAATGCACTACTCTTTATCAGAATTCATCCAAAATATCTATCTTTCTTTCACCTTGTCTACTAATAAGTTTACATGTTCACCCAGTTGCTTCTTGGTATTAACACCAAATGCTTAACTTTTGTACTGGATTCCATAAGTTTGTCACTAATACTGCAATTGGATACCATTTGGTTCTCTCTCTTTATTATGGCTATGCTCTTACATCCACCCATATTTAAAAACAGCTATCATCAATAACATCAGATGGAAATTCCGCTCAAGGGCTTATAAAGAAAGCTGGAACATTTGATGGATACTGACTACTAGCAAGTGTACTAAGAGCCATTAGCCATTAAATACCAAAACCATTTTGTTATTCTCTGCAAAATTAACATGAGCTAGTTCCTTTAACAGGTATCACACTCCACAACATTACTAGTGTTTGATGTTTCACAAAGTCGAATACACTCCGGACTGAATGCTTATCCCGTTCTTCTTCAGATGTACAGTTTTCCTACATTATGGTGATGCCAGATTAATCTCTGAATTTGGAACATGACTACAAAATTTTGAATTTATAAATAAATGATTAAGTTTTAATAAAGTGCCTACTGCAAAATGAAAATCTCATGTGCATAAACAGGTTACCACAATGAACAGCGAAGGAAAATATGTTTTCTCAAATAATCTTAATTACATAGCTCTTTGCCTAGTCATCATCAGTCCTATTTATGAAGTTCCTTGGCCCAATGAAGTCTTATTTTTCATTGTAGATGTAATCTTCTGGCATTTCCTTGGACAAGTTTTTAAATAAGCTTTGAACAATCTCCTCCCCATAATAACAGCTGACAGTTTAACAACCAAGTCTTTCATTTGACGGAAAATGTCTGTCGATGTGTGTAGGTTATTTTTTTGGGGCCAGTTTTACAAGTTTCTCATTGTTCTCGAGGAAATTTTTCTTTTTCATCCACACTTCCACAGTTGTTGTGTTCAGTATATACCATTTTTTCCCTGGCTGTATCTGCTTTCATCAAGCATCAAGGAAACTCTAGCCACTTATCTGGGTGAAATGTCTTTTATCTCACCTGTAAGCATAAAATTATGGACAACTGTAGATCTGCTCAATCCACACAAAAGTAAAAAAGTTAACAACTACCAAAGCAATGAAAGTAAGCAATAAAATAACACAATCAAGGAAAATACCTGAACACTTCTAAAGTGAAAAAATGTAGGTTTTCCTACTTTGGTTGATGCCAATCTCTGTGCAGCTTTGATGGAAATTGCTGTTCTCCATTGCATACTACATTTATTGAAAAACAACTGTAAAGAACTTTCAAAGAGAGAAATATGTTGTAAATGTAAGTTAGCACAGATTCTCTGACTGTACATTATCATATTGAGAAAGTAAGTGTACTGTGACCAGAATGAGCAGTGTTTTTTTTTTTAATTTCTTTTCTTTTTTTTTAACAGTTGGCAACACAGAGCGGTAAAGGAGGGGGGGGGGGGGGGGGGGGAGCCCCTGAACATAATAAGCATCACCCAAAAACAGTATCATGCAAACTCATGTTGTAGTGTCCACATGCATGAAAGATGTCGGTAGGAAATCCTGCCAAGTGCAAGCTCTGATTTGCTTCCTACTTGCAGAAGGAATAACACCTATCAAAATATTTTCACAAATCAAGAAGGTTTACAGCAAAGATGTTAAGAATAGAATGAGTGTGTTTAAGTGGTAAAGGGAGTTCAGTGGAGGCAGAACAAATGTTCATGATGAACAGAGGAGTGGAAGACCTTCCATTTTGACTGATGAGTTGACGCAAAACATTGAGGAAACTGTTTGTGAAGGCTGCCGATTGACAGCTGATGAAATTTCTGTGCTGTTTCCACAACTCTCCAAAACTATCTTATAATAGAGAGCCACAGAAATGCTGGAATATCAGAAACTGTACATGAGATGGGTTCCAAAACAGCTGACAGAGCAGCACAAGTAAAATCTGGTCAATAGCGCTCGTGAGTTTCTTGATCGATTTCAACTGGAAGGTGTGGATTTTCTGAGCTCTAACATGACTGGAGACGAAACATGGGTGGCTCATTACACACCTGAAACAAAAATACAGTCATCACAGTGGCGTCGGACAAATATCCCATCTGCCAAAAAATTCAAAATCACAATTTCAGGCACAAAAATCATGGTCTCAGTGTTTTGCGACCTAAAAGGCGGCATTTTGGTCAAATTTCTGCCTCAAGGAGTGACCACAACAATACTGTGAGAGCCTTTAAAAAAGGGAGCTTAAAAAGAAATGGGGGGTGGGGGGGAATGCTGATGAGAGAAGTGTTCTTGTTGCACAACACCTGTCCTCACACAGCCTCAGCCAACAAGACACTATTGGACTCATTTGGTAGGGATGTTTTGAACCACCTCCCATATTCCCCTCACTTGGTGCCTTCAGACCGTCATCTTTTCATATCCCTAAAGACACATATGATTGGAATTAAATTTTGAAATTACGAGCAGGTGCAGAAAGAGCTTCTGAAATGGGGGGAGTTAGCAGGAGAGTTCTTTGAGGAGGGTATAAAGAAGCTCTGTGCCATGGTTCAACACGTGCATTGAATGAGATGGTAATTGTGTGGAAAAACAGTCAACAAGTTTATCAACTATATCCCGTATTTTTTCAAATATACTTTTACTAAAAAAATATAAAAAAATCTAGTACACTTACTATCTGAAAATGCCTTGAAAAATGATAAAATGCTTGAAAAATTGCCTAAGAGTGTAATGATTTGTACAGATCTGTAGTATTTCATCTCTCTGTCAGCTTTTTCACTTTCCATACCACAGGAACCCATTGATATTGGATGGAAGATTTGTATCTGGTGGTTAGTGTTTAACATCCCGTCGACAATGAGGTCATTAGAAACGGAGCGCAAGCTCGGGTGAGGGAAGGATTGGGAAGGAAATCGGCCATGCCCTTTCAAAGGAACCATCCCGGCATTTGTCTGAAACGATTTAGGGAAATCACGGAAAACTTAGGTCAGGATGGCCGGAGACGGGATTGAACCATCGTCCTCCCGAATGTGAGTCCAGTGTGCTAACCACTGCGCCACTTCGCTTGGTAAGATTTGTATCCGTTAACTGACTTATGACCATAACTTCCTAGGATTTTCTGATTTATCTTTTGTCAGTACCTGATCATGGAAATTATTGTAGAGTTTGCCATAACCTGACCACACAAGTCCACATGGTGTCATCCTTTAGGTATAAACTTAACAGGTTGAATCATGTGACAAGCCCACTTTAATGCAAGCTTTTTATTTCATAAAATGACCTTCCATTAGGGAAGTGGAATTTCTGTTCCGAATTGATAGATCTAAAAAAAATAATGGATCTATTTGTTTCAATCTCACATTTGAATTTAACTGCTTGAAAATGGCATCTTTCGCACAAAGAAAACCCTTGTACTGATGGTACTGTAAATTTTACATCAAACCACCCAACTCCACATAAAAGGCATTTTTTTTCAATTTTTCTATCAATTGAGTGTTCAAAATTCCTTTGTCAAAAAATGAACATGATGATGAAACAGCAATAATAAGACTTTTTACATAACATATATAAGCTTTTTATGTAACATATATAAGAACAGTTTACTTTACTTTGACAAAGTGAGTACAAGGATTGCATCTGTCTTTCGAAAGTATAAAATGAGAGTATCTTTTGAAACCACAAATAGCTTGGGGTCTATTTTGCTGCATATTGTCTATACAAAGAACTTTTTTCATGCTTTTGGATTTTATAAAATTTGGTTACCCAGACTGTGGGGCCTGTTACGTTGGCCAAACAGGAGGGAGGCTGGAAATTAGGTCACATTGTGTCAGAAAGAAAGGAAGCCACAGAGATACTGAGTATGGCTGCTCATTTACTTACAACAAAACATAGCTTTACTTGCACCAATACATTGTCTCCCAACTTCCAAGCTTCACACAAGTTCTCCTGAAAAACTTGCGGGACTAACACTCCTGGAAGAAAGGACAGTGCGGAGACATGGCTTAGTCATAGCCTGGAGGATGTTGCTAGAATGAGATTTTCACTCTGCAGTGGAGTGTGTGGTGATATAAGACTTCCTGGCAGATTAAAATTGTGTGCCGGACCAAAATTCGAACTTGGGACCTTTGTCTTTCACAGGCACATGCTCTACCAACTGAGCTACCCAAGCACAACTCACGACCGCACCCCACAGCTTTACTTTCGGCAGTACATTGTCTTCTACCTAAAAACCTTCATAAAGGATCCTGAGTTCAAGTCTCGGTCCGGCACACAGTTTCAATCTGCCATGAAGTTTCATATCGCTGCACAGTCTGCTACAGAGTGACACTCGCATTCTGAAAACATCCCCAAGCTGTGGCTAAGCCATGTCTCCACAACATCCTTTCTTCCAGGAGTGCTAGTCCCACAAGTTTTGCAGGGCAACTTCTGTGAAGTTTGGAAGGCAGGAGATGAGGTACTGGTGGAAGTAAACCTGTGGTCACGGGTCATGAGTCATGCTCAGTTGGTAGAGCACTTGCCTGCAAAAGACAAAGGTCCCGAGTTTGAGTCTCAGTCCAGCACACAGTTTTAATCTGCCAGAAAGTTTCAATCAGCATATGCTCCACCACAGAGTGAACATGTCATTCTGGGAACAAAAAATAGGTTGTTGACTTTGATGTGAGGCTGTTGCATAAGGGTGAGAAAGGCATGTTCCCTGACATCCTAGAAGAGCTAGAGATCTTTTGCCATCAGAAAAATGTTAGCTGCAACCTGAATAATGATCAGCTCATTATGAAAAATGCCCATTTTGGGAATTATTTGAGAACTGCTTGCTTGGAAGCAGTGAAAAATATGACCCAGGGGATACGAAATAGGTCCTGACTTCTTGCCAATATCTAGCAGCCACTGACGTATTACAGTATGAGTATGATGGCTATAATATTGAACTTGGTAACTTTTTTCAAGTTATTTTGGTTTAGATGCATGTACACTGTTGATAAAAGAAATTTCAGTGTCTTGTTTTATTGTATTTATAATTAAAAATCTGTACAAAGTGGATTGGCAAATCACACCAACAATCTACCCTGGTGATATTTTATACCATCTATGAATTTTTCAGTAAATAATATGAGCCTCATACCTTGCCACAACGATTAAAATAAATAAAAGAAAAATTATACAAATCAGTTCCCATAGTCACAGCATGAATAATGTGCCTCCTAGCTGTTAATAAATTTTATGCATCTGATTTTACCTATGCTTTTAAAGATTAAAAGAATAACTGCTCACAAGGAATGAGTCTGGCATTTTTTATATCTTCTGACATTGACTGTTAAATGTGGCAGTAAGTCAGTACAGCAATGTCAGTAATCTTACTTGTATTTTATTTTATTTTGTTCCTATGTATCACATAGTTCATATAACGGGTGCCACACAACAAACCAATGTGTTCTCTGCACAGCCTACCTTCATTACACAGTAGTCTTTAATGACATGTGACAAGTGCGAACAACCAGGTGTAGACGTACTAGAGCATGTATAACAACTATGAAATACTGGTACGTAACTTAATGTACAAGTGATATAGGCTATGTCGTGACCTTTAATTTCTGTATACTATGCTCAGACTATGTACTACTTATATTCTTAGCATTGATAATGGATAGATACTAGCCAATGTCTGAATCTGCTATAATAAAGCTAGAATGGAAACAATGACTGACTGCTGCTCTTTACCATTTTGAAAGCTCTTTATTTCACAAAATAGGACATAGTGTGGCAATGAAGAATACCATGACTTTCATATTCAACACATGTTGTGAATATGCTGTTGTAACACTTCATGTTCTGAACCCGTCCACTCCATGTTTAAAACAAGTAACACTGTGAAATCCAAAGTCAGCGTGTCGGCAAATAAACACTTCTGAAGATGGCTTTTTATTTTATTGACAATTTGACAAGAGATCAAATTTTAAGCGGACTGAAACAATGGTATCAATTAAAAACTTGCTCACTTTTTATCATTTAGGAGCCCGCCGCTGTCACCAGTACATTGGGATTTTGTTACTTACAGCAACCAGTAAATTCTCATTACAGACCAGTTTGTGATAGAAGTATCCAATAACAAGTGGTCAGAATGAATTATTTCTTTGTAGTCAACAGTCCACTGACTACAGTCACGTTTGGACTGAAAACTTTTATAATTTTGGTTTTTCTATTCAGGATGAGCCCTGCATTGTGGTTGACATAAATCTGTTTTAGGGGCTCTAAGTTTCATTCTAATATTTGCGTCTTTATTTTTCTTCATGTTAAGCAGCATAAATAATTTTGGGGCTCATCCAATCAGAAAACAATACTGTTTCTGCCAGTCATGATTAACCCTTTTGCATTATGAGCAACAGCCAAACAAGAATTCAACTGATCACAAAATCAATCTGTCACAGAATCAGTATCATCCAGCACATGGGCAATGCTGTCAGTAATTATTTGAAAACCTACAACTTCAAATCAACTATAAAGGCTCAATTAAAAATTGATATCTACTCCATTCTGTTTCTAAAATATCTAACACAGCATACATCCGGGTGTGCAAAATTGTCCCTAGGACCAAAAGTATCTGCACAATTTGTTTATACATTTCCTGCTGTTACAAAAAGTGTGGTAAGGAAATGAGTTTTAACCACAGTAATCGCACAGATGTGTGTATAGTGAACAGATAGTTTACTCTGTAAGAAAAGAGGATAGTCATTGATATGCCACAGAGTTCATTTCTGAATTTGCACAAAAGATAACTTTTTGTTTAGCAGCTATTCTTAGCAACAACAGGAAGGAAATACAGGGTTTTCATGTCCCATCAATAACAAGATCATCAGAAAGAGAGTGTACACGCTCAGATTGGTGACAGACAGGCCAGGAAGTCGATGGTGACATTATCAAAGACACCATCATAGATTTTACATGATGTTATTTATGGAAACCACATAAAACCATATCTGGATGGCCTGATGGGGAGCTGAACCACAACTCTTACAAAAGTGAGTCCATTGTCTTGACCACTTCACTCAGTCTCAATAATGCAAACCTATACAGGGTGAAAAGTATTTAAACCGACAAACTCTGGGAGGTTGTAGGTGACATCAAAACAAATATTTTTCCCTAATGTCATTTTTTCGTATGAGGAGTATTTAAACCGGTAGAAGAAGATTTCTCTGGCGGCAAATTAATTAAACCAACAAAAACTTTTCCATTTTTTTATGACCAAGAGACAACACATTAACACAACTCAATTTCAATTACAGTAGATTTTCAAAAATACCTCCATTGACACGTCAACAAAGATAACACCATTGGATCATGTTCTGTCTGACATGGGCAAAAACCCCAGGAGTATCCTGAATTGTTCCTGCTGCTACTACTATCCGGGCAACCAGATCCTCTTCTGATGCAACAGGAGTTGCGTAAACAAGGTTGCGCATCTCCCCCCACAAAAAAAATTCCAGAGGGGACGTATCTGGGGATCGAGCAGGCTATGGTACAGGACCACCTCTGAACCGACAGTCCAGGAATCGACGACTGAAATGTGCCGGCGTCCCGTCACGTTGGAACCACATGCGTTGTATTGTAGGGAGCAGGACGTCTTCCAGCAATTCTGGCGAGAAAATTGTAATAGTGCCTGCCATTTAATGGCCTAGGTAGCAGATATGGCACAATTAAACAGTCCCCAACAACACTGACCCACACATTAACGAAGAACCGCACTTGATGAGCACTAGTAACTGTGGCATGTGGGTTATCCTCACTCCAAACATGCGAATTGTGCATGTTGAAGACTCCATCATGCCCGAACGTTGCTTCATCAGTAAACAACACAGAGGATGGAAATGTAGGATGCATTTCACACTGTTCCAGGTACCACTGCGAAAACTGTGCTCTGGGTAGATAATTAACTGGTTACAGGTTGTGGACACGCTGTGAGTGAAATGGACGTAACAATTGCTCTCGAAGGACTGTTCTTACATTCGTCTGATTCGTCCCCGTGTTACGTGCAATTGCACACGTGCTGATTGAAGGATCCCGCTCCACATGCTGCAAGACAGCTTCCTCAAATTGGAGCATTCTTATCGTGCGCGGCGTCCCTGTCCAGGTAATCTGTTAAATGACCCAGTCTCATGCAAACATTGGTACACAGCAGCAAAGGTTGTATGATCTGGGATACGGCGATTAGGATATTGTTGGCGATAAACCCGCTGTGCAGCTCGTACGTTGTGATGCGCTACATTGTATGCACCAATCATATCAGTGTACTCACTCCAGGTGTATCGCTCCATTAGTAAACAGACAATGCACTACTACACTGGTGGACAGCAGTTGCCTACAACTGAAGAGCATAATACGCCCTCTAACAACTGAAGATCATAATACGCCCTCTAGCAACTGAAGATCGTAATACAGCCTCTAACAACTGAAGAGCATAATACGACCTCCACCAGTTTAAATAATCGTCATAGGAAAAAAAGTGACATTAGGAAAAAATATTTGTTTTGATGTCCCCTACAACCTCCCAGGATTTGTCGGTTTAAATACTTTTCACCCTGTACAATAAATATACAACGAAGAGGATACCTGCAATCTTAACGCACAAGCAGTTATAAGGCATGTTCAGAAAGTAAGTGTACTAGATTTTATATTTTTTTTAGAAAAAGTGTATTTGAAAAAAATAAGATAGAACAGATTTGAATGCAGGGATACAATCAAAAGAGATGACACCATAAATCTGGAAGATGAAATACCTTTGACATTAACATACCATTCTTTTATAACCACCTCTGTAATACCTTCTCCAATGTCAGACAGTTTGAATGAAACTTTTTCTGCTAATATTGACATTACTTGAAAATTTCTTCGTGACTGGTCTAGAAAAGTGACTGGCCTCAATCTCTTGTTAAAAGCATGATGTGGAATGCTACTGGAATATTTTGCTGTTGTTGGCAGGCATGTTAAAACCTAAGAAAGACAAAAGAATTACACCAAATTACTTGAAATAAAAAGAAAATTAAAAGATACAGGAAAATAACTGAGGGTGAGTACAGCAGTAACAACCACAGTATAAAAGAAAAGAAAAAAAATTAACAGCTAGAAAAATGCTTACAAGTTAGTGAAAGTGAAAAATTGTTGGGGCATCAAAACAGAATATCTGCAAAGCAGCAGCTTACACACACACACACACACACACACACACACACACACACACACACACACGAGAGAGAGAGAGAGAGAGAGAGAGAGAGAAGCAACACAATGATGATAAAAATATGAAAACAAAGAATGAAGAGCTTGTCATCCTCGCCTACTGTGAGTGATATACAGGAGTATTTCCAGTGCATATCTTATGGCATCCTCAAACAATAAATGCAGTTTTGTGTGCATAGCAGTGGAAAAGTCTGATTAAAACTTTTGAGTTAAACTGTCACTACAATCCGAGCCTTCATCTTTCATGCCAGTGATTTCAATAAATAAGTCAACTGAGCACCCCACATTACCTGATTCAAAGCTGCAATCTACCAGTAACGTGTTCCTCTTTTGTCAAATTTTGAGAAAGACTCTCCAACATACTTTGCCCGATTACTAGCAGAACTAAGGGATAGAGCAAAGAGTGACTTCAAGACAGCGTATGGGTTCTCCACACTATTATCTCACCTAGGAGAGATACTGGAAGAGACAGGATGGAGAACTTTTCTAGAATTTGGAAAAATAGAGTAGCTTGGAGCTTTTTGTTGAGTTGAAGGCACATGAGCTGAGCAAGAAAGGCAATACCTGGTTCTGCAAACGGTTTTAATCTCTAAGGAGTTTCCATCAAAACTCTAGGTCCTAACTTAGAAAAATAATCCATCTGTCAGAGTTATGATTTACAGAAATAGCCTCAGCACACTCCACTCATTTCTAAGATTCTTACTGCACTGGTTCAGCCTCATCAGCATTCATTAGTGCCATTAGAAGCGGATCAACAGTGACTGTTGGAGATGGTAATGATATATCGAAAATAAGAATATTTTGAAGAAATAATATTGATATTTATAAATTGATATTATGCTGTCAATACATATACAATATTGCACATTTCCACTATATGCATATTGCGCTATCATAATTTTAATTTCTATATTGTTTTATTAATTGGGTCAAAGCAACTGCTGTTTTTCATAGAGCTTATCAAATAAACTTAATAAAATGAAAATTCATTACATTTTTTAGTACCACAATGATGTATGACATGTATTAAAAACATTACAGACTTTGTTAGATTTTCTTGGAAGTGAAACTTTGAAAATGGTACAAGATGTGAGGACATATTGGAACTCCACAGTCCACATGTTGGAATGATTTTTGGTTTTGTCAAACATGGCAGCATTCTTGTTTCTTGGCCTGAATCCCTGCCAATGCTGACTATTATGGAGCTAGAACTGCTAAAGTAGTTCAGAACGTAACTCATTTAGTGTGTCAGACAGGAGAATTATTGGGAGAAATGAGTGTCACAGCAATAATGGCAACTCCACTGCTAAATTGTTTCCTCCGGATCAAAAACAAGTCTTTCTGGGTACAAATTTATCAGCAAGAGCTCTAAACTAGATTAAAAAAAAAAAAAACAACCATATTGCAGTCCTGGCAGAAAGGTATCATCATTGGAGTCAGAGACTAAAATAGAAACAATAATAGATTCTTCATATACACAGAGGCAACAAAAGTCATGGGATACCTCCTAATATTGTGTTGGATTTCTTTTTGCTCAGCATGGTGCAGCAGCTGGACATGGCATGGACTCAACTAGTTGATGAAAGTCCCCTACAGAAATATTGAGCCATGCTGCCTCTATAGCTGTCCATAATAGTGGAAGTGATGCTGGTGCAGGATTTTGCGCACAAACTGAACTCTTGATTATGTTCCACAAATGTTCAATTGGATTGACATCAGGTGGTCTAGGTTGCCAAATCATTTGCTTGAACTGTCCAGAATGTTCATCAGATCAATCATGCACAGTTGTGGCCTAGTGATATAGCACATTGTTATTCATAAGAATTCCATCACTGTTGGGGAACATGAAGTCCACAGATGGCTTAAAATGGTTCTCAGCTAGCTGAACATAACCATTTCCAACCAATAATTGGTTCAGTCATGTCAGAGGACCTAGTCCATTACATGTAAATACAGGGCTATTACAAATGATTGAAGCGATTTCATAAATTCACTGTAGCTCCATTCATTGACATGGTCACGACACACTACAGATACGTAGAAAAACTCATAAAGTTTTGCACTTCAGGTTTCTGCCGCCAGAGTGCTCGAGAGTGCAGCGAGACAAAATGGCGACAGGAGCCGAGAAAGCGTATGTTGTGCTTGAAATACACTCACATCAGTCAGTCATAACAGTGCAACGACACTTCAGGACGAAGTTCAACAAAGATCCACCAACTGCTAACTTCATTCGGCGATGGTATGCGCAGTTTAAAGCTTCTGGATGCATCTGTAAGGGGAAATCAATGGGTCGGCCTGCAGTGAGCGAAGAAATGGTTGAACGCGTGCAGGCAAGTCTCACGCCTAGCCTGCGGAAGTCGACGAATAAAGCAAGCAGGGAGCTAAACGTACCACAGCCGACGGTTTGGAAAATCTTACGGAAAAGTCTAAAGCAGAAGCCTTACCGTTTACAATTGCTACAAGCCCTGACACCCGATGACAAAGTCAAACGCTTTGAATTTTCGGCGCGGTTGCAACAGCTCATGGAAGAGGATGCTTGCAGTGCGAAACTTGTTTTCAGTGATGAAGCAACATTTTTTCTTAATGGTGAACTGAACAGACACAATGTGCGAATCTGGGCGGTAGAGAATCCTCACGCATTCGTGCAGCAAATTCGCAATTCACCAAAAGTTAACGTGTTTTGTGCAATCTCACGGTTTAAAGTTTACGAGCCCTTTTTCTTCTGCGAAAAAAACGTTACAAGACACTTGTATCTGGACATGCTGGAAAACTGGCTCATGCCACAACTGGAGACCGACAGTGCCGACTTCATCTTTCAACAGGATGGTGCTCCACCGCACTTCCATCATGATGTTCGGCATTTCTTAAACAGGAGATTGGAAAACTGATGGATCGGTCGTGGTGGAGATCATGATCAGCAATTCATGTCATGGCCTCCACGCTCTCCCGACTTAACCCCATGCGATTTCTTTCTGTGGGGTTATGTGAAAGCTTCAGTGTTTAAACCTCCTCTACCAACAAACGTGCCAGAACTGCGAGCTCGCATCAACGATGCTTTCGAACTCATTGATGGGGACATGCTGCGCCGAGTGTGGGAGGAACTTGATTATCGGCTTGATGCCTGCCGAATCACTAAAGGGGCACATATCGAACATTTGTGAATGCCTAAAAAAACTTTTTGAGGTTTTGTATGTGTGTGCAAAGCATTGTGAAAATATCTCAAATAATAAAGTTATTGTAGAGCTGTGAAATCACTTCAATCATTTGTAATAACCCTGTACAGCCCACATCATTATGGCGCCACCACCAGTATGCACAGTGCCTTGTTGACAACTTGGGTCCATGGCTTTGTGGTGTCTGCATCACACCCAAACTCTACCAGCACCTCTTACCAACTGAAATCGGGACTTGCCTGACCAGGCCACAGTTTTCCAATCATCTAGGGTCTGACTGATATGGTCACGAGCCCAAAAGAGGTGCTGCAAGTGATGTCATGCTGTTAGCAAAGGCACTTGCATCAGTCGTCTCCTGCCATAGCACATTAACGCCAAATTTTGCTGCACTGTCCTAACAGATATTTCTGCTGTTATTTCACACAGTATTGCTTGTCTATTAGCACTGACAACACTATGCAAACACCACTGTTCGCAGTTGTTAAGTTAAGGCTGTCAACCACTGTGTTGTCAGTGGTGAGAGGTAATGCCTGAAATTTGGTATTCTCGGTACACTCTTGACACTGTGGAGATCTTGGAATATTGAAATTCCTAACAATTTTCAAAATGGAATGGACAATATGTGTAGCTCCAACTACCATTCCATATTCAAAGCCTATTAATTCCTGCCGTGCAACCATAATCACATTGAAAACTTTTTCACATGAATCACCTGAGTACAAATGACAGCTCTGCCAATGCACTGCCATTTTATACCTTGTGTATGCGATACTACTGCCATCTGTGTATCTGCATATCGCTATCCAATAACTTTTGTCACCTCAATGTATATGATTACTTCACAAGTTGCTAACACTGAACACTCCCCAGAAAATGTGAGAGCTTTTGTACTGTGCTGTGAAGCTTTAGTAAGCAGAAATATCACTCTACTTGTTGAAACCTGTAGCTACCAATCACAGAGCAAATCCTTTGAAGATAGGGAAAAATCTCAAGCACGTGTACCCGACACACTGTTTAAGCAAGACAATATTTAAGTGTTGTTGCTATTTCTGTAGCAGCTAGAAGGCTGGCAGAACAATCACTTTAAAAAAATTATACTTTCCTTTCTTTTTAAGAGACTACCACAGAAATATTAGAAGTCATTTAAACCAAGACACATTCACAACAATGAACTACTCCCACTCTTACAATAAAGAAAAATCAGCTTTCTGTAAAGTGTGTGGGAGGGGGGTGCTTTTTTTAAGATTTTGTCAAATATCCATTTCTTTAACAGTGACAATATTTTTAAATTAATAATTTTTTGTTAGTATTTACCTCGATACCAATCCTGAATATCATTCCATTGAGCCAACAACTGCATCTACATCTGTATATGTATTCTGCAAGGCACCACACAGTGCATGGTGACAAAGCTATGAGTAGTCATTCCCTTTCCTGTTCCTCACAAATGGAGCAAGGGAAAACTGACTGTCTCTATACCTCCACAAGACCCCTAATTTCTCTTATCTTGTCTTCACAGTTCTTACATGACACATACAATGGTGGCAGTAGAAGTGTTCTGCAGTGTCACAAACACCAGAGCACTCAACTTTCTCAACAGTGTTTTGCAAAAAGAATGTCATCTTCACTCCAGGGATTCCCATTTGAGTTCATGAAGCATTTCTGTTGTACTTGTGTGCTGACTGAACCTGCCAGTAACAAATCTAGCAGCAAGATTCTGAATTGCTTCAATGTCTTCCTTTAATCCAACCTAGTGGAGTCCTAGACACTTTAGAACTACTGCAGAATGGGTTACACAAGTGTTCTACATGTGGTCTGCATTATATATGAGGTACACTTCCCTAGAACTCTGGCAATGAACCAAAGACAACCATTCCCCTTCGCTACTATCGACCTTACATGCCCATTTCATTTCATATTACTTTGCACTGTCATGCCTAGATATTTGAACAATGTGACTGTGTCAAGCAGTATATCACTAATATTGTAATCGTAACTTACAGAATTGTTTTTCCTTCTCATCTGTATTACTTTACATTTTTCTTGATTTAGAATACACTGCCAATCATCACACCAAATAGAAATACTGTCCAAGTCAACCCATATCACCCAACAGTTGCTCAATGACGATAGCCTTCCATATTCTACAGCATTATGAGCAATCAGTTGCAGATTGCTGCTCACTCTATCTGTCAGGTTGTTTATGTAATATAGAGAAAAAGAGTGGGCTTATCAGAGTTCCCTGGCAGACTTCTGACGATTTCTGATGAACACTCACCATCCAGGACAATGTAATAGGTTCTGTTATTTCAGAAGTCTTGAAGCCACTCACATATCTGGGAACCTGTTCTGTAAGCGAGGACCTTTGTTAACAGTCTGCAGTTTGGCACTGTGTCCAGTGTTTTCCAGAAATCTAGGAAGGAGCTTGTGTCTTTCACAGTAGCTTGGTTGGTTGGTTAGTGGGTCGGAAGAGGTAGGGGGGGGGGGGGGGGAGGGGTAAGTTAGCTTGGTTGGTTGGTTAGTGGCTGGGAAGAGGTAGGGGGGGTGGGGGGTAAGTGACCAAACAAAAGATCATCAGTTCGTTGATCCAAGAGTGGTGAATGCACATGTAGAGATGTCCATGGAGAACGTTTTCTGATCTAGTCGGGAGAACTATAACAGTAAAAGTGATATGGCTAAAAACAAAACAGACATCCTTTGCATTGTCAATAATAAAAGCAAGATGAAGGAAATAGGGAATTCAGCAGGTGGGCGTTCCTGGGGCTCTGCAAGGAACAGGGAAAGTCCCACCCACAACATAGGACAGTGGATTCCTTCCATGAGAAGCAGAAGGAAGTACCCCGTACTGCAGTAGTGTCCTTGATTGTGTGTAGTTTATTACATGGGACAGTAGCTCATCAGATGTCATTCCATTTCTGAGCGAGCAGAGATCTTATGTCAATATAAGTGCTCCTCTATCCTAACAATCAGTCAGTTCATTCCTGGGATATCCACATGACTTAGAACCCACAGAAAAGCAACTAAGCAGGCAGCACAATGAAGGTTAGTGAGAAGGTCATGAATAGCAGAGACCAAAGGGAAGCAAGAACAGCATTGATCAATAGCATGGAGACTACTCAGTGAGTCAGTACATTTTAAAACACGGACAAGGGAGACATGTTTAGTAAAATGGAATGCTCTGCTAACGCCTACCAGCACTGCCATAAACACACTACATGTTCCTGACAATGAATGGTGTTCCATACCAGGAGGTGTAGAAGCATATCCTTTCTGACCCACAGTTTTAGAGCCATCAGTGTAAAATAAAGTAGCACCCTGGAACTCTTGAAGAACTGGACTTGATAGACGATGAAAGGCTACAGGGGCAAGACTAAAAATTCAGAAGACATCGATCCTAATCTGTGGCCCAGACAACCACGGGGAAGTGTGCAGGTAAACAGGGGGAGCACAGTCCGGGGAGGGGAGATCAATACCTTGGCAGAGAGAAGCGAGGCGCACTCCAACTGGTAATTCCACCTGACAGCAGGTATCAGGAGGACAGCACCCTTCGTACGTAAAGAGAATGGGATATGTGGGATGATCAGGAAATTGTTGAATAGTGGTTCAATAGGAGACCAAGAGCTGGTACTGCCAAATCTGAAGAGGGAAGATCTCCATTTTGGCAAGGAGACTGTCTATGGGAATAATCTGAAAGACACCAGTGGCCAGA
The DNA here is from genome assembly GCF_021461385.2 of Schistocerca piceifrons. NCBI lineage: Eukaryota > Metazoa > Arthropoda > Insecta > Orthoptera > Acrididae > Schistocerca > Schistocerca piceifrons. Next base: position 368,381,205 of record NC_060149.1, read on the forward strand.
CACTCGCCATGGTGGTGGACTGGATCTAAGAGCTTCACAGCTGCCGAACCAACCCGCACCCCAAGATGTGTGGGAAGGGAAGCTGAGAGGTTAAGCTTCTACATACAGCTAGTTTTCAAGTGGTGAATATGGGGCAGCCGGGTCAGACTTTTATCAAAAAGGAGGACAAAAAAACGGGACTGTGCTACAACATCCAGGTGCTGCGTAGCCAAGTCGAGTTTCAGGTTAGGATGGACCGTAGTACAACAGCTGAAATGCGTGACCTATGTTTTTGTAAGGAGAGAATTGGAAACCATGGGAAGGAGCCAATGCAGACACCTGTCAGTGGTACCTTGGAGCTGGCATTCAGTAGAGGCTACCGAGTAGGAGCTGTACCAAATGCAAAAATTGTCAACATGTACAGCAGTGGTGACCAGCGGCCCAACAGCAGAACTAGCCCACAGATGGCGATGAGGAAGAGAGTGACACTCAACACAGAGCTCTATGGATGCCATTTTCTTGGACCTGTGGCGAGCTGACCGAAGTGCTAACTCTTACTTAGAACAACTGGCGGGATAAAAACTGTTGTGACTTGGCAAGACAGCCAAGCCACTATGAGATAGCCGAAAGGCACGCGTTTAAGCTCACGCAGGCTGGCCTGAGGTATGGAACAGTTAAAGGAGTTGAGTCTAGTAAAAAAAGTACGTAGCTTCTGGAATACTTAACTTTAATCCATAATTGGTAAACATCGGTCTGACGGTACATGCATCACAAGATAAATAGCAAAAGATAATGGCGCCTTGCTAGGTCGTAGCAAATGACGTAGCTGAAGGCTATGCTAACTATTGTCTCGGCAAATGAGAGCGTAATTTGTCAGTGAACCATCGCTAGCAAAGTCGGCTGTACGACTGGGGTTGAGTGCCAGGAAGTCTCTCTAGACCTGCCGTGTGGCGGCGCTCGGTCTGCAATCACTGATAGCGGCGACACGCGGGTCCGACGTATACTAACGGACCTCGGCCGATTTAAAGGCTACCACCTAGCAAGTGTGGTGTCTGGCGGTGACACCACAAAAACTGACAAATAAAAGTTGGTAGGGGGCCTCGAAAGCCCCAGTCATGGAGGATGAGTAAAATGTGACGACACCAAGCTGTGTCGTATACCTTAAATAGGCCAAAAAGGGCAGCAATGAGGTACTGAGGTTTAGCAAAAGTATGTCAGATTGCCCCCTTCCAACCTAAGCAGATGGTCGGTGTGGATCATCCCTCCCAGAAACCACACTGATAGGGGGCCAAAAGGCCCCAAGATTCAAGAACCCAGCATGATCAGCAGGCAACCATAGTTTCAAGCAGCTTACACAGTACATTGGTGAGGATAATCAGCTGGCAACTGTCACGAGATGTTGGGTTCTTTCTTGGCTTAAGGATTGGGGCAATTATGCTATCTTGCTATTGTGAGGGGAACGCATCTTGGAGACAAATATGGTTGAAGACCCTGAGGAAGGATGCCTTTGGGGATCATTGAGGTGTTGGATCAGGGCCTAGGGCTGTGTTGTGGGACGAGGCAAGAGTCTGAAGAAGTTCCCAGTCATTGAAGGGTTCATTATAGGATTCAGCTTGGTGGGGAGTAAAACATAAGGAGATGTCTTTAACTTGTCGCTTCTGCAGTAGAAAGGTAGCCAGACAGGAAGACGACACTGATGTTGTTGGAAAACGGGTCACAAGGTGTTCTACAAAAAACAATGAATCGGTGAAAAGACCATCCTGTAGGACAAGACCAAGAACAGCTGTCGATGGTTGGTAGTCCATAAGACAATGGAGCTTGGCCCACACTGAGATGAAGAGGCATATATCTCCAGTGAAGACACACAGCACTCTTAGCTTTCCTTCTTACGGTGTTTGATCAGACAGCAAGCCTTAGCATGAAGTCACATAAAGGTGATAAGGTTGATCTACGAAGGATGTTGTCTGAATCGTTGCAGGGCTCATCAGCTTTTCCTGAATGGCTACCGCAGTGTCTTTGGTCCACCACAGCACCAGCCAACAGTGTGTGTGTGTGTGTGTGTGTGTGTGTGTGTGTGTGTGTGTGTGTGTGTGTGTGTGTAGGGGGGAGGGGGGGGGGGGGGGGCAGGAGCTGCAGGAGGAGGAATAGCAAATAGCAGTTTCAATGGCATAGATGATCGTGTCTGAAATGCCTTGCACAACCTCATCTATACAATCCAACAGAGAGGTGGTAAATGTAACAGCAGAGGTATACAAAGCGCAGCTGGTTGTGTGAAGTACCCAGCAAGGTAGTCGGTCCATTTTGTGAACGAAAGGAAATGACAGGATCACTTGAAAATGGTCACTGTCACAAACGTCACCATGTAGTGACCAATGTAGCGAAGCCACAAGATTACAGAGAAGAGAACATTAGATAGATAGCTGAAAAGGTGCCTTGGGTGGCACTGAAGTGGCTAAGAGAACCATCAATGAGGAGGCACAGATCATGGTCTGTGAGAAGCTGGTCAATTAGAAGGTCCCTACCACATGAAGTGTTACTCTCCCAAATGGAATGGTGCACATGTTTAAGTCCCCAAACAGGAGATGGGTTATTGGATTAATTTGGTCAATTCAACGTAAGTAAGTGGCCTGCCTGAAGGTAGGTCACCATTGCAAATGGTAACCCAAAGTCATTCACTGACAATATCCCTATGAACTAAAGTACAGACCTCTCCAGATGCTGTCTCTGGACCAGTACAGTTCTGACAGAATGCACAATAACAACAGAGCATTGGAGAATGATTTTCAGTGAAGTGCAATTCTTGGAGAGCTATGCAAAACTTCAGAAGAGGAAATAATGTTATGTAGTTCTGATAAGATAACAGTAGTACCCATTACAATTTGACTGAGTGATCACTTGACCGGTGGCTAGGTTAGATGTGAAGCGGCCAGGAGGACCTGTCACACCACAGGATCACAGCCTGTCATCTGTGGAGATGGAACCACACCCACAAACACTGGCTTCGAATCCAACTGTGTGGGGGGATCAGGTGTGTCCATGGGCACCAGAGGGGCCTTGTCCCAATTCTTTTTCTTCTTTCCTTCATAACCTTTGGTGGACAAGGTTTGTTCAAGGGGCAATCTGCAGTGAGCGTGGGGACATATGAATAGTAGACAGCCCTGAGACCCACAGGCTATGGTTCCTTCAGCCACTGTTTGGTGTCAGGCCTCCGGTCTTGTGGTTGCTAGGGAGAGTGATCCTGAGAGTGAGCCCTGTCACCAGTAGATGCTAAGGAAGAACACTTCTCTGGCCAAGTGCAGACAGTTGTTCCTGAAGAAGGTACCATGGGAACGATGGGAGAGGAAGGTGGTGACAGATCTGGTTTGGAGATGATCGTGATTTTTAGCATAATTTATCGTCAGGATGTAGGCGCTCGTATTTCTTCCATGCCTCAGTATGTAATAGGCAGTCCATAGATTCGTATTCCTGGATCTTCTGTTCATCGTTGTAAACTAGGCAAACTGACAAAAACAGATGGTGACATTTTGCACAATTGACACACAAAGTTGGATGTTTACAAGGATCACGTGTTTACAAGGAACATCTTTGTGGTAATTAGCAGTGGCCACATTTTGGGTCCACCATGCAGTGGAATGACATATGTGCGAAGCATGAACATCTGAAGCACCTCATAGGCAGTAGGACATATGGTTTCACATCACACTTGTACACCATGACCTTAACTTTCTGCTGGGGGACATTTTCTTCAGAAGCTAAGAAAGACACCTGCGCCACCCAAACACAGCTATGGTTACATGGCCCGTAAACCATTTCCCAGAGTCCCTGTGCCCCATCCTGGGCACTACTCCTTGGAAACCACTGCCCAGAGTCCCTGTACCCCAACCAGGATGGCACATACTCCTTGGCTTACATGACGAGCTTCCAACTCAGGCACCAACAATATGATCCCTGCATGATCAGAGGACTACCACCATGCAGAGGTACTTGACAACCCCCCAACAGACTGGCTACCATGCTCGGTTTGCAAAGAACGAAAGGATGCTGGTTGGTTGGTTTGTGGGATTGAAGGGACCAGACTGCTAGGGTCATCGGTCCCCTTTTCCACGGACGCGAAACACCCACAAAGAATAAATATTAACAATGGAGACGACAAGAGATGACACAGGACAATAAAGACTCAGACAGAGACATGACAAAAAAAATTTAAATCACAAACAGTGTGACAGTGGTTGGCCAACCATAGAGACAAAAAAGGAAAAGCCAACCATCAAGAAACACACTAAAAAACTAAGTCTAAAACTGTAGGCCAAAGGCCAGACTCAACACAAAATAAGGACAATCACTTAGATCAAGTGATAAAAGCGCCCTGCGAGAATAAAATGCAAAACTAAGCCAGCCATGGCAGTGTCATCTGTTGAAAGTGCAGGGAGCGTATCAGGCAGCGCAAACATCTGCCTGAGTGCAGTTAAAAGGGGACAGGCCATCAAAATGTGGACCACCGTCAATCAAAGCTGACCCGCAGCGACATAGAGGTGGGTCCTAACAGTGCAAGAAATAGCTGAGTATCATCAGGTATGGCCAATGTGCAGCCGGCAGAGGACAACAGATGCCTTGCAACAGACCTGCAAGGAAGTGCGCCACGCACCGGTAGCATCCTTGATGGCCCAAAGTTTGTTGGGTGAAGGTAGGGTGTGCCATTCTTCACCTCAGGTGCAAAGTACCTTCTGCCGCAAAACTAACCTGAGGTCACTCTCTGAAAGGCCAATCATCAAGGCTGGTGCACCTACAGCCTGTTTGGCCAGTGTGTCAACTCGTTCATTTCCCGGGATGCCGACATGACCCGGGGTCCACACAAAGACCACGGAGTGGCCGCAACGGGCTAGAGTATGGAAGGACTCCTGGATAGCTATTACCAGATGAGAGTGAGGGAAACACTGGTCGATAGCTCGTAAACTACTCAGGGAGTCACTACAGATAACGAAGGACTCACCTGAGCAGGAGTGGCTATACTCTAGGGAGCGAGAGATGGCGAACAGCTCGGCACTGAAAACGCTGCATCCAGCCAGCAATGAGTGTTGTTCACAATGATCTCCAAGAGTAAGAGCATAACCGACATGACCAGTGACCATCGAACTGTCAGTATAGACGTCAGAGCCTTGAAACGCGGCAAGGATTGACAGAAAGCAGCGACAGAGGGCCTCAGGAGGGACTGAGTCTTTCGGGCCCTGTGCCAAATCGAGCCGAAGGAATGGGCGGGGCACACACCACTGGGGTGTACGCAGAGGGGCCCAGAGAAGAGGTGGAAGAGGGAAAACCTCAAGCCCAGAGAGAAGAGCTCTGACGCGAACAGCAATCGTACAACCCGACCGGGGCTGCCATGCGGGAAGATGGACGACGGACTGAGGGAACAGGAGATCATAATTGGGATGCTTGGGCAAGCTACAAACGTGTGCAGCATAAGCAGCCAGTCATCATTGGTGCCGGGACTGCAATGGAGGGACACCTGCCTCCACAAGTACGCTATTGACAGGCCTTGTCCGGAAAGCTCCAGTGGAGAGTCGTCTGCCGCTGTTAAGGATGGGGTCCAGCAAGCACAATGCGGAAGGGGATGCCGAACCATAAGCCAGGCTCTCATAATCTAGTCAGGACTCAATTAACGCGTGGTGCAGCTGTAGAGGGTAGACCGATCGGCACCCCAGCTGGTGTGGCTTAAGCAAAGAAGCGTGTTAAGATGCCGCCAGCATGTCTGTTTAAGCTGCCGAATATGGGGTAGCCAAGTCAACTGGGTATCGAAAACAAACCCCAAAAACCCATGCATCTCCACCACTGCAAGAGGTTCGCCGTCAAGATAAAGCCATGGCTCAGGGTGAACAGTACACTGCCGGCAGAAATGCATAACGCAGGTCTTGGCAGCCGAAAACTAGAAGCCATGTGCTACAGCCCAAGACTCTGCCTTACGGATAGCACCCTGCAGTTGTCGTTCAGCAGCTGCAATGCCAGTAGAACTGTAGTAGAGGCAGAAGTCGTCAGCATACAAGAAAGCTGAGACAGACATTCACACTGCCACAGAGAGACCATTAATTGCAATTAAAAAGAGGGAGACACTTAAGACAGATCCATGTGGTACCCCAATCTCCTGAACTCGGGAGGAACTATGGGAGGCCGCAACTTGCACGCGGAAGGTACGAAGTGACAGAAAATTTTGTATGAAAATCGGCAACAGACCACGAAGACCCCAACCATGAAGCGTAGAGAGGATGTGATGTCGCCATGTCGTATTGTATGCCTTCTGCATGCCAAAAAAGACGGTGACCACGTGCTGATGGTGGGCAAAGGCCATATGGATGGCAGACTCCCGGCTCACCAGATTATCGGCGGCAGAGCGGACCTTACGGAACCCACCCTGAGACGGAGCCAGAAGGCCGCGAGATTCGAGTAGCCAACTCAACCGCCGGCTCACCATGTGTTCGAGCAACTTGCAAAGAACGTTGGTGATGCTAATGGGGCGGTAGCTGTCCACCTCCAGTGGGTTCTTGCCAGGTTTCAAAATGGGGATTATGATGCTTTCCCACCACTGCGACAGGAACTCGTCCTCAACCCAGATACTGTTGAAAAGGTCTAGGAGGCATCGTTGGCAGTACACCAAGAGGTGCTTCAGCATCCGACAGTGGATGCGATCTGGCCCGGGAGCCGTATCAGGGCAAGTGGCTAGGGCACTTTGGAATTCCCACTCACTGAACGCAGCATTGTAAGATTCAGGGTGGTGTGTGTGAAATGAAAGGCTCCGACTTTCCAACCACTCTTTCAGGGAGTGGAAGGCCAGTGGGTAATTCACAGAAGCGGAACTCTGAGCAAAATGCTCCGCGAAGTGGTTTGCAAGTGTGACGGAGTCAGTACAGACTGCTCCATTCAGCGAAAGCGCAGGTACGCTGACGGGGGTCCGATAGCCATAAATTCGCCAAATCTTGGCCCAAACCTGCAATGGAGAAGTACGGAGGCCAATGGTGGAGATATACCTTTCCCAGAACTCCTGCTTGCATTGGCGAATTAGGCGGTGGGCTCATGCATGGAGCCGTTTAAAGGTGATGAGGTGTTCCAATGAGGGACACCGCTTGTGATGCTGGAGGGTCCACCTGCGATCTTTAATCACCTCAGCGATCTCTGGTGACCACCAAGGCACAGTCCGTCGCTGAGGGGACCCAGAAGAACAGGTAATGGCAGATTCTGCGGCAGTAACGATGCTGGTGGTGACCGAGTGAACCACCGCATCAGTGGCATCATTGGAAAGAGGCTCAATAGTGGCAATGGAGGTGAACAAGTCCCAGTCAGCCTTATTCACAGCCCATCTACAGGGGCGCCCAGAAGAGCGATGCTGTGGCAGTGACAGAAAGATCGGAAAGTGGCCACTACCGCACAAGTCGTCGTGCACACTCCATTGGACAAATGGTAATAGGGTAGGGCTGCAGATCAAAAGGTCGATGGCTGAGCATGTGCCATGCATCACACTGAAATGTGTGAAGGCACCATTATTTAAAAGGAAAAGGTCAAGTTGTGCCAACACTTGCTCAACAATGCTGCCTCGGCCTGTTGCCACTGATCCACCCCACAGAGTGTTATGGGCGTTGAAGTCGCCCAGCAATAGAAAAGGTGGTGGAAATTGGGCTATCAGTGCAGCCAGGACATGCTGCGAGACATCATCATCTGGGGGGAAGATAGAGACTGCAGACATTAACAGCCTCAGGCGTCCACTCTCGAACTCCGACTGCCTCTAAAGGTGTTTGTACAGGGACACTCTCACTGTAAAGGGCGTGAAGGACGTAGATGCAAATGCCACCAGATACCCTCTCGTAAGCTACCCGGTTTTTATAAAAACCCCGAGAGCCACGGAGGGCGGGGGCTCACATAGCTGGAAACCAAGTTTCCTGAAGAGCAATGCAGAGGAACGGGTGAAAGCTTAGAAGTTGTCGGAGCTCAGCAAGATGGTGGAAGAAACCGCTGCAGTTCCACTGGAGGATGACATTGTCCATGGCCGAGAAAGGCGTGAAGGGACCGGGGAGGCAGATTACGCCACAGGGTCACCTGCTGCCACCAACTGAGTACCTGTGCAAGGGCTATCCATTGTGTCTGAGGGACCGGCGAGATCTAGGTCCTCAGCGAATGCCAGGATCTCCACCTCATCCTCAGGTACAGAGCTTGAAGTTTGCGGTGGGGTGGGTGCCACCGCAAGTTCCTAGGTCTTAGAGGTCTTCTTCTTGGACTTCTCTCACTGCTCCTTGGGTTTCACTGGCTGGGAGGGCTTCAACGATTCAGTCTCCAGGACAGAGGAAGATGACCAGCTGCTTGTGGGCACTTATGCCACTGACGGGCGTCATCCTTTCTGCTTGTGGAAACCTGGGAAGGGAGGCACCCAAGGGTCCACTTGCGAGCGAGAGGAGCTGAAGAAGTTGGATGCTTCTCCGGCTTAGAAACAGGAACGGACATCCCCGATGGGTGGAGGGGGGTGTTGCTCCCGAGGCAGGTGGCGCAGGAGCAACAGGGTGGGTAGTGACCCCCCATGGGCAAGGGGGCATGTGGAGTTGTACAGCTCGGTGATCCGACTGGGATTCACTGAACTGATGGTGCTAGCACGGTTGTCGTAGCGGTGGCATATGAAGAAGTCAATCGCACAGGATGTAGTCGCTCATATTTCCTCTTAGCCTCAGTATAGGTTAGTCGGTCCAGGGTCTTATATTCCATGATTTTTCGCTCTTTCTGTAAGATCCTGCAATCTGGTGAGCAAGGTGAATGATGCTCTCCGCAGTTCACACAGATAGGAGGCGGGGCACATGGAGTATTGGGATGTGATGGGCATCCGCAATCTTGACATGTGAGGCTGGAAGTACAGCGGGAAGACATATGGCCGAACTTCCAGCACTTAAAGCACCGCATCAGGGGAGGGATATATGGCTTGACATCACAGCGGTAGAACATCACCTTGACCTTCTCAGGTAATGTATCACCCTCGAAGGCCAAGATGAAGCCACCAGTAGCAATCTGATTATCCTTCGGACCCCGATGAACGTGCCAGACGAAATGAACACCTCGACACTCTAAATTGGCACGCAGCATGTCATCAAATTGCAAAAGAAGGTCCCTATGGAAAATAATACCCTGGACCACATTTAAACTCTTATGGGGTGTGATGGTAGCGGAAACATACCCCAACTTGTCACAAGCAAGTAACCTTCGTGAATGGGCAGAGGATGCCGTTTTTATCAATACTGACCCAGAGTGCATTTTGGACAAGCCCTCCACTTCCCCAAACTTGTCCTCTAAATGCTCTACGAAGGACTGAGGCTTTGTTGACAAGAAAGACTCCCCATCAGCTGTCGTACAAACTAGGAACTGGGGTGAATAAGTGTCACTGCCATCCAGAGCCATACGCTCCTCCCACGGTGTGGCCAGGGAGGGAAACGTTTTGGGGTCGTATTTCTGAGTGTTAAATTGAGCCCGAGAACGCTTAGAGACTGCTGACGGCTGGCCAACAGTGAGAGATGATGTACCATGCTTCATTATGGGTCATCTGCCCTGATGCCACCCACTCCGACCAAGGGCCCTCCCCAAGGGTGCCACCCAGCACCAGCAAAGGCCACCTGGCACGATGGTCATTGCCGGGAGTCCCGATGCCCCAGGGAGATAGGCATCTACTCCTTGGCATACGTGGGGAGTTAACGGTGCAGGCATCAGCAGAGCGATCCCTGTGTTGTCGGGGCTACAACCAACAGGGTACATGGCGGCCCCACGACAACGGACTGGCTACCATGCTGGATATTTGGTGCAACGAAGTCCATGGTTGTCGTCTCCGCAAAAAGCAACACTGCACAGTGCATAGTGGAAATCGCACCCAGGAATATATATCCTCGGCCAAGAGATGGAGAACGAGCGGGACAGCAATGCGACGACGAGAAAGCTGGCTAAAGGTCGCAAAGCACGATGAACACAATGCACCATGTAAGGTGCCCTTCCCCAATTGGCACGCTCTTTGGAAGAATTTCGAAACGTGGAGGTCAAACCTGAGAGGGGACCATCACATTTAGGCCGAAATGTTTGAGAGTCCTTTCAGTCACCTCTTATGACAGGCAGGAATACTGCAGGCCTATTCTTACCCTCAAACTCGCAGGGGGTAGAAAGGAAACAAAAGTGAGAAAAGCAGAAAAGGTGGGCAGCCTCCCCTGCATGATCCATACTCCTGTAAAATTTGGAAAAGGAGTACAAAGTCAAACCCAACAATCGGACCATGTAGTTCAGAATAAAAAGCTTTTGAATGCCAGAAGGGAAGCCCTTCATCCATGGTTCGCAAGATATTGTGTGAGGAAAGGGAATGCTGAGTTTCACACTAGCTTTCTAAATCCATGCTGTTTTGTTGGTAGAAGCTTTTCTCTTTTAAGGAAATTTATTATATTCAAACTCAGAATATGTTCAAGAATTATGCAGCAAATCGACATATTGGATATTGGTCTGTAATTCTGCAAGCCAATTCTTTCCTCCTCCTCATATATGTGAGCCACAGTGCTTTCCTCCCGTTTCTTGGGATTTGCATTGGGCTAGAGATTTGCGATAAATGCAAGCTAAGTCAGGGGCCAATGCCAAAAAGAACTCTTTGTAAAACTGAACTTGGATTCCCCGCGCACTGGGTGTCTTATTTGTTTCGAACTCTTTCCATTTGCTTATCAATACTAGGGACACCTGTTTCTGTGTCCTCCATCCAAGAGTCTGTGTGATAGTCAAATTATGGTATGTCTGTACAATTCTTCTGCAGGAATGATTTTTAAATGCGAAATTTAAAACTTCAGCTTTCTTTTTGCTGTCTTCTACTGCCACACACTGGTTGCTGAGTGACTGACCAGAAATCTTCAACTCACTTAGCAATTTAATGTGGGGAACCAGGATTTTCTCAAGTTTTCAACAAGATCTTTTGCTAATGTATAACGGTGGATGTTGTATGCTCTGTGCATTAGTCTTTTTATAAGCACATGAATGTCTACCAGCTTTTGCCTCTCGACAGTTCTGTATTCCTTTTTTTGAACTGAGTGCACAAAAACCTCTGTTTCTTCAGGATGTTCTCAGTTTTGTTACTGCACCATGGTAGGTCCCACCTTTAATCCACTTACTCAATATGTACTTCTCCAGAGTGTGATTTACAAATGTTTAAACTTCACTCATAATTCCTCTACACCCATCACACTGGAACCACATAATGTCCATCTGTTGTCTAAATAGGAGTCTAACAACCACTTACCTGCTCTTTCCAGAATACAACTCTTAGCATTCTAGATGGATTTATTAACTTTTGTAACCAATGTCGCTATGATCACACCATGATCATTAATCTGAGTGGGTATTGAGACTGTCGATAAGGTCCACCAGCCTGTTTGTAGCTACAAGGTCTAAAATGTTTCCATTGCATGTGGGTTGCTGAACTAGCTACTCCAGATAGTTTTCAGAAAGTGTGTTCCAAACTACTTCACAAGACTGACTGTTCATACCACCAGCAATGAGAACAGACATCCGAGTCTACACTTGGTGGATTAAAGTTGCCTCCAATTAATGTTGCTTGATCAGGGTACTTCCACAGTACTTAGTGTTGATTGTCTTTGGATGATTAACTGCTACAGTGTAATCGGGTGGCCAGTAAAAACATCTGATGATTAACTTCAGTTCACCCATGCTGGTTTCTCACATCCAGATAACTTCGCAGTAAGACTCAATTTTGACCTTGACAGGCATAATATTTTTACCATTTGCCATTGTAATCCCTCCTCCTTTGGCATCTAACCTGTCTTTTCGATACACATTCCACAACTCGTTAAATAGGCTATGGAGGGAGGTAAATTCATGGACTTTGGTACAAATTCTTTGGAAATTTACAATTTAAATCTTGAAATGCTGTCTTTACTTTGTACATGACCTGATACTGCCATCTGTACGTTGACTGGCGAGCATTCATCAGAAGACCTAACCTAAAAAAAAAAAAAAAGTGCACTCCGCAAGTGCTCTGCTTACAGGGTAGCTGCTTTCTCTGTATAGTCCACCCCTGATGTATCACACGGAATCCTACAATCCTCCACCCCATAACAGGTTCAGAAATCTGCTGGCAAGACATTAACAGAAATAGCAGTGCCTTGGGTTGAGATCCTCCACTCACCTCCAAATGAAAGGACTCCAATCAGTTATGGGTACAATACCACAAACTGAAAGCTCTGCTTGCACCCTGCAACTATGGCCAGCAGTCTTCATCACTTCTCCCAGCCACCTGTTTGAACTGAGAATGGCCTTATAAATCAAATGAAAGAACTGAGAATGGCCTTATAAATCAAATGAAAGGTGTCACTGATGCTGATGTGGGCCACAACTCGCTAATAATTACTCCCTGCACCCTCAACAGCCTTAGGCAGACTCTCCTCCACATCACAGATGAGGCCCCCAGGCGCACCCACTGAGTGTACGTCGGACTTCTTCCTAGTCTGGGATGCTGTTTCTCTAAGGGGCTACTCTATGTGCCTAACATTGGAGCTCTCAATCTAGAAAATTAGAATATTAAGTAGAAATTTTAATATAATTGATTTCTCATTTCTAATTACAATTTAGAGGAATTATGTTTTTTCTCTGAGCCTAAATTAATGTGATTTCAGTGAATTAATCAATGCTATGCATTTTATGATCTTAAAAACAAAGAAGTCATTACAGTTTTTGCTTTACAAATCGAGCTACTTGTGTAAATAAACAACCAGAGACATTGAATACAGAATAATTGATCAACAACATATTCCTGTTTCAAAACTAACACTGTATTTTATATAAGAATGCTGTTTTTGACATACAATGTGTTCAGAAATTCCCATTAAAAACTTCTAGGACTTGTAGAGGGGGAGATAGTATATAATATTTTGAACAGGAACCGCTGTCCAGAAATGTACCATTTCTGTTCTACGAGTGTTTCAATTCAGATGTTTAACTCATCCACTTCTACTTGAGGGATTGAATTACACATGACGCAACACAATTATAAGGTAACAATTCGAAAGGAAACAATAACGAAACATCCATTTATCACTTAAGCACATATATTTGTATTAACACTTAAACTTTACGTTCTGTACATATAGAATGCTGGAATCTTTTTCATTTTGGAATAATATAAACACAAAATGTTTAAGTGTTGACACAAACAAATGTGCTTAAATGATAAATGGGCATTTTGTTATGTTTCCTACTGTGCCATACCAAATTCAATTCTTCAATCAGAAGTGGATGAGTTACACATCTGTGTTGAAACTATCATAGAGTGGAAATGATGTGTTTCCATACATGGGTTCCTATTCAAAGTATTATGTACTCACTCCCCTCTGCAGGTCCTGGAAGTTTGTAATGGGAATTTCCAAACACCTTGTAATGAAAATATCTATATTTCACTTCCAATACATCGCAGCATTGCTAACACTCAAGTGATGTATCAAAACGTCAATGTATTGATGCTTCAGAAAATTTTCACGCCTCTAGTCAGTGTCCATGTCAGTGGCCTGGCCAGCACAACCATCATAAACCTTGTAAGACGAGGTGTTTTTCAATCATGAGCTGTCTCTCAAACCTAATTAACCTCATATCACAACCATTTTTTTCAGTGGCCAAGACTGTAAGAACCTTGGGAGAAAGTGCATGCCGATTATACAGGCCCTTTCCTCAACTCCAAACATGTAGTAGTGATCATGCTAACTTCCAGCACATGTGATCATCCAAGTGCACACAAAAATTTTCACAACGGAAGGCATGGTTGATAACCTAGCAAATACAATGGATAACAGCTCTTGGCTACCAAATTCGATAAATGCTGCTGTCACAATGGTGTTAGCCTTATACCACTAACAAAACCAGGGAAATTGAAAAAAATAGTATGGACTTTCAAGCACCAAATACTAAAGACCATTTGGGTGTCATTAGCTAATTACCAAGCAGTAAGATCAAGAACTGAGGACTGTCAACACCTGCCAATGTTTGGTGATTTAAGTGTAATTTTGGATGTGGGCGAACAACAGACCTTCCATCAGCAGAAGTGGATAAGCTGGGATTTTTCTATGAAATACAGTACCCATAATTTTCAGACGTTAGGTCCTGTGGTAACACAATTTCATTTATTCCAATGGTGAAAAGAGTACTACTTAAAATATAACTATGTGGTACTCTGTTCTGTTCTTCACATAGGCTACCAATGGTTGAGTCAATGTGAAAGAAACTATGAAATATGAAGTTTGGTATGAAAGCTAGCCCGTGGCCCAAGAAATGGAACGATCAGATTACATAAGTAACGGGTAAGGCGAACTCTAGATTGCATTTTATTGGTAGAATCCAGAAGTGATGCAGTCCTTCAACAAAGGAAATTGCTTACAATACTTTAGTTCAAGCAGTCTTAGAATCACTTGCAGATAGACAACGCACTAAACAGAAGGGGCTGCTGAAATGTGTGTGAAATCTTATGGGACTTAACTGCTAAGATCATCAGTCCCTAAGCTTACACACTACTTAACCTAAATTATCCTAAGGACAAGCACAGAGAGAAGAAGGGGCTGCTCACTAAATTCCAAAATCCGGTCTTCGCAGAGGATGTAGAGCATATATTATTAACACCAACTTTCAAATTGCGCAACTATCACCATTCAAAGATAAGGGAAATTAGAACTCGTACTGAGACGTTCAGACAGTCGTTTTTCCCTCGCACGATCCATGAGTGGAACAGAGGGGGAGGGGGGAAATATGACTTTGGCGTGAATAGTGCCCTCCGCCACACACCGCTTGGTGGCTAGCGGAGTATATATATATAGATGTAGATGTAGAAGAAGCCTTTGTGCAATGTAGCTTAGATGTGGTAGCTCCACATAGTGCTGTAAGCCTTTTTTTAGTGACGGAATATTGTGATAATGTGTCGATGATGCAAAAGGCAAGTCTGATGGTATATTCAAGTAATAAAAGTGACCAATAGCAGACCTCATCTGTCTAAATCCACACTGGAACAGTGATGGCAAATGTTTGGATTCGATCCACCAGGAAAATCTCTTATTAATCATCCCCTCCAGTAGGGTGCATAGAATTGCCATTAAGCTAATCAGTCAATAACTATCATTACTGCATGGGTTTTAGCCAGGTATCAAAATTTGTATAATCATTCCAGAATGAGATTTTCACTCTGCAGCGGAGTGTGCGCTGATATGAAACTTCCTGGCAGATTAAAACTGTATGCCCGACCGAGACTCGAACTCGGGACCTTTGCCTTCCCGGGCAAGTGCTCTACCAACTGAGCTACCGCAGCACGACTGTGTTTGTTTCTACCCCAGAAATCTGTTATCCAGGTCAATTTTATTTGCCCACCCTGTATATAATCATAGGAGGTGGAATTGCAGCATGAAAAAGGGATTGCTCAGGGCCCTATGTTCACCATGCTCATACCTCTGAAGGAGTAGAGAGCCTTCTGAAGGGACCTGGTATGGACTAAAATTCAACACTGCTGGGATTTCTCAGCAACATGAACTGACAGGGTTATCTGGTTTCCAGCCTTGAGATTATCTTAAGCTGTGCTTGTTTTACTGTATCAATAAACACTCTAGTAGTAAAGATGCAACTTTTCACTCTCAATATGTTAAAAATTACAGTAAAAACAGTATTGCTGCAGCAGTATTAAATTGTTTGTATTATCTGTGATGGCATTCACATGGCACATTCAAATTTTATTTCCTTACATGAGGTGACAGATGATGGCAGCACTCATGATGTCAATAGAGACATGTCAACAGAGACTAATACTCAGTGTTCTTAAAATAACATGCTATAATTTCATTTTACTCAGGCAGTTTGTGTCATAGTATACAACTAATCTTCTGTAACTTTCTCTTAGTTCCAACTTACCTGTCCACAGAAACCTTGTCAAACAACACTCCAGTTCAACGGAGAACATTTCTAACAAATTGACCATTTCTGATAGTTTTGTTTGGAACACATCCTGCCATCTACTGAACACCAGTAGAACATGTCCAATAAATGCTTTATTTTTTTCCACAATGAAACAATGAATAACCTAGAAATTTGCATATCTGTACATCTACTGTCTATAGAAATGAGTTGTAAGCAGTCAGTTTAAAATAAATAATAATATCAATTACTAAAAGGTAGATAAAAACAGTGAAACTACCACTAGGTGCTAAAAAGTTGGACATCCACGACTCTTCACAGAATGGGGGGTTCACAGGCTTGTCTGCTCTGTAAAGTAGGATGATGGTGATCTGTGGCATTTCTGCCAAAAGAACACAATGCTGGTGCACGCACAAGTGTTTTGGAGAACACCATTCATTGCACATTGTGAACATAGAGCTCCGCAGCAGATCACCCCACACATCTTCACACATTGACCCAATGACTTCATCAATTGTAACTGGAGTGGGCACTAGACCAGTGGGATTCGGGTCAACGGAAGTGTCCGATTCCACTTGTCTGCTTTTACCCATGATGTAAGGGTGTTGTGGTGTGTGACGTCATTACAACGTGGAGTTTGAGTTGATTGTCTCTCTCTCTCTCTCTCTCTCTCTCTCTCTCTCTCTCTCTCTCTCTCTCTGTGTGTGTGTGTGTGTGTGTGTGTGTGTGTGTGTTTTTAGGATGGCGGGCCGAAATTTGTTGGTGGTAAAGTGTTTGTTTTTTTGGGTCTATTTTTCTCGAGTTGTAATGTTTTGTGTATTTATTGTGTACTGAATGTGTTTCAATTTAGCTAGGGATGTTTGAGTTTTCAATTTTTGAGGTGTTGTGGTTTTGTTTTTCATAGATGTAGGTGTTGGTTTTTTCATATCAGTAGTTATAGTTGATCTATATAGGTCAAGGGAAATTACCGATTCCAATTTTCGTATTTTTATATGTAGGTATAGGTGTTTTGGTACAGTCAGCTGTGGTCAAGGGAAATATCTGATTCCAATTTCCATAGTTTTGCTGTACACGTTGGTGTTTTTGTATCGTCAGCTGCCGTTGACCTATATAGGTCAAGGAAAGTGTCCGATTCCTGCAGATTTTGTAATTATTTTTTTGTTCATCTTGTGTCTTTTGGGATCGTGGTGTTTTTTTTTACTGTTATATTTAGCTTGCCGCCTCCCTAAAAACCCCCATTACCCGCAGTTGTCCTGTTAGTTTGATTGCATTTTTGGAGGGAGATGTTATTTTCTTATTTATACATATTTTCGTGTTTCTTGCATGTGTATGTAGTGATATCATAGGCGCCATATTGGAGACGCTTAGAATAGCCATTTCCACCATATTGATGACGTCATGGGTCAAAGCAGACACGTGGAATCGGACACTTCCATATTCCCTGGGATTCGACTGTTGATCAATGGAAACTTGTCAGATCTTTGGATGAATCACATTTCTGCTTCACTAGGTTGATGGTCGTCTTCACAAATGCCATCACTGAAATGAACGGCAGCTCAAAACGTGCAGCACACCATGGATGCAGGTTGGTGAAAGCAGTATTACACTATGGGAGACATTTTCCTACACTTGCATGGGACCTGTGGTAGTAATCGAAGACACACTGAAAGCTGCAATCAATCTGCATCACTTCATGCTTGATGTCTTCCCTGACAGCGATGTTATCTTTCTGCAGTATAACTGTCCATGTCTCGGAGCCAGAACTGTACTTCAGTGGTTGGAGGAGCATTATAGAGAACTCATATTGATGCCTCAGCGATCAAATTCGCATGATGTAAATTCCAAAGAACCCCTCTGGGTTGCTATCGGGCACCATCACCTCATACGCAAATCAGCAGCCCTTTATTTATGCGAATTACATAACCAGTGTGTAGACACCTAATTTCAAATACCTCCACAAACCTCAATAAACTGCCGGGTCCCTGATACGCATATTCAGTGATGTATTTCATTCCAAAGATGGGCAAACAAACTATTAGGCAGGTGATCATAATGTTTTGGCTCATCAGTGTATGTGTCAACACATTTGGCTTGGTGGGTCAGTAATAAAGTGCCAACTGTCCTCCTGTAACTGGCTGAGTAAGTCAGTTCACAGATCAGAGGAAGGCAACAGCATACCACCTCCAACAGGACCCTGCCTAATACAGCACTGTGGTGTTCAAACTAACCTTTGGTTTAATGGCAGCTGTACCTTATTCACAGCTGAGGAATGAAATCATTTTGGCTGATAATCACAAGTATTTGGTCTCACCAACTACAGTTTAATGTATGTAACTTGCAGATGCCATTCTTCCCACTGACTCTTTAACTTATCACTTCTTCAACAACTTTGCTAAGTTTCAATACACTGCACACCAAGCCACAGGATTTTCCACACATACTTTCTTGGCTGCAAAATCTGTTAATATAGGCTCTATTTCTCTGAATGCTCATGTTTTCTGGAACCCAGCAGATTGCACATGTGACTTTTACATCAACTGCACACATTGTGTGGTGTAATACACAAAGCAGCTATTAGAGTTACAATATTTTAAAAATAATTGTTCCCTTCGGAACTGGAGTACAAATGGGGGACAACTTAACTGGGACTTCTCTCTTGAGGTGTAATGTATAGCAGTGATGGGTTCTCATGTTAGGTGTCTATACTACATACAATTTAGCAATAGTTGCCCAACTGTTGACAGGGATGTATCAAATAGATCGAAGTGCTTGCTTTCATAAACATTGCTTCATTTGCGTGTGAATGTAAACTTTTTCCGAAGAGTAATACTAGTGAATGTCGTTTTCAGCTTTCCAGCAAGGTGGCAGTGTGAAAAATCACAAAGTTTTCATCGGCCTCATGGTTAGGCCTTAAGGGACTGAACAGCAAGGTCCCTCGGTCAAGAGATATTTCATCTGGAGTTAGTGATGCCAGCCAGAAATGTGACTGAATTATGGAAGTATGTAGGAGTGGTAACATCGAGGCAATCAATGCAATATTGATTCCAGAGATGAGAAATAGTTTAAAGAGAAGTAAAAGTAATCACTCTGTCTAGTACATAAGTCAGAGCAGACACTGGGTCCCCCATGGTTCACCTGTGGTGAGAGGAAGCCCAGCTGCATCTGACCCCTGCCAACTGAATTATGGGAAAAGACAGTCACGGGGTAAAGAATGCCTTTTAGCTGGGAGATTAATAATACAGACAGCTAAAAACGTAATGGACATCAGTTGTATCAACAATAATAAAATAAGGTGAGAGAAATAAACATGTCTGGAGGTGGGTGGGGGCTCAGGCAGGTGCTTCCTGGGGCTCTAATCCAATGGGGACTGTTCCTCCCACAGTTTACCCAACCTAGATCAATTCCAGTGAAAGTGTTACAGAGAAACTACACCCATTACACATGGGAGTGATACCCCTAAAATGGAAAATACAGTGTAGCCAAAAAAGGGACTAACCACAAATAAATGGGATTAAAACAGAGTAAAATAAGGTTGACCAAGGCAGCTGACAGAGAAGGTAGGGTTGAGGATCTCCCAAACCCAGCATGTGTTTGGAGATGACCCAAACTGAACTAGAAAGTAGTTCGAAGTTATATCTGAGAATAAAAATCATTTTCACATAGAAAATGGAGAACCAGTTCAAGTTTTCTGTGAGTAGTCTGCCAAAATTATAAGCAAAGAATCTGCAGACACCACGGTTAGCATGGAGAGCCAGGAGGATGAGCATTCTATCAGGATGTGAGACACTGTTGCTAAGGCTCTGGAACCACACTGTAGTGCTGGCTCATAACAAACAATAAAACTATGGGTTAATCTGGTATGAATAGTCCAGGAATCTAACAAGAGCCCAGTGCAGCAGTACTATTGTGGAGTTTGTCAGAGAGCACAGTGGCCCACCAGATGTTCCATCTCCGAATAAGGAGGGGTCTTATTTGCCCCCACAAATATGCACCTAGGATTGTCAAAATGAATGTTGGGTGAGTAATCACTTCTCTATCAAAATATTCCCTGGGATACCCACATGACCTGGTACCCAGAGAAAGGAAATGAACAGGCAGTATGACTTGGGTCACAGAGAAGGTCATGAATAATAGACATTACAGGGTGACAAGAATAACGTAGGTAAATAGCCTGGAGACAGCTCATTGAGTCACTCCAAATTAAAAAGTGGTTGAGGTCTGTTTAATAAAATGTAAGGCTCTGTTAAAGACTATCAGCTCTGCTTTAAAAACACTACATGTTCCCACCAACAAATGTTGTTTCTGATCAGTCATGATGTAAAAGCATATTCCATCCTATCCTTGGTTTTAGAGTAGTCAGTGTAAATGATGATAGCAGCCTCATACTTCTGAAGAACTGATAGGAACAGACAGGCAGACACAAGAAAGTCATGTGCATAAAAATTTATGTCCTTAAATTAGATTGGTCCTAATTCATGGTCTGGATACTGATCAAGGTGGGAGGGTCTTGTAGGGCAGGTGGGTGAGTAGGAAAACACAGACAGCACATTCTGAGGGAGTTAGGCAGAGGTGCCATCAGAGGGCTTTGAGACACATTGTAACTGTAATCCCACCTGAGGGAAGGCATCTGGAGTCAATGCCCCTTGTATGCAAAAAGAATTTGTAAGTTGGTTGATTAGGAAACCGCTGGATGGTGATTGCATTAATGTGCAAGAGTTGGTACCATCCGAATTGAAGAGGGAAGATCTCCACTTTGTCAAGGAGACTGGCTACGGGAGTAGTCCAGAAGCCACCAGTAACATCTTACTCCACTATGATGGACAGGGTAAAAATAATTTCAAAGCAAAAAGTGTCACTGAGCTGGAAATCTGGCAACCATAGTCCAATCAGGACAAGACCAGGGTATGGTAAATATGGAGGAGAGTAGTGTGCTCTGCTTTCGAATGCAGCTAGTCTTTAGTTGACAAATATGGAGCAGCCACATCAACTTTTTATCAAAGAGGAGCCACAAAAATTGGGACTTTACAACAAAGCTCAAGTGCTGTGTATCCAAGTAGAGATCAGTGTCAAGATGGAAAATGGTACGATGACAAAAATGCATGACCTGCATATTCATGGGTAAGAACTGGAAGACAATAGAAAGTGTGCCAGTGGATGCCCTTCAGAGGGTCCCTTGAAATTGGCATTCTGGCCAGACTGCAGAACGGGAACTAGGCCAAATACAAAAGTCATCAACACACAGCACCACTGGTTGGATAGAGGTCACTTTCCCATCAATGGTGATGAGGAAGAGAGTAACATTCAGTATGGAGTGCTGCACGACACCATTCTCTTGGACTCATGGGGAGCTGAGTAATGTACCTATTCTATCCTGAAACAACCAATGAGATAAAAAGTGATGAATAAAAATTAGTAGAAAGCTTCAAAAGCCACACTCATGGACGATAAGTTAAACGTGATGTCGGCAAGCACTGTTTTATCTCTTACGTAGGTCAAGACAAACTACAATGAGGTTTTGATGTTTAGAAAAAGCCCATCAAGATTGCTGATTCCAACCTTACAAGATGGTTGGTTGTGGATTGTTCCTCTTGGAAACCATACTATTAGGGAGACAAAAGCCCTTGCAATTCAAGAACCCAGCATAATCGTCATGCTACCACCCTTTCAAACAGTATGCTGAGTATGTTGGTGAGGTTAATCCGTTAGAATCTGTTGATGGACATGCAGTTTTTGCCTGATTTATGGATTAGTACAATGATATTATTTCGCCATTATGAGAAGAAAACATTTTCTATCCAAGTGCGGTTGAAGACCCTAAGTAAACAGAGCCTTTCAGATGCTGGACCATCTGATTATGAACCAAATCAAGACCTGGGGCCATTTCATGTCACAAGTCAAGAGCATGGAACAGTTCCCAATCAGTGAAAGGTTCATTATATAATTTAGCATTATGGGGGTAAAAATGTCTTCAACATGCCTTTCATGCATTCAAAAAGTAGCCAGCTGTGCACATTGTTGGGAAGTGGGTCACAAGGTGTTAAAACAAGAACTGGTGCACTGGTAGAAATAGCCCTATGAAAGAAGAGACCCAGAACAGTTGATGGCCTTTGCACGCCCAGAAGACTATGGATCTTGGTCCACACCTGGGTTGAAAAGGAATACATTTTTGAGGAGAAGATGTAGCACTCCCAGTATTCCTTCTAATTTCATTTAAGTAGACAGTGACCCTTGGCATGAAGCCACTTAATAGCAATGAGCGTGGTCTGAGGGGGATGTTGCTCGAGTCCATGCAGGGCCCTTTGAAGATTTTGAATAGCTATTGCAACGTCTTCGGTCCACCATAGCATTGGTCCACAGTGGAAGAGGTCTGTAGAAAGGGGAACAGCAGCTCCAGAGGCTGTGAGTGATCACACTGGAGACATACCCCACAACATTGTTAACGCAATCTGATGATGAGGGAATGAAGGTGATAGCAATGCTTCACAATTGACAGCTGGCTCTGTGAAGAGAAGGAGAAAAGGAGGAGAGAATTTATTGGATTAAGTTGGTTCTCTAAAAGTGTGTCAGTCCCCTGCCTGAAGGTAATTAAATGTTACAAATGATGATAGCTGGGGTCATTCAGACTCTCATGCTTCCAATATGGTACTGAGGGGAATCCACTCACTGACAATATCTGTGTGAACCAATGTACAAACTGCTCCAGATGCTCTCTTGGGGTCAGTATGGTTCTGACGGAACGCAAGGCAAACTCAAGAGGTTGAAGAATGGTCGTCAGTGAAATGCGTTTCTTGGGGGGCAACACAGATTGCAGAAACAGAAGAAATTAGTGGTTTTAGTTCTGGCAAGCAAAAATAATATCCAGTCTAAATAATATCCATTCTCACTGCATTGAATTAGCCTGTTAAAAGTATTCTAGTTAAGCATGTAGGACCAGAAGGATAGGTCATGCCCCAGGGTCACTGTCTGTACCAAAGGGGATGAAAACAACAATGAACATTGATTCAGAATGGGACAGTTTGGAGGGGTATGGCACCTCTGGAGTCACAGGAGTAGCTTTCTTCCATGATTTCTTATTTTTCTCTTTCACTACTTTTCACACTTGAGAATCTTGTGAGGGCTTATCCATCATTGGCATAGCAACCAGAGATGAGTGGTCAGCCCTGGGACCCACAGTCCACAGCTCCTTCAGCCACTGGCAGCTGTCCATTTGCTGGGCTACAGACTTCCGGGGAGAGGGTTTCCTAAAGGGTGCCCTGTTGATGGTACACATCAGATGAGGATACCGCTTCTCCGGCTGAGTGTAGGGAGCCGAAGTTTCTGCAGATGATCTACATTTACATACATACTCCGCAAGCCACAGTACAGCGCGTGAGGAGGATGCCGATCGTTTCCCTTCCTGCTCTACTCATAGGTACAGCAATGGAAAAACAACTGGATATATACCTTCATATGAGTCCTAATTTCTCATATCTTTGCTGTCCTTAGGGGAAATGTATGTTGTTGGCAGTAGGATTGTTGTGCAATCAGCTTCAAATGTTGGTTCTCTAAATTTTCTCAGTATTGTTCCTCAAAAAGAATGTTGCCTTCCCTAGAGTGATTCCCATTTGAGTCCCCAAAGCATCTCCATAACACGTGTGTTGTTTGAACCTACCAGTGACAAATTTAGTTACCTGTCTCTGAACTGCATCAATGTCTTGCTTTAATTCAACTTCTTGTGGATCGTAAACACTCAAGCAGTGCTCAAGAATAGGTTGCGCTAATGTCCTATATATGGTTTCCTTTACAGACAAACAACATTTTTCAAAAATTCTCCCATTAAAACGAAGTTGACCTTTTGCCCTCCCTGCCACACTCCTCATATGCTCATTCCATTTCATATCGCTTTGCAACATTACACACAGATATTTAAAAGACGTGACTGTATCAAGTAGGCCACTACTAATGCTGCAGTCAAACACTATGGCTTCATTTTTCCTACTCATCTGCATTAAATACATTTTCCTACATTTAACGCTACCTGCCATTCATCTCACTAACCATGAAAAGCACCAGTGTATAGAGTTTCCTTTCCAATCACGCACCGAGCAAGGTGGCTAAGACAGTGTTACTGCAGTGTTCTCATGTTTGGGAGAAGAGGGTTTCCTATCCCGTCTGGCCATCTTGGCTTGGGGTTTCCAAAGTTGCTACTGTGAATGCTGGGATGGACCCATTGACAAGGCCATGGCCGACTTCCTACCCTATCCTCGCCTACTTTATATAGGTTTTATAAATGTATTTCTTATTTCTGTGATATCTGATATGTCCGATACTGTTGTGCAGGATGGTCTAAGGACGAATAAATAATTTTATTTACGCCACTGAAAAAGGAAATCGAATCAAGCATTATAAGTTACCCAGGGGGAAAAAAAGCGGTGAAGTACAACCTCTTGCCAAATCTACGGGAAGATTGCTGATCAGCAGTTCGGTCCGATTGTACATAAAAATTCACCGGAAAACACTGACATTACCTACACCTTAAGCATGCATATAACTACAGTGGATGGACAAAAATATGGAAACACCATACACACAACACAGTACTATGTCTTAATACGGTATAGGGAAAATACTGGCATCCAAAACAGCTTCCAGTCGTCCAGGGATGGATAAATACATGCCCTGTATGTTTTCAAGGAATCATATACCATTCTTCCAAAATATCGTCAAGTTCAGGAACGATGGTAGACGTAGATTGCGATTACGCACGCTCCTCTCCAAAGTAGAACACAAAGGCTCAATAATATTGAGATCTGGTGACTGTGGTGCCAGGGGAAAATGCGATTATTCACCCTCGTGTTCACAAAACCAGTCCTGCGCAATGTGAGCTGTTTAAACAGGGACACTGTCGCCTTGAAACACAGCATAACCACTGGGGGCAAACATTGAACCATGGAATACAACAGAACAACCTGTAGGCTTCGTCAGCATCTGCATTTATATTCGAGCATGCATTTCTCGCGGTGTTTCCGTATCTGAATCATGGAATACAACAAAACAACATGCAGGCTTTGCCAGCATCTGCAGTTATGTTAAAGCATGCATTTCTCGCGGTGTTTCCGTATTTAAGTCCAACGCCTTGTCCATAAATACATATCAAATGTGCCACAAAAATTCAAGAAGCTGTTTTTACCCTTATAGGAGCTTTCCCAGAAATGTTCTTAACTGTAGATAGGCTCAAAGTTTTTATGTACGTTGCCATAGTTTGTCTGGAATGTATGAAGCTCAATCCAAATCAAATTTAGGACACAATTACGCGAAACAACTTTCAAAACAAACAACTAAACACCAACGGGTGTAGACATTTCTAATAGTAAACACTTCCTGTTTCCTTATCCATCTCCTACACGTGTATTCAAAGATATTACCATTGTTAAATTACTTCATATGATCTTAAAAAAAGAAAAGAGACCGCCTTAATTGTTTCTTTTTTCTATGCAGGAAATTAATGTGACCAAATTACCCAAAAAATTCGTTTATTACGTGATTTTGGAAGCATTACAGGTAATTTAAGATTCATTAAAGTATTGTAAGTTTAATTTTCCTTTTGTTTAAATTAAATATCAGGATATTTCCTCGTTACTTTTGTTTAATTGAGATAAAGTTGCATTTGTGCCTGGAGCAAACAATTCTGCGACGTCTACATTTTCAAAATATTTAGTTTTCTATTGGCACATCGACTACCGTCATCTGCAGAGCAGTACTGCTCATGCAAAACTGCGTGGTGTGACGTCATATTGGTTGGTAGAGGGGCTAAGCGTTTGTAAGCAGTTTGTTTTGTAGTTCATTTTGAATTGCAGAAACTTATTTAAAATTACTGAGTTCGGTTTTTGGTTTGTGATTTTTTAATATACTTGACTCAAATATTATAGTAACTAACCGGAGAGAATGACGTATAGGTTAAACTACGTACGAAACGGGCTGGAATTATGTGCCATTTTTTACTAATGACATTAAGAGGTTTTTGTGACAGTTTATACGCCGTGGCAATTCCATTGCTTGTATCTTAGACAGTTATCATCAGCCTTGAACGTATATTCATTTATAATTATTTTTTTATAGTTCTTTGTAAATTTCTTCATAACGTTCATTGAAGAAAATAAGACTCCGTTGAAATGTCACAGGCTGTTATGCCTACAAATCAGATGCGTGAGAGCCCTCCAATGGAGCGGAATATACACGAAATGCTGAAGGATACGCCGGTGATGAATGATAGCAATACAGCTGTACACTCAGGAACAGCTCCCCCGACACCGCAGCGTATGGGCTTTATCCAACACCCGACATCATTACCTCTAAGTCAGACTGCAGGTAAATATCACCAACTGTTATTTGAACTTTATTGTCTCATTGTTAAGAATATTTTATTCGTTCCTTCGAGTATTAGTTACATCACGACACTCAATGTTTGTAAACATAAACATCGTGTGGTGTTAATTACAGATGACATTATCTGTCAAAATCATCATAATGATTTCGTGTCAGATACTTAATGTTACCTAATGATTTGCGAAACATCGTTAAATGTACATTCACATGTGCTTTGTCTTAGGTGTCATAATACTTACAAAAAGAGATGTGTTGTCTCTCACCATTATAAACAAGAACATAAAGAGAATAAGATTCACACATTGCAGTACAGAGGAGTTTTTCAATTTGGTGGTACACAAATAATTTGTCTTCACAGAAACATAGTGGTTGCTTGTGACATGATTCCTCCATTGAAGTGAGGTGGTTTGTTCCATGTTCATATTCCTTGGATCATGCAGCAGCACTTTTTCTTGACCTATAGCTATTTCTTATCTACATACACAAGTCTTTAATGTATGTTTACATGAAACATGGAGACACATCTGTCTCAAAATATGATACCGTGTGTTGTCAGCCTGAATTTAGGTTTCAAAATGATCTCTCAATAGAACATGCTATTTTTAAATTTATGAAACAGATTTCACGAAATTTAAGTGGCAAAATATTGGCTGTATTTTCTTTGACCTGTCAAGAGCATTTGATTGTGCAGCTC
The DNA here is from genome assembly GCF_021461385.2 of Schistocerca piceifrons. Classification (NCBI taxonomy): domain Eukaryota; kingdom Metazoa; phylum Arthropoda; class Insecta; order Orthoptera; family Acrididae; genus Schistocerca; species Schistocerca piceifrons. The sequence continues at coordinate 368,408,179 of NC_060149.1, forward strand.
ACAGCGTTCTCCCAAATGTTATGGAATCTGAGATCGTGCTGGTAACCGGTTTTCATTCTATGTAACTAAAAGGATACAGAGTGTTGCAGTTAAAAAGCTTGAGGGGTTTTCTTGGCGAAACATCATCAGAATGGGAATTCTCAGTATCAGTGTGCCACAGAAATTAATATTGAGTGTGCTCTTATTGTTTGTATATATGAATTATATTTAATTATATATGCAAGTAGCAGAAATAGTTTCCTTTGCTGATGATGGAAGTATTGTAATAGAGTCTAATGGAGTAACTTCAACACTGAAATCTGAATAATTTCTCAGAAATTAATCACTAGTTTTCTGCCAATGGACTTTCACTGAATTTAGATAAAACACTATACATAGGGTTCATAGTATCGGAAATAATGTATGAGGGTAAATCCATAAATGAAACAAAATAGTCTAAATTTTTGGATTTTTATATTGATAAGAAACTAAACCAGAAGTTGTCTGTGACAGATCTCTTTAAACCTCTAACATCTACATTAAGGATAATATGTGGTATCTTCTCTGGAATGCAGTTTAAACATTTGTGCATACTGACAACAATCTCACAGTTCATTTACTCCTTTATGAAGTGTATCAATAGCCAATCACAGCTTGAACACAATGGTAACATTCATAAATATAATACTAGAGGGAGATACCAAGCAGTGTGACACAGTCATGAGCACATTACACTAGGATTCAGGACGATGATGGTTCAGATATTCAAATCTGTGTCCATCCAACCAGATTTAGGTTTTCCATGATTTCCTTAAATCACTCCAGGCAAATGCAAGGATAATTCCTGTAACAGGACACTGCAGATTTCCTTTCTTATCCTTGAAACAATCCGAGCTTATGCTCTGTCTATATCGACCTCAGTGTAGACGGGACGTTAAACCCCATCTTCCTTCCTGGAGGGAGATTCACACCATCCATCACTCACTCTTATTGTGGCACAGTAGGGAGTGAGATATTCAACCATAAAAATCTTTGGATAAAGGGGAAAATCAAACAATGAAAAAGTTCTGGATGGAATTATAACAGTATTATGAGAAGGGTAGATTGCTGCTCACCATATAGAGGAGACGTTGAGTCGCAGACAGGCACAACAAAAAGACCGCTTTACATTTAAGCTTTTTTTCTAAAGGCCCCAGAGTAGAAAACACACACACACACACACACACACACACACACACACACACACACACACACACACACAAGCACAACTCGGACACACATGACCACTGTCTCCGGCTGGAAACAATGGCCATTTATGTGGCAGCTGTGCTTGTGTGAATCTGTGTGTGTGGTTTTTTTTTTCTATTTTGGAAGAAGGCCTTTTGGCCAAAAGCTTAAGTGCATAACAGTATTTTTGTTATGCCTTTCTGCACCTCAATTTTTCCTCTGTTTGGTGTCTAGCTGTCTATAATTTTCATAATATTGTTGGTTTCCCACCCAGGACTGTCCATTGTTTGATTCAGCCTAATGGATTTTTTTTTTCCATCCCATAACCCAATACTGTTTTCCTTTGTTCCTATTCTCTAATGCATTACCTTAATCAGTGTATCTCCTTTTCTGTTCTTCTTTCCTGTGTCTTTTCTGTTGCCTTCAAAACCACACACACTCTGACTTACGAAACACCCTGTATCAACAATCTATTCTGCACACGACACGTGACTATGTGACTGCACAGAATGTTCGTACAGCATCTCATAATCACATTCTTCCTGCTAATATAATTACTTCCATACCTTCAAATTAGTTATACTTCCTCACTCAGTGTCATGTATGTATGTGTGTTATTTACTGTACCTACCTGTGCCACCTGAACTTAGAACGTAGACATTACCGCCACCTCCCCCTTTCTCCCATTATTCCAGCATGCACATACTAATGTCATTTAATCAATGTACACCTGCTGTCCACTCTCTTTTCACACATATCCAACCAACAACCTGCAGCACATTATTATTGTCTTTTTACTTATTTTTCTCTCTGACGTCATTGCATTTTTACATCCGTTTTAGGTAGTTTTCACTATCGGCCATACTCCCTCATGTTTCATCTTTTTCCCCATACTTTATTCGTCTTGTGCCTGTTGTGAATTTTACCCACATATTTTTACTTCTTTTATGCATTTTTTTTATCCTCCACCATGGATACTTGCTGCTATCATCTGTGCCAATGCAAACAAGTTTCCTATGCCTAATCAGAACCCAATCCCACATAGACTCCTCCCAACCCACCCCAAAATGGTCTGTGTGACAAATGTCGTAAACAACATGGCAACAATAACATCATAATCATTACTGCTTTCTTTTCTAATCGTGCTAAACTAAAAATCAGTCTGTCACCACAACCAGGGTGTTTCTTTACATTTGTTGGCTTCACCAGCTAATAAACAGACTGTTAAAATATGCACCAAAGTGTGACATCACAGCAGCCATTAATGTTATGTTACTGGTCAAAGGTGAGTATTAGTATCAAATATAAAATATTCCTCTTGACCCAAAGCTATGACCACCTATCTGGTGACCTAAAGAATTAAGTAGACCAAAAAATTACCCTTAGATAAAAACTGAAATCATATCTCATCAATAATACAATAATTGGTTAGCATGTTGCCATATTTTTTGCTGATAATGTGTTCTATATCTAACTCCTCCATCATAACGAGAGGTCACAGTTATGTTCTACAGGACATACCAATAACTAACTAACCTATCTCCCTCCCTCCCCCCCTCCCCCCCCCCCTCTCTCTCTCTCTCTCTCTCTCTCTCTCTCTCTCTCTCTCTCTCTCTCTCCCCTGTTCAAAAATTTTTATACAGTCAGAATTTTCCATTCGTTGTCGAGTAGACAATTCATGAAGAGTACAACTCATTATTTCTGTTTAAAGTTAACGCTCTTTCCAAAAGATGGTTCTGGTTAACAACCAAACTTCGGGAGGCAGTAAATTAATAGCAAGGCTTTGCTCAGGATGTCCAGTTGCTTAAAGAGCATTCTGCAGAAATTATTTATATGTGGTACTTCAGAATTATTGTATATTATTCTACTGCAGTGAAATGGTACCCTTGCTCCCTCAGTAACTGCCTTATGTCACTTTTTGTTAAGTTACAATACTTTTAAGAATATAACATTTTACAAAAGCTACACATTTTATGTCAAAGGGAAAACCACAACCTCTGTGCCAATAACAATTTTTATTTAGCCATCTGGTATCACCATTGTTTTCCTATGCAGCTGATTTAGATGTACAATGAATCAGTTCTTAAACCTTATCTAAGAAATTTAGTTCACTATAGCTGAAATAAAGTACATTTGCGATTGACAGATTGCACTGGAAAAGTACGTATTTTGGGGGGGTTACTGCGATGATGAATGTATAGCTTGAACTACATGACAAATCAGTGTACATGATGATCTTATTTTTGTGTTGAGATTTGTTGGCTTCACCAACTCACAGTCAGATTATCACATTTCAATGTAACCTAGAGCTTGGCCTAAGCGAAAGATCAGTCTGTCACCACAACCAGGTTTTTTGCTGTAGCATTTGTTAGCTTCACCAGCTTCAACCAAATGGTCATATTCTGACCTAGCCTGGGCCTCAGGCTTCGCTTCCAGTCTGTCTGTCTGCACATCCCAGTTTCTGAAGTCACCAAAGAAATATCAAAATCAGTAAACAGTCTTAAAATTCACAGTCATATCATCAAAAGTTATTCTGGTGATGTCCATATCAAAAACAAATGTAATCAACTCTTATCTTCTGCTGAAAGAAATAATTAGATCCAGTGATGCTCATTGGCCGCCAATGTCAATGAATTCCCATCATCCTCACACAGTGCAAGAACTGTCAACACCATAAGTTCACTTCAAAGCATGATTATTTTGTTAATTTTCCACAGTCATATTACAGAAAGTCAACTTTGTAATAGCTCCTTGACTTGGGTGCCATCTTTAGTCCCTGTGACATGTGGAAGCTGTTTAGCTCCTAAGCTGATGATTTATTTGATAATGAGGATTAGATGTTTTGGTTTCATAAGTTGTAGAAGTTCACTTTTCTTAAACAGGCCTGAGAATGAATTTCTTGTTAATCTGAAATCAATCGCATAAGAAATAGATTTGACAAACTCGGGCTACTAAAGAGAAACTATTATAGCACTTTCAGTTAATGTTAGTAATAAAAACCAAATTACTGACTGAAATGTTGATTATAGTGTAATCTCCAAAACTTTGTTAATAGGTGTCCCTTGTATTTTCAGTGTTCATTGTCTATGCATTAAATACCATCTATGGACATTCATGTTTTGCTCTGTTCATGCACGAAAGCACTAACTTAGGCTTTTTGTTGACCCTCCTCATATAGACTTTTGCGCAATTTTCTTCCTTATAAAAATGTTCATGTTCCGCAGTTAAATGGTGTAAATAAATACTGATCAATCAGAATATCCCTTCTCCCAAAGATGTTTGCCCACCAGGATATACTGGAGAGCCCCCAAGGAGTTTAGAAAAGTAGGAGAGAGGAGTTACTATGTTTTGAATTGAAGTCTGAATCCTGGTCAGATGTGTGAACAAGTAGAACACTGCCTGAAGCAAGTAGAGATCAGGTCCTGGTCTGACACAGTTTTAACCTGTTTTCATTATCACATATAAAATCAAATTTTAACTGCCTTCTAATTTTTATGTACTTGTAAACTTGCCTATCATTTGTTGGGCATGAAGGTAGCTCAGTTAAACAATTGACATGTATGACATATTATATACAGACATTGTATCAACAAGATTTAAGGTACATATAAAATAAAATTAAAAATATATATGCTGCATTCTTGAAAGATTAGAACTATGTACTGAACTGTAACTGGAATCAGGATACATGCCAAAGGACAGACAGTACTATTGTTGTTGAAGCTGGAATGGAAGCTGTGACCTTGACCGTATGTTCAAATGACACTACCAAAATTGCATGGCCCAAGAAAATGCAGATGTCCATGGCTGAATATTAAATTACTGCAAAATTTTAATGCAGTATAAATTCGACACAGCAAGTACATTACCAGAAGTGAAATGCTTCAGTCCAGTGTGAATAATATTTGTTGACCATTAAGAAATGGACCTTGACAGTTGGTTGAAAAAAGATCCTTTATTTATGTAAATATGAATTCATGCTACAGACTGACCTGAAGCGAAGCCTGAAGCCCAGGCTGGGTCAGAATATGACTGTTTGGTTGAAAGCTGGTGAAGCTAACAAATGCTACAGCAAAAAACCTAGATTGCTCAGAACTTTTCATTAAAAAATAGTGCTCTTTAACAATATCTTAAAGTGCTTATATCTTGTTCTGTTATCTGTATAAGACATCAGTTTAGATACTCAGGTGGTTTCTGGATTGAAAATTGACATTGAGATCAGTTAAAGATTGAAAATTGGTAGATAGTTGTGATACCAGCATATTTGTCTTCTTTGTCCCATTATACACTCAAAAAACACCCCAAAGAAATTATCTGAATGGAATGGAAATTGGTAGATGTGATGTATAGGTATAGACAAATAAATGATTATAATTCCAAAAATTTTGAATGATTTATTCAAGAGAAAGATCTTCAGAAATTGAGCAAGTCAGTAACGTGTTGGTCCACCTCTTGCCTTTATGTAAGCAGTTATTTAGCTTTGCAGTGATTGACAGAGTTGTTAAATGTCTTACTGAGGAATATTGTGCCAAATTTTATTTATTTGGCATGTTAGACTGTCAAAATCATGAGCTGGTTGAAGGGCCCTGCCCATAATGTTCCAAGCGATTTCATTTGGGAAGAGTGTCAGCAAACTTGCTGGCTAAGGTAGGGTTTGACAAGCACAAAGACGAGCAGTAGAAATTCTCGCTGTGTGCGGGTTGGCATTATATTGCTGAACTGTAAGCCCAGAATTTCTGGCCATGAAGGGTAACAAAATGAGGCATAGAATATCATCGACTGCCACTGCGCTGTAAGGGTGTAGCAGATGACGAACAAAGGGATCCTGATATGAAAAGAAATGGCACCCCAGACTATCGCTCCTGGTTGTCAGGCCATATGGTAGGTGACAGTCAGTTTGGTATCTCACCACTGTCCTGACATGTCTTGGCTGGTCATTAGGGCTCAGTTCAAAGCGGAACTCATCAGTGAAGGCAATTCTGCTCCAGTCAATGAGATTCGAGCCCAAAGATGCAGCTGGAGATGCCCTGGGTAGCCGTGGAATGCTAACCTGACTGTCGCCCACCACACGACCCTCCAGCCAGGAGTGATGGTCTAGGGTGCCATCTGTTTTCATAGTAGGACCACTTTGCTCATCACCCATGGCACCCTTACAGCACAGCGATATATCGATGATATTCTACACCTCATTTTGTTGCCTTCATCCTAGGCTTGCATTTCAGCAAGCTAATGCCCGCCCACACATGGCGATAGTTTCTACTGCTTGTCTTTGTGCTTACCAAACTGTACCTTGGCGATCTAGGTTGCTGGAAAGCTCTCCAGTTGAGAACATGTGAAGCATTATGGGCATGGCCCATCAACCATCTTGTGATTTTGACAATCAAACACACCAGTTGCACAGCATTTGACACAATATTCCTCAGGGGGGACATCCAGCAACCCTTATCGATCAGTTCTAAACCGAATAACTGCTTGCATATGAGCCAGAGGTGAACCAACACGTTATTGACTTGCTCAGTTTGTGAAGCTCTTTCTGTTGAATTAATCATCCATTTTTTCTGAAACAATTGTTTGTCTGTACATGCACATACATCTACAGATTTCCATCCCATTGGGAGAATTCCTTCATGTTGCATCATTTGTTAGTGTATGTAAGAGGTACATGGTGTGTGATGAGATGTTTCCATTTCTGTGCTTGTGAATTTTCTCATTCTCATTTTTAAATAACTTTGGATACATTCATTTCATGCCACTAGCCATTAGTTTTTCATTATATCAGTTTCTTAATTCATATCCCCATGTCATGTAAAAAAATTTGAACATGAAACACTCCAATCGGCAGACATCAGGTGCAACTGCTAAATCCTACTGCAAACACACAAAATGTTGTCTCCCTCTTCCCACCCCACCCAGAAAGCAAGACTGTGAATGCAATCACAAAAACTCTTTGAAACAAAAGTTGTGATCAAAATCATATTATTGTAAAGTATGTTGAACCATTGCATGAGAACTCTCATTTTGAGGGCGAGAGATAGATATTGTTACACCTCCTTACTGGAACAAAAATGTGTGTCTTGTAAAGTCGAGCTTACAGTTATTTATCTGTATGTATACATATACACTTCATAATCTAAAACTGTATGATAATTAGAACACAGATGTTGACTTAAAATAATTGACTGACATCATGTCTAGTTTAAACACTAAGTTATGTGCTATTTGAAAGTCTGCTGGCTGTTTCACTCGTTGGCTTGTTGTGTAAATCTGAATTTATGTAACTTGGTCATCAAAGAACTAACATCAATGATGCAGCGAACCTTCCTAATCAGTCCCATTAAACATTTGCGAATCATTGAAAGTGGATACCACGTCCAGTTTACTGCTGGCAGCCTTGGCAGCCTGTTTTGATTGAATTCCTTGTGTATTACCTGTATGCTTAAATATTTGTTTCAGCCCCAGCATCAATGACATCACCATCTATGAATTCAACGCAGAATGGCGATCCTCAAATCATAAAAGCCCAACAATCAAAAATTGAAAGTATAAAGAACTGGAGTATTTCAACATACAAATGTACAAAGCAGCTTATGTTTGAAAAATTGGGAAAAACTTCAAGAACTGTGGATAAAGGTGAGAATTTCAATAAATGTAAAGTCAGTTTGAATATTTTCAATAATAAAATGACCGAATTCTTGTATCCCATAGTTGAGTTAAGCTTCTGGTCTGAGAGCCACTAAGCTGTTTGTAATGGAATAAAATAATAGTTATGATTAAACCTCAAATGTGTAATGCAGTTATCATGTAGATGGTTACAGTATCGTAGTACTACTCCATGGCTTTTATATAAAATATCAAGTACATGGAGATCGGTAGATTTAATTATTTCTTCAATTTTTTGACAATTTGATGCAGCTTTCCAAGTGGTTTACTCATTCATATACATGTTTTTTATTTCTGTTAACAGTGCCATTACCAATTTTGAATACTCTAAATCCACAAATATACATTGTTCATATGAAAAGTTGTTTTGTTTCTGAATTCATATTGGCATATGTGCTTCATAGTTTACTTGAGTGCTTTTCTAATGTGGGTTTAGCAACTTTTATCTTTTCAAATTTGTTTTTAATCATCATCACTGTAATGTGTATTATTTCAGTGTTTTGCAGTGCTCGAGCAGTTAGCAAAAAATATATACTTGAATGATATTACCCTTACAATTAAGCAAATAATCAGTGTCTCACATCTCTCACTCCTAAGCACTGGTATTATCTGGCTGCTAATAATTATGATGCTTCACAAGTATTATGTCGGTTATGATTTATGGTTAAATACTGGATGATGCTGAACTCTGATGACTGAATCTAACCTGAGAATTGTACATAACATGAAGTTATATAGTTTGCAGTTATATTTAATAATCAACAGAGTGAGTCCTGTAAAATTGAATGGATTATTTTTCTGTTAGCTGTTTATTCTCTTTCATAATCTTGAAATTTTTTGGATAATATTGTGATTGAAAATGTTTGATGAAATAACTGAGAACTATATGGCATGAGAAAAGTTAATTTGTGTAAAATAACTTTTGTTTTATTGCTAGTATCCTCCTTTGACATAAGTCTTCAATAAAAATTAGTTAGAAAGAGTTTAGCGTTGTTTTTCACATGTGTAGTAGATATGGAACCAATTAATGATGTCATTGTTTCATTGTTTCTAAGTTAATATGTTTGCATTTTGGTGCTGTAGTTTATGAATAGTATCATAATGACCACTTCATAATTGTTTTCTGCATTTACTGGTGGTTCAGCTTTGTTGTAGGTATCTTTTTCTGGACAGTACATAGTGAAGTGGCACAGCTGTAAGACACTGGCCTCACATTCAGCGCTAACTGGTTTCAAATCTCTGCCAGGTCTTTCAGATTTACATTTAAGTCAAATTTCGAAAAGGACAGCCAATTTTCTTCTCCCTCTTGTCTACATTGAACTTAGGCACAATTGTAATAACTTGATCATGACTGTGGCATTAATCTCTGATGTTTCTTATTGATTTTTGACTTCATTTTGATAATGTTAAAGTTTGATTTCAAAAGAAATACAGTCTTGGTTGCAGGGAAACAATACTTTTATCGACATGTTTTGCCCTTCTGGGGCATTATCAGAAGATCTGCAAGGAAAAGAAAATAGTATTCATCAGGGTATGGTCCTGTCCTGCAGAGCTTTACTGGAAGTTTAAAAGATTTACTAAAGACCGTACTTTAATATACAACAAAATTTGTTTTTGTCACATCTGTGGGGACCATCACTTCCAACATACTATGAGAAATTGATACAGCTACCTATACTTACTTCCAAACTTTACTTTTAAAAAAGGAAATTTAAATCTGAATTTAAGTAATAAACATTTATCAAAATTGGTTATGCATGCTTCTTAAAGTACATGTCTGGTGCTAACTATTTGTAGTTAAAACAGGGTGCTATTCAGATGAACATTTTAAAAACTGATAGCACAGAGTCGTAGTAAGTTTGGTTTCTGGTAATCAGCTGGTCATTAAGGACTAACTCTTCATCTATATGCGAGTTCTTTACTATCTCAATTTCCTTAAGGTGGTTTCTCTTTTTGCCTGTTGGAACTTGGTGCAAGATTTGAAGATGATGTAACACAGGTCGTTGGTGCCCGCTTTTTTTAAATGTTCTGCAAATGCAGAACATTTCTTCACCTCCCCATTCATAGTAAGGAAACTAGATTTAAGGGTTCTACCTGTCAGCCCTGAGTAGTCCTTTGGGCATTCATAATATCCCAGTTTATACATGCCTGAGGCAGCATATTTATTGCATTACAGCTGTTCATTGTGTATGTAGTGGTGTTGGATTTTACCCTGGGCTGTGAATGTTATTCTGCCATCATAATTTTTGAAGAGTTTCTGAAATTGATATGAGATGTTCCCCAGAAAAGGAAGAACAATGAACTTCATCTTTGGTGCTGTAGGGTTCACTACTACTTTCTTATTTATTATTGCTATTTGGTCTTTAAACAGCTTACCTACTAATTTAAGGTTATAGCCATTATTTTTAGCCACATGATTCACGTTACTTAGCTCGTGGTTGATAGCTGCTGGGCCTAGTGTATGTCACACAGACAGTCGATCATTGATTTGAAAAACTCAACTTATGTTGCTAGGGGAGGCATGCATCACCTGTGGTAGGTTTATGCTAAATGTAAAATACAATACAATTATCTGTAAGCTGGATTTCTAAATCCATGTAGTTGTGGTCCCTGCCTGGACTAATAATCTAGTGAGTGAAGTTCATTTTTGGGTGTAGAGCATTAAATTCATCTCTCAGTAGGGGAATGCTTTCATTAGAGCCTTCAGAAACAATTATTACATTGAAACTTCCTGGCAGATTAAAACTGTGTGCCGGACCGAGACTCGAACTCGGGACCTTTGCCTTTCGCAGGCAGTCCGACACACAGTTTTAATCTGCCTGGAAGTTTCATATCAGCGCACAATCCGCTGCAGAGTGAAAATCTCATTCTGGAAATTATTACATTGTCAGCAGAATGACAGTAGAACAGAATTTATTTACTAAGACCAGGGCTTTCACTAAAATATTTACATTTAAAAGGCAAGGCAACCGGTATGACAACTACCCATCAATAATACATCCTCCAATTTATACATGTGATTATTAAAAGAGTAATCATTGTACATCATTACTACCCTAAGCAGTGAAATCAATTCTGGAACCTCATCGGTTTTGAGTCGACCGTGATTAAAAAGATTTTTTTGTGTAACAGTTATCGTATCCTCTACATGAAGCCTCTTTATGTCGAACACCTTGGTGGTAACACCCTGTCTTTCAATTTCTCAACCAAATCATTTCTGTTGGAGATATAAAAATTGTGTTCATGAATTAACGTTTTATGTATTAATTGCAACAGAAATATGGAGGAAGATTTACCAGGATTGCATATCCCGTTCACTATAGGATGTATAGAGGGGTCTTGCTTGTGTGTCTTAATTTGCACATGAAGAGCAGGTGCTTTTAGAGTCATTGCTTTCATTCTGTGTTGATTATCTGGGCTAATTATGTTATTGCAGCCTACAAGGCATGTTTTATGCTTCTTCACATAATTGTATGGTGGATCATACTATATTTGTTTGATGTTATTTGCTCCAAAAAACCTTATCGTCTTAGCAATAATTCTTATATATAATGACCACAGTATTACCGTTATCCGTTCGGACTATCATCACTTCACCAGACTTAAGCTTTTTGTTGATAGAACTCATTATTGCATAGTCTTTATTTTTGGACTTAGTTTGGAAGGCTTTCTCTATCAGATTGGTAGCTTTAATGCTATTCTGAGTTTTTCAGTCTTCTTATAGACTGCACTGTCCAAGGCTATTTTTAAGTCAACTACTGACTCTGTGGCTACCCTGTCATTTAATAGTGGCTGAATATTGTGGTTGGTTGGTTTTTTGGGGAAGGAGACCAGACAGCAAGGTCATCGGTCTCATCGGATTAGGGAAGGACGGGGAAGGAAGTCGGCCGTGCCCTTTGATAGGAACCATCCCGGCATTTGCCTGGAGCGATTTAGGGAAATCATGGAAAACCTAAATCAGGATGGCCGGACGCGGGATTGAACAGTCGTCCTCCCGAACGCCTGAATATTGTGATTAATTCCGTTGCTCAATAGTTCTTTCTGCCGCACATTAAATTTGATGTTTATTAAATTTACTTTGTGTTCAGCGAATGGAAGTACTTCATTCTTATTGCGTGTATGACTGTGGGCTGACTGGCAGTAAACTTTCTGAGCTTTCAAATTTTCTGGCAGTGTCCTTGTGTAATCAGCTGACTACTTACCCAAATTGTAACATTTAGAACCCTCAGCATTTCATCTAACTCACTGTCATTAAATAGCTTTGCTATGCCCATATAGGCAACTAAAGCAAAAACTGTAAGCAGATCGTTTTCTTTATAGAGGCATCTGATTTTGTTGTTGGTAAGTATTCTAGCACATTTTTGCATGGATCTGTTAAGATATTGGTTCATAGGTATTTGTGAATATAAATAGGAATGTGATTCTTCAATTTCTCCAGGCATATTTTAAGACAGAAATAAATCTGTTTGTTAAATCTTATGCTTAAAACCCACAGTTTGATTGTAATCAGTTTACTAGTAACGTTATTATAGGTAAACACTCTTAATTTGATTATGTGGCAGTGTACTCTAGTGTGTAATCCATGTTAATACATGTGGCAGCCGTTTCACCGACAAATTAGGGCAGCACTGCCTGTGCTAAATAGCAGATACATAAAGTACTATATGCACATTAATTAATTACTTCTTTTTTTTTTTTAAGTAAAGTTTTCAAGTGAGTACAGGTAACTGTATCAATTTCTTGCAGTATGTTAGAAGTAATGGTAAGGAGGCGAATAATGCGCACCAGATAGGAGAACATTACCTAGCCAACTAACAAGTGAACAGCATGTGTTATGCATGAAAACTTGTAGGTATGATTGAAATGAGTTATTGCTTAATGTACAGATTATGTTACATGGTTTCACAACCTGTAAGTGTGGTCCCATGCCAGCTCTGCTTTTTCAATTAACTCTGATGTGTTTAAGGTAAGGTTTGCCGCGAGTATAAATCTTTTCATGGTTTTCTTTGACACCTTAGTTCTCAATAGCTGAATTGTACCATTCTTTGCCCAGCAGGTACAAACAATGGTCCCCATAGATGTGATGAATACAGATTTTTGCAGTATATGGAAGTAAGGTCCTTAGTAAATCATTCTAATTTCCAGTAAAGCTCTGCAGGACAGGACCATACCCTGAGGAATGCTATTTTCTTTTTCTTACAGGTTTTCTGATGATGTCCCACAAGGGCGAAACCCATCAGTAAAAGTATTGTTCCCTCTGCAACCAAGATTATTTTACTTTCGTAATACTACCCATGGGTGCTGTACCTGATACGCCCAGTCTGAAAATGCATCTTCCCCCCCCCCCCCTCCCTCCCCCCCTCCACACACACACACACACACACACACACACACACACACACACACACACACACACACACCACTAGCGCAATTGTTCACATTACTAATTTCAAATAATAAAAGTTATCGGCTTTTTTTTCCTTTTTGTACAGAATTGGAGGCTCAGATTGAACAGCTGCGAGACACTCAACGGAAGTATTCAAACATCTTGAGACTGTCTCGAGCCCTTGCCAGTCATTTCTATCATGTTGTACAAACTCAGGTAAGAAAACCCATCATTAGTTACTCACAATTTAAAATACGATAACCTCATACTCTATCCCATTTGTCATATCTCAAAAGTGAATGTGTCTGCTATAAGTTTCAGGTTGAGAGGTTTTGTTTTTATTCATCTATATTGATTGCAGTTTCATTTGTTAAATTCTTTTTGTTGCAAGTAAAAAGACAGATTGGAATGGAAAGGTAGCTCAGGTAATAACAGGACCACATTCTGTGAAGGGGGAACCACATACAGCCGGCCGGAGTGGCCGAGCGGTTCTAGGCGCTACAGTCTGAAACCGCGCGACCGCTACGGTCGCAGGTTCGAATCCTGCCTCAGGCATGGATGTGTGTGGTGTCCTTAGGTTAGTTAGGTTTAAGTAGTTCTAAGTTCTAGGGGACTTACGACCTCAGCAGTTGAGTCCCATAGTGCTCAGAGCTATTTGAACCATTTTGAACCACATACAAGACACTTGAGTAATTATTGTGTACTGCTCCAGCATTTGAAATCTTTTCCAAGGCTTGATGGCAGACATTGAACAAATCCACAACCCAACTACTTGGTTCATAACAGGTCAGTATAGACCATGTAAAAGTGTAACAGCAATCCTCAGGGAACTTACATGGGAATCTTAAGAAGGATGGGACTATGTTCTCGAAAAATGCTGTTTGGTAAAGTTTGAGAATCAGTACTGGAAAGAAGACTGTAGGACAGTTCTTGTACCTCCATTGTGTATCTTGCATAGGGATTGTGAGAATATGAGAGTAAGGTGCGCACCAAGGTGTATAGATCTTTTTTCCCCTTGACTCCATATGCAGTTGAAGTAGGATAGAAAATGACGAATACTGATATGAAATTTCTTGTCATGCACTGTATTGTAGCATGTGGAGTTACACTTAACAGATGAAGCCAATGATTATAAATAGGTTATTTTTCAGTAATAGATGGCAAGATATGAGCCTGAGTCAGAATATAGCCTTGATTTAGCTGTAAAAATCAGCATCTTGAAGTGGAAAGTTTAAGTTCACTTTTACATAAAAGATATGGGTAGTCTTCCATTGTAGGTTCCAGGAAGTGTGATGTGATGGTAAATTCAATATTGGCAACTGTAGCAATATTGCAACTCCACTTTGAGGAGTACATGAGGCAGGAGAGACATAGTGCAATTGACTTTAGTTTTAAGTGTGAGCAATTAGCAGACATACATCTGAGGATGAAGACTAAATACAGGGTTTCCTGTTTGTCACCTCAGTATGAGTATGAATCACTCTCATTGCTCAAAATTTTTATGTTAACATCCATTGATACATTGTTCTCTATATGCCTATACACTGCTGCTGCTGCTGCTGCTACTACTACTACTACTACTACTACTACTATGACTACAAAATTTTGCTTCATTAAATTGAGTGATAAGTGAGAGGCTAATCAGGTAACATATAGTGAAATTGATACAGAATTGAAAATTAGTCATGTGTCTATGGACTTTGTCTTTAATGATTTGCTAGATGGCCATAAAGTTTCTACGTGGCAGAGACCAAAACATCTTACCTCTCAGTTAACGGGATGTCATATGGATGCCTTTGAAATTTAGCTGCAAGTTTTGGAGACTGCAGGACTTCGTTTCTTTAAATGTATTGGTGCTGTTGATGGCTATTGGGCACACTACATTAACCAGCACCCAAACAAACAAATAAGGAGCTAAACGTTTGTCTTTGGTAAACCCCAAGAAACCCTGTAAACTGTTGATTGTGCCCTTTTGCCACTGCACGGATGTAGTCCTGCACCATTGTATGCCTAGAGAACATACAGTAAAAAGTGAATCATATTGTGATTTACTGATGGCAACTTCAAACATGCAATCAGGTCAAAACATTTCAGTTTGCTGGACACAGCTATATAATTACGTCTCTCCTAAAAGTCTTCTGGTACATTTTCTCTGGTGCTTCGGCAGATATTTGCAATTTTGTTTTTGCAGTGTGTAATAGGAGTCAGCCCAAACAAATACTGCTCATCACATCTTTCATCCAAAACCCTGCATCGATGGAAAGCGTCGGTTTGTTTCCCCATTACAAACAAAATGATCTTTAAAGTGGAATTTTATTTGTCCATTTGACAGAGCGGTCCCCAATTAGTCTGATGCAATACTCTTTTTACCAGTGTATGTTAACAGGAACAGTAAAATATAAGGAATAATGAGTACTCCAGCAGTGACATACCACCTTCGCCTGCGCAGAATGCTAAATCGTGCAAAAGTGCAATAGTGCTGATTATTCTTTGTGTTTCACTGTTCCTGTTAATACATATCAGTGAAATGAATATCGCAATAGATTAATCTGGTAGTGCTCTATTGAACTGGCATATAAATTTCCAATTTCAAAATTGTTTTGTTTGAAACAGGAAACAAACTACTATATTGTGTCAATGCTGGCTTTCGTAAGAAAGAGGTGATGAGGAAAATTGTTTGGGATGACACCAGCTACATATTGCAAGAACCAAATTGCAAATATCCCCCTGAAATACCAGAGAAAATGTACGTGACAACTCTTAGGAAAGACACGCTGTATATATTTTTTCCTCTCATGTGGCACTGAGATATCAGTAAAATAGTAAGAGACTTGGGTCGACGGCATTAGAGGCAGTGGTGAATACATTTATCAAATTTGTCATAAATATTTCATGAAGAAAGCATTTATTCAATTTATATTGTGACTCTGATTCATATTTTCTTATATGGAATTGACATAAGAGAGATTCAATCTTAAACATCACGCGTGACATTCTCCCACCTAAAGTATCTCAGCTCTTGTTGATAAACACCTCCAACCAGTTTCACACAGATGTGCTTTCCATATGGATGACATGAACCATTTCCTTTTTCAACCATCAACTATCCCCACGCTCTTACCACCCGGATTGCTACTCGTCATTGTTTGCACCACCTTCCTACACACATCATCTCCCACGCCCTTGGTCTGGCCACTGTCAAACACTACCTCCCAGCGCTACCTTCTGACTCTAAAACCACCATCTTAATCTTTATACGTCTAAACTACCTTTATCCACACACATAACTATTTGTTCATTGTGGGGAAGATATACAAACAAACCAGCAGCACGGCCTTGAACACCTACATGGCACCCATCTGTGCCAATCAGTTTATGGGCCATTTAGAGGAAACCTTCCTAGTCTCCCAAAAACCTTGTCTGTTTCAGGGTCATTGGCAATATCTTCACAATTTGGACATGTAATCATTCCACCACAGCTCCAACACCTACTTTCCCATGTGTATCTACCTCAGTGCAGTGCACAACTTTCCTGGACATTGAACTCCCCCTCTGATGGATTTAATCAAACCTCCATTTTTGTAAAGCAAACACTACAACATTGCAGTTTTAGGTTTAGGATGTTTGAACTATGGTTTTGGGGTAAAGTTGGGGATGAACAACCTCGTTTGACACTGCCAAAACTGGCAAGCATTTGCTCAGTAGCCAGCACTGACTGATAAGCGTACTCCACTTTGCTTTGTGTTGTGTGTTGCTCATTGTTTTCTTTTCTACTTTTGAAATGAATGAATGAATGACTAATGCTGGTCCTCCACTGAGTTCAAGTAGGGCTCCCATGACACCAGAAGGGATCAGGAAGCCCAATGACTATGTTTTTGCGGAAACACAAATCTTGGATGTAGACTGCCAACCCTGCGAGAAGGAGATGGGGGTTTAATGCCAGATCTAAAAAACACTTGAGATGTTCATATCGCCACTATAGTGGGTCCTAGCAAGACTAGATTTATTTCTGGAGGAGACCGATCAGGTACTACAACATACATAAAATATTAGATTATTTCATTAAAACTTGAACAAGATAGAATACTTAACTTGGAAACAGCCAGTGTCCACAAGAATGTCACTTATGTATTTGTTACTGCCACTGTACTGTATAACTTATCACTTGACCCCATATGGAATGATAATCTCATCTCAGTGCACGATTTACTATAAACTTCGACACAGTTGTGACTTGTAATACAACTAGTGCTGCTGAATCTGAAGTAAGATGATGCAGTTGTAAATGCTGACTGCAGAATTGCAAAGTGGGCTGAGTGGCATTGTAGTGGCATTGTACTCTGATGTAGGTCACTCTTCAGGCAGTGGCGGTGTATGGAACATCTTGAAGGCAATGTTACATCAGGGAGTGACTGTCCTTACTTGTGGTTCCGCCATGAGACGTTCCAATTTTGTCATGGACCTCGTTCTTCAGACAACACCACACGAGACATGTTTTCCACACTGTTCCTCACCCCTCAGGCAGTTGTACATTCTTGTTTGTTTACTCTCCCAACTGACTGCCATGTTAAATGTTTGTTTTATACCAAGACCACTAACCAGTAACAGTACCTGCATTTTGATAGCTGCCATCCCTTCCCATCCGGAAAGTTACTCCCTTGTACTCTGACTAACTGTAGACAGTGCATCTGCAGTGATGAGAAGTTCCTCCCCAGTATGCTGAAAGTCTTGCTAAGGTCTTCACAGACAGGTCTGCAGCCAGACTTTCCACACCATATCCACCACATGCCCTTATTCTCCTATAACCCCAGCAACCAGTCCACAAAGAAACACTCCTCCTACACCCCCCAAAAAAATCATCCCATTATCACCCCAGACTGAAACAAGTGAACCATATCCTTCACCAGGGCATCTGTTTATCATCATATCCTGAAATGAAGAACGTCCTATCCACAGTCCTTGCCACACTTCTGAAGCGGTATTCTTATGCCCAATCTACAAAATATCCTAGTCCATATTTTATTAGTTGTGTGTACCATAGTTAGATATGCTATCGATATTCCTATATTCAATAAGTACCATATGTCACAGTATGTGCTGCTCAAGCTCTCTCCGGACTTGGAAACAGCCTCCTGTTACGGTTCTAAAATGTAAAGGATCCAATTATGACTGTTTGTCACAATCTTCAAAATAATAGGTGCACCTAAATTACAGAACAGGATTCCTGTGGAGTGGTAACATTTGAGCATCTGTACACTGTTAATGCGCTGAAGGAAGGTGGTCTTTGGGACTCTAGGTAGGGTACAGCATATTCACACAGAGTTGATTTTGGCACAAAAGGGGCAGAATGGAGACACATCTAATTTCCACCAGGGGTGGGTCTTTGGAATATGGCTATTTTGATTAATCGTACATAATCACTGTGTTAGTAATATTGAGAACAAATGTGTCCAAGGTGACTGTGGCATACAAAACTAATAACAGACATCAGTAAAGAGTAATAACAACTGAAAACAAATTCTCGGCAGTTCGGATTGTTAAACAGTGATTAACATTGCCACAGAAAACCATATGTGATGAGGCCCAAATTATATCACAGTATAGTTAACATACTGAACAACCAACTTATGAAATCACTACATCATATGCACAGCACAGAGTATATATTCAGAACTTTCTGGAAGTCTATTGATCAAACCCATAACAGTATCAGCTACTATGATAAACTGACGAATAAGTCAAAATGTCTGACTAGTGCCCTCATTCTGCTCATCTGTGGTATTATTATTGGAGGTAACGTGCAAATTAGAGGTCAGCCAGATTAAATTTAGCAGGCCGTTATTTGACTGACACTGACTGATGCACTCTGGGTGGCTATTCTCAGTACTGTCATACAAGGCTATGAAAAAATGAAGGAGGCACTCATTTGCAAAGAATAGTGAACAGGCTTCCACACTGTCTGTTGTGGTATATTTTACATGTCACATAATGTGACCACCACCTGTGTTCAATGTCAAAATGCAATAACCACTCATAGTGCAGTGCGTATGAAGCATGTCAGCGGGATGCAGAAAACAGTGCAGTTGTTGTTGTAACACGGAAACAATGATTTATATGATGTCCAAAATAGCATGATAATTGGCTTTCGGGTCAAGGAGGGTGGTAGCATTCCCAAAACGGCTATGCTCGTAAACTGTTCGTGTGCCCCCTATGGCTAAAGTATACTGTCTTATTATAAAATGGCACTACCCAGAATCAGTGCTGAGGCAACTGTGGTGCACCACAGGCCATACATGATATGGTTAGATGATGGCTGCAGAAATGTGTTTTGGGTGAATAGACGAGCAACTGTAAAGCAACTGACTGCCCAGATGAACCAAGATGCTACCAACAGTGTCTCTTCAGTGTTTCTACATATCAGCCTCTGCAGCAGATGCTTGATTCTGCACCCATGCTGACTGCTGTTCATCAGTGACAAAGGCTGGAATTTGCATGGGAGTGGTGACAGGTAGCCATTTCAGATGAGTCACACTTTGTGCTCCATCGAACAGAAAGCAAATACCCTGCAACATTCATCAGAAGGGTCCAGGCTACAGGAGGGAGCATTATGGTCTGGAAAATGTTTTTGTGGCATTCCCTGGGTGATATTGTCATTGTAAAAGTCACAGTTGATCAACACAAGTATGTACTTTTGTTTTTTCCTGGCACAATGGCATCTACCAGCAGGACAATGCAACATGTCACAGCTCACAGTGTACGCGCGTGGTTGGAAGAGCACCAGGATTAATTTACTACACACTGCTGGCCACCAAATTTCCTGGATGTAAATGCAATTGAGAATCTGTGGGACCATCTCAATTCATTTGTTTGTGCCATGGATCCTCAACCAAGAAACCAACCAACAGCTGATCATGGCATGGTGTAGGCATGGCTCCACATTCCTGTCTGTACCTTCCAGAACCTCATTGACTCCCTTCCTGCTTTTTTTGCAGTGGTCCTCACAGGAAAAGGTGGTTATTCAGGATTTTATTTGAACTTACTAGAAATATGTAACTGTTTCCATATAAGTATTTTGTTGAAATAAATTCTTTATTCACACCATTTTCTACTTGAGGTATTGTAAAGCACACAGATGAGTTTGGACACATCTCCATAATAGGTACACAAAAAAATTACATACCATGCTAGTTTAACATGGTATGACCATAAGTTGACACTTTCTCAGATATATCTGTGTGAACCAATCTGAGTAGACTTATTGTTTTGAGGTTATGCCAATCCGTGGCTATGCAATGTAAACTTGCATGGCTTGTGATTTCTAGTGTTTACTAGTTGTAAGGAAGTGTCCACTTCCTTCTACTCTGCTTGTCAATAATCTAAAGTAAAAACTGGCCAACAGTATTGAATAGATAGAGTCTGTCTTTCCACCAAAAAGCCTTTGTGGAAGTAGTTATGTCCTGCTTTGAATTTATTTAGACTGTGATGCTCAACAAGATGTAGTAAATTTCTCTTAACTCTTATTGTGCTTTGGAATTCTGTTGCCACTACCACCAAGGATTGCACTGTTGAGAGGATTAATTCTTCCAACAACACTGAACGCATACTTCAGCACAGTTGTAGGTTTTTCGTGACTGGTCTCTCATTATGCTTTTGCCCCCATTATGCTTTTGCCTTTTATTTTTTGGGAGAGTCTGATCATTTGCAATACACTAACAATTTTCTGATATAGCTACAGATATCTGGCTGAACAGTTGTCCAAAACCAGCACTCAGCAAGGTAAACTGAGTGGTGTTCAGCCAAACGGCTGTTAGGGCATGGCATCTAGAGTAAGTGGACTGTACTTTTAAACTACCATAATCCACCACGTTAACAATTCATACATACCAGATTCATCAGGTCAGACAGGATTAGTAACATTTTCCATTGCCATTTGTACACCAGACATGAATTACTTGAGGGAGATCATTTTGCCCATTCACACGATACTAGAAAGAAAGAAAATTTTTTGCTCCTCACCCACCGCCTCAGACTAGATGCCCAGGGACCTCAGTACATGAGAATAAAAATTTGTAATAAATTAAAAGGGAACAAGTTAATGTGGATGAATTTAGGTCCACTTAAAAGAAAGCTATATGAGGCACTGACACGGAAATGTTATTACAAAGTGGATGAATTAATTCAGGACAAATTGGAAATTTGTGACAGATACAATGTGTCACATATTTCAAGAAATATCATTATATGGTTATTATTTATTAGTCTAAAAATCATTGTAACTGTATTATAAATTTTTGACATGTCTCCGGTACGCAAACCAAAGTGGATTGCAAATGTGCATCATAGGATGAATAAAACACAATTCCACATTCATAAGCATATGTGCACCACTGCAAAAATTAAGATATAGACTAAGTACTCAGTGCCTTTCAGTATATCAGGCAGTAATCACAAAATACCACTACATTGGTAGAGGAGGAGGAGGAGGAGGAGGAGGAGGAGGAGGGGGGGGGAGGGAGGGAGAGAGAGAGAGAGAGAGAGAGAGAGAGAGAGAGAGAGAGAGAGAGAGAGAGAGAGAGAGAGAGAGAGATTGGGGGGGGGGGGGGGGGAGGGAGTTGTCACGACAGCTGTAGTTGCTGAACTCAGTAAACTTACAGTTGTGTACTTAGTGCCTAGTTACTTTTGTAAAATAAAATTTGAAATGGAGAGAGTGGGGGGGGGGGGGGGTATCCATACAGGTATGTTGCAAGTACAGTGGCAGTGAATAGTGTGAATTTTAGTTTCTTTGTATTTGTAGGATAATTCCATGTAATATGTAACAGTCACAATTTTTAAGCGATGAATATTGACTGTCACTTGAAGTAAAATGAGTACACTACCTCTCATTCAAGTGTGAGGAAACTAATAAAGCACTAAAAAAAAATATTTCTTTCATATCTTATAATTAGGTATCACAACTTGATGCTGGAGTGTCTATTTATC
Source organism: Schistocerca piceifrons (assembly GCF_021461385.2). Lineage (NCBI taxonomy): Eukaryota > Metazoa > Arthropoda > Insecta > Orthoptera > Acrididae > Schistocerca > Schistocerca piceifrons. The sequence goes on from NC_060149.1 coordinate 368,430,410, forward strand.
CAATATTCATCATAGTTAATGTGATACTTGATGTTCAAGTAATCAGAACATAAAATTTGAAGCGTTTGTAGTGAAAATGTGGTCGCTCACTATTTTACTTTTGATTTATTTTAGGCAATATGTCGCTCTGTACTAAATGTATCTAACCTATTGACATTGTTTTTAAAGTTGGAATGAAAGCCACATCTCACTACAGTGTGGAGAAAATAGAAGTAAAAGATGGCACCATGTGCAAGTAGCCTGCAGCCCAGTCAGAAACAGTTTGTGCAAGTAGACACAGATTTCTCAAATTACTTGTAGCCAATTTAGTGTTAAATAATGGAAAAACTGAAACACACATTATAATTAGGGCAAAGCTTCACAAAAGTTTCTTTGCGACTCTTCTCAGTTGTCATTTATTAAATGAATATGATTCATATTACATAATATGTTAGAGTGAACTTTTAGGTCTGGGCCTAATTCAAAACATTTATATAAACTAAATTTTAATGCAGCCTACTTTTTTATTTGAAGTAATAATTACTTTCAGGTTGAAAACATTAATGAAAACTGAACACTGATACAAACACTGATATTCCTGCAGTGCATCCTACAATGACTATTTCTGATGGAAGTGAAGTTGATTTACTAACGCAAAGCCCCAAAAAAGAAAAATAAAGTACTAAAATAAGTTTGCTGCAAAGACAAAGTTGCTTCATTGTCATCTGAAGCAACAAGCAGTGGCAGCTTGTACCTGTGAACAGTAATGGATTTAAAAGCTTATGTGATAAGTTGTGAGCAGAAGGTTTACCACAGATTGTTTCCTTAGCATTTCCTTTCAAATATGTTTTCATTTAGTTGGTTAGATTACTTCAATTTTGTGAGAATGTCCATTTTCAGGTGAAGAATTAAACAGGTAGCATTTTGCATTTAATTTGTTTCAATATGGTGCCAAGTTCAATACGTGACTTCATACAAGTCAAAGGAGCTGCCTTCTGCTTTCCTTTCTGTATACTCTATATTCTGTGACAACATGATGGTCCATCCTATAATGTCTGTATGTAGCATTATGCTTCTGGGTGCAGGGAAAACATTTAGCATCGAGTCTCATGCTATTTTAGGTACAGTGATGGTATTTAGCTGCTGAGTTCCCTGTAAGTGACATAAAGCAAACACAACAAGTATTACTCCAACAGTTGATAGTGATAGTTGTATGACTATATACATTTTTGTAGGGAAACACACAAGCAGAAACAGTGGCCCAGTGCCGCAGTTACCTCAGCATTGCCAGTTAGTGGTGTAGGCAGTGGCTGGAGCATAGGGCATGGAACAAAGACAGACAGCATATTGGAATCACCATGTAGTACTCTCCGTCTCTTTGTCCACAGATGAATCAGTCAGCTGACTTCTTACTCGCACGTTACAATAAGAGGCAAAGAGAATGTCATCAGCATGTTACACTCTTTGAGTCCTGTCATTAGTGTGTAGACTCATAGTTATGTACCATTGCTCTATACACTCAGTCTGCAGCTATGGTACCTTCTTGCCCTTATTTTTTAAACCATGTTAACAGATTAGGTCTACAGTGTTAAAACTATGGATAAAGGCCATAAGAACAATAACTAAAAACAGTGAAATTAACATAAATAATGAACACACTAGTGTCTCTGTTCATTATTGTATAACAAGAACCAGGATTCACTTACAAGTACCAAGAAAAATTAAACAAAATCCTCAATATTTTCTATTATGGAATCAAAATGCACAATACATTGTCCAGGTAAATGAAAGAGATAATCAAAACAAATAAATACAAAGTAGTGGTTGGAAAAAAGAGTTAAGATTTTTAGACATTTTAAGAAGTTGAACGTGTGTCATTCCACAACATACTTTTAAAGCTCAATGTGTGTTGTTGGAATATTGTGTGCCCAAGAACTGTGATGGAAAATGCTAATTATCTTTCATCATTTTGAAGGTATGGTGATAGTTTTTCAGGCAAGTAAATAGGAACACACAGTGAATGTAATTGAGATGTGGTGACTGTTATGGTGCTGATGTCAGCCGGTGGGATTTGTGTGTAATGTTTGCAGTGATTAGTGATGGGTGAATAAACGTGTAACAGCCGTATTAGTACTAGCTAAACCAAAAAGTAATTATACAATTCTGTATTTCTCAACCTTTTATTGTGTTTTATTGTTGTATTAAGCTGACATCCCTAATGTTATTGTAATGTGATATGTGGATAAACAAACAACTAACGAACCAGCTTAGAGGGTTGGCTCTAGTTGCTACTATTGCCAGCCAGGATCAGTCACTTTCTTGCTGCCAGGCATTAGTAGAGAAAAGTGCCTGTAATTTTGGTTCCAACAGTGACAGCGTGTATATTTTTACCATCATGTTAGTCTCTGTAATACCTGCAACATGACACATCATCAGCGTTGAACATGATGCATTAAACCATGTTAAAGAACATCAGAGCAAGGACCAAGGAAATCCTTGGCACTTTTAATTTGGTGTGTGAATGAAGGCGCTTTCCAACTAAGTGAAATCCACAATACTACATCTACATACATACTCTGCAATCCACCATACGGTGCGTGGCTGAGGGTACCTCGTACCACAACTAGCATCTTCTCTCCCTGTTCCACTCCCAAACAGAACGAGGGAAAAATGACTGCCTATATGCCTCTGTATGAGCCCTAATCTCTCTTATCTTATCTTTGTGGTCTTTCCGCAAAATATAAGTTGGCGGCAGTAAAATTGTACTGCAGTCAGCCTCAAATGGTGGTTCTCTAAATTTCCTCAGTAGCGATTCACAAAAAGAATGCCTCCTTTCCTCCAGAGACTCCCACCCGAGTTCCTGAAGCATTTCCGTAACACTCGCATGATGATCAAACCTACCAGTAACAAATCTAGCAGCCCGCCTCTGAATTGCTTCTATGTCCTTCCTCAATCTGACCTGATAGGGATCCCAAACTCTCGAGCAGTACTCAACAATAGGTCGTATTAGTGTTTTATAAGCAATCTCCTTTACAGATGAACCACATCTTCCCAAAATTCTACCAATGAACCGAAGACGACTATCCGCCTTCCCCACAACTGCCATTACATGCTTGTCCCACTTCATATCACTTTGCAATGTTACTTCCAAATATTTAATCGACGTGACTGTCAAGCGCTACACTACTAATGGAGTATTCAAACATTATGGGATTCTTTTTCCTATTATTCTGCATTAATTTACATTTATCTATATTTAGAGTTAGCTGCCATTCTTTACACCAATCACAAATCCTGTCCAAGTCATCTTGTATCCTCCTACAGTCACTCAACGACGACACCATCCCGTACACCACAACATCATCAGCAAACAGCCGCACATTGCTATCGACCCTATCCAAAAGTTCATTTATGTAGGTAGAAAACAACAGCAGACCTACCACACTTCCCTGGGGCACTCCAGAAGATACTGTCACCTCCGATGAACACTCACCATCGAGGATAACGTACTGGGTTCTCTTCCTTAAGAAGTCTTCGAGCCGCTCACATATTTGGGAACCAATCCCATATGCTCGTACCTTAGTTCGGAGTCTGCAGTGGGGCACCGAGTCAAACGCTTTCCAGAATTCAAGGAATATGGCATACGTCTGATACCCTTCATCCATGGTTTGCAAGATATCATGTGCAAAAAGGGCGAGTTGTGTTTCGCAGGAGCGATGCTTTCTAAAGCCGTGCTGATGCATGGACAGCAACGTCTCTGTCTCTAGGAAATTCATTATATTCGAACTGAGAATATGTTCAAGAATCCTGCAACAAACCGATGCAAAGAATATTGGTCTGTAATTTTGAGGATCCGTCCTTCTATCCTTCTTATATACAGGCGTCACCTGCGCTTTTTTCCAGTCGCTCGGGACTTTACGCTGGGCAGGCGATTCGTGATAAATGAAAGGTAAGTAAGGAACCGATGCAGTAGAGTACTATCTGTAAAACTGAATTGGAATCCCATCTGGACCTGGCGATTTATTTATTTTCAACCCATTCAGCTGCTTCACAATCCCAGGGATGTCTATCACTATGTCCACCATACGGGAATCTGTACGAGACTCAAATGGCGGTATGTTTGTACGATCCTCCTGCGTGAAAGACTTCTCAAATGCTAAATTTAAAATTTCAGCTTTCGTTTTGCTGTCGTCCGTTGCCAGCCCAGACTGATCAGTGAGTGACTGGAGGGAAGCCTTCGACCCGCTTATCGATTTTACATAAGACCAGAATTTCCTTGGGTTTTCAGCAAGATCTTTTGCTAAGGTATGACAGTGGTAGTGGTTGTATGCTTTGCGCATTGCTCTTTTTACAGCAGCACAAATCTCTACTAACTTTTGCCTGTCCTCATCTTCCCGATCTTTCTTGTACTGGGAGTGCAACTGTCTTTGTTTCCTGAGCGTTCTCTGAATTGTGCTGTTAAACCACGGTGGGTCTTTTTCATCAGTAACCCACTTTTTTGACGTATACTTGTCCAATGCGTGATTTACAATGTGTTTAAAATTTGCCCATAATTCTTCCACATCCATCGTACCGGAAGTAAATGAAGTCGATTCATTTACTAAGTGGGGTGCTAACAACTGCTTATCTGCTCTTTCTAGTAAGAATACTCTGCTAGCCTTCTTGACCAACTTTTTAACTTTCGTAACCATAGTCGTAATGACAACATCATGATCACTAATCCCTGTCTCAACACTGACACCGTCGATGAGGTCTGGTCTGTTCGTGGCTACCAGATCTAAAATATTTCCGTTATGCGTTGGCTGTCGATTTAGCTGCTCGAGACATTTTTCGGATAATGTGTTGAAAAGTAATTCACACAATGGCTTGTCTGTACCACCTGTAATGAATCCATAGACATCCCAGTCTATACTAGGTAGGTTGAAGTCACCTCCGACTAATATAGCATGGTCCGGGTACTTCTGTGATACATAGTGTAGACTCCCTTTGAATGATTCTAGAACTGTCACGGTGGAACCTGGTGGCCAGTAATAACACCCAACAATTAACTTTGTTTCTCCTAGCCCTGTTAAACGTGTCCAGATAACTTCACAATAACACTCTACTTCGATCTCAGTAGACACAATATTTTTGTCAACTGCAGTGAAGACACCACCTCCTATGGTGTCTAATCTGTCTTTCCGATACACGTTCCAACCCTCACTAAATAGTTCAGAACTTCCTATCTCAGGGTTCAGCCAGGTATCAGTCCCGAGAATAATTTGCGCGCCACACGCTTCCTGGAGGGCAGTAAATTCAGGAACTTTATTCCGAACACTCTGAAAATTTACTGCTAATATCTTGATAGCTGAAGTGTCTTTACACTGAGCGCATCCTGATTTCCCTGTCTGCATGTCAACTGGTGAGTGTTCATCAGGACACCTCGCACTACTGCCTCTAAAAAACCCCCATGTGCGCGCCACAAGTACTCTGCTACCCGAGTAGCCGCTTCTTTTGTGTAGTGCACCCCTGACCTATCTAGGGGCATCCTACGATTCCCCACCCTATAGTGTAAGTCTAGAAATCTGCAGCCAAGACTATCACAGAGTCGACGAAGCCTGTGGTTGAGACCATCCACTCGGCTCCAAACCAAAGGACCCCGATCCACTCTGCTCTGCTTGCACACCGCATGCGAGGCCAGTGGTCTTCACCAAATCTGCCAGCCGCCTCTACGAACTGAGGATCGCCTCAGAACCCAAGCGACAGGCATCATTGGTGCCAACGTGAGCAACTACTTGCAGACGACTGCATTCCGTACGCTCGATAGCCGCAGGCAAGGCCACCTCCACATCTTGGATGAGGCCCCCCGGCAGACAAACCAAGTGCTCGTTGGAATTCTTTCCAGCCCTGTACGCTATTTCCCTAAAGGGCTCCATCACCTGCCTAACGTTGGAGCTCCCAATAACCAGCAAGCCTTTGCTCCCGTGTGCCTGCTCGGGCTCTGCTGAAGGAGCGGCCACCTGCCCACTGACAGGATGAACGGGCAAGGCCAGCCTCCACATTGACCCTCCACCTCGAGCAACGCGAACGCGTTGCAGTCCGCCACTCACCCTGAGGTGAGGGCGGCCCAACGTGCCGAGTACACTAGAAGGTGCCTCGGCGGCTGAGTCAGCGGACGCAGCAAACGACACCTGGAGTGTCTCAAGCAACGCGCCAGACCCTCTGCCGTCGCTGCACCTCGAGGCAGCAGCCTGAAGGCGGCTGACCATGGCCAACAGCATGCTCAGCTGCTCGCAAACCGCGCGCAGTTCCTCCTGCACCTGCACACAGCACGCACACACCCTATCCATCCTACTGCTAATATCTAGACATATAGAGTTGCGACAAATAAAACAGCAATATGCGACTGCACAGTTGCGTCACCAGCGCCAGATGGAGCTGCAATATATGAACAGTTACTTATGAACTAAGCAATCAAATAACCACGACTTTGCCACTATACAGATATTACAATGCAATCCTACCCCTGTCTTAATACAAATGACAACCGCCTACACGATGTTACACTATACCGTTATTAAAAATTGATACTACCCCTTTCTAACTCGAAAATACGCAAATATCCGAAAAATTTCACCTTGCAAGCACACAAACACACAAAGTAATTTGAATTAAACCTGCGGAACTAATACGAAAAACTGAATATACGACTAGTTTCTGCTACTGCTGCTCGCACACGTCACTCTGCAAGCACAGATGAAATTGCACTGGCCTCTGTCTGCTGTTAACTAACTCTATGAAATAAACTGAAGGCACCAGCTGTCCAAAACAAACAACTGACTAACGACTCCGTGAATTTATACTTTACAGCTATCAGTAAGCAATATTACTCCTCTCAAATACGAGAATACACAAGGATTTTATGTAATTAAATATCCAAGCGCACAAACACTCGGAAAGAAATTAAGAATCAAACTACAAAACAAATATGAAAGCTAAATATATGACTCCCTACTGCACAGCAGCTGCTCACTTTTAATCCTCTTCCCAAAACTCTCGCAGGACTTTGTGATGAGTAGTTATTATAGCGTAACTCTCATTAGCTATGTCAGGAAGAAGTTGGAGTAAATGGTGAGGAACTGTCTTGTCTTAGTTTTGGAATTCAGAGGGTTCCTTAGTAACTTTCAGTGTGTCTTTAGGATATATCATTACACCATTGATAACCACACACTATTAGATGTGGTTGTACTACTGTCTCTTTTATGCAAAGATCACCTGCTAGATGCCTTTTTCAATCTTGAAAAGGCTCGTGATATTTTTTTGTATGCAAGTTATATTTTTTGAATGCGCATCATCCATGGACATCGCCATGAGTAGAGATGCTGAACGAATTTTCTTAACATTATGTAGTTGGTCCTCCCCAAGTGCTATTTGATGTATTGACCAGTAATGTCATGTTAATTCCTTTCACCAAAGTAGTGGTGTCATTTGTTGAAAAAACATTAGGAACCAATTGCACAAGAAAAATTTTATTTCTTTACCAGTTTCAGTCACCTAGTGCCCTTCTTTAGAAGACTGTACAGAAAAATGTACCACAAATAAGTACAAGCTAGATAAGCATATTAGAAAATTTAAAAAGGGAAAGTTTAAAAATTTAAAGGAAAAGAGGTGGTACATTCTTAGAATTATCGCATTATTATCGAGTGTCAAAAATAAGGAAGTGTATGCAGCGTAGTACTGTAGTAATATGTAATACTCTAATAAGATGCTTTGATGCAGAAAGATCTTGTGATTGCTCACATGTGGATCATAGTACATGTACAGATGTGGTATACGGACACCAAACAACAAGTGTAGACATGACGCAAGAACTGAAGCTAATCTATTGATGAAATGCAATATTTTCAGGTTGGTCCCAGAGTGGGGGCTAACTTCATTACCAGGTAGATAGCCATTTATTGTTAAATATACTAAGCCATCTACAACGTGCAGGCAGGGATTCATTTTTGCTATAGGTGGTTAGCCATATATAAGCAATGAGCTGTAGGCATTGTATTCTTATAGTTACAGGTGTTTTACATTATAGTTACTATTAGTGTTTATGGTTAAGTAGCACTTTTAGTAATGTAACATCAGTCAGTCAGTCAAACCTATTGTATTTATTTCGTACAATTTGTATGAATGTCGCTGGGTAGAATAACTTCACAAAGTGCATTTACGACATTTTATACGTTCCTGAACTAGTTATTTCACTACAACAGAAGTATACTACCATGATCACGTTTCTTTTCTATAGTTATTTTGACTCTTCATCTTGGCTACTGATTAGGAATTTATTTCTGTACTTACTCCAGTTATTGCTTCAAGCTCCATTACGCATCTTGCACATTGTTTACACAGATGTGTTTCCTGCAAATATGCTATTGACCTCTCTACATCAGTTCAGCAATGTGTTATAAAGCTTACCATACAATTGGTACGAATGTCGCTAGTTAGAATTGTTTGATGAATCATATTTGTGATCTTGTATATGTTCCAGTACTAGTTGTTTCACTAAAATAGCAGTATACAATTGTGCCCATGCTTGCTTTCTTCTGTAGTCATTTTCTAATCCTTCATATTAGCTACTGACTGAGAATTGTTTCTCCAATTACTCCAGTTACAGCTTATGACCTCCTGATACGCTTCACACTTGGTTTCATTAATATGTAGGATTTTATGGCTCAAATGGCTCTGAGCACTATGGGACTTAACATCTATGGTCATCAGTCCCCTTGGATTTTATGTATAGTTAATATGCTGGTTATGCACACTTACACTTTTGTCTTATATTTTATGCCAACTATAATTGTGTAAGTTATGGTTTTATTACTTTATCTTACTTTTAGCCCCACTGTGAGACTAATCTGAAGGTATGCATGTCATCAGCAGATTAGCTCCAGTTCTCGCATGATGTGTGCACTTGTTGTTTGGTGTCCTTACACCATATTTGTGCATGTACTGAAATCCATATGTAAGCACTCATGCACTCATTTTGCTTTAATGCGTTTCATTATTGTTCATGTGTTCTTATAGAACTACAGTACTATCCTGCACACACCTGCTTATTTTTGACGTTCATAAATAATATCATAATTCTAAGTATGTGCCATCTCTTTAATTTTTTAAACTTTTCTTTCTTAAATTTTCTAGTATTCTTCTCTAGCTTGTACTTATTTGTGGTATATTTTTCTGCACAGTCTTATGAAGAAGGGCACTAGGTGTCTGAAACTGGTAAAGAAGTAAAATTTCTTTTGTACAGCTGATTGTTGATTTTTTGCAACAAGTGTAGTCACAGTTGCTGAAGATGGATAAAGTGTTAAAAGGATTGTGTCACTTAACATATTACCTTTAATGTTAACAGTTGTGATTAATAGTACAATACCCACAGTTAATGTCACAGTTCAGTAGACCTAATTCATAAACAGGTTTTCGGAGCCGTGCTCTTCTGCAAGCACTGCAGTGATAATACACTAGTTTCTGTTGATAGAGGGGAAGTTGAGAGGTTGTAAGTTTTAAAATGAGATATCTGTACTGTTCACCCTTCTTTTATATTCATTGAGCAATTTGGAAACAATGAGAAAACATTAAAGACTGTAAAGTTTTGGATAGATTTCTGGATATCACATTCAACTATAGGCTTACCTGTTTTACCATATCTGAGGAACCTAACAGCCAAACTCCCTCAAAATGATGAAATTAAAAATTTTAAAAGTTGGTCACAGGTCATGGGATGCAGATTGAACCTGACTGCTATAAATTTACACTCCATTCATCCAATCCCTTCTTGACTATATAGGTTTTCACTTTGTGAACCTAGGTTGGACATGAGTGCTCAAAATAATAATTGTTTCCAGCCTCTGTGCTGAGTTTTGTGACTTATTACATAACATGAGGTGACAAGTGTTTATGGAGCAAATTGTACATTAGTGAGTTCCATGTCACAGTCATATATACTATCTGATCAAAAGTATCCTTACACCCCTATGTAATTCAAAAGTGACCACTAGTCTTCATGAGAGTTGGAACAACTGATATAAAAGGAGGTGGGAAGCATTGTGTTGTTCATAGAGAATCAGTAACAGCAAAATGGGCTGTTCAGGACAGCTCAGTACTTCAAACATGTAGTCATTGGATTTCATCTGAGCAATAGATCCTTCTGAAGGTGCCCAAGTTGACTGTTGGTGATGTCATTATGAAGTGGAAATGCAAAGGAACAACCACAGTTAAACAAAGACCAGGCAGACCTCATGTACTAACACACAGGGATCGCCAAGCATGGTGAAGTGGTAATTGTAAAAAATCTCATGAAATCAGCAGAAGGAATCACTCATGAGTTCCAAAGTGTTACCAGCAGTCCAGCTAGAACAATGACTGTGCATAGGGGGGTTACAATTGTCAAGCAGTTTCTCATAAGCCACACATTTCTGCAATCAGAACCAAGCGATGCTTGAGGAAGAATAAAAAGCAATTCCACTGGACAGCAGATGACTAGAAATGAGTGATTGGAGTAATTAATTGTGCTATACCCTCTCATAATCCAATGGGAAGGTTTGGGTGTGGTGAATGCATGGATAATGATTTCCCATATGACCATTCCACAAGTGTATCGTGAATAAAACATAAAATCTCTGACATCTCTGTAGCTGAGAAAAGATCCTGCAAAAATGGGACCACCAGCGACTGAAAAGTGTCGTTCAACATGACACAAGTGCAGCCCGTCCACAAATTGCTGCAGATTTTAATGCTGGACTATCAGCAAGTGTCACCGTATGATCCATTCAACGAAACATCAGCAGCATGGGCTTTCAGAGCTGAAGGCCCATTTGTGTACCCTTGATGACTGCATGACACAAATGTCAATACCGACATTGTATTGTTGATGACTGGAAACATGTTGCCTGGTCAGACAAGTCTCGTTTCAAATTGTATCAAGTAGTTTGACATGTACGGGTATGGCAACAGCTTCATGAATCCATGGACCCTGCATCTCAGCAGGCGACTGTTCAAGCTGGTGGAGGCTCTGTAATGGTGTGGGGCCTGTGCAGTTGGAGTGATATGGGACCCCTGATACGTCTAGATATGACTCTGACAGGTGACAAGTATGTAAGCATCCTGTCTGATCACCTGCATCCATTCATGTCCATTGTGCATTCCGACAGACTTGGGCAGTTCCAACAGGACAATGTGACAATCCACGCATGCAGAATTGCTATAGAGTGGCTCCAGGAAAACTCTTCTGAGTTTAAACACTTCCGCCGGCCACCAAACTCTCCAGACATGAACATTATTGAGCATATCTGGGATGCCTTGCAGTGTGCTGTTCAGAAGAGAACTCCACCCCTTCGTACTCTTACAGATTTATGGACAGCCTTGTGGGATTCGTGGTGTCAATTCCCTCCAGCACTGCTTCAGACATTAGTCGAGTCTGTATCATGTTATGTTGTGGCACTTCTGCGTGTTCACGATTGCCCTACATGGTATTAGGCAGGTGTCCCAATTTCTTTGGCTCTTCAGTGCAGTAGAGTAACAGTTTGGAGATGATAACGGATTATATCAGCATGACAATGACCTTGTCATGAAGCAGAATCTGTAAGGCAATAGTTTGTGGATAATATCATTTATGAAATGACCTGGTCTGCCCAGAGTCACAATCTGCACCTGATGCAACATCTTTGGAATGAGTTAGAACATCAACTTCACTCCGGACCCGTGTTCACAATCACTACCTTCTATGGTTTCGGCTCTTGAGAAAGAATGGGCAGCCATTTGTCCACAGATGTTAACATCTCATTGCAACTGTCCCTGGCAGAGTTCAGGCTGGCATAAAGGTCAAGAGTGCACACACACATTAATGTCAACTGGTAGGTGTCTGGATACATTTGATCAGATAGTACATGTGCTGTACCATTGCGTGCTCCACCATAGAATTACTTTTCCAAAAACTGTCTGTAAGCAACAGATACACTATTGATTTGTGCTCAAAAAATTGCTATCTAGAAATGTGTATAGCTAAATTAGGGTGGCTTTTTTTTATTTATTTATTTTTTTTTAATGCAGATGAAACCAATGTTTGTGTAATTAGTGGGCCCAAAACTAGTTTAAATTTTACATAAAAATATACAGTGTTGTGATTGATTGCCAGATAACATTTTAGATACACATCACAATTTTAAAGTACTTCGTGTAAATTAAGGGGGACTTTCTTGACTGTTCAACCATTCTTCAGTGACCCTATGGCCAGAATTTCCTACTGGATCAAATGTACAGTGTTCACTGCAGAGTTAAAGGCGTCAAGACAATCAAGAAGCAAATGAGGTTTGATCACTGGAGGAATATTCAAATCTGGCCATGTTCCTTTAGCACTTTTGAAGCACTTAAGAAAATGTGCGCAATGTGGAACTGATTTAGTACATGCAGGACTGCAATGACTGCATCTTAAATAGTGCCTTACTCTTGATACTTGTGCAGACACTTTTGCGTGTACATATGCTACTAGATGTTAAGGTAGTTCAGTGTATTGGTACTGATTGCACACTTGTACTTAGCCTCTGAGCAGAGGGTGCTGGGAGCAGAAGCTTCTGATCGCCTCATTGCACATTGCCTACTGAGAAAAGCCCTTCCTGCTTGCCCCAGCACAGCCAGTTTACAGCATATATAAGAAACGATCATGGAATGGATTAATGCATCACAGAAGTGATGTGAAAGTTTATGGCGAGTTGCTAGAGGGGCAAGGTACAGTCGTTTCACTCGTATTAGTAAATAATATTAATGATCATTACACACAACATAAACTTTCTGGAGAAGCACGAAGTCAGAGGGATCAAGTAAAAATATGCGACCAGTATGGAACTCAGTGATGATTCACCACTGTACAATAAGCTACAAATATCCTACTGCAGTGGATGTCCCTCCCAAGCCTTCATCCCTCTCATCATTCCCACTCAAATGCAAGAGTTTTTTAAATAAGAAATCAAAAGCACTGCCAGAGTTGTTGCCTGATTTTTTTAATGAATGACTGCAATCTTACAGCTTAATAGTTTGTAAGGAAGACATTATTTATTTTGTAATACTGTAGTAATAGATGGTATTTTCATTTCTTCTCATTGTTACAGCATGCACTTGGTGAGGCATTCTCAGACTTAGCACAGAAGTCACCAGAGCTGCAGGAAGAGTTTCTGTACAATGCAGAAACACAACGTAGCCTTACCAAGAATGGAGAAACCCTACTTGGGGCTCTGAACTTTTTTGTTTCATCAGTGAACACCTTGTGCAATAAGACTATTGAAGATACCCTTCTGACTATTAGACAGTATGAAACAGCCAGGTATTATCAACATTTGATTCATAGTATCATCAGTGCAGAGTACAACACTGGTAGAGCAATTGTAATATTTACTAGCATGTTACCATATAGTTTTAATTTTCTTTGTAAATTTGCTGTACATGCTGATACATTCTACTACAGTGAGGACTGTTCTGATAAATGGAATAGGAGTTTTTGTTCTGCTTTAACCCTGGCATAGATTAGTTTTATTTACTGTACATCTTCAAAAGCAGACAGTGTTTGCCTGTTCTAAATACTACCCACCCTTTTTAAAATCCCAGCATGAATAGATGCTTGCTATGTGGACCAGTTAGACCTCTTTGTTTCATAATTAGATTCATTCCATTGTGTGGGTGTTAGGCTGGCCATGAGCATTCAGAGCCTGTTCAAAACCCTCTTGGCTGAGGTTGGTGACTTAAAGCTTATCACCAGGTTTCAAGTCATAATGGTGCATTCTGTGTATAAAATTTATGCCACATCACAGGCATACAAATACTTTATTGTTGTGTACTCTGGAAAGAGTCTTGTAAATAACTGTGCATGAGCAACAAAGGTTTTAGAATTTATTTGCAAAGACTTATGTTGTAGAAGGGATGTAGCTAAAATTAAAGCTTATAACTGAGGGTGGAAATCATCAAATACAAACTTTTTATTTGTTTGTTAATTTTATAATGAAGATCCAAAATTAATTTAAATTTGACAAAACTGGAAACAATCCAATATTTAATTCAGTTTTGTATAACATTTGAAATAATCACCACAAGTTTTAAAGCTGAGGTTAATTGTATTTCTTTCTTTCTTTTTCAGAATAGAATATGATGCATACAGGACTGATTTGGAGTTGTTGGCTCAAGCTCCAAGAACAGATGCAAATACAGCAAGATTGGAAGAGGCGCAACATAATTATGAACTTCACAAAGCACATTTTGAAAAGTTAGGCTCAGATGTATCTGTAAAACTGAAATTTTTGGATGAGAATAGAGTGAGTATCTGGAAGTTCTCTTTTCTTTATACCCCTTTTAAATAAAGCTGTTCTTAATTCAAAGGTAAATTTGAACACCACAGTGCTTTCCTAGACATGGTCATATTGTAGGTGGTATGTTCTTGTCTTCCAATGACCTTAGAATTTACTTATCGAGGCAAGTTATGAAGGGACCAAACCATAATGCAACTTGAAAATTTTTCACACATGCCAAATATTTCCAGAGGTGAAAAAGGTAGTTTAGTGTCCATGCCAGCAGACATCACGAAGGAGGCAGATGAGCTGGCATGGGTAGCCCTGTAGGATAGTGCAGAAACCTGCCATGAAGGGCACAAGCGACATGAAGTATGTGCCGACCTGCTTGCAGAAGTGTTTACCTGCAGGCGGCAGTAGATCGAGCAGGCCAGTGCTTATTCAGAGCTTGACCACCATGGACCTCACCCATAACATGCTGTGTATTGTGCTGAGTGTGTACTCATCAACCATCCATGCCAGCCATGTGTTGTGTTCTTCCATGCTCATCTACATGTGAATTCAGACTCCCTGCTTCCTGTTCATCTAATTGCATGGTGACTTCATTTCCCTCACATGGGGTTCTGTTCTCTGGCTATTGTCAAGCCACCACGGACCTGTGAAGTATCTTTTTTGGGTTAAGAATTCGTATTATGCTCAGTTCATTCCCCAGGCCACGCACATCTGCCAGCTTCGTCAGAAGGGCATTAAGTTTGTCTGGCCTCTTGTTTGTCAGTGGTCTTCTCAGTCTGTCAACCATTGTTTCTGGTCTGCTCCCTGTCTGGCTCCCTTCACACTGGGTAAACTTGTGACCCTAGCCTGTGACATGTCCCAGAATGGCATTGGTTCCGTCCTGTCCCATCACAGCTAAGATGGCACTGAATGGACCATTGCTTATGCGTCAAAGGCGCTTTCCACTGTGCAGCAGAATTATTCACAGGTGGACAGAGAGGTGCTAGCTATTTTTTGGGGGGTAAAAAACTTCCATGTCTTCCTGTTTGGGGCAAGGCTCCTCCTCATTACTGACTACAGGCTGTTGGTTTTCTTGTTTGACCATTGTTCCCAGCTACTGAATAGGGCTGCCTACCAGTTGCAGCAGTGGGCCCTCTTTCTCAGTAACTGTTGTTATTCCACCTAGCATGTCACTGCTGGTACACTATCGCAGCTACAGGTTGGGCCTGATCCAGACACCCTGAGTACTCACATCCCACTTACAAGTACGAGCTTGGCCACCATGGGTCCCCATCCCTTGCAGCGCTACGTCCCCTTCCCATGCTGCAACTCTACCCTTCTACTGTTCTTTTTTCCTTTTCTGTCTGTGCATTGGATGGTCTTCTTGGTGCCAGTTGTGCTTGGATCTTCCTTGTGATTTTGGACACTTCCATTCAAGCATTCTACAACTTCTCATTTTTAACCATTTAGGCCCCTTACTGCACTTGATTTGCTACTCTACCAAATTTTACAGAAATGCAGATCACGCAGGGAAGGTCGCCCAGCATGGCATATATTCCACCTTCTGTGCCTTTCTCTCTTTGCACCCTTCCTTTCGTGCAGGGATACTGTGCCCTAAACCCAGAACGGTAGTCATTCTGTCGTTGGTTGGTTGAGGGGGTGTCATAAAGTACCTAAGCACCTGCACGGCTGTAGCCCCCTGACTTGACTGTGCAGAGATCACACTATTTGTGCCTGAGATGGAAACTCCCCGCACAATCCAAGGAGTATGTGCGCATCATGGCTGGGGCATGCGGACTCTGGGCAACATTTTACCGGACAGGTAACCATTCCTCTCGCTGGGTGGTGGCCAAGGGGAGAGCCCCCCTTCAGAGTGGGTGGTACCATGGTGGAAGATAATGCACATGAAGTGAATTAAACTTTATCGTACTGGCAGCCACAAGGCCCCAGCAGTCTCTTCAGATCAGAAAGATTATTATAATAGAGAGAAATACAACTGCATGATGCTTCCTTCCCTGGCTATGTCATGGGGAAGAGGACAAGCCAAATGCCAGGGAGTGAAATACTTCACTCTATACTTGGTCTTTAATCGGACTGATGGGGATACTTTTACTGCAGTGAAACCCCCTTTTTTTTAGGGGGGGGGGGGGCAAATTTGAGGAAGTTGTCTGCAGAAAATGCGAAATGGTTCATTATTAATTAAAACTTCCTCTGCTGCGCAATCTACACCTCTTCAGGCATGTGATCAACTAGGCGGCATATCTGAGACCATTGCCCCACACAAAACTTTGAACGTGGTCCAAGGGACCGTCTTACACAGAGATCTTATGCTCCCAACAGATGAGGAGCTCCAGACTAATCTCAAGTCGTGAGGCGAACATTTTATCATGCATGTACAAAAAGAGCCCGATGATAATTGGGATACAGGCACTTTACCTTGGCCTTTAAAGGGAATGTCCTTCCGGAGAATCCCCTCACTGGGTGTACAGGTGTGACGTGAAATCATATGTCCCACTGGCTATGAGGTGCTTCACCTGTTTACACTTTGGGGATATGTCATTCTGCTGTATGGTGGACCCAAAATACTGCGTGTAGCAACTGTGGACGATCACTCCACAAAGGTAGGCTTCATGAATATCCACCTTCATGTGTCAGCTGCTTGGAACATCACCATTCATGTTTGAAATCTTTTAAGGAAGAAGATGCAGGAATACAGATTTGTTGACCATCTGTCGTATACTGAGGCACTGAAGGAATATGAACACTTACATCCTGTGGATCAGACTATCAATTACATTAACAACATGACCATCACTCCTCCTACCTCACCCTTCTCTAAGTCAGATTGACCACCACTCTCCTCTCCGATGGTTATTGCGATACCTCTTTGGGAACTGCTGCTGGCACCTGGCTGGAGAGGTGTTCTCCTTCTTCAGTGTCAACTGGTGATAGGGCTCCCGTTCGGTATCCCTCTCACCAACAACCCCTGACCAGAGGCTCGACTGCAAACATTGAGTGAATAAACCACAGCCTGGGGGTTCCAGGGCTGTCCACTCTTCATCTGTCCTTGCTCTCAATATGGATAGCCCCTTAAGTGAACCCTGCCTACCAAAGGCTACAAAGGAGAAGCTGAAGAAGAAGAAGAAGAAGAAGAAAATTTGTGACCAGGTTCCTTCCTCTAGTCCCCATGGATGTGCCTGATCACCCCACGCAGTTGGATTCGGAGCCAAAGTTTGTTGATGTGGTTCCATTCCCACAGCTAACAGGCAGTGTTCCTGCAGTGTAACTGTCCTCATGGCCTCTTCATGCCTAACCCAGCCAATGCAATGTAATTGTTATGGGTACTACAATCACCTGCCAGATGTGGTTTGTATTGCTCTCTGAATTGCGCTTCACTGATGACCATTCTCCAACATTCTGTGGTTGTCGTGTGTTCCGTTGGAACTGCTGATCCCATTAGGCCATCGGGTTGGGGGGGGGGGGGGGAGTGTTTTTGTATTGGTTCATATACACTCCTGGAAATGGAAAAAAGAACACATTGACACCGGTGTGTCAGACCCACCATACTTGCTCCGGACACTGCGAGAGGGCTGTACAAGCAATGATCACACGCACGGCACAGCGGACACACCAGGAACCGCGGTGTTGGCCGTCGAATGGCGCTAGCTGCGCAGCATTTGTGCACCGCCGCCGTCAGTGTCAGCCAGTTTGCCGTGGCATACGGAGCTCCATCGCAGTCTTTAACACTGGTAGCATGCCGCGACAGCGTGGACGTGAACCATATGTGCAGTTGATGGACTTTGAACGAGGGCGTATAGTGGGCATGCGGGAGGCCAGGTGGACGTACCGCCGAATTGCTCAACACGTGGGGCGTGAGGTCTCCACAGTACATCGATGTTGTCGCCAGTGGTCGGCGGAAGGTGCACGTGCCCGTCGACCTGGGACCGGACCGCAGCGACGCACGGATGCACGCCAAGACCGTAGGATCCTACGCAGTGCCGTAGGGGGCCGCACCGCCACTTCCCAGCAAATTAGGGACACTGTTGCTCCTGGGGTATCAGCGAGGACCATTCGCAACCGTCTCCATGAAGCTGGGCTACGGTTCCGCACACCGTTAGGCCATCTTCCGCTCACGCCCCAACATCGTGCAGCCCGCCTCCAGTGGTGTCGCGACAGGCGTGAATGGAGGGACGAATGGAGACGTGTCGTCTTCAGCGATGAGAGTCGCTTCTGCCTTGGTGCCAATGATGGTCGTATGCGTGTTTGGCGCCGTGCAGGTGAGCGCCACAATCAGGACTGCATACGACCGAGGCACACAGGGCCAACACCCGGCATCATGGTGTGGGGAGCGATCTCCTACACTGGCCGTACACCACTGGTGATCATCGAGGGGACACTGAATAGTGCACGGTACATCCAAACCGTCATCGAACCCATTGTTCTACCATTCCTAGACCGGCAAGGGAACTTGCTGTTCCAACAGGACAATGCACGTCCGCATGTATCCCGTGCCACCCAACGTGCTCTAGAAGGTGTAAGTCAACTACCCTGGCCAGCAAGATCTCCGGATCTGTCCCCCATTGAGCATGTTTGGGACTGGATGAAGCGTCGTCTCACGCGGTCTGCACGTCCAGCACGAACGCTGGTCCAACTGAGGCGCCAGGTGGAAATGGCATGGCAAGCCGTTCCACAGGACTACATCCAGCATCTCTACGATCGTCTCCATGGGAGAATAGCAGCCTGCATTGCTGCGAAAGGTGGATATACACTGTACTAGTGCCGACATTGTGCATGCTCTGTTGCCTGTGTCTATGTGCCTGTGGTTCTGTCAGTGTGATCATGTGATGTATCTGACCCCAGGAATGTGTCAATAAAGTTTCCCCTTCCTGTGACAATGAATTCACGGTGTTCTTATTTCAATTTCCAGGAGTGTAGATATCTTCAAACAATGCATTCCCCTTGTTGGAGGCAATAGCAGTGCAAGTATTAAATGACCTCAGTGATTGCCATTTGCATTGTTAACCTACCTCCAGGCAGGCCAGTCTGAAGGGGGACAATTCCCACTTCAGCAAGGAGACTGTCTTCCCTCTCTTCTCCTGCTTGGTGACATCTCCTTGACCAGCATCTCTCAGACCATGATCTGTGCTGCCTCAATGATGATTCTCCCGCTCCCTTCAGTGCTGCCCACGGCACATTTTTCATTGTCGATATAACAATCTTTACCCCTAATCTTGTGGATTCGCAACAGTAATCACTACATGATGACCTTTGTGCCAGTGACCAATTTACAGTGATCCTATCTTTGCCTTGTCACTGCCAGTCAGACCAGGTACCACATTGCTTACTTCAAAGAGTCAAGTGGCCTTTGTATGCCTCTGCTATTACATTCACCTCCTCTCTGTTGGATTGTATTGATGAGGTTGTATAAGGTGTCTCGGACACAATCATCCATGCCGCTGGAACTGCTGTTCCCCTTTGTACAGATCCCTCTCCCCCCTCTGTCCTGGTCTTTCTACAGATCCTCCCTCTTCAGCCCGCCCTCCCCCTCCCTGTCCCCCTACCATCGGCTGGTGCCTTGTTGGACCAAAACATTGCAATAGTTATTTGGGGTCACTGACCAACGATTCAAATAACATCCTTGGCGGACAAACCTTACCATTCAAACAACTTCATCCTATGGCTCACTGTTTAATGAAATGCAGTAAGACGGAGTGCTGGGATCACCGTGTCTCCTCCCTGGGGACCTATGCCTCTTTATCTCAGGTGTGGGACAAGCCCCGTGGTCTTACAGGTCACAAGCCTTCAACAGCTGTTCCAGGTTTTGTCATACAGGGTAGTCTTTGTACAGATTCATCCGCTCTTGGAGAAGACCGGCATTGTCATCTTCTTGCTCACCAGCTACCTTTCTACTGCAGAAGCTAAAAGTTGAAGACATCCCCTTATGCTTCATTCACCACCAAGCTGAATCCTATAATGAACCCTTCACAGACTGGGAGCTAGTTCAGGCCCTTGCCGTGTTCGACAACACAGCTCCAGGCTCTGATTCCATTCACAGTCAGATGACCCAACACTTCAAATGTTCCCCAAATGCCACATCTCCTCATGGCTTTGAGCCATCTTTGTCTCCAAAGTGCGTTCTTTTTGCAGTGACGAGGTAGCATAGTTGTCCCATTTCTTAAGCCAGGCAAAAAACCAAAGTCTCTTGATAGTTACTGGCCAATTTGCCTGACCAATGTGTTCTGTAAGCTGCTGAAAGGATGGTGGCCCCTAAATTATGCTGGGCTCTTGAATCTTGGGGCCTTTTAAGCCCTTATCAGTGTGGTTTCCAGGTGGGACGTTCTGCACCCAACCATCTGCTTGGAAACAGCAATCTGATAGGCTTTTTCTAAATGTCAACACCTTATCTCAGTCTATTTTACCTGCATAGGGCATATGGCGCTGCTTGGTGTCATCACATTTCACTCCTCCTCAATGACTGCGGCTTTTGAGGCCCCCTATCTATTTTTGTCAGTCAGTTTTTATCCCACCAGTTGTTCTGGGTAAGAGTTGGCACTTCAGCCATCTCCCCATGTGTCCAAGAGAACTCTTGTTGAGTGCTACTCTTTTCTTCATTGATGTTATGAGTTAGTGACCTCTGTTGAGCCACTAGTCATCCTTGAATTGTGTGTTCACAATTTTCGCATTTGGTACAGCTCCCAGTCAGAAGCCTCTGCTGAACACCAGGTCCGAGGTGCCATACAGCAGGCATCTGCATGGGCTCTTTCCCATGGTTTCCTACAAAAACATGTGTCATGCATTTCTGCCATTGTACCACAGTCCATCCTGACCTGGAACTCTATTTTAGGTACTCGACACCTTTTCGTTGTAGCACAGTCCCATTTCTTTTTGATAAAAAACTGACCTGGCTGCCCCATCGTCGCTACCTGAAGACTAGCCGCATGCAGCATCTTAAAACGCTCAGCTTCTTTGCCCATACATCTTGGGGCATGGATTGTGCTACTCTTATCCATATTTACTGGGTCCTGATTTCGTCTCAACTGGAATATGGTTTCCAGGTTTATGGCTAAGCAGCTTCTTCAGCTTTGAAGCTGTTAGACCCAGTCCACCACCGTGTCATGGATCAGGCCAACAGTGCCTTTTGGACTAGTCCCATAGACAGTCTTCTTGCCGAAGTGGGGATCTTCCCCCTTCAGATTTGACAGTACCAGATCTTGTTCTCCTACGCAATCATCGTTTACGTATCCCGTCTACGTAAAGGGGTGCCGTCGTCCTGATTCCTCCCATCTGGTGGATTATCGGTTGAAATGCAGCTCTGTTTCCTCTGCCAAGTTTTCTAACTCCCCTCCCTGGACTGTGCTCCTAGTGTATTCTCGTACACTCCCCCTTCAGTGGAGCCCAGGCCACAGATCAGGATAGATCTCTTCCAACGCCCAAAAATCTCATTGGCCCCCATAACCTTGCAGCTGCAGTTATGTCTAGTTCTTCAAGAATTTCAGTGTTCTGCTGCCTTTTACACAGATGGCTCTAGATCTGTGGGTCAGACGGGATGTGCTTTTACATCCTCTGCTGGTATGGAATGGCATTCACTGCTGGGAACATAAAGTGTGTTTACTGTGGATCTGACAGTTGTTGACAAAGCCCTCTATTTTATTAAACAGGCCTCAGTTGACCCTGTTTTAATATGTACTGACTCAATGAGCAGTCTGCGGGCTATTGACTGATGCTATTCTGTGCACCGTTTGGTCTCGTGTATTCATGACCATCTCATTGACCTTTATTGTACTGCCTGCTGAGTTGTCTTTCTCTGCATCCCAAGTCATGTGGGTATCCTGGGGAATGAACTGGCTGACCATTTGACAAGAGGAGCACTTACTCACTTCCTGTTCGCTTTATCAGTCCCAGGTGCAGGTTTGCGGGTACACTTAAGATTTTTCGCTCGCCCAGAAATGGAACAACATCTGGTGGGCTACTGCCCCATCTAATAAACTCTGTGGAATCGGGGCAACTACTGCAACATGGGGGCTTTTCTTTTCTCCTCTCGGAATAAATCCACAGTCCTTTGTCGTCTCCGCATTGGGCATACCAGGTTAATCCATAGTTTTCTGTTGTGTAACGAATCATCTCCACATTGTGGTTGTGAAGCCTTACAGACAGTAGTTCATATCTTGGTGGAATGCCCCCTACTTTTGGCACTCCGAGCTAAGTATAGACTTCCAAATTCATCGCTTCTGATATTGGCGGATGATTCATGGATGGATGAATTGCTTGTCAGTTTTCTCCATGAAACTGATTTTTATTGTCAATTATATGGTTTTAATCTACATCCAGAGTGAGGGCAGAGTGGTTGGGGAATGGTGTCTCTCCCAACATTTTTCATCCCCCTTTAGTCTGTTTCAATCACTTGTAGATGTGGTTTGCTTTCTTTCTGCTGCACCCAGTTTTCTATTTTGGATGTCAAACGTTGTTGAATAATGCTCGCTGTTTGACTGTAATGGATCAGGGATGGGACAGTTGTGGGTGGAACATTTCCTGTCAGATGCAGAGCCCGAGGGATGCCCACCTGCTGACTCCCATTTATCCTTCATCGTGCTTTTATTATGACAGTACAATGGCATTATGTTTTTAGCCTTCTCGCTTTTATTGTTATGAATCTCCTGGCTAGATCAAAAAAGTCTCTACTTCAAGATGCAGCACTCGTGGATCGAGGGACTGATGACCTTGTTTGGTCAGCTACTCCCCAGCCCCCTGAATCAACCAACCCAATCTGGAGTACGATAGGCTGGAGGCTCTTGTGTTTGTACTGGATGATGCCTTGTAGCAAACCCTATCAGACTTTCTGTTGACCCACTTTTCCAGAATATAATTTTTCTGCTTCACTTTCATTGGCCGGAGTGCACCTCTTTGGGTATGGATCAAGCATTGTGTACATTTTTCCTCCTATGTGATCAGCTCAACATTGTCCTGTGAATTCTCATGCTTGCATGAAGGAGCAATACTGTTGTGTGGTTGTACCCCTGATGTTGCACCCTCTCATATTCCAGTTACTGCATGAATTGCATTGGGGTATTACTTTTACAAAGGCATTGGTGAGACGTCAAACCTGACCAGCAATCCATCGCAATATTGAACATCTGGTGCATTCTTGTGGATAGAACCAGGCTGCGCAGCTGCACCTGTTCTCTCCTTGTCCGATCCCATAGCGCTCTTGGGACAGGGTGCACATCGATTTTGCCAGCACTTTTTTGGACAGCATGTGTGTATTGTGTATTAAACCAGGGACTTAGAAACAACGGAGAGGCTTCTGCCCATCGTAGCCCTCAGTGGTTCACAACCCCACAACAGGCCACAGCAGTCCACCAACCCCACTGCCGCCCCACACCAAACCCAGGGTTATTGGTGCGGTTCGGCCCCCAGTGTACCCCTTCCCCTCCCCCCTCCTGGAAACGTCTGATACCAGACGAGTGAAACCCCAAATGTTTGCGTGGTGGAGTAATTATGGTGTATGCTTACATGGAGACAGTGTTCACGCAGTGTAACTGGGGCAGAATAAGGGGAACCAGCCCACATTCACTGAGGTAGATGGAAAACCACCTTAAAAACCATCCACAGACTGGCCGGCACACCAGACCACCTCACTAATCCACCGGACGGTCTTCATGCTCGGGAAGCAGCACATTAGACCATGCTGCTAGCCAGGCGGGCTTGGACAGCATGTAGTTGTAGGTGGTCAAAAAATTGTCCAATTTCCTGTACATTTCCAAGTTGTCAACTGCCATGGTTCGAGTGTTGGTGGTTATGTTTGCCATTGAGTGTTCCCCTATGACCTTGGTATCTGACGACAGTTGGCAATTTGTGCCAAAGGAGTTTGAGGACTTATGTGTTTACAATGCAGCATCTGACTCCCACTCTGTTTCACCCAGCTTCTATCTTGGATATGGAGTGATTCATGCATAAATTTAAGACCGAAATGCCGCTTCCCATGATGATGCATTATCAAGCTTTCTGGCTACATACAGGGAGACAGAAGTCAACCAATGCAGTCTGGCAGAACGTTTGCACGGGCCCCAGTCTTGGGGTCTTCTGCATTTGCTGTACCCTGAGTTGTATGCCACAGACCACTGAGGAAAGCTGCATTTTGTTCCCAGGGCTGCTGTTTGAATCCTTTCATTTGCCTGATGGCAGGAATGGGTGTTGGGTGTCGTGGTGGCCACCATGGTTGGCAGTTGCACATTACGGATGTTGGTACGGAGCAGATGATCTGCCATACAAATCAGCTATGCCCGCGCCCTGTTGTGACATCACTGGTGCGGTTTACTGGACAGCAGATTGGGTCACCATGATTTTCTGTGTGAGGGCTCCTTCCCGCTTGCAGTGGCGTGCTCCTCCATCGCCACCCCCTCTGTGCACTCTGCTGTCCTTCCGTTGCCTGCATCAACAGCCCTCAGTTAGGCCTGAATGTGTGCCTGCCGATGTGGAGCCCATGGATCTTGATCACCCCTTCACCTCCTCTGCTTCCTCCACATCACGTCAATGGAGGTGGCATCACCTCCACAGTCTCTGTGCCCTTCCAGCAAAGCCAGTGCCATTGGAGTTGCCTCCTTTCATGGTTGGTCCACTGTTGGGTTCTCCAGGGCCTCTCTGGTTCTGCACCAGGCCCAGGCCTGGTCAGTTTTTGGCCTTACATGGCATTTTCAGGGGTGGGATTTAGTGTCCCTGACAGCAGACATCATGATGGGGGCAGACGAGCTGGCATGGATGGTGCAGTTATACAGTGAGGGAACCTGCTGTGGAGGGCATCCACTGGTGGAGGTGTTTACCTGCGAGCAGCAGCAGGCCGGGTGTGTCAGTGCTTACTCAGAATTTGGCCACTGTGAACCTCATGTAGCATATTGTGCTGTGTCTTGTGATTAGTGCTTAGCTGCTAGCTAAGCATACCAGCCATGCGCTGAGTTCTTCCTTTGGTTGTATCTACATGGGTTCGGACTCTTTGCTTCCCATAGGTTGACTTGCATGACGGATTTGTTTCCCCTCTCGTGGGGTTCTGTTTCCCAGCTATTAAGAAATTACCGTCGGCCCGTGAAGTATCTGTGCTGACCGTGTAGTGATTCAGCAGTGTCACACCTCCATAGATACTAAAGGTAGTAAATTAAAGTGAAAGATGACCAGAGGGGGCTGAGTGAGAATTGAATCGTGAGATTTTGCCTGTTTTATTTGACACTTATCCTTGATGTTAAAGAACTGCTCTGGTTTGTGATACAGTGGATAAAATGAATGTGATACAGATGGTTCAGAATCTTTGTAAGGCCATTGTAAATTAATTTCCCCATAGTTTCCTTAAATAATTATAGATGAGCTCTGGGATAACTACCTCAACAAAAGCAGTGTATTTTACCCATTGATGAGAAAAGACTTAGTGGGTGCCTAGTATGTAATTACCTCATTATCTGTTTTAGCATTAAGACAAAAGAGTAAAAATTGAATGTGTCCAAATGCTAATTAAAGCCTGAAGTATGTGTCTTCACTAACTTGGTCCCATATTTCAAATATAACTGTTGAGAAACAAATAAAGTGTATCATCTGTGTACTAATATCTTTGGAGCATTTCATCATTAGATCTCAACTTTGACAATACTGTGCACGTGTGGAGAGGGAGGGAGGCGGGGGGGGGGGGGGGGGGTTTGTTGGCACACGCGCGCTCTTTATGATGGGAGTGGTGGATGACTACATGAGGGAGGAAGTGCAGATGTGTATTTTGATAGACAGCGAATGTCTAAACAAGTATTACAGGTATTGAAGCTACGCGAGACAGAATAGCAAGACTTGTTTTAAAAATAAACATAAAAAAGATATTTCTCGAAGATGTAAATTTCTGTGCGCCGGTGTGGTCACATTCTGGAGATGAGATGGGAGATCTTACTACAAGATGATGATGCACACTTTTTAATGCAAAAGTAAAACAAAAACTAAAGAATGATTCTTCAGGAGAAAACTTGGGTTATGTGATGAAGGTTGTGTGCAGGAGAATTCGCCAGAAACAACAACAACAACAACCATATACTGAACATTGAATAAAAAGTTTAGAAAATAAAACCTAATAATGTTCAACATAACAAGGGCATTACCATCTGTTCATTAAGGCAGTGAGAGATGTACATTAACAAGTAGAAATGAACAAAGAATACAAGCTGTGAAAGTGAGGTTTTGTAAGAAGAAGAACTGAATGTAAACTGTCTAATGTAATAAGGAATACAACAGTTGGGCAAGAACTAGAACTTAGAAGCATAAACTAACAGATCAAGAAGTACATGATTAAATGGCGAGATCAGACCACATGGATGAATGAAAATAATAAAAGAGCTCCTAGTCAGGATCATGAAGGCCCAAAGGATGTCTACTGGTTTCTGTTTCATCCTCTGCCATGCGGTTTGAAGGGGCATGTGGTCAGCACTTTGCAGACTTTCCACACCTTCGAGCCACTACTAATCAGTCAAATAGCTCCTCAATTGGCGTCATGGGGCTGAGAGCACCCTCTTCCAGTCCTTCCACCAAGGTAAAGCCCTTGGCTTTGGCTGTACTGAGAATCTAACATGAGTCCTCCATGTGACAGCCATCTATGCTGAACACTCAGCTATGGAGGGGGACAATGAATGAAAATAGAATGCATAAAATTATAATGAATTACCAACCAGTAGTGGAACAATGAATAGGTGAACAAAGAATGCTGTGGAGAGATGAAATAGAAACTAATCACATACATAGAGACACTGAATAACAGGATGTAGCAGACAAATGCCTAACACTTGAGGGTAAGAAGAAGACGAAGATGATGTTTGTACTTAACCCATTCATTCAGAAGAAAATGGCCAGAAAATGGGCTCAGTAAGGACCAAATGTAACTGACAGTTAAATTTACTGTATTTTTACAATCAATTAAGAAATTGTTCAATATAATAAGCCTGACACAAATTTCGAAATTGCAGTTGTCCAGTGACTCAGTAGTATACAGAGTAAAAAATAGGTGCAAATGTAAAGTGGAAGGGGAGACACTCATGTGTCATGTAGTCAGAATTGCAAATTACGAGAGCTTTATATAAGAACTAGCTGCGGCTGCGTTCGCATGTTGTTAGGTTTGTTACGATGAGTAAGTAAGCTGCTGTACGTGCAGTAACATCAGCTGCCCTCACACGACTGCCCGTTTGGTGAAACTTGGCTCATGATGTACACCTCACTCTTCCCCCTCCCAAGCTCTACCAATACATGATGCATTGGCATGCACAGCATTGCTGCCAAGCAGTGTGTACAGAGGGGCATGGGCAGGAAAGCAACAAATAGTGTGGAAGTATGGATTAAACACACTGAAGAGTGTATAAGCATTGTATTAATTACTTTTAATTGTATCGTGTAGCACGTACAGACCAATGAAAGTATTTCCACGTATATGATAAATATCAAAAGTCAAAGAGTAAATAGCTTTTTCAAAGAGTAAACATTTGTCCCTAATTCGGGTAATATTCTTCAAATTAACAAGAATCTCGTACTACGCACTTTCTAAAGTAGCCTATGCCCTTCCACAGTGTTCAGTCTATCTCCACACCAAATTTCATTGAAACTGGTTCTGCGGGATAGTTGTGAAAACATAACAGAGAAAGTTACTTTCCCATTTATAATATTAATATGGATAAAAATTTCAGTTAAGATTTCTTTTTTTTCTTCTGCGATCTGATACATAGTGGTGGAGTACGTGACAACAGTTGACTGAAGCCATAGATGCTTATGCCATTTTTATGCTTATTATTGATGGTGACTACTGCTGTCTTCAACACCTTTTACCACTTGAAAATGACCAAAAGGTTAAAATTGCAATGATGTATATTGTAATAAATGTGCAATCAGAGGTGAATATGAAGTCATTTAAAAAAGATATTTTACTGGTTGTGCACATCGATGTACAAACAGCGTATGAATTTATTTACGATGCACATGTAATGTAAGGATGTTGCGATCCCAGTAATACATTGATGCAGCACTGAAACCATTTGGTAGTGTAGAATGAAATGAAAATATTTATTCTAACTGTCTTAAGGGAAACAATGCTGTCTTTAGAAAAAAAAAAGTTGTACAATGTTTCAAAAATTTATTTAAATGAGTGAACAGTTTGAGATATGAATCAAAATTGCAGATAGTTCATGGAAGTAATGATATTCCAGATTAGGTATAAAGCCATTCAGGGTATGAAGAAATGAAAAGTGTCTGCAGATGATGCTGTTTCAGTATAAATGGTTAAAACTCGATGCAAAGTAATAGAAAAGAAACCTACAAAATTAATTACTGAATTTCTGTGGAGAAAGACAATATTCCCCTGTACTGGAACAGTGCAGTAATTATTCTGTTTCACAGCGATGAAGACAGGCAAAACATGAGAAGCTGTAAGCCTGCCAGCCACCTCTCCATAATTTGTAAGGAATTTTCCAAAATGATCACCAGTGGAAAAAAAACAGTATTTTAAGCAAGCAAACAATGCCTTAGAGATGCCAACAGCACAGTAGACCACTTGCAAGTCATTAACAAAGTTATAGAACAGAGCAATCAATATGAGTTACCACATTGTGATCCCATAGAATTTGGAAAAACTTTTGACTTGGGTTCTACAAAATCTGTGCCAACAGCCCTTGAGAAATAATACATTGATTCAACTTATGTTAGAATACTAAAAAATATGTGCATACATGCAGCTTCCTTTAGACTTCATCAAGATAATGAGAAATTCAGAATTTAAATAAGTCAGGTAAGTAGATTACACATCTCCAGAACTAGTCATAGAAGAAGTTCACAGATCCTTAATTTGGAACAATGAAGATGAGATACTTGTTAATGGGACTGGTCTGAACCACCACCTCTAATTGATTACACTGTATTTTTTGTCTTTGGTGCAAATAACTTTAACAACAAATGCAAGAACTTAAAACAAAAAAGTCAGAAAATAGGCCTAAAAAATAACTTACAGAAAGACTGAAATAATGTACAATGGCATTGAAACGAAAATGTACAAATTAGTAATGAAATCATATAATAAGTTGAGTATTTGTATTTAAGTCATCTTATTACTGTGAGTGGGTGCCTGGCAAAAAAGTAGACAAAATATTGAAAAAATGTCGTATAGAGTTTTGAAAACTTTTCCCTATGTATCTAAGACGGAAAGTCAACAGTCTGCGTGTATTATCAGTGTTGACTTATGGCGGTGAGACACACATCTTTCAGGTGGATATTGTCCTAAAACAGACCATTGCTCAGTGAACAATGGAGAGATTCATGTTGGCCTCAGGAAAGTGTTCAATTGGCAGCCACAAAAAACTTCAATTATTTGCCCAATAACATGATGTGTGTGGCCAATAGCAAAGTACAATTTAAATCTAAACTGACAGTGTTTTTTATTAAAAATTAGGTATTTGAGTATACAAGAAAAAGATGTTTACTTATATCATTAAATTTGTTTATGTTTCATGAATAATGTGACTAATTCGAAAGACCAATACATTAATTTTTATTAAATGTAAGCCTCTGTTCTGTTTAGTAATGTGTAAATTACCACAATGTAGCCATACACACCACCTAATCATGAATATATAGCTTGTAAACTGACTCCTTCTACAGTATTTTGATAGAAATTGAGCAAGTAATGTATAGAACATGTAAGTAAATAATGAATTATTATCGGCATACAAAACTTTAAGTGGAGTGTGTAGTGTTGTTCAGTTGAGTGTATCAGTTAGCTCTTCAATTTTTCTCACACTGCTTATTGTAAGAAAGATACTTAGTAAATGCTAATCATGGTCCTATTGGAATTGGTATACCCTTGTTTTCATCCAACATTTGAACTAACTTATCCAACCAGTTATTAGAGGAGCTGCAGTATAATATGGACTCTGAAGCACAGTGTAACTAGGGATTTTTCATGGTAATCAATCATTATCATGGCCAAGCTGTATTCATCAATATATACAGGGTGGTTATAATTAAACTTTCACTACTTGAGCCAGTGTAGACAGAAAACTATTTACAGTATGGGTACCTAACTTTATAGGAATGATGTTCAGACTGTGCACTGCAGGATTTATGTTCTTAGTAGTGTTGGTATCACCAGCTGCCATTAAATTCTGGTACTTGTATGGCAACATAAGGTTTCAACCCAAGTGTCAGTGTGTGTTACCGTTGCATGCAGTCAGCATGGGTCTGGACATGGAGAGAGGGGCTTTACTTGTAAAGCTGTTTTATAAAACAGCAGCAATAGTGCTGCTGCTCTTCACAAGTATTGACACATTAGAGGAATTTGGAGAAGACCTCTTTCGACATAGTGGTTGAAGAACGTGATTTGGAAGTTTGAATTGACTGGCGATTTGGAAATTCTTCGTATGAGGAACCAACGGCCAGTTGAACCACAAATTGTTGACGAAGTTACTATTGTCATGGCTGAGAATACTGGATGCAGTGTGTGATCTTTAGGTAGTATACAGTCTGTGCCCACCATTCGAAAAGTGCTGGGAACAGTTGTGAAATGGTATCTGTACAAACTTCCAGGCTGTTGTGGATGCAGATGCTCATCACATTAAGCAATGTTTGTAACCTGTAATGTAAACATAGCACACAATTAACTATAGTTACCCTTTACAGTGGAAATTAAAATGTGTTTCTTTCAATGGTTTATTCATTATTTTTCTTCTGCATGTCTTTAAAAATGTTTCCATAAAGTTTGGTTGCCCTGTTATCACTAGTGTTTCGTGGAAGCCCTCACTCATAGCAAACGTGTAATTATAACCATCCTGTGCTTTCACACTCCATATCACAGAGAATATCATGTTAGTTTTAATCTCAAATGAGAGCATGCATAGAGAAAAATATATGCAGTTAAATTGGTGTGTCATTGGAGGTTAGAGATTTGGTTATTGTGTATTATTCGCTGGGTGGTGACATGCTGTGGCAGTCTACTGATGTTACTAAGGCAAGTATGCTCTAGAGTTTATATATTGATAAGAATGTGTTGCTGTCAAACTTGGGCTTATGTTTAAACCATTAGATTGAAATTTCATTAGCATTATGTTAATCAGGGTATATCAAAATACAAGTCGTTACTGACATCATAAAAAAGTTCTGTTTTCACTATCAAAATTTTGAACCAGTGAGAAGTGCTTAAATTTTGCATCCACATTAATTGACAGTTTTGTATTCCTTTGTTTGGCAGTTTATTGATACACATTAATTTTAACTAATTTGACCAATTACAATGTTTTTAAAATGAGCCATATTTCTTTATAATGTGGGTTGTGGTCTGTCTTTGAACATTTCTTGTATTAACATTTTAATAGTAAGCATGTGTTGATTGCAATGAGAGTCACAACTTAATTAATATCTAACAGCAAATCTTGTAGATTAGGCCAAATAGTTGTTGCTGCTAATCTCTGCACCCATTTTGATACCAATGTAAATGTCCATTAGGAATTTGTAACAATTGTTTCATGTTGTTGCAGATCAAAGTAATGCACAAACAGCTTTTGCTGTTCCATAATGCGGTATCAGCATACTTCTCAGGAAATCAACAGGCACTTGAAGCTACATTAAAACAGTTTAACATCAAGGTTAAATCTCCTAATTCTTCTTATCCATCATGGTTGGAGCAATAGTAGCAGGAGATAAGTAGGACTTGTGAGTCGTGCCCATTCCAGATGGTTTGCAGTTATTGTAAAGTAGCTGTGTAATTTCACTTAATGTCAACATGACAATGCTGCAACAATTCCTGCATCACTTTGTTTATCAATCTGTGTGTGCATCATATGTGATAAATGTAAATTAAGTGCTTTAACAACTTTTGTTGCCATTTACTATACATCAGGGCCAGAATTCTGCATTAGTTAACTGCGAACATTAATTATGTATACTAAAACCCTTGTTCATTAGTCATGCAGTATCATTTTTTCAGTGAGTTCCTGTTTCATGGTTTTGTATGATTTTGAGACTACAGATGACTGGTGAACAGTACATATATTTCATGTATGAGATATAGTGCATATCATTAATAAATGACTTCTTTACAACATTGTTTGCCAGTTAGCCCACTTGGATAAAAATTTAAAACTTATAAGAAATAAAAATGAAAAAAAGGGTTTATATTTTCTAATTTAAAGAAAATACAGTTATGTTGTTGCTGCAGTTCAGCATGCTTAATATCTGTGTAATGATCAGGTTTTGTCGAATACGTATATGGTCAGCATTTAGCTATGTTGTGCAGTGTAACAACTGACAGCTATTAGACTATAGATGTTTCATGAACACCTTCATTTTCTGTCCAGATGTCTAGGATTAACAGTGTGTTTTTATGAGTAAAATTGTTACTGCTACATGTTATAACAGGACAAATTTGATATTCTTAAAGCACGTCATGTGTTAAAGTGATCCATGTGTATTAGTGTGATGCTGAAAGAAAAAGTCATGTAGTATCTGTACTATGGAAAATTGTCATAGATTCCTTTTTTTTTTTTTTTTTTTTTTTTTTTTTTTTTTTTTTTTTTTTTTTTTTTTTTACACAGTACAAACTTTCAAAGCTGATATTGTGAATGCCACTGGATTTATATTGGTTTTAGTGCACTGTGACTTCAAGACAGTGCATTCAAATATAAACCTAGTATTGCTAAAAAGAGTAGGTATCAGTTTCCAGTTTGTAATGACAACACTGCTGATAAAAGGAGAATATTAGACCTCTTAGACGGTATAATTAATGAAAGACAGAATTTAGAATTGATTGTCACATGCTTGTCACATTACAACTACTGCGCTTTTTTGTCGTAGTTGGTGTGTTCACCTGTACTCTGTTACATGCTTGTATGAATGTCACAGTAATGTGATATCTCATTGAAATGCACTATTACACTCATTGTATTCTTTTGCAAAATGTATTTTAGCCAGTTATTTTCTTCTGTCTTTTTTGTACGGCTCTTTTGACAAAGTTTAGTCAGTTTTTTTAATGTAATTTTTCTCTTTTGAACACTTACAGTGTTGGCTTGGTTTAGCGCTTTTAAAAGCAGATGAAAAAGTATTTATTACAAATAATCAGTTCTAAATGGGGATAATTTTTGAAGTTCAGAATAATATACCCTTTCAGGTATTTTGTGCTCTGTGCAGTTACTTTCCAGAGAAAGTAAGTTTTATTCAGTGGTAATTTCAAAATAACACTGTTTGTCTTTGGCATTGTGACATCCACCTCATCCAAAAAGGTACAATAAACAATGCTTTGGTGTTAATAATTTGTTTTGAAGTTGTATACTGGAGCTGATGTTTTGAACAACGGTGTTTTCTCTGTGTGAAAGGCTTTAGTGTCGCCTCATCATGTGCAGTATTTAAATGCTGCCAATGCTTTCAGTAAGTAGTAAATGGAGATTAGTGGTCCCTTGTGCAAGTATGACAATATCTGGTGGTGTAATTGAGCAGGAGAATAGTCATCTATGGGAGTGCTGATTTTGTGTAGTACAGCACTTCTGTTGCTACCGTCCACAATTAAATTTGCTTTCCTGGAATACTGCCAAGTATTTTACTTCATTTTAGATGACCTGCAAGCATAGCTCGTATATAATGTGCCATTAATAGCTGACGTAATGCGTTAGTGACAGTGGTTGACAACAAGAGACTTGTAACTCTTTTGTCTTTGTTTTCTATACAGTATTTGCTGATAAGCATTTTTTTCCCATGTGATTCAGTATATAAAGACTGATACTAGAAATAAACATTTAAGTGGTGGTAGAAAAGGCATTATGTGCCGTGTTCTCTCTCCCTTCCCCTCTCTGGCATAAGTAGTTCATTATGACCTAAGGATGTGTCATATTATCTTTGCGTTCTCACAAGTGGCAAACATTAAAGGACTTGTTATAAATTTCATTTGATGCTTTGTATGTGTTGCTGTCATTGATCAAACTGTGCACATTTTGGCTTGTGTTGTCTGAATACCATATCTCATATAATATTCAAATCATTATGAATTTAATTGTCTCAATTAAAAACAAAGAAAGAGTAGAGATTTACAACTCACTGTTTGGGCAGTAGACATACTTTGTGAAATTTGGAACTTGTAGGGATATGCACATACTTCAGAGCTAACTACAAGTTCCAAATCTTATTTGTGTGTCTGCTGTTGCCCAGAGTCCAAAGTATACTCATCTACTGTTTATGTTGCACTCAGAATTTTCCAGTATCTTATTAGTGTTTCAAAAGTCATTATGTAGAACTGCATAGTAGCTCGACTTGACACTCCATTAAGGTTTTTTTTTCTGGGGGGGTGGGGTGGGGGGGGGGGAGATATTAATTATCTTATAATTGACGCGAATTGTGGTTTCCATAGAAAGTTGTGAGAGAGAATGTTAGAAATGTATTTTGGAGCATTTCAGTGAATGGTCTATCAGTGAAA
This sequence comes from Schistocerca piceifrons, assembly GCF_021461385.2. Classification (NCBI taxonomy): domain Eukaryota; kingdom Metazoa; phylum Arthropoda; class Insecta; order Orthoptera; family Acrididae; genus Schistocerca; species Schistocerca piceifrons. Next base: position 368,465,126 of record NC_060149.1, read on the forward strand.
CTTTTACATGCTTTTTTATATTTATTTGTGATATTTGTTGTCAGCTTTAATATAATTTTTAATGTAAAGCTTCTTATTTGTACAGAAACTTTATTCATCATAGAGTATAATTCTTAAACATGTATATTTTATATACACAATAGACTCACAATGGTTAAAGTATTCGCAGATACAATCTCACAAAATTTGTAACACAAATATGTATTTGAAAATATGAATCAGAGTATGTCTCTCAATGTCTTTACCAAGTTCTGACATACTTCTTATTTTAAGGTAAGCTTCTTGCAGATGTCTGCAGTTGAGTTTTCTGTTATTGGTTTGATGGTGTTTATTGTAATCTTACTTTAATATAAAACATGATATTTAATTGTACTTTTATGAACAGAGTTAAAAATAGAAATGAAATTTCTTACACGATGAGATGAGTGTAGCAAAAACAACTTCTTCATTTCATAATAGAAAATTGTCTATGTGGTACAAGTTGTCAGTGTGTTGAGATGCCCTTGCATTAATTAACTGTTAACTGTAGTAATGTATCATGTTAACTATGGTAATGTGTCATACATTCATATTAAAAATATTTTAAGTCAAGAGTATTATTTTCCCTTTTGTCTCAGTGATGTAAGAAGGCAATTGTATATTCCATAATGAGAAATTTAAGATAAAAACTACAGAGACCATAATTATTTTATGTGACCCAGTTAGTAGATAATATCTATGTTTTCAGGCTTTGCGCGCATGCACATGCGTGTGCGTGTGTCAGAGAGAGAGAGAGAGAGAGAGAGAGAGAGAGAGAGAGAGAGAGAGAGAGAGAGAGAGAGAGTTTAAAGCAGCTGTGGTGTATTTGAGGTAATGTGAAACAGTGTAGTTAGTAGTATATAAAGTTTTTTCACTCAGTCCCTTTCAGCTCTTAAGAATTTTATGTTGCAAGATATTTGTTTGGAGAGAAAGGGATGAAAACTGAGTTATCTTTTGATAGTATTGTAGAAATGAAATATTTTTTCACAAATGTCTCTTAATAACTTTTGTGTTGTGCTAGTAATAGGACAATAGCTTGAAGAGTAATTATATAAATAAGATGAGGCATATGCATGCCTGTTGTAAGCTATTTGACTGTTACCTATATAAATATCAATTCTCAATGCTAAGAAGAATTTAAATTGTACATGTGGTGCATCTATGATTGTGCTTTCTATTCTCGGCAACACCTTGTCAGATTGGTGAATATTTATTAGTTCTCTGCCCTGTAGGTTTTGCTCCTAATTTTGATGCTGTTTCAAATGATTATTTCATGTTACACAGTTTTTATTTGTTAATTCCTGCATATAATTTACTTCATTTGAATGCTTTTTAATCATATAATGATCAGAAATCTGGCCCTGATTATTTAAGGCAAAATTTTGTGAATGGTTAATGCTGAGCTGTTTTCGGTTTCCAGCAAATGTATGTGTATTTGTGTGAAGAGTTATTTATTGACTTTTGTGGCCATCAGATCAAAAACTCAAGTAATATTAAAGTATTTTAACAGGCTTTCACCTCAAACTTATTAATTCAGTTAGTGGTATTATTACATTACCTGATGTGTCTACAATTTATAAAGGAGGATACATTTTAATTAAATCAACCCTGTATTAATCACTGTATGTCAACAGGGATGATTATAATTTACAAAGTTGTTTGCTCCACAAGTTAGTTCTAAAACATAGGGAAGTAAATCATGTGGATGTGAAATATGTTCATTGTGAGTAGAGAGAGTGTGGATTTTTTTTCCCCCATTCGCTTAGGATAATTTTACATAAGATGGTGAAAGGAAGTTTGTATGATGTTGCAGTAATTGAGAAAATCTTAAATTTGATGTTTTTTTCAAGTCATAAATGCAACCATGAAACCAGTAAAAATGTAATTAAAGGTAGGAAGGTGCAAATAAGGGGTGAATGGGTGAATGATGATTGTAATGAAGAACGGCATTGGTATTGATTGATGCAAGTAGAAAGGTGTCTGTTGAGCTTCGTTTCTATGCAGAAATACACTGGCCTCTTTGATCCCTCTGTGGGTTTGATAATTATTGTAAACATTTGTAGCTGAAATTCACTTCAGTTCAGAGTGAACTGTTGGGTTTCCTACTGCTACCAACACACTCTTGACCTGTGTGTCTTGGTATCCACTGCTATGTGACATGGGGAATCCTTAAAATCATCTGTGAATGCAAGGCTCTTGAGGTGTATTAAGTGCCAGTTGTAATGAGTGACTTAATACCAATTCAAAAATAGACACATGTGTACAGGTGTTTGTCTTGAACAGTTTTGGCAGTGGAATGGACATTGCCTAATGTGAGTCACCCTAATAGTTACAGATTGTAATGATAGAACACTGAGTCACTAAATACAAATGCATTCTGAATGAAATCTGTATATAATTTTAGTATATTGTTCAGCCATAAGCGTGTTTGGTGAGCAGTATCATCTATATTTCTGGAGGAGGGTATAGCACATTCTCACTCTGAAAGTTTGTCATTAATTGCCATTGAATATTCATTCATAATTTATTGGATAATCTATTATAGACGTAAAGTGACATTGGACAGTAACAAAACAGTGCTGGAGATTGAAAAGAAAAACTTATGAATACTTCAGAATCCATAATAAAATCTGCTAAAGTTCACATTATAGTGAAAGATAAATTTTCAAGAGCTAAATCTGTATTTTATATAATTTATAACATAACTTTCTTTCCCTGCGTGCTAAATGTCTCATATTAACTGCTATACACCATAGTATTGAATGCAATTTTGAGAAGGAATGAATGTTTTCTGTTTTGTTTATTACGGGCATTCACAATTTTTTTGGAAAAAAAAGAGAAAGCTCTAGCAATTATAGACAGAAGTTGCCACGTAATGAACACCTCTCCCCACTACTTGTAAATAAATTTGATATTTTACTTCACAATCCATCGACCAACATTGTTATAACACCACAATGTTGCGACAGTGTTGGTCTGGTGAATTGGGGCTTTATTGAAGGAAATATATAGCTAATCATTTGTTGTGATGTAGGTAATTCAGTTTTGACATTTTGAAGTGAAGGGCTCAAAACCAACATTACACAGTGGTGAAATGTGTGGGGTTTCACACGGAAGAAATGATAAAGGAACTGGAGCAAATGAAGAAGCTCCAACTATCTGAGAAATTTGAAATCAGACAAAGTATAAAAAAGAGAAAAGACTTTCGAATACAAACTAATGAGTGCCAGCTGCTGGTGAACATTAAAACTAGTAATTGGCAAAATGTAGCAATGTTTATATTTGTTCATAATACTTTTGTTTAACACATGATTCAGTTGATATGTTGTACTCAAAGTTGTGTATATTGATTTCAGAGTTCTCAAATAACTGGATCTTCTCCATTTGTTCTAGTTCTTTGATCTTTTTTTTGGCCTGAAACTCAACGTATTCTGCCGTTATATGAGGTTTGTTAAGTAACTTTTTGTGTCCCTTTGTGATGCCCATCACTCATCAGTTTTTATTCAAAGTCTTTTCTCTTCTTTATAATTTGTCTTATTTCTGATTTGTCAAACAACTTTAGCTTCTCCATTTGCTCCAGCTCTTTTATCACTTCTACCATGAGCAATTCCGAATAGTCTGCCATTGGGGTTATTTTTGAACACTTAACTTCAGAAAATCAAGAGAATTGAATAACCTACACCATAACAAATGATTAGCTACATATTTCCGTCAATATATCTCGAATCAACTGGAAAAACACCATCATGTCATTAAAGTTTCCTGACAGTGTTGGTCCAGCAAACTGGGGATAGATGGAAGGTAATGTGTAGGTGATCATTTGTTGTGGTGTAAGTAATTCAGTTCTCCTGATATTTTGAAGTGCAGTGTTCAAAACTAACCTCGTAAATTGGCGGAATTTCTCATAGTAGCAATGATAAAAGAACTGGAGTGAATGAAGGAGCTCCAGTTGTTTGATAGCTCAGAAATAAGACAAACTGTAAAGAAGAGAGAAGACTTTGAATACAAACTAATGAATGACGGGCACCACAAAGGGAGACAAAAAGTTACTTAATTTAACTAACTTCATATAGTGTTGGAATATGTAGAGTTTCACACTGAAGAAATGATTAAAGAAGTGGAACAAATGGTGAAGCTCCAGTTGTTTGACAAATCTGAAATCAGACAAATTATAGAGAAGAGAAAAGACTTTGTATTCAAACAAATGAGTGGCAGGCACTGCAGAGGGATATAAACATTACTTAATTGACACAAAAGATAAACAGCTTTCTTGCTTGTGTCTTCTTGCCAAAGCAATTGTTCCATCTTGGTTAGTCATTGAAAAATCTGTGGTAATACATGGTTTGCTATTTAGTTTATTATGAAAGCAGAGTGACATTGCTGCATTTCCAAGAATTAGAGGCTTACTGTTTAATATGTCACAAGAATAAGTGAAGCAGCAAAAGTTTTAGACAGCGTTCATTGCTGTTTTCGCTGATAACAACATCGATTGTTGACGTGGATGGGTGGTGTTAAATAGTAAGAAGCAGCATCGTATTGGAAGGCAATGGTTGCAAATTTATAGATGACATTAGACTTGGAGGATTTACTGAGTACTTGTGCTTAGCACAGGCCCCTGCATTCATTACAGCAGAAGTTGGCATATCATGCTCTTATGGGGTAAGAAGCCAAATGATATGTGCATATCAGTGAATAACTGTGTTGGTAATCATTGTACATGCTTAACTGTTCATATGTATTTTTGGAAAGCTTGTTTGTTCATTGATTTTTTTCTAAACTGAATTTACTCATGTGTGCCCTCAGGATAGTTTAAAATAATTTTGCATTACTGAAAATTTTATACATGTTGCAGCTTTTCAACTTTTTCTCTCAATTCATTTTACTTATTATTGCATTGTCATTTGTTTGCTTTTCCTTTTCTTACTGTCACCTTACCTTTGATTTTCAAGTGTTTTACCAAATCGTGGAATTATGTTTAAATACCAATAATGTTGCATACCTTCCCTTTTGAAAGATTGATTTCCCCCAGTCTATTTTTTGCAAATCTTTATTTTCGCATGTACACAGAAAAGAATGTTTTAGACACACTATAACCAAATAAAGGCACAAAATGCATCTACTTTGGTGCCATATCATCTGTCATGCAGATGTTACAAGGTTCATTCATTTATGTGGTAACTGACATTCGTCTTGTACTCTATTGCATCCCTTTAAAGTATCAGCATTTAATTTTCAACGTCCATCGTATTCTGTTCTGCTTTGCCTCTTCTGAGTGACTTTTCTGTCTATTTTTTTTGTAAAACCCCATTTTTTCTGCAGTTTCACCTGTGTGTGTGTGTGTGTGTGTGTGTGTGTGTGTGTGTGTGTGTGTGTGTGTTGCTTTCAATTGTTTAACTGCCTGTTAATGTGTTAGCTCTTCATGCTACTCTTTTCATCTTTTGTTGAGTTTTACTCTCTCTTTTTCTGTATAGCGATTTCTGTCAGATGGTATGCATGAACATAAAAAATGGAGAAATATTGGTGATTGCAGGATGTCCTGTTTCCAGTAGTATTTTTTTTATTGCCAAAGGAAGTATTGACATATAGACAAACATTCCACTTGGTCTGTTGTATTAAGTTCCTTATGTGAAACATTTTCTTTTCTTAAAATGTTTTCCATTTTTGCACTACAGTAACCAACTTTTCTGCTGGTTTCCACAGGCTAGAGGTTCACATATATGATGACTAGACTCATGACATACAACAAAATTGTATTACTGTGATGAAATTCAGGCAGGTAAAAAGTCTGAGTTAGTACCAGACTTCAAAAAAATGAAAGATAATTGATTTAATGATCCATGTATTGAAGGTATGGAGGATTTATTTAACACTAAACATTTCAGTCAGAAGATTACCCTTATTTTTTTCTAGTCAGTAATTTAATCAATATAGTAGTTTGCATTGTTGACCATTGTAAATTTGGAGAAGTGTCAAATTGTTACAACAGCTCATTAGTGCAAAAGGTACTCTTGGGGCCAGAATGTGATATTTATGAATACATTTTGCAAGAATACTTGTCATACTTGTTTGTACACTATTTTGGTGATTTACAGTCTAATGGAATAGACGCTTTGATACTTAATATGAAATCATGTAGTTTATATTGTTAGCCAAGTGTATAACAAAGTTGTAACCTTTGATGTCTGTTTAGGTTAGTGTGAATGTTTTTACAGGCACAGATATCGTTATAGGAACTAGGACATTATTAGTGCAATAAAACTTGAATTCAGATGAAGAAAGCTGGCCAAACTCTTAGCCAAAGCAATTCCTTTCTATCTTGCCTTTTAATTTAGCAGTGTTTGTAGAACTTCAGTTGAGCATGCTTCTGTTGTGTAAACTAAGGAGATATCAGTGCTCAAGAATAATTTTTGCAAAATGAGTACTTTAATTTTAGATGAGTAAAACTGATGTATTCCATGTATTGTGTTGCAGCACGTTTTAGCTTATGTAAGTAAATGTAAATACGCTTCATATTCACACTATATGTAGCACTCTGTGAAACATTGTATATACTGATGATTACTCCTTTTAAGTGAGAACTTTTTTTGGGATAATAAATAAATATCACATATTAATATTTATACAATTAACTATTTGTGTGCCTGCTGTATTTCATTTGCCCAGTGGTTTGGAGTACTTATTCTTTTTCCTTTTTAAAATGTGTGTACAAAGAATTAACTTTCTAACACGTGTAGATCTAAATGGTGTTCTTATTGGAAAAAATTTTATGTCCAAGTTTGTGTGGCAGTCCACGAATAATATTCAGAGCTTTTGTTTAAAGTAGGCAGACATTTCTAAAAAATAGGATATTGTCATTACAGCAAATGTAAATATCCTTGAAAACTTTTTGTCATCTACTTCATTAATGTGTCGTGTGCTTATTTCATTTTCACAATCCAGTTTACCGTTTATAATGCTTGCCATGCTAATCACATATTTCATAAAGTCTATGTTATCAGTTCCATAATTATGTATGGATATCATTGTACAGTGGTGTCATTATTTTCCAAGTACAGCAAATTAATATTTTGTCATTGCATTTTAAATTAATTTTTTATAAACATGGAATTTAAAAACAGAAGAGATTTCCATAGCAGTTAATCCTCGTTTACAATAAGTACACAGACATATTGCGTTTTACCATCTTATTTGTAATTTACCTCTTTTGGTTTGTTTGAAACTTACATTCAATCTTCCTGTGAATGTGAACACTCTCAGGACTTCTATCTTCATTTTCATACTACATATGTGGCAGGATTATAAAATACTTGGTATGATTGTTATGAGTTCATTGTTCTATGAAAACAATCCACCTAATGGCTGTTTGGAAACACGTCATTGAGTTCCAGCCAAAAGCTGTGTTTATGTGTGTGCACAAAAGTTATAGAAAATTTTGAAAATATCAGTGTAATTTCACACGTGACATGATGCTGACAGTTTTTTTTCTTTTATAAGGGAAATGAAAATTAAAAGATCTGCAGCCGTCTCTTGCATTTAATTTGGTTATGCAACCGGTTTCGGGATTCCATTAACCATCTCCAGGCCCCTTGACCAACATAAATTCAGAGAAATTAAATCTCATGTGCAGTTATAACAGGAACCAGTATTAAATAACCGGTGCCCATAGATATCTGGTTTACACAACACTATCCCTTCATGCATTTAATACAGAGCAACTAAAGTCCTTGTAACTATGTATCACATGGATGGACGTACAAAGATTTTTTAACTGTTCTAAGCTGTGAATAATCTGACTTCTCCTACATTTCTATTGGATAACAAATTTTTATTATTATACTCTTGGCCTTTTCTAAGTCTATGGCCAGTGCTGTAATCACACATTCTGGTACTGATCAGGCAGTTTGAACAATGTCTGTGTATGAATTTCAGGCTTGAAAATCAAGAAAAATTTACTTTGTTTCCAATTTGACATGTTGTTGGAACAACAGTGTCTTGCTTTGTTTCCAATTTGACATGTATATTGGAACAACAACATCTCGTATATCCATAAACGTAGTGCGAGTCGTGTCCCTGCTTAGTATCACTTGGCTTTATATATTATTCTTTATGTGACTGCAGAGTTCAAAAATTCTACCTTCATGGTTTTTTATGAAAGGTATTAAGAAATTGTAAGAACAATTTTAGGATATTCTCTAAGAATACATTAAATATTGACACGAACTTTTACAAAGCAACTGCTGCTTTCCTCGTATTCTCCTATATACTGGTGTTAAGATATACTGTGGCCTTCTGTTCTAATGTTAACAAGTGGCTCAGAGAAAGCCTCAACTGTTGGCGACAAATTTTAAAAATGGCATTTAACATATTAGCTTTTTTGTGAATCTTCAGTGTCTCAACCTGACAGTGTCACTGAATAGGTGATTTCAGTTTGCTCAAGAATTTAGACAAGTTTTTGTGCAAAACTTTCACTTGGATATTGCATTATAAGCCATTCAAGAATTAACCCATTGCTGTTTTTTCTTATACACGTCCATTTTATTAGATTTTGTCTGTCCACCATATTTAAATTTTTGCTTGAATGCAATTAATTCTCTATCATTGTGTTATAGGCGAATGTCTGTAACTGAGAGAAGACAGGTTGTTCTTAATACCCTAATCATTACTACTGTTTTCTTTTGTTTGTAAGTATGATAAATCTTGTAACTTTAGTCATGTCTGCGTTACTAATTACTGTCTGCTCCCCAATAATTTTGGAGACCTGCATGTTGTTATGCTTGTTGTGAATAAGAGTGCTGAACAGATTGTTGTAAGTAGTTTTTGAAGGCTGTGTATGGAATGATTTCACTAAAAATTTTAAATATTACATGTTCCAGGAATGCATCTCTAGGGCAACAAAAGATGTAGAAATGAAAATTGTTGTTCTCATTAAGGAACCAGAGCATGAGTGATGAATTTATTTAGGTTGTCCGTTTATGCTTGGAGAGTGTCATAAAACACAGATACTCTGGAATACATGATTGACTATGATGAATGAGATGTCAATAAAATTATTTATTTGACTACAAAAGCTAAAGTATCAAGAGTTTAGTATTTTGGATTTAGGGCTTCATCTGACTGTGAAGTCTTTCTCTTTTTCATCTTCAGACATTATTAGAATCTGTTATTTGTATAGAATTCAGCTGATGCATATGGGGAAAAGACATTAAATTTCCTATCATGTAAATAAAGGATTTTCTTTAATAAAGACTCGTACAGCAAAAAAAGTGTATATGATAATTGTTTAAAGTATTATTACAGTATGTGCTTAATAAATATTGTTTGGCCAGTAGATCTCATGAATGGTATGTCAGTGTTCATTCTTTTCAATTTTTAGTGTGTGCCTAACGCCTCTCCTTCCTCTTGCACCCCCTTGTCCCTCCCTTTTTTTCTTTCTTTTCCCTTTTTTTCCGTGTCTTGTGGCTATAAATCTGTTTGTATGTATATTACCTGTTTGAATACCAATAAAATTATGCTACTTCATTTGGCAGTGCTACGGATTTTGGATTATCCTAGAAGCACATCTGATATTTGACAGTATTTTAACATTTTTCTTTTTCCATTGTGTACTTTGAACTACAAATCTTTGTAGAAAAAATTTCATGCTGTTCCATATATTTAAATTTGTAGGAATTGTATAACATGTAAAGACAAAAAGATAAGTGGTATTGAGTGTTGGACACCTACCTGAAATTTCGGAAAATGTTTACACACAATTCCGCACAATTTAATGTGTGTGACGTAGAAATATTGCCTTATCCACATTCATGGCAGTTCAAATTTCACAGGAAACCATGCATAGAGTGGTAGGTGCCATACAGCATTTCAAACATAAACTTTGCCACTGGAGCAGTGTGTGGTACCAAGGATTCACTAATCTGCAAAATAACCTTGTAGTTTTGTGATACTGTTTGGTGGTATCACTTTCCCAGGTAGTGGTACAGTATAGTTCTTTGCCAAGGGTAGCAGTTTGTACTGCCTGTTTCCCAGAAAGACTCTCTTCAGTCTTTGATTGTCTCTAAAATAAAAATGTAAAATTAGCTTCTGATGAATTTTAACTATGAATCTGCTGTCATGTTTCCACTTAACCTTGGCATCAAGAACAAGTATTGCTGTATTCAGGAGTGTTATAATCTTCCACATTAATTTTTACATGTGATACTGAATCATCTCACCATATTTGAACCGTGTGAGATCTCCAAAGCCAGTAATATATTACATAGATCATTTGCACAATTTTTATCAGAATGATGTGGAGTTAGTTAGTTTACAGGCCATGTATGAATGAATGTTGGCGTATAAGGTTGCATGCTGGCCATTTTCAAGGTACAAAATGGCACGGTGATGTGAAGTTTAATATTATTACTGCAGTGTATTAGTATTTGTCACTACTCAAGTTAGAAGTGAAACATACATTTAAGAACAAAATAAATATGTTTTTCAACTGTACCAGTGTTTAATTAAATATATGTTTATGGAATAGGAGGAGTGGTTCAGAAGAAATGATTCTAGATCAACTTTAAAATTTGCTTTGCCCTTATGATGATTTCATCTTTCACAAGTGTGTGTGGCTCTGTAGAACTTGATGTTCATTTCATGCTATTGAACACACCATAATGGCACATGGTAAGGTGTCAGCAAAATAGTGATTATTGCTCTCATGTTTAATCAACATAGCACAAATAAAGCCACAAAAACATGTGTATCCACTATGTTGAAACACCAGCATTTGGTACACAATAAGAGAAATACAATTATGGACTTCTTCAGCCAAAGTACAGAACAGAAGTGGCACCTGCTACATGATTAGTGTGATGAACTGCAATGAGACAGCATTAGTGAGCAGAGAACACCACTCTATGGACAAGTAAAACAATTAAAATATGTTGTAGAAGGAAAAAGGAAATGTACATAATTTTCAGAACATTGTATAAAAATTACTGCAGTATATTAAGAAAAGTTATTAAAAATCAATAAGTATTCACATTGTGATAGAAATTGACAATGCTGCATGCAAGCTGTGGTGCACACAGTGTGGTGTAGTTGTTAGCATAGGTGACTGGCATGCTGCAGGTTGCCTAATCAACAGCAGTTACTTAGTATTTGTTATTTAGTATTTATCAGTTCGGGATGATCCTTGAAATATCTTGTGCTTTTAATGTTTGTATGTTCTGGAATATTTGATCTATGTATAAACACCACCATTCTGGAAATCTGTATAAACATACTTTCAGTAATAATTGTATTTTATTGACAATCCTGCTTTCAGATTTGGACTTGATTCTGATCGCTATGTGATATTATCTGGAGGGTAAGCCAGGTACTTAAAACATCTATATAACTGTGACAGCACTTAGGCAACATAAAAGCTATTGCCTACATGGACAGGAACTGAAACAGCAACAGTATGTCATTTCAAAGGTCCATATATTAAGGAGACCAATGGTTCCAAGCCACCAGTAACTCAGCTACACATGAGGCAAAAGGGCAATCAGGACATGATGCAATGGTTGAAAGGATTATACAGAGTCGCCAAATACACCAGATGGGATGACATGATGTGCTTGGCGAACATACACTTTTACTTGTACAGCACAGCCCAGTGATGGTTTGAGAACAACATAGAGAATCTCAGTAGCTGGAATAAATTTCAGGCTGAACTGAAGAGAACATTTTGTGTCAATCAACAGCAAGTATGCTTAGCACAAGAAGAATTGAATAACAGAGCCCAGTATTATGGTGAAGATCACCATTACCCTGTCTGTCTCGTATGCTAGATTGTAAGCAAAGAGAGAGACCATTTTATGGCAGCCTGGAATGTTGGACCTAGTACACAAGAAAGAGCAGCTATGAACCTGGACCTCATATGCCAAGAGGTAATAGAGAATATTGAAGAAATGATGTATCTATCTTTGCCACTCATCTCCAACATCAATCGAACACAACATGAAGAACATACTCGGCCAACGTAGACCTATGCCATCAATATCAAACAACCCGGCAGCTGACCTACACAGATACAATCAATTCCTACACCAAGTAGAAGAGACATTTGGAGGACGGACATGTTTGTCTGTTTTCACTGCAGACGTCCTGGACACACTGTCTGCCACTGCCGAGAAAGAAGACAAATGTCTGATGGCTACTATGCCTGAAGACATCAACCGTCACAATTGTTATATTCACAACATTCAACTGCAGATCCAGCATGCCTTAGACATCACCCATCACCGTATAGCAGTACCAGTCACTTGCCTAGCTGCCAAATACAGGAAAACAAAAGGCAGGCAATCATCTGTGGAGGTGAGGCCATCACAGATGGAAATGCTACACATACAATGGCCACTAAGATGTCAGGGAATCTCACTGACATCATCAAGGGCCAACTTGTAAGGGCACTATTCAACTTAGGGGCCTCCTTTTCTGTAAAGCTACATTCATATCACCATCAACTAAAGAAGACTGTGTTCTGTGATATGAAAGCAATTGTCAGAAACATGTTCAGATGACAGGAACTTGTATTGCAAGAATAACAATTGGTGACAGAACATAGCTTTTGAATTTGTCATTTTTACAGAATGTAATCATGATGTAATTATCAGATGGTACTTTGTGCAGACATAACAAGCAGACACAGACTTTGGAAAATCAGAGTGCCGGATTGATAAAGCTACTTCAACAAAAACATGTTGAAGATGAAGTTATCCCACTGTCATCAAAGGGAATTGTATTTCATTCATGACCCTGCTTTCTGATTTGAACTTGATTCTCATTATGTTGTTACAATACTGTTGACCTATGTAATATACTGATTCAGTACTGATTATACTGTGACTTATCCATAGAAAGCATGTTTGTCATCATTCTGAATAGAATTCCATTGAAGTGTATATTCACTTTACTAAAATATAGTTTTACTTGCTGATTGTCTTCAAGCTGACTTTGTTGTTTCTTATAGAGGTTTGAGAATGTTGCAGGTCTGTTTTGTATGAAGAACAACCACTGATGCTGGGATTCTGAAAGTCTGGTGAATCTCTAACTATGAACTGAAATGAATATCTGAACTTTGAATTTTGTATTTTAACTCTTCAAACATCGGGATAACAGAATATAACATTCATTTCCATTCATGAGCTATCAATTCCAGATACAATGTCTACTTTCAATTGCATCACAAATACAACATGTCTCCTTAACTCCTCAACTTGCCCCCAGGTTTTCACAAAAAGGAAGTACAAAGACAATCTATGGAGCGAAGAGGTTCACATTGTCATAGTTCATAGACAGTAGCTGATAGCTACTTAGCAAAACTTGGTAGATTGAAGTTGACAGGTTTGTATGTTAAACCTTCAAAATTTATTCTAAAGATACAAGATATAAATAGTTATATAGAAAATGAATTTTAGTGGGTGTAGTTTTATATGAACATATAAAATCATAAAATAAAATTAGTTACTTGGCAGTACTGAAGAAGTCTGAATATGTCTCAGGCTCAACTGCATCACTCCATATAATTGGAACTACATGGAATGTTGTGACATGGCAGATAGGACAACCAATTAGTGCAAAATATCACAGTTAAACTGAATGGCTGTACTGTGGCTGTATTTCTTTTATAATATATCCACAGCCTTGGAGCACAACAACAAATAAAATGGCTAAGTAATTGTATAATGTGACTGATTTCAAATGAGTTTAATAATCATTTTCTAATTATAACAGCAAAAGACATGCCAAATAGTTCAGCTGAGAAGCAAGGAATATATTGAAAATGTCATTACACAAGAAATTAATGAACTTGATGTAGCACCATCATTCTGCACTGAAATGGATAGAATTATTCAAGGTCTTGGAAACAAAAACTAGTACAGAATTCTTATCACTCTTATTTAGATACGTCATGGATCACTAGACAGATGAAAATATACTGTTGTTAAACTTCTCTATAAAAAAAGGCAACAGGAAGTTTTTAACACTCGAGATCCATTTTCCTTAATAATACGGTATTCTAAAATGTTTGAGAAAGTAAATTGTGTGCTTAAACAGAAACAGTTTACTTAGTAGGGCCTACTTCACAGTCTGGGCTCCAGAAGGGCACCTCAACTGGAAATGCCATGGATACATTTACAAACCTTAAGTTTAAAAAATCAACATCTGGTATCGTTTGTTATCTGTTCAAGACTTCAGGAAATAATTGTGTTAGAAATAAATTATTTGAATTGTAGGTAACAAAAAGAATAATTGAATGGGAGAATTTGTTAGTGACTGTGGAAAAAAAAATCATGATTAGGCCCCCACAAGGTTCTTTTTGGGTCTATTCTTATCCCTTGTCAATGGAAATGACCTTATACTTGCCGGCCGCAGTGGCCGTGCGGTTCTAGGCGCTGCAGTCCGGAACCACGGGACTGCTACGGTCGCAAGTTCGAATCCTGCCTCGGGCATGGATGTGTGTGATGTCCTTAGGTTAGTTAGGTTTAAGTAGTTCTAAGTTCTAGGGGACTGATGACCTAAGATGTTAAGTCCCATAGTGCTCAGAGCCATTTTTTTTGACCTTATACTTAACAGACATCAAGCAGACTTGGTACTTTTTCCAAATGACACAAGTTTTGTAAATAAGCTAACTAAAAAGACAGGTATGGGACAAATTTCAGTTGTGTTTTTCAAAGAATTGATTACTGGTTCTTTGCAAACAGACTATAACTCTGAATAAAAATTATGTGCATAATTTCTGTCTTTAGAAAACAACATGAACATCTTAAAATGTAAATTCATCATAAATAACCCATCTCAGTTAGGAATGAGTAGTAATGTCCACAGCTGTAACATTGGAATTAAAAAGTATCTCCACGTATTAGTGGCCTATAAAAGTGCTCAACACAGAGATGCAAAAATCTTTGAGATTTTTCCCAATAACATAAAATTTGTGATAGGCAACAAAGCAAATTTTAAATCTATGCTGAAACCGCTACTTCTAAATGACATGGTACCGACAATTTAAAAAAAATATATAATGCTAGAAGCATGTATAGTATAAACAGCAAAGATCTTTAGTTTTGTAATTGCATTTAAGTATGTTGATAATATAATATGTCCCAAAGATTTTTTATTAGCCATCATTCAGTAATTTCAAATGGCCATGTGCTCTTTAGAAGTCTGGAAAGGATGTGGGTCTCAGTATGCACAAACAAATGCAATAGCTTGTAAATTGATTGTAATAGAAATTATGCAAGTGATCTGTAGAATATGGCATAAAGCAACTAAGAAAAGACTTGAACTTCAGCCTTGTTTGTACAAGACTGCCCTGTCCTCATACAGCTTCTGCTGTTGCTGTTACTGTGCCATTGGAAACGCCATGTAAACTACTACTACTACAGCAAACACCCAAATGACTTTTTTATGCTTTTAAATGTGCTTTACAAAACAATTATGGATTATTAAAACCTGAGCCTGTCTTTCAAGAGCAATTCCTTGGAATTTTTGCATCAACTAAAGCATTATATATTGTGAATTTTGTACAACGAAGAGCATCATGATAATTTTGATGAGAGATAAAACTTCAAATGTATGCTTTTCTACCAATCTGAGCTTGAATTCAGGTCTTTTGCACTCTAATGTGGATCTATGAGAATCATGGTTTGTTGTAGGTTTGATGAACAAATATACCTTACTTCATATGTTTCCTGTTATCTGCAACATAGTTTCAGTGCACTTATTGTAAGTTTTTCCCTTTGATCCATACTGGACTGCAGGGCTGTAATTATAACAATGCAAATAACTCTTTTATTATGATACTGTCATCTTTACAACACCTTGGTCCCAGTTGTAATACACTAACTTGGATGAATGGAGCGTAGTCCATCTTCTGAATCTTAGGATGTTCACTAGTTTTTGTGCTGTTGGTTGTATACAGTGCAATGTACAATAGCACCTGTGGGTGCGGGTGTTAGAATAGGCCCGAGGTATTCCTGCCTGTCGTAAGAGATGGCTAAAAGGAGTCTCACACATTTCAGCCTTTATGTGATGGTCCCCTCTAGGGTTTGACCTCCACGCTTCCTCACCTTCGTCAACTTAAGGGGAAGTGCTGGCAGCACCTCAATGCCCTCCGCTGCCTGAGCAACACCAACTGGGGTGCAGATCGCTTTACACCCTCCTCAATTCTGTCTACCTCAGGTGAACAACTTGTTCATTTAGACCATGTTTGCCGTTTAAATGTACTTGATGTGCTTGTATAGAACAATGAAGTCATTTTATTTAATGATACCTCTTCCTGCCTTCACCACCTGTGGGTGCGGGCGTTAGAATAGGCCTGAGGTATTCCTGCCTGTCGTAAGAGGTGGCTAAAAGGAGTCTCACACATTTCAGCCTTAATGTGATGGTCCCCTCTAGGGTTTGACCTCCACTTTTCCAAATTTTCCCGAAGAACAAGCCAATTGGGGAAGGGCGCCTTACAGGGCACATTGTGTCCATCATGCACTGAGACCTATTGCATCCTTCATCAACGTGGATCTGCACTTCTACTCATTCTGCAACTGCTGGGCGAGACACCCTCCTGGGTGCGTATTTTTCCATCAACGGTGCAGTATCGTTTTCTACACTGATGATGATAATGGACTTGTTCGCTTGGTTGCACCTGATATCCAGCATGGTAGCCAGTCTGTTGTTGTGGGGCCGCCATGTACACTGTTGGTTGTAGCCCCCTGACCACACAGGGATCGCTCTGCTGATGCCTGCACCATTAGCTCCCCACATATGCCAAGGAGTAGATGCCTGTCGCCCTGGCGCATCTGTACTCCTGGCAGTGGCCATCCTGCCAGGTGGCCTTTGCTGCGACTGGGTGGCACCTGTGGGAGGGCCCCTGGTGGGAGTGGGTGGCATCAGGACGGATGACACATGATGAAGCATAGTACATCATCTGTTGCTGGTGGTCAAACACCAGCAGTATCGAAGCGTTCGTTGGCTCAATTCAACGCACAGAAGTATGACCCCAAATCGTTCCCCTCCCTGGTCACACCATGGGAGGATGGGGTGTTGCTCCCAAAGTAGGTGGCAGCAGCTCTTATTCACCCTGGTACCTTGTATGTTTGAGAGCTGATGGGAAATCTTTCATGACGATGAAGCCTCAGTTTTTTGTTGAGCATTTAGAGGACAAGTTTGGGGAGGTGGAGGGCGTGTCCAAAACGAGATCTGAGTCTGATCAAAACAGCATCCTCCGCCCAGTCACGGGCGTTACTCGCCTGTGACAAGCTGGGGTATGTTTCTGTAACAATCATGCCCGATAAAAGCTTAAATATGGTCCATGGTATCGTATTTCACTGGGACCTTCTTTTGTAGTCTGACGATGAGCTGCGCACCAATTTAGAGTGGCAAGGTGTACATTTTGTTTGCCGCATCCACTGGTGTCTGAGGGATAGTCATGTTGCCACCGGTGCCTTCATCTTGGCCTTCGAGGGTGATACATTACCCAAGGTGGTCAAGGTGATGGTCTATCCCTGTGATGAAAAGCCCTATCTCCTTCCCCCAATGTGGTGCTTTAAATGCTAGAGGTTCGAACATATGTGTCACATGAGATTGGGGATGCCCATCACATCCCAATACTCCATGTGCCCTGCCTCTCATCTGTATCAACTGCAGAAAGCACCATTCCCTGACTGCAGGATTCTCCAGAAAGAAAGGAAAATCATGGTGTAGAAGACCCTGGGCTGACTGACCTACACTAAGGCTAAGGAAATTTGAATGCCTATATCCTGTATGTATGACATCGTCTTACGCCGCCGCTACAACAGTTCTAGCCCCATCAGCTCTGCCAACCCCAGTCACCTCTCAGAGCCAGAAGACTCCACCTAGCCCCTTGATGGGGGGGGCACTTCCCTCCCTGTTGCTCCTGCAGCAGCTACTTTGGGAGCAACATCCCCCCTAACCATCGAGGATATCAGTCCCCACTTCTGCACTGGGGAAGCATAAGTCTTCTTCAGCTCCTCTTGCTAGGAAGCGTTCCCTTGGGTCACTACCTTCGCAGGTTTCTGCTAGTGGGTAAGGTGACACCCACCAGTGGCTAAAGAGCTCAAAAGCAGCTGGTCTTAGGGTTTCATGCTCACCCTCAGTCCCGGAGACTGCATCAGTGAAGTCCTTCCAGCCAGAGAAACCCAAGGAGCAGTGAGAGAAATCCAAAAAGAAGATCCCCAAGACCAAGGGAATTACGGTTGCACTCACACCACCGTTACCAACAAACTCTGCGTCTGCAGATGAGGTGGAGATTCTGGCATCCGCTGAGGACCTAGATCTTGCCTGACCCTCACACACAATGGATATAGACTGCTCAGGCAATAAGTCGGTGGCAGCAGGTGACCCTGAGGTGTAAACTGCCTCATTGAATGTTCCATGCCTTCCCAGTCTCATGATGACGTCATCCTAGAGTGGAATTTTGGCAGTTTTTTCCACCACCTGGCTGAGCTATGGCAACTCTTAAGCTTTACAACTGCTTTCTGCATTGCTCTCCAGGAAACCTAGTTTCTGGCAATGTGGATCCCTGCCCTCCGTGGCTATAATGGATATTACAGGAACAGTAGAAACTATAATTGAGTGTCAGGTGGAGTTTACGTTTATGTCCTAAATTCAATCTGTAGTGAAACTGTGCCCCTTCAAACCCCTCTTGAAGCTGTGGCTGTCAGAATAAAGATGACGCAGGAAATAACTGCCTGCAATGTATATCTTCCTCCAGATGGTGCAGTACCCCCAAATGTATTAGCTGCACTGATTGATCAGCTCCCTAAACATTCCCTACTTTTGGGAGATTTTAACGCCCATAACCCCTTGTGGAGTGGCACCGTGCTCACTGGCCGAAGCAGGGATGTCGAAACTTTACTGTGTCAGTTCGACCTCTGCCTCTTAAATACTGGGGCTGCCACACATTTCAGTGTGGCTCATGGTAGTTACTTGGCCATTGATTTATCAATTTACAGCCCAGGACTTCACCCATCTATCCACTGGAGAGCACATGATGACCTGTGTGGTAGTTACCACTTCCCCATCTTCCTGTCACTGCCCCGGCATCAGGCTCGCGGGTGCCTGCCCAGATTGTTTAAAGCCAATGTGGACTGGGAAACTTTCACCTCTGCTGTCACCGTTGAATCTCCCCCACACAGGACCATCGATGTGACGGTTGAGCAGGTGACTACAACAATCCTTTCTGCAGCAGAAAACACGATAGCTCTACAGCAACATAAGCCGCACCCTTCCCTGGAGCACCTCATAGCATTTAAATGGCTCTGTGCCCACGTTCGCCAACTTATCAAACAACGGAAGCAGAAATGTTGGAAGAGATATGTCTTGACCATTGGGTGTCATACGTCACCTTCCCAAATATGGGCAAGGATCAAACGTGTTTTTGGGTACCAGACCCCAACAGGTGTTCCCAGTGTTAACATAAATCTCATGTTATTTACCAACACAATCACGATTGCCGAGCAGTTTGCTGAGCACTGTGCTCGAGCCTTTGCGTCGGAGAATTACCCCCTACCCTTTTGCACTCTCAAACAGTGGCTGGAAGGGAAAGTCCTCTCGTTCACTACATGGCACAGTGAATCCTATAATGCCCCATTTACAGAGTGGGAGCTCCTCAGTGCCCTTGCATGTTGCCCCAACACTGCTCCTAGGCCAGATCGGATCCACAGTCGATTGATTGAACATCTCTCATCTGACTACAAGAGACATAGCTACCAGCCCATCAGCCTCACGAATGTTCTTTGTAAGCTGCTGAAATGTATGGTGTGTCAGTGGTTGGGTTGGGTTCTGGAGTCTTGTGGCTTACTGGATCCATGTCGGGGCGGCTTCCGCCAGGGTTGCTCCACCACTGATAATCTTGTGTCCCTCAAGTCTACCATCCAAACAGCCTTTTACAGATGCTAACACCCGGTTGCCATCTTTTTTGATTCACGAAAAGCATATGACATGACCTGGTCGCATCATATCCTTGCCACATTATACGAGTGTGGTCTCCGAGGCCCGCTCCCGATTTTTATCCAAAATTTCCTGTCATTTCGTACTTTCCTTGTCCAAGTTGGTGCCTCCCATAGTTTCCCCCACGTCCAGGGGAATGGGTTCCCGCAGGGCTCTGTATTGAATGTATCACTAACTTTAGTGGCCATTAATGGTCTAGCAGCAGCTGTAGGACTGTCCGTCTCACCTTCTCTGTATGCAGATGACTTCTGCATTTCGTACTGCTCCACCAGTACTGGTGTTGCTGAGCAGCGCCTACAAGGAGCCATCCACAAGGCGCAGTCGTGGGCTTTAGCCCATGGTTTCCAGGTTTTGGCCGCTAATTCATGTGTTATGCACTTCTGTCAGCGTCGCACCATTCATCCGGAACCAGAACCTTACCTTAATAATGATCCACTCACTGTAGTGGAGACATATCGATTCTTAGGACTGGTTTTCAACACCTGATTGACTTGGCTTCCTCACCTTCGTCAACTTAAGGGCAAGTGCTGGCAGCACCTCAATGCCCTCCGCTGCCTGAGCAACACCAACTGGGGTGCAGATCGCTTTACACTGCTGCAGCTCAACAGAGTCGGTTTTCAATCCCGCCTTCACTATGGGAGTCTGGTTTATGGTTTAGTGGCGCCCTTAGTGTTGTGTTTACTCAACCCAGTGCACCACTGTGGTATTCACCTAGCGACAGGAGCTTTTAGGACGAGTCCGGTGACCATTGTCCTGGTGGAGGCCGAAGTCCCTCCATTGCTGGTTAGGTGTGCACAACTGCTGGCCAGTTACGTTGCACATGTTCATAGTTATCCTGCTCATCTGAGTTACCGTCTCCTTTTCCCACCCACAGCAGTTCATCTTCCGCATCGGCGGCCCAGGTCAGGGCTTCCAGTTGCAGTTCAGTCTGATCCCTTCTTTCCAAACTGGAGTCCTTGCCTTTACTACCTAAACTTGAGGTCCATTCACAGTCACCTCCATGGTGTACACCGAGGCCACGGATTCACCTGGACCTTTCACATCGCCCTAAGGATTCAGTTAACCCCGCGGATCTGTGCTGCCACTTCCTCTCGATTTTTGACATGTATCGAGTCCGTGAAGTTGTTTACACCGACGGCTCGATGGCTGATGATAATGTTGGCTTTGCATATGTCCATGGAGGATATACTGAACAGCATTCCTTGCCTGATGGCTGCAGTGTTTTCACTACCGAGTTGGTGGCTATATCTCGTGCTCTTGGACACATCTTTTCATGCATGCCCTGGGCAGTCATTTCTTCTGTGTACTGACTCCTTGAGCAGCCTACAAGCTATCGACCCATGCTACCCTTTTCATCCTTTGATAGGTTAGACCGTTAGCGAGAGCGCATTGCTAGTTCCTGCTACTACTAAGGCGAGTACACCGTTCGCTTTTTACATATTTTTACGAGCTTCAAACAAGAGCGACTTATTTTCAGTTATCTGTGTAGTTGCTAGTTTATTTTTGTAATTTCTTGCATGTTCGAGTGCTTACTAGGCACAACCTTTTATTTCAATAACAGTGTAGTGTACAGTACCACCATTGCTATCAACCGTTGTATCGACTCTCATATCGTGCAGACTTTTCTTTGTTTGGTTAGAACAGCTCAGTGTCTGTTAGACCGTCTGCGAGCGCGCATTGCTAGTTCCTGCTACTACTAACAGGAGGAGTGCAGTAATGGATAGGAACTGTGATTTTTGTGTACAGATGCGAGCTGAGCTGGCGACCCTTCGCTCACAGCTTCAGGCTGCGTTGGCTTCCTTCACATAGCTTGAGGCTGCTGCCAAGGGGCCTCACTGTTGTGGATAGGATGCGGGGATGCGAGGGACGATGAGCATGTCCCACATGTCCTCCGATCGGTCCACTGCTGTGACTTCCCCAGGTACTGCCTCCACTTTGACTCCTCACCCATGGTCGAGTGGGAGATCATTCCAAAGTCTGACAGACAGCAAAAATTTTCTGTGGGGCCGATCACAGGCCTCCCTCCTCCCCCTTCCCCTCCCACCCCTGGTTCGTTTATGAACAGGTTTCGGGCATTATCTGTGGCTGACGATGTCTCTGGGCCGGATGTAGTCGTCCACCCTGTTCCAGAGTAAGCTTCTCGGCCTGAAACGTCTGGGCATTCACAGAGGGTGGGTTTGCTGGTAGTTGGGAGCTCCAATGTTAGGCGCGAAATAGGGCACCTTAGGAACATGGCTGTTAAGGAGGAGAAGGAAGCCAGTGTGCACTCTGTGTGCATTCCGGGGGAGGGGGGGGGGGGTCATTCTGGATGTGGAAAGGGTGCTTCCAGATGCCACGAAGAGTGCAGGGTGCATCCAACTTCAAGTGGTGGCTCACGTCTGTACCAATGACGTGTGTCGCTTTGGATCGGAGCAGATTCTGTCTGGTTTCGGGCGGCTAACGGAAATGGTAAAGACTGCCAGTCTTGCTTCCAAGATTAAGGTGAAACTCACCATCTGCAGCATCATCGATAGAACCAACTGTGGTCCTTTGTTGCAGAGCTGAGTGGAGGGTCTGAATCAGAGGCTCAGGCGGTTCTGTGACCGTGTAGGCTGCAGATTCCTTGACTTGCGCCATCGAGTGGTGGGTTTCCAGGTTCCTCTTAATAGATCAGGAGTCCACTACACACAGGAGGTGGCTACACAGGTAGCGGGGGCTGTGTGGAAGGGACTGGGCGGTTTTTTAGGTTAGTGGGTCTCAGGGAACCACAGAAGGGGTGTCTGTCAGAAAGTGGGCAGGTAAAATACAGTAAGGTAGTTGTAGAAACGATTGGTATTGTAGTTGTAAATTGTTGTAGCCGTGTTGGGAAAGTACCAGAGCTCCAAGCCCTAATAGAAAGCACTGAAGCTCAAATAGCTGTAGGTACAGAGAGCTGGCTAAAGTCGGAAATAAGTTCAGCTGAAATTTTTCAAACAATCTAACAGTGTTCAGAAAGGATACATTAAATACAATTGGTGGTGGAGGATTTATTGCTTTCAGATGTAGTTTGCCTTGTAGCAAAATTGAATTAGATGGTTCATGTGAAATAGTATGGGTAGAGGTTATACCTGACAATCGGACTAAACTATTAATTGGATCGTTTTACCGACCCCCCAACTCAGAAAACATTGTTGCTGAACAGTTCAAAAAAAACTTGAGCCTCATTTCAAATAAGTACCCCTCTCATACAATTATGGTTGGTGGTGACTTCAATCTACCCTCGACATGCTGGAAAAATTATACGTTTAAAGCCGGCGGCAGGTATAAAGCATCATCCAAAATTGTACTGAATGATTTCTCAGAAAATTATTTTCAACAATTAGTTCATGAGCCCACTCAAAGAGTAAATGGTTGCAAAAGCATACTTGACCTTTCAGCAACAAATAATCCTGGACAAATAGTGAGTGTTGTGACGAATACAGGGATTAACGACCACAAGCCAGTTGCTGCTAGGCTGAATACCATAACACCTACAACCATCAAAAAGAAACACAAAGTATATCTATTTAAAAAAGCTGATAAAAATGCTCTTAACGCCTTTTTAAGAGACAGTCTTCACTCCTTCCAATCTGATCATGTAAGCATAGAAAACTTGTGGAATGATTTCAAAGAGATAGTATCAACAGCAATTGAGAGATATATACCACGTAAATTAATAAGTGATGGTACTGATCCCCCATGGTACATAAAACAGGTCAGATTGTTGTTGCAGAAGCAACGAAAAAAGCATGCCAAATTTAAAAAATGCAAAATCCCCAAGATTGGCAAAGTTTTACAGAAGTTCAAAATATGGCGTGTACTTCAATGCGAGATGCTTTTAATAATTTCCACAACAAAATTCTGTATCGAAATCTGGTAGAAAACTCAAAGAGATTCTGGTCATACATAAAGCACACCAGTGGCAAGACACAATCAATACCTTCACTGTGCGATAACAATGGTGAAGTCACTGATGACAGTGCCACTAAAGCAGAGTTATTAAACACGGTTTTCCGAAACTGCTTCACCAAAGAAGATGAAGTAAATATTCCTGAATTACAATCAAGAACAACTGCCAAGATGAGAAACATAGAAGTAGATATCCTTGGTGAAACAAAGCAGCTTAAATCACTTAATAAAGGCAAGGCCTCTGGTCCAGATTGTATACCAGTCAGGTTCCTCTCAGAGTATGCTGATAAAATAGCTCCATATTTAGCAATGATATACAACCACTTGCTCACAGAAAGATATGTACCTAAAGACTGGAAAATTGCTCGTCACACCAGTACCCAAAAAGGGAAGTAGGAGTAATCTGCTGAATTACAGGCCAATGTCACTAATGTCGATTTGCAGTAGGGTTTTAGAACATATACTGTATTCGAACATTATGAAATACCTCGAAGAAAACGATTTATTGACATATAGTCAGCACGGATTCAGAAAATATCGTTCTTGTGAAACACAACTAGCTCTTTATACTCATGAAGTAATAAGTGCTATCGACGGGGGATGTCAAATTGATTCCATATTTTTAGATTTCCAGAAGGCTTTTGACACCGTTCCCCACAAGCGTCTTCTAATCAAAGTGCATGCCTATGGAGTATCGCCTCAGTTGTGCGACTGGATTCATGATTTCCTGTCAGAAAGGTCACAGTTTGTAGTAATAGACGGAAAGTCATCGAGTAAAACAGAAGTAATATCCGGCGTTCCCCAAGGAAGTGTTATAGGCCCTCTATTGTTGCTGATCCATATTAACAACATAGGAGACAATCTGAGTAGCCATCTTAGATTATTTGCAGATGATGCTGTCATTTACCATCTTGTAAAGTCATCAGATGATCAAAATGACTTGCAAAATGATTTAGATAAGCCGGCCGAAGTGGCCGTGCGGTTAAAGGCGCTGCAGTCTGGAACCGCAAGACCGCTACGGTCGCAGGTTCGAATCCTGCCTCGGGCATGGATGTTTGTGATGTCCTTAGGTTAGTTAGGTTTAACTAGTTCTAAGTTCTAGGGGACTAATGACCTCAGCAGTTGAGTCCCATAGTGCTCAGAGCCATTTGAACCATTTGATTTAGATAAGATATCTGTATGGTGCGAAAAGTGGCAATTGGCCCTGAATAAAGAAAAGTGCAAAGTTATTCACGAGTACTAAAAGAAATCAACGAAATTTCGATTATCCGATAAGTCACACAAATCTGAGGGCTGTAAATTCAACCAAACACATAGGGATTACAATTACAAATAACCTAAATTGGGACGATCACATAGATAATACTGTGGGTAGAGCAAAGCAAAGACTGCACTTCATTGGCATAACACTTAGAAGGTACAACAGGTCTAGCAAACAGACTGCCTGCAGTACGCTTGTCCGCCCTATTCTGGAGTACTGCTGTGTGGTGTGGGATCTGTGTCAGGTGGGACTGACGGATGACATTGAAAAAGTACAAAGAATGGCAGCTCGTTTTGTATTATCACGAAATAGGGGAGAGAGTGTCACAGACATGATACGTGAATTGGAGTGGCAATCATTAAAACAAAGGCATTTTTCGTTGTGACATGATCTTCTCATGAAATTACAATCACCAGTTTTCTCCTCCGATTGCGAAAACATTCTGTTGGCACCCACCTAAATAGGGAGCAATGATCATCATGATAAAATAAGAGAAATCAGGGCTCGCACAGAAAAATTTAAGTGCTCGTTTTTCCCTCATACCGTTTCAGAGTGGAACGGTAGGGGGACAGCATGGAGGTGGTTCACTGATCCCTCTGCCAGGCACTTTATTGTGAATAGCAGAGTAATGACGTAGATGTAGATAGTGACCATCCAGGAGTCCATATATGCCCTGTAGCGGTCCAGTCATTCAATGGTGTTTTTCTGGACCCCAGGTCACGTCGGAATCGCAGGCAACACACTTGCCACCAAGCTGGCCGTACAGGCTACGCGGAAACTGCTTATGGAGATCAGCTTCTCTGCAACTGACCTGTGTTCAGTACTACGCCACAAGGTTTTATGTCTTTTGGAGATGGAATGGCATAACCTCAGCATGCACAACAAACTATGTGCCATTAAGGAGACTATGAACGTGTGGAAGACCTCCACGCAGGCCTGTTGCAGGGACTCTGTGGTTCTCTGTCAGCTCCACATTGGTCACACTTGGGTGACACACAGCTACCTCCTGCACCGTGATAACCTAGCTCAT
Organism: Schistocerca piceifrons; assembly: GCF_021461385.2. Taxonomy (NCBI): domain Eukaryota; kingdom Metazoa; phylum Arthropoda; class Insecta; order Orthoptera; family Acrididae; genus Schistocerca; species Schistocerca piceifrons. The sequence continues at coordinate 368,491,333 of NC_060149.1, forward strand.
TATCAGTGCGGCGCCCGGCCAACAGTGGCCCATATCTTGGTGAGCTGTCCTTCTTTGGCTGCTCTGAGACGGACTCTTCAGTTACCGGACTTGTTGCCATTAATTTTAGCTGACAACACCTCATTGGCTAATATAGTTTTCCATTTTCCTTTGTCCCTTTGTGTTCTCCACTATAATGCTTTTAGGCTGGGTGTTTTAATGTGTCTCAAAGTGGCTGGATTTTCCTTTCTATTCTCGTGGTTGGCCAGCCATGGTCATCTGCTGCCTTATTTTTATCCCTTCTACCTGTTTCTTGCTTCTCTCTGTGGTTTTATTTTCCTGTTTCATCCACAGTAGTGTTGGTTGTCCTTCTATCGTTCCACTGGTTCTTCCATTCTCCTGTTATTGCGCTGTACGTCTCCTTTATTGTCTTCTTTCCCTTATGTAATTATTTTACTGGGAACAATGGACCGATGTCCTCACAGTTTGGTCCCTTCCCCCCCCCCCCCCCCCCCCCCCTCCCTTTAAACCAACGAATCCTACTTTCACTCCTGAAGGCACCACTCAGTGGGATACATGCGTAGTCGTTTTTTTTTTTTTTAAATATGAAACCCTGTGAGAAACTGAGGGCAGACCAAAAGGAATTTAAAAAGTGGTTCTTTGCAAAGCAAATTGCATATTGTATAATACCCATCATTGGGGTGTGTTTAAATTAATGATGATGTCCAGGACATGGTGGACCAAGCAACTGTTGTGGCATTTTAAAATTCATATGGGCATCTCAGGCTGTCTGTTGGTGCAGTAATGCCACTGGCTATACAGAAGTTCAGACAATCAGCAGAATACCTCACAGCCAAAGATACATAATAAAAGAGAGCAAGGTGAACTGCTGGAGACAATTCTTGTATTAGAGTGCCCTTTCCACACAAACATCAAAAGTGTGTGAATCAATAACGTAGACTTGAGGCAAATTTAAAATACCATGTCTGACTGCAATAGTGAGTAATGGCCCATGCAATGGCACAACTATTTTTTTAGTATTATCAACTCAGACAGGTGTAGTACAATATTCCAGGCTTTTTGCAAAATCTTTAAAACAGAAGCTTATGCTTTGATTTCATTAATGGTGAAGTATGTTAGTAACTCAGCTTTCTGTTGAAACCAGAACCCACCATTTTCATGGCATGTGAGATAACCAGACAATCAAACCAAATTAAGTATACTATGTTTGACCTCCTTCCAACTGAGTTGTTTTAACTAGCTACATTGGAAAGAGTGGAATAGATAGGGAACTGATACTTTATTGTCCTTGAATGAGTTGTTTTAACTAGCTGCATTGGAAAGAGTAGAATAGATAGGAAACTGATACTTTATTGTCCTTGAATGTACTCAGATGTTACTGATCTTTGCTTAACAACCTCTCTCTACCTAAGGCAGTCATAGGAAAGTCTTTTTGGCCTTTATTCACAAAAGGGCTATAGCAGTACTCAAAAGTACAGTAACCTTCAACAACATTAAGAATATGCTGTGCATGTTGCTGGGAGCAATCTGATGTAGCTGTTGTCTTTGGATCTATGATGTACAAGGAGAAAGCATGACAATCCACACACCTGTACAACCAGCATACTGTGACAAAACAACATAACAGCCAGATCACAATATTTTTTACATACCTTCTGGAAATACAATGAAGAGGAAGAAATGCATCACCATTAATGGGTTGCGTAGCATAAAAAAGTTAATAGTCATGTTTATACATCTGAAAGATGATCTCTATTAAGATTACACACATCGAATGAGAGTGGTGCTAGTAGCACCACTATGAGGATGCAAATCAGGTTTGCTTTAAATGCACACTATAACAGTCATGAGTTTAGTTACCCTTGAGATTGGATGTGGTGAGTTGATGTTTGTCAAGAATGCCTTTAAGTTGACAAAGACGGCATTATCAACACCTCACTGAGTTTGAAACAGATTGTGTAATAGATCTATAAGAAGCTGAATGTTCCTTCTGCATTTTTGTAGAAAGTCTTGGCAGGAATGTAGCCACTGTAAATGATTCCTGGCGGTGGTGGTCATGAGAATGTATGGTTGTAAGAAGACCAGGCACTAGACAGCCATGTGGCAGTACTAAGAGAGAAGACCATTGTGTTTGGCATATGGCTCTGGCTCATCATACTCCATCTGCAGCAGCAATTTGAGCAGCGGTTGGCACCACAGTGACACAATGAACTGTTACAAATCATTACTTCAAGGACAGCTCGAACTAAATGTCCTGTAGCATCTGTTGACCCCAAACCTCCGCTGTTTGTGACTTCAGTGGTGTTGAGTGAGAGCTCATTGGAGGGCAGGGTGGAGGTATGGTGTGTTTTCTGATGAAAGCTGGTTCTGCCTCAGTGCCAATAATCACTCTGTGTTGGTTAGGAGGACAGCAGTTGAGGACCTACAACCAATCTGTCTTTGTACAACATACACTGGACCTACACGTGGAGTTGTGGCCTGTGGTGTGATTTTTTTTGTATGACAGCAGAAGCACTCTCGTGGTTATTCCGTGGACCTTGAACGCAAATTTTTGTGTCAGTCTGGTGATTCAACCTGCTGTACTGCCATTCATGAACAGCATTCCAGGTGTTGTTTTCCAACAGGGTAATGCTCGGCCACGTCCTGCTTTTGTAACCCAATGTGCTCTTTAGAGTGTCAATGTGTTGTCTTGACTTGCTCAGTAACTCCAGCATCATCCACAGTCAGCATTAACTGTCCCTGCATTCACCAACCAAGAAACTGGCATACAGCTCCTGTACAATACAATGCACACATGTTTTCAACCTCATATTCAACATTCTGGCAGATAAACCAGTTATTAATGTACCAGCATTCCACATTTGCAATAGTTTATCTGCCACTTACATTAACCTGTGATCTTGCAATGTTAAGCACTTATAAATATGCTACCTAGACAAATGTATTCTTGAAATTTCATCACTCTACATTAATTTTTTTGTCTTGTGATTTTTTCCTCAGTGTAGTATTACTGTGCACGGATCGCACAAACATAATGAGAGCACACTGCACTTATAAAATGAATGCACCACATTCGCTTGTCAGACAGATAAAACAGACTAAATAAAAAGCCATAGCACCACCAGTTTGCCGCAGAGTGGAATCGAGTTTGTCGATGGAGCCATTCTATAAGGGCTCCATTGACAAACTTACTTCCACTCCGGGGCACACTGTTGGAGCTATGGCTTTTCATGTACTGTGTTTCATGTGTTTGACAAGCCAGTATGGCACTTTTGTTTTATGGAAATGAATGGAAATGAGCGTTTGGCGTCATTGGCCGGGAGGCCCCTCGCGGGGCAGGTCCGGCCGCCATATCGCAGGTCTTATTACATTCGGCGCCACATTGGGCGACCTGCACGCCAGATGGGGATGAAATGATGATGAACACAACACAACACCCAGTCCCTGAGCGGAGAAAATCTCCGACCCAGCCGGGAATCGAACCCGGGCCCAGAGGACGGCAATCCGTCACGCTGACCACTCAGCTACTGGGGCGGACTTTTGTTTTATAAGTGGAGTATACTCATGTTATATTTGTGCAGTCCATGCACAATAACATTATTTCCTGAAGATATGTAAAAAATATTGTGACATCTGATTGTTATATTGTTTTTTGACAGTATACTGCTTGTACAGTTGTACGGATTATCGTAGTAAAGTTTTATTCTGGTACATTGTAGATCAGAAGATGACAGCTCACTCTGTCAGAACCACTCATTGGGGAAATGAAATAAAAATAAAAATATTAGAACATTCATACTTGGTTGTCAAATATTATTATTGTTAAGAATAGGGATTCTGAAGACATTGCCAAACTTTAGTAGTCTTTAGGGAATTCTGTTTTCATTACAGTCAGTGATCCAATGTTCGACAATCTTATTGTGGAAAGTCGTATCTCCAAAGACAGTGTTTTAAGTGTAACCCTTCTCACCATAGTGTTAAAAGCAGTTCCTCCACCATATGTCATATTAAATGTTATTTATTTGTAGATGGTCATTTCCAGTTGTATGATCTTCTTTCATCCTCACACAACTATCCATCTATAACAGTTGACAATTCAAATTCTGGAAAATCTTGGAGAAAAGGCTGGTCTGAGAAAATATTTCTTATAGATTTTTATTACTGGTGCTGCATTTTTACCTTCACCAAATTGATACTTTAAGAATTTTTAATGATTTCTGGGAATAACCTATTTTTGTCTGTTTTAACTCAAGTGCTCACTAGCAGGCATCTGAGTGCCCACATGCAAGGATGGCCTCCAGCTGACACATGGGCAGTCAGGCATCCAGACTGAAGCCTATACAACCAAACTGCACCAACTGAGCCCACATGGGCAGTGGTGGCCATGTGGTTCTCACATGCACAGAATTTGAGCAATAGAGCCACCTGGCAGGTAGACTGTACTACCTGTGCCTGCCCAAGGGCAAGCTGAGAAGCACCCATTGCAAGTTAATATAAGAGAGCAAAGAACAAGGAGTGTGAAGTCTCTGAACATCTTGATGTGTCTTAACAAGTCTGTTCATGAAATAATTGAATTTTTAAAAAATTTAAAAATATTCACTAATGATGGTTAGCATGCACCAAATGCTTCATTTTCTGAATGTGAGTGCCACAAGTTGACGTGACCTGTTGACAGACATCTTCCGATGACCAACTGCTTTTGAATTTGGAGAACCCTTTTGTATTGCTGTGTTCAGCCTAGAGCATCGTATTCATAAGCTTGGTTCAAAAGTTTATACATTTTCTTAAATGTTTGCTCCACTTTGATAAAAAATTTCCTGATACAGTATTGCACCCATGAATCAGCCAATACACTAATCACAATGAACCCTGTGCCACATTTCATTCAAATAACAATAAGAAAAGAATTTGTTATTTACAATATAGATCTCATACTTTTGGAACCAAGAGGTCATGCTTTTTACAGCTCTGATCTCAAACTGAGTGTAGCAGAATTGTTCAGAGATTGAGAAAAATTTTTCTGTGAAGGAGCTATTCGCAGCCTATCATGAGGAAATTAGCCTGGTGACAGATTCTTCCTAAACCAGTCCTGTATCCAGTCTCTACACTGAGGCTGAAAAACAATGTTGTGTGTTACAATAGCACTGAAAATGCTATAACACCTACAATCACTCCCATGAAACATTGTTTCACTTCTATGTTTCCAACAGTTGTTTGCAAACTGACCATGCAACACTGGGGACAACCATTTGGGACCTGCTCTAAAGAATGGCTTGGGCACAGTACATCAGAAAGTTGTGAATCAAGATTGAAATACACATACATCCATGTGACTCACAACAATGAGATTAATTTTAACTTTGATAGAGTACAGGGCATAATATACTCCATATTACATATTTATGGATATGTTTTTCCATAATTTTAAGTATGGTGCATATTTGTTCAGCAAACCATGCAACAAATGTGTCCAGCAGGGAGAAACATTCCAAGCAATGAGAACACCACCTGTTTTGTGCAAAATTAGGAAATTTTCTTCTCACTTTGGCACTCATACTCATTACAACTCCAGCTACTCCGATGAGAATGATGAAATTTCAAGTAGAATAAGGGAGGTCAGTGCAGAGCCAGCCCACATGTTGCCCAAGTTGTTTTGAGTATACTGCAGAAGTTTTGCTGGGAACCCCTTGCACATCCTCCATACAGTCCCAATCTTTCCCCCATGTGATTTCCATAGTTTTGGAGGCTGTAGAAAGCTTGTCTCACAGTGGGGTAAATGTGTTAACAGATATGGTGATTACCTTTGAAATAATGTAATATTTTTGCATAACTTGGAATTTTATGCAGTTAGGGAAAGACTCAACACTGATTCCCTTTGTATCTGGGAAGTCGGAAGCAGGAAGTTGTCCTCCACTTTCAACAAACAGGGAGGAGGTTTGAATCTGATTGGGGTTGCATAAATGAGTGGTTCCACAGGTTTCTACTCGTAGTCTGGGATATAGATCAATGATCTGCCATGAAACATGACAGATGAATCAAGAAAATTAACACAAGTGTTGCTGTGAAAGACCGGAAACCTAATACAAATGATGTAGCTAACAGGTTAGCCAGTAACATCAGCCTGTGGCTTCCAGAGTACAGGTCAGTGCTTAACTGTAAAAAAATCACAGATAATTCAGTTTTTGACATGGAACGCTTGTGAAAATGAAATAGTATTGTGCCAAGGTAACCAAACTGTCAGTTAAGTTGACCATTTTAAATTCTTACATCAGAGGATAGGTGAAAGGTTTTGTTGGAAGTGTCATTTTCAAGATCTTGTGCAGAGACTGAAGGCTGCTATGACCACTATAAAAATGATCTCCACTGTCTTTGACAGTTTAATGCAGAGACTTGTTTACATTGTTTACTTTCACTGTGTTGTCTCATTTGGTGTAATGTTTTGGGGCAACTCTGTGCACCCACCAAGAATATTTTTAGCCCAGAAATGGGAGGTCAGACTGATATGTAATGTCAGTTCACAAACTTGATGTAGACTGTTGTTTAGGTGTCTTGGAATTCTAACTCTACCAACCATGTGCAAATATTACGTTATGGTTGTTGTTGATAGTATTGACCCATTAAGAAGAAAGTGAAACATTAATTAAGTGAACACTAGCTGGAAAAATTATATACTCTTGATTAACACTTCCTTTAGCATTGTACAGAAAGGTATGCACTATTCAGCAGGTTTGACTTTCAATAGGCTTCCAGCAGAACTTGAATTTAGTGGTAATCCTCAAGTATTCAAATTCAGACTGGATCTCCATGTAGTACACACCTCGTATTCTGCACAAGAGATTCTCGCAGTAGTCTCTCTGTGATGTAATTGATTCATATACTCTTTCGCAGTTTTTTCCACAGTTTATTAATTCTTTAACCCTTTTGTTAATAACTTTTCTACTCTGCATTCTGTAAAGTATGTATTGACTTTTTCCGTGACCCAGCATATTTGGCTTTATGGTCCCATAGCTATTGATAAATAAATAAAAAAAATCATAGTGTCACATTGGGCACTTATTTATTGCAGTTAAAGGGTATCAGGAACAGAAACGGAGCTCTTAACACACTGTCCTGAAATACAGAACTCAACTATGTTATGAAAGGGATGCTTTCATTACACAAATCCATGAAATGACATCTCCGGTTTGATAGCCTCATCATTTACTATTATAGTAATTATTTTTATGTCTGGATGTGTTAGTCTAACCAAAATTTCACTTTAATTCATTTTTGTTGTTACTCATCTCTGAATTTTTAAATTTTTATTACAATAATAAAATATTTTATGGTACCACTGAGGTTTCACAACACTTAAATGAGAATTGAAAGAATCACTTCAGCCTAATTTGTCAGATAAACATCGAATAAATTTAATAAATGGTATTTAATATATTTTTTTGGTCCATAAGAAATTTGCCAGAATATCTTCTTTAAAGGAAGAAAGTAGAGTTGAATGTTTTTGTGTCTTGTTCATTTCTTGTTCTTCCACATTTTTACTCTGATACATTTTTTGCTGATTTCAGAAATTCTACATTATATTGTTACATATAAATATGGAACAAGCCAAAGAATCATTTATAAAGAGTATTCATAGAAACTAATTTAAAACAACAGGGAGACACCATGAGAGAAATCAGGAAGATCATCCAAGCACTTCAGGGTTACAAAACGCCAGCTGAAGATTAGATAATTCATGAGCTGTGGAAGCGTGTAGGGGATAAGGCTCTTAATAAACTTGTTGCAATTATTCAAGAGATCTGAGAAAGTAAAAAAAAATCCAAGTGTATGGACCTCTGCCACAGTTCATCCACTATATGAGGAAGGGGACAGAACGGGTATGAACATCTAACATGTCACTCACTTCTATCAACAGCTTACAAGGTCCTCTCAAAAGCTCTACAGAGTAGGACAGAACAACAAATGAATCCACAATTGGAGGAATATCAACTGGGTTTCAGGGATAGATAATCATGTGCTGAGCAGATTATGAACCTAAAGTCCATCCTTTCATATCTGAAACTCAGTAACAGAGAAGTCATGGTGACTTTCATCAGTATCAGGAAGGCAAGTGATTTAATTGATCAAACCAAATACAGGAAGAGTTTGGCTTTGATAACAAGAAAAACTTGGTTATCCAGCAAACCCTAACCAATGTCACCTATAAAGTAAAGCTGTGAGGAGAGAGATCTGATGCCTTTGAAACCTGGACAGGAGTGAGACAAGGAGGTGAATATTGTCTCTGCTCTTCAACTATATTTTAGAAAAAGTCATCTAAGAATAATGGAAAGAATGAATAACTCAGGTGAGGCTACACTACAAGTATGTGAACCATACAATTGACTGTCTAGCCTTTGTGGTTGATCTTGTAATCTTTACAGATTCTATAGATATGGTGGCAAAACAACTTAACTAACTGAAGACACAGGCTGTGAAGGCTGGGCTTCAGATCTTTGAGAAGATGCATTTTATGACAAATTTAGCACCAATAGAACTGGAGCTCAGACAAGGAAAAGTTAAGCAGGCAAGAAAATCTAAATATCTAGGTGAATGGATAGATCCTAACCTATCAGAGAAAGAAACCTTCATATCGTGTATTAACAAAATGGAAATGTTGTATAACTAGCTAAATTCATATCCAATTAGAGACGGATATCCTTACGTGCCAAAAATTAGACACCACTACACTGTTATAATACTAGAGGCACTATATGTGGCAGAGACTCTTACAATGAACACAAAAGGTCTACTGGAGAAACCTGAGGGCAAAGAAAGAAAAATTTTAAGAAAAAATCCTGAGATCCATCAGAGAAAACAGCAAGTACAGGAGGTGTCACAATCATGAAGTATATGATGAACACGTGGAGAAAACAAGTGACACAGTTCGTAAAAGGACTGCCTTTCATGGCCATGTGACATGAATGAACCCAGGAAGGATATCTAAAAGGATATTAACCTACTTTCAAGATAGGAAAACCAAAGGGGCATGATTCACAGAAATCAAAATAGATCTACAAAAATTGGAAATTTCTCCTAAAGATGTACAAGACCGTGATCCACAGACACACAAAGTTTTATGTGGAAAAGGAAAGCTAAAGACAGTGAAGGTGTGAACCCAAGAGAGAAAAGAATGACATAACTCTGGAAATGAATGCAGGAGCATTGGATGGCAGTTGAAGGTTGGAAAAAGAGTTGAATTCATGTTGTCCCTAGTTGGCCAAAATGAAGAAAGAAATAATAATAATAATAATAATAATATCTATCTATATGTGTCTACACTAACTTTTCAGCCTTGCACACTATCATTTTTTGTACATTTACAATATAATGCTGCACTAGAATATGGAAACACCATGAAAACTGCATTTGTGAACAAAAATCCAAATGCTATCAATGTCTACAGGTTCTGATGTTGTATTTGACCATGAACAGCACTTGTGCAACGTTTTCAATAGGTTTCAAAGTGTCAGTTGTGGTCAGAACTGTATTGTTTGTAGTTTTGAGTGGCTTATGTTGGAGCTAAGAGAATTTGAACATGGGCAAATTGTTGGTGCCCATATGGTGGGTGCTTTCATAACCAAGGGAGCTGGAATGTTTGGCATTTCAAGAGGCACCATATCGAAGATTTAGACTGCATACAAGGAAATTGAAAAAAAACATCATCTGCTAAGTCACAATGCAGGCAAAAATGTGTGTTAAGTGATCATGATAGACAATAATGGAAGAGGACTGTGACAAAAAATTAGAGAAAGACAGCAGCAAAAATGACTGCAAAATTCTTGAAGTCTGTCAACACCAAAACAACATGAAGGAAAGCAGGAAATTGCAGGGCAAGCTGGAATTCCCAAACCAGTCATCAGTGATCCAAATGCCTGTAACAGGAAAACATTGTGCCAGAGCCATAAAACCTGGACTATGGAGCAATGGAAGATTGTTCTTTGGTTGGATGAATCTTGTTTCGCACTGTTTCCATCTTCTGACCAGATGTGTGTATAATCCAGGAATGAAACATGGTGGCAGTTAGTGATGATATGGGTAGTCTTACTGTGGTATTCCATGGGATCTGTGGTTACTCTACATGGTCACATTACTGCCAAAGACCATGTGACCATTTTTGATGATCAGGTCCATCCCACACTGCAGTATATGTTCCCCAATGGTATTGCTGTGATCCAGCATGACAGGGCCCCTTCTCATACAGCTCAAATTGTCCAGGACAGGTTTTGTCAGCATGAGGATGAATTTTTACATCTCTTCTCGCACCACAGTCACCATATCTCAGTACTATTGAGTCTTCATGGTCTATTTTGGAGAGGAGGATGTGTGATTACTATATGCCTCCATCATCATGACTTGAACTTGCCACTATTTTGCAGGAAGACTGGTATAAGATTCCCTCAAAAACCATACAGGACCCATATATATCCATTCCAAGATGACTGGAAGCTGTTTTGAATACCAACAGGTCTCCTACAAAGTGTCAGAGAGAGAGTCTTGTATGCTGATTGTAGTGTTAGTGGATAGTTTTCATCATTGCAACTGATAATGAAAAAAACTTATGAGTGCTCCTTTCTGAACTTTCTGGTTTGCAGTACAATTGAAATGGAAGAATGAGCCATCTTCCTCAGACAACAAAACCATTTTAACTTCATATCTCTCAATGACACAGACCCTCTAATGTGATGAGTATTTGAAAGAGATCTGATATCAGTCCAGTGCTACTATATATGTTAATTATGGGTTTTTATGTACTATGGTGGAACTTCTATTATATTAACTTCATTAGTTATGAGTTTTGTACATTGTACAAAAGATGTTCAGTCAGTAGCAAGTGTGTGTCTACTTTTGACACACTGTCATGTATGATGCTTCAGCATTCCTCCAATGCCAGCAACAGCTTGTTTTCCATGGGATGTACAAAAGAAATTGCAGTTTAATACAAGATCACAATTTTCTTGGCTGAACACTACATTGGCTCATTGAAATGTTGACTAGCACCATCAGAAAAAATTTTCATAATTTTAAGATTATTTTATATTTTTAAGATTAATTAATTTTTTGGATAATGAAGTATTTTACTATTAAAAGCATGGAGAGCTAATTTATCATGTAGAAGTTAATAGCATATGAAACTGGACTGGCAACTGTGTAAGCCACTGGTCTAGAAATACAATTTGTACATTACTCAAATGTGCACTCTATGCCTCATTCTGAAATCAATCTGGAGAGCACACATGCTATTCAAAACATATTCAGTTTTTTTCATTTGAAAGGAGGGATTTTACTTCCTTTTGATAAAATAGTGGAAAAAAATTTCGGTAATTTGTTCTCCAACTTTTTGAAAGTATTATCTTTAGAACCTTACAACACAACTTTACTCTTTCTGTTGCACTGTTATTCCATTGATACTAGCTGATGAATTCATTCAAGTAAAGAGGCAACATGTTGAGGAATTCTCCATACTTCTGTACATTTCCACAGTAATGGCAAATACAAAACATAAAATATTTTGTTGATGTGTCACATATATTATTTTCTTCAAACTGTCTGCTTGTACTTGAAAAGCTTTTGATACTCATACACAAGAAGACAAAATCTATTGCATTTCAAAATTTTCCAGTTTGGTTTCCCTTTTCATGAAATTACACCAAAGAAAAAGAATACTACATTGGTCCTAAGAAAAATACATTTACTGTCAAATTTATAATGTCTCAGATCTTGCTGAGTCCAAAACCTTAACTATTTATTGTTAAACAGCGTCCCTTTGTGCATTTCTTACAGCCTGATATTAACATTCCAGGACTACAAGATATTTTGAGGCATCCTCTTATTTTATGTGAAACTTACCAGTTACTATATAACCTGCTGTTACTACTGCCTGATGTATTGACTGAAATTAATAAATTTAGTATTTTTTGTATTCAGTGAAAGTTATGTCAAGATGAATATATTAATCTACTATTTGTTATGATGAATAGAATTTGTTGAAATATGAATCCTTGAGAGGTGCCTGGAAACCTGTTAGTTTGCCATCTTGGTTTTACCATTCTGTGGAGTTATTAACACCTTTTATACTCTGTCAGAGAAGTTTTCCTTACATGACTCATTGATCTGTCCCAAAATACATCTTGCAGCAATTTGTACCAACATACGAACAGTCTACAAGATTGAAGACTTTCTAAGATCAAGAAAATCATGTCTTATGTATGTTCTACCACTTATTATACCGAATATTTCACTTCAAAATAAGTGTAAGAGACCATTTTTCACTTACCTTTCCAAAACCTACATTGTTAATGACTTAATATTCCCTAGTCCTTTACTCTTTCAAAATAAATGATAGGTTGGAAATATGTCCCACACTGGGATGTGAATAACTGCCTTTTAAGGACATTGCTCCTTCAATAGACTTCAGTAACCAGTAAGTTTCAACACTATGTATACTTTTTGTGAACCAGAATGTACACTATTTCTTAATAACTTTCAGATACTGGTGAAGATAACAGTAAGACCCTAATAACTAAACTCTCCATTTTAGAGAGTTCAAATACTACTTCTGTTAATTATGTAAAAATGGAAGATTCAATAATGACAGGTTTTACAAGTGGAGACATTACCAAAATCACAAGAACGCATTTATGGTTTCTGCATTTGTAATATTACGGATTTCATTGGATCTGGCTGGATTACAAAAAAAGCACTTTCTTAAATACTGAAAGTGCTACAGCACTTTTGATCGGAGAGGTATATCTGTAATCAATACTGATGTGTAGGCTGCACTTTAGTTTTATTCATACTTAATGCAATTTTTGTTTCCATTTTTTGCAGCTCTTATGAAATGCTCGCTTACTTTTATTCTGGTTTTTAGTTTAGTTCCAGCTGTTGATTTCATATTTTACTTGAGTCCACAAACAAAGATTTCAGTAGCTGTGTGATAAATAAATTAGCAAAATAATTTGTTCCTTGAACTTCAGATTTTGCAGGACATTGAGAATGTGTACTAACAATGTGACAAATAAGGACAGGAGCTTGTTGAATATGTTTATCTTCATGAAATGAATGATTAGGCATCAAGATGCTGTCTCAGCTTTGCCACTGCATGTTAATTGACTCATGCCAAGAAATGTTGTATGGACACTGTGGTGCATCAAGCTACAGCCACTGATACAGACAGCCATGATTTTGCATGAGGACGAAATGACAGAATGCAAATTAATTTGGGCTGGTAGGTTTTTAGCAGTGTTACAACACTGACAAAACATGGATTTCCCACAGTATAATGACAGCCAGCAGCACAGCAGAGGGTCATACCACAACACATGGCCGCAGCCATCTGAGCCAATATGAGCACTCACAGACATCCAGCCAATAATATTTACAAAAGAAACTTCTCTTTGGACAGCTGTCATCAGTTCATAAGCATCTTAGAAAATGAAAACTGGTTAGATGTTATGAAACAAACAAGTACAGATGAGGCATATAGTGTATTTGCATCAGTTTATATGATGAACTTTGAGATGTGTTTTCCAAAGAAACTGACCAGAATCAAGTCTACTGGACACATAAAGTCAAGTTATTAGATGACTGTTGGCATTAAGGAATCATGTGAAAACATGAAAAAACTCAATTCAGAGTTGAGGGAGTGTGCAGATACTGATTTTATAGAATATGTAAAAAGGTATAGGAAATTATACCACAGAGTAATTGCAAATGCAAAGTTACTAAGTAATGACATGGAAATAAAACAGTCCAGAAATAAAACTAAAATAGCATGGGAAATTGTGAGAAAAGAAACCCGGATACCTATCAAAGATAAGGAAATTATTCTAAAAGATGAGGACAATGAAATAGTTGATAAATATGCTATGCCTAATTATATAAATAATTACTTTTTAAATATACACCAGACATTAAGCAGGAATTTTGGGAAGCAGATTAAGAGAGCAGCACCCGAGGCAGCCAGCAGTATGATGGCAGTCCCAACAAACCAAGAGGAAGTTTTAAAAGTGATTAAAAGTCTGAAGTCCAAGATGTCAGCTGGAGTAGATGAGGTGCCAGTAATACTTGTTGTGGACTGACAAGACAGCCAGTCCACAGTGACGGGTAACCGAAAGGCACGCGCTTAAACTCACGCAGGCTGGCGTGAGGTCTGAAACAGGATATGTAATGAATGCTATAAAGAAAAGTACATAGCTGCTGGAATACTTAACTTTAATCCACGATTGGTGAACATTGGTCTTGTTACTGTACATGCTTCATTAGATACATAGCAAAGGATAAATGGCGCCTTGCTAGGTCGTAGCAATTGACTTAGCTGAAGGCTATGCTAACTATCGTCTCAGCAAATGAAAGCGTAATTCTCAGTGAACCATGGCTAGCAACATCAGCTGTACAACTAGGGCGAGTGCTAGTAAGTCTCTCTAGACCTGCCGTGTGGCGGCGCTCAGTCTACAATCACTGATAGTGGCAACATGCGGGTCTGACGTATACTAATGGACCGCGGCCGATTTAAAAGCTACCACCTAGCAAGTGTGGTGTCTGGCGGTGACACCACAATACTAGTAAAGAAAACAGCTAATCAAATAGTGAAACCATTGGCGCACATAACAAACTTGTCAATGGCTGAGGGCATGTTTCTACAGAAACTGAAAATTTCTAAAGTTGTTCCCCTGTTGAAAAAGGGTGATAAGCTTAAAATAGAAAACTACAGACCTGTCTCACTTCTCCCAACTTTCTCTAAGGTTTTACAGATACTAATGAAATATAGAGTCACACATTATCTTAATATCGACACTCTGATAAACAGCAATCAGCATGGATTTCAAGCTGGGAGAAGTACCGAAACAGCTGTACTGGAATACAAAAAAGAAATAATCGGTAAATTGGAAGAGGAAAAAAGTGTAGTTGGGATAAATCTAGATCTGTCAAAAGCCATTGACACTGTTGACCACAGCATACTTCTGAAAAAGCTTGAAGCTATAGGTATCAGAGGACCGGTAAAAAAGTGGTTTGAGTCGTATCTGGAAAAGAGGATGCAGGTGATTGAAATTACAGCACCAACTAAGATCAGATCCAAGGGAGATCACAGTAGGAGTACCCCAAGGAAGTGTATTAGGCCCCTTGCTGTTCCTCATTTACATTAATGATATTAAGGTGTCAGAGAGAAAAGCTAGAATCATGTTCTTTGTTGATGATAATAGTTTAATAGTTAGTGATCTGAAGCAGTCCTTGCACAGTACTGTGGACCATGTCCTACAAGATATACAAAAATGGTTTAGTGCAAACAAGCTAACACTGAATGCAAAAAAAAACTAATTATGTGCAATATGGAAAAATAAGTGAACATGATGACCGAAATCCCACCATGGAGGGAAAACAACTTGAAAGAGTACAGTGTGCAAAATTCCTAGGTATGTACATTGATGAGAAGATAAACTGGAAGGACCATGTGGTGAGCTTAGCAGTAAAAGTAAATTCAGCATGTTTTGTACTTAGAATAATTTCAGGAGTTTGTGGTAATGACTGTACCAGATTAGTATATTTTGGCTATTTTCAGTCCATTGCATCCTATGGGATAGTATTCTGGAGGAAAAACAAATTGTCGTCTCAATGAGATTTTCAAATTACAAAAACGCGCTATTTGGATAATGACCCAGAGCCCACCTCAAACACATTGTAGGCCCCTTTTTAAAGCATTGAAAATTTTAACAATTCCACCATTATACATTCTGAAATGTCTGTTGGTGATCGGAAGAAATCAGGACAAAATGAAAACCAATACAGTCTACCATAATTACAATACACGGCAATGTAAAGATCTCCACTTACAAGCTGTAACAAGGACCTGAAGTCAGAAACATGTATGTAATCAAGGCATCAAACTTTTTAATGCACTACCACAACATAGCAAAGAGCTGGAAAATGAGGATAAATTTAAAACTGTTGTAAAGAATCACATGCTTGACAAATGTTATTACAGCATAAATGAATATCTCTGTGTAGCTGCATAAGAATATATGTTTAAATTAATGTGGCAAATGGAATTAAATCAATGAATATGTCTGTCAAGAACATAAGAAGATGAAGAACCACATGCTTAACAAATGTCATTACAGTATAAGTGAATAGCTCTGCTCAACTGTATAAGAATATATGATATTATATATAAAAAACAAAGATGAAGTGACTTACCGAACAAAAGCGCTGGCAGGTCGATAGACACACAAACAAACACAAACATACACACAAAATTCAAGCTTTCGCAACAAACTGTTGCCTCATCAGGAAAGAGGGAAGGAGAGGGGAAGACGAAAGGAAGCGGGATTGGAATGACTCCTTACCCTCTCCCTTAAAACCCACTTCCTTTCGTCTTCCCCTCTCCTTCCCTCTTTCCTGATGAGGCAACAGTTTGTTGCGAAAGCTTGAATTTTGTGTGTATGTTTGTGTTTGTTTGTGTGTCTATCGACCTGCCAGCGCTTTTGTTCGGTAAGTCACCTCATCTTTGTTTTTTATATATAATTTTTCCCACGTGGAATGTTTCCTTCCATTATAAGAATATATGATATCATACATGTGACAAATGAAATCATAACATCAAGGAATAGGTGTGTCAAGCACATAAAAAATTATGTTATTAAAACACTTATTAGTTGTGTATTGTATTAAACATAAGATAGGTTCATATGAATTCAGCATAGAAAATTTTTTTGTAAAGATATTATATAGTTGTTAAAAAGTATCCTGGCAAATCCTATATCACAAATGTGATCATTGGGATCATACTAAATAAATAAATAAAATCAAACATGCCCCCTGCTGTCAACAACATTCCGCGCCCAGGCAAGCTAGTGCAGCCTTGTCAGTGTTGGTTCCATGAATGCTTTGCCAACAAAGCAGGCAACTAACTGCTCACCACCGTGCAATCGCCGGCCGGAGTGGCTGAGCGGTTCTAGACGCTACAGTCTGGAACCGCACGACCGCTACGGTCGCAGGTTTGAATCCTGCCTTGGGCATGGGTGTGTGTGATGTCCTTAGGTTAGTTAGGTTTAGGTAGTTCTAAGTTCTAGGGGACTGATGACCACAGCAGTTAAGTCCCATAGTGCTCAGAGCCAGCCGTGCAATCACCCCAACTTGAAATGTGATGCAGAGTAAATGCCCCAGATCACACCACTCGCCCAGGTCACCTACAATGACGGCACATGGGCCAAACTAGTTTCATCATGGTTCCATGCAACAGTGGCAGGCTCTACTTAGTGAATCTCTTGAGCAACCAATTCTTTCTCATTGACACTGGTTCAGAAGTGAGCATCATTCACCTGTGAGGACCCTTTAACAAATGGACTATACCAGCCATCTTACTTATTGCTGCAAATGATTCTCTTATTGCAATTTATCTAACCGACACTCGGTTGACTTGGGTTTGTATGATATGTTCCCGTGGCAGTTTTTGGTCACAGACATCAGAAATCTTGTCTTGGGGACAGAATTTGTTTGCCATTTCCATTTTTCTCTGGCTCTGACACATGGGACCCTCACACACCACAGCAGTGGAGAATCCATGACCAGCATCATCAGTAGCCCACCACAATATGCACAGCAGCTATTGACAGATAAATCCTGTCACTGTTTCCAATAACAATTATGTCTCCTCTGTGACTGCCTTGAGAGAGCAAATGCTGAGACATCGGCAGCGGGGACACGTGTGCACTGGGACAGACTGCAACATCTGTCATGCCACTGACAAAGGTCAGTATGATGAATTTTTCTCACAGTGCCCAAGCACATTCCATGTATGACCACCCTGCCCCTCACGACTCATGTGAGACATTACAGCAGAGTGTTACCCAAAACTGAACTGTAATGAGATTAAGATTATTCCCGGCCCTCTGGTCCACGACAGAGTCCAGCTACTGGCCCCAGATAGGCTTCATGTGACCAAGTGGGCTATAGATGAATTATTGCAAGTCAGAGACATCAGACTATCTGACAGCCCTTGGGTCTTGCCCATCCATCCCAAAAAAGGACATACTGATTAGGCAGTGATTATCAGGTGTTCAACACTTGTACAACATACATTCCCTAACAGCTACCCTATCCTGAACATTCAAGATTCCACCCATACATTAGCAGATGTTTCTGTGCTTAGAGTTTTAGATTCTAGAAAAGCTTATTTGCAAATCCCTGTGGACAAGAATGACATACCCAAGGCAGCGATCACCACTCCATCTATGTGTTATTAATTTTTGTTCATACCCTATGGCCTAAAAATGTGGTGCAAACTTGGTACTGTTTCATAGGCAATGGTCTCTCCAAGTTCCATTTCTGCTATGTGTATCAATGATGACAACTGCCAGCTGTGAAAATCTGAAATGTCCTTCCCTGGTCATTTAATTAGGAATGGCAGGATCTGACCAACTATGCATTGCACAGAACTCATAATCTAGCCACCACAGTACCAGAACTGACGCAAATTTTGCTAATTTCTTGGCATGGAGGACTTTTACCAATGGCTCTTACCTCATGTGGCTTCCATTCAGGCTCCATTGATGAATGCACTGGCAGGAAAACATGCATGTGATGAAACAAATCTTATATGGACCCCAAAAATGCAATGAATGTTTGATTAGATTAAAGACAGCCTGTCTCATGCAACAATGTTGGCACACCTGCTGCCAACTACTTCCCTGTCCCCTTGTCAATCACACCTGATGCAAGTCATGTGGTGATTGGAGCAGTGCTTCAATAGACTATAGCAGGTGTACAACAACAATTCAATTTTTTTCTGCATAAATTGAATCCCAGCACAAGTGGTCAATATAAATGCTAAGGAGTTGTTGGAAGTATACACAGTGGTGCTCATTTCATAGATGACATAGGGGGCAGACAATGTACCATTTATACCAATCATCAGCCATTGGCAGATTCCATTTTTAATCCACTGAAAGACTGCTGGCCATGCTGTTTCAACACCTGGATTACATCACACACTTTATGACCAATGACCACCACCACCTCTGGTCAGAAAATGTTGTTGCAGACTATTTCTCCCAGATAAACGTACTCTCAGTGGATATTGACTGTGATGAGCTAGTCAAAGCACAACAATGGGATGATTTCACCTTATCACTGAGAAATGGGCCAGTCATGCTCTGCGTAGGTCATGAATAGCTGCATGAAGATTATGTCATCTACAGAGACACCAGCCTTCAGCCCTCCTTTTGCTCATCAACTATGCATTTTTTGTCTGACTTCTTCACTGTTTACTTAAATTACATGTGTGTTGTTCATAGGAAAGCTTTTAATCAAACTGAAAAGTATATGCCAATGCTTTGTTGTGACATGACAACTAATGATCAGTGTGATGTACTGTAATGTAAATAGAATCGTCTTGGAATGTAATTAATTTTCTTTTAAAGAAATACAGTAAAAAATAAAATATTATGCTTCTTCATCAAAACTCTGTTTCTATATTCCTTGAGAGTCTAGGTGATGGTATTATTAAATGGTTCAAATGGCTCTGAGCACTATGGGACTTAACATCTATGGTCACCAGTCCACTAGAACTTAGAACTACTTAAACCTAACTAACCTAAGGATATCACACAACACCCAGTCATCACGAGGCAGAAAAAATCCCTGACCCCGCCGGGAATCGAACCCAGGAACCCGGGCGTGGGAAGCGAGAACGCTACCACACGACCATGAGCTGTGGACTGGTATTATTAATTTAAAAAGTCTGATTATGCACTTAAATTGCCTGATTATAACCTGGGTAAATTTAACTTAATTTGCTTTCTTGTGGCAATGTGTGTACAAGGAAGTTTTGAGCATTGTGTGCTTTTGTGGAACTTAAAGTGTTCTGACTCCACATAAATAATTTATTCTTAGAACACTGCAGTTTTATTTTTAATTATATAGTTTGCGAAATGTACAAGCACCTAGGCATAACTATGGTGTTTTGTGCTGGGGTATAAATGCCAGCCTGGATGTAGCAGCTCCTGTATAGTTATTGTGATTCTAAATGTTCTGTTTATAATCACTAGTTTTATTTGTGTTCAATTTCCAATCTTAGTACAATGTCTGCAGACAAATGTTTATGCCAGGGTGTGTACCAGTTGGCAATGCTCAAAATATTGGTTGGATCTTAGTTGAATCACGTACAATTTTTCTCCCATTATAACTTTCTCATTGACAATACCATACCACACAGATTTGTAAGTATATTGGTGTTTATGTTCTTCCTGATATTTTTCCAATATTTGGTTGAATATTTCAGCTCTAGGATTTTGTAGTTGTTCTCAAGCCAGTGAGATGTTTATCTTGGAAGTGTTGTGCCCAAGAGGGGCTTCTCATGAATAACTCAATTCTATATAATATTTATGGACTTAAGCTAGTGGAGCATTAATGTGTCCCATGTTAACTGGCACCATATAACCTTTTGGGGATAGGAAAGTGAAGAGATTTTTGGTTATTCTTATGTAGCCAATCTGCAGCATTTTAGAATTTCAGTTTATAAACATTGCAGTACACTGTAAACGCAAATCCTTCACAGCTTAAGTGTGACCAGTGTGTGCCCAAGTCATTGTTTGGAGTGAGACTTTGAAAATGTTGCCTTTCCATGTATACCAGTGTTAAAGACTGTCAAAATGTTACGTACAATAGGTAGCACTACTGCCGTATGAAATGTCTGGTTGAGGACAAAGCGGTTTTATAAACAGCACTCTTTGCAGACAACTTAGTGAAAGATCCTTGTGCCCTTTCACCATGGCCCTCAATGTATTTAAATCATGCTCCCATTTTAACTTAGTCATGTCATGCATATTGTGTTAAGATTATTCCTAACTGGTTTATCTTTCCGTCCTCTCTAGCCAGAATGTTTCCATATGGTCACTGTTGGATCCTATGGGCAGAATCATGGATTAATGCTCATTTAACTCCATATTGCAGGTGTTGGTATAAGCTGTAAGTGTCCCTTGAACTGTTTTGATCTCTTGGATCATGTTTATAAGAATGCTGATGTCCCCTGTATATATGTGGCAGACCGTTTTGATGCTGAACATTTCTAATCCTTTTAGACTTAAGAGCAGGTTTAAAAGTAACTGTTACACAGCAATCAAACAATGAAAATTAAATGATCGTGTGGCTTCATTGGGCAGGATGTCCCATTCGGGTTCGGTCGCCAAGTGCAAGTTTCATTTCAGTCAGCACCACATTGGGCAACTTGCAGCCAAGGATGAGGATGAAATGATGATGAGGACAACACAACACCCAGTCCACGAGTGGAGAAAATCTCCAACCTGTCCTGGAATCGAACCTGGGCCCACTGCATGGGAGGCAAGCATGTTACCACCCAGCTAAGCAGGTGGATAATCAAACAATGGAAACTCCAGATTGGAATATCAACAGTATTAGCAAAAGGATAGATTGCTACTCAATGTAAAGATGACCCATTGAGTTGCAGACAGGCACAATGAAAAGACTGTTACTTATGGCCAAAGTCTTCTCCAGCAAAGAAAATACTCACACATTCACATAAGCAAGCACACCTCGGGTGTTGGCTGAAAGCTATAATGTGCAACAGTCTTTTCATTGTGCTTGTCTCCAGCTCAATGGGTCATCTTTACGGTGAGTAGCAATCTATCCTTTTCCTAATGTTGTAATTACACAGCAGTGCAACACATAGTCATAAATAGAGGAACACCTGTTGAAAATATTGATTGGTAGGTATGGGATTTGTTAACTGATCAATGATTTTTGTTCTGAAGTGTGTTCTGACTATGCATTTTTGGGTCAAATATGAGAACTGAGCATTAAACTGATTCTGTGCATCACACTAAATAAAAATTTGTGGTTGACCTTATCAAAAGCCTTGCTGAAATCTAAAAACATAAGTGTTATTTTACATTTGCATAACCAAGTTAAATATAAAATGCCTCTATATTTGGATAAAATATTTGCCATTGTTCTTCCTGTGCCAGCACCCATTTGGTATGGTTGAAGTATCTTCACAAGGGGAGGTCTCAACCTGGTATCATGCAGATTAATATTTTGATGATGGATTTGAGGAGATCAGTCAGTCAAAAATCTTCTAGCATGGTGCTTTGTTCCTTTGTTTGTGGATGAGCATGGCCATGCCTTCAGTGAATTCTAGTGGAAAGTCATTAACTTCTAATAATTTCTTATAGATTTTTGTAAATTTGTGTGTGAAGATTCCATAATTATTTTTATTTATTCATATGAGATGTTTCTTATTTCCCTTCCTTAACTTCAGGATTGACTGTGGGTTAGATATTGGAGAGGAAAGCATCCTCTCTAGTCATATCTGTCATTGATTTAGAATAGTGATCTGTGTAGTGTCACATAACATGCTGCATAATTGGACTTTCATCACTGTATTTATTTTCTTGGTCATCTCAAAGATGTCAAAGGATCCTCTGTTTGCCTCTTTTGGCTTCTCTTATCATATACTATACTGATATATTTTCTTGGATGACATCAGTTGTGAGACATGCTTGCCCTTTTTTTTACCTTCCAATGACTGCCACACTAAGGCAGTAATTTTCACTTTGATTCATTTTATTGGAAAAATATTATCAATTAAATCAGATAGTTCATCGTACAATATGCACAGGCATAAAGAATAATATTCCAGCACCTGTTCCTGGCAGAAGGACTTTCTTTGTGCATACCGAATGATACAGTTTTGCAGCTTTAATACACCATACAATATGCCTTGGGTATCTTGATTGGCGACCATGCCTCTTATCATCCTCCTTATCATCCAGGAGCTACAGATTTAGTTGACAGACCACTGGTTCCAGGAAGCATTGCTATTTGATGTACAGAGCCATGACACTGTAGGCACAATGATCCAAAACAATTAAAAGGCCATGTCTCTCAGCCAATCACATTTTGTAGAAAACCCTTTGTGGCATAAATTTTGCCTAACCTACATTTGGAGATGCTATTGATATACATATAGACTAGGGAATGCAGATGTAGGTGGATCCATGTGTCTATAAAATCTAATTGATTCGTTAAAGCATTCAGCTCTTCACAAAATGCATTGATCTACCTGATAAAAAGCACAGTTAAAATATCCTCCCAACATTACATTAAGTCTAATGTCCATCAGTAAACTGACTATTTTGTCATGAAACAAGGCACTTCTACCACATCTTTGTGTGGAGCCAGTTGGGGAATATACACTCCTGGAAATGGAAAAAAGAACACATTGACACCGGTGTGTCAGACCCACCATACTTGCTCCGGACACTGCGAGAGGGCTGTACAAGCAATGATCACACGCACGGCACAGCGGACACACCAGGAACCGCGGTGTTGGCCGTCGAATGGCGCTAGCTGCGCAGCATTTGTGCACCGCCGCCGTCAGTGTCAGCCAGTTTGCCGTGGCATACGGAGCTCCATCGCAGTCTTTAACACTGGTAGCATGCCGCGACAGCGTGGACGTGAACCGTATGTGCAGTTGACGGACTTTGAGCGAGGGCGTATAGTGGGCATGCGGGAGGCTGGGTGGACGTACCGCCGAATTGCTCAACACGTGGGGCGTGAGGTCTCCACAGTACATCGATGTTGTCGCCAGTGGTCGGCGGAAGGTGCACGTGCCCGTCGACCTGGGACCGGACCGCAGCGACGCACGGATGCACGCCAAGACCGTAGGATCCTACGCAGTGCCGTAGGGGACCGCACCGCCACTTCCCAGCAAATTAGGGACACTGTTGCTCCTGGGGTATCGGCGAGGGCCATTCGCAACCGTCTCCATGAAGCGGTCCCGCACACCGTTAGGCCACCTTCCGCTCACGCCCAACATCGTGCAGCCCCCCTCCAGTGGTGTCGCGACAGGCGTGAATGTAGGGACGAATGGAGACATGTCGTCTTCAGCGATGAGAGTAGCTTCTGCCTTGGTGCCAATGATGGTCGTATGCGTGTTTGGCGCCGTGCAGGTGAGCGCCACAATCAGGACTGCATACGACCGAGGCACACAGGGCCAACACCCGGCATCATGGTGTGGGGAGCGATCTCCTACACTGGCCGTACACCACTGGTGATCGTCGAGGGGACACTGAATAGTGCACGGTACATCCAAACCGTCATCGAACCCATCGTTCTACCATTCCTAGACCGGCAAGGGAACTTGCTGTTCCAACAGGACAATGCACGTCCGCATGTATCCCGTGCCACCCAACGTGCTCTAGAAGGTGTAAGTCAACTACCCTGGCCAGCAAGATCTCCGGATCTGTTCCCCATTGAGCATGTTTGGGACTGGATGAAGCGTCGTCTCACGCGGTCTGCACGTCCAGCACGAACGCTGGTCCAACTGAGGCGCCAGGTGGAAATGGCATGGCAAGCCGTTCCACAGGACTACATCTAGCATCTCTACGATCGTCTCCATGGGAGAATAGCAGCCTGCATTGCTGCGAAAGGTGGACATACACTGTGCTAGTGCCGACATTGTGCATGCTCTGTTGCCTGTGTCTATGTGCCTGTGGTTCTGTCAGTGTGATCATGTGATGTATCTGACCCCAGGAATGTGTCAATAAAGTTTCCCCTTCCTGGGACAATGAATTCACGGTGTTCTTATTTCAATTTCCAGGAGTGTATTTTTCCTAAGAGCAGGTGATGTATCTTTGCTGCAGTCCCTCTTCCACTTTTGAATATAGATTGTGCTTGACATGGTATGCCCCTCTTATACATTATTTCTGTCCTGAAATCCCTTCCTATATTCATGATGACACTGTATCCATAGGTGGCAGAAATGTGACCTCCTCTTGAAACATAGCCTTGTTCACATCATTTGCATAAAAACAATCCTATAGACATTTTGCCTTGACATTGGATTGAATTCTGTTAATGTTAACAGTAGCTATCTTATATCCTTGCATGAATGTGATGCTTCTATTCTTTATTGGTACTGTCGGACCATACAGACATTTCACATTGACATTGGATTTAATTCTGTTAATGCTAACAGTAGCTATCTTATATCCTTGCATGAATGTGATGCTTCTATTCTTTATTGGTACTGTCAGACCATACAGACATTTCACATTGACATTGGATTTAATTCTGTTAATGCTAACAGTAGCTATCTTATATCCTTGCATGAATGTGATGCTTCTGTTCTTGATTGGTACTGTCAGACCATACAGTCACCCTATCAAGAAAGTTGCTGTCTGCTCCATCTTGTCTTCCATGCACATATTAACATCCTCAGCTCCAGTGTGGTGTTATCTCTTCCTGATACTGTCTGTGTCAAAGACTTCTGTGCCATCTTTCTTGAGTACCATATCTGTGCATTCCCGTTTCTTTGGCAGTTCCTGTATTTCATTGAGCTTCTGGTTCCACACAGCCCATTTGGATTTTGCAGGTAGCTGTTTGTGATGATTTTTGTCAGTGGTCAATGTTCTTGTTAAGGTGGTGTTGTTTTTGTCAATTTTTTCACCTTGTTCATGACTTATGGGTATACTTGACAGTATTGCTGCAATCGTTTTTGTATGAGCACTTGTTGTCCCAAAAGGGCTCAGATTACAATCAACTTCCTTCAGCTCGAAGGTAAGCATACAGTGTGTATTGGGCCTGTCTTTTGAGTCTTAATTATGAAGTTACAGTTTGTCAGATTAGTCCCTCTGAGCAACTACACCTTCACTATAGGTAGCCAGTTTGCAGTTTCTTGCTGATTTCAGCTTGCACCACTGTACTTTGGGCTCCAGTGACTCTTGCCAATGCCAGATATTTTAGCATTTCAACATATGTTACTCTTCCTGCTTCAGTGAGCCAGTCTTGATATTATGGTCTGATATGTGGGAATCTGCTTTTTAGGTGTCCTATAGATCCACAAATTCTTTGCCTGTGGTTGCCCATCATGTATCATGGGGGATTTGATCCTTAGATCATAATATAAGAAGGAACATGTTTCTTTAAATATATTTTCACATTCCTGACTTCACTGTCGATGTTGAAGTGTTAATATCCTTACCATTTTTTATTTGTGTAACCATGGTGAATGGCTATAGGTCTTGTCAAATATGTTCAAATTGCTGTTATAATGGAGATAAAATGCTCAAACTGATATGAGCATAGCAGACTGTAATGTTGCAACTCTACCTCTGAAACATCCGGCCATCCTGATTTAGGTTTTCCATGATTTCCCTAAATCGCTCCAGGCAAATGCCAGGATGGTTCCTTTGAAAGGGCACGGCCAATTTCCTTCCCCATCCTTCCCTAATTCGATAAGACTGATGACCTCGCTGTCTGGTCTCCTCCCCCAAACAAGTTCTACCTCTGAAATTATAAA
This sequence comes from Schistocerca piceifrons, assembly GCF_021461385.2. NCBI lineage: Eukaryota > Metazoa > Arthropoda > Insecta > Orthoptera > Acrididae > Schistocerca > Schistocerca piceifrons. Next base: position 368,517,683 of record NC_060149.1, read on the forward strand.
CATTTGAGGATCTGTTTTTTGTATTATCATTCAACTGCAAGTTTCATCATCTATCAATTTAACATACACTATCATAAAGTCAGTCAATAATTTCATAACCTTTTGGTTATTCGTATGGAAAGGCAAACCTTATGGTAAACTTCCTAAATTTTGTATCCATAGTATGACTTTAAAGTCAGTACTCATAATTCCACCTGTCAGTGAGCACCAGCAGCAATGCAAAATTAGTACAGTGATGTGAGCACTCACCAACTTTCTCAAAGCTGGACTGTATGCCAATGAGCCTTAGAACATTAATATTCTTGACCTTTACAGCAACAAATGTCTTATGCAGGAAAGATTACCAACCAATTTGGATTGCAGAAATATGAACACAATTTCTTCATTTTATTTGCTAGTACTTTTACTCTGTCTTGGTACAATATTCTCATTTCATTGTATAATATAAACTTGTCATCTGTTACTGTGCTAATTTTATCAGTGCATATCTTACTTATTGGGCCAATATTATCAATGAATAGTGTATATGTTACAAAATTATGCTATTGCTTGTTTTTGTCTTACTACAGCCAGATCAAACAGAAAACTAATAAACTCCATATGAGATATGTGAAATAGGAAAGCTTATGTGGAAGTGTTATGAAGATCACTTGGTCATCATAATCAGACAAGTCATTTGCATCTGTTCCTATCTTCATACTACTGTGAAGTTTTCACTCCAAGAATAAGTTTCTAAGTTCCCTAATTATTCAATCACCATCACTGTCTATATCAATACATTATCATTTGCTATTAAAACTTTAGCCGTGCTGGGAAATTAAAAAGAAGAATGTCTATATGTAGACATTAATTTGTTTATTCTTTGTTGTTCACAATAAAATTATCACATCTGCAGACAATTTTAGCACTGTTTGTGGAAAACAGTGATACACTGCATATTCGGTAGTTATTACTCCATTTACAACTGAAGTCTATTATCACTGTCAGTTGTATTTCATAAGAGTGTTTCAGTTTAAGAAACTGCCTAAACTCTTCTTTAACATTTTCTCTACTCAATTATTTCAATTAATTTAGCAATAAATTATGAAACATTGCTGCCTCGGTATAAAGTCCATTTGCCATTAACCTAAGTGTTATGCTAACTATATGAAAAATGGTGCTGTTCATTTTATTGTGATTATGGAGTTGCATATCTCTATTAGTAACTTTAATGTCTTACTTCACCATATAACAAACCGAAGTTTTGGGGTTACTAGATCAACCAAAGTTTACGGTACAAAGCTTAGTTTACTGAAATTTGCAGTTACCTCTCATTTTTGGACAATATTTATCCTGATTTCAGTTGCAATGTACAAGATTCATGATATTTACATAAGTACACTATATTCTGAAGTATTTATGAAATTATAGTCTTTTCTAAATTTGTTTATAACATAATACACTTTTTGCAAACTTCTTGCCAAGCTAAGTACAAGAAAGATAGAATCCACCATGATGAATGAGAAAATGGTGATCAACACCACTAGGAGGTGTCCATAAGGGGGGGAGGGTGTCCCCCCTGCTGTGGAACCTAGTGGTAAATGAACTCACTGTCGAGTTAAATGCTAGAGGTAACTTTTGCCAAGGATATGCAGCTTATTTAAGTCATAGTAATACTTGGCAAATTTGGTAGTACTGTTGGAACAGTGGGTCAATGTGCACTAGACATTGTGGGAAACTGGTGCACAAAACAGGATCTAAGGGCCAGTCCCATTTGCAATGAAGTAGATCCAGTACACATACAGTAATCTCAAGCTCGTTGATGAAACTCTACTAGTAGAGGGAGTAGTGAAGCAGTCAGGGGAAATCTGGCTACAAAACTATCATGGACCCTTCATGTAAGGAATATGTGTTCCAAGGCAAAAAATATTCTCATGAACACTAGAAGGTCATGTGGTAAAAACTGGTGTCTAAACCCCAGGACTATAGGCTGCATATACACCACTGTAATAAGACCTACAGTATGGTGGAATAAATTAGAACAGAAGGTGGCTGGTAAGGAAAATGGCAAGGTGCAGAGACTGGCCTGCTTAGCAGTAACAGCTGGAATGAGCAGTATACCCACTGCTGGGCTGGAGACCATGCTTGACATGTGCCCATTACACCTTTGGGTTATAGTGGAGGCAGTGTCAGAAGCATACAGGTTAAAAATAGGAAATAACTGAATTTCTTTTGGGTATCCAGAATCTTACACCAATATACTGAGTGTGGCAAATACAGGAACGGTCAAAGAAATGCAATCTGACCCCACAATAGCTTCCAGCTGCTTCAGCAGACCTTTCTGGGTAACAACTGGAAGAAGGGCACAGTTGAAGAACAAACCACAACCATCATTCAGCAGACAGAGTCTGGTTTACTAATGGGTCAAAAAACAGATGAAGGCACTGGGGCCAGCATACATGGGGTACAGCATGGACTAGAAAGAGCAGTTTCTCTGGGGAAGCTGGCAGGCAGAGATATCTGCTATCAGAGTGTATGACGAGGAAAATTTGTGTAGGTGCTACAAGGATCATAGCATCACATTTATTCAGATAGCAAAGCAGCTCTGTAAGGTTGTTGCAGAATTCCCTGAAGCCCTTGGGAGCTAGAGGAAAGCAAAAGGGGTAAATATGATGTGGGTCACTGATCACCCAGGAATCAATGGCAATGGACAGGCTGATAGGCTGGTCAGGACTGGCATGTTGACTCCATTTGTTTGACCATAACCTGTCCTAAAACTATGTAACTGGATCAGGATGGAGCATCTAGAATATTTAACTATGACCAAAAAACAGATGATGATGATGAAGTAATGTTTCAAGAGAAGTCCTGTAATCCTGAAGTTGAACCGGAAACAGTTAAAATGATGTTAGGACTCATTACTGGCCATCGTAACTTTAAAAAAAAACACTTACACATGATGGGTAAGAGGAAGAAGCCCTTAAGTGTAGACTTTGTGATGAAAAGGATGAAACCACACCACCTCTATTCTCCCATTGCAAAGCTCTGGAGGCCAAAAAACTCAGAATATTCAGGTCATTAGAGGCTAAGGAAATTGTGTTTAATAAGGAACTAGTAAAGGGTCTCCTACTGTTTTTTAAGGGTACTAGTTGACTTTACTAAAATCACAAGAAGCAAACTCAGCCTTGGTGTGGGCAACAGTGGGTTACGATCACTGTTGTTTTTGTCTGCCTGTATTAATAAGATCAAATGAATTCAGTTGATCTCTTCAGCAATAGGTCATAGTAGGAAGTAAATGGATGCAGAAATGTAAGTCTTCAGATTGACCAATGCTAACATGAATATGAAATTAGAAGAACATTTCTAGGTCGCTGTATATAAACATTATGTGCATTCAATGTCCCAAAAACTAATTATAATATACAATTAGCTTAGACTTCTCCCATACCATGTATTTTGATTTAAGTATGCTTATCTCTCAAATGGTTATTCCAGCAAAATGGTGAAGTGTAAGTCAAGGTAATGTGGCATACCCTTAACAGAGATAAAAATATGTTAGGGAATAAAGACCTAAAGTAAAGTATTCATTAAAAATACATCTTTCAAATGCTACTATTAACACACATGGAATAAACTGGAATGTGGTATCACACTCTACAAATCTCTTACCCTCTAATAATATATATCAGTAATTTGCACATGTGTAAGCATAAACAATATTGGACTAATTATACACAGTTATACATCAGTCTATGGCAATTTTTAGGTGCTATAATTTCCTTTAGCGTATGGATTAGGCATGGCAGTAACAGGAAATGAGGTATCCTTCTTTCTACAATTATTCAAATGTATTTATGATTAATAAATTTGTGAATGCAAATGAGGTAAATTGGATTAAGTGTTTTGTTGACTTAATACAACTGTGGTGCCGATGAAATCGACGCCAACATCGATGCATCCATCTTTGAACTAAACTAAGATTATCTTTGAGCTCTTCCACCATATCCAGTTCTTTGTGATCCTTGCTTGTGTTTGGGTGAATAAATGAACTACTGCAAATGGGGGTTTTTTGGTGTAACTAACTCGAACATCTCCCTCACTGGTGACCCTGAGTTGTAATGTCTTCCGTTTTCACTGTTTTACTGTGTCCGTGACCTCTGCGTTGATTATTTTCGCATGTATTACATCGACACAGCATTCGAACAATGACTTCGGCCCAGTGCCTAACGCCGGCTTTTGTGATTGACATGCATCGTGTTGCGAGCGATGTACACCCACCAGGACTGCAACACGATGTCTCTCACTCGATGATTACACCGATTTCACCAGACGTTTTTGAGCTTGCAACGATAAGTGAGGTTAGGACTGTGCGTGACTCTGGCTATCAAACACCTTTGTTCCCACCACATGTGCCCTCCCTCATCGACTGTGCAGTTACCTCTTATGGATATCTGTGCAGTGCAGGACCAATGCCAATTTCTGCAAATGCTTCTTGGACAACCTGCCACCGCCAGGACAACGATTTGCCACGCTGCAATCTGTGCAGTACCACATGGGTAACTGCCACATGGCTGGAACTGCTTCATTCACAGGTCAACCTCCTCAGCCTCCGACCAAGCTTGCACCTGCCTCGGTTCAGCATCAGCACATGCCTTCCTACTTCGATACCTCGGTCTGCAATGGGAACAATAACTTGTTATCTGTGCCTGACCTCCACCTCCATCCCACTGCTATGCCTCAGTGTTTTGTGCCATGACATTCACCTTATCCACACACTGTTTTGAGTGGAGTGACTATGAACAATGAACATTCACACATTCCATCCCACATTCGGCATCATTTCCCACACTGTGCTTCTGGACAGCCCACACCTCTGCAGCCTCCCTGCAACACTGGTGGCCCCGGCTCTGATCATATGTCAAACTTTCTGAGGACTAACATGCGTTCTCAAACTTCGAACTTTTTCTCACATGTCGCCCCCGCGCCGGCTCCAGTTGAGCTTCTGCTACCGTTCTTAGCACATCTAGGTGCCTCATACGCATCGGTCTTCCATGGCGCGTCAATCTGAACACACCCGAAATGTGTTGAGCTTCTGCAACCGCAATCAACACATTACGGTGTCTCACCCGCATCGGGCTTCCGCGTCGCGACGGATCGCGCTCAACCACAATGTGTCACCTTCACACTGCCACCCGAACAGCTATCGTTGCTACATCCCCTGGAGGCACACTCTCCTGGAATACTACAGCAACAACAGCTCATTTCAGGTAGTGCCCCGACAAAGTCAACTCAACCTGCTCTTCCGAACATTCTACAGTGCTTACCGACGCTGCCGCCGTTTAATGCCAACAGAGCTACAACCTGGTTCAAAATTGCAGACAAAGTGTTCGACCAATACAAACTCGATGAGTCAACCAGGTTTCTGTGCCTCATTGCCCACATGCATGACCAGGAGGACTTGATTGCTGACCTGGTCGACGCCCCAGACTCATCTACCCGGTACACTCTAATGAAAAAGACAGTTCTACATCGGCTTGCACACTCAACTGAGGCAGCAATACGACAAGTGCTCCACTTTGAGCAACTAGGCAACGACAAACCTTCCCAGCTCTGGAGATGGCTACATACCCTGGTCAGCGCCGATCTACTCTCTGACACAGCTCTCATTGCCATCTGGTCAGATAAACTATCTCCTCACATCCGCTTTGCTCTGGCTCAGAAGTCTCCCGAATCTGTCAAGCAAAGAATGACAATTTCTGACAAGCTACACGATGCATCACTGCTCTATTTCACCAGCCACTGCCTATCTGACAAGTCTCAGGTTCAGGTTCATCGTCCTGCGGGCGGACATGGCCAGGGCCACACTGTGCCGCTCTGGGAAGCAGTAAACAAGCTACTGGGACATCACCGCCTCTGCCCATGGTCATGCCCCCTCCTGCAACCAAGCCTGCTGCAGCCACCGAACGTCAGCCACCAGCACTGGCAACGAACGTTCCGCAGGAAATGCAACCACACTACCCGTACTGTTACTTCCACACACGGTTTGGTGAGGCGGCATGGAACTGCAGACCACCCTGCTACTTCCCAAATGCCAACTGCAGGTAGGTGCCACCTTCTGTGCACAACATGGCAGGCACCCCCCAGTGCTCAATTCTGTCTGGGAACGACCAGATAATTCCGGATGACTTTACATTAAAGACATTTCGTAGGGATACCTTTTCCTAGTGGACACAGGTGCCGATGTATCGCTGCTGCCTACGTCCTTAGTGTCGTCGAACATCCGCCCTCATCATACTTCACTGCAGGCTGTGAATTCAACTAAACTACAAAGCTCGGGTTCAACTTCCCACGTTGTCTCACTCTCCGCAAACTGCAAACTCGAGTGGACTTTTTTAGTGTGCGAAATTGACGAACCTATACTAGGCATTGACTTCTTGCGACACCACAAACTTTCACCAGACCTAGTGCGAAACATTGTGTTTCATCATCCGTCCAAGAGCCACTTCCCCTGTGCTCCGTTGAGCAATTTTGTGGCTCCTGTGCGCCGCCTTGCGACTGCCACTGACAACACAAACAGTGCACTCGCGCCAAGCATTTCACCTGTGACCGTGCTGCCACAGGCCGCGCCCTCGGACAATGGACTCACTAACGTCTCACAAGCTCTACCAAGTTCACCTGATCACGGTGCCACTGCTTCGGGCTGGCTGCCATCTTGTCGTGTTGACTCCTGGGACACTTTGCCGCCTCGGCTCTCGTCAGATCCACTGAATGGCTCCAAACACCATGACCACGCCCTGGTTGCCCCGCCCGCCACACATTGTAAACAAACTGCCTCCCGCGCCGCCGGCAACATTTCCGTCATCACCAATGGCATGGTTCACAAGCTTTGCCTCACGCCAGATCCCCTGATCTCCAGTAAACCATGTCGAGTTTGTCCCGAGCGCCTCTCCGACCTTAAAAATCAGATTTCTGAACTACTAAGCTCCGGCGTCATTGAACCTTCTGCCAGTAGCTGGTCTACGCCCATACATATGACACCCAAGAAAGACAGGTCCTGGCGTATGTGCGGAGACTACCGCTGACTAAACACACAAACAATTATGTACACCTACCCCATACCCAACATTGCCGACTTTACCAGTTCCCTCGCAGGTGCGACCACGTTCTCTGTCATTGATTGCAAACGGGCCTACCACCAGATCCCCATGGCACCTGAAGACATCGAGAAGACAGCAATCACCACCCCGATTGGGTTATTTCAGTTTCGAGTCATGCCCTTTGGTCTGAAAAACACAACCCAGACCTGGCAACGCTTCATCAACGAAGTGCTATTCGACCTAAAATTCTGCTTTGCATATCTTGATGACATTCTTGTGGTCAGCTCCTCCATCAAGGACAACATTTTACATGTGAAAACTGTTATGAACACTCTCGTGGCAACAGGCATCGAGACCAACCAGGACAAATTGCAGCTACATCAACCCGCTGTCACTTTTCTTGGTTTTCGGGTCTCTGCCGATGGCATTTCACTGCCCCCTGAGAAAGTACAAACAACACTAAACCTACCCAGACCTTCGTCATTCAATGAGCTCTGGCACTTTCTGGGGACAGTTAATTATTATTGCTGACATCTACCTTGGGCTGCGGAGATTCAGGCTCCACTGACGGACACCTTGGCAGGCACCAACACTTCTGGATCTTAGCCCGTTCCATGGACCCCTGCTATGACTGACTCTTTCACTGCCCTAAAAAATCTTCTTGCCGAGGCCTGCACCATCGCGCATCCTCATCCCAATGCACAGCTTATCATCACCGCAGACGCGAGCAATACTGGCATTGGCGCTATCCCTAGCCAGACAATCCATGGCCAAACTTCACCTCTGCGGTTTTTCTCACGTAAGCTCACCAATGCACAACGGAAATATTCCGTCGTTTGACAGGCAGTTGCTCGCGGTCTACGAAGTGATCAAGCAGTTTAAGACTGACATTGAGGGACGCCCTTTCTATGTTTTAACGGACCACAATCCCCTGGCTGCGGCCATTATAAACCCACCAGCTGACCTGCCTCCTTGCCGCTTCAGATATATGGACTTCATATCTCAGTTCACCACTGATGTCAGACACACAAAGGGTGCTGAAAATATAGTTGCTGATTTCCTTTCACAAGTTGACTCCGTCCATTCACTGTTAGACCTCTCTGAACTGTCTAACCTCCAACCCACCGACAAAGAAACACAAAACCTGATTTCAGACTCTACCTCTTCACTACACTTCATCCGCACCACCTTCCCTGTCATTTCTGGTGAGATCTGGTGCGACAACAGTACGGGGACATTACGCCCCCTCATCCCAACCACACTCCGTCAAGCTGTCTACAACACATTGCATAATCCAGCCCACCCCAGTATTCATGCATCCGTCTGCCTTGTAGTGGAGTGCTTTGTGTGGAGAAATGTCAACAAGGACTTCCAGCAATGGGCACTCTCTGCGTCGCGTGTCAACGCTGCAAAGTACACAAGCACACTTCACGCCCCCCTCAGCGCCTTTTTGATCCCTCCTCGACCGAACAACTCGCTGCTCGCTGGGTTGAGGCTGTCCCCCCCCCCCCCCCCCCCCCCCCCACTAAATTATGGCAGAAACTGTTGCTCGAGCTTTCATTGAGTCATGGATATCGCGTTTCAGATGTCCAGCTATCATCACGACTGACCAGGGCAGACAATTTGAGTTGGCCCTGTTCAACGAGATTTGTAACATTTGTGGCATCCGGCACATCCATACCACAGCATATCACCCGCAAAGTAACAGGCTAGTTGAGTGCTGGCACCACACTTTCAAGGCGGCTCTTCGATTCCACGATTCTCTATGGACCCTTCCCCTTGTGCTACTCAGCATTCGTGTGATCTATAAGGAAGACCTCAAAGGCACAATAGCCAAGTTCGTATACAGCCAGAACATTGTTCTCCCTGGCGAACTTGTGAGTCCTTCCACTTTTCTCCCTCAGTCTGACTTACCTCCCTTCGTGGACCGCGTCAGATGCCACTTCATAAACCTCCATATCCCTCTGCCTGCCAGCCACTCCCACCCTAAGGTTCACGTCCCAAAATCTCTGGACAGTTGCGAATACGTCATGCTCTGAGATGACACTGTCCGTGCTCCCCTCCAACCTCCATATACCGGCCTGTACCGAGTTCTCTGGTGCTCAGCCAACACCTATGACATCCAGATGAAAGATTCAGTTGTTACAGTCTCTCTCAACAGACTTAAGCCTGCTCATGTTGAGCCTTCTTCTACCCCCCTTCAGGTCACGACCACGCCACTCACTGTCATGGCTCACGACGCTCCGACCACTCCCTCCACATTGGACTTACACACTTGGTCGAGTGACCTCCAGCTCCAATTGTTGAGCTCTCCTCCAACCTTGCCCTCTACTCCAGTCTCACGCACTCCGTCGAGTGACCACATGCTCTCCACGTCGAGCTCACCTACGATCACACCCTTGCCGCCAGGCCCTTTGACCCCTCCACCATCGCCTGCCTTGCCCTGTTGAGGTTTCTCACCCCCCCCCCCCCCCCCCAGCTTGAACGTGCCCTCGCTTGAGGTGTTTGTGCCTATCCCCCCAGACATAATCCATGACATCTCAATAACACTGCGTGATTATACACTGTTCGTCATGTGTTTCTCTTCATCCATTGCTCATGACACAACCTCCACCATTCCCTGCCACCTGGTGAAATGCGTTTCCCTCTTGCCCGACGTCGACCTGGACATGCTTCGGGTGTTTCCCATGCCCACTGGAGACATCATCATCGTTGCTCCATTCCACACGCAAACCACTATCCTACATGTCGCGGCACGACCAGCACACTCAGTACAACGCCCGGCTCGCTTCCACGACTCCCATGTTCGGTGGCAAACCCTCCTTCACGACATCTACCCACACAGCTCCCCGATGATGCTGTCGAGCTGACTGTGGTGTAGCTCCCGCAGTTGGTACCTGTTATAAATGTGCCTTCACTGGTAAATGTTCTATTCACTGATGACTCTACTTTTTGATTTGGACTTGATTCTTGTTACAATGTGACATTATTTGTTGGAGACACTGAATACTTCAAATAAACAACATCACTGTAACTCCAATTAGGCAATGTAAAAGCTATCACCCACACAGAGGTGAACTGGAATACAAGCAGTACATTGTTCCCAAAGTCCTTACATTCAGAAGATCTACGAATTGTGGAACTATATTTAGTCAGCTATGCATCAGGCATAAATCAGTTATTCTGAATATGTTGGTGAGGACCTGATGAAATGGCTGAAAGGATTCACCCAAGTGGTCAAATACAACAGGTGGGATAACATGATATATTAGCTAAATGTGTACTTCAACTTGGATTACGCAGCCCAGCAATAGTTCAAGAACAATGACGAGATGCTTAATACCTGGTATAAATTCTGGGCAAAACTGAAGAAAATGTTTGGTGCCAATCAGTAACTCAGACATAGCTATGACGTTTTATCAAGGAGTGACTCCAGCTGCAACTGAAGCTGCGGCAGCCAGTCGGCAACAGCATAGAGAGCAGCATGGCTGAATTTGATTTTCCTTTGAACTACTTAGGTATTTTGGTACAAGCAGAAGAGGATATCATGGTAATGTTATTGTGGCTCCTCAACAGGAGGAAGAAGGAGATCAATAGTATTTTTGTGGCATGTAGTGATGATTGTTATAACATTTTGATTAACAGATGCCTTCCAAATGACAATGCAAAAATTGAAACTTCATTTTAGATTAATTGTCAATCAGTTTGCACATATTTTTAACTTTCAGAAAGTGGTGTATGGAAAAAAATGCATACAATCAACTCAAGAAATCCAGCAGTGCAACTGCAAAGCTCACAGTAACAAAAATTTTCTTTTTGATTCCACAAGTTCCCAGCTAAAATTATTTAAAACAAAATTTTACTCTTTGTCATTGTTTTAGTGGTATAATAACTCACAGCATTTTTCATGTCATGGAACATTAGGTAATTGCTCATTTAATACTGAGAGTGAAGACAGTGAAACATTTGGGAGCAACTCTTTTATTGATGATCTTCCATATTATATAGGTAACATGCATACTACTGGCTCACTACCATAAATGTCCTTATTTATTTTCCCATCATTGACAGGTTTACAATGATGAAGAGAGCAAGAATTTAGTTTAAACATATTCATTAAAATGCCCAGCTGCTTTTAAGAAACTTATAAAAGACATAGAAAACTTAAAAGACACTTTAAACAGTCCAGACCAGAATATCAACAATGTAAGGAAAAGATAGATTGCTATTTACCATAAAGAAGATACATTGAGTTGCACATAGGTACAATGAAGGTCAAAGCCTTCATCAGAACAGAAAAAAACACACACACACACACACACACACACACACACACACACACACACACACACACACACACATGACCACCATCTCCGATCTCCGGCAGCTTGGACTGGAATGCCAGAGATGGCAGTCATGTGTGTGTGAGATGTGCTTGCTTGTGTGAATGAACATGTATGTGTTCCCTTTTTTGATGAAGGCTTTGGCCAAAAGGTAATGTATAAGTGTCTTTTCAGTGTGCCTGTCTGCAACTTAATGTTTCATGTTTACAGTAACTAGCGATTTGTCTTTTCCTTACACTGTTAAACAACACTTAAATTTTATATTAAAAGGAGACACATACCTTTTTTTGTTTTATTCAATTAAAATTTTGGGATGGAATGTTATAGCCTTACCCATGCTCAGCAGAAATAAATTTAGAACATTGTCCTTCACGGCTGCCTTTGTGTACTTTTTTTGAATTCTGTGGATGTTTTCAGTCTATCCATTTTTCAGCAGGAGATACATCTTATCCTCAGCACTGGGGACAGGACCTTTGTTTATCTGCAAGGAAGTTGTATATTCATCTGAAACATCTCAGGCTCTTACAGATAAGTAATATGGATTCAACTTTTGTATTGTCTCTGGAACCAGTCACAGTGTCTGAAACAATACTATCAGTCTTTTCTACCTGTTGAGAGAATAGTTCATTAAAAGTATCAATAATATGCCATATCTATTATTCCCAAAGGTAAAGAAGGAAAAACAGTTGACAGATTAAAGTAATATGTATACACAAAATCAATAAATTTACTTATTGCCTTTTATGTTGAACTGTAACCAGGCAAGCGAAGTTATCATACAGAACCCATTCCTTTGGTTTTGCTGAGACATATGATCCTGTTCCATGCTTTCTTTTTTCCTATTTGTCTGATATGAGTCCCTAACATTTCTCCTATATTATTGAAAATTTCACTTAAATTGTCATGAAATATACCATAAACAGGAGCAACTTTGATTCAATTTTTAGGTAATTTTTTCATAAATATGCTAAGGCACCGTAAATTTTACTCTATTGTTTTGCAAACATTTTCCATGATTATGAGAGAGATAGCAGAACATATAACGCGTACTTTCAAAATTACAGCTAATTCACAATTTTGAATGTTTAATTAAAAAAAAAAAAAAAAAAAGAGACAAATTAACCTTCACATGGAGTGACATGGCTTTGGTATGAAATACATGAAATATGTGGTTAGAAAGACTTGTGGGTCAATGTAATCCTACTGTTACTATGCAGTGATGAAAGTGTTTTATATAAAATAGCTATAAATTGTTCTAAAGTAGTTTTTTGTGAAAACTAAGAAATTACATTGTAAAAGAAACATTTTTAATGTAATTCTCAAATTTAATTTTTTTACACACTTAGATTATGCAACTTCCACTCAGAAGAAAGTTAATTCAAACAGGAAACATATCTAAAGTGCCTTAATCAATGTTATCACTTAACTCTGGAACTACAGAAGAGTTTTTCTCTTGGATATAACCTGCCGTGGAGGTTAAATTTTCTTCACAACATTTTTCCATTCATACTGCAAGCAGTTGTTCTTCTCAGATCAACTCCAGTAATGCTTACCTAACTCCATACAATTATCTGTTGGACCATCTTCTGTAATTTTTGCAACCTACCTTGAATATCATGATTCATCATATTTAAAAATGACAAAATTATTAATGTTACATTAATCTTTTAAGGATTTAGGATCATCTGTAGTCCCTGATGGACCATCTGATTCAGAAAATGTTTCTGGATCAATTTTTGACTCATTGAGGATTATATCTACATGACTGCCATCATCTGAAGAGGCTTCTCCATGAGCTGTAGAGCACTTCAATCAGTCTTCTGTTTGAGTTGTTTAGATTGTGGCAGCTGGACAACTTCTCTTATGCTGATGCTATTCCCAGCAGGAACACTGATTTTCTTCCTTCTCTGCCTTTACTGATCACTCCGAACCATTCCACTTCCATGAGAAATCAATGAATCCATAAAAGCATCTCCAATGAGCTCAGAATCTGCATCTTTACTTGGAAGCTATGCTAATACAACATCTTTCAATAGGAACACTCCTATACAGCCTACAACCAGAAATAAAATTTTGTTGTTTGTTAGGCTCAATTGCATCTACCAATTTTCTTAAAGGGCCAGGCACTTGATCATTTGGAATTTCTGAGAACTGTGATCCTCCAGCAGAGTCTCTCCAAGTGGATAAAACTTTTTGCAAAGCTTGTTTGAATGGCCTACAGAAACTGACATCCAAAGGCTGGTGTAGATGGGTTACATTAGGTCAGAAAAATGAACTTTATGAGATTTCTCTCTCACAGTTCTAACACTTCACTGCTAATGTGTGAGGACAGGTTGCCTCCAATGAGGACCATACCCTTGCAAATAATGCACAACAGCTAGGCTAATGAATGAGTCCTCAAAAACGACATCATAAAACCACCCACTTTTGATGCAATTGTATCTAGCTCCAGGTGGACCGTTCTCTACCCAGGAAGACCACAAGTGGTCAGCTTTGAAAACCACATAAGGTGGAAACAAGTTACCTTCAGCATTGCCACAAAACATTATCGAGGTTGAGGTGTTGCTGCGGTTACATATGCGGTCCACATATTTAGCTCCCCATTTAACAATTGCCTGCTTATTTCCAGTGTTATCTGAAACATTTTTCTCATCATAGTTAAAAATTTTGCTGAGAGGAACCCCCACAAGCTCTTTATGTAGATTCACAAAATATGTGCTAATAGTTTGTTCTGACTCTTTATATTTTGTGTAAGCCTCAATGACAATTCAGTATTATCATGCAGAAATCTTTTAATCCAATCACAGCCTGGTGTATTGTCTTTAAATTTATTAACTATTATTTCTTTATACTGTAACTAGCTCCTTGTAATTGATCTAAAGTCATTTTCATCTACAGCAAGACCAATCTCTGACAGTTTGATAAAGTGGGCAACAAACAATTGCCCCTCTTTATCATTAAAAATTTTTTTACTGACTGGTTTCTTATTGTGCATGTTTTTAATATATTTTTCAAAGTAGTGATCAGAATTTTATACATTGCTGATGCTTTTCTTTGACTCCATCTTTTTTACACAACATCTTCTATAGCTTTGTTCAATGTTACTTAGTCATAATTTCTATAGGACTGTTACCCCCAGATCGAATATACTTGCATGGCATCATGAAAGTCATTGTGGGCCAAAAATGAAAGCATCTCATTTAATATACCAAAGACCAGGTTAACTTTGATCAGAAAATATGGGAGAGACTTAAGTCACATCAAAGTACTGCAAAAAAAAAAAAAAAAAAAAAAAAAAAATAATGCCACCATCTACATTTTTCGATACATATTATTTAAGTTCAATTGAAACAGCAAACTTACGACATTTTCTCAACTGCAGTATATTATGGAATAAAAATAGCTGATTACTGCTTTAACCAAAGAAATCTAACCAGCTATTACAACAGAAATTGCAAACAATTGAAAAATTGCAATAGGTTAAACAATGCAAACATGGTAGGTTGCTGCAACATTCCCCATTCAAACTACTAGCCCTATCTTTTGGAAATGATGAGAATTACATCAACTACACCTGTCTGATAACAGATAGCACCACCTCCATCTGTCACTGACTGGTGGGACAAACTCACCTCATGGTAGACAAAGCCATCCCAGTTTACGGTATGTTTATTAAAAATAAAATATATCAGCCTAATTAAATATTTTTTCAGATTCATGGCAACAAGAATATGTTATCCATTTCTAGTATTAACCTCCCAAATCTCTACAGGATACATCAGCAGAATTGTGGAAGAAGTACTGTCCATGTTTGTCTACAAACTTTCTCCTTTTTATTTGCCAGTCTCCTTTAGCATGAAAACTTGTGGAACGAACAGAGCATTTTCAGCTAGATTGGGGTTCCCCAATTATGACTGTGCTGGAACAAAATACCATTGTATAAAGGATGCTTTAAATCACAGATACACTGATATTGAGAGACTAACTCACAGAGTATTGCTTCCTGTAGGTGTCTCATTGCAGTTTTCTGTGGATAGACATCATACAGCAACATTAAGTATAAAACCTTTGTCCCATATCTTCCATCACATCAGTGCTCACTGGAGCAGTGTTGTGGTCACAGCTGCATCAGCCACATGTTGCAGCTCAAACACAAACTGTGCATGCATGACCAGACAATTCCTGCCACCAAGGAGTGTCCTGTCACAGCCACAGGCCACTAGCACACTTTGGACAACACATCTTTAACAGAAGAAGAACTGAAGAACAGAGCCCAGCGTCACAGGGAAATGACGCAGTCCTGCACACAGAATGTTTTGACCCTATGGCATGTTGTCAATCCAAATATGATTGAAGCTGACAAGATCTTACACTTGATGAAAGGCGTCACAGAAGTCATGTACCAAGCTATTTTGGTAAAGGATGTCACAACAACACAGGAATACATGAAGAGGTGCCACTGCTTCCAGGAAATGCAACAGAAAAGAGTTTAACAAAAGAGGTATAAAAGACTCTTGAATTTGGTCTCAATGATAGTTGTGAAAGACTGCTGTGATCTTGCCTCTCTCGTACAACAGGTTGTAAGGGAAGAGATACTGCATTTTATGGAACCCAGAACGGTCAGACTGAGTAAGCAAGAGTAGCAGCCCTGAATATCAACCTCATACATCAGGAGGTAACTGAGAATGGTGAAAAAGAAGTGTATCAATCTTTAGTACCAATCTGTGCCACCAGTAAAATGCACCAAGAAGAATGGACTTTACCAACTATCACTTATTCTGCAGTTGTAAAACAGCAACTCAGCATCCAAACAACACAGATACAACCAACTTCTCCACCAACCAAAATGTAGTCATGATGTTATTCTCAGATGGGACTTCTTGCAGATGTCACAAGCAGTCATAGACTGTGGAAGATCAGAGCTCCAGATTAATGAAGCTGTTCCAAGAAGCACACATAACAATGACCACTCTGAACAGTTGTTTGCCATTGAAGACATTATTCCACTGTCATCAGCGAGACAAGTCCAAGTCATTAATCTAGGTGTGCAGTTTAATCATGAAACTCACTTCTGCTATCACAAAAGTCCACATGAAGCAGAAATCTCTATCCAAATCTAATGTTAATGTCTTATGTTGGTATGTGGCTACTGCTGAATTATTTGCTGCCATAAGTAAGGGAAGTGATGAAGATGTGTGGCATTCATTTGGGCCCTGATTTCCAGCCCTGTGTCAATCAGAATGTCCTTTGATGAGCCTATGCATCTACTGTCACCTGTCATTGGAGTTTGTATAATAACATAGGCTAATGCATTGCCTGGCAGCCTCACCAAAGTGTCTGTGATACCAACATCAGTTAGAGATCTCTTGTTTAGAATTATGGCGCAAGTGAAGTCTTCCATCATATGTGCATTTCTCTGGCTTGACATCAAGTTCATTGACCAGATGGCTAACAGATGGCTCTATCTCTATCATTAGCTGTTGCATTGGAGCAATGCATGGTTATGGGCCACCCAGCATGGTGAGTGTAGGAACCAATGATTGGGGTTCTCCTGCCATAATCTCTCTAACTGATGCACATGAAACTGTCAGCTTTACAAGCAACAGAAGTGGCATCTGCTTTGCGCAACAGATCATCAATTGGAAGGTCTGCAAAAGTGGACATAATTTCCCTAATATTTGTGGGCAGTTTACATAACCAAAAGATTCTCAGAGACTGTTGTGACAGAAGCTCATTGCCTGCCAGGGCATGCAGTGACTGAAGTACTTGAGGAGGGGAACCACCAATACAAGTTTCACTTTCGGTAATTTTATGCAGGCGAGATTCAGGTGGTGGCATAAATCACTGCAATAAGGTCTTTTTAAGAACTGTGTAAGACTGCTGCTGCAGCACATTATGAATTTGTTCAGTTAAATTAAGGTCCTGTTGTGACACAACCACTGTAAACTGATCGGCATTGCCATTGTTCCCATGTAGATAGATGATGGCCTCCACTTGTGTGAACCATAGCTGTACTTTTGATGGCCAGAAAAGTAGAATCTTCCGGTCACTTATTCTGTCCCAGTATCCTGCATTGTTGTTGTCATTTGTTGTAGATGGTAGTGGCATGACATTACTGGCTGAAGACAAAACCACCTGTTCTTGATTTACCATTTTATTGTTACTGGGGGACATTTTCCATGCACACACAAAAGAAGATGGAATTTCTGTTAGCAAACTGTTCAGTGTAGGGTCACCACTATTGGAATAAACTATCCCCAATTCAGTTACATGTTAATGCTGAATATTGATTAACATTTTATTTATATTAATTACAATCAGCAAGTGAAAACACTGGAATCACACAGTAATGATATACACCATTCCAAACACAAAGAACAAATGACAAAAAAGACAATTCTGTATCATTTTGATATAAAAAATAAGTCATTGTTTGAATGTTTGTCCTTGAACTTGTGTCAACACAGTCTCTATTAAGGTCACCACAGAAACAATTAATGTTACATATACAAATTTCATACAACACAAAAACAGTAAATTCCCATGTAAAGTAAAACTGGTGCTCATCATCAATCTAGATTACAAAACGAGTGTAATTTACAGGCATTGAAAAGATTACTATTTTATGTTTCTTTTTATATAACTTTTTCCTTTAATAGGTTCATAATTTCTGAAGTCTCTTACAAACATATTTTACACAAATTTGTAAAATATCAAGTACAACATTTTATTGTACAATACATCTTTACTCATTACACTTGGAGTCCTGGAAGGCATGTAACACTTGCTCTTGTGTGAATCCAGCCTCCATTAGTTCTGTTGATGGCTGCATGTTCTTGGAGATCATTATTACAATGACTTACTATACTCATACACATGAAAAAGAGAACACAATGCATTCCATATTAATAAAATAGTAAACTATAAAACCTGAAAAATGCAAGATTAAGCCCTATACTAACTGATATATTTGCAGCACATATACACAAAGTTTTACACAGTTGGGCATTAGTTAAGTTAAGATGATAAAAAGAGATGAAATGTTGTGTGGCTAAGGCCTTCCATTGTGTAGACTGGTTACCTGGTGCAAGTCTTTTTTGTTGACACCATATATGCATGTTGTGTGTCAATGAGGATGGTCTGATGATGAAGACAACACAGCACCAAGTCCCCAAGTAAAGAAAATCTCCCACCCTTCCGGAAATCGAATCCGGAACCCTCACATGACATTCTGCTGTGCTGACTACACTGCTATGGAGGCAGCCAGTTAAGGGGATGGAAGCTATATTCAAGCCCTAAATGATTTTGAAATTAAACTTAATTGCTTAATTTTCTCAATATTTAATTATTCAAGAAATATATCATTTCCGTTGTTTATTCCTGCCAAGTTTTTACATATTTCTTTCATTTGTTTTAACTGATTAGTCAGTAACATATTTACCATAAAACCTTACTACTGGACTTTATCAGTACAACAACATAAAATAAAGATTTGCAACATAAAGGAGGTAAGTATAATAGTATCCAGAAAATAAAATTTGCAGCAGTATATAATTTATAAACCATTAGACAAATTAGGATTTCCGTTCAGCATTTTCAGCAGCTTGTTATATTCCTTCAACATTAACATAACTTTCATCAAGATAGTAAATTGTTTCTGACTACCATGCTACACACAATTACTTAGATGTTTCATGCCAGCAAAAGCTATACTTCGCATATCAACACTATTCATTATTTACTAATGGCCGTTATCTCATTAAATTCTTTTCATAAAGACTTGTTAACTGAAGAAGTGCATTTGGAAAATAAACCACCACAAAGACATGGAGGAACCCTATCAACTTTCTTAACTGTCTTCATTGCATAATACTTCTCACATATCTCAATATTAATCTCATTATAACAAATACCTCATTATACAACATCAGTACATTTCATCATCATACTTCGTCATTTCATTACTACTTCATTAATTCATATTGTAACTTGATTACATACTTCTCAACTACACATTCATTAAATAACAAAACCCTTGCTTTGCCTCCCTTGCAAAAATGATTCTAAAGAATGATTCTTCACAACAACAAACAACCATGTTATTGACAATAATTTACTTCCCCTTATGATAGACAAATCATTGGTTACTTCAGGGATTTCTTCACTTTAAATCAATACATTTTTGTTTATTCAAGCCTGAAAGGCTATATTAAGACAAACATTTCTGATGAAAGATTTCAGGGTGGACACCAACACCTGCCGGAGTGGCCGAGCGGTTCTAGGTGCTTCAGTCTGGAACTGCGCGACCGCTAGGGTCACAGGTCCGAATCCTGTCTTGGGGATGGATGTGTGTGATGTCCTTAGGATAGTTAGGTTTAAGTAGTTCTAGGAGACTGATGACCTCAGAAGTTAAGTCCCATAGTGCTCAGAGCCATTTGAACCAATTTTCGGATACTAACGCCTGGCTGTTCACCCATGAAATATTTTGTCATGAAGTATGCCAGGAGAAACTGAACAATCACAAACATTTCTCTTTATTAACATTACTGCAGGGATATAATTTAATTTCTTACTTATACTTTCATTATTCTGGCCTTAAGGACTACAAATGGCCTGTTTTTACTGAAAATTCACTTTCACATGAGCAGCTGTGCTTAATTTTACCTTAAATTGACTGAATTACTTTAGCATATTTCTACATACGGAAGCACTCTGGTAGTGCACAACCACTTCTGTGCAGGATTGGGTCATGGTGTGATGAGGTCAAGGGAACAGGCTGTTGGTAGCTTAGTCAAACATCATAAAAAGGCAAAACATTTTATTAGCAGTCATTCAACTACATGGTAGTATCTCACAGAAGGCAGCAGCCATACCCCCTTGAAGCACATTGTGAAGGGGCTGCATGATGGCAGTAAGCTGATGGCTACACTGTGATGTTAGAGCCCAGTATTGCCGACTCCAGTAGGGCACCCACACCAGCATGGAAGGCTGGGTGGCAATACCACCTGGGCCTCATTCCACTGCATTCCAGGGCATAAATCTGGCAGCTGCTGGAGTGAACCAGGAAGCAGTCTACCAATGGAGACATACCAAGTCCAGTGAGGGGGATTGGCACTACTAGTATGTGTGGTAGAGGAAGCCCTGGCTTGTAACAGCTGCAATAATTTTTTCACATATGTTAATCTGACATAGTATTTAAATATTTTTTACCTACCATCATCTCATATAATAAAATACAAATATTCTATCACTAAAATAAACATTTTAGTATGTATGAGAATTTAGAGTAGGAGAAGATGATTATATCTTCCTACATTCTATGGATAGAATAGTTGAAGAAGTGGGTGATCCAAGAAATGAAGAATGGAATCAGCCAGCAGGGGATACTGTACTTGCCAAGTAGAGTGTTCACTAAAGTGCAGTGAATTCCCTACCTATACATGGGTCCATAGTTACCCTGACACCCTGCTCCTCGATCTACTCTTACATCATTTGGTGAAACTGTGCTCTTATTATTCACGTCAGTTGCAAATATAGCACTCCAACCAAAAAAATCTTTGAACATTCCACATTTTACAATTACAATTCCATTGAACATCTGGCTTATACTGAAGGCCGTCTTCTGAATATTATTTATTTTCTAGTCAACCTCAAAAATTTCTGACTTAGCAACTGTTGGTAATCTAACAACAGTAGTGTTTGCTTTAGCAATTCTCCTTTGTTACCTACACATATTCTGTTCCAATTTTCCCTTCATTAGTTTCAACTAACTGCATTCCCTTTACATCATTCATAATTTCACAAGTCTTAAATTTTCTTTCAAGGTCATTAACTTTTGCGAATTATTTCATTTACCACCTGCACACAAGCCATTTCAGCCTTCCTTACACCGGAATCAGTTAATTGTAAATCATTCACAATACTGTTAGTTACAAAAGTGCAACATTCCTCTTCAAACGGGCATTCAGCCACAGTGTCAATCAAATGTACCAGTATCTGCATTAACAGTTTCCTTAACTTGGCAAGCTGTTACAATATCACCAACATTTTCAACAGTTTCTTTGAATGTATGCATACATTCTGTCTCAAAATTAGCAAAATTCATTATTACTTACATTAATAATTTCTTGAACTACTACTATTACTATATATATACTACTATATTACTTTGTATCAAAAATATGATCATTATTATTGTTATTATCAGAAAGTGTTTGACTTACTTCAGTTACTTTTTCCTGACAAAAATCAGCAAGAGCAATTTCGAACTGCTTATTACAATGACTTTCAATTTCATTTTTACTGACCAAATTATG
Source organism: Schistocerca piceifrons (assembly GCF_021461385.2). Classification (NCBI taxonomy): domain Eukaryota; kingdom Metazoa; phylum Arthropoda; class Insecta; order Orthoptera; family Acrididae; genus Schistocerca; species Schistocerca piceifrons. Next base: position 368,539,418 of record NC_060149.1, read on the forward strand.
ACTACCAAAAGTACCTAAATTTGATTCCAAATTTTATTTTACATTTTCCGTATTCTCTTATAAGCAGACTTGCATTGAATCTAGTTTACTGCCTACATCCTACAAACCTGATTTTACATTACTGATGTTACTTTTAATGTCATTACTGTGTTTGTCTAGTTTAGAACAAAAATTGTTATGAAAGTTTATCCAGATTCTCATTTATGACACCATAAAATTTTTCCATTCGTTCATTCAATATGCGATACATTTTCAACAACATTTTCTTATTTCCTTATGATCCTCATTACTCATCTTATAATTCTGAACATTTTTGTCACCCCTTTTATGCATAGTTACTGAATATATAACACAAATGCTTTTACCTTAGCTATCTTCTATGTTGGTGGCCACTGCCATCATTAATTTTTGTCCGCTTCTCCTATCCAATATGGTATCAGTCTCCTTGTTCTCCCATTGGCTAAAGGGAGAAGCTAGTGTAATAGAACTTTACTGTTAAGTGACATAAGAAATGACATGTCACTCAAAACAACCATGGAAGTCAATAGCAGTTGGTACCAGCTTCTCCTGTGTGGGAGTGGACCCTCAGAAATCACAATATATTGAGAAAAAATCAGCTAAATATTTTGCAGCAAGAATATAGTGACTGTTGCTGTTCATTTCACTCAAAGCAATTTATGCTGTCCTGTTTGGCTCCTGCATAGCTATGCACTTGGAAATAATGACGTATTTGGAAATAAACAGCCAGACATTTGTGACAGGCAAGACAATAATTGTCATTACTGCCCATTTCACTTGCAGCAATTACATATACTCTTTGATTCTTGCCTAGCCACACACTTGTAGTGGGAATATATGGGTATCACTGCTCACACATTAGATGTGCAGTGAGCTGACTTTACTGTCACACCCATGCCTGTGTTCAAGGACATGGGCTATGGTGACAATGTGGTGAAGGGAACTCATTAAGTAATGCTTCCTATAAATTTATTGATTCAGCACAAATGAGTAAAAGAACAACTGACAGAAAGAAATATGCTTGTAAGGCCTGTCAACTGTTGACTGTGATAAAGAGTGTTTGCACAATAGTTCCACTCAAACACTGTCCTGGAGGCTATGTACTCCTCAGTGACAAGTGCATCAACTGATTCTGTGGGCACAGTATAAAAATGGATGTGTGTTCAGAATAAAGCAAACTTTCTTTATGATTGTGTAGCACCACATGCTGTGGACATGACAAAGTGAAACAGAAAATGAATGTGAGATGCCAGACAAATTTCCATTCACATCAGTGGAGTACTCACGTTTAGCTCATCCCACATGGTCTGCAGCTTGTAGAAATGGAATACAGAAAAACATGTTTGCACTTTACAGAGGCTCAGCTCACATTGCTCTGTGTTTCTCAGTCCTGTACATCCCACACCATTACCAGAATTTTGGCCCAATGGTAAATCTGCTCATTGGCAGATGCCAAGTACCACTCGGTTTGTGCTGGCTGTTCAGGCATTTCTGCAGTATGACTGCCACACTGAAGACCCCTTGGAGAGATGAGCTAGGGGAATTGTGAGAAAGCTCAGGCTTCCAGCCTGTGGCTGGATTGGGTAACAGATGTTTGGGTTTCATGCACTTCATAGTGACCTCAGCTTGAGCATGATGGTGGTGGGCCAGACAGTGGGCACAAGATGTCAGCATGTGAGCCCAGCCAAATGCATGGTGCATGTGTCCTGATGCAGCTGGGTAGTGACAGCAGTGACAGGCAGTGGTGGCTTTGAATTATCCTAAGTAATGTGTGACTAGCCCCAAGGCTGTAAAGATGTTGTCTTGAAGAACATTGATAGTTAATAAAAGATAGTGAGTTGCACAATTAATACATGTTGATGAAATAAACTGTTCACAAGTTGCACTGTTCGAAGTTCACTGACATGGCACAGGATTTAATCCAGCCTTGACACTTTGACATGGTAGAGGTGCAAAGATTGTGTGAAGTGCCTATAATCATTTGAGTATGGTGTCATCTACTCAAATGTGGATCCCAGAATTGCAACAGACATACGTGGTGGCATGGAGGGTGATAGCCAAAGCTCAGCATGAAGGGACACGGGAACTTGGCATGCAGTGTCTCTACACCAAACGATGGCTGGGGCATAACCCTTTTGGTGACTGGGGTACATGCAGGCTGTAATGTGCATGAGATGGTGTTGCATCACAGCACAGGAAATTGAAGCGGATGTGGTGGTCAGCATATGTGACATAGTCCACTGGCTGTTGTGGTGGGGTCAGCTAGGTGCCTGTGGTGGTCGTTTGGGTGGTTGGCTGGCTGGCTGAGGTGCGTGTCGTGGCGTGATGACAACTGGTGGGATGCGTGCATCACTGGCAGCCACAGCTGAGGGCTCTGCCTGACCGGTGATGGAGGAAGCATCATCCATTGACAGGTTTTCTGGTGGTTCAAAGAAGTGAATGGTGGGAGGAGAGGTCAAGATGCAGGCCAGCTTGCCTCATTCAATTGATACCTTGGTTAGCTTTCTGTTGCACTCTGTGTCGAGTGTTCTCTCACCATGGGTGATGACACAGTGTGGCCCCAACTACGATGGTTGAAGTGGTGGCTGTATCACACCAGTGCATAGCATCACATGTACACGGTACTTTAGAGTGGCGTGCATGAATACTTTGCCGTGCTATGTCAGTGCGTATGGTCAGAGGTGGGCCATGTGGTTGCACAAACATTGTGTCAGTGGTGGGGCTGAGCATAGTGAGACAATGGTACTTCCTCTAGAAATCATCGGGTGGTGGTGAGAGGTTGTCTGTAGATGAAGTTGGCAGTTTAGGTGCTGATCTCTTTTATGTGTTATTTGCAGGTCAAGGAGGACTACTGGGAGTGCTCCCATCTAGAGGATGTTGTGGCTTGCTAGGAATGCTTTCAGTGTTCACCGGAGGGCTTGACCATGGTTATTCTTTGCAACTGCATGCCACACAGTTGGGCAGTGTGTGCAAACACTGCATAGTCAAATTGGTAGCTGGAGTTCATTGTGGTGTGAGTTGTGCAGCATTAGCATGCCATCCAAGTGCTGACAAAGACAGTGGCGACTGTCTCAGTGGTGATGTCTGCTATGGGTGTTACCTCCAGCCAGTGAGTGAAGTGGTCCATCATCATCAGTAAGTAATGCTTGCTACAAGGGAGAGGGAGTGGGCCCACAGTGTCCACATGGACATGTGCAAAATGGTGTGTTGCATCAGGGAAGGCACCAACGGATGCGTTAGTGTGCCTGCCAACTTTGGTCTTTGGTGTGCTGGCAGGTAGCAAGTATGAGTCTATTGATGGCAGACTTTCCACATCCCTGGTCAGATAAAAAATGCAACTGTGAGCAACACAGTGGTGTGACATTTCATGGTTGCAGTTGAAAGCACTGTGCTGAAATTTCTCTGGAAGGAATTGGTGTTGTGTGCTTGTTGAAGCATCACATCAAATTTTGTGGGCAAAGCTGGGAATGGGCACTAGCTTGAGTTGTGGGCCACTGGAGGCATTGTGGCGCAGGCTGTCCAATTCTCCATCACCCTCTTGTCCTTGGGCGACATCCTCAAAGTTCACAGAAGGAGAGATAACAGCAAAAGCACTGGACAAGAAGTTGGTGACTATGTTGTCTATACCTGAAATATGATGGATATCCATGGAGAATTGGAACACATACTCCAATTGGTAGAACTGGTGCCATGAATGCTTATTATGACTTTTCCAAAATGAGTGAGTTATTGACTTGTCATCAGTGAAGATAATGTAGGGACAGGCTTCCACAGACAGGCAGAAGTATTTCACCACCCCAAATACTACAAACAACTCACATTCATAAGCATTCTGAACATGTTGCACCTCTGGTAGCTTACATGAGAAAAAACCGAGTGGCTGGCAGCTGTCACTGGTGTGTTGTTTAAGTGCTGAGCCTATGGTGGTCTGGCTGACATCCATGACCATGGTTAATTTGGCGTCATGCACTGGATGAATGAGCACATTGCTTCTGCAAGGCTCTGTTTAGACTCAGTAAAGTTTTTCTCCATTGCATCCACCCAGATAATGGAGTCCTTTCCTTTGAAGGTGGAACCACATAGAGCTGCTGTCAAGGGTTCTAGCATAGCAGCAGTGTTAGGTAGATGGTGCAGATGAAAGTTTATCATGCTGAGGCAGTAGCATGGCCTGGCATGCTCAAGATCTCCTGGAAAGTGTCCAGTAGCAGCATGGATCTGCAAGAGCTGATTAAATGCGTTAGAAACTCAATACCCATGATGATGAATATACACTTTGAGCAATTAATGATGATGCCAGCCTCACTCAGACACCAAAAGGTGGTCATTAGGTGGCAGCGGTCGAGTTCAGGAGATTTTGAGAAGACCGGGATGTCCCCGAGGTGTGGAAAACAACTTGAAAAGCCTTGTAAGATGTCATTAAGGAAATGCTGTCTGGTGTGGAGAGTTTTCTGAAGACCAAATGTCATATACATGCTCTTGAAAAGCCCAAAGGGCATGATGATTGTTATTTTCTGAATGTCTTCAGACACAACACATATTTGCATGAATGTCTTCACAAAATCTATTTTGCTAAATACAACTGAGCCTGCTAAGACATGGATAAAATCATGCACGTGTGGTACCAGATATTGGTCTAGCACTGTTAGTGTGTTAAAAGCATAACAGTCCCCACATGGGTGCCAGAAATTGTCCTTCTTGGAGACTAAGTGCAAGGCAGAGGACAATGAGTTTCCTGATGGTCAAGCAATGCACTGTTGCAGCATGGCCTTGAGCTCAGCCTTTGCTAAAGGCACGAGTCGAAGTGGGTGGGCCAGGTGTAATCACAATGTGCTGGAATGTTGAATGCTTGACATCTCTCAGCGCACCTGGCAAATGAATGAGTTTGGGAAATTTGTCCAGAATTTCTGCACAGGGATCAGGGCATTTCACTGACTTCATGCTAAAGAAAGTAACCTGCTGCTGCTGTAGCACTGTCTTCATACTTGTCATCAGATCAATCAGCTGGACATTTGCGATATCAACTAGCAACTTGTGGTAGTCAAGGAAATCTATACCCAGGGTTGGCTCATTAAAGTCAGCCACAGTGAAGGACACATAAATGTGCAGCATAGTTCAGGGTCCAAATTCCATGGTGTGTACTGTATGTTCTGATGATCTAACTGTTCACAGCCATGCAAGACAGCACCTGGAAGTCCTGCAACTGCTCAGCAATCAGAATGGCTTGCAGGAATACAGAGAGGTCAGAATCCATGTCAACAATGTATCTGACAATGCTGGACCATTCCAGCATGAAGAAACACTTTGACATGGTACTGCAGCTGGATACATCTAAGCCCAGTTGTAGCCAGCATTTGGGTGCGTGCAGGACTGTGAGCTTTTGCTGCATCATTGCCAAAGGGGGCATGATAGCAGCAAAAGCCATTTGGTGGCTACTCTTGCATTGGCGGGGTATCATTGGATTGGCTGTTGCTGTGCTGCCAGTTGTGTGAGTCAGATTGCCGGTAGCTGGATTGCTTGCTACTATGGTGACTGCTGCTCTATGTTTGTGAGTGCAGCAACCAGTCAACCTGCATGCCGAGTTCTGCCACCTAGGTGGCCAGATTCTGGACTCAGTGGCAAACGTTGGCATCCGAAGCGAGAGATGCAGTATGCATGTGTCGGCGTTGAGTGAAAATTGCTGTGGATGGAGCTTTGTAGTCTACTGTAGTTGCAGTATTGGATACTGTTGCCAGCACATCATGCACCTGATTGGCCAAGTCTGTGATGGCGTCCAGCTGCATTTCTGTCTGCACTGCAATAACTGGACTGGGAGGCTGCCTGTACAGATTGCATGAAGCAGTGAGTCGCGAAGCATTTCAGCATGTGCTAGGCTCCATAGGTGGTGCCGGAGCTGAGATGGATGGCCTCCTGTTGCCAGATTCCTGTCGGTGCAGCAAGTGAAAAATGCATAGTTTGGGCAATAATGAAATGCACCAGATTAGCTCCTCTTTCAGTCACTTGTAATAGGACTGAGATTGTGGGGCACTGCTTGTGTCTCACACTTTGGCAACAAAGTTCTCGTTGAGCTGGCTCATGCAGTGCCCAAATTTGGTGAGGTCACAAGTTATACTGTTACTTAGGAACACTGTTTCCACTTGGCTGAACCAGATTAATTGGTCAAAGGGCCAAAAGGGTGGCAGCCTAACCAATGCCTGTCCCATGCTTGTTGTTGCTCCAGCAACAGTAAGAGGCGTCAGTGTGATTTCATTTAGAGTATGTTTGGTTTCTTGAAATTGCCCCAAGTGGGCAGAATCTGTGCCTATAGGGCATGCCTGAGCTTGCACTACAGCTTCTGATTGCATGCTAGCAAATCTTCTGTAGCCTCTACAACAAGATTCTGATACCAGAGGAAACACATACAAGAAATAATAAAACACATGAAAGATATATTTAAAAAAAGTTTGCAAGTGAAGAAGACATCAAAATGAATAAAAACTGTTCATATAAAAAAAACAGTGGTATATCCAGTCACTGTTCCATGTCACATGCACTGATGAAAGTTCATCATTATGTGTTTAGTGTCAGACAATATTGGGGTCATTGGGGTCACCAGTGAAATGGGGATGTGTGGGTATCATTGCTTATGTGTTAGTTGTGCAGTGAGCTGATTTTACTGTCGCACCCATTTAATATGTTCAAGGATGTAGGCTATAGTGATAATGTGGTGATGAGAATTTGTAAAGTACATACTTGCTATAAATGTATTAATTCAGCACAACAACTGGCAAAAAGAAATATGCTTGTAAGGTCTGTCAACAGCCAATTGCATTAAATCTTATTTGCACATTGGTTGCACTTGAACACTGACCTGGAGGGTTTACACACCTCAGTGACAAGTACATTGACCAATTGTGTGGCCACAACAGAAAATTATGTGTATTAGAGAAAAAGCAAACTTTCTTCATGATTGTGGGGCACTGGGCACTTCACAGACATGATGAAGCGAAACCAAAAATGAACAGAAGCTGCCAGACAGAAAAACATATCTGCACTGTATGCAGGCAAAACGCTTTGTGTTCCTCACTCCCATGTATCCTGCACCTTTGCCAGAATTTTGGCCTAATGTAAATCTGCTCATCAGCAGATGTCGGGTGCCATTCTTTGGGCTGGCTGTAATGGTAGCACTGTTGTTCATGCATTTCTGCAGTGCAGCTGCAACACACTTGGAAATCATGACATATTCAGAAAAAAACAGATAAATATTTGTGACAAGGAATCAGACCAAAGTCAACAAAACCAAACAAACCCATTCCTGAGAGAGACCTCTCTGATATGTAAGTCACATTGAAGACTTATATTTCTTCAACAAGAGTGTTTCAGAATCTGTTACAAATGCAAAGTTAAAAAAATGAGAACATAGCAGGACACAATCCTACAGCCTTCAACTCTGTAATTCCTTGTCTCTAACCACTACACTACAGTGAACATATACAATATTCAACAGGTGTCTTTGATCTTAGGATCTCCTGTAGGCTTTTAGCACTGATGTGTGAGTGACTGAAATTTAATTATGACAAATTGTACCAAGTGCGACATATTTGTGATAAATCTTGAATGTGCTGTTGCCTTGAAATAGCTTATAGTCATAACATCCAACTTATTATAAGAAAACAACAAAACACATTTAAAATTCAGTATTGACTCTCCAAAGTTCTTCATTTGTCTACAGCTGGAGACTTTTTTGGTCACATGGAGTGACACGCCATTTTGACGTTACTTCACCATAATCTTCTGGTGTTACTGGCTTCTCCCTTGGCTGAAGTCCACCCCAATATTGCGCTGATATTCCTGAGTTTTCTGCAATGCAGCAACACTGTCTCCCACTGACAGCAGCACTATTCAGCTAACAAAACAATCATGTCAATATTGCCTGGTAGGTCGGTATTCCCCCAGTGTCCTCTATAATTTTTGGGGGGTCTAAGGAACTAATCTACTCAAAGCATCTAGAATACAGATGAGTTTATCCAAGCCATGGTAGGAGCTTAAATGAAACAACAACTTTGTTTAAAGAGCTAAACCTAATATCCATTCCAAACATGTATGTATATGTATGAGACTACTATTTTCAAAACAATAAATTCACAACCTTTTGAGGAAAACTGCTTCTTGCATCAGCATGAGACTAGACATAGTGCAATATTATGAAAAGGCTAGATTGCTACTCACCATATAACAGAGATGTTAAGTCACAGACAGGTACAACAAAAAGACTGCTAAACAAGTAATCTTTACTTAAGCACAAAGTAAATAGAATACAGACAGGAAGTTGTTATCCTTCTCCCAGAGTATATTACTAATGTAGATAAGGCAACTTACAAAGATTCTTTTAGAAATTTGACACTGAAAAATTTTTTCTTGTAATTTTTTATGTTTATTTTCCTAACAGTGTTTTTTAAATGAAAAGGGTTTCTTTACATTGTAATCTTAACTCAAATTGTATTTGTACTTGAATTTTTAAGCCTAGACATCTACCATTAGTCACTGCTGGAGGCATTGCTTGCACTCAAGTGCTCATAGCTCGCTATATAAACCCAGGCATAAGGTAAATTCCTTACAGTTTCCTGCCACACCTTGGTAGACATGATGCCGCCACCAGTCGACCAGTGGGTAAAACATTATATTTATATAATCCACTCTTTTAAGATGGTTATCATTAGTTTTGTATAAGATATATATTGTAATTTCACAGTATGTTCACCCTGAAGGTGGCCCCTACGATGGGCTGAAATGGGTCGGCACTAAATAAAAAACGCAATTAAGACTGTTTTCTTAATACTAAGTTAACTTATATCAATCACTGTTAATCCACAACCATGTTGTCCAAACATCTAAGTAATCTTTCGACCAAAAGGCCTTGAATTAGACAACATACACACACACATTCACGCAATCGAAACTCACACACTCATGACCACTGTCTCTGGCTGCCAAGGCCGTACTGGCCTCAGAAGACAGAGACAGTGGACATGAGTGTGTGAGTTCTGTTTGCCTGAATGTCTGCAAAACATGTTGCGAATGAAATTAGTAGTTAAGAAGTAATAAATTAAAATGTTGTGCATGATGTGTCAGTTTTCCATGAATCTGAGTTTTTATGGGGTGCATCTTGTGAACTATGCATTCTAGAATGGTATATTTTCACAAGCACATTCAATGGAATGTTTGAATACTGTCTGCAAAATTTGCTGCAAGTAGAGTTAGCAGTAAGGAGGTAATAAATTAAAAGCCATTACCTGATGTGGCAATATTAATGCATGTACAGTGAACATGTAGTAAGTGACAATGTTTTTTCCTTTCTTCATTCTGCGGCAGGTGTCAGTGAGAGAAAACGTTGTAAAGGTTTTAAATTATGTGTAAAGTTGTTGCAAGTTACTAAGTGCTCTCATTCTCAAATACCGGATGAATATATTCTGGCTATTGGTGTGATGAGCTATGCTTCTTTTTCAGTGCAACCCTCACCCTTTTGAGAGTTAGGCGGTTTTTATGCCCACTGTGGTTCTTTCCAGACAGTAAATGATATGTGTACCAAGTGTGGTTGAAATTGAACTAGTGGTTTAGGTGGAGATTGGAACATACATACATACATGCAGACAAACAAACATACATACATACATACACCTATATAGTATGTATGACTATGATCCTTTTTCATTAATTAATATTGGTGTGGTACTAACTTAAATACTTTTTGGAAACTTTCAGCACTGCAGAAAGCTTTTCCCAATGCAGACAGAAGTATGGGATGTTCTAGAACTGCTTCATGGGGTATGGGCACCTGTGAGGACCCATTGGCATGCCCATGGGCAGGTGCAAGTATTATAGGCTATCCAACAGGTTCACTTTAGCATTTATACTGAAAACCATTTAGCCACCCCCACCTATGGGTGACTGGTAAGGGCATTGTGATTGCATAGCCTAACTCCTAACAGCTTGAGTGTCTGCACATCAGCTGTCTAACCCATCCCTGCCCACAAATGTCTGCAGATGCTCAGATGCCTGTTGATGGACACTTGAGCTGGAACAGCCTGTTATATTGGGGGAGACGGGGTTGGAGGTTGGAGCACATGATGGAACAGAGCAAGAGGAAGACAGCTGATTGGATAAGTGGGGCTTATAAACCTATAAACAAAACTTAAGTAGAAGGTCAAAGTGATGTACACTGCCCAGCAAAAAAACTGAAGCATGTAGTAGATATGATCGGATATCAATGTAACTTTGTACATGTACACACCAACAGCAGATATGTAAATGCTTAGAGTTGCAATTCTTTGTGACAGGTAGAACAGCCACCAGAGTGCATTAGTGTTGTTCATGTTTAGTGCTGTGGCCAGGCCTGGTAGGGAATACAAGGGGCATGTACAGCATCAGATGTTGAGTGATCACTGTGAAGGACACAGAGAGGCCCCATATTCTTGTCAGACAGTGTTATTAGCATCTGACAGATTTTAAAAGTGGCCTGATTGTGGAACTCCATTTGGCCAGCTGGGCAAATCATTCAGTCTTGGGTGTGACAGTGGCCCAGTGTTGGACTGTATGGGAATGTGAAGACAGCCACACTCCTTTTCAAGGTTCTGAATGGCCATGTCTGACCAATATATTGTGCAGCAAGCACACTGAAAGCTTTTCACACCTGCACTTTCCATATGAGAACACTACAAACCAATGGTTAGCATCGTACCTGTCAAACAGTGTGCAAAAAGTTTAAATGAAATTTGTAAAAAAGAGTACTAATGTTCATCAGTGTTCTGTGCACTCCTCTAAGAAAATGCCTGTTGGATATGGTGTACCACAATGCTCAATTCTGGGATCCATACTCTTTCTGCAATATACTGATGACATAAACACAAAGATTACTTCAGGGCATACTACGCTATTTGCAGGTGACACAAGTATTCTGATAACAGGCACAGACAAAGCTGCCCATGATCAAAAGTTGAAACCACATGTGTCATCGTTAAGTGAATGGATGAGTGAGAACAATCTCATCATGAATGTGCAAAAAAGAGCCTACATAAGTTTCAGCCTCTCATCTCGAAAATGATAAATCTCTAACTTGCTCCTAAGCAACCAAGAGCTCTGCAGTGTGAGCTCCATTAAGTTTCTTGGTGTCAGTTATGTCTCAAATAAGCTAGCCTGGACAATGTTGCAACAAAAGACTATGATTCATCTGATGCTATTCTTCAGCAATTGAATGAAGAAAACGAATTACTGTGTGAAGAAATTAGACGACTCAAAGAATGCTGTGAGCAGAGCGACCAGGAACTATGGAAAAGGTTGGTTAATAGTGAGTCATTAGAAATAGGTTATAGGCCTAATATCGACGTCAACTGGCCGCCGCTTAGAAACAGGCCTGATACTCGTGAGGTAGAACAGTGGAATATTGTGCCTTTAAAAAACAGCACAAAATCTGTTAATAACCAGAAAAACCTGAAACATGATCTAACCCTTTCAAATAAATATGGTATTTTGGAAGCTATCGATGGGGCAGAGAGCATAACACTAGTCTCCATCCGAACCAATTCAAGGTCTAACCTACAATTGAAGCCAACAACAAAGACTACTAAACAAGTCCCCAGAAAGTTTGTACCTAGGCCTAGAAGATCCGTAAACATTCAAATTCACGCTGATAGCCAAGGTAGGAATGTGAATGCTGGAATAAGGGAGAAAAGCAACTTCAATGTTACTAGTTTTGTGAGACCAGAGGCATGCTTCAAGGAAGCCACCCAAAGTGCTGTGGCAAGTGTCAAGTCAGACCTCGACGTTACTGTATTACTGGTGGGAACAAACGATGTGGCGAGAAATGAAAGGCAAAATCTTATCTACTCACTGAAAGACAGGCTGCAAGATCTTTGGAGTGCCAAACTTATATGTGTTTTTTCTGTTCCAACATGGTATGATCTACCTGTAGGGTCAGCCATCAATCAAGAGGTGAAGAAGGCTAACCAGGAAATGTTTAAGGTGTGTAAACGCTTTAGGAATGTCACTTTCTTTGATCTCAGCAACATTGGTAGGAGGTTTGATACATCTCATGGTTTTCACCTAAATAGGTTAGCTAAAAGATTTGTCTCAGATGTTATTGTAGATATAGTAGAAAAATTTTGTCTGAATCAAGCTAAGTAGCATAATACAATAGCCTTAGAATACAATGTTAACCACCCTGTACACTCTGATAATACTTTTCTAGTCTAACCAAGCACATTGATTTAGCAGTGAATAGTAATATCAGTGCTGATTCTAATTCCTCACAAAATAACCACAGTCTCAGAATTTGCTGCCTCAATGTGCAAGGGCTGAGTAGTAAATCCCTAATATTGAATGAATTTGCCTTAGAAAATCAGTTTGATGTGACTTGTGTTAATGAGCATTGGTGTAAATATGATGAAATTTGCTTTATTCAATTTGATGACTTTAAACTGTCCGCAGCTCGTGGTCGTGCGGTAGCGTTCTCGCTTCCCACACCCGGGTTCCCGGGTTCGATTCCCGGCGGGATCAGGGATTTTCTCTGCCTCGTGATGACTGGGTGTTTGTGTGCTGTCCTTAGGTTAGTTAGGTTTAAGTAGTTCTAAGTTCTAGGGGACAGATGACCATAGATGTTAAGTCCCATAGTGCTCAGAGCCATTTGAACCATTTTTGACTTTAAACTGATTAGTAACTTCTGCAGTGATAAGTGTATACACAGTGGTACTGCAGTCTATGTTAAAAACTCTTTGCTGGGTTATAGTAGCAAGCTAGATGTGAATTCTCGGTGTAAGGAATTTCATTCTGAGGTATCAGGAATATGTATAAATGACATAAAGTTAGTAGTCTTATCTCTGTACAGATCCCTAGATGGTGAGCCCTCTTTGTTTGGTGAAAAATTGGAGGAATTATTAGAGTTTTTTAATGGTAACAAGTGGAAAACTATGAGATACTAATTGGGGGGGGGGGGGGGGGACCTAAATGCTGACTTTGATGTCACAGAAGATAAATCCAGTGTACGAGAATTTAAAAATTTACTTAGGCAATTTAACTTTGTCTACCAGAATACCAAACCAACCAGAGGCTTGGCCTGTCTTGATGACATCCTAACAAACTACTTAAGATCAACTTTTTCATGTGGTGTAGTTAACTTTCCCTTTCTTGATCATGATCGTGTATTTCTCACTTTTGAAAATTCTTTTGTAACTCACAGTATATCTCATAAGTCCAAATTAGTTGTAACAAGACCTGTGGATGACACAAAATTGTTTAATTTTAGATCCCAGCTTAGTTCCTTCAATTGGTTTGATATGTTTGCTAAAATAGAACATTTGTCAGCTGATTGTGTTTTTTACAAATTTTTTCAGTATTCAATACTTTGCTTGAAATGACAATTCCGCAAAGAAAATGTAAAATTAAAGTGACCACCAGTGAATCTAAAATCAAAAAGAGAAATAAAGAGTGGTTTACTCGCAAATTAGCCAATTTAAAGAATAAAAGTATGTTGTTTTTCGATCTAAATAAAAAGATTAATACTTGGAAATCCAAATTTTTCTTTACAGAAGCTAAGAAAAAATATAGGGCAGCTATTATTGAAGCAAAAAAACAACATAACACTATAAGTATCGAGGCATCAAAAAATAAATGTAAAAAAGCTTGGAATATCGAATATATTGCTTCCCCCTACTTATACCTCCCGAGGAGATCACGAATGTAAAATTAGAGCGCGCACGGAGGATTTCAGACAGTCGTTCTTCCCGCGAACCATACGCGACTGGAACAGGAAAGGGAGGTAATGACAGTGGCACGTAAAGTGCCCTCCGCCACACACCGTTGGGTGGCTTGCGGAGTATAAATGTAGATGTAGATGTAGATGTAGATATAATAAACTCAGTCACCAAAAATAACAAACCAAAAGAGGTAGCTGTCTCAGCAAATGATTTTAATAATTTCTGTATACAGTCAGTTAGGGATATTCAGAAAAATATCATTAAACCCACAGAAACTGCTGCTCAAATGATGGAAAATTGTAATTTGGGGTTTAGGCATGACAGATGTAATTTTGTGTTCTCTGAAGTGACGCAGCAGGAGGTTTTAAATATTGTAAATAAGTTTAAGTCTTCAAGCAGTGCCAATATATATGGCATATCCTGTAAGATATTGAAGAATGTTATTGAATGCATTGTCGGCCCTCTAACTTATGTTGTAAAATAAGTGTCGGGCACAGGGAATTTTCCCCAATGTACTGAAGTTATGTAGAGTTGTTCCTGTGTATAAGAATGGAGACGGAAAATGTCCATCTAGCTACTGCCCCATATCCCTCACTCCTGTTTTCTCTAAAGTATTAGAAACTGTTAGTATAAACAAATGTGTAACTTTCTAGATAATAATTCTATTATTTCCAATGAGCAATTTGGTTTTAGAAAAAATAGATCGACCACTCATGCTATTGATTCACTCATTAAAAAGGTTCTCCAGGTATTTGAAGATCAGGAGTTTACTCTGGCCACCTTTTGTGATCTGAGTAAAGCATTTGATTGTGTGAACCACAAGTTACTTCTGCATAAATTAGAGATTTTAGGTTTTCAAAACAGTGGCTTGGGTATTCTTAGGTCTTTTTTGGAGCACCATAAACAGATTGTTTGTATTAATGAAGATAGATCCAATGTAGCCGATGTCCTGTGTGGTGTGCCTCAGGGCTCAGTGCTTGGCCCACTGCTTTTTCTGATTATGATTAATGATTTACCATCTAATGTAAGTTCCCTTTCAATCTTATATGCTGACAATACAACCATTATCAACAATGACCCTGACATTGAATTGTTAAAAAATATAACAGAAAATACCACCAGTGAAGCATCAAAAGGGTTCAGAGCGAACGGTTTTTTATTAAATGAAAATAAAACAAAGTTCATGTTTTTCAGCTTAAGAGATACCTTATTTCTGAATGTTTCAAATAATGTTAAATTTCTTGGTATATATTTAGATAGTAAACTTGATTGGAATTACCATATTAACTATATATCTCCTAGGCTTTCTAGAGTAATCTATTTGTTGAGAAGGTTAAAAGGTTGTGTATCAGATCAGTATATTAGATCAGCATATTTTGCCTTCTATCAGAGCATTATTTCTTATGGTTTACTATTATGGGGAAACTGTAGCCATGTACATGATATTCCTCTACAGCTAAATAAAGTTGTAAGAATTATCACTGATTCTGGTAGACTAGATTCCTGCAAGCCATTGTATGTGAAACTTAAAGTTATGACTGTTGTAAATCTCTATATATATACTGTTGTTCTACAGACCATGAACAATTTACCAAACCAGCAATTAAGAGAAAATATACATTTGTATAATACGAGAAACAGGAAACACATTGATGTACCTTTTCAACATTTAACAAAGTCTTAAAAAAGCTATCATGTAATATGTTCCAAATTTTCTCTTTGTAAATTCGATTGTCCTATTGAAAAGATCAAGCCAAAACTGTATGAATGGCTGGTTGAGCACCCTTTTTATTCCCTTGATGAATTTCTTGATTGCAGAGAAAAACTAATAATATTATAAACTTTGGCTGCTCCTGATATACTATAGTAATTATTTCATTAGCAGTTCTAGTTACCTATTTGTTAGTAGCTAGTAATAATATTAATTATTTAATTAGCAGTTCTAATTACCTATTTGTTAGTAGCTAGTAATAAACAATAATCTGTTTTTCTCTGCACAGTTGCAAAGTTATAATCTGATGTATATAATATGTTTTCCTGTCTTGGTATTCTGTATTCTGACTTTTTCCTGTATTTTTTACTGTTACATTCTGATTGATTTGGTTGTACTACCTCACTTTATATATTGTATCTCCTGTCTATTGACTATTTATAAAACTATTGTAATATTGTACTTATAACTCCTGCATATAATTTTGCTATATTTTGTAATTTGACATTGTCTATTGCTTCTGTAAGCTTAGCAACAATAAACTCTTATTATTATTATTATTATTATGTAAGAAATTTTGTAACTTGGAAAAAAAATATTGACTACATTACTAAACACAAATTGCATGTAATCCAAGAAAAAAATTGTGAGGTTTAATATCAGAACCAGTGTACTAATTATTCAAATAACACTTGTATATTGTCTTTACAAATACAACTCCCACAGATACCTCTCATTTGAAAACAGTAATCAATTAAGACATGTAAGAGGCTGTTAAACAATGAAACACTTATTTAAATTTTAATACTAGAGTAATATTTTTCCAGAATAAATGACCTGAGAGATGTATCAGTTTTATTCAGAACTGGTTGAAGTACTTGGTATTACCAGAAAAAGTGAGCAGAATTTATTTGTGGTATGTGACACAAGTTTACCAAGTATCAGACCAGATTTGTGACTGGATTCAGCACTCCCTTGTAGGAAGGACTCAACACATTGTTCTTAACGGAACTAAATTGACACATGTAAATGTAATTTTGGGAGTATCCCAAAGGAGTTTTATAGGGCCATTACTGTTTATAAATTATATTAATAATCTAGTCTATAACGTCAGAGGCTTCATGAGGCTATTGGATCTAGTGTTTACATCAATCTTGCATGATAATCTTGTTATCAGATGAAAAACTTTTTCGCATAGATACTTAATCATACCAATTCAGTAGGAACTTAAATTCCAACTTCATGAATAAGAATGGAAAATGTTGTCTTTTGTCTTGTTAGTCACTATAACAGTATGGGTGTGCTACTAGACTAATTATGTGGAAGGATCATAGGAAATGGATGTCTTTTGTATGGGGAAACTGACATAATATAGTGAAACAATCTCATTTTGTTAAAGTACTGTTAATAGCAGATCTGATTACATTTTGTGTACTATTTTTGACATTAATTATGACAGCCATAGACATATTTAAAAAAGAAATATGAAAATAAAATAAAATAAACATAATTTTATTTTTATGTAATTTTAATATGCAAAATGTTTTGCTGAAAAGTCTCACACATATGAAAATACTCACACTTAAATGGATGCTCATTATTACTCAGTAACTCAATCTACAATGTTTTTTAACACAGCCATTGGAATATGCAAATCAAATAGAAATATACTGACTTAAAATTAGGTTAAAATCATGAGACTGTAATACATTTATGTAAATTAATCAAAATTATGCCTTTCTCTACACTATTTTCTATGATACTAGATATGACATTATGTTTGAAATGTGCTCGCAAAGAATTTTCCCACATTCTTAGGATTTGGAAAAATATCCTGATAATCAGCTATCGGATAGTGATGTCCAGTCATATTTAATTATAGAAAGGTCTCCATTCATCACGCTCTTCTGGAAGCTGAAAAAAAGGAACTTGCTTTGAAAATATTGTCTGTTTTTTCTGATTGCCAGTAATATGTGTCATAAAAATATATCAACTGAAAGACCCAAGATGGTGATAGTTTTCACTTTTTTATTTGTAACACAAAATTTAATTGAAATTGTTGTACAAATGTAACTAAAAATAGAAATATTTTAACTGGAATGAAATTATTTTTGTATTTTAAGGTAGTGTTACCTTTTGTTGTGCAAGGCGTTGTTGGCTAGCTAAGTAAAATTCCACACGCCTTCTGGTTGAATCTGCTGACCTAAGCCATGAGTAGCGGCCAAACTTTTTTCCCATATTGAACTGAAAAAAATTTGCAAAAATTATCATGACTTAGTCAAATAACATATAATTTTGTTATTGTCATTATTATAAGCGGATAAGCAGTCATTAGCACCCTACTTAGAAAGTGAGTGGACATCATGTAGTTATAATATGATGGACATAGAGAAATTATGGTCAAAGTTTAAACTATTGTAAATTGTGCTCTGGAGAAGTATGTGCTGACTAAGTGGACTAAGAATGAAGAAGGCCCACCATGTTTTAATAACAAAATTCACAAAATGCAGGGATTGTTGCACTCTTGGGTCAAAAGAGAATGCTGAAATGATGTCAGATAAAAGTTAGTAGAAATTCATGCATCTATAAAAAGATGGATGAGCAAAGAATACAACTTCCACTATCATACCTTATCAAAGGATTTTGCTGAGAGCCTGCAAAGTTTCTGGTCCTATGTAAAATCACTAAGCAGGTCCACAGCTTCTATCCTATCATTCATCAACCAGTCTGGTGTGGCAACAGAAGACAGCAAAATTTTGTGTTTAAAAACTCATTCACACAGGATGATCATAGAAACATACAGTCTGTCGTACAGACTCCTGTATGGAGGACATAGAAATAGGCATTTCTGGCATTGAGAAGTAACTGAAAGAGTTGAAAACAAATGAGTCACCAGGTTGTAACATAATACCAATTCAGTTTTACAGAGAGTTCTCTGTGGCTCTTTACTTAACTTTCATTCTTCATGAGTCTCTCATCCAGCACAAAGCCCACATGACTAGAAAAAAACCACAGGTGACTCCTGTATGCAAGAAAGATAAAAGAACTGTCTCCGAAAATTATAGATCCATAGCCTTAACATCAGGATGCTGCAGAAATCTAAATATAATAAATTTCCTTGAAACGGAAAAGCTTCTGTCCATAAATCAGCACAGATTTAGAAAGCATTAATCCTATGAAACTCAGCATGCTCTGTTCTTGTATAACATCCTGTGAACCATGGATGAAGGGCAACAGGCAGGTTCATGTCCCTAGATTGATGGAAAGTGTTTGACACTGTGTAAATGTAAAATGTGATTTATTAGTCTCATTACGTACATTGTACAGATCATATGATGTGTTGTACAGGAGACACATCAAGTTTACCAAAAATATAATTTATAATGATCTACAGAAATTCTTTTTACACTATTTTAAGAATAATGCCAATAAATACAACACTACAATATTTACTATAAATTAACAGCTTACCAATTTCCTTTGTTATACACAGACAACACTGCAATATTAGCTATAGATTTTTATTGATCAAAGTGTCAGACTGTCTTCCATGAATTCTTCAGTGGTGTAGTAACATTTCTCTATTAAAATATTTTAGAGTAAATTTTTCAGCGAACCAAGGTCTGTTGTTAAGATGTTTCTTCCTTTTAATTTGTTATATATTTTTAGCCCCATGTACAGTGGTGTCTGAGCATATAGCTTTAAGTGATGCACAGGAAATTTGAAGTTTTCCTTGTGACAAGTACCATAGCTATGCTTAAAACGGAACTTTTCAAGATTATGTTGCTTATTATATACAAAAATAACAATTTCAAAAATGTACAATGAAGTAATTGTTAGTATTTTTAATTTCTTGAACAATGGGCATCATGACTCATTTTTATGGGCAACACACATGTTTCTAATAATTTTCTTCTGAATAATTAGTAACCTTGTGCTGCTTCTAGAGTTTCCCCATAATATTATCCCATACCGAATAACAGATTCAAAATAACTGTGGTTAGACTGTGTTTCTTGTGTCCATATGAGTGGCACCAGATAAAATAAACATTGCAGAAGCTAGGGAATTTAATTTATTTGCCAGGAAGCCTATATTTGTCTCCAGTTTAAACTTTTATCAAGGTTTAGGCCCAAGAATTTCACATGGCTCACTTCTGTCATCAGTTGATTATTATGGGCTATTTGTACAGGACATATTGCTGACAATTTAGAGACAAATTTCATTATCTGGGTCTTAGTGACACTGAGCTTGAGACCATTTTTATGGAACCAGGAATCCAGTTTCCCCAGAACAGTTTCTATACTATCTGGAATATTTTCTATTGTTTTCTATCAGGACTGAGGTGTCATCTGCAAACAAGACTGAATGAACATCAATATTTAATGGTAAATCACTTATATATGGGAAATTGTTTTCCTTTCAGAGTGGTAGTTAACTGAATTTGATGTTAAAATAACTCTTTGCTTCCTTTCTGTCACATAAGAGTTGGACCACTGTAATGCAATATCTTCGATCCCATAGCTCTTCAGTTTGTGAAGTAATAATAAGTGGTTCACCGAGTCAAAGGCTTTTGTTAGATCACAGAATATTCCTGAGATTTTTGTACCCTGGTCTAGTGATGTGCTTATTTTTTCTGTAAATTCTCTGATAGCATTTATGGTCCTTTTTCCTCCCACTGCAGACTTTTATCAAAGGTCCAAGCATACTGAATAGGTTCACAGATATGTGACTGGCTGGAAAACTTCTTAAGTGATGTAAACCAGTATGTTGCCTTCAACAGCGAGTGATCATAAAAGAGACAAGAGTATGATCAGGAGTGTCCCAGGGAAGTGTAATAGGATTGCTTTTGTTCTCTCTATATATAAATGATCTGATGGAGAGGGTGTGCATCAGTTTGCAATTGCTGCTGATGCTGTAGTCTATGGGAAAATCTCTTTTTATGATGAATGACAGCTTCCTCTAAATCTATAAAACTGTAAGTTAATGCAGAGTGTAGGAAAAATAATCATGTAACATTAAAAATGCATGACAATATCACATTGATTAAATATCTAGATATAACATTACAAAGTGAAATCAAATGAAATGAGCATATAATGACAGGGAAGGCAAATGGTCAATTTTTGGGAGAGTTTTAGGAAAGTGTACCTCACAAACAAAGCCAATCTGAAGCCAACTTGGAACAGATAATTCAGAAGTCCAATAATGATAGAAATATATCAGATACAATGGCAAAAAGTAGATTTCACCTCTATGAGGATATTACATTTAAATTGATATCAGTGCCACTTAGGCAATAGTACCAACCATGAAATTAGATCTAATGGCAATAAATAGTCTTGACCTCTTTGAGAATGTCCAGTTTGAAACTTGTACTAGCGACCATGAGGTCATGGTTTTAACAACAATGCTTACCAAAGTACAAAGGGCAAATAAAACAAATACAAAGATTTATATGTCCAGTGAACTTGTTAAAGTGGAAGTAGTCTCATATCTCAAAGAATTTGAAACATTTAGCTCTGGACAGGAGCATGCAGAAGACATGTGGCCCTGGTTTAGAAGAATAGTTGATCATATATTGGCTAGAAATGTATCTAGTGGAACTGTTCATGACTGGACAGATCCTCCATTTTATACAGTCTCTGCAAAGACACTTCTAAGGAAATACTGACTCTTGTACAACCAGACTAAAGAATTACCATGCCTTGTGTAGGCTGCTCTTAACATTATAACACAAATGGCTGCATTTGGAGTGATGTTTTAACTAGGAAGCATGGACTGTTGATGAATGGAATCGCATCAAGTTCAGCAATGAATTGCAGTTCTACACTAACCCAGATGACCATCATCACCGCACACAATGGCGACCTGAGGAAAGATCCCATTCTTTCAAAGTTTTGGAGAGACACAGTGGTGTTACTCTTAGTGTCATGGCGTGGGAAGCCATTGAGTTTGACTTCAGGTGATGGTTGATTGAGGCAGGTGTGTCTATGAACTGTCTGCGTGATGTCAAGGTACTCGAATGGCTAGTATATGTGTGGGGCCAGTTCAGATATCATCTCTGTCCCAGTGCCAATATCCAGGATGTCAAGGATCAGTTATGACCATTGTGGGCTAAGTTGCCTCAGAAGAGGATGCGATGTCATTAGGACATCCTTCCCAATCAAATCAGTGGTTGAAAATTTGACTTGATTTTGTAATCACTGAAGTGAAATCACATTCAGTTTCAATTCATGAAGTTTCATTTCATTTTCTCTTCCTTTTCTGATTGTTTCACTGTTTTTGCCAGGCAGAGTATATTTGAATATAGAGGAAACAATATTTTCCAAACAGCAAATTTTATTGCCTCACCTTTTAGAGCATAACTAATTTCAGAACATAATTAGTTCCAATATCAAATACATACCATCAGGTTTAATTTTGCCAAAAGAATGTATTACTGGCATTTTCAGTGGTGATCGCTAGTGCGTCACTTATTAAAGGCTAAAAGGCTAAACCATATATCTTCTGTGTGAATATTACACATCCTTTAATATGTAAAATAAAGAAAAGACGGACACTCTCCTATAGCTGACACGTGTGGCTCATAGAAACAAGCAATAGAAACATAATTAGACTAGCTTTTGGGCTCTTGCTCTTTCTCTAGTAGAAGTAGATACATTCATGGACACAACCACACAGGTACCCAAATGCACATGCACATGACCATGGTGGGTAAGACTCACCATGGCCACAGCCATGTGCATTTGGGTGTCTGTCTGGTTGTGTGGATGAATGTGTATAATTCTACTAAAGATAGAGCAAGAACTCAACACTTGTAAAATACTATTTCAACTGCATGTGTCTGCATGTAACACATCACACAGCTATAGGTGAGTGGTTGCCTCTGCTTTATTTTATATATTATCCCTACAGGAGTTTTTATTGTTATTGGACATCCTTTAAAACAGATTGGGAACTAAACCAGGGATGTTGCCATCGACACCATGAAATTCATTATGTGAAGAGTCTCATTATGTGATGCTATTTACTTTTATTCGCTGAATGTTCATAAGAGAGAGAAGGGGTTGTTTGGAGGGGGGTGGTGAATGAGGAAGTGAGGGAGGGAAGGAGGGAGAGAGTGAGCAAAATTTTGATGCTGATTTTTTGAGAATAAGCAATACGCCTTACAGAACAGTATTTTTCTTGAATGGGTTTATGACATTTGGGTCAAGTAGCTGCTCTCTGCTAGATCCAGCATAATTCATGTTTTTATATAGCATTTATTCAATTTCTTCCCTTGTTTAACCCCATAGAAAAGATTCAGTACAATTATGCAAACATACCCATATGCACAGTGAATGATAAGATCATTATTCAAAATACACTGATTTTTCACTAAATTATACTTGCCTATCCAGCCTGTGTATTTGGCTGCACATAGCAATAGGACTGGTCTGTCATCAGATAGTGAGTATTAAAGTATGCTGTGGAACACAGTCATGTATGCATTTCTCCAGCAGATATCTAGAAAGTCACTTATGTCTTATCCAGATTACTCACAGAGAATCCAAATAAATCAACAAGTATGAATTTTTTCACTGAGAGTTGAAAAATGGCCTGTTGGTTTGGCATCATATTCTTCATTTGCCCTAGGTGTGTGTTTGGTATCATGTGAATGAAACTGTTGCCCCATTATGTATGACATACATAGAGCAAGCCTTGAGTGTTGATTATGTTTGTGTAGCAAGAAATTGCATTCCTGAAAGGAATGGAAGATTGATTTCCAATATTTCAATCTTATTTACTGATATGGGATCTTGACTATTGCAGTATTTACTAAACATTAGTAGTACCATTTGAGACAAAACCTAATGTACATTCTGTGCAAGAGTGGTTTTAAGAACATGGCCTCGTGTTATGTGGAATGACACCGATATTTACCTGATTTCAATCTCACAGAGAACTTATAATTGCATTACATATAGCTGATGATAAATGCAAGACTACCAGTGTCATATTGTTGTGCGTCCAAAGTCCTAGGGCTTTTTTTTCCTGACTATTAATATGGCTTTCAACTGTGATTCTGTTGGGTGTACGGGGCAAACTCCAAGTTTCTCTGTGGTTAAGATTCCATGTTAAACTGCAGGATAGCCTACTGATAATCAGACAAGCCCATTCTCAGGTTAAAGGAAGGCAAGGACTCCAGTGAGTTTAGTAAATCACTCAGGTATTTAAAGCAAGTCTTTTTATTGATGACTACTTTGGTTACAATAATGTGAAAAATGATAATTCTGATGGAAGAAAGTCAAACATATACATTCTTCCATGTGTACATAGCTCCATAGATAAAAACAACTTGACTAACTTGCAAGAACATTGCTGCCAACATACAACCTTCTTGATAATTTCCTTTTCTACACTTATTAAATTTATGCTATAGCAAAAACTTGCACAAAGTATGTTCATAATAAAACTTAGAAATAGCAAAGTGATTTTACAGTGGCTGGACAAAAATTTGGACACACCACAAGGAATGAATGTTTGAACATGAATGCAAATGCTAGCCAAACCTTCTGGTTTGTGCTGTTGTATTTAACCATGAATGGTACCTGTCTAATGTTCCAAGTGTCAGTAATGATCAAAACAGTGTTCTGTGTAGTTGTGGGTGCCTTATGTCAGAGCTAAGAGGATTCAAACATGTTCAAATTGTTAGTGCTCATATGATGGGTGCTTCCACAAACAAGGTAGCCAAAATATTTGGTGCTTTACGAGGTACCATATGGAAGATTTATACCACATACAGGTAAAGTGGAAAAATATCATTTGCTAAGAGAATGTAGGAGAAAGTGTGTGTTGAGTAATCATGACAAGTGATCATGAGGAGAATTAAGAGGATGACAGCTGCAAAAGTCACTGCAGAACTGAATATCACACATGTGAACCCTGTCTCACGGCACCAATGCTATAAAATCTGGACTATGGAGCAATGAAAGAATTTCATTTGGTCAGGTGAGTCTTGTTTCACACTGTTTCCAAGCTCTGGCTGAGTTTACTTCCCAAGAGTGAAACATGGTGGGAGTTTGATGATGATTTGGACACCCATATCATGGTATCTAATGGGCTCCATGGCTGCTCTGCAAGGCCGCATTACTGCTAAGGATTATGTGACCATTTTGGCTTATCAAGTGCAATGTTTGTTCCCCAATGGTCAAGCTGTGTTCCAAAATGATAGGGCCCCTATTCATAAAGTTTGCATCATCCAGGATTGAGTTTGTGTGCACAAGACTGAATCAGTGCATTTCTCCTGGCCACCACAGTCACCAAATCCCAATACTATTGAGTCTTTGTGGTTTATGTTGAAGAGAAAGGTGCACAATTACCATCCACCTCCATCAACATTATGTGAACTTGCCACTATTTTGCACAGAGAATACTATAAGATTCTCTCAAAATCTACACAGAAACTGTCTTTATCCAGTCCAAGATGGCTGGAAGCTGTTTTGAGTGCCAAAAGCTTTCCTGCACCATATTAGGCATGGTAATGTGTTGTTCTTTGGTGTTTCCATATTTTTGTCCCCCCCCCCCCCCCCCCCCCTCATATATACCAAATTAAAAGACAAGAAATGTGTACCAACAAATTACAAATGGTTCAAATGGCTCTAAGCACTACGGGACTTAACATCTGAGGTCATCAGTTCCCTAGACTTCGAACTACTTAAACCTAACTAACCTAAGGACATCACAGACATCCATGCCCGAGGCAGGATTCGAACCTGCGACCGTAGCAGCAGCACGGTTCCAGACTGAAGTGCCTAGAACCGCTCGGCCACAGCGGCTGGCACTAACAAATTTAAAAATTTCTATGTTAACAAGAGTGAAATTGCAAAATCATAATGAAAATTATGGCACAGCTAATACTTACAGAGCCACAGTTCTTTTCAGGAGTGCAGCATGAAAAAAAGGATTTTTCAGTTATATTAAAAATGACTTTCTTATTTATTTTATAAAGTTATTTTGAGGAGATAAATTTAACACACTCTGATTCATTGTTCTGGGCAAACACATTCTTATATAATATTGTTCCAACTTCTTTTGGTAGAAAAGTTACTGTATAGTATGGTAATTATAATGTTTGACACTTAGGTCAAATAAAATAAAGGTTTTACTCATATATTACAAATCAATAACTTGTCACTGAAGACAGTGATATACATACATGCATACATTATAACTTGTAGATAACACCACAAAAAGGAAATCTGAAGGATGTAGAACAAATCAAGGCTTAAGTTACGAGAGAAAATAAGTGCCCAAAAATGATATCTGTAAGTTGCATTAAAACATTTTTAGCTGTTGTTAATTTTCTGTAATCCTTTCACACTTAAAAATAGTGTAATAAAGGTAACGGAATTAGGAGAAAACAATTACTTTGGAAACACTACCATTTTTCACTTATTCTGTTTAGTCGTGATTTATCAACTGCCATTTGCCTATTATTCGCATGGCTACATTGTTAATTATCAATGAATGACATTTAAATACATGGTTTAAAATGTACTGTTTAGAAAGAAATTTTTTCCTTGTTGCAGTGTATATGCTGCATTGATTTTATAAAAATAACGTAAAACTGTTTGTTGGACAGGACTTGACCCTATATCCCAGCATTTTGTGTGCAGTGCACTACAGAGTATGCCATCAAGTTACGTCTCACAGACTGACTCAGTTCTTCAGCTTATCATGAGCTCCTCCCTTTTATTTAAACCCTGCAGAGGTTCCTCACAGTGCTGTGAGAGTAGCACCTCTGAGAGAAAGGATGTAGCTTAATCTCAGCCTCAGGGTTGTCAATGAGTAAGAACTCTTTTACTCTTTGGAAAGTACATGCTGTATTGTTTATATATGACAAATTAGAAATTGTGTGGTGAATCCACCTTGGCTCTTGTGGACAATGTGCTATCATATTAACTATTTAAGCATATTTCGTGGACTGAAATCTTGGATATCAGGATTCTGTTTATGTGTTGTGCTTGTTTGACACAATGAAGCATAATGGTACAGCAAACACAGTTGGCTGGAATTAACTGTGATTGTTTCACTGGTAGATTAGTGGCAGGCCACAGTCAGCACCCATTATTTAACAGCCATGGAGAAGTTTCCAGGAAGGACAATACATTGGACAGCAGTACAGACATTTACAGAATAAAAAATGTGCTTCAGTTGCCAATAATTTTCATAATTTATTCCATGACTGATTTCGAAGCATAAAGCTTCATCTTCAGGTGCCACAAAATAATTATGGGAACATAAATGAGCTTGGGTCAATCAGTCACGGGAGGGGGATCTCACCCACATCAATCAGCACATGGACACATGGGAGCATAGGATCGACAACCTCAGTGTGTACCTGGACAGCACGACATAGACTTACCCATCATGTTGTTCAGGCAGGCTGTTCCCAAATTATTTGATGACACCTGAAGATAAAGGTTTAAGCTTCAAAACTGATCGTGGAATAAATTAAGAAAATTAGTGACAGCTGAAGTGGATTTCTGTTCTATAAATATATTCCTCAGTTGAAGACATTCACCTGGTCAAATATTTTGTACAGATATTGTTGACTACATGCCATAACCTAGTGCCAGGATCAGTATCTTACCTCAAGTTCCCTACGATGTCCAATCAGTAAAGCACCAGCTCTGTGTAGAGACACTGCATAATCTTCTGGGACACACATCTGCTACCTAACTTCGTATCATCATTCTTGAGAGAGGCTCTCTATGCAGAGCAACCTGCCAGTTGAATTTCCCCCTCACAGAGGGATCACTTGTTTCAGTGAGTGTGGTGTATTGACCACAATGAGTGGACACAGAAATAATGTTTTAGTGCCCTGTCCAGAGGTGGGTAAAATTCAGCATGTAGATAGATGCTCACCATCTGTTAATCTGGCACACATGTGAGACCCATAACACTTGTCCCTGGGATGACATCATGGAAACATACATTTCATGGTATGTGCTTCTTAAGGTTAGTTGTGCACTAGTCTATAGTGTTTTCTCACATGAAGGAAAAAAGTATGAGTTTGTGCACTATGGCACTCTACTAAACAATTTCAATGCTGTATGATGATTTTCCCCCAGAGGAAGAGGGAAAACACATACCAGTGTGCAGAACATTATTAAGTTTCAATATGGACTTTGTCAATACTGTTTTGTCTGAACTTTACTTGTCAGAGCTTGGAAAATTAGACATAAGAGAAGTACAAAGTTTGGGGTTCATTTGCTTGTCAACAAAATACTAAATAAGGGCTACTTTTAGAAAATAAATTTTGAGTTATAAGAATACCATCAGAAGGTTTTCGCTATCGGTGGCTTTCTCTTTGCCTGTTGTGCAATACTGTTTGAATGATGGTACTAAAAACAAGAGGTTGTCAAAATATAAGTATTTCCTTTCCTTTTTAGCAAAATGTCCTGACCAGATGTTTTTGTTGTGTCACCTCTTTAGAGAACCTGTTCTTCATTTTTCCCATTTGCTGACATGTAAGACTAATTCTGAGATGGTGCCTTTGAAAAGACCATGGCGAATTTTCTGGCTCATCCTTGCCCAATTGGTGCTTATGCTCTCACTGTAGTGACTTCGCCACTGATCTCACTTTATACCCCACACTCCTTCTTTTCTGCTGTGTCCACCAAAAGGTATGGTGCACAGCGATACACAGATAGTGACACCACATAGCAAGGCCAGCCTCCAGGGACATGAAAAATAGCTATGGTCAGATCACATAAAGAGCACACAAAGCTCAGACATGTTCTCCTCCCATTTTACATCACACAAACAGTTCCCAAGTGAACATCCAAAGATGGATACAACTGTATGAATAGCCCCACTCCAACAGTGTTTATCAACAGTTAGCCACTTAGTTTGACAATATCAACACTGCACCTCAAGACAGCATTTTTAGTTATCATTCACTTGATTCTGGACTAGATCACTGTTCGAGAGTTGATCAGTGCAAGTGAATATTTGAAAACATTGCTAAGCATCATCTTCACAATCAAGTTAAATAATTTATAGTTTATATTAATAAATTATTCAAAACCATTGCTAATTTCATTGCTTTCAATTTTGCCATAGTTTGCCCCATGGTGAGGCTGTATAGTTGCTGTTTACAGCAAGAAACCTCAATAGTAAAAACTACTTTTGGTGATATAGTGTTCTCTTCCTGTCATATTTATATGTTTGCCTCCAAAGGTGTTTGGCAAATAGAATATTTACTATCTGCCATTTTTGTGCATATCACACAAGAACTATAAAACATAAATTAGTATGAAACAGGCCAACATTCTCTCAAACTACAGTTCTTTCATTCATAAATGTTCATGCAGGAGATGATGTCTTCTACATTACTAAAATGACTCAGAAAAAAGTATAAGCCAACTATAAAAGACGCTACAGAGTCAAATATAAGGCCATTATGTGAGAGAGATATTTTAACATTTTGTGGTACTGAACATTTCACCTCTCCAGTGTCTACGTAGGTGAGCGACTTTGAACATATGCAATATGTGCTTTATATGGTATATACCTTGTGATAATACAGACTCAAAAACGTTCCAAAGTATCACAAAGTCTGTTGTATAAGTTGTTTGTAACATGAAAGAAAAAAAATATATATGATGAGACCCTGATACCTACTCCTTAAGCAAACACCAGCCATATGATCAATGCTAATTTGTGTATTTAACTGAAAAATGATAGATGCATAATGGTTATTTGATACTTTCATGAATGATAGGGCAGAAACTGTTAAAATGTAATGCTGAGTGATGCCATACTGTCAAGATTCCTCAAAATGTTCTGATGAATTTCAGTGTATGTGGGGCTTTTCTGTAGTCTATGTGTACAATGTTTCACACATTAAAATTACTGATGAGCTTTGTATTAATTAAAATGTATATTTGCTCATTTTAGGTACAGTGGTTAATGCCAGATGCTAATGTCAATAAAGTTTGCTGAGTGACATGCATAATTCATGCATGAAAGTTGTTCTGATTCCTGATCTCGTATGGATTTGATATGGGGCAGGGAAGTATGGAGTGAGGTCAAATGAGGAACTATTCCAACAAAGAACAAGTTTTATGGATGTGTCTGTAACTCAAAAAATGTTGGATAAAAATATTTGGATCAAGGAACAAGTAATTTGTATATCAAGAAAATTCAACATGTCCTGGGTTAGTAGGTCTACAAGAATGCTATGAAAACAGGTAAATATGAGGGAACTTGCATACTAATGCAAAAAAAAAAAAAACATTAGCTAGTGATCATTATCAGCAGAAAAATTTAACATTTTATTTTCTTCTCTAAAAAGATTGGATGTAGATAGCCAGTACTTCCACAAAGTATAAGATACTCATGAGACATGTTTCCACATTTTGTTGTGCATAACTTTCCAGTCCTTCAATTGCTAATAACTCATAATTTATTGTCTTGTATTCATAAGAAACCTCTGTTGTGCAATTGAATGAGAACACTGTTATTCAGCAAATAAGATTTGCTTTTACATATTGTGGTTTGGTGGCTAAGTGTCTGACTACCATACTATATGTCCAGGATTCAATCCATAGATTTTTTCCTGGCACTTTTGCACATTTAACTTCTGGAAACTATTTGTAAATGTTAAAAATGCAATGTTGCACCAAGGTTTGGAGTACACATTAAACTGTAGCTCTGACTGTAATTGGCTGGGCAATTCATTCATAGGCTGATGGAAGGCAAGGGCATACCAACATTTAGGTTGAGGATGATCAGTATATTTCAAACTACTGTCAGGGGGTAACTTGCTTGTACCTACTCTGCACTGCGGCTGTTTTGAATTTTATACATCATATTGTGGCATTGTTTCACAACCCTTTATTGCATATGAGCTATGGCTTTTCTGTAAGTCTAACTTTTAACTATTCAAAATTTTCATCACCCTGATGAAAACAGTTAACTCAGCTCAAAATTTTATTCATAATCTGTATACAATCACAATCACTTGTGTTCTGAGTAAATATATAAAGTGTCATTACACTTTACACAATATGGACAATTATAAGAGAGCAGGATTTATGCAGGATGTTTTAAACAAATTTCCTTCTTCTTGCAGGAGATAGTATTGGTAAAAACTAGAAAAAAAGTTGTGTAACACACTTCCCAGGTGGGGAAATGCCACTAGGTAGTTGCTATGGAAAATTGTGAGTGGCTAAGAAAGACCACATGGATGGTGGATAACCATACACAAATCAGAGAGCACAAACTGAAAGGAATTTGAACATGAAGCCAAGAATTGTTAACAGAACTTAAATGGCAAACCAAGAAAAATAATCAAGAAGTAACATGTCATTGTGTGCAAACAGTACCATTGGTGACTTCCCTCATTGCCTGTGCTACCAGAGGGTCTTGCCAATGGGCATGGTGTCCACACCACATGTGGTGTGGCCATAAAACCATACAATCAGGATGGCCAATGCTTGTGTGTTCATCTCAACTTCAGTGTCTGAATGAGCAACAATACTAAAGCCCTACCTCCTTTAATAGGCATGTAGCATATGCAGGGGCAAAGACCTACAATTTCTACTTCTGATTTTTTTCTGAGAAGCAGAACCCAGATGTTAATATGGAAAGGGCAATAATATGTAGCCTGTACACCTGCTGTATATTAAGACTACTGACAGAAATTAAACATTTGTGGTTGAAGTAGAATACAATTTTTCTGAATAATAGTTCCTGAGGATGTTTGCTCCACAAGATGGGGCAAAGATCTATGATACAGACATTTGTACAAATTAAATAAAAGCTGAGTAAATTCATGTATTATACACTCTTGTTCAGAAAAAAAACATCTTGAATGACTACAGATATGATGCTCATATTCACAGGACATGTACATTAGTATGTTCTGCAGAAATGATTAGCATTTGAACCATGTCGGCCCAAGGGTTCAAGATCAACATCAATATTGTGACACAACACCGTCTACCAGTAAAATGTGCCTACAGCTCTCATTGTCACTATAAACCAAAAGTAATTGATTAGAGTGACTTAAGTAGACGTGCAGGATGCCTGGCAGATGTATGCACAATCTGCACCGTCAAATCAGTGAGTTTGAAAGAGGGTGCATTTTTGGCATGAGAGAATGTGATGCATCCATGCATCCATCCAGGAAATTGCTACTCATATGGGATGAAGTGTTTCGGCAGTGCAATGGGTGTGTGCAGAATGGTTCACAGAAGGCCACAGAACAGATGAGATGGGTCAGGTTGTACCACCCAGACACTCCCCGAGAAGATCGACACCTCATCCAAATGGCATTGCAGGACAGATCTGCATCCTCCTTGTCTCTGGCACAGCAGTGGAACACTGTAACACATCATACACTATTAGGGGTGGCAGTTCATCAGTGTTTATTACAACATGGGTTACATGCATGTCGTCCACTTCTCTCCCTATCTTTGACGAACGTGCAGAAACATACTAGACAGCAATGGTGTATGGAATGACATTACTGGGATAGGAATGGCATCACATAGTGTTTTTGGATGAATCCAGGTTCTGTTTGTTTAAAAATGATGGTTCGCTGCAGACAGTGACTGCATTTGCACAAGACATGCAGTGCCAACTCAAGGCCTTATGGTGAGAGGTGCTATTGGGTACAGCCACAAATCACGGCTGATGCATTTTCAAGACACTAAGATCAGTGTGACCTATGCGAATAACACCCTGTGGCCCTAGCCATACCCTTTCTGCACAACACCCCAGACACCATTTTTCAGCAAGACAACGCATGCCCACATTATGCTGCATGAACACGTGCCTTCTTAGTGTCACAGGGTGTCAGCCTGTTGCCCTGGTCTGCCAGATCACCAGACTTGTCGCCAACGAAAAGGTATGGGACATGGTGAAACGTCAGATGCTATGCTGTGACCCAATCACAGATGAACTTTGGAACCAAGTGAACACAGCGTGGATGGGTATGCCACAAGATGCAATTCATACCTTACATACATCAATGCCATCACACATGGAACAAGTTATCAGAGCCCATGGTGGACCCTGTGCCTATTAGGTAACAGGACACATCCTGAACCGAGGTGACTGAAATGCTAAACATTTCTGCAGCACATACTAATTTACATGTCCTGTGAATATGAACGTCCTATCTATAGTTGATCCAAGTATTCTATTTTTTTCTGAACATGAGTGTCTTAAAGAAATAACACATGATCACAAACAACATCATTTTTAACATTACTATAAGGATTGCCCAAGTTCACTCAGATCATAAAAAGTAATTTTATCTTGAAAATGTCCAGAACTGCTTTGAACTGGGGGGAATATATTTTACACGGGAACTCCCCAGATGATGCGATTCTCACCAATATATCACTAATGATGTAGCCATCATGCAGATGAGCTGTCACTTTAGGGACACAGAGATGGAACGTGTTTTTAGTCTTTCAGTAGACATTAACCACAGCAAAGTCACCAGCATGGAGATCTTTGAGTATGTACTATTACTGTCTGTTTCATCTTCAAACAGGTTTTCTGGATGCTCGCTGCTTCCATCAAATGACATTCTGGAGTCTGATTCACTACAAGACTCAAGTTCTACAGTTCTTTTTTTGAGGTCACACATTTGGCCAGAAAATGCACCTCTGAGTTTTCTTCCCACGTTTTTCCTTTTCCTGATAACTCTTTTCTTTTGTCTCTTCTTTCAATCTCTCTTTATTTGGTATGGATGTAAGCAGAGTAGATTTGAGACCCCTGCCCCTACATTTATTTTTAACTGAAATTTTTGGAGATGGAATGGTATCACCTGGTGGAATCACAGTTATAGTTTGCTGAATATCATTTGAAGGCCTAGCTGGAGAGTGTTAAAATTGCTCATTGAAAGGTACAGAGGCAGGTTCAGGGATTTGTGCAGTTGACCCATCCTGATTACTTTCTGAATCAGAAGCACCAGCTGATTCTTCAGGGAGAGCACTGTTATTGTTAGGACTTGGACTGACTTCAAATACATTGAGTAGCTGTACATCATGATCATTCTTGTCAGCTGCATCTGCTTCCTCTTGACCTGTCACTTCAGCTGGCAATAAATATTCTTTGGTGAAGATACTGGCATCAGCTGGGGAAATTCCTGTCACTCTGAACCCTTTAGTGGCTTTTTTTTCACATTTGCGTATTTCTGAAAAGCATGAGTTACCTAGTATCAGCAAGAATGGGTTGTCTTCTGTTGGACTGACATGCTTCCCAAAGTGCTTCAAAAACACAAGAAATGTATCTGTGTTCATGTACCTGAATCAGTCACAGCCATCCCAGGTCCACTTGGGACAGCTTAAATCAGGATTAGATTCGGTCTTTTCCAAGAAAATATGAAAAATGTTGGAAGACAATATCCTCCAGCACTCATACCGCATCACTGTTTTACCTTGCTCAGCTTAAACATTTTTGACAGTCAGACATCTGATTTGGTGGACAATCATACACTCTAATGAATTCTATCAAAGTTTGAAAATACAGATCTACCTGCTGTTTATTGAAACCCATAGTCCTAGCAATACTGATTTTTCTCCAGGCTCTCAGGGACAGATGATTTCTCATTGTGAACTCTCTTTCACAGTCAGTTCTTGGCAATTTTGTTCTTTATGAGAATGGATGCGATTTTCCATTCCTTTCTGCATATTCAAAGGTAAGACAGGATAGAAATTTAAAATCAAGCCATAAAACAATTCCTGTTCTACCTCTGGCATAAATACATGTTTAAAATGGCCCAGAAACTCCAGATCTCTGCCAGCTTTCAATTGCTTCCTAATTGTGGATTCATCATAACCAAGTGTGCAACCAATTTCCCTGAAAGATGTGCCATTTTCCTTCATCAGACATGCCTCATTTATAGGTGCCACTGTCAGTGGCATCAAGCCAAGACTTTTTTGTTACAGTTCATAAAATAATTTATATCAGGACTCTAACACATAAGATACTGAATGCTGACAACTGTAACATTGACATGTGTGAAAATATGCTTTACCTCATAATTATAAGTCGCATGGCCATAGACACACAAAATTTCCTGACTAAGATGTGCACCATACTGGCTTCCTGATCACATGACTCTACCATTTTTATGAACAATGAGGCACTTTTAAGACACAATATGATCTTTGCCCCATGCCAATCTTTACCCCTATACATTAGGGTCAGAAATCAGCAGATCTGTGCTTCATCCACTGGGGCAATGTGAAGCATTGGGTAGGTAGCCCTGCCTGTGACTCCAATGCTGTCTCAATTTCTGGGGTTTCCATCCCTGTAGCATCTTGCTCACTTGCTGCCTGGTCCACTGGTTATTCATTTGATGCCTGGTCCACTGGAGGCTGTGGTTTGCTGCCGAGACATTGAGACTATCTGTGACTGCAGTATTGGAGGAAATAATTTCACCCTCCATGGGATGCCAGTCCTGCATCAGTTCAGTAGTTGGCTGCTCCTACTACTGGTAATGATAGTGTGGACACAGGTTGTATGGCACTATGGCTGTGTCCAGGGTGCAAACCTAGAGGTGCTGGCTGTCAGTGGAGGTGGCCTAAAACATGCTAACTGATAATGGTTGGGTTGGAAGTCCACCAGTGCTAGCTCAAAGAGAGAGGAGGACCCCTGCATATGTCACAGCCACAATTGGTTCCAGTGACAAATCACGAGCTGCTGCATGGCCTAGAATGATGCCTGGTGCCCATCCCATCTTTTGGCCAAGCATGTGGGCCCACATAGTGCCACTGTGCTAGTAGTGGACGTGTAACTTGGGCTTGGAGTCCACAGGGCAGTATGCAGCAGATCTAGGAGTGTGTGTAGCCAGTGCCCACACAGCACTTCAACTGGGCTTGTCCATTGACTGGGATGGACTGATATGTGGCAATAAATGCTGTTAAGGCCTCATTAGTAGGCAACAATGCTAGTGTCTTTCTCATTTACTCCTTGAAGGTTTTGGCCATCTGCTCCACATTTCAGTTCAATATCAGGTGAAAAGGAATGGTGATCAAGTGCAATAGTCCACTGCACTGTAAGAAATCCTCAAATTCTGCTAAAACAAACTGAGATCTGTTGTCAGATACTAAGATGTGGGGACCTCAAACTTAGGCAGACAGAGAAGTGTGATCATGCATCAGCATTTGTATGCTGTACAGTGGTCCAAAAATGAATTGGTTTGTAAGTAATTGGAGCTTATTCCCATACAGGAAAACACGGAACTTTTTAAAGACCTACAAAATGGCCAACACCTCCTTCTTAATTTATGAACAGTTTGGCTGTATCTGCACCTGTGAGAGTGTCTTAGACACAAAAGTTATTGGTTGCTCTGTACCATCAGCTTTCTTATGTGAGAGGATGGCCCCAATCCCATATTGTCATGCATTTGTTGCAAGGTTCAGGAGCTTGCCTGGTGTGAATGTCACTAAGCATTGGGCTGTGTTTTCAACTGCAAGAGTACTTTGTGACACTTGGGAGACCAAACAAACAGAACACATTTCTTTGTCAGGTGTGCTGCCTGGTGAATGAACTTCATGTAGCAGTTGAGCAGTTCACTTTCTCCAAGAAAAGACTACAATTATTTTAAGTTTTTTTTAAGGCTGGCAGGTTGTTGATTTAGTCAATATGCTTTGCAACCAGCATGATACCTTTGCTGCTCAACATATGCTCCTAATACTGCACTGACAGCACAAAGAACTTGCATCTGTCTAGGTTACAACTGTGCTTGTTCTCCAGCAGTCATAATGGTGTTTGTAAGTTTTGCAGAAGTTCTTCCCTAGTAGAACCCGTCACCCAAATGTCACTGAAATAGTTTATGCTCTTCAGAATACTGAAAGTTAGTTATCTGCATGTCTTTGGAAAATTTCTGCTGCTGAGGCTACTCCAAAAGGCAACCTCTTGCATTAAAATGTCCCAAAAGACACATTTATTATTAGTATTTTCTGTGTGTCTGCATCTAGAGGTAACTGCAAGCATGTATCCTTCCAATCAGTATTTAAACCACACTGCCATCATGTTAACTTTGCTGAAAGTTTCCTTGGGTAAGGGATTGAGTAAATCTCAACTTCCCTTTGCACATTAAGTATGGCTTTAAAATCACCGCAAATTCTGGTGGACTCATTTGCTTACTTTACAGTGGCCATGGGACTAGCTGAGACTGATGCACTTACCCCCAATTCCTGTAACCTGTCTAACTCAGCTTTTACTGCACCACTCACTGTGAATGTAACTAACTGTGGGTGACAAAATTTAGGCACAGCAGACTTCTTGAGTGAAATGTGCACTTCAAAATAATTGGCCCTGCCCATTGTTGTTTAGAATAAGTGCTTATAATTCTCTTACAAT
This sequence comes from Schistocerca piceifrons, assembly GCF_021461385.2. Lineage (NCBI taxonomy): Eukaryota > Metazoa > Arthropoda > Insecta > Orthoptera > Acrididae > Schistocerca > Schistocerca piceifrons. The sequence continues at coordinate 368,576,250 of NC_060149.1, forward strand.
GATTCAAAATGAAGGAACAGTGTTGAGCTGGTTGCCAGGTACACCTCACTGAATATTTGAAAATCAAATGTGGAAAATGAATCTAATTCAAAAAATTTACAGCCAACAGCAAATTTATGACCAACAAAGTTATTTGTCGTTCCACAATCTTGTATTTTTCCTACATGGTATTTTGCCTTCATAAGAATATCGTTTACCAGCTATATGAAATAACCTGCTACTGTGGCATCTGTAGATAGGGAGAGCACAAATGTTGATAGGTTTCTTTCTTAATCAAATAAACTACAATGTATTCAACTTGAATTCAGTTGTAATACAGTTGATATCTAACTCAATCAAGAATTTATTAGGCCCTTACTTGGTTCTGCTATGACTGGAGTTTTAAAGTAAACACTGAACTTGATCAGATTCTACTAACTGCACTGTATTGGCAAACACTAGTGCATCGGTCAGCAGTGTTGTTTTCCTGCTTTGGCACACAGCTGACAAGTGACCTCACTTGTGACAGGCACAGAATGTGCCAAGAAATATGGACACTGGCAAAAGAACTCATAATCCACTAAAATATTATCATAATTCATTCCCAGAGGTTACTGTTACAGGGAAGTACGGCTTTTACAAATAGTCAACACTGGATTTTGAAATATTGATTACAAAATATCTTAAGTACTTAAGAAAAGTGCAGTAGATCCTACTGTGTTCTTGCATGTAATGTGATATTTATATATATAGAGTCAGAATTCAGATCCTCAGAATAAAAACAAAATTATAACCACAAACTGTAGTATTATTGCAACAAAACTACTTGCCAATGATACTTACTCTGCTGTCCAACTGAGCAAGCATGGAAAATAGAACATTGTTTGATGTCATTACTTCAAGTGAACAACTACTTTTTGAAGTTAGTAATAAAAAGTATTTCGCAAATTCAAATATGTATCAAAGCATTGCTTACTGTCATGTGGCAGTTATGGTACACAATAAAACTGACTGAATAAAACTTCTTATTTGAAACTCTGCTTTAATAAAGGTAACATAAAATAATTCTACAGATAATATCTATCATAGCATACTTAACTTCTGACTTCCATTTTCAATTAGCAATATCAACCATAATGTTGGTCCTTCGGCACAATCTTGGTGTATAATAAACTCAACAAAGGATTTAGTGGTGAATGGGCCAAATTTTGATGATTTACCTTCATCTGGGACTTTTATAAGCAACAAAATTATTGCAAAAATATAAAATATCTGAATATCTTCAACATTTCACAGCCCTGTCAGCAACTGTATAAATATTAATTTTAATTTTAATAGCCAACAGCCTCAGTTGCACCGTTTACCTAGAATTTACGTAGGGTTCAGTCGGGATAACCCAATCTTCTTCAGAATAACAGTAACCACCATTTTCCATAGTGGACATAGTCAAGCTAAAACTAAAAATCCATAAATTATCGTCAGACTATAAAACTTATCTGGAACTGCCTCAGCCCCACTTTGTGACTGCGATGCGGCACCCACGAGTGCTGTACTGGGGCCGAGACAGATCCAGATAAGTTTTATAGTCTGACGATAATTTATGGATTTGTAGTTTTAGCTTGACAATGTCCACTGAAGAAGGTTGGGTTATCCCGACTGAAACCTAGGTAAATACTAGGTAAACGGTGCAACTGAGGCTGTTGATTATTAAAATTAAAATTAATAAAATATCTGAGTCACACATTAATCAAGTTTATTTCAATTTTAACAGTTTCTAGAATCATTTACAATACACAGATTGCACAAATGAATATAAGTAACAACTACATGCATGAATACTACATTGTTTACATTATGAAATGCCAAAATAATATAAACAGAAGTTACTAGTGACAAAACCATGCAGGGAACATAAGGCATAGAAAAATCTGATGAATGAAGAGTGGAATTCTCAAAGGTATTAAGTGACAAAACATTTCTGTTTAGTTATAAACAATGTTATGTTTTAATATAGTATTTTCATTGGTTCTTATACAACAAACTATGTAGAACCAAAGTGTTCTTAAGAGACTATTAACCATATGAAGCATATGTAATCAAGTTTGATATGAAAAGCATACAAAATAACATATGAATCTGAAATAAGGAAAAGTGGAAAAAGTGGCACATTTCAATTTCCTCTGAAAAGTGTTATGTCACTGAACTTAAAAAAAACCATATGGTTCAAATGATATGATAACTATCTTTAAGTTAAGCAGAATGATACATGAAAGTTTTATGTCCCTGATCTTGCAAAAATATATTTTTCAAACAATAATAAAACTAAATGTTTTTACCAATACAAAACTGGCATAAAACAGTATGAAATATGAATACTTTTCACTATTATTTCTGATAGAGTTCAATCTAGAATGACATTACTTCTTCAGTAAGGTAGCCCAAAACTGACAATATGAGTTTCTTCTTTTTAGTAGGGATACTATTCTGACCTGTCAGCACAAGCATCTCACCTTTCCGTGTATCCCTCAGTCTTTCCTTTTTTCATAACATGAAATTCTTTCCAATCTTCTATATCACTGAAAGCTGTTTTCATTAAAACCTTTCGAACATGTCTCACAGCTACTTGGAAGCAGGAGGCTTTTGTTATGTTCATTTTGTTAACTGACTTTAAGGAACGTGCAATAGGTTGCAAGTCGAAGAAATGGTTTGCCTCCATGTGTACCAATTTGAATTTATGTATGTTTTTTGCTGATGTAATCACTTTTTCAAGATCTGCTGGGACAGATAACTTCATTACTCTTTTGTGCTTTTCACCAAGAGAAAAATCTCTATTGCACTGTACATAACTTGAGCACTAACAAGAAATTTATGCTGAATGACTTCAAAAAATCCAAGGTAAGTTAGAAATAAGGACAAAAATATTATTACTCTGTTTTTACTTTGTCCTACTTAGTTATCACTGAACACATGTAGTTCCTTTTGTTCTATAGTAACAAGATTGATAGCAAGTAAAAGACTTGATGCTATCTTGCTACCTCCACTATCAGCACTACTTTGATGACATTAACACATATAATAAGTCTGAGTGTCACTTAAGCTGATGTAGAAGTCAAAACAGATCAAATTTTGGTGATAAATTTCTCAGAATGGGTAAGTGTAGGGACAAATGGTACTTACTGCAAATCCATAGTAATTGTTCTTGGTGATTTTAATGTTAACTTTAATAATGATTGTAGTAAAATACAGCAACTGTGCAATCTGTTTTTGTGTCATAATGTGACGGCAACTGTAAATGAAGTTACCAGATGTGGAAATATGTCTGAAACTATAATAGATCAAGTATTTATAAACAAGGACAAGTGTGAATATAACACTGAATTAATTGACACTGGTTTCTCGGATCACAAGGGTATGAAATTGAGTTTAAATGTCACATCTTACAAGGACCCTGTTATCAATAACAATTACAGAGAAAGGAGATTTATAAATGATAACAGCATAAGAATTTTTAATTACATTCTGGAAAATAGCAACTGGGGTAATGAATCAAGTGGTGATGTCAACACAAAGTTTGACTCATTCCTTGAAAACTACAAACACTGCTTCGATGTTGCCTTTCCTATAAAAAGAGTCAAAACTAAACATAAAACCAAAACATGGATACACAGGGGATTAGAAAGTCATCAGACACTCTCAGAAAGTTAAATAAATCAGCCAGGAAGAATGTAGCACTGAAAGCACATGTGAAATGTTATAGGAGCCTGTACAAGAAAGTAATAATTGCAGCTAAGAAGCTTGATAATGATTCATATATTGAGAAAGGTAACAACAAAATGAAGTCAACTTGGGAGGTAATAAATAAAAATATGGGTAGACACAAAAGAAAAGATAACAGCTTTGTCATTAAAAGTGGGAGTAAAACTGTTAAGGACCCACTTCAGATTGTCAACATATTTAACGAACATTTCACAAATACAGCCATAAATTTAATTAAAACTAAATGCAATTCCAATAGCAAGGTAAAAATCCCCATGAATGACATGACAATGTTCCTTTATCCAGTAACTGAATCAGAGGTACTAAATGCTATAAATAAGTTAAAAAATAAAACGTCATGTGGGTGTGATGGGATTCCTGACAAAGTCATTAAGCAAAGTGCAAGAAATATAGCCTCGCATCTCACTGAAATTATAAATGAATCTTTTAAGACAGGGGTGTTTCCATCAAAACTTAAAATGTCAACTATAAAGCCACTTTACAAGAATGGTGATAAATATGATGTTAGTAACTTTAGGCCTTTATCAATGTTGTCAGGTTTCTCAAAAATAATAGAATGGGTAATGTATCAGAGACTACACAAATTTCTTATTAAGAATAGAATATTGGTTAATGCACAAAATGGTTTCCGTAAAAATAAATCAACTGAAACAGCTATCTTCAATTTTTTGCAACATGTTCTAAATTCTGTAAATAGAAAGGAATTAAATTGTGGATTGTTTTTAGACTTATCAAAGGCCTTTGATGTCATCGACCATAAGTTACTGCTTAGGAAGTTATATGCCTATGGGATACATGGAGTTGCCCACAAATGGTTTGAATCATATTTGTTGGACAGGTATCAGATGGTCTAGATAAGCCAGGCAGATAGGGCATATTCATCAAGATTCAAGAGAGTTTTGTATGGAGTACCGCAGGGATCTGTATTAGGGCCGTTACTGTTTTTAATATTTATCAATGACCTACCAAGTCAACTATCTGAAGCAGAGGCAGTACTGTTTGCTGATGATACAAGTTTGTTTGTTAAAGCAAATAGTGAAGCTGACTTACAGGAAAAAGTCACATTAGCAACAGATGAAGCAGACAGATGGTTTAATGAAAACAGACTCATTGTGAATGCCAAAAAAACAACGTGGATCGACTTCAGACATATTACAAATAAAATAAAAACTAACCTTACAGTAGAACTGGGTAAGTGTAAGATTGAACAAGCATCATACACTAAATTCTTGGGAGTATGGTTTGATGAACACTTAAGATGGGAAAAGCATGTAATATCATTGAACAAAAAATTAAGTCAAACATGTTATATACTTAGAATGCTTAAAAGCTCATGTAATATTAAAACAGTGTTATGTGTTTATTTCTCATTCATGCACAGTTTATTAAGACACGGTGTACAATTTTGGGGGAACATCAGTCTAACAAAACACTCATTTAGACTACAAAAGAAGGCAGTCAGAATAATAAAAGGTATAAGATATAGAGACTCTTGTAGGCATGCTTTCAAAGAATTAAAAATCATGACACTACCATCTTTATACATATATGAAAGCCTATGTTTCTTGAAAGAACACGAGGAATTTTCTACATTAAACAGAGAATTTCACAACTACAAAACAAGGAATAGGAATGATTTCCACAGAGAAATTCATAAAACAGCTATGTATCACAAAAGTGTACTATACCAACCCAAAATCCTCTACAATGCTTTCCCCAAAGAACTAAAAATAATACCAAAACTGCACATATTTAAAAGAGAATTAAAAAACATGTTATTGAGCAATAGTTTTTACAGTATTGAAGAGTTTATGAATCGTTGACAATAAAAGCGCAGTTAATATCTCCCTGACATAATAAATATGTGTAATTGCTCACATTTAAATACTTGCTGTTTCTATGAAAGTGTGAAACAGTGTTAATGTAAGAATGTAAATAATCTTTGATGTGAGAATCACAAACTTTTTTTTTATTTTACCTTGTTATCCTACTTGTATATTTTTATGTTAATGTTCTTATAGTTCTATTAAAATTGTAATGTGTAAGTGACAAGTAAATTCAATTATAAATTTGCATGTACATGTATTTTAAATTGTAATGTTTATTGACAAGTCCTATGTCATTTTGATGATGTACTACAAGGACACTAATAAATTGAATTGAATTGAATTAGTAGATATTTCACTTTATGGCATCTTGTCTAGAACACTTTCTTTCTTCGCAGGAGCAATTCTAGTGCCTGTTTGGCAAGGAAGTCTTTGTGGACTTTGCCCTTGAATTTTAAATTGCAGTTTGTTGCAAGTTTTACATGTATCTACCCCGGGACAATGAAATTTCAGTTCAGGAAAATTTTTCTTAAAGACATTCTTATAGTATTTGTATCCAACTTTGTTGTTTGGAAATATTTCATTAAACATAATTGACATTCTGTGGATATTCAAGTCTGGATTTAGAAATTGGGTGTTAGAATTTGCCCTTTTCAGTACTGGTTATCATTCTTTGGAAATGAATTAATACAATTTTTCACACTGCACTCATCATCATCAACTGTATACTTAGATGGTGCACTACTTTTCTTGTTGTCAGTGTAACTTGTATCACCCTGTTTCTTTTTAAAAACTATTATTTCTATTTTCTTGCAGCCTCCATGATACAAGTTCATGAATGTATTTTTGAAAACCTGAATTAAGTCACCTTTCTCATTTGGGACACTATACATTCCAGTAATATGTTGCTGGCTGGTACCTTCACTCTCATTATACATTTTTGTTGCCTCTTGGCCTCTGCAAGGGAAACATGTTGCATAAGAAAGTTCTTCTAGCTTATCTGATCTAGCGTATAGAATTCAATGAAGACATGCAGTTTTGAATTTTTGTCGAGGTCTCCATATTGAATTAGCTTTTAAACATTTTCTAGAAGAGTGAATTTGTAAGTTACCAAATTAATAACCAATACCTAATCTAGATAATGGTTTCAGTTTTTAATCACAATTTAATGAATTAATTTTAACATGCAATTTACATACTGGAAGATTTTGCACTAGCTGGCATGATCACAACAAACTTTTAATAAAGGTAATGTGTATAATTTCACCTCATAAAACTTGAACTACACTGAACTCATAGCTGCCAACATTAACAATGCTAAATTGTATCTTCTCAGAGATTCAGGGATAATATCAATGTGATGCAAAACACTTTTCCAGAGGCTATGACTGCTGCAGTTGACACCAGTGCCATCTATCACCATCAGTTTTAACTTGAAGATGACAAACAGGAGATAATGCTTTTGACAGTGCTTTAAGCACTTTCTGACCAAATATTTCAGTTATGTACATTTTGGCACTTAAAACCTTTGAGAATTTCACTCTACAAGTATTAGTCACAAACAAAAACGATTTGTTGCATTTTAAGATATAAGCTATACAAACATCAGCTGAAGAAACTGCAGTAGCTATTACTCTAACTTCCCAGTAGAGAAGGTAAGGGGAGATATTTCCAGAAGTGTCCTAGTGCAGCTGTTTCTGATTCTATATGATTTTGTTGATTTAATACTAAAGAATGTTACTTCTTCTGCATAGATGAACAAGCTATTATGACTTATATAATTCTTGCAGGATTAATTAGTCATTCTTGCAGGAGGATACTGAATCAATTTTCTATGAGACAAAATTGCATAAAGGTATGAACTATATATCATGTGTGAGTGAATGTGTGTGTATATCTATACCAGAAGAAGAACAAAAACTCAAAAGCTAATCTAAATAATGTTTCCAGTCATGTGTTTTTAAGCTCCACACATAACTAAACTATAAGTGAGCGGTTGTTTTTCCCTTGCTCTATGTATTGTTACATCCATGAATTTCCATTATTGTTATACATGCCATAATCGTTTGGCAGAACTCCATCTTGTGTGTATAATTTGTTTAGATAAACAGTGTCTCTTTTGTACATATTTCATACTGTATATAAATCTGAAAAAAGTAGAACAGCAAACAGCAATACTTACCTGACACATCTGCAGCCATGAAAAGAGAAAAGCAAGTATTAATAAATGTGTTGGATGAAATATGTAGCAGAACTTCATTTCTTTGAACCTGCAAATGTAATTATATACTCACCAGCTGTTGGAGATCACCAAAGAATGCATGAAACAAGATAAGAAAGTATTAATGTTAATCATTTAATTCAATTATTAATAGCAGTTATTCTACAAAACAAAATGCAAACACACACACACACACACACACACACACACACACACACACACACACACACACACTGGTGAATATCAATACAAAACATACCTTCGTCCGTAATACTGAGTCAAAGTGTTTATAAGTATATAAAAAGGTAATAATTATTTGCAAGAATAGGTACTTTAAATAGTACCTGTTCTTCTGTTCTAGGCTACTGATATCTTCTATTCAATTATGCTATTTGTAGGTCAGTACCAATATATTATTTTTAATCTATCTCATACACCTGTTACACAACAAACTGTATTAATACTCAAAATTTGTTACCTTTACCTCATATTATCACAAACTGTTGCTCAAATAAAGTTCACTTGTTTTATGCTACACTCTCTGAGGAAGATATGCTTTCAGATTACTTTTTAATTCCTTTGCAGCTGGTTTCCAAGTGAAGCCTACAAAATTTATATATATAATCCCTGCAGGGAGAATAAAATTAAATGTAAACTAATAACAACTCAAATGGTTTTACATCTTCATCTACATACATACTCCACAAGCCACCATATGGGTGTGTGGTGAAGGGTACCCTGTACCACCACTAGTCATTTCCTTTCCTGTCCCACTGCCAAATAGAGTGAGGAAAAAAAACTACATGCCTCTGTATGAACTGTAATTTCTCACATCTTATCTTTGTGGTCCTTGTGTGCAATGTATGTTGGCGACAATAGAATCGTTAGGCAGTCAGCTTCAAGTACAAGTTCCCTAAATTTTCTCAATAGTGTTTCTCAAAAAGAATATTTCCTTCCCTCCAGAGATTCCAAACTGAATTCCTGAAGCACCTCTGTAACACTTACATGTTGTTCTAACCTACTGGTAACAAATCTAGCAGCCCATCTCTGAACTGATTTAGTGTCTTCCTTCAATCCGACCTGGTGTAGATCCCAAACACTCAAGCAGTACTCAAGGACTGGTAGCACCAGTGATCTACATGCAGTGACCTTTACAACTGTAACATACTTTCCTAAAATTATCCCAATAAATCAAAGTCAACCATATGCCTAACCTACCATTGTATTGTATCGAACTGGGGACCTAGAAACGACAGAGAGGCTTCATCCCTACTGGAGACCTCAGTGGTTCATAACCCCCCAACAGGCTACAGCAGTCCACACACCCCACCGCCGCCCCATACTGAACTCAGGGTTATTGTGTGGATCGGTCTCCAGTGGGCCCCCTGGGAACATTTCACACCAGATGAGTGTGACCACAAATGTTTGCGTGGTGGAGTAAGGATGGTGTACGCATATATGGAGACAGTGTTTGTGCAGCAATCGTTGACATAGTGTAACTGAGACAGAATAATGGGAACCAGACCACATTTGCTGAGGGAGATGGAAAACCACCATAGAAACCATCCACAGACTGGCCGGCGCACCAGACCTCAACACTAATCTGCCAGGCAGACTCATGCCCAAGACCGGCATGCCTTCCCACCCGGAAAGCAGTGCGTTAGAGCACACGGCTAACCGGGTGGGCCTTCTCTGCCATAGTTCTCATGTGTTCATTCCATTTCATATTGCTTCACAACATTACAGCTAGATATTTAGATGACTTGACTGTGTCAAGCAGGACATTACTAATACTCTATCTGAACAAATGAAAGTTGTGTCGTGGTTGTGGTATGTTGGAAAGCACGCCTTCTTGACATCTGACCACAGTCATTTTTCCTTTAAGTACTACATAGGCTCTAAATAGGCATTGGCTTTTTATACACTTGCTTTTTTTTCTTTTATATGCAAGTCACTCTCTGTCCTATGGACTTCCACTTCATACAACAGAAGCTCCAATGATACTCCTGACAATGCAGTACTAGCCCTCAGCTAGACTGGTTGCTACAGGTATCACACCCCATGCTCCCCTCTGCTCTAGGAATGAGAAAAAGTTAACAGATTTTATTTATGTACTCTGTGTGTAACATAACTTAACTCTGGTTGACATAATTAGTTTTGGTTTTATAACTCAGAATGTGTTACACTGTAAACATTTCCCTTTTATTTCACTGACTGGTTCCCCATTCCTTGCTGTGGTCCTAAAGATGCATTCATGTCAAAATGACATTTGAGTAATTGTGATATGTGAAAATACAGAATCGTGGATGAATTACATTGTGAAAAAGGTTGAATATGGTTGAAAATGCAGGGAAAGGGGCGAGGGGGCAGCGGCATTTCAAATTTTCACATGAGTTGATAAAACTCCTGGAGCTGGCCTACATGAGGCATTAATAGCAAAAATGAATAGTAAACTGCATAGGGTAGCTAAAACAAGAAGAAAGATGTGTATGTTCAGTAATCTAGATAAAAAAGCAATAGTGTCATAGTGTCATATCGCAACGAGGAAATAGAGAAACTTTTAGCACAGTTAACTGTCAAGAGAGCAATGTGTGAAGCCTTCAGTGACTACTGTAGCAGAAATCTGTTGAATGATCTTTCACAGGAGCCAAGGAAATTGTGGTCAAAACAAAAGCAGAAATGTTTAACTGTATTTTCAAATGTCCCTTTACAAGGAAAACATGACTAGTATTGTCCCAGTTTAATTCTCGTAATACTAAAAAGGTGAGTGAAATACCTGTTAGCATCAGTGACATTTAGAAACAACCGAAACAGATAAAACTGAACCAAGCTCCAGGGCCCGATGGAATTCCTATCAGATTTTATACCCATTCTGCACCTGAGTTGGCCCCTCTGTAAACTGCAATCTATAGTAGCTCCCTCGGACAAAAGCCATACTGAGAAGCTAGAAAGATAAACAGGTCACATCCATATACAAGAAGGATAGCAGAAGTGATCCATTGAACTACAGTCCAATATCCTTGACACCAGTTTGTTGTAGAATGTTAGAACATAGTCCAAGCTCAAACATAATGAGCTATCTCAAACAGAATGACCTCCTTCCTGCCAACCAACATGGATTTGGAAAAGATCAAGCATGTGAAGTCCAACTTGCACTCTTCTGACATAACATACTGAAAGCCATGCTCAGGGTAGTCAGATAAGTTCAGTATTTTCAAAAAGCATTTGACTCAGTACCACACGTAGCTTATTATCAAAAGTATGATCATATGGGTCATCAAGAAAAATTTGTGTCTTGATCGAGGATTTCTTTGTAGGTAAGGTGCAAAAAGTTACCTTGGATGGAGAACCGTCAAAATAGGTACAGGGGTAACTTTTGGTGTAAACCAGGGAAGTGTGTTGAGTCCTTTGCTATTCATGTCATATGTTAATGACCTTGCAGACAATATTAATACTAACCACAGACTTTTCACAGATGATGTTGTTATCTATGATGATGTACAGTCAGAAAGAAACTGCACAAAAATTCAGTCAGAGCCTAATAAGATTTCCAAGTGGCTGGAAGATTGGCAACTTGCTTTAAATGTTCAGAAATGTAAAACTATGCACTTCACAAAATGGAAAAAAATGTAGCATCATATGACTATAATATCAATGAGTCACAATTGGTACCAGTAAACTTATACAAATACCTGACTGTAACACATTCTGGGGCACGAGATAGAATGATCACATAAGCTCAGCTCTGGGTAAAGCAGTTAATAGGCTCTGATTCATTGCCAAATACTAAGGAAATGCAATAAGTCTACAAAGGAGAGCACTTATAAATCACTCGTATGGTCAGTCTCAGAGTATTGTTCAAGTATGTAGGACTTGTATCAGACAGGACTGAGAGAGGATACTGAACATATACAGATATGGGCAGCACAAATGGTGATAGCTTTGTTTGACCTGCAGGAGAGTGCCACTGAGAAGTTGAAAAAACTGAATTAGCAACTCTTGAAGATGGATGTAACCTATCCCAAGAAGCTTACTTACAAAGTTTCAGGAACCATGTTTGAATGATGACTCTAGGAATACACCACAACTCTCTACATATCACTCCCCTAGGGCTCATGAGGACAAGATCGACTAATTACAGCACGCATAGAGGCATTCAAACAATCATTCTCCCCATGCTCCATATATGAATGGAGGGGGAAATGGCTGTAATAACTAATATACTGCAACATGCCCTCTGCCATGCACTTCACATTGAATTGAAATGTAGATGCAGATGTAGTGGAGAGTTTTTACTTTAGTACACTTTTCTGATTTTTGCTTGTAGCTGGACATTTAATAGAAGTTTAATAGATTTTCTTATTGCAGTTTGAAATGACTGAATTCACTTTGTGTGTGCAGCAGTCTTTTTCTGAAATTACAATTACTCCAGAAAATTAAGGTTTTTGCAAATGTGAACAACTGTATCAAAGTACAACAAATTTAAAAGTGTTGCAATCAAGAAAATCCTGTCAATACTGTATTTAATAGTTAAGTAAGTTTTTTGGCAGCTCTCACAAATTTACATTTTTGAGATAGGGAAAATTATTGAGGCATTGAAGAAACCCTATTCATTTGCAAATATTACATTTTCCATGGTAAATAGACCTTCCATTTCAAGGCACAAGATGCTGCATAACTGACGGAATGTGGCTTAACCGTCACACATTATGTAACTCAGTTTAAAAATATATGAAGAATTAACAGTATCCTCAAAATAACACTTAAATATATAGAACCATTAATACCTACAAATGCTGCACAAAACACAACCTTATGTCTCACAACAACAAGAACAGTAGAAAATTCTGGAAACTGAGAGTCTGACTGAAAAGAAAGTAGGTATTATATTAGTTCAAATAATCAACTGGTTATCTTTAAAAAAACCATTGCCCAAATGAAAGTTGGAAAAATTGTCAGAAGCAGAGTTAAATCAAGATTTTGGTTGTTCGAAGGGGGAGGGGGGGGGGGGAGGGGAGGAGGGGGGGGGGGCAGGAGGCTGATCTTGTGGAAATTTGTGTCACTGTGCTCCTTTCAAATTCTCTTGAGTAAAGCAATGTTTTCTTAATTGATAATAATACCAACAACAATGGCAAGAACATTTATGAGAATTTTTTTAAAAATTTAGATTAAGAAGAAACACGTGTATTTCTGGGGTGGACTGCAGCCCCATGGTCCCCAACCCCCTGGATTCGCCTATGACCCCTTAAGAATGCTAATGCTTGAAATAAGACATTCTGTATTACAGGACTCGCAGAATAAAAAGTGTGCTGTGGTGGAGAATTGAGCAAGAGTTGGTCATGTAACTCTGAATGTGTCAGAGTATGTTTCTCTCTTTCATATGTAAAAAGGAAAGTAAGGCAAAGTGTCTTTATTTTTTAACAACCTATATACAACCTGAACATGTTTAATCAAACTATGTATTTTGGATCATCTAGAGTGTGGTTACAAACTCTTCTTTTCTTTCAAAATACGCCTACCCACTTTTTTCTGACTTTTAATTCTAAAATTTGTTGAAAGATCTTTTTAGCCAACCTGTTTTCATCAATACTTATTGCATATCCACAGAATTTTAATTTCTGTTTATACATTGCATTGTATCAATAATCTTTTTAGGATGTTGGTACAGATTTTCATTTTTATGTATCATGTAAGGTTTTCTGGAGTTCTAAAAATATCTTTAGTGTTCTTATTTCATTCTTCTTGAGTGTTTATTGAGCCTCCTGTATCACAATTGGTATAAAGTACTGTAACCTACATGATTCTGTTGGATTTTGGTTCACTTCCCACAGAAATTAAAGTCTAAGAATTCACTAAGAATTCATAATTCCCTTAGCATGTGAAAATCAAATCATGATCATTCTTTACATTCAATTACTGAGTTTGTTGATGTGGGTTTGCCAGATAATGTAACATGATAAACAACTCATGTTCCAGAGCTGTTATCATATGTTGTGTATGTCATTACTGTATTTGCATTACTTCTGAACAAAAATATGTATTATTTGCTTGGTAATGTTATGAAGTATTTGTCTCACTACTGTATATCTGTTTTATTGTACAATTTTACTTATAGTTCACCTTGTAAGATTGCTTCAGTAATGTCTTCTACGGACATCAGTTGTGGGAATATGTTATGAAGGCTGATATATAACTAAATACATGTAAAATTTTGGAACATTCTACATCCAGAGCAATTAATTGCTGTATGTATACAGTGACATTATTTAGAAAGGCAGCTAAAAAATAAAAAAATACCTGTTAACCCAAACATTCTATACATGGAAGAATTACTTAGTTAACACAGAGCAGAGTTTTCATAAAAAAGTAACACAAATAATAACAATGGTAATAAAATAGCTAACATCCCACATAATACTTACACACTATATTTTTCCTTTTTTTCCCTTTTCTGGAAAAACTTACACCCAGAGTTGTGCAACCCACCACCTTATCCTCTTTCTGAACTTAACATCTCAATCATTACAGAGGGATCCTGACTCAGTTTTCAAGCTAGCAAATGGGAAGTTGCAGTGCACAAAATGATCTGACATCAGCTGATAATGTGCCTCGTATTATGTAACAATGTGTGTATATTGTGTTTAGTGTGTGCAGTGACTGAGAGTGGGAAGGAAATGAGTAGCATAGCAACAGCCTTTTATCATTAAAAAATAACTTATTTGTAAAACAGTATTATACACTAGAGGTAAACAGAATTAGGTAGCACTGTTTATTACACAAATTGGCATTGTATTCAGGAACAGTATTGTACACTAGAGGTAAACAGAATTAGATAGCACTGTTTATTACACAAAGTGGCATTGTATTCAGGATTGTGGAGGTTCCAATCTTCATCTAGCCATCCTGATTTAGGTTTCCTGCAGTTTCCCTAAATTATTTCAGGCAAAGTCTAGGGTGGTTGCAACTGAAAGGCACAGCCGACTACTTGTCCCATCCTTGTCATTCTAGACCTGTAAGCCAGTTTATGTCTGTGTATCTGAATTATTTTCTTTTTCTTTTCCTCAAACTGTAATACCAAGACATATCCGATATCCTTGTAAAAGTGACATACAGGTGAATAAAACTACTCCTATGATGGGAAACAATCAGAACACTAAAAAATAATTAACATAGATTAATCAAGTTTCAGCAATACATTTGTTGAGGTAACATATTTAAGTGGTAGACATTGCAAGATTACAGGTAAATGTAAGTGTAAGATAAACCATTGCAAATGTTAAATGCTGGTGTAACTGCCAGACTGTTAAATGCAAGTGTGCATACATACATGAATTGTGTCGTACAGGTGCCAGATGTCAGTCTGTGGGACAGAGTTCCATGCCTATTGCACTTGGTTGGTCAATACAGGGATGGTTATGCTGTTTGTGGATGATGCTAATGTTGTCACCTGATAATGTCCCATATGTGCTTTACTGGAGACAGATCGGGTGATCTAGAAGGCCTAGGCAACATGTCGACACTCTGTAGAGCATGTCGGGTCACAGCAGCAGTATGTGGGTGAGAGTTATCCTGTTGGAAAACAACCCCTGAAATGCTGTTCATGAATGGTAGCACAACAGGTTGAATCGCCAGAATGACATTCAGATTTGCAGTCAGGGTGCATGGGATACCCATGAGAGTGCACCTGCTGTCATATGAAATGGCATCCCAGATTGTAATTCCAGGTATAGGTCCAGTGTATCTAGCATGCAGACATGTTAGCAGCATGCTGTCAACTGGCCTCCTCCTAATCATCACACAGCCATCATAAACACTGAGGCACAACAAGCTTCCATCAGAAAACACAACGGACCTCACTCTACCCTCCAATGAGCTCTTCCTTCACACCACTAAAATCACAAATGGCAGTGGTTTGGGTCAATGGAATGCATGCTATGGGGCATCTGGCTTGGAGCTGTCCTTGAAATAACTGATTTGTAACAGTTCACTTTGTCATTGTGGGGCCAACTATTGCTCAAATTGCTGCTGCAGATTCAACACGATGCTCCAGAGCCATACACCAAACATGATAGCCTTTCCTCACAGTAGTGCCATGCAGCTGTCTGGAGCCCAGTCTTCTTGTGGCCATTCATTCTCATTACCATGATCATGTACAGTGGCTACATTCCTGCCAAGTCTTTCTACAATATCACAGAAGGAACATCCAGCTTCTTGTAGCTCTATTATGCGACCTCATTCAAACTCAGTGAGTTGTTGATAATGGCATATTTGTTGCCTTTAGTACATTCTTGACGAACATCAGCTTACCAAGCGTTATTGCAAAGGTAACTAATGCTCACTACCACATTGTGTATTTAAAGCAAACCTGATTTGCATCCTCATAGTGGCGACTTGCGTGAAATCTGAGTAGACATCATGTCTCAGATGTAGAAATGCACCTACCAACTTTTGTTTATGCTGCATAGTTCCTCCTTTGTGTTGTGAGTTTTTTATGTCAGTGTAAATTCTCAGCTTACAGGGATGGTACTTTTAAAATACAAAAGTACACTGTTTGAATTATAAGTAGCAGTCAAGTGAGAATGAGACAGAAGGGAAAAAAAGTAACTAAACTGTTTTTATTTCAAAAGTAATCACCATAACTGTTAATTCATTTATCCCACTGTGAGACAAGATGGTCAAGGCCTTCATGGAAAAATGTATGTGGTTGCCTACAGAACCATGATTGCATCCAACCATGTACATCTCAGTGCAAAGCAAATCACTGGCCATGAATGTTTTCTTCAGGGCTCCAAAAATATGGAAAGATTAGATTAGATTTACTTTCATTCCTATTGATCCATAGTGAGGAGGCCCTCCAGGATGTAGAATTGTCATAAAAACAATAATATATGACAAATATTTACAACTAAAACAAATCAGCTAATGTACCTTCCACAGGTCCCAAGAGGAATGATTCTCTCTCTCTCTCTCTCTCTCTCTTTTGATGAACACTATATGAAAGGATCATTTTACAACACTCATTTACTAAGATCACATTAATGCACTGAATTTAAAATTAAAAAAAAATGTTTTTCTATTTATGAGGTAATAAACATAATAGAACTACAACAATACTTATTTACAATGAACACACTACTGCACTGAAATGGTGCAGAAGTTAGATTGTCAAAATCTGTTGATACTACTGAGAAATTCATCAATGGAAAAGGAGGAGCTGGCCATCAATAAATCCTCTAGGCTTCTCTTAAACAGAATTTCATTGGTTGTTAAGCTTTTTATGACTGCTGGCAAGCTATTGAGGATGTGTGTTCCTGAATAGTGCACAAGAGTAAGTGACTTAAATACTTGTGAAGATTATTCTTATTTCTAGTATTGATTCCATGAATTGAGCTGTTGGTTTGAAAAAGTGATATATTTTTAATTGCAAATTGTATTAAGGAATAAATACACTCCTGGAAATTGAAATAAGAACACCGTGAATTCATTGTCCCAGGAAGGGGAAACTTTATTGACACATTCCTGGGGTCAGATACATCACATGATCACACTGACAGAACCACAGGCACATAGACACAGGCAACAGAGCATGCACAATGTCGGCACTAGTACAGTGTATATCCACCTTTTGCAGCAATGCAGGCTGCTATTCTCCCATGGAGACGATCGTAGAGATGCTGGATGTAGTCCTGTGGAACGGCTTGCCATGCCATTTCCACCTGGCGCCTCAGTTGGACCAGCGTTCGTGCTGGACGTGCAGACAGCGTGAGACGACGCTTCATCCAGTCCCAAACATGCTCAATGGGGGACAGATCCGGAGATCTTGCTGGCCAGGGTAGTTGACTTACACCTTCTAGAGCACGTTGGGTGGCACGGAATACATGCGGACGTGCATTGTCCTGTTGGAACAGCAAGTTCCCTTGCCGGTCTAGGAATGGTAGAACGATGGGTTCAATGAAGGTTTGGATGTACCGTGCACTATTCAGTGTCCCCTCGACGATCACCAGTGGTGTACGGCCAGTGTAGGAGATCGCTCCCCACACCATGATGCCGGGTGTTGGCCCTGTGTGCCTCGGTCGTATGCAGTCCTGATTGTGGCGCTCACCTGCAAGGCGCCAAACACGCATACGACCATCATTGGCACCAAGGCAGAAGCGACTCTCATCGCTGAAGACGACACGTCTCCATTCGTCCCTCCATTCACGCCTGTCGCGACACCACTGGAGGCGGGCTGCACGACGTTGGGGCGTGAGCGGAAGACGGCCTAACGGTGTGCAGGACCGTAGCCCAGCTTCATGGAGACGGTTGCGAATGGTCCTCGCCGATACCCCAGGAGCAACAGTGTCCCTAATTTGCTGGGAAGTGGCGGTGCGGTCCCCTATGGCACTGCGTAGGATCCTACGGTCTTGGCGTGCATCCGTGCGTCACTGCGGTCCGGTCCCAGGTCGACGGGCACGTGCACCTTCCGCCGACCACTGGCGACAACATCGATGTACTGTGGAGACCTCACGCCCCACGTGTTGAGTAATTCGGTGGTACGTCCACCCGGCCTCCCGCATGCCCACTATACGCCCTCGCTCAAAGTCCGTCAACTGCACATACGGTTCACGTCCACGCTGTCGCGGCATGCTACCAGTGTTAAAGACTGCGATGGAGCTCCGTATGCCACGGCAAACTGGCTGACACTGACGGCGGCGGTGCACAAATGCTGCGCAGCTAGCGCCATTCGACGGCCAACACCGTGGTTCCTGGTGTGTCCGCTGTGCCGTGCGTGTGATCATTGCTTGTACAGCCCTCTCGCAGTGTCCGGAGCAAGTATGGTGGGTCTGACACACCGGTGTCAATGTGTTCTTTTTTCCATTTCCAGGAGTGTATATTGGAAAGCAATAATTAGTATTCCTAGTTCCCTAAACAGGCCTCTGCAGGATGTTCTTGAGTTCACACCACATATAACTCTTATTGCATGTTTTTGTGCCCGGAAAACTTTAGCTTGGCTTGATGAATTACCCAAAAAAATAATCCCTTATGATATTATGGATTAAAAATAAGCATTGTATGCCAGCTTTTTCATTTTTATATCCCATATGTCTGATAGAATTCGCATTGCAAATAGAGATTTGTTTAGACACGTCAGCAATTCTGTGGTGTGCTCCACCCAGTTGAATTTATTATCAAGCTGTAATTTCAAGAATTTAACACTGTCCACTTCTTCTATCTGCTTGTCATCATATGTTAGGCATATACTCTTGAGACACCCCTTACAACTTCTGAACTGCGTCTAGTATGTTTTTTCAAAGTTTAGTGACAAAGAATTGGCTATGAGCCAGTGATTAAAGTCCACAAATATTTTATTAGCCAACCTTTCTAAAACTACACTTGGTTTGCTATTTATTGCAATGTTCATATCATTGGCAAACAAAACAAACGTGGCATCTGGTAATGTTACTGATGAAAGGTCATTGATATACACAAGAAAAAGTAAAGGCCCTAAGGTGGAACCTTGTGGGACCCCACATGTAATTAGTTCCCAGTTGGATGATGCCTGATAGTTTATTACATTTCTCTTTCCTAATAACACCCTTTGTTTTCTGCCAGAGATATAAAATGTGAACCATTCTGCAGCATTTCCTGTTACACCGTAATATTCTAATTTACTTAAAAGGATATTGTGATTTACAAAGTCAAATGCCTTTGACAGATCACAAAATATACCAGTTGCCTGCAATTTTTTGTCTAATGAATGAAGTACATTTTCACTGTAAGTGTAGATAGCCTTCTCAATATCAGAACCCTTTAGAAATCCGGACTGTGACTTTGACTGTATGTTATTTGTGATAAGATGGTTATAAAGACGATTGTACATTACCTTCCCTACATTTTTTGAGAATGCTGGCAAAAGTGAAATTGGACAGAAATTTGATGCTATTTCTTTATCTTCTGTCTTAAACAGTAGCTTAACTTCAGCACATTTCAACCATTCAGGAGATATTCCACTGATAAATGACTGGTTACACAGATAGCTTAATATGTTACTTAACTCAGAATCACATTCTTTAATTAACTTTGTTAATATTTCATCATACTCACTAGATGTTTTTGATTTTAAAGATTTTTATGATGGACATTACTTCTGAGGTAGTGGGTAGTGAGGGTCAAATTCATATTATGGAGGTTACTTTAAATGTCTGGTCTGAGGTATCCCATGGCAGCATCTACAGAATAGGGCAATCCCATCTTTTCAGTGAACAGCTATAAAATGTTTATTAAAAAGTTCTGCAACACTATACACATCTTACTCTAAATGCTATTTGCATGTCTGGTTCACACTCTTCATGTCTGTTTGTACCAGTCTCTTCCTCCACTATATCCCGTATTGTATTTATTTTATTATCTGATATGATTATCTTTTCCTTGTAATATATTTCCTTTGATATCCATATTACAGTCTTTTATATTTTGCAGTATTTCTTGTAATGTGCTATAGCATCAACATCAGAACTGTTTCAGATTGACAGATACAGTTTTCTTTTTGTTTTACAAGATGCCTCTTTTCCTTGAGTAATCAATGGCTTCTTTGTAGACTTTGCTCTAGGCTTGGTTAGTTTAGGGGGGAAACCATGGTCAAATAAGGTAAGCACTTTATTAGCAAAAGTGTTGTATTTATCATTCATGCTATGAGCACTGTAAACATCGTTCCAGTGAATGTCTCTGAGAAGTGTCTAAAATATCAATTTTGGCTTATTGAATACTCTCTTGAGTTCAGATTTAACAGATTTTATATCCTGTTCAGTATTAACATTTAACAGAAGGAACTGCATGTCATGGTCTAAGAGGCCATTGAATATCGGTTTTGTAATATGATTTTGTCCATTGGACTTTTCTATGAAGACATTATCAATGGCTGTTTGTGAGTAACTGGCTAACCTAGTTGGGAACTTTATAGTGAGAATTAAGTTGAATGATAGTGTTACTAACTCAAATAAGTTCTTATTGGGAGAATCTTTAAGGAAATCTACATGGAAGTCACCAGCAACCACTATTTCTTTGTTTTTGGTTGTTAAATGGAACAGTACAGCTTCAAGGTGGTTTATGAACAGATTAAAGTTAGCTGCAGATGCTCGATAGCCACTTAATAATATGAAGGATATTTTTATGAAATTCTACTTGTGTTGCACATGCTTCCCTATGCTGTTCTGGGCAAAATTTATGAATGTCTATGTTCTTAAATTTATGACAGCTCCTGATGAATGTGGCAACTCCTCCTTTCTCCATTTCTGCTCCATGAAAGTGAGATGCTAACCTAAATCCTGTAACACTTAAAAGTTCTATACCAATGGTCACATGATGTTCAGAGAGGCAGATTACGTCAGTTGTGTTTGAGAATGCTGATTCATCTAATGCAGATAATTAATTCATTAATTTTATTTCTCAGTTGTCGAATATTCTGATGCAATAAACATAGCTGACATTTCACACTGACTGAGTTAAGATTGGGTAGAGTTGAAATTTCTGCTTACTGTTGAAAATTCTTAACCAACAGCTGTTTATGCTGATGTAATAAGCTAGAATTATGTTTTTTTGTTTTCTTTCTCAAACTGAAGGTTTGTCTCAGTCCTAAACTCCTTTAAAACTTTGTTTCCTTTGGTCCTCCCTACCTTAAAGTAGGGTCTTTTATGAACCCTATAACCACTGGTATTTTATCACTCATGACACTGCCTTCCCCATTTGACTTTCCTGCTATTTTACCAGCCAGTTTACCCTTCCCTTTCCTGTTGAGGTGAAGGCCATGCCTAGTATAATTCCACCTACTGAGAGAATCAACAGGAACCCTACCAATGTGTGACCCTGCACCCAGCATAAGTAGCCATTCCAACTCCAAATTGACTCTCCTGACAGAAGAGTTCAAATGAGGTCAGTCATTGTCACCAAGAATAGATACAAACTCAACCCTAGTGTGCTACGATGCTGATGCAATCTTTGGCAGGTCACACTCTATACTGTACCCAGGATCTCTGTCAGCCTACTATAGCCACGGTGTCTTCCTCAGTGAAATCTTTGCAATGTCACCTGCTCCAGACCAGCACTAGTTTTAAAAAAATTGGTGACCTGGTATTTTGATCCTAGTTCATCCTGCAAAAGTTGGCAAACACCTCTTCCATGATTATATTAGATTAGATTAGGTCAGTACTTGTTCCATAGATCATTAATCTGACACTTACTAATGATGTGGAACATGTCAGGTTAATGAAAGGTGTCAATACAAGATATTACATGACACTTTTTTTTTGGGTGGGGGAGTGGGGGGAATTACCCACTTACTATATCCAAAAATTCATCTAATGAGTAGGAGGAGTTGCCATTCAGAAATTCTTTTAATTTCCTTTTAAATGCTATATGGCTATCTGTCAGACTTTTGATGGTATTAGGTAAGTGACCAAAGACCTTTGTGGCAGCATAATTTACCCCCTTCTGAGCCAAAGTTAGATTTAACCTTGAGTAGTGAAGATCATCCTTTCTCCTAGTGTTGTAGCCATGTACACTGCTATTACTTTTGAATTTGTTCGGATTGTTAATAACAAATTTCATAAGTGAGTATATATATTGCGAGGCTACAGTGAAGATCCCTAGCTCTTTAAATAAGTGTTTGCAGGATGATCTTGGATTAGCTCCGGCAATTATTCTGATTACACGCTTTTGTGCAATGAACGCTCTTTTATTCAATGATGAGTTACCCCAGAATATGATGCCATACGAAAGCAGAGAATGAAAATAGGCATGGTAAGCTAATTTACTGAGATGTATATCGCCAAAATTTGCAGTGACTCTAATAGCATAAGTAGCTGAACTGAAACGTTTCAGCAGATCTTCAGGTGTTTTTTCCAGTTCAACCCCTCATTAATGCATACACCCAGAAATTTTGAATATTCTACCTTAGCTACCGATTTCTGATCAAAGTCTATATTTATTAATGGTGTCATCCCATTTACTATGTGGAACTGTATATACTGTGTTTTGTCAAAGTTTAATGAGAGCCCATTTGCAGAGAACCACTTAATGATTTTCTGAAAAACATCGTTTACAAATTCATCAGTTAATTCTTGTCTGTTGGGTGTGATAGCTATACTTGTATCATCAGAAAAAGTACCAGCTTTGCATCTTTGTAAATATAGAATGGTAAGTCATTAATATATATTAAGAACAGCAGAGGACCTAAGACCGAACCTTATGGCACCCCATTCTTGATTGTTCTGCAGTTGAAGAAATCACCAGTTTTTTTGCATATTATGTGAACTGCTTATTTCAACTTTCTGTACTCTTCCAGTTAGGTATGATTTAAACAATTTGAGCACTGTCCCATTCATACCACAGTACTTGAGCTTACCTAGAAGTATTCCATGATTTACATGATCAAAAGCCTTTGAGAGATCACAAAAAATCCCAACGGGTGACTTCCGGTTACTCAGAGCATTTCATATTTCATTAGTGAAAGTATATATAGCATTTTCCGTTGAAAAACCTTTCTGGAAACCAAACTGACATTTTGTTAAAACTTTATTTTTACAAAGGTGTGAAGCTACTGCACAATACATTATGTTTTCAAGAATTTTGGATAAGGCAGTCAGAAGAGAGACTGGGCAGTAGTTGTTGGCATCAGATGTATCCCCTTTTTTATGTGGTGGTTTAACAAAGGCATACTTCAGTCTCAGAGAGCTATTACATATGTGGCTAAGAATTCCACTTATCTCTTGGGAACAAGCTTTTATTATCCTGCTGGAAATGCCATCAATTCCATGTGAGCTTTTATTCTTGAGAGAGTTTATTATCTTCCTGATTTCAGAAGGAGAGGTGGGTGGAATTTCAATTGTATCAAATTGTGTGGGTAAGGCCTCTTCCATTAACTGCCTTGCTTCTTCTAATGAACATTTAGATCCTATTTTCTCCACAACATTTAAAAAATGATTATTCAAAATGTTTTCGACTTCCGACTTGTTGTTCGTCAAGTTTCCATTCGCTTTGATGGTAATGCTGTCATCCTGTACTCTGGGTTGCCCTGTCTCCCTTGTAATAATATTCCAAATTGTTTTGATTTTGTTATCAGAGGTATTAATCTCAGACATGATGCACATGATTCTGAACTTTTTAATAACCTTTCTTAATGTAGCACAGTATTTTTTATAATATTTGGCTGTTTCTGGGTCATTACTCTTTCTTGTTGTTAGATACAGTTCCCTTTTGTGGTTACAAGATATTTTTATTCCTTTAGTAAGCCAAGGTTTTTTACATGGTCTTATAATTAGATTTAACTTGTTTCTTGGGGAAACAGTTTTCAAATTCTCTAACAAGTGTATCATGAAATAAATTATATTTTAAATTAGCATTGGGTTCCTTGCACACCTCATCCCAGTCTAACTGCTGAAGATTTTCCCTGGAAATTTCTAATTGTTGAGTCATTAATTGAATGCACAACTTTGAAGGGTAGTTTTGAATTACTCAATGGAGCTATGTTATATACTAGCTGAGCACCATGATCAGAAAGGCCATTCTCAACAGGACAAGAATTTATGTTTTTGAACTTATCTTGGTCTATAAAAGTGTTATCTATCAATGTGCTGCCTCCTTTACTACCTGAGTAGGAAAATCAATGACAGATGTCAAATTGAAAGAACCAAGCAAGACTTCCAAGTCATCTTCCTATTACACTCTTTCAGTGAATCAACACTGATGTCCCCACAAATAATAATTTGCTTTCCCCTATCTGACAGATAGTACAACAAGGCATCCAAGTTTTCCACGAATAAATGAAAGTTTCCTGAAGGGGACCTATATACTGTTACAATTGTAAAAGAGCCCTCCTTCAGTTTAAGTTGACAGGCACATGCTTCTCTATGTTGCTCTAGACAAAACTTTTTTGTACCTAAGCTTTTTACACAGTGATAACTTTTGACATATATGACAACTCTGCCTCTCACCTTATTCTCTCTACTGATATGTGCAGCTAGTTCATAGCCATTGATATTTACCTTTTCCATATCAGACACAATGTGTTCGTCAGACAGGCATAGCATATCTATTACATTATCAGAATCAATGTCATCTAAACAAACCAGGAGCTCATCTACTTTATTCTTCAATCCTGGAATATTTTGGTGAAAAATGGTAACATTATTTTTTACTTTACTTTTGTGAGAATCTACATTCTTCTTTAATCCACCAATATTTTGGTTAAATATGGTAACATTATTATTTACTTCACTGTTGTGAGAGTCTTGTGAGTTTTGGACCTCTTTAGCACCTGCTTGCCTGAACTTCTCATTGGAGACTGATATTAGTCTAAAGAAGAGGTATATCCATGAGTACTAGTGTCCCCTCTTATGGATTTCACTAACAACCCTGCCAGTTTACCCTTCCCTTTCCTATTGAGGTGTAGGCCATGCTTTGTGAAATCCCCCCCCCCCCCCCCCCAATCAATAGCCTCAACAGGAACCAATCCAATGTCTGACAGAGTGGCCCCCCTATGCAACTGATCCAGCTCCATATTTACCCTCCTGAGAGAGTGGTTCAACTGGGGCTGATCATCCCGCACGAAAGCAGGCACCAGCCCAACATTGGCATGGGTCGTTGCAGAGGCTATTTTCTCCAGGTCACACTCAATACTGTAGCCCTGATCCCTATCAATACTGTTTCCCACACCACCCACTATCATCACATGATCCTGCTTTGAGAAACCCTTGCACAAGGAACCTATATCCTCTACCACCTGGCTAAGACATGCACTTGGCTTGAAAAAGTTTGTGACCTGGTACCTGTCACCTAATTTTTCCAGCAAAATCTGGCCCACACCTCTTCCATGGCTGCTTCCTAGCAACAGAACTTTCCTCTTACTTTCCACTTTTTTTGAAACAGTTGGTTTCCTAATGAGATTCTGTTGCATCTTAACTACATCTACTTCTACTGGAGCCTCTTCCTTACTTAACTGTGGTAGCAAGGCAAATCTATTGGTTGTGCCAATTGGGAAACTGTCAGACACTGTTCCCTGTTCCCAGATACCACTTCCCACTGATGTTTACCCTCCTCCCCCCTTAACCTCTTCAGTTACTCCCTCGCCCTGTCCAAATCAGCCTGAAGGGCTCTAATTTTCTCCTCCTCTTCAGCTATAATCCTATCTCTTGAGCAAACCCTGCAAAAGAATGGAAGAGTCTCGTTTGCTTCCGCAATTCCCACGTCACTACAATTACCCCAGTGGAATTAACTGTCACAACAGCTGCACAAAACTAACTTTCCTACTGCAGGTCACACACTTATTACCCATGGTAGTTTGGAAATGGGAACTACCTAACAACAACACTCCCTTTCTCTTTACTGATTTCCCTACATTCTCACTTTTCAATTTGCTGCTGAAAATTTGTTGTGCCCTGTCTACAGTTGCAACTGCTTGAGGCTCACCAGCTTCAAACTGAAACAACAGGTCAAATCTATTTTTCACATTCACCACAAAGCTGTCAGACAAAGTTGTAGGCCTGTTCCTCCTGTTGCCTGTTGCCACTTCACACCTATCTTTATTTACCCTTCTCCCTCCTTAACCTCTCAAGATCTCCCCTGGCCTTGCCTAACTCAGCCTGAAGGACGGCAATTTTCCCTCCTGTTCTAGTATCTTACTATCTCTATTACATATCCTACAAAACCACTGATGAGTCTCATTTACTTCCCCTACTCCCATGCCACTACAGTCACCCACAAGGAAAAAAACTACAGCACCTGTCAGACCAAAGCTCTGACCTAACAGTTCTAAAGCCAAGTTTACACGATGATACTAGGTTGCAGGCAACTGCGCTACCAGCCAGCGCACCGCGCTTTAGCGCAACTCGTTGGTGAAACTAAACACTATCGGTGTGTTCCAACTTTGGCGACACTAGTTGCATGAGTTTGATGTTATGTGTGTTCGTAGAGTGTAGCCAAACTGAAATATGGAGTGGGGAACAGAGAATAATGTTCGCTTTTTGGATATCTATGCTTTGCGTAGGTGTTTGTTGGATTTCAGTGATGCTGATTACAAAAATAAACAACATATTGCTGCCGCTGAGACCTTCATGTGCAATCAAAACATAGATGCTTTGACAATATCTGAGGTACAGGGCAAAATTTATTGAGTTAGCAGCACATACACAACTGAATTAAGAAAAATACAAACGTAATTCTAGCTGTACAATGCTCTCGTCAACAAGACGGCCAAGTTGGCCAACTCTTTGTGTGAAGGAATATTGTTAACAGGAGGGAAGGCTATACCAATTCTAGAAGCTGCATTCATTATTCAATATTCATCTATTTAAAATGTTGCTGCAGTGCTCCCCATTCAAATATGTTAGAATTTTGAAATATTGCCACTGTACATATCTATCTTCAAGCAGGGTGCGATTTGTGCTTTTACCAGTGGGGGGGATGTCTTAAGGGGTTAGTAGAATTATATATGTTACTAGCTTGGACCGTGGCATTACGCATGGTTAAACAGCTATTTATAAGTAGATGTTAATGCCGAAACTCACTATTCACGCGTATGCACTATCAGAAAAGTCATCCCTTGTTATATCTTTAAAAGTACATTACACGTAAATCTTATTTACAAAATCATCTATATACAGGTATATGAGGGGAATTCAAAAAGTAGAGGCACATTTGTGAAAAGCTGTACTTATTCTGATGATAGAAAACTGAAACATATTAATAATATTAATAATAAGACTTACTAAAAACTTTCAGTGTTCGGCTCCACAAATTTAAATTATATGTAAAGTTTTACTCCATTGCATGGGAAATAAACATCCCAGGTTGGGATGCATAAACTAAAACCAGAGGAGGGGATGGTCTGATGCAGAGGGGGGGAAATCCCCCCCATCCTCCCTGCAAATCGCACCCCTGCAAATCGCACACTGTCTTCAAGAGAGTAGTTTGCAAACCATTCTCTTCTTAATGCGGCCTGCTTTGAATAATTATTGTTGCTAATGTTAATAGTTATTACTATTAATGTTAATAACAATATAACAATTTGTGTTAATGAAATCACCAACTAAAAAATGGCTCTGAGCACTATGCGACTTAACTTCTGAGGTCATCAGTTGCCTAGAACTTAGAACTAATTAAACCTAACTAACCTATGGACATCACACACATCCATGCACGGGGCAGGATTCGAACCTGCGACCGTAGCGGTCGCTCGGCTCCAGACTGTAGCGGCTAGAACTGCACGGCCACTCTGGCTGGCTCACCAACTAAAACCGTATCTTATAGCATGCCTAGTGTTCTCGATTGTAGTGCACGTAATATGATATTTAATGTCAGTTCTGGCAACAGAGCTTCATACCCCAATTTCTCCCCCATGTGATTTTCATATTTTTAGAGGCCTGAAGAAAGGCATTCATGGCCATTGATTTGCTTCAGATGGAGAGGAGCTACATGCCTGTGTACAGTCACGTTCCGTAGGCAACTGGAAACATTTTATCATGAAGACATTGGCCGTCTTGTCTCAGGATGACTGTATTAACAGTTATGGTGATTACTTTTGAAAAAATAATTAGTTTACTTCATTTCCATTTGTCTCTTTTTCATCTGACTGTCCCTTATATATCTAGTGTTAGTTGTAGAATGTCCTGCTAAGAGCTCTTTTAAACTCTTGGTATTTTCAAAACTAATTCACAATATACACTGCCTGAAAAAATTAGCACAGAAGTTTCAAACTCAGTCAAAATTTATTGTTAAGTGCATAGGGAGCACATGAAGTGATTACATTTACAGATCAATAGCACAAGCAGTTCTGAGGTACCAGGTATCGACCCATACTGAAACACCCATATTAGTAAGTCATGTAGCCTCAACAAGTGGCAGTTCGGGCATTGACTCTGACATTCAGTCGATCGTACAGATAGCGTACATTGTTCTGGGATACGTTTTTTCACGCCTGATCGATCTGTTCACGTAGTTCTGTAAGAGTTGTGGGTTGATGAGTCACATGAGTCACTTATCATCCCATCATATCCCACACATGATCAATTGGAGACAAGTCTGGAGATCGTGCTGGCCAGGGAAGTTGCTATATGTCTTACAGAGCGCGTTAAGTTTCACAGTCAGTATTTGGGCGAGCGTTATCTTGTTGGAACAACACATCACTTTCCTGTTACAAGATGGTCAAAAGACTGGGTGTAACAACATTCTGCACAAAAAAGAGCGCTAGTTAGCATCCCCTCCGGAAACACCAGAGGTGAACGAGAGTTGTAGCTTATCACAACCCAGATCATAAGGCCTGGGGTGGGCCAGTGAGTCTTGGACGAATGTACTCTACGAGACAGTGCTCACCAGGCCTATGTCGTACGCACAAACGACCATCAATTGCATGCAGGCAGAATCTGCTTTCGTCGCTTAAGACGATGGTGAGCCACTCCATCTTCCAAGTGATCCTTTGATGGCACCAGTCAAGCTGTGCACATCGATGCTGTGTCGCAAGTGGAAGACAGTCTAGACTTACGTATACCTATAGTCCCACTGCTAATAATAATAACCGGTTGGCAGAAGTTTGTGTTGACATGTCCGGGCTCACAAGCTCTGTTATCTGTGCTATAGTAACTGTACAATCTACCACTGCTGCCCTTACAATGTGACAATCCTGGTGGGCATCTGTGCTGCTTGGACATCCAGAACCTCACCTACGGGTGTGAGAATGTTAATGTGACAAATGATACCAGCCTAGCTGCAAAATTCATGCAGCTCATCAAATATGTGTGGCAGTTCTCTGAGAGGACTAGCCCACCATGCGGTAGGCCACAATTTGACCCATTTTAAACTCGCTCATTTGGCTGTAGGAAGCACGAGTGCATCTCTGCGGCATGGTTGCCTGCATGCTTCACACATTTGCACCACACTGAGCCTTCTGACTGTGAGCACTCCCTATTAAAGATTAGCTGCAGATGATGCCCTAGTAGATATACCACTATGCTGTCTGTTGCAGATGACATTGAAACAATTATCACTACATCTACTGTATCTCACACAGCATATGCAGCCATAGGATCAAAATCGATGTCGTCTTTCCAGGTGTGCTAATTTTTTCTGGCAGTGTATATTAAATTACCAATATCTCACTTTTCTCAAAAATTTTGAAAAGCTTGCATATATCATTACAGGCAAAAAAATCTCTACAAAGACTTCAAGGTGTTAATGTTAGTACAGAAAGGAGTCTGATACATGAAGACTTATGTATTCAATAGCCTGTTCAGAACATTCTTAATTTCTTGTAGTGTGAAATTTACTACTCATTAAAGAAAAAGACACTCTCTATTGGGCAACGCCTCCTCTTCATAAAATAATAAGTGAGAGAGAGAGACAAGTAGATTTAAGAAGGTTCATGAAGTAAGAGAACATTGTCTTTGACACTTGTATTCTTTGCCTTTGCATGTCCTAGCTGGTGAGCCTTGCGTTGAAGGTATCTTGTCATTACCTGTCTTTTTCTGGTGACTGGGGTATTGTCGATTTGCATCGACAATGCTTACAGTAGCTACGCATGCGTAGCCAACAGTGGATCTGGACAGTGTTGCCAATTTAGCGACTTTGTCGCCAGAAATGGCAACTTCTGCCTTCGTCTTAGCGACCAAAAAAAAAAAAAAAAGCTTTTTACCGACAAAATTGTTTAGCGACTTATCTGGCGACTTTTGGAGTATTTTGGGCCAGTATTTTCATTAACAAAACTAAGATTTTAACTATAGAATGGGTACTACACTGACTTTGTTCTAGATTTACTAAGTTAAATTAAGTTCTTAGCAGATCTTGTAGCATTGTTCAGCATTTAGTAAACCTGAATGTGGGAATTGGCTACAGAGTAAGAAAACCTTGACTATAGAACAATTCATCATTCATTACCCACTAGCCTGTTATCGTCGATAGCGTATCGATCTATAATTCTTCAACTTTTGAACTCCCTTTATTTTTCGAATTGACAAAAAACATACGTAATATTAAGTATAAGAAATACATTTCTGTCCAGCAACCTCTAATTTTTCGAAATGTTAACTCGCAGTCAAAGTATTACCACATGCACAGTGGTAACGCAAGAACAATTCGGTGGGGGTATCTCAGATGTTATTACCTTTTAAACAATGAACAATAGGACTGATATCGAGTTATCGAGTGAGTAGATTGTTTCATGACCTCTAGTTCGCCTGAGTTCTAATGTACACTGCTGGCCACCGTAAATGCAACACCAAGAAAGACAAGAGGTAGCACAACAAAATTTATTTTGTAGATAACATGTTGACCAAGTATCAAATGATTACGTTTACAGACGTCTGTGACATGTGGTTCCTGCCAGAATCAGTAGCCGCCATTGTTGGAGATCACCGCTGCCACACGTCTCGGCATTGAGTCAGAGAGACGTTGGATGTGTTCCTGGAGTACAGCAGCCCAAGCAGCTTCCACACGTTGCCAAAGATCATCTGGTGTGGCAGCTGGGGATGTAATCTGGGTCACTCATTGAACAACCATGGACCACATGTTTTCTATTGGCGAAAGATCCGGAGAGCGAGCCGGCCAGGGAAGCACTTCAATCTGGATATTGACGAAGAACCTTTGGACCATGCGTGCCACGTGTGGTCGCGCATTATCCTGTTGAAATATGGCTGTGGCTGAGCCCTGAAGGTAAGGAAGGACAACTGGCTCCAGCACCTCGGATATGTAGCGCCGGCTATTTAAAGTACCGGCAATGCGTACTAGAGGCGTGCGAGAGTAATATCCAATACCGCCCCATACCATAATACCCGGTGCAAGACCAGTGTGGCGGTGCATAATGCAGCTGTCCAGCATCCTCTCTCCACGGTGTCTCCACACTCGAATCCGACCATCGTGGTGCTGCAGATAGAAGCGTGCCTCGCCAGTAAAGACAACGTCATTCCATTCTGCCGTCCACATCCGTCTGCCATCACACCATTGGCGACGGAGACGTCTGTGGTTCTGCGTCAATGGTAGACGAAGCAATGGACGTCTTGCAGACAGACCACTCTGCTGTATAGGGCGTCGAATGGTACGCGCAGACACTGGATGATGCGTTACAGACGCAATGTGCTGTGCTATGGTTCGGGATGTCACTGAGCGATCCGTCACTGCCATGCGCACAATTTGCCTATCAGCACGTGCAGTGGTGCACCGAGGTGAATGCGATCGACCACGTCGGTCCGTCGTACCCTCCTGCATCCAACGGTCACATATCCGCATTACAGTTGTTTGGTTTCGTCCAACACGACTAGCGATTTCTCTGTATGATAATCCACAATCTCGGTAAGCCACTATGCTTCCTCTGTCGAACTCGGATACTTGATCAAACGATGTTCGCTGTTGTCTACGAGGCATAACTGATCGTCTTGTGAAACAACCACAAGGTAAACACACGTGCCGAACGTACACTCGTCAAAATCGCCAAGCCTTAAATGGCGCTATGAGGTGGCGCCACAGGCGCGCGTGATGTGCGTCTGCGCTGAAATTCTAATCAGTTGCATATCTCATCGCTGCAAACCCATGGTGTAAATTTCACTTGATTCGGATGCTTCCTTCAGGGTGTTGCATTTACGGTGGCCAGCAGTGTATTTTCAGTGATTATAAATTGGTGAAACTTACGTTTTGGTGGCTTACATAATGGATT
Source organism: Schistocerca piceifrons (assembly GCF_021461385.2). Taxonomy (NCBI): domain Eukaryota; kingdom Metazoa; phylum Arthropoda; class Insecta; order Orthoptera; family Acrididae; genus Schistocerca; species Schistocerca piceifrons. The sequence goes on from NC_060149.1 coordinate 368,608,723, forward strand.
TACCGCAGAAGAAGAAGCACTACGCTCAAAAATATCGGGATGCGTGGGAAGCAGAACCTGAATTCAATTGGGTGGCTGAAACCAGTCGGAGACTTATCCAAGGCAAGATGTCAATTATGTGCAACAGAGTTTTATGCTAAATTGTGTGATATTAGAAAGCATTCGAAAACTATTAAGCATAAACAAAAAATTGATTAAAAAAAACACAAATCATTTTACCTGTGAAAATTGTTCCGAAACTACAGTTAGAATAGCAAGCAGAGCGGAAGGCGCCCTTTCTTTATTTATTGCTGAACATTGTTCTATTTTAGCTGTAGATCAATTAGGAATACTGTGCAAGAAGGTGTTTTACGGTGATGAGGGTGCTAAAAACATGCAATTACATCGTACAAAGTGCACTAACATTATAACTGAAGCTTTGGCTCCATATTTTACACAATCATTGGTTGAAGATATAGGTAACCAAAAATACAGTGCACTAATAGATGAATCCACAGATGTATCAATATCTAAAATGCTACGTATCGTTATACGGTACTATAGTGTAAACAACCAAACCATTACATCAGAATTTCTCAAACTCGCTGTAGCAAAAACTGCAGATGCAAGAAATCTGGCTGCTGTTCTTGTGAATTCTTTGACTGATCTCAAACCTCCAATCGCTAATATGGTAGGAATTGGCACAGAGAATACTTCTCCAATGGTTGGAATAAACAATGGGCTTTTCGAACAACTCAAGAGAGAGTGTGGTTTGAAGCATTTGGTATTGATCCGTTGCATTTGTCACTCTCTTCAGCTTGCAGTTTCGCACATCTCAGTGAATACCATACCTAGAAACACAGAGTTTCTTGTACGGGAAACCTAAAATTGGTTCTCCATTTCACCCAAAAGACAAGAGGAATATAAAAAGGTTTATGAGACAATAAATTGTGGAAAACAGCCACTAAAAATTTTGAAGGTCTGTGCAATACGCTGGCTTTCAATTGAACCAGCAATACGAAGAATTCTGGAGCAATGGGAAGAACTAAAGCAACATTTTTCACTTGCCATGGTTCAAGACAATTGTTACACTGCCGATCTTTTGTACAAGATGTATTGTGACGACTCAAATCATATTGACATGTTTTACCTTAAACATGCTTTAAAAGACATACAAATAGCAATAAAAGCTTTTGAAGGAGAAGACAATGACCCTATTAAATTACTAGATACACTTGTATTTCTCATGCAGTCATTCGGACAAAACATAGTTTTTCCAACTGTTGATTTGTTGACAACACCAGTTCCAAGCGGATGTATGTACGCAAATCCAAACCATGGCTTTATGTTTGAACAGAAATTGTCTGAGTCAAGTTTGTCTGATGAAAATAAAGTTTATTTGAAGAAGAGATGCATTCAGTTTAGCCTGAAACTCATAAAAGAAATTCAACATAGACTGCCAAGTAACGTTACGATCCTGAAAAAAATGTCAATGCTGAATACTGAAGAAACACTAAAAGTGAATAAAAATAATGCTGTAGCGGATGTAGCCAAAGAATTGGGTTTTAGTGGCGATTTCATAGACGGTATGCTGCAAGAATGGCGTAATATCAACTTCATTAGGTGGAATAACAGTACTAACACTGTTCGATTTTGGAGTGGGGTTTTGCAGTATAAAAATGTCGCAGGGGAGAATCTTTTTCTTTGATTTCACAGCTAGCAATGACTGTTCTGTGCCTACCGTATTCAAATGCAGAAGTGGAAAGAATGTTCAGTTCTATGAACATTATAAAAAATGGTTCAAATGGCTCTGAGCACTATGGGACTTAACATCTGAGGTCATCAGTCCCCTAGAACTTAGAACTACTTAAACCTAACTAACCTTTTAAGGACATCACACACATCCATGCCCGAGGCAGGATTCGAACATTATAAAAACTAAACAACGCAACAGATTATCGTTAAAGACAATTAATGCTTTGATCATATTGAGAGACCAGCTGAAGAAACAAAATAAAGATTGGGCATCTTTTGACATACCGTCAGACGTATTGGAGCTTTTACGACAAAACCAGTCGAACTGCAACATCATCTTTTGAGTGACGTTCAACCCTCTACATCAACTACAGTTCTGTCAGAGCATGAAACAGAAGAGTTATTCGATCTTCTGAGTGACGACGATGGATAGCTCACATACCGGTATGTATATATTTTGTAACCTAATTTGAGTTCTTGCTTTCTTTTGTTACAAATATAGTTGTATATTTCTAGTGTATTTGACTATGTGATTGAAACAACAATTTATGTGTTGCATCAATTATGATAACATGTTTAATTAAACGTCAGCGTATTTTATATGTATGTTGCAAGCGATGTGTCATTTAATTAAGACAATATAGCAATTACGTATGAGACAATTTTTATTAATATTTTATTACCCCCGCCACTGGCTTATTGCACCATTCACAGCACGAAATTTTCGGTACACCCCTAGTAAAATCAGTTTTAGCGACTTTCTAGCAACTTTTGATATTGAATCTAGCGACTCGGGTTTTTTAGAGTTGGCTACACTGGATCTGTAGTCAGAAGTTGAGAATGGCTGAGTTAACATCTGGCCATAGAGTCATGGGATATGGGCAGACGTGAATTGAAGTGGGAAGTATTTAAACAGTTATATCGAGGGATATATTGTTTGCTATATAAAGGTTAATTAAAATACATGAACTGGAGAGTCTTTCATGTTGAGCAGAAGTAAATTTATGGGGCAGGTGTCAACTTATGCAGTTTATCTAAATACACAGCGCTAGTGTGGATACCGGCATTCAGAGTAATTAACAGCCTACCTTCCAATATTTGTAATCAGATTTTACTGAATCAAGATGAACAAATATGGTTTCTCTGGAATAATCAAACTCTGATTTGTGAATTATATCAGTGTAAATGAGCAGGACATTGTCAGGCATCTTCTCTTACTTGAAGATTAATAAGCTAAATCAAATGGACATCGTCTCTTACTTCACATGATCCATGTCATCACTAGTTATTAATTTTGTGTCGCAGTTATTTATGGGCATGTTGTGAGCATTAGTCTCACAGCTTCACCCTTTACTGGGAATGATCTGTTTGTAGGGTTGTTGCCCTTCTAAATATGCGATTGGCTTTAAATTAAATGAACAGCAGTATTCCATAAAAAGGAGGATCAGCTTCGAAGTGGCCAAAATGTGATAGGACACAACCTTCGGATCCGAAAATCGTGGAATCAAACTGTACAATTTTGAACTATGCACGGCAACACACACTTGCGAACTGCAACAGTTACTGCTAGGTGTGTAAATAGTGACCTTCAAGTGAAACAATGGACATCATCATCATGTCGTTGGAAAGAAGAAGGACTGGAGTGATACGAGACATTATCGTTATGGCCTCATCAAAGGTGGCAGTGCATAAAAACGTGAAAGTGTCACAAATTCACTACTGGGGTAGTTCTCTTTTATATGTGTCATTCATTGCTGTTGTACATGTTTTTGGTAGAGACAGAAGTTTTTGTTTACATGAATGTTATCTTTGCAAATGGGCTCTCATTAAACTTTGACAAAACACAATATTAGATACCACACAGTAAATGGAATGACACCATTAATAAATATAGACTTTGATTGGAAATCGGTAGCTAAGGTAGAATATTCAAAATTTCTAGGTGTATGCATTGATGAGGGGTTGAACTGGAAAAAAAAAAACACACTGAAGACCTGCTGAAATGTTTGAGTTCAGCTACTTATGCTATTAGGGTCATTGCAAATTTTGGCGATATACATCTCAGTAAATTAGATTACCACGCCTATTTTCATTCTCTGCTTTCGTATGGCACCATATTCTGGGGTAACTCATCATTGAGTAAAAGAGTGTTTATTGCACAAAAGCGTGTAATCAGAATAATTGCTGGAGCTAATCCAAGATCATCCTGCAAACACTTATTTAAAGAGCTAGGGATCTTCACTGTAGCCTCACAATATATATACTCACTTATGAAATTTGTTATTAACAATCCGAACGAATTCAAAAGTAGTAGCAGTGTACATGGCTACAACACTAGGAGAAAGGATGATCTTCACTACTCAAGGTTAAATCTAACTTTGGCTCAGAAGGGGGTAAATTATGCTGCCACAAAAGTCCTTAGTCACTTACCTAATAGCATCAAAAGTCTGACAGATAGCCATATAGCATTTAAAAAGAAATTAAAAGAATTTCTGAATGCAACTCCTTCTAATCATTAGATGAATTTTTGGATATAGTAAGTGGGTAATTTCCCCATCCCCCATCAAAAAATTAAAAAAAATTAAAAATAAGTGTCATGGAATATTTTGTGTAATGTAATATCTTGTATAGACACATTTCATTAACCTGACACGTTCCACATCATTACGAAGTGTCGTATTCATGATCTATGGAGCAAGTACTAATATAATCTAATGTGTGAGTAAATAAATGCACAATATTAGGAAGTGAAAATCAATGCAATGAGGCAAAAAGAGTAGAGACCGTAGAGGGACAAGTTAAGATTGGTAATAAGTGTTCATAAATTGGGCAGCCCCAGATCTTCGATATTTCCGAACAAGGCAAAAAATCTTGATAGCGGCGCCCCCTCCCCCCCCCCCCCCAGCCCCCTCCACCCATCGATTGATTTTTAAAAAATATGAACATTTTATAGCGCACATCTTTCTGAAGAGTTTGATATGTAACACATATATCATCGAGTAAAGGCAAAACATGTTATTAGATCTTAAGTGTGCCAAAGTGCAATCGTATGCGTCTTCAGGCAGCATTCTTCTGTCGCATGTCACTGTATTTTGCTCTGTGGAATTCAGACTTGTATATTTTGTAATGCAAGTCATCAAACCTACACTATGTGATCAAAATTATCTGGACACCCTCAAAAACATACGTTTTCCACATTAGGTGCATTGTGTTGCCACCTACTGCCAAGTACTCCATATCAGCGAGCTCAATAGTCATTAGACATAATGAGAGAGTAGAATGGGGCGCTCCGCGGAACTCGCGGACTTCCAACGTGGTCAGATAATTGGGTGTGACTTGTGTCATACGTCTGTACGCAAAATTTCCACACTCCTAAACATCCCTATATCCACTGTTTCCGATGTGATAGTAAAGTGTAAACGTGAAGGGACATGTACAGCACAAAAGCGTACAGGCCGATCTCGTCTGTTGACTGACAGAGACCGCCAACAGCTGAAAAGGGTTGTAATGCGTAATAGGCAGACATCTATCCAGACCCTCACACTGGAACTCCAAACTGCATCAGGATCTACCGCAACTACTATGACAGTTAGGCGGGAGGAGAGGATACTTGGATTTCATGGTCGAGCGGCTGGTCATAAGCCACACGTCGCGCTGATAAATGCCAAACGACGCCTCGCTTGGTGTAAGGAGCGTAAAAATTGGACAATTCAACTGTGGAAAAACGTTGTGTGACGATGCGATGGCAGGGTGTGGGTAGGGCGAATGCCTGGTGAACGTCATCTGCCAGCGTGTGTAGTGCCAACAGTAAAATTCGGAGGCGGTGGTGTTATGGTGTGGTCGTGTTTTTCTTGGAGGGAGCTTGCACCCCTTGTCGTTTTGCGTGGCACTATCACAGCACAGGCCTAGCCGGCAGCTGTGGACGAGCGGCTCTAGGCGCTTCAGTCTGGAACCGCGCTGCTGCTACGGTCAAATTTTCTAATCCTGCCTCGGGCATGGATGTGTGTGATGTCCCTAGGTTAGTTAGGTTTAAATAGTTCTAAGTCTAGGGGATTGATGACCTCAGATGTTAAGTCCCATAGTGCTCAGAGCCATTTGAACCACAGTACAGGCCTACATTAATATTTTAAGCACCTTCTTGACTCCCAATGTTGAAGAGCAATTCGGGGATGGCGATTGCATATTTCAACACGATCGAGCGCCTGGTCATAATGCATGCGCTGTGGCAGAGTGGTTGCACGACAATAACATCCCTGTAATGGGCTGGCCTACACAGAGTCCTAATCTGAATCCTACGGAACACCTTTGGGATGTTTTGGAACGCCGTCTTTGTGCCAGGCCTCACCGACACACATCGATACCTCTCAGTGCAGCACTCCGTGAAGAATGGGCTGCCATTCGCCAAGAAACCTTCCAGCACCTGATTGAAGGTATGCCTGCGAGAGTGGAAGCTGTCATCAAAGCTAAGGGTGGGCCAGCACGATATTGAATTCCAGCATTACTGATGGATGGCGCCACGAACTTGTAAGTCATTTTCATCCAGGTGTCAAGATACTTCTGATCACATAGTGTATATTCTGGACAGTGGAAATTAAAATCCCCTGTGGTGCCTCTCTTGCTCCCACTAGGTCGACTGATATCGTACCCCCCTTAAAAAAGCTCACAATTACTACTGGGTGGGATTATTTGTAACCCGGAGAATAAGAACTCTTCATAAAATTTGCGCTCTCTGTTGCCTATTAGCTAATAACTTTCTCTTTTGTGTAATATAAAATTAAATATAGGAAACACAAAACCAGTAAAGACAAGATACAAGCAAGACAGTGCACATTTCTTTAATCCTAGAATTTTTTCTCTCGAGCCTTGCTACAGCTTTACATGGCGTGCTTTCCTTTCTGCGAAAGAATCTATTACCTTATCAAAGTTCGACAGACGTTTTGCTACATGAAAAATCAAAATGTAGTTGTCTAATACTGAAAAAGCTGTTAATACGAATAGTACTCAAGACTGGCGTGGTTTCTCGATTTGGTTATGTCTATTTTGTCACAGTCTGCTAGAAAAACGACACAGGCCTTTCTAATATTGCAGCAACTGTAACACACAGCAAATAAGAGAAACTGTTTTGACACAAATGGTCATTTTTATCTATCTCGTTTACATAAGTAACACAACAGAACTGCGTACACGCGTGCATAGACACGTGTTGAAACACGTAATACTTCTTTGAATATTCTCTATCTCTTTTATTAGTCTGATTTCATGAACAGTACTCGAGCATTGGTTGGATGACCGTCTTGTAAGCACCATACTTCGTGTGTTATTTAGATTTCCCTAGTGTTCTTATTGAGAATCTCAGTTTGATATCTGTCTTCCTCTCACCTAATTTGTGTGGTTATTTAAGCCACAGTTTGTTTTCCATGATTTTCTGTAATTGTTGAAGGTGAATGTCTGAACGGTTCCTCTGACAACGAGACGGCCGATATCCTTCACCATCCCTGATCATCCGAGTTTGTGCAAGATCTCTAATGATCTGGTTATCGAGAGGAAGCTAAGTCCTAAGCATCCTTCTGATTAAAATGATAACCCTGTTGAAGTAATGAAAAATTATCGGATTTTTCCCCCTATTTACGCACATGACGTTATACTTGTTTCAACTGCTAGTGTTTGTTTGAAATAAACACTTTATGTAATTATCAGCGATTAGTTAGTTTCGAATTTGGCCATATTGGCCATCATCAAGCTACATCATACAAAAATTAACTAACCATTAATCCATACATACATATTATAAAAATGTATGTATGTATGTATGAATGTTTGTAAGTATTTTCCACATCTCCTCCTAAAACACGGGACCGATGAAAAACAAAGTCGGTAATTATATCACTTACTGTCTGGAGACAATCGTTGTGGCGATAACAACCACCTACCTATCACAGGGGCGGGGGTGAAAAAGCAGCGTAGCCAATGACGAGTGAACATCCCTCTTTTAGTCATCCAGTATTTGAGAATGAGAGCAGTTAGTAACTCACAATAAACTTTACACGTAATATCAAACCTTTAAGAAACTTTTTCTCGCCGATGACCCCCACAAAATGATGAAAGGAAGAAAGGTTATCGCTTACTACATTTTCGTTGTTCATGCAGGAAAACTGCCGCATGAACATGGCGTTATAATTTATTATTTCTTTACTACTCGCTGTATTCGAGATACGTTTTGCACACAGTATTCACAACACCGCTGACTGTACCAGCAAAATTATATCAGTGTATGGTGACTAGTTCAGGAGATATGGCGTCATAAACACGGAGATGTGTGAAAAAAGAGCCACATCATGCATGTTGTTGTTGTTGTCTTCAGTCCTGAGAGTGGTTTGATGCAGCTCTCCATGCTACTCCATCCTGTGCAAGCTTCTTCATCTCCCAGTACATACTGCAGCCTACAACCTTCTGAATCTGCTTAGTGTATTCATCTCTTGGTCTCCCTCTACGATTTTTACCCTCCACGCTGCCCTCCAACACTAAATTGGTGATCCCTTGATGCCTCAGAACATGTCCTACCAACCGATCCCTTCTTCTAGTCAAGTTGCGCCACAAACTCCTCTTCTCCCCAATCCTATTCAGTACCTCCTCATTAGTTACGTGATCTACCCATCTAATCTTCAGCATTCTCCTGTAGCACCACATTTCGAAAGATTCTATTCTCTTCTTGTCCAAACTATTTATCGTCCATGTTTCGCTTCCATACATGGCCACACTCCATACAAATACTTTCAGAAATGACTTCCTGACGCTTAAATCTATACTCGATGTTAACAAATTTCTCTTCTTCAGAAACGCTTTCCTTGCCATTGCCAGTCTACATTTTATATCCTCTCTACTTCGACCATCATCAGTTATTTTGCTCCCCAAATAGCAAAACTCCTTTACTACTTTAAGTGTCTCATTTCCTAATCTAATTCCCTCAGCATCACCCGACTTAATTCGACTACATTCCAACATTCCATTATCGTTTTGCTTTTGTTGATGTTCATCTTATATCCTCGTTTCAAGACACTGTCCATTCCGTTCGACTGCTCTTCCAAGTCCTTTGCTGTCTCTGACAGAATTACAATGTCATCGGTGAACATCAAAGTTTTTATTTCTTCTCCATGGATTTTAATCCCTACTCCGAATTTTTCTTTTGTTTCCTTTACTGCTTGCTCAATATACAGATTGAACAACATTTCGGGAGAGGCTAAAACCCTGTTTCACTCCCTTCCCAACCACTGCTTCCCTTTTATGTCCCTCGACTCTTATAACTGCCATCTGGTTTCTGTACAAATTGTAAATAGCCGTTCGCTCCCTGTATTTTACCCCTGCCACCTTCAGAATCTGAAAGAGAGTATTCCAGTCAACATTGTCAAAATCTTTCTCTAAGTCCACAAATGCTATTGCCTTTTCTTAATCTAGCTTCTAAAATAAGTCGTAGGGTCAGTATTGCCTCACGTGTTCCCAAATTTCTACGGAATCCAAACTGATCTTCCCCGAGGTCGGCTTCTACCAGTTTTTCCATTCGTCTGTAAAGAATTCGCGTTAGCATTTTGCAGCGGTGACTTCTTAAACTGACAGTTCGGTAATTTCCACATCTGTCAACGCCTGCTTTCTCTGGGACTGGAATTATTATATTCTTCTTGAAATCTGAGGGTATTTCGCCTGTCTCATACATTTTGCTCACCAGATGGCAGAGTTTTGTCAGGACTGGCTCTCCCAAGGCTGTCAGTAGTTATAATGGAATGCATGCATAACGTTTTAATTTATTACTATTATCTCTATTGACAACACATTTCATAAACAGTAGCCATGTTTATCACAGGATGTACCTACAAAATTATATCGACGTACGACACACAGCTCAGGAGACACGACGACTTAAACATTGAACTGCGTGAAAATGAATATGCAGGTCGAAATTTGCTATAGATACAGGTGAAATATGTGTACAAATACTTGTAAAATGTGTTAAATTGATGTGAAATATATTTGACATGTGCGTACATGGGCAAAGCCATGGTTAAAAAGGTCATCCTAAACAGCTGGAACGATTTCAACCAAATGTGGCACACATACTAGTTACGATCTGGAAAGAAATTATGGGGGTAAGAACTACCAGCCCCCTATTGGGGTGAGGGTGATAACGTGGAGAGAGAACAGAAGGGGAGGAGATGGACGGACAGAGAGGGGTAAGGAAGATACGGACACAGGTAGGGGAGAGGAGGAGATTCACAGAGAGAGAGGGGGAGGAGGAGGAGATGGACAAAAGGAGGGCAGAGGAGGAGATGGAATCAGACGGGCGAGGAGGCGATGGACAGAGGAACAGAGGAGGAAGAAGCAGATAGGGTGAAAGGAGCAGAAGGAGAGACGGGAGGACCAGTTTAACAGAGAGAGGGGGAGGAGCAGGTGGACAGACAGAGGGGCAGGAGTAGATGGACAAAGGGAGGGCGAGAGGGAATGTGCAGTGAGTGGGAGGGGGGAGGGTTAGGTAGAGAAGGTGTACAGCGAGAGGGGGTAGATGAGATGGTAGAGAGGAGGAGCTGAAGGCGGAGATAGGCAGAAAGAGGGGCAAGGAGGAGATGAAATAAATACATACTCGGGCTTCACTGGGTACTCAGCTAGTAGTGAAATAAATTGTTTAATTCAAATAAAAAATCGTCTTGAAGGAAAAGATTTCTTTCTAGAATAACAAAATAGTAATGTAGTTTTCACCGTATTTTGATAACCCATGGGTCATGCTGCAACCATTTTCTATTTTCAATGGCGCCCTGAAAAGTAATACCTACGAATTTTTCATGTAAAAACTCTTAAAGCTTCTTAAATAACACACACGTTATTAACATTCTATAACTTTATTCTTCATCGTTACATATTCTTTTCTCAACATAGTCACCCAAGAGACGAACACATTTCTCCCAATGAGAGGCCAATTTGTTGATACTGTCGCTGTAGAATGTTCGCGTTTGTTGACGGAACCAGAAGCTCACCTTTGCCTGCACCACTTCATCGCTATCAATGTGAAGGCCTCTAAAGTGCGCTTTAAGTTTTGGAAACAGATAAAACTCGGATGAGGCCGAGTAGGCCGAGTCTGGACTCTATGGAGGATGATCGATGACAGTGAACCCAACGCATCGGGTTATTGCAGATGTCGTGTGTGGTCTGGCATTGTCCCGCTGAAGGAGAGAATGCTCCAGTGTGAACGAAATCTTAGATTTCTCGACTCGATTATAGCACGCTGTTTCTCACACGCCGACATAATTACATTATACACCGTCATGTTACACGCTACAATTCGGAGCCCTCTGTCGTCAGAGAGCTACAAATCTGTAAACATGATGAGCAAACATGTAGAGTGTGAATAGAGTTTGTTTTTGTTTCACATAAAGAATTCGGAGGCATTAATTTTCAGCACACTCTCGTATGAGCTTCGGTAAACAACCACACTGAAACATACAAGAAAGAAAGAGTCATGTAGCATTATTGTCTATGAAATCCGTAGAGGTTGTTCAATTGTGTTATCAGAAAGGTCTGCTTCCTCCAGGCACAATGGACCCTTTCCATGTAGTGTATGTGAGTTTTGCCTTCAGTGTATGTTTTGAATGTAGGTAGCTATAATGTGTGTCTATGGTGCCATGCCTGTGTTGTATGATTGTATGATGATGTGAAACCCAGTGCCGGCGCCTTGCTTACTCCTTTCGAATCAAAACAGGTAGAAATTTACTCTCGAATAGCACCAAGGGAGATCTTCCAGGGTCAACATCAGCAACTGTGTCACATGCCCTCACTTCATGGGACACTGCAGATAGATCTGGATTTTAATTCAGGACATCGGGCAAGTCAGGTGATCTGGATCTTTACGTCACCACCTATCTTGCCCTTGTCTGCCAAATGCTGATGGTGAAAATTTCTTCGACCATTTGGATTCGGACCGTGTACCTCCAATTCGAGTGGCGTGGACATGTGTTAGCTTCTATGCAGACGGGTAACACACTGAAGAATGCTTCTTCAATAAATTCAGCCTGAAGGAAAAGTGAAAGATACACCTTACTTTTTTGTACTACTTGGTAGGTTAAACAAAATTAAAACAATGTCTGCCCCCGCTGACGTGTCCAATTACCGCGAGACAAGCTGCTGCATCGATTGCGTCACCACGAGGCTACACTGAATAGAGGACGAGGAATTTTCTCAACAACGCCTCCAAGACACAAATATCTGTTGAACAGACTACAGAAACTGCATGACAGTAGCGCAGCACTTTCTCGAATGTATGTTATTACGAAATAAAATAAACCAAGTAGTATCTCCAACGATTATAAGACATTGTCCAAACATGCTTTCAATAGTAGTAAAAAGAAATGGTATTTCATTTTGTACAGGACGGTGTTAAGGATCTACTGCTCCAGATAAAAGTATTAAACTCCCTTCCATCAGACATTAACGGTTTTATTAATACGAGGGCTTGCTGAAAAGTGATGTCTCTGAGATTTTTATGTGAAAATTCTTAAGGCTTCATAAATAAAAAAGACTTTATTAACATTATACATCTTTATTCTTCATGTCACAAATTGGTTTCTCAATATGCACATCTTGGCGACAAATACATTTCTCCCAACGAGAGAAGAGTTTGTTGTTACCATCACTGTGCATTCGGGAGGACGCGGGTCCGGCCATCCTGATTTAGGTTTTCCGTGTTTCCCTAAAGCGCTCCAGGCAAATGCCGTGATGTTTCCTTTGAAAGGGCACGGCCGACTTCCTTCCCCATCCTTCCCTAATCCGCTGAGACCGATGACTTCGCTGTTTGGTCTCTTCTCGCAAACAACCCCAACCCCAACCATCACTGTAAAACGTTTAACTTTGTTGTACTAACCACAGCCTCACTTCAGCTTGTACCGCTTCATCACTATCAAAGAGAAGTCCTCAACTTTGTTCTCTAAATTTTGGAAGCAAATGAAATTCGGCTGGGGCCAAGTTGGCGCTGTATTGAGGACGATCGATGTCTGTGAAATCAAGGCGTTGGATTGGTACAAGTGTCTGGCATTGTCATGCTGAAGGAGATGGTGTTACATGTGCGGACGAACTCTTTGAATCCGTGCTTTTAGTTTCATGAGGGTCTGATTATCACGCACCGACATAGTTCCGTTGCACACCGCCACGTTACAAGCTACAATTCGGAGCCTTCTAGTGGCAGAAGGTTGTAACTTGCAACAGCGAAGCAGAAAATTCAACCAAGTACAACACATGACATGTAATATCTCAACCAACATTGAGGAAAGAATAAAAAATTCGGAGCCATTACTTTTCAGTATGCCTTCGTATACAGCTATCCAAAAGACTTCTAAAATAATCTTCTTGTTAAACCTGTCTATTCACAGAGTGAATTTTCCAGTAAAAGAGTATATCTAAAATCTTAAACGATTGATGAACCATTGTATACATTGTGTTCCTACGAGCATTGTAAATTCTCAGGCATCATTTTATCTTCAAGTTTTTACATTCGGTTTTAACATCTATTGAACTTACAGTAACATTGTAAATTATTGTTTTTAACTGTAGAGACAAACAACTTGCTATTGTCTGTGTCGTTGATGTAATATAAATGATATTTAGTGCATATGATTCATGAGTCTTTGATTGTTTTATTGGAGTTTTATATTTAACAAGTTTGTCTACTTCCAAATTCAAGCATTTCATTTGATGCTTGCGTCAAAGGTTCTCAAACAGAAATAAAACAAAACAAATAAACACAGTTGTCTGTATTTTCAGGGGTGTATGAACACGAGTTGATGCACTGATGTTGGCTATGATGTTTAATAGTCTAAGGACTGCTACCTAAAATTTTTTCTGTTAGCCGCATGTTAAAGGCTCTGCTTCACAAAAATTAGGCAAAAATTACAAGTAAGAGCGGTAAATATTCCAGTGAACATGAAAGGAATTAACAACATGAGCGAAATTTGAGTATTGTATACGATTTTCACAGTAGTTCTGCACAAAAATACGAAGGCAACCTGCGTCGATGTAATCTGCTTACGTCATCTTCACATGGCAGACGACTGAATATGTTTGAGAGCTGGCTGACAGCTGGTCCCGGCGGAGGTTCGAGTCCTCCCTCGGGCATGGGTGTGTGTGTTTGTTCTTGGGATAATTTAGGTTAAGTAGTGTGTAAGCTTAGGGACTGATGACCTTAGCAGTTAAGTCCCATAAGATTTCACACACACAGAGCTGGCTGACAGATGGATTTGTGAGAATGAGAGAAGTCTGCTGGAACAGCTGGTTTTACAGAGTACACTCGATGAATTACTTACCGAATGGCCTGCGATGTAGGGCTAATGGCAGATTGGAGCCAAGTCCAACTTACGTGATTGCCTGTAAGTTCGATCTTCTGTTATTCATTACTGTCGCAGCTTATACACTGAAGAGCCAAAGAAACTGATACACCTGAGTAGCGTCCCTGCGAGGTCGCAGAAGTGCCGCAACACGACGTGGCATGGACTCAACTAATATCTGAAGTAATGCTGGAGGGAATTGACACCATGAATCCCGCAGGTCTGTCCATAAATCCGTAAGCGTACGAGGGGGTGGAGGTCTCTCCTGAACAGCACGATGCAAGGCATCCCAGATATGCTCAATAATGTTCATGTCTCAAGAGTTTGGTGGATAGCTGAAGTGTTTAAACTCAGAAGAGTGTTCCTGGAGCCACTCTGTAGCAATTCTGGACGCGTGTGTTGTCGCATTGTTCTGCTGGAATTGCCCACGTCCGTCGGAATGCACAATGGACGTGAATGGATGCAGGTGATCAGACAGGATACGTAAGTACGTGTCACCTGTCAGAGTCGTATCTAGAAGTATCAGGGGTCCCATATCACACCAACTGTACACGCCCCACACCATTACAGAGCCTCCACCAGCTTGAACAGTCCCCTGCTAACATGCAGGGTCCATGGATTCATGAGGTTGTCTCCATACCCGTAGACGTCCATCCGCTCGATACAATTTAAAACAAGACTCGTCCGACCAGGCAACATGTTTCCAGTTACCAACAGTCCAATGTAGTTGTTGACGGGCCCAGGCTGGGCGTAAAGCTTTGCATGGTGCAGTCATCAAGAGTACATGAGAGAGCCTTCCGCTCCGAAAGCCCAAATCGATGATGTTTCATTGAAAGGTTCCCACGCTCACACTTGACTGATAGCCCAGCATTGAAATCTGCAGCAATTTACGAAAGGGTTGCACTTTTGTCGCGCTGAACGATTCTCTTCAGTCGTCGTTGGTCCCGTTCTTGCAGGATCTTTTTCCTGCCTCAGCAATGTCGGAGATTTGATGTTTTACCGGATTTCTGATATTCACGATACACTCGTGAAATAGTCGTACGCGAAAATCCCTACCTCAGCACTACCGTGGAGATGCTGTGTCCCATCGCTCGTGTGCTGGCTATAACACCACGTTGAAACTCCCTTAAACCTTGATAATCTATCATTGTAGCAGTAGTAAGCGATCTAACAACTGCGTCAGACACCTGTTGTCTTACATAGGCGTTGCCGACCACAGCGCCGTATTCTGCCTGTTTACATATCTCATGTTTGAATACGCATGCCTATAAAAGTTTCTTTGGCGCTAAGTGTACTAACACAGCTTTGATAACTGGGAAGATTACGGGCTACGACGTATGTAGGTTACCAATCTTTGCTATTATGCAGTGGAAGGTATAGGGCGAGACCCAATTCTAGATGCGGTTAGGTTTTGATGTAGCCAGTGGGAGTGTAATATCATTGAGCATAAGCTTCACACAGGTGGTATGTACGCAAGACGACCAGCCCCTCTGTACCACTCTTTGGTTGTCATATGAGGGAGCATCTTTGGAGGTCATGCCAATAAGTTCACTGATGTACAGATCTATAGTGGTCCATATTCTTCACTACTGAATCACAGTTTAGCTCCCAAAACGGCAGCTTTGTTTCAATACGGACTGAAACCAGAACAAGTATCAAACAGCAACAGACAAAGGACTCGTGGCTGGATGAATATCTCCAGCAGCAAAGAATTCAGTACACAGAGCGGCCATGGCAACCTCCCGGCATTAATGTTGTGGAGCATGAACGGGGGTCTTTCTGGAAGTATGTAGCTGCTCCTCAGACTCTTACCAGAATCAGTGCTGTGCTGTAAGGTGAATACTTGTAGCATTCACTTCCCATGAGCCTACCAGACTTCGTCATTAACAACATCATATATGTATGTGCCGTGTTGGTAGTCGGATATAAAGTATCCATATTGACATTGTAGTGCTACACCAAAGTGACACACGTATCTTGCACATTTTAAATATGTTCCAATTCTGAAGTGAGTCTATTTGAGTCTCTTCAGTGAACGTTAAAGGCAATACTGGGATCCGGCATCGTTATTACCGGCAAGGACCTCGAAAAAGTGACTTGCAGTTGCTTCCTTGCAACTCCTTGTGCAGAATCAGGGAAGCATCTTTGTCACCGGCTCGTGTAGCTTAAGGAACAACGTTAGTTGCATGTTCCCTGTACCATTTGCGTGATATATTGTATGTCTTGACGGTTCATTTCACGCACTCTTTAACATTCCTTAAAATATATTTATTGTTCTTTCATCAATATCTGGCCTCTGGAACTTCTATGTAGGTCGTTCAACACACAAGTGCCATACGATCATAAATTATTCGTAGAAAAACACAATGTTTGTCATAACGTAATGAGTACAATAAAATGAAATGAAGTTGGTACAAACCCTGCGCTAAGTAAAAATAAGAGACTAAACCAGATTATGTACTTCCACTCTATTTCTATTCTACACACGTTCAAGGTTTCATCGCTGTCTCGTAAAGACTTCGAATCTTGCCAGTCCGTTGCATTGCATACTAACATGAGTAACTAGACGATATCTAATCTACTCAGCATCCTCTGTCTGTACGTGTCTCGACCCTCTTCGAGTCTACAGAAGTCCGCGGAGATTGCTGCTATTCTAATTCTGGTGCTGAATTCTATTTATCACTTCCAAGATGTCACGGAAAGAAGTTACAGAGCTCTATTTTCGAAGCTGTGCGTGCAGTTTCCTTTTGATTCATAGGCTGGATGCCCTTCCTGTTGCCTCAAACATCATACAAGTCACATGCTCGATCTATCTGAGTCTCGTATAAATTTTGTTCTCTGTATATTTGTATTCTAACTGTTTGTGGTGTTCCTGGGCTAGAGGTTGAAATGAGACCGACATTTACCTTGACGAGAATGGAAAACTGTCTAAAACCCAAATTCACTCTGGCTGTTTCTCTGAGCCTATGATTGCTAGTGAGGCACTTGTATATCACTTGGACATCTTCTCACGACTGCGTGTTTCAGGCGCTTTATGCTATGCGAGCAAGTCCAAATCTTGTGTCAATGTTCTGGCTCAAATACCACACCTCTCCATCGTGTCTCATGGAATATGGACTTCTGGTAGTGATGTTTCCGTCAGATGGGGTCATTAGGCTCGACAGTCCACGTGCCAGAACTGCGTTTCTCTCTCTGCATTCTATTCATTTCCGTCCCACCGACAACAATGTTCCTCGTAGTATCCTTTCCTACCGACTCATCGGACATAGCCCATCTTCAGCAAGGTCCTTGCTTCCATCCCCTCCAAACCCGCACACAAACATCATGAACGATTTCTCCCTCTCCCCAACACAGTGTGACTTCCTTTCGAATCTTTCCGCTGATGATCAGCTCATACACGAAATCCACCTCCTATACCAACCATACAACAAACGCCAATGAACATGTGTACCATTTTGTTCTCCTGTTCAAACTTCAGTGGTATGCGCTTGTAGTCAGTTACATCCATCTAATTACATCCTTTCCAACTAAATTTCCAGTCTGTGTAACAATAAATAACACCCAATACCACGTTTTCTACCCAACCGTAGTTGTGCCCCAAAGATGTGCCATGTCATTGCTTGCTTATTTTCTTTACGCAGCCGACGTTCCTAAATCGCCCTGTTGCATAACCTTCTTCAATATGTTGCTGACTCCACTTTCATTGCTATCCATACCACACTCAGCCCGTCCCAAACATCACTCTAACTCCACCTCACTGATTTCACCTGCTAGTGTAATCTGAGGTAATTCTCCATCAAGCCTACAATAACACAGATAACAATTATAGGAAGAAGCACCAGAAATTAACGTCCCTGTGGCTTCCGCTTCATAGTCAACAATCGTCAAATTTACCTAGCTAAAACTCTAAATCAATCGGTTAAGGGCTAACTTGGAGCCGGTGGCGCAGCGGTTAGACGCTGGACTCGCATTCGGGAGGACGACGGTTCAATCCCGCGTCCGGCCATCCTGATTTAGGTTTTCCGTGATTTCCCTAAATCGCTCCAGGTAAATGCCGGGATGGTTCCTTTGAAAGGGCACGGCCGACTTCCTTCCCCATCCTTCCCTAATCCGATGAGACTGATGACCTCGCTGTCTGGTCTCCTTCCCCAAACAACCCAACCCCAACTTGTAGCCCCCAACTGATAATCATTCAACCGAAAGTCCACACTAGACAAAAACTAACAGTCGGCTACTAAATTCTACGGTTATCATACATACCTACAAGATCATCATCCGTACTATGCAAAAGTTGCATGGATCTCTTCTCTTATCAAGATTTTCCATTTCCTCCAAATCTGTGATAATCGTACGTTCTGCCTTGCTGCCTATATAAGCTGATCCTACCCCAGCCGAATCCCGTACCAGCTGATTAAGTTCCCACGCCTCCTTGAACACCTGGAGTAGCTTCGCCAGTCCCACGTCTCTCGGAAAATGGACTCTCAACATTCCACTGTATCAGAATCCTGCCTGCTGCTACGCGTCTATCATCATGTCCCACCTTCCTATCATTTTCGCAACCCCATGCTCCTTCCCTGGGTAATTCAACAGACTTTTCCTTCAAGACTGCGAATTTTCTCCTGACATCCGCCCATCTTATCAACTATAATCTATCCTTCTTCTTGTATTCCAAATGACTGTACACATACGCTCCTCTTACCGCTTACGTCACGTCCCATGACCATTCCGAATACTCATCCGACATTATTTTTATATCACTTCCATTACAATCCCATCCACATCCAAATTCTATGCCTATAAAATGTTTCATAATCATGTCAGGTTTCAAGAACACACACATTACCAATGTCTCATCAAGCTTAAGATCATCATTTTTACTACTACCAATAAATCTGATAGATTTTTGATAGTTGTAGTCAAAGACCGAAGTGCGAAAAGTATATGAAGGAATGTTTACATCAACTAGGGTTGGGAAGTAATGAGACTGTCACGATTAGTATATTTATTGATTGCAACAATAGATTACCTTTGTCATTAGCTGCATTTCACGAATGGGTCACAACTCACATAAAATATTGGAAGTACCCAGCTTCTGACTGAATACGGCCCACAGCTTGCTACCTATGTGAAATCTGAATACGCAGGATACACCAAGCCAGGGCCAGATCTAGGGGGGGAGGGAGGGTGGGGGGGGCAAAGGGGCAGCTGCCCGGGCCGGTAGAATTAGGAGGGTGGCAAATTTTTGGAGTTTTTTTTCCTTAGGAAGAAATACTTAGGAAGTTCCTTAATGTTGCATTCATACTATTGTGGCTATCTAGCAAACAATTCTTTTGAATTAAATGTTCAGATTAAGATGCAATGCATACAGTATTAGTGCCTTTTTGAGTTCTATTACACGTCTACGTTATTAAAATGCCAATTTGTTGAAAAACCGTCCCACAATCAAATCCTGGCTGCGCCTGTGATGTGCGATAGTTATTCGAGAAAACACTGTTGTCGCGCTGCAGCCTTATTGCACCAGACGTCACGCAGTTAGCAGCAATAATCAGAATACTGACTCAAATAGTGTATTAAGCTATCTGTTCTAAAGTTCCATTCTAAATATTAATACCATTATTAACTTATTGGAACTTCTTGCTTGAACGTAAATATTTTAATAACAATGTGCATCAAGTAAGTTAAATTAAATTATTTAATTGTATTTGCAGCAATACAAGCTATCGACTAACAAAAACATTTTCCGGCTTTGTATTCCTTAAATCGGTGAGCATCAGCCGAAAATCAGCTAAGATGTCAACACCGGCTGACAGGGAATAGTTTCACATTAAAGCTCTCAGACATGATAAGTGCGCAGCCTTCCCTCTCCAATCGCCGTTTATTGTTGGGGCGTTACAACTTACATGGCGTGTCACTGTTTGCTGGTATTGATCTCTAGTGTTCATCTGTTGTGTATTTAAATTTGTTAACAACTTGTCTAGCAATGGATAGTCGAAAACGGAGTAGTGGTAAGATGTATAGAAAAACAGCAGAAGAGAAGAAGAAAAAAATAAGTGAGGTGTTATCTCAGACACTAAAATTGGATTCCTTTTTCACAAAGCCTGCTGTCAGTAAAAACAACAAAACATCAGGTAAGATTATATAATGTAAATTGAATTTAGGGTATTTTGTGTAATGGACAATGTTGTAAAGGAGACTTTATTAAAAACAAGCATACCAATTGCAAAGGTGTAACTTAATCCCAATCAGAGATCTTGAAATTATCGCTAACGTCTCCAAACTGGAAAACTATCTTGCACTTACAGATAAAAATGGCCGCCATTCAGTAACGGTGCAAGGTAATTTTTTGAAGCTGTTTTGAATTTCTTAATTATAGGGTAATGACATAAAAAAATCAAAATATTTAAAAATGGTCAAGCAATCCTCACTGGACCACTTCATATGGATTGACTCAGGGATCAATCCCTTACAGTTACTGTAGCACCACCACAACAGAGAAAGACGTAAGCAAATTATTCAAAGACAGTATATCTCTCAAGTTCAATATGGATTATGTATTTTTTGGTTTCAAGTGAAACCGAAGATACCCCGAGGACGAAGGTAATAGACGACACTGTGAAGGAATGTGACACACTACTTCCTGGAACATTTGCTAGTGTTAAGCAAAAGGATGAAACTTCTGAGTTTCAGTTTGATTTTAACGATCCTGGTACATGGTCGAAGAGGTTTTCTGACTCTGAAAGATGTAACATCATAAAAATAAGAGCAGAAACCGAATATAAACTTGATATCAGTAAGAGCTGTAGAGAAGGTCGCAATTTAAGTAAAGTTTGGTTTCTAAAGCAGTTAAAAAATGGGACAAAAGTTAAAAGATCATGGTTAGGTTATAGTGAGAGCAAAAACGCTTTATATTGTATCCCCTACAGATTGTCTTGTCTCTTAGGCTCAGATTCTAAGTCAAAATCATTCTTAGCTAAAGACGAAGGGATTGTTTATTGGAAAAAGCTTAGTGAAAAATTGCCTGTCCATGAAAATGCACCAAACCATAAGTTTTGTTTTTGCTTAGAAGATGCAACAAGTCCACTAAAGAGACAGCTTACACTACACTCGTTCGTCCTCTGTTAGAATATTGCTGCGCGATGTGGGATCCTTACCAGGTGGGATTGACGGAGGACATCGAAAGGGTGCAAAAAAGGGCAGCTCATTTTGTATTATCACGTAGTAGGGGAGAGAGTGTGGCAGATATGATACGCGAATTGGGATGGAAGTCATTACAGCAAAGACGTTTTTCGTCGCGGCGAGATCTGTTTACGAAATTTCAGTCACCAACTTTCTCTTCCGAATGCGAAAATATTTTGTTGAGCCCAACCTACATAGGTAGGAATGATGATCAAAATAAAATAAGAGAAATCAGAGCTCGAACAGAAAGGTTTAGGTGTTCGTTTTTCCCGCGCGCTGTTCGGGAGTGGAATGGTAGGGAGATAGTATGATTGTGGTTTGATGAACCCTCTGCCAAGCACTTAAATGTGAATTGCAGAGTAATCATGTAGATGTAGATGTAGATGCTCTTGGAAGGCTCTAGAGTCTTCTCTCGGAAGCGGAGGCATTGATAGAGAGATGCAAGACCGGATAAAAAATAGAGGAATCTCACTGGAGAGCAGGGTTGCACTGTATTATTGATGCTGTCGTTTTTCTAGCAAAGCAAGGAAATCCGTTTCGAGGAACAAAAGAAGTTGGTAATTTTGGTGATCCACAGAGTGGGAAATTTCTAAATACCATTGACCTTATATTACACTACAGTGTCCCCCTTCGTCTGCAGATTGAACGCCACAAGAAAGGGCTGGTTAGCTATTTTTCCAAACATATACAATATGAGTTCCTTGACTTGATTGCTGACAAAATAAGACAAGACATAATTAAAGATATTTTAGATGCTACATTCTTTTCATTGATGTTTGACTGCACTCCAGATATCAGCCACAATGAGCAGATGACTCAAGTGGTTCGCTATGTCACGGCAAATGACTCAGAGGTTGTGGAAAGTTTAGTTGACTTTTTTACAGTTACTGACAAAACAGGAGAAGGTCTTAATCAAGAAATATTGAAAAAATAAAACAAAATGGGCTGAACATTAAATGCTGCAGAGGTCAGTCTTATGATAATGGAGCAAATATGGCTGGAAAGTACAAAGGGTTCCAGTCAAGAATAATTGAGAAGAATAACCTGGCCTATTTCGTACCATGTGCTGCTCACTCTTTAAATTTAGTAGGAGCACATGCAGCCGACACATCTGCTGAAGCTCAAACGTTTTGTGGAACTGTCCACCGTTTGTATCTATTCTTTGTGGGTTTCACAACATTAAAACCCCAGAGCAAGACTAGGTGGTCTGCAAGAGGAGAGGCAGTTGAAGCAGTTTGTAAGCATTTTCATAACGTTGTAAAGGCTCTGGAAGAAATTGAAACTTATAAATTCTCAACACCAGAAACAAAAACAGAGGTAAGGTCTACTTTAAAAAATGTGAGAAAACTCAAATTTATTGCCATAACATTTTCTGGTACGCAATATTGAAAAAAATAGATCATGTCAATCAGTTTCTGCAAAGAGAAGACCTTACGAGGTGCATTCAAGTTCTAAGGCCTCCGATTTTTTTTTTCTCCGGACTGGAAAGAGATAGAAACGTGCACATTGTCTTAAAATGAGGCCGCATCCATTGTCAATATGTCCCAGAGATGGCAGCACCGTACGGCAGATGGAATTTTACCGCCAGAAAATGAGAACTGAGAGCTGTTTTAAGTACTTAAAATGGCGACGTTTTCCTTACTTGAACAGCGTGCAATCATTCGTTTTCTGAATTTGCATGGTGTGAAACCAATTGAAATTCATCGACAGTTGAAGGAGACATGTGGTGATGGAGTTATGGATGTGTCGAAAGTGCGTTCGTGGGTGCGACAGTTTAATGAAGGCAGAACATCGTGTGACAACAAACCGAAACAACCTTGGGCTCGCACAAGTCGGTCTGACGACATGATCGAGAAAGTGGAGAGAATTGTTTTGGGGGATCGCCAAATGACTGTTGAACAGATCGCCTCCAGAGTTGGCATTTCTGTGGGTTCTGTGCACACAATCCTGCATGACGACCTGAAAATGCGAAAAGTGTCATCCAGGTGGGTGCCACGAATGCTGACGGACAACCACATGGCTGCCCGTGTGGCATGTTGCCAAGAAATGTTGACACGCAACGACAGCATGAATGGGACTTTCTTTTCGTCGGTTGTGACAATGGATGAGACGTAGATGCCATTTTTCAATCCAGAAACAAAGTGCCAGTCAGCTCAATGGAAGCACACAGATTCACCGCCACCAAAAAAATTTCGGGCAACCGCCAGTGCTGCAAAAATTATGGTGTCCATGTTCTGGGACAGCGAAGGCGTAATCCTTACCCATTGCGTTCCAAAGGGCACTACGGTAACAGATGCATCCTACGAAAATGTTTTGAAGAACAAATTCCTTCCTGCACTGCAACAAAAACGTCCTGGAAGGGCTGCGCGTGTGCTGTTTTACCAAGACAACGCACCCACACATCGAGCTAACGTTACGCAACAGTTTCTTCGTGAAGTGATTCCTCATGCTCCCTACTCACCTGACCTGGCTCGTAGTGACTTTTGGCTTTTTCCAACAATGAAAGACACTCTCCGTGGCCGCACATTCACCAGCCGTGCTGCTATTGCCTCAGCGATTTTCCAGTGGTCAAAACACTCCTAAAGAAGCCTTCGACGCTGCCATGGAATCATGGCGTCAGCGTTACGAAAAATGTGTACGTCTGCAGGGCGATTACGTCGAGAAGTAACGCCAGTTTCATCGATTTCGGGTGAGTAGTTAATTAGAAAAAAATCGGAGGCCTTAGAACTTGAATGCATCTCGTACAATTGATAAAGCTGTTCGAAACATTCAAGGCCTTTTGAACTTTCTGAAAACTTCCAGAGTCTCTTGTACCTCTGAAGCTATTTCTGAGGTCAAAGTCCTAGTAGAAGATAATACGATATCAACTCTATTCTCAGAGAAAAAGATCAGAAGAAAGAAAAAATGACCCATGAGCTTTCTGAGGATGAAGTATCCGAACATTCACAGGAAGATTTGTTCAGGATATCCCTGTTAGAAATAATCGACAGAGTTATAATGGAGCTGAGTACCCGGTTTACTGCACTGGAGAACAATTAGTGCAAAATTTAGTTTTCTGTGGTGTCAAAATTCAAGAAATGGAAGTGGAGGACTTAAAGGCCAAAGCAGCAGAACCGTCTGGTACCTACACAGAAGATCTAAATAAGGAAGAATTTATTTTTGAAATTGAAAGTTTCAAACACCATGCCCTGGTAATAGAGAGAGACTTGCAAAATGCCACTTCATCATCCACATTAAGTTTGATTTATAAAAATAAACTGGTAGAGGGGTATCCAAACATTACTACAGCCTTAAGAATATTCCTTACCACACCAGCTTTTGTTTCCTCTGAAAAAAAAAAAAAACCATTTGAGGAGCGTGACTGCTCATCAAAGATCAACAAATCTCAGTATAATCTCCATAGAGCACAAACGAACTGCTTCCATAAACTATGATGATATCATAAACGTTCTTGCAGCCAAAAAAGGTCGGAAAGCGAAGTTTTAAATTGATTATTGTATGAGATTTATGGTATATTCTTATATATTTTAAAATTGTTTATGTTTGTTTTCTTTGACCTTAATTCACTTAATAAAATAAGTTAATGGTGTCAGATACTGACATTTATTTCGAAATATATTACCAAAATTACTCTCAAAAATTTTTGATTTTCATGAGTGGAGGTGAAAGAAAGGGCAGCAAATTTAAGTTTGCCCCCCTTCGTAAAACTCCTAGATCCGGCCCTGTATCAAGCATAAGAAAAATACCTCAATGGACTGGTAATTGTATGTCACCCAGCTAATGAGGCAATTTCTTGCACGAGAAACCTTCGTAGTTCGTCAGAGTAAGACAGAAAGCAGTCATATACGACTGTCCGGCAACTAAGAATTTCTGAACCTATGTTGATACAGACTTTAGCTCTATTTTTGCGTGACGAATCCAACCCCTAAGTATTGCCCAGAATTTTTGATATATGTGTTGCACATGCTACAATATTTTAAGTGAAAAATCATCTGTGAAATTAAAGAGTCTGTAAAATACAAGACGTTGCTAGCATCACATCTGAAATTTTACTACAGATATAATTCTAGTTTTCTGTTTTTTTTCTGTATTGCAGTAGGATCGCCGTTCATGAGGCAGTATCTATGACTTGCCGTTTTAAATGAAACGTAAACATATTTTCCACCTAACACACCTATGTGAAAATATGACAACATCGTACAAAAGAAAAAAATAGTATCAGTCTGAGCTGTGGTGGCATCTTGTACATTTGTTTCCACAGCTCGGAACATGGAAGGCGTTTATAGGCCCTCAAGCATATTTGATTAGTTGCGTCAGAATCCAATTACAGCACTTCGCATCGAAAAGGGAACTCCACGGAGGGGTACGCCAGGTGCTGAGGCTTTTGATTCACATTGCTTGTCGGATGTTCGCTAACCTAACTATTTTGACAAGCATGATTATTTATGGGAGTAAAGAATATTTCTTTGAACATTCGTTGACAGCAACTTTAATTGAAACTGTGCAGGCTCTCTCTTCCGCTCTCTCTCTTTTTTTGTGATTTGTTTTGTTAGATTTCTGTTGGCAGTTAAGTCGGGAATCATCACCCCATTTACAAGGTCTGAAGGTTGAGGCGATTAGTTTCTTAAGTCGACAGAATATGTAAGCAGCACCCAGTTACAACACTTGTAAGGCCGATTAGCCCCGAGGACTCTTTTAAACGGCTTGTAGAGTGAAGTTTTGCCGAT
Organism: Schistocerca piceifrons; assembly: GCF_021461385.2. NCBI lineage: Eukaryota > Metazoa > Arthropoda > Insecta > Orthoptera > Acrididae > Schistocerca > Schistocerca piceifrons. Next base: position 368,634,716 of record NC_060149.1, read on the forward strand.
TATCAAAGGAGTCCATACTTTCGACTTCGAATCAATGAGTGTACATTTAAACCCAAACTGCCCGTGCCATCTACAGTATAAATGGCTAGGATCAGAATTCTTGGTCCCTGTTTCTAATCCACTAATGTGAGTCACGACTTTTGGGTGTGTTCTAAACTCTCTAGTTTTCTGGCTATGAACCTCCTACAATCTTCAGTGTGTCTTATGTAAGATGGATAACCCCCAAGACTTCCTGAAAAACATTCGAAACAGGTTCAAGACATCACAAAAAGGTTTCCGAAAAGTGACTGCTTGCATTGTGTCAGTACTTTCCCGCATAAATAATTCGGGAGTTTGAGATTTTCGTAAAGGAAGTATACGCTTCATAATTTTTGCAGCGAAACTTTTCGAAACATGACAGGGAAACATTCTGAATGCGATGGCCAAGGCTGGCGAAAAGGGCAATTTTCTACATTTACATATAATTTTATTTTCATTGCCTCGTAAGCGCAACACAAAGGGGTACGGACTGTTGGAGACGACTCTGCATTCAGAAGATTTTCTAAAAGTTTCACTCCTAATCTGAGTATACGACGACCAAAACAAATTAGTCAGCAGTCAACCTCTTTGAACAGTTTTGGATTTAGCGTTCACTCAGACTTGATAAAGATCCCGGGCAGACGAGGAGTATTTAACGAAGGGCCATACTAGTATGTAAGGGGTTTCAGTGTCAATTCATATATGCAAAGCGCGGTATACAGTCCTATGAGTGGAATATGCGATACAGGTGTGTACTGCTGCACAAGGACGAGTATCGGATTGTTCAGTAGAAGTTTTGTGCGAATTTCGAAGCTCGTAGCACGGCTGTCAGGTTTTATCTTGTTCCTATATTGGATACTGCAGAGACGGGTCAGAATATACCACAGAAAAAAGTTTCTACAACTTTTAAGAAAATTCTGTAAATGTCAGAATTAAAATTCGTCTTCCATATCTTATAACCTAATTAAATTCTGAAAAATACAAATAATTATTTATTTACACACTAAATAAGTTGACATTGTAAAACATGCCAAAGGCCAATGTCGACATTGAAAGGTTTGATCGAGTCCTTATTGTGGATTCTGCAAAAACTGGTCAGAAGGCACCTTAAAGAAGATCTGCACATCTTTCGTGAGCATTTTGCAAAATTTACAGAATTAATCTTTGTCTGTTGTCCTTCATACTTATTGCCTGATCTAAATCAGAAAAATACAAATAATTATTTGTTTACACGGTAAATGAGTTAATATTGTACAACATCACGCAGGATAATTTTAATATTTCAGTGTTTTAGTCTGTCTCGTTTCCCCCATCCTTCTTGAACCAAGCTGTTGTAACGTCTCCGATGGCCACGAAATCGACGGGCTGTTACTCTCTGACCCTTATTTTTTGTTCCATTTGCTCAATATTATGTATTGCACTCATTGTCATTACTACACCTGTCTTTTTGGTGTCGCCAAAATGTTATCTAAGTTAAGTTTTAGCTCACATTGCCGCCGTGTTGAGAGGGTGTTGGTCGAGGGCGGCCGTCTCGTACTTATTTCACAGTCAGCACAAGTTTGGACTTGATTACTCATATGAAAACATGTAGCAGGCCTGTCTTCATTCACCAAGTTCAATTAAATACCCAAAACTAGAAGAACTTTTATATTATTTACTTGGCAAAATTAGCTCACTACTGCTTTCACAGCAACGAGACCACTACTTTACAGGCTGTGGGATTTGAACAAAACAATACGAATAGCTTGATACTCAGTTATGGAGCTCAGTTTCTGGCTTATCCGTAGCACGCTGAAGTCGTCCAGTGTTTTCCATCTTGTACAGTACCTTTTAAGTTCTCTAAGAAGCCACAGTGGAGTGTCGTAGTGTTGATCTACTATTGTGTCATTCCGCACAGACTAACAAGAAGGATAAAAACTACGAATGGGATTACTGTGGTTAATTTGCATCGCCAGGATTGGTAAGTCGTGATACATGTCGATGTCACGGTACGTGTATGTCGAAGACGGGCGCATCACCATTGCCAATATGTATTAAGGCAGGTCGTGAAGCTATTCTCGTGTGAGGAATGCTTATATGGATGAAACGGGGTTCTGATACGCATGCCATAGTCTTTGTCACCGTAATTATGAAGAAACATTGTGAGGACGTTTGCTTGGGTGAAATGGAGTTCCTGATTCGTCTGCTATTGTCTCTCATTGGCAAGTGATATGCAAACTGTCCGGTCACTTGCACCCGTTTGTTCCTCTACATTAGTCCAAAGGCGACCTATGCCTTCAGCAAGACTGTTTACCACCTCATCACTAACGAATTGTGTGAGAATGATTCGAGGAACGCTCTACAGAAACGAGGATGATTGTGTGGACCTCAAGCCACAAGATCTTACTCCTGTTGAGTACATCTAGGATATCATCGAGAAAAATATGGGTGCTTCGATTTCAGCTTCGACGAATCTCAGTAATTTGTGGACAGTAGTTGAACCGTCAAAGTTCAAGATGGTTCCACAACGAGTTCGGGGTCTAATGGAGTCCATACCACGAAGAGTCACTACCATCGTCAGGGCGAAAGGGTCTGCCTAGGAGCCTTGTGTGGCACCATTCCCACTTCGTATCTATCCTACTACGCACATCTAGGAAGCCACTGAGTAAGGTGAGCGCGTCTTGGTCTTAGCTTCTACCAGCCTCTGTGCGTTGTATGCTTCGTTGATCGGGATGGCCCCACAATGCGTTCTCTGTCTCGAGGAGTCCATGGCATCATGTGCTGTTTCCACCCTTAGCGTCAATGGAGGTACTACAAGCTAGTTAATTGTTTATTAATCCATAGATTATTTACAAAATTATATCACATGTCATCTTAAATGAAAAAGGAAATAATTTTAAAAAAAATTAATTCAAGCATATACTAATGTTATCTTAACTAAAAAATACTTTCACACTATTCATTTCAGTCAGATCACTTGTCACTTCACACACTACACACAGACTACACTATACTAAACTGTACTGTGTACACACACACACTTTCGGCTGCCATAAAGACTTTGACAGTACTTCAGCCAGCTTATCGAATTCCTTTGGCCCTTCTGGAAAAGTTGATTCAGTACCTCTCGACAATGAATGAGATCTTATCTAAAGACTTCCTGTTTCAGGTTACACACTTGTGCTATATATATTCAAGGTCACTCTCCACTCCTCTCCCCCCCTCCCCACCAGTCCTGTCCTCCCCCCTCCCCAAGATCAATAAGATTCAAGACCCTCTCCCTCCTCATCTTTTATAACTAGAGCACTTGAGAAGGCGGGATCATCCCACAGCTGTGTACCATCGGAAAATGTTAAGGGTGTGGCTATTTGTTAATAACAGACTCTGTATCACAGTTGGATGGTAAAAAAACGCAACCTACACCTGGTAATGTACGCAATCAGAGCATACATTCAGTTGTTCATTTATATAACTAATACGGGAAAATCAGAGAGTATGGAAAAAATTGAAAAATGTGGAAAAATATGGGAAAACCGATAGAAAATGTCAAAAATACGGTAAAATCCGGATATGACATGGTCATACAGGGTATATGTAGTTATACATAGCAAGCATACGAAGTTTTGTGGCATAAGTGCCTGGAGATCTCTTGGATATTTACCTAGATAATTACAAGTGTATACCAAGGAAGAGAACTTTTAGAATCACAGCACCATTAGCTCTCAAAGTGAGTGAAAGATTTGCTCTAAAGGATGATAAAGCTTGCAGAAACTTTGAAAAAATATATGGAGTTTGTTATTTATACAGAGAACGTGAGAGACAGACGCCACACATATACCTAGAAATAATAATAATAATAATAATAATAATAATAATAAACATTATACAGATGTAGTAATCGGAAAATGTAGTAGAGAGGGTCTGTATGTTTTTAATGGGATAGCCCTCTTTGAAAATTTTAAAAATCGATTTCTTTTCTTTTTCTTTATGCTTAAAATGTTCCCTGGGATGCCTACTTTATTGTAGTATTCGTTTCAAGTTCGCCAGAAACTCCGTTATCGAGTTGCAAGGCGATTTGTGAAGAACTGTCTCCAAAAAATATTCACAGCGGGAAAAATTGTAGACATGTATTTCGACGACGTCCTAAAAGGTATTATGAAAATTACGAACGTGCTATAACTTGAAATAGGACCAGCCTGTTACAACTTCTGCACAAAAGTGAACGACAAAGGTGTCGAGCGAGCAGAGAGCTGCTAAAGGGGCCCCGCAGAACCACCATGGCTACAGAAAAGATGGAAGAGGATCTTAATAACTTAACTACAAAAATTGTAACCCAAAACATTAAACGCGCTTTTCTCGAAACGGTAGTCTTCAAATTGGCGGGAAACTTAACTTTAGAACGGTACATCGGTACATATAAGTTTGATCAGAAACTGATGGCGGCATTCTAAATTGTATTCTCTGTCAGTACACGTAGCCGTTTTGCGATTTCTTCAAAAGTCTATTTTCAGTGCACGCTTTTGCCTCCATTGTTTGGGCGAAAAACATGAAATCTTTTTCAACGGGTCACCAATTTGTTAGAACTTCATGTTTTTCAATTATTCTATGTGTATTGATAGAAAATATGTTGAAAATCACTTAAACAAAATTATTTTGTTACAGGTCCAATAGTAGGTGCTGCCAATGACCAGTGTTCTGGCTGCAAGGGGTCCTCCCATCTGGTACAGCGGGTTACAGGGAGCCCTAGGCTATGGCTAAACCAGTTCTCGGCAACGGCACATGGTATAATATGATATTACACAATATTTACAATCAGAAAGGCACAGTTGATTGTAATTGACGGGAAGTCATCTAGTGAAAGAGAAGTGATTCCTGGGGTTCCCCACGGAAGTATTATAGTCCCTTTGCTGTTCTTAATCTATACAAACGATTTAGAAGACAATCTGAGCAGCCTTATTCGATTCTGTGTAGATGCTGCTGCCGTTTACCGTCTAGTAAAGTCGTCAGAAAGTCGAAATGAATTGCAAAATGATTTAAGCAAGATATCCTTCTGGTGTGAAAAGAGGCAATTGATTCTAAATAGTAAAAAGTGTGAGGTGCTGTATATGAGTACTAAAAAAATTCCGTTAAATTTCGGTTATACTGTACGTCACACTAATTTAAAGGTTGTCGATCAACTAAATACCTAAGGATTACAGTTACGAACAACTTAAACTGAAAGCATCACATAGGAAATGTTGTAGCGAAAGTGAACCAAAGACGGTGTTTTACTGGCAGAACACTATGCTTGTCCATCGTCTCCCGGAGTACTGTTGCGCGGTGTGGGACCCTTACCAGGTAGGATTGACAGAGGATATCAAAAAAGTTCTAAGAAGGGCAACTCGATTTTTATTATCGTGGTGGAGGCGTTTATCGTTGCGGTGAGATAATGTCATGAAATTTCAATCACCACCTTTCCCCTCTGAAAGCTAAAATATTTTATTAACTTCCGCCTACGTAATAAAATATAAGAAATCAGAGCTCACACGGAAAGACTTAGGAGTTCGTTTTTCCCGCATGCTATTAGAGAGTGGAATGGTCGAAAAATAGTCTTGGGACCCTCTGCTAAGCAATTATGTGTGAATTGCAGAGTACTTATGTAGATGTAAGTGAATGAATATTTCATTCTTCAGCAGAGTGTGCACTAGTTTGTGTAATATGTGATCTGCCACTGCTATCAGGCATACATGAATGAACACCTTGACCAACCTACAACGGTTTACTGCTGGAACAGCTATTCGATTCTGTATGTTAACTGAAAATTGATAATCAAGGCTGATTACACTAGAGTTTTGATGAATTTATAACGAGTTATTCAAAAGAGAAAATGCAGAGTTTTCTTCCTCTTGGTTGCATTTCTACACTGACATCCATGGTCTAAAGTGAGCCTTTCTTGTGAAACACGAATAAGATTGGAGTTCACTACCCATATGACATCTTAGTTTCAGTACCTCGTACTAGAATTCGTAAACGTCTCCTATGAGAACACCAAGCTACTTCACGAAGAAAAAGTCTCTGAATATACTCGTATTAAAAGGGATCGTCAGTTTCACGGATTTGGGCGTTGTTCGCCACTTAGGAAGTAAATAACGCAAGAAAATTACGGAAACAGTGAAAAGACTGATTTTTCCCCGTTGAAGACCTGGAAGAAAATTCGAAATTATTGACGTACTTAAAACTCTGTTTTTGTTACCGTATCAGGCGACATCATATTTCCTTTTTTGAGTATACGCTGTATGATTGATCACTGTGTGGCGTCGGATAATTTGTTAATTACGTTTCTTTATGCTCTGTTCAGATTCCCACATTTCCACATTTTCACGGTTGCTTTCAGTTGCTGCTACTCGTATATGACACAAGAATGCACGTGCACACACCGTGTACTGAGAGCAAAAGTGCGGATTATCATACTCGTTCGTGACGTTTCAGGTAAGCTCGTATTTCAGTTGCTATTTCAGTTGTTAAAATGAACATCCGACATAAGCTAATAATGATACGGTAAATGTTTAATCCATTCGGATTTCGAGGTAAATTTTAATCATGACAGCAGATTATATACTTTAACGGTCACTCCAGCGTAACCTGAATGAGTTCTGTCCAATTTGCTGACTTCAGCAGAAGCAGCCTAACGCACTAGGTATCTTCCTGGATAAAATATAGTTTACTACCTGCTGCATCACTTCCTGTCTGCTTAAGTTCTCTTGAATCTTTCACGTGTTTCATACGGTATTCTCTCTGTATATACAGGTTGTTTCAATACTTCACCGACACATCTAAGGTCATAAACTGAGGGTCATTTTTTGTTAATATGCGAGGGGCGTTAAATATATAATGCAGCACACATTGTCTTCAAACTGGCTTCTGTAACAGAGGTGTGTTCCAAGCAGAGAGCTGCCATAGAGCTCCTCTTGGCGGAAAACAAGAGCATCGCAGATATTTATAGGCGCTTGCAGAATGTCTACGGAGACCTGGCAGTGAACAAAAGCACGGTGAATCGTTGAGCAGGGCACCTGTCATCATCGCAATACGGTCGCACAAAACCTGTCCGATTCCTACAAGACGGTCGGCCGCACACAGCTGTGACTCCTGCAATCACACCCATTCGAGGTGATCGACGGATCACAATCAAACTCTTGGCTAGTCAACTGCACGTCAGTGTTGGACTCTGACAAGTGTGCTCACCCGAGAGGGGTTCACAAACTTCATCGGACTGTTCTTCCTCTTCCATCCTACAGCCCGGATAAGGCACCATCCGGCCCAATGAAGGATGCAATTTTTACCACGTTTTTATTACGTCGCTGTCTTGTCTGTGTGTCTATCCGTACATCAAAAATTTTCCAGTTCATTTTCAACTAACATCCCAATGAGCTAGAGACTTCAAATTTTAAACATAGCTCAGAGCTGGTTGACAGCGCAACATTAACTCGCTTTCTTGTCGGTCAATTCGGTAGGTGTGGGGTGAAAAAGTTTGGTGGTAACTGACATGCAAGCTGTTTTGTAGGACTCGTGTGGTGTGTGGATTGTATCAAAATACGTTCCAGGCGATATGCAAGCAGATGGTCATAGATGAGCAGAGAGAGGGGAAAAACGAGATGGATATCGCTTTCCTGTCTGTCGGTACAAATTTTGCTATTGGTTTTAAACAAACTTCCTGATGAACTAGAGACTACAAATTTTAAACATAGCTTAGAACTGTATGACATCTACATCTACATACAGAGTCTTCTCGGTGCATGCTGGAGGTTATCACATGATACTATTAGTCATTTCCATCCTGTTCCACTCGCAAGTAGAGAGAGTGAAAAAGTACTTTCTAAAAGCGTAATTTCTTGCATCTTATCTTCGTGGGTCTTATGCTAAATGCACTTTGGCGGCAAAATAATCTTACTGCAATCGGCCTCAAATGCCGGTTCTCTAAATTTCAGCAACAGTGTCTTGCAAAAAGAGCGTCGTCGTCTCCACAGGGATCCCATTTGCGTTCAAGAAGCATCTCCGTTATACCTGCGTACTGATCGAAACTACCAGTAACAAATCTAGCAGCACGCTTCTGATTTCTCCAGTGTCTTTCTTTAAACCAACCCGGAGGCGTTCCCAAACGCTCTAACAGTACTCAAGAATGGGTCCCACTAGGTTTCTACACAGAATTTCCAAAGAAACTGATACAGGCGCGCGAATTCAAATACAGAGATATGTAAATTGGCAGAATAACTCGCTGCGGTCGGCAACGCCTATATAAGCCGGAGGCCCACTCGTGTACGCTTGACGACAGCACTACATAAAGCTTTACGCCTCGGCCGGGCCCGTCAACACCGATATTGGACTGTTGATGACTGGAAACATTGTATCGAGCGGATGGACGTGTACGAGTGTGGAAACAACATCATGAATCCGTGGACCCTGCATGTCAGCAGGGGACTGTTCAAGCTGGTGGAGGCTCTGTAATGGTGTGGGGCGTGTGCAGTTGGAGTGTTATGGGACCCTTGACACGTGACAGGTAGGTAAGCATCCTGTCTGATCACCTGCATCCATTCATGTTTATTGTGCATCCGACGGACTTGGGCAATTCCAGCAGGACATTGCGACACCTCACGCGTCCAGCATTACTACAGAGTGGCTCCAGGAACACTCTTCTGAGTTTAAACACTTCCGCTGGCCACCGAACTCCCTAGTCATGAACATTATTGAGCATATCTCGGATGCCTTGCAACGTGCTGCTCAGAAGAGATCTTCACCCCCTCGTACTCTTACGGATTAATTGACAGCCCTGCAGGATTCATGGTGTCAATTCCCTCCAGCACTAGTTCTCTAGTGGTGACGATATGAACTAAGCCAGTTGGAGTCCAGACCCAGTGGCGAACACACATGCTTGTGATTGGTTACATAATAAAGACAAGTGCATTTTTACCGCCATTTTCCTAGATGTGATGCATTATCATTTGGAATTTGAACTTCCCACCATTTTTCTGGGGGAGGGCGGTGTGGCACTTTCCCGCCAAAATTCAAACTTCCCACCAAAATCCGCCATCTTGGATGACATCATCGCCGCCATCTTGGATGACGTCATCGCCGCCAGTAACCCTGTTGTTCCAATACTCTCGTGTTCCCTTGATGACTGCACCACACAAAGCTTTACGGCTCACCCGGGCCCGTCAACACCGACATTGGACTGTTGGTGACTGGAAACATGGTGCCTGGTCGGACGAGTCTCGTTTTAAATTGTATCGAGCGCATGGACGTCTACGGGTATGGAGACAACCTCATGAATCCATGGACCCTCCATGTCAGCAGGGGACTGTTCAATCTGGTGGAAGCTCTGTACATCTAAATAAAGAAACAGACAGTAAATTTGTTAATCTTATTATACGTGACAGTAAAGACACGAGAAACGAAACAAGTTCAAACTGCACCTAAATGAACTGTATTTCATGCTGGTAGATGAGTACAAAAGTCGTTACGACACTTCGTCTCTGTTATCCTAACGACAGACATCCAGTACGAAATAAACGACCCACCGTAAATCTTCAGTTATGTCACATGTTCTCATAACTTTCTGCTGCCACCTTCATTTCACGAAGTAGCCACATAACGTTATGATGTTTTCAATTTCGCCGTTATCTCGATGTTTATTGGTCTAAGGCCCTTAACTTTTCATAATGTAATAATACCTACACACTAAAATGTGCTGCGTTCCGTCATTTAGAACGGACTTACGGGTGGTGGTATTTCGAAAAGAAAGACTTTAGTAGAGACTACTTAGTCAGTTAAAACTTGAATGTTAATATTTCTTTATGAATACGTATGACATTGTCTTAGAGCGATGGTGCGGAGCAACGAGACACGGCCGCCGCTTCTCAAATCTTCTTACTCGCTCTGCTGCACATGACTTTCGCCGACAACGATTTCTCTCTAAAGCTGAAGTAACAGCGTCAGCTTCTCTCCTTTTCTCACGAAGTTGGGTGAAGGCATTTGACATTTTAATAGTTCTGATGTAATGTGCTTCCAGAACCATGTAACTTCTCATTAGTGTTAGTGACTTATAGAGTACGAACAGCAAATTAAAATATGTCAACGACCATGTATATGTTAATTGAAAACATGTGGGTCCAGTAACACCAATTTTATACAGCTCCTGAAAATTAGATATTTTTAACACCGAGAAGCGACTATTGAACTTTGTTCTTGAATATAAACTTGATGTTTTATATCTTCTTAAGTTGGGCAACTGAAGATTTTGTGATAAAAGCATTTGTGGTTAAATCGTCTGCTAAAATTGGAATTCGCGCATTACGCTTTATATGATTCACAGTAAATATTGGTAATGTTAATTATTACAAGTGCAAACTAGTAATTAGAAGTTTTCCTGCATAGTGATGCAGAAGTGTCTGTATATACTAGTGAAGTAGTTATAAAATTGGCGTTCTGACCGGTAATTTTCTAAACCCGCTACACAAAAAGTGCTCACGTTTACGTATAAATTAGTGGATCAAATGCAGAACATATATGCACGATGCTTTCTTTAAGACCTTATTATCATCACTGTTAATGACCATCCAGACACATTCACAAGTTCGAAACTGTGCTATCTGTAAAAGAAAGAAGAGCCCCGTGGTCAAATAGGCACGTGATTGAAAGGTAACGAAAATCAGTTCATAAATACCGTAATGTGGCAGTCTTTACACACTGTTGCAACGTGTTGCGACGATCACGCCACATGGATCCTGTCTTGCCGGATAGAACCGTTGGACACCTTGAAGCACATCACACACAAACCATAGTGTCGTATACGCTGAATGGGAAGAGAAGTGTCATTTCCAAGTTTGGGTTGCAGTATCATGGCAATGGAAATATTCTTCGTAGGCCAGTACAATATCGACCATAAGAAATCATTCCACAATACGAAACCGAGCTAGGTTTCGCAGTGTTTAGCACACCGGACTCGCATTCGGGAGGACGACGGTTAAAATCAGCGTGATGGCCATTTTCAAAAGGTGCGGCCGATTTCCTACCCCATCCTTGAAACATTTCGAGCTTGTGCTCCGTCTCCAGTGGTCTCTATGTCGATGGGATGTTAAACACTAATCTTCCTTCATTCCGCCACAACCCCGAAAATTACTTACTGCACTACGAAATCAAGGACATCTGCAATTTAGTTGTCAGCAGAGCTAGATCCGTTTCTGAAGTAGTTATTCCCCGACAAACTGTATATTGCAGTGTCAAAGTCGTTTGTCTCTGTACCAGACGTGCGACTGCGTATGCTACGCTCACGTAATTGGACCAAAAATTAATGGGAGAATATATTCATCACATATTTGTCGTGCTTCTGAAGAGGAATATGTAACTGGTACAATAACATGAACACAGTGGAAAGCTACCAGTTGCTTGACGCTGATTTCTGGTGCAGGAAGGTATCTACGATGTGCATGTGAAACATCACATCTTCGCTGGAGCTCGGAGGGATATTAATTCCACGAAATCGATTGGAAATGGTAATCGGTTGCCTTTATAGACCGCCTGGGACGCGATTTGTAGAGGTAGAGTGCTTCCGAGGAATCTTTCAGACTGTCGTTAATAATTCCTGGTCATACCTTAGTAATAAGAGGTGACTTCAACTTGTCTGGTATAAACTGGGACCGTCATGCCATCAAAACCGGTGCCACGGATAGGGTTTCGTGTGACGCTATTCTGAATGTGTTGTCCGCCAATTACTTCAAGCAGGTAATTAGAGAATTAACTAGTGAAGGGAACGTCTTAAGACCTCCTAGCAACAAGCAGACATGAACTTATCGAATCAGTTAACGTAGAGGAAGGTATCAGTGATCGTAAAGCTGTGATAGCGATTATGACTACGAGTTTTACAAGAAATATTAAGAATGGAAGGAAAATATTTTTGCCTTGCAAGAGTGACAGGATACAAATTTCAGCGTTCAATGATTTTGAAAGTAAAATTTTGTCAACCGATGTGAGTAAAAGCCCTAAGAAGTTATGATCTTACGTAAAATCAGTAAGCGGTTCGAAATCCTCTATTCATTCACTCGGTGATCATATCGGCACTGAAAAGGAATATAACTGAGAGAAGAACGAAATACTGTATTCAGCAAGAAATTTTTTCACCGTGGAAGATCGTAACACAGTCTCTCCTTTCAATCATCGTACGAACGGCAGATACTGAGATAACCATCGCGGAACAGAAAAGTAACTACAGCAGCTTGGTAGTAGAAAGACAACAGGACTAGCTGAGATACCTGTAACATTCTACAAAGATTATGCGAAAGAATTTGCTCCCCTTGTAACAGGAGTTTATCGTAGATCGCTGGAACAACGAAAGATACCTATAGACTGGAAAAAGCGCAGGTCATTTCCTTTTTCAGTAGGGGTTTTAGGACAGATGCATATAATTATAGGCCTACATCGTTGAGGTCAGTCTGTAGTAGACTTACGGAACATGTTTTATGCGCAAGAATTACGACTTTTAGTAGAACGAAAAGCTCCTCGATATTAACCAACATGGCTTCCGCGAATAGAGATATTAAGAAACTCAGTCCCCTCTCTTCCTTCATGAGATCCATAGCGCTGAAGACAACAGCGCTCAAGTTGATGCCGTTTTCCTTAAAACCGTCCCATACTGCCGTTCAGTGAAAAAAATATGAGATTACCGAATACCGGACAAGATTTGCGACTGGTTTCAAGACATCGTTGCAGACAGAACTCAACCCGTTGCTGTAAACGGAACAAAATCGACAGATGTAAAGGTAATTTTCAGAGTATCCCAAGGCAGTGTGATAGGTCAGGTAATGTTTGCCGTGTATAAAAATGACCCAGTAGAAAGCTTCGGAAGCTCCTTAAGACTGTTCGCAGATGATGCAGTTGTTTATAAGAAAATAGCAACGCCAGAAGGCAGTATCAATTTGCAGAATGACTTACCGAGGACTGCAGGTTCTGGCATCTAAGCCCGAACATAAAAAAATGTGACATATCGTGCATACATAGGAAAAGAACTCCACTACTGCAAAACTACACTATTGATGAAAAATTTCTGGAAATAGTATCTACAATAGCGTATCTAGGAGTAACTATCCAGAACGACCATAAGTGTAATGACCACATAAAACAAATAGGAGGAGAAGCAGATGCCAGACTGAGATTCATAGAAAGAATCTTAATGAACTGTAACTCATCCACGAAAGAAGTGGCTTACAAGGCGCTTGTTCGACCCATTCTTAAGTGTTGTTCATCAGTCTGGAATCCTTACCAGGTAGGAATGATAGAAGAGGTAGAGGAAATCCAACGAAGAACGGCGCCTTTCGTCACGGGATCGTTTCGTCGGTACGAGAGCGTTACAGAAATGCTCAATAAATTCCAATGGCAGACGTTACAAGAGAGACGTTGTGCATCACGGAGAGGCTTACTATTGAAATTTCGAGAGAGCACTTTCCGGGAAAAATCGGAAAACATATTACTTCCTCCCACATACATCCTCCGAAAAGACCACGACGAGAAAATTCGAGAAATTAGAGTGAATACAGAGGCTTAACGACAATCATTCTTCCCGCGTGCCATCCGCCAGCGATCAGGGAAGAGAGATCAGTTAGTGGTACCAGAAGTACCCTTCACCACACACCATTAGGTGGCTTGTGGAGTATGGTGTGGATATAGATGTAGATGTAGAGGTATAAAAATGAAGTACTACAATCAAATGTATAACCTTAATTTTTTCGGCTACGTGGCCAGCAGTCGGCTAAACTTGTAAGCAAGACGTACGAGCACATTACTACTTCTTTGTCAGTAAGATACTGCATCCTCTCGGACATGCATGTACCTGCGGTTCGGTTGGACAGGGTTTCATACAATCAACATAATCTCTTGCGGTATGTTGTCCCACAACTGTTGTAACTACCGCTCGATATGCTGAGTATTGGCACGGAGATGGAATTGTCGTCTGACCTGATCCCACAGATGTTCCATCAGGAACAGACCGAGAGATGATGCTGGTCAACAGTGTGCCTCAACATCGTGTTGCTGCTCAACGGTGTGACTCAACATCACGTAAGTAGCAAAACATCAACAGAACTATTTTGCGATTCACACTTAAGTGCCTGGCAGAAAGTTCACAGAACCACTTTCACTATATTCCCTGCCATTCCACTCCCGAACAGCGCGCGGGAAAAACGAACACTTAAATCTATCCGTGCGAGGTCTGATTTCTCTTATTTTATTAAAATGATCATTTCTCCCTATGTAGATGGGCGTCAACAAAATATTTTCACGTTCGAAGGAGAAATTTAGAGATTGGATTTTCGTTAAAAGATGTACCCGCAACGAAAACCACCTTTGTTTTAATGATTTCAACCCCTATCCATTACACTCATGACACTCACACACCTATTTCGTGGTAATACAAAACGAACTGCCTTTCCTTGAACTTTTCGATGTTATATGTCAATCCTATCCGGTAAGGATCCCATACCGCACAGCAGTACTCTAGCAGACGATGCAAAACGTAATTCAGGCAATCTCAGAGGAAAAGCGAGCAGTAATCAACACATTGGCTCTGAGCACTATGGGACTTAACTTCTGAGGTCATCAGTCCCCTAGAACTTAGAACTACTTATACCTAACTAACCTAAGGACATCACACACATACATGCCCGAGGCAGGATTCGAACCTGCGACCGTAGCGGTCGCTCGGTTCCAGACAGTAGCGCCTAGAACCGCTCGGCCACCCCAGCCGGCGTAATCAACACATTCAGCTGATATGTGTGCCATCGTCTCTCACTGACAAATAGTATAGGAAAATGGTGTCCTATAAAAGTGGATGTGAGTGTTTGACCACAGTATCCCAGTGGCAGCTTTTATTTTCAGCACGAAATGCGCCACACATTGTTCGCTGATATTATAAGAAAGGTCTGAATCACGCTCTAAGGACATGAGAGTGCTTATGTGGTGCCTCAGGTCACTTGATTTAAATCCCTCAGAGCACATGTGGGATGCCATCAAGCGACATGTGCGCACTTATTGCACTTTCCCCTCCCTGTACTCTACATGGAAATTGCTGGTTCGAATTCTGGTGGTGGTGGGACAACACGTATCTTTATATCAGATGATGCATCAGTGCTTTGGATTAAATACCAACTCACTTTAAAATATCTATTTGAGTGATGGAATGTGGCATATTCAGTGATCTTGTCCGTATTCGGAGGTTATTAATCTCGGTGGTCCCCTTGATATTGTTCGAGTCGAGGTGCCTACAAGTCGGCATCCTTTCCTTTTCTTTCATTCCACGTTCTTCCATAAATACAAAAATACACCACTACACCGAACAAGCACTCAGAACAGTGTAGCAAGTGACCGTCATTACGAATCTTGCCTTGGAAAACAACACGTGATTCTCGCAGACACCCCTGCTCTAAACGAAGAGTGTGGGACGGTCTTTTGCATTGCACTTTGGTCACTCAGATCTCGCAAATAACAAGCATCAATAGTCCTGTAACGTAAACTTTTTTAATTACACTATACAACCATCCCAAGTGGTCTCAAGGTCAGTAATATCACTGCTTTCAACTTATCATTTTTTTCAGTTTTCTTCTTCTAAGCTTTGGTTTTAAAAGAGCTTGGGAAGACCTATGATCTAATGAGCTGGAAGGCTAGGTAACATTCCTGCGGAATTTCTGAAGCAGTTGGGAGAAGTGGCAACAAAACGACTATTCAGATTGGTTTTGTACAATCGGTGACTCGGGAGACATGCCATAAGACTTTCGAAAAAATATGATTACACAATCCCGAAATAGCAAGTGCAGATAAGTGCGAGAACTCTCGCACAATAAGATTAACACCTCATGCTTCCAAATTAATGATAAGAGCAGTACACAGAATAATGGAAAAGAAAACTGAGGATCTGTTAGATGATGATCAGTTTGGCCTTAGGAAAGGAAATGGCATCCGATAGTCAGTTCCCATGTGGCGCTTGGTACTGCGAGTAAGACTTCAGAAGAATCAAGACACTTTCAAAAGATTTATCGAGCTATAAAAAGTTCTTTACAATGCAAAATGGTGCAAGGTGTTCGAAACTCTCAGGAAATAAGGTTTAAACCGTAGAGGAAGGCGGGAAATATGCAATACCTGTAAGAAGAGGAGGAAAAACAAGAATGGAAAATCAAGAACGAAGTATTCGGATTAGAGAGGCTATAAGCTAGCGACGTAGTCTTTCGCCGTACTGTTCAGTCTGTACATCGAACAAGCAATGAAGGAAATGTAAGAAAGGTTAAAGAATGGAATTAAAATTCGGGTTGAGAGGATATTAATGATTGGATTCGCTGTTGACATTGCTATCGTCAGTGAACGTGAAGAAGAATTGTAGGACCTGTTGATGGAATGAACAGTCTAATGAGTACAGAATATGGATTGAGAGTAAAATGAAGAAAGACGAAAGTAGTAACGAGTAGCAGAAATAAGATTAGCGATAAATTTAACATCAAAACTGGGGAGAACGAAGTACACGAAATTAAGGATTCTGCCAGCTTTGAAGCAAAATAACACATGACGGATGAAGCCAGTAGGAAATGAAGAGCAGACTAGCACCGGCAATGAGGGTATACGTTGCCAATATAAATCTACTAGTACTAAACATCGGCCTTAATTTGACGAAGGAACTTCTGACAATGCACATTTAGAGCACAGTATTTGCATGGAAGTGAATCATACGCTGTGGGAAAATCGGAAAAGAAGAGAATCGAGCCTTTGAGATGTGGTGATGTAGGATGACATTGAAAATTATGAGTATGTGGACTGATAAGATATGAAATAAAGTGGGTCTCCGCAGAATCACCGAAGGTAGAAATCACTGACAAGGAGGACGCACTATAGAACACGTGCAAAGACAGCAAGCAATAACTTCCATAGTACTTGAGGGGCTGTAGAGGCGTTAAAAACTATAGGGGAAGACAGAGACTGGAATATACCAAACAAAAATAATTGAAGACGTTGGGTGCAAGTGATACTCTGAGATGAAGTAGTTGGCACAGGAGAGGAATGCGCAGCGGGCCACATAAAACCAGCCATAAGACGTGGAAGTGTAAAATCGACGTGCTGAAGTGAAACGAAATTTCCTTTCCCTGAGAATTACGCTAATGTTCATTTTACTGCATTATGCGCCACGTAGAGCTAAGTGTAATTATTTCCACGCGCCTCAGTAAATGCGGTTGACACACACTGCGGTGCAGGACGTAGCACTAGACTACTCTCTAGACAAATTACACGCACGGGCATAATTAGTAGTAGCGATTAGCTGCCGGGGACCCGCCGATGCGCGTGGGGGAGATCGCTACGCTAAGCGGGAAGCGTAACAACCGCTGGAGCGCAATAACTTGGCGCGGTTTGAAAGGAAAACAGCTGGTGAGCATCCTCGTAGTTTCATTACGTGGCAGCGCTGTGTCAGCGCTCAGCCCCTGCCTCTGGCAATATGAAGCTCCGCGACTAGCCAAACCGGCTGACTTAAACGCATTTGCATTTGCTGTCAAACGTGTCTGCTGGCGATGATAGACATGTCACTGTCCAAAAGATCAAACAGACTCTCTGATCACAATTTTAAGACGGATAATGAGTACTTTAATACGCACAATGCCTGCAGAGACATCTAACACATTATTAGTTACATGTTTGGACGACTAGGAACAGCTGTCGTGAGACTTTTGGCAACATAGCGTTGTACATCATCAGCGTGTCACACTCTTCAAATTCCGTACTGTAGACTACAGTGAATTGGAAATGTGATCTATGGTCTGTCGCCTTGAGTACCTTCTTTGTAATAGTCGTTTCTAACGCGGAAAGCATCCTAAGCATATGGAGACGAGGCCACACGTGGCGAATTCCGTTATTTGGGGGGGGGGGGGGGGGCGTTTTGGCACAATTGAAGCCATCGATTCGATTGATACTTATTTGTCACGGCAGACTATATTATCCTTCTGGATGACAAACATCATCTAGAACCAAATCAAAAGAGCCTAATGTTCCAGTGTCTCCTATTATTGTGTCCATACCATATTTATAACTTACAATGTTGCGATGTTCGAGAAATTAAACTATATTGCTACAGAAAACGCACCCGTCAGTTATCTTTGTACTTAATACAAATACTGTCACAAGTCTGACTTGTATAACATCTTTGTAAAAAGTAAAGGGATAATGCAAAATTGAAAAGTACCTTAACAACTAGCAGTATACAGAATCTATTATGTTCTCCTTTATCAGTATATACACTGTACTCTTGCATTACTACAGTTTTTAACTTCAGCAGTGCTGTTTCGGAGCAAATTTTCTATCACGAGGAGAAGACGAAACATAGCCTGTTTACACTTGGCTTCTTGCTATAGCAAAAAGGCGTCTGTTCTCACCACTAATAATAGGAAATTTATTTCGTAACTGTCTACATGAAACGTGGTATGGTAAATAAGAGAGTGGTATCTGTAGTTATACTTCATTCATCTTTGGCATTTATCATGGTCGTGCAACACGACACTCCTGTATTTTTAGAGACGATGGTGATAGCTTTCAGAAATGTAGGAAGCGAGAAAATGGTATGCAGTAAGAGTTAAGTGCAGCTATAGCGCAACAAATAAATTACCTAGGCTATGCTAAGCCAATTACGTCATGTTAGATCAAATGTGTTGATAATGATGGCACTGGTAACTAGGTATCAGTAAATTATGTTTTTTATCGTTTTCCCAGGCGCATATTATGAACTAAAACTTGTTCAGCAAAAGGCCGGATCGTCGTACTAAATATGAATAGTATTTCGAAAACAGGCCGAATCGTCACCATCGGGCATGCTAATGTGCTGATGCCGGGAGACTTCTTGTCTTTTACCTCTCATTCCCACCACTGGGGGAGGTGGACAGGCAGTTTGACAGCGTACAATATTCCCTTTCAAGCCAAACAGTTCTTACAAATCAACTGGTTTTACTAACTTTATTTCTTTGATATTAAGTATAGACAGTTTGTCTTTTTTAAAAAAATGTATATATATTAGTTGAGAAAAATAAAAATTATAAAGATCTAGTTGACACAAAATATTTGGTCTAAATTAACAAATAAAAATAAAATAATCAACAAAATTAAAAGAAATAATTAATGGAAAAAGGGATGAATCGACTAAAACAGGATGTTTGATAAAATAAAACAACTGAGAATAAATAAAATCAAACAAAATACTTGAAGGTAAAATATGAAGGTGAATATAGATCTAAAGGTCAATTTATGGCGAGAGAAGAAACTCAAGTTTGGGAAGAAATCGCCCACGACCTTTCAAGGGAACAATTCTCCTTAAAAACTCTGAGGAAGTCACAGAAAACTGAAACTTCGATGGTCGAACAGGGATTTGAACCACCGTTCTCCGAATATGAGTTCAGTGTTTATCAATGCTCCACTTCACTTGGTGGATCAAAGGGGTTGCTCGGGGTTTCTCTGCTTCTTCCCAGGTTGTGGCGCCACGGCCCATCCATAAAGTTTGCAGATCACGACAAATTTGATGTTCAGTAATACCATCACAGCTGAATACAATTTTTAAATATTATAGTTTGAGTTTTAAGCTTCCAGCTGTTACGTGACAATGTTTCCCAATCTATCCCACAACTGAAACTTCCTGGCAGATTAAAACTGTGTGCCGGAGCGAGACTCGAACTCGGGACCTTTGCCTTTCGCGGGCAAGTGCTCTACCAACTGAGCTACCGAAGCACGACTCACGCCCGGCACTCACAGCTCTACTTCTGCCAGTACCTCGTCTCCCACCTTCCAAACTTTACAGAAGCTCTCCTGCGACCTTGCAGAACTAGCACTCCTGAAAGAAAGGATATTGCAGAGACATGGCTTAGCCACAGCCTGGGGGATGTTTCCAGAATGAGATTTTCACTCTGCAGCTAGTTCTGCAAGGTTCGCAGGAGAGCGTATGTAAAGTTTGGACGGTAGGAGACGGGGTACTGGCAGAAATACAGCTGTGAGAACAGAGCGTGAGTCGTGCTTGGGTAGCTCAGATGGTAGAGCACTTGCCCGCGAAAGGCAAAGGTCCCGAGTTCGAGTCTCGGTCCCGCACACAGTTTTAATCTACCAGTAAGTTTCATGTCAGCGCACACTCCGCTGCAGAGTGAAAATCTCATTCTGGTATCCCACAATTGATGTAAAGCCCGAAAGAAATAGAGAAATCAAATCGGAATATATTAATCTGCACTGAGAAACGAAAATATGAATCAATTCCAGTGTTTGCTAGTACTTATCTATGTAAATCGCAAGTTCCTATATTGAATTGCAAGCACCCGCAAATAAGAAGTCTCTATGGCAACATGTTGCACTTGGCTGTAAGTGAGGGGACATGTTGCTGTGACTTATAAACCAACAGGGGAAATAGCTCAAGCAGAATTTGTGGGACACTCGAACACATACGAGAGACCCTCCTGGGTAGTCAAACTGGACAGTCCTTTGCGGAAAGCCGACTTGGGGCAGAACTCAAAAAAAGTCACAATGTAGATTGTATCTCTAGGCTGTGTGGGAACGACGGAGGCTGTTTTTAGCGAGCTGAGTGTGGTTTGGGGATGCGTGCTGGTTTAGCAGAGACCCAGACGAACTTCTATTGTGGACTGTGCTGCAAGCAGTCAAAATCCGCCGAAATACACAGACCGTTACGATAACATCTTGGAGAGTGGCATGGGCACAGCAAAGTTTAGGGCAACTTTGAAAGTAGTGAGACACTGTCACCATGCTCACGTTCCGCAAGACAAAATGTTTAATGAACGGTAAAAAACAGCTACCATTGGTGTTGTGTACATAGTTCCGCGTAGTCAGCGCGTACCCAACTTCCCCACTAGAGCGCGCCCCGCTAAGCACAACAGCGCAGGCGCAGCGCTCGTCCGTCTCCGCACTACGAGATGGCGCTGTCTTAGAGACGGACCAAATTCTACTTCCGCCGATCCGCGTATTAATATGTAACGCAGCCAATGAGATTGCTGCTAACGTAGAACCTTTTCTCCTCGCGGATCACACTCGCGCAGTGATACCTGAACGCTCGAGGTATTATAACGTTTGTACAGACCTGCGATCAGTCAGTCTGCATTAGTCTGTACTAGTCTGCAGTAGTCTGTACCAGTCTATAGTCAAGTTTCAATCTGCGCCGAATATGATTATCATATTCCTGTACATAGCCATGAAGATAAATGTATAGACACTTTGTGAAGTATCAGAGGTATGTGAGAATAAGATTAATGTACCAAGACCAAAGGAACTTCAGATTGTCAATTGTAAATAGCATCCAGAACCAAGTAAAGTTATTTTTATGCTTGTTATTATTTTAATAAATGTGTGTGAAAATTAATCAAGTTCTTTTTAAAGTTGGTCACCGTCAATCTGCTATTCTAAGTGTGCAAGTGGCATTTCTATCGTCTACCTAACGGCAGAAGATAAACACGCCACGATAAGACCACGAGACATATTGCTGACACTCGCCTACTTCATTAGAGCGACAAGTCAAATAATCTGATGGTGTGTGTACCGAAGGTCTTACAGTGCGCACACCACAATTGGTTAACCTAAACAGTTTACAAGTGGGAGTAAGAAACACAACTGGGCTTACAGAGGTCATCCCTTATTGGCCAGCACACGAACGTAGACAGAGGAAGAAAGCAGGACATAGTTTTTTAGAGCCAAATACAACGAATTTTGTAACTGGTTAACTATGTGAAACGAGAGTAAAATAGTGAAACCAACATCTTTTAAGACAGCTTCTCACTGGTTAGCACTCGCAGTATTCTTCTTTTAGCAATTCAAAATTACGTAATGCCATAAAACACAAAGAACCGTGTCTTCACTATCGGAAGCAGACTGCAGAAAGTTACTGCACAGCCAGGCCCCACCTTGGGTAGACTTTTCTTTGGCAGGGAAAGATTCCCTTCTCGCGGAGGACGCAAGGTATTGGTACAGAGCCAATGTCTGATTCTGCAGCCACTTCCGCAACCACGTGCGGGTTATGATACGACGAGGTAGAGTCGCAACCACGAGGTGAACTGTAGGGAAATCGAGTCATTTTTAACGATGTTCTGTTTGGAGACTTGCTTGCAGTTAGAAGTTCCACATGCTTTCAACTCCGGCAGTAGATGCGAACTCATACTCTTCTGCAGTATTTCCTATATTTTTGCTCTAATATTTGGCAATCATGACGAATTACGCATATGTAAATATTTTATGCAGTTACGCGTTCATCTGAATCACATCCCTGATTCCATGTACAGGTTTGTTAAGACATTAGCTTATTATTATCAATGATTGTTAAAATGGTTCAAATGGCTCTGAGCACTATGGGACTTAACATCTGAGGTCATCAATCCCCTAGAACTTAGAATTACTTAAACCTAACTAACCTAAGGACACCACACACATCCATGCCCGAGGCAGGATTCGAACCTGCGACCGTAGCAGTCGCACGGTTCTGGGCTGAAGCGCCCAGAACCGCTCGTCCACTGCGGCCGGCTGATTGTTAAACTATTTCTTTTGAAATTTCTAGTTAACTGAGATACTTGTTTAATTTCTTAGTAGAAAGAACTTCTTTGTCGTTGTTTTGCTGGATAGTAATCCATTTATGTAAGATATATAGGGCCATTTTAATATATCCAATTAACGATTCCAATTTTTAAACCCACACCACCAAAAAATCTAAAACAGAGAACCTACACAGCGTCTGACAGGTTACGATCACAGTGTAGCAATCTGTCGAGAACATTTTGTATTCTGAAGGGTGGTGGTTCAAATCCCCTTCCAGGGATCTAGATTTAGATCTTTTGTTATTTCCCTAAATCGCTTCCGGAAAATACCACGATTGTTCCCATCATTATCCAACGTAAGATTGTGCTCTGTCGCTAATGGCCTCGTAGTCGGGACGATAAACTTTAATATTCCTTTCTTTCTTTTGAGAAAATCTCTTCCCTGCATTGCATTTCAACTTCCTTCACAAAAGTTATGTACTGAATTTGAAGATGGCTCAAGTATTTGATTTCAGACCTTCCTCTTCGAGGAGCTACAAATAAAGATCAGTGACGACGAGGGAGACGGAACTTTTGCATAATTTATAAACAATATTTCACAAATTTTATATCAAGTTGTATGTACTTTGAAAACCCGATGGTATAAATTTGTACCTTGTACTGTCATTATGATTTTCATACAAGGGTTACTATGCAATCTGCATAGTGCAAACGTTGCATAGGAACTTCTTTATACGGGCGACACCCCTTGTCAGTGACGCAAATAAAATTTGAGCATCTGTTACATGCCCTAGGGGTGGAAATTTTAATACTCCTTTCTCAACAGGTCCCTGTATTGTATACAAGATGTTTCCTCTAAATTACAAGTTTATAATGCCAATGAATTATTCTTTTCCTTTATATGTAGTTAGTGACTCCCCTGGTTCTCCTGGATAACGTTGCTGCAGCGTTATCCAATACACGCCACGTCGACTACTTCGTCAGTGCTGTTTTGGGATACAGCGTAATCAGTGCATACCCACTATGACCCATTGTATCTTCGTAGATCACAAAGTCCCACAGTAGATGCTCCAGAAAAACAATACTGTCGAAAGCCCAGTGATCATTTATCTGTCATTTGATTTTATACAGTTACGTTTCTCCCTGATGTCAGGGAGAAAGAGATATGTTCTTCTGCCTGTGTTGGTTGTGTCCATTCATTTACGCACAGGTGTAAATTGT
The DNA here is from genome assembly GCF_021461385.2 of Schistocerca piceifrons. Lineage (NCBI taxonomy): Eukaryota > Metazoa > Arthropoda > Insecta > Orthoptera > Acrididae > Schistocerca > Schistocerca piceifrons. Next base: position 368,658,487 of record NC_060149.1, read on the forward strand.
GATCTGATATTCCTTTTTTAGTATCGGCCTTAATCGAAGTATTCTGTGTACTTATGGTTCATGGCCTTTCGATGGCCAATACAGGGCACAGCAGTATGACTGTGTATGTTCCAGCACAATTTGTTGACAATTTTAACATCATGTATCACAGGGTAGGGCCCTATTCATGATGTCACAAGCCACAACCCCGTTCCTTGCCTATGAGGTCTTCATCACGTGACATGCTACGCCGTCTTTATCTGTGATGTCATTCGCAAACCAAGAAGACACACTGGAATGGTGGCAGCCAGTAAAATGAAAGAGGCCGGCCGGGGTGGCCGAGCGGTTCTAGGCGCTACAGTCTGGAACCGCGCAACCGCAGCGGGCGCAGGTTTGAATCCTGCCTCGGGCATGGGTGTGTGTGATGTCCTTAGGTTGGTTAGGTTTAAGCAGTTCTAAGTTCTAGGGGACTGATGACCTCAGAAATTAAGTCCCAAAGTGCTCAGAGCCATTTTTAAAATGAAAGAGCCATTCACGCCCCAGTTATGTACAGGCCACTAAAACGAAACAACCAGTTGCAATGTATTCCCTGAGGCGCCATCTTGCTGTCTCTGGAAAATCTGTATTTTTTGCCCCAAGTGTTCAAAACTATTTATAAAAAAAATTATATAAAGGGTGTAACTTGCAGTATTTCAATGACTAAAACATATAAGCTTTGTTTTCAGTAAAACATGCACACAAACGCGCGCGCCCGCTTACACACACACACACACACACACACACACACACACACACACACAAAAGCTATATTTATGCCATGAACTTACAGGTTCAGCAGTATTTGTGAACGTGCATAGTTCCATCTATGTACCACACGTGCTGTAAGCCACTACAGAACCTCCACATCTGAACTGTTCCATGGAGGGACACGACACTTTTCAAGTGTCCCAGAGTCATGTTCACATCTAAAACGTTTGCAGAAATACGTTGGTAACACAATAGTGGAATTTTTACGTCCAGTGTCACAATGTTATTTACACACACACATAACTCTTAAAATAGATGTCCCAGACATGACTATGAAGTCTCAGATTCAGTGCACCCATATTACTGTCACATCTAAATTCTTACAAAACACATGAGTCTATATGAGAGGGTGTATCAAAACGAAGCTGACGAAGCCTATAACCATTCAAGTCACATGTTGGTTATAGCACATACTAAACATACAAGCACACAAACAAGTAGGCACTCTGTATTACGGTCAGCTACTGGAAGAAGGCAATTAATATGTGACTTACACTTGACCCTAAAGTATGACCGTCGACTATTAAATTAAATCCCACAATGCTAACACCACGTCTGAGTGGTTCTATAACTGTACACAACTCATGTAGCATGCTAAGGAAACAGTCGACACTTTATTTTAGATGACACGGAGTGTATGAACAAAAACAAACCCAAACAAGCACCATTTCGGAAGAAGAGAAGAACATGCAAGCTGTTCTACACTAGAAAAGTGAAATATATCTTGGTGAGTTGGTCATATAGCTTTTTAATTATTTTTAAGTCTGGGACTTACAGGCAGATACGTACCACTGGTGTTCTATACGCCAATGTCACTTTTTCAGGCAACCTAGTGTAACAAACCATACTAAAAGTAATGCATTTTGACGAAATGATTACGACTGACATTTCATTCATAAGCTTACTTGAACCTATGTTAATCGTACAAGTATAGATTATGAGCAACTGACATTTTAAAACTTATCGAAAAATGTGGTTAGAGTACGTAATACTGTTCAAATTTCGCTGACCAAGTGCTTCCATGAATGCATGATAACGATAGAATCACCCCACCAAGCACCAGTTTAGGGGGAGAGAAGGTAGCAGATCATGTTCAACACCAGAAAAATATAATCGATGATATGCCCTGGCTAGTACTGCTTTTTATTACATTCGATCTAGGCCCACCCGAGGTAATGTACAAAAACAACTTTTGAGGAAGGCTGCAACAGTTACTGATAAGAACAACGGTGCTAAAGCTCTCTAATTAGGTCACAGATGATATTTCATTTCCTTTCCATAAGCAACTACTAAATAATATCAAGATCTAATTGCAACGCTCCATAATACCAGCTGTAAGCAAACAACATCGCCAAAAAGCAAACACACTGTTCAAGCACCACTTTAGGGAAGAAGAAGACATTTTAATGAAAACTTTACTGTGTGGTAGCACTTAAACTATATATTTTCATAATACACAAGAAGATCTTAATAATACATGGAATACAAGATTTAAACAAGGCCAAAGACAATGGTGGAAGAAGTGCATACACATAGAGGTGAATGGTCGATATCGGAAAAATACAACTTTGCAACCCAAACATTCGGTCCCCGCTGTAGAATAAAGTTGTTTCTCAAAACATGTAAGATTTGAGCACAAAACACGCAGGGCACTGTTGTCATAACCAATTTGTTCTGTAACATTTTCTGAAAAGTAATTTCTTTGTACCAAAAAAAAAAAAAAGTTCTTCGCACCAAAATAAAACTGCTTCTCAAAATATGTAAGATATCGAGCACAAAACATAAATCTTCACTGTCATAACTTAATTGTTACATAAGATTTAAAAAATTACACATGGCTTGAATATTGACATTGCTTATCAAACTTCCTGCTTAAGGTACACTAACAATGGTCACAGTCTGATTACTGTACCACACCTTTATAGGCACAATTGACCCTGTAGTTAAATATTTCCAAATCTAAATTCCCTGTGTTACTTATCAAAGTACTCACAAATGAAATAAATTATAGGTTAGTTGACAAGAGTATTTCGATCTTTGAACCAGGCACTAAATTTATCAAAATTCGTAAAAAATTGTTCTATAACTATACAATACAAACAGGAGCGCTAATCCTGATCCAATGTACAGTTTACAGTCTACTTGTTGACAAGAATAGTATGATTTTTGTACCAAAGGAAACGATATTAGACATGAAATAAATTCGGGAAAAACTAATCATAATTTGGCCAAACTCGATATCAAAGTCAGGTAAACATTATAGTGACCCTCATGCTAGAGTATTAACTTTATCTTGTAGTAGGCCGGACGGAGTGGCCGAGCGGTTCTAGGCGCTACAGTCTGGAACTGCGCGACCGCTACGGCCACAGGTTCGAATCCTGCCTCGGGCATGGATGTGTCTGATGTCCTTAGGTTAGTTAGGTGTAAGTAGTTCTAAGTTCTAGGGGACTGATGACCTCAGACGTTAAGTCTCATAGTGTTCAGAGCCATTTGAACCATTTATCTTGTAGTAGACAACATTTGTCATCTTTTGTTGAATAATTAAGTTACGACAGTAGCGCCATGTGTATTTTGTGTCTGAACCTTAAATATTTTTTTGAAATAATTTTGTTTTCGTGCAAAGAATGAAATGTTTTTGGTGCTGAGATTGTATTTTTGAGATACTGACGTTCATCTCAGCGTGCTGTACCTAGTTTCACGGTTACCTTTACTCATTTTTACATCTCTTATTCCATGCATTATGGAGGTCCACTTACGGGGTGTCCAGAAAAGGGCTCCCTGATTTCAAAATTAAATATCTCGAAAACAAAGATCGATAGAAGAATGCAGTAAACGGTACGTTTATTGTGAAAGCTGTAAGAAGTTTATACAGCAGTTTGAAATAATCTGCCAACAGATGGCTCTGTACGCTGTACAGCTCATATCAGCATACGTAAGTGAAATAATCGTATGAAAACAATCTTTGCAAACAATCACATCACAATGTTTTCAAAATGTTCACCATTGGCACTACAGAGGTGGCCCAAACGAAGAATGAAATTCGCCATCACATTTCGTAGTGTCTCAACCGAAATGGATTCACATGCCACAGAGATCGCCGATTCAAACTCGTCCAGCGTGGCGGGATGCTTCGGGTAGACCATGTCTTTCACTGTGTTCCACAAAAAAAAGTCACAGAGAGTCAAATCCGGCGAATATTGAGGCCAATTCATGCCTGCACCAGTAAATTTGGGATATTCCAAAGCAATGACTCGATTCCCGAAGTATTCCTCAAGAAAGCGAACCACTTGTTCGGTCCGATGTGGTCGGGCTCCATCTTGCATAAACCATTCAGTACCTGGTCGATCCTCTAACGCTTGCTGTGTGGCGACAAATTGTTCCAAAATTGCAACGTAACGTGCACCAGTGACCGTTTCTCGAATGAAAAAAGGGCCAATAATGCCTCTGCTGCATACTGCAGCCCACACAGTAACTTTAGGAGAATACAGGGGTATCGCTTCACACCAATATGGCTTTTCGGAACCCCAAAATCTCCAGTTCTGCTTACTCACGTATCCATTCAGGTGGAAGTGTGTTTCATCTGTAAACCAGATGCAGCCAACATCAAATCCGTCACTATCAATCATTGTGAGTATCTGACTAGCAAAGGCAATCCTTTGTTGCACAGCTCGTACGGGTATGGCCTGGTGCGTTTGAATTTTGAATGGAAACATGTGTAGGCTCTTTCTCAGAATTTTCTGCGTGCTGGAACGCTTCAAATCAGTCTCAGATGCAATTCTACGGACGGATGACATTGGATTTCGCTGAATAATTCCAGAAACTGTGGCGATATTTTCAGGCGTAACTGCGGTTTGCTTGCGGCCAACATGCCCCACTAGATCATCAGTTACGCTGCCTGTTGGTTGAAATTTTGCGAAGAGCGTACGAATGGTTTTCGCATCGGGTCCTTTTGGAACATTAAATCGTGCTTGAAAACTTCGCGTTGTTGCCGTAGGACTCTCTTCTAACCTGTGGTACTCTAGCACCAGAAAAACGCGTTGTTCAATGGAGTACATGGTTTTGATCTCTTCCTTCGGTACGCTAACCTTCTTTCACGTTTCAACAGTGGAACTGATCGCTCTCGTCTCGTCTCGTCTCTCTAAAATCACGGACATCCTCTGTCCGGAGATGGGGGAGGCTAAGCAGCAGTGCTGCTATTCCTCCTTTAGCAGCTCTGTTGTCATATGTGGCCACTGGGCTTCGGATCACTATTTATACTAGGCATTACGTATGGCGATTACAACGCCATCTGTTAGCAGCTTTTGTAACTATTATTTCAAACTGCTGTATAAACTTCTTAAAGCTTTCACAATAAACATACCGTTTACTGCATTCCTCTATCGATCTTTGTTTTCGAGATATTTAATTTTGAAATCAGGGAGTCCTTTTCTGGACACCCTGTATGTACTATGAAGGTATGTTGCAATGCAGTTAAGTTCTCATTAAATTGCCTCCTTCCTCCCTAAAGCCGTTCTTGGACAGTTCATTTGTCTTTGGCGATTTTGTGTGTTTACATCTGGTATTTTGGAGCATTACAATCAGGTCATCGTTTTATTTAATAGTTGATTATGGAAAGGAAATGAAATGCAGTCTGTAACCTAATCGAGAGCTTTAGCACCATACCCAGAACATTAAATGTTGCAGCCTTTCTCAAAAGTTCCTTTTGTACATTACCTCGAGTGGACCTAGATCCAATGTAATAAAAGGAAATACTAGCCAGTGTATATAATCGATTATATTTTTGTAGTGTCGAACATGATCTGTCATCTTCTTCTCCCTAAACTGGTGCTTGGTGAGGTGATGCATTACTGATAAAGTTTTAAAATATCAGTTCCTCATTGTTAGATATTAATACCATGAGTAAAGTTGGCCAAAGGAAGCCCATCTTTGAACTGTCAATATTAAATACATCATCAAAATGCATTACTTTTAGTACAATTTTTTGTGCTAAAGTGTCGGAAAATGTGAGACCAGTGTATGGAACACCGGTTTAGCATAACTACGTTTAGGTATCAGATCAAAAATTAATTTAAAAAGCTGTATGAGCTACTCAATAAGATAGATATTTACTTTTCTAGTAAGGAAAGGGTGCAGTATATTCTCTCCCTCTGAAAACGTTCTTGTTTGGTTTGTTATTGTTCACACGCTCCGTTTCTCCCAAAATAACGTGTTGACTATTTCTTCAGCCTGCTACATGTGTTTTGTACAGTTACAGAATAATAATTCAGACATGGGATTAACGTTGTGGTACCTAATTTGAGTGTTCACAGATATGCTTCAGGCTTCAAGTGTATGTTAGATATCAACTGCATTCTTCCAGTAGCTGACAAAAACGCAGAGCGCTTACTTGCTTGTTTGCTTCCCTGTTTAGCATGTACTTTAGCCAACATGTGTCTTGCACAGTTATATGCTTGGTCAAGTTCGTTTTGGTACAGCTCATATAGGTCTAAAAATTAGGTGTCAACAGACTGCGCAGGATGCGATTTTTGAGCCACATGCGTTTTGTTATAATTTAGATGTGGAAGTAGGATGGGAGCACTTTATCTGAGAGTTTACAGTTGTGTTTTAGTTGTATGTGTGTGTGTGTGTGTGTGTGTGTGTGTGTGTGTGTGTGTGCGTGTGTGTGTGTGTGTGCGTAAATATCATTGTGACACTTGACTTGAAAATTCCAATTTTGTGTTACTGACGTATTTTTGCAGATGTTGCAGATATTGACATAACATTTTGACACTTATAAGCATCATGTCGTTTCATAGAACAATTTAGATGTGGAAATATTTAATTTGTGGTCCTTTGTCCCTTACACCAAGTCTGATACAGAGCTCGAACCATGGGCGTTCAGAAATGCTGCTGAACCTGTAAGTTCATGGCCTAAACTTTGTGTGTGTGTGTGTGTGTGGTTTTTTTGTTGTTGTTGAAAACAGAGATTACTTATTTTAGTCATTGAAATACTGCAAGTTACACTCTTTATCTAATTTTTTGATAAATTCTTTTGAACGTAAGGGCAAAAAATATAGATAGTTTGGGAACATTTGAACATGGACAAGATGGCGGCTCCGGGGCTACATATTGAATGGCTGTTTCATCTTAATGATCACCTCCATAGCAATAAATGAGGTGTGGCTTGCTTGGTTGTCAATGTCATCGTGTATAAAGAAGGTACGCTGTGTCAAGTTATGATGACATCATAGACTAATGGGACATGGGTTGTGATGGCATGCTTAGGGCGCTGACCTGCGTCACGTGACGTCACAAATATAAGCAAAGTGCACTGGAACATAAATAGCAATGCTACTGGGAACGCATTCCATTGTTCTCTTGGTCTATGGGTTTATTTCTGTAACAACCAACATTGCATCAGTCGGTGTCGTATAGCAAACATTGATTAATCTCAGTAGCATATTCCGTTGTGCTCAGCAGTATGCTGAATCTGGGTTTTCAAATTGTGGATTATAGGCCAATATGCTCACACCGTACACAGTAACAAACACCAATATACTCCGTGGAAATTATTTAAACCAATCACCTCTGGGAGTGTGAGCATTATTCAATCCGGTAGAGTGCGTATTCACTCTTCAGTTGTAATGAGTGATTTGTTGTTCCAACGATCCCTGTTGCACCGGTAGAGGGAATACTTCACACTTCAGCTGCAGTAGCTGTTTCACATTCACATTTAGTTTTACGTCTTCACCGAGTGCAGTACTTGATTACTACTGGAGCGACACACCTGGAGTGAGGACACTGGTGTGGTTGTTGCTTACTACATAGCGAAGCTTCTACATCCACAGTTCACATGTTTAGAGTGAGTTTAGTCCACCTGCCACACTGACTCGCGCTCGTCAAGCGCGGCTATACGTAATGTGTGCAGGTTGTTGTTGGTGACTGTTTAATTGAGCCATGTCTCTTACCTAGGCCATTAAATTCCAGTCATTATTACAATTTCCTCGCCAGAGCATTGCCAGAATTGCTAGATGACATGCCACTCGCTACAAGAGAGCACATGTAGTTCCAGAATGATGGGGCGCCGAGATATTTCAGTCGTCCTGTGCGTCGATTCTTGAACGAAGTTTCCAGAAAAGTATATTGGCAGAGGTGGTTGTGTACTGTGGCCTAGTCTGGACTTTTTTGGTGTGGGGAGAGATGTGTAAACTTGTTTACAAAACCGCTGTTGAATCATAGGAACATCTGCTGGTCTGGGTAGTAGCAGCAGCAGGAAAAATTAAGGAGACCTCTGCACTCTGTTACCGTGTTAGACAGAAGATATCCCACCGGTGTAACGTTTGTATACAAGTTAATGAAGACATTTTTTAACGTGTACTGCAGCTGAAGTAATTGTATTGTGTGATCTTGTTTCTCTTGGCAATACAAATTAAAAGCTGTAAGATTTGATACACATATAAAATGGTGCCTCAAAGGAAAACACATTAGAAAAAGTGTTTTCAGTAGCCCAAGCAACCTCTCAGATTTAGCTGATTCAATTAATTTTCTTCCAGGAAAACTCCTTCTACAGGTTTAAGAAATTCTCACAGGAAATTATTAGAGAAAATATTTGTTTTTATGTCCGGTGCAAACCTCCCGGAATTTGTCGGTTTAAATAGTTTTCACCCTGTATATTGATGTAAGCTCTTAAGGGAAGTCGAATTTTTCTATTTGCGATATTGATAATTTGTTGTATCATCATTCCACTTGTTTTGTCTGTAGAAAATACGATGTTATTACGTTCACCTAGGAACACACATAAATATCTCATAACTACACTTCTTCAGATTGTTACATTGTTAAATCTTATTTTAAGGGTTCTTGGCCCCTTCAGCAGAAAGTGTGTAATTTTTCTCTATTAGTGAACTTTTAAAGCTTGGTCCCCGTCTTTCTAGTTCATGAAGCAAGGCATTACACTTATGTCCTACATTTCTTCACGAGTCAAAAAGGTAGGCATGGAGGCGGAGGAACTACTTGGGCAGGATAGATAGACTTATGTTGAGTGTCCACAGAGGTGGCGCTGGTTACGAAGTTGCTAAAGCGTTTTCGATCCAAACAGTATTCTGAGAAGGAAATGGTGGATTTCGCAGCGTACTGTACTATTTGTTCACTCGTAGTCGCAGATAACTCGGTCAAGAAAGAAACCACATCAGAACTGCTGAAGTAAACCAATCACGACAAATCCGGACCTCTGTCCTGCGTATTGATTCGTGAATTTTAAATAGTTGCGCTACGAAGCAAGAATTTCTTCGGGATGTCAACGCTGTTTCTTCCCAGCCTGTTACCGAACGAACACTCCAGAAAATATGCCTTCCTATGGCCATCTGCTATGGGGTGGAATAGTTTTAGGACACTGATGTGTGCATCAAGAATCTCGCTGCCCAGGTCACGGCGAAGGACGAACGTTATAAATTTTTCTGTGCTGTGAAGTTATTATGGTTTTACGCAATTCTTCCTATCATGTTAGAAAATGTTTCTCGCGTGAAGAACGTTTTTAAGATCGAAGGATTACAGTCTTTAGTTATAGTGTTGGTGGAGAATAACATTCATCGAGATTCCAAAGGACCGACGTAAAATGAATGATGGTTGCTAGGTGAAATTTTTGATGATGTTATGAATTTGCAGCGTACTTCTTACGGGACGAACCGGAGCGAGGTGGCTCAGTGGTTAAGGTGCCAGATACATACAGGAGGGCCTAAATTAGGTTTTCCATGATTTCCTTGAATTGATTAAGGTGAAAAAGAGGATGGTCCCTTTGAAAAGGACACTTTCCTTCCTTTGTGCAGTCCCAGTTTGGGCTTCGTCCTGCTACCTCGTCGTTGACAGGAATTTATACTCTGGCACTGCTTTTATAGGGAGACGAGTAAAGCAGATAGCAGCTGCGTAGCACGCACTCACCCGAAGTCCCAGGTTCTCCTGAAACAGAAAACAAATCGTATTTTTAATGTACTACAGCTAATAGAAAATTCTGAATCAGATGAAACATAATATTTGAATTGCGTCGCTGGTAACCTTAATTTTATTTATTCAAAACAGATGAAATGAAATGAGCCTATGGCATCGTTGGCCGGGAGGTCCCAACCGGGGAAGTTCGGCCACCAAGTGCAAGTCTTATTACAGTCGACGCCACATTGGGCGACTTGCGCGGCGGTGATGAGGATGAAATAATGATGAAGACAACACAACACCCAGTCCCCTAACGGAAAAAATCTCCTACCCGTCCAGGAATTGAACCCGGGCCCACTTGCATGGGAGGCATGCGTTATCACCCTGTTTTTTTCCCCATTTTGTTCGATATAGTTCGTTGCGTTTGGTCTGGGCAGACGTTAGAAGACATCCGTACAAGTTTAACGGTTTCATTCAAACCTTGTACACCTCTAGTAGGCCATTAAAACATCATAATGTGCAAGTACCAAGGTGCACTACCCTGGCAATTCCGAGAAAATCGCAAGACAAGGTTTACGCTTCTATTATGTCGATTATATATCTGAACGCAGGTGCCGGCCCTTTGAGTTCGTGGGGATCAAGTGATCAGGGTTCGAGCTTCGTAAAATATACGTGTATGAGGCCACGGTTCGACGCCCGCCCAGACGTAATTATTAATATATTTTTCCGTCCCTGGTTATATTATCTAATTTATATGGCATTTGAGAGGTAGTATAATTTAAAAAATCACGTATATTTGCATGAAGTTTTAGTGGAAAAATGGTTCAAATGGCTCTGAGCACTATGGGACTTAACATCTGTGTTCATCAGTGCCCTAGAACTTAGAACTACTTAAACGTAACTAGCCTAAGGACATCACACACATCCATGCTCGAGGCAGGATACGAACCTGCGACCGTAGCGGTCACGCGGTTCCAAACTGAAGGGCCTAGAACCGCACGGCCACACGTAATAAATGGCTTCCTTCCAAAACCATCCACAACTAAGCCGCATTTTCCACATCGAGACTGTAAATCAGAATTTTAAATACGCAACCTATACTAATCATTTATACTTATAACATTTTTGTGTTGTGAAAAAGTAAGCGCAGTTGATGTTTTTAAAGTCAAGTTATTGCACATTAACCGTTCAGAGCTTTATGCATGTCCCACATTGTACTGCGACACTTGTTGATTTTTAAGGTATATGTAATCACCACCTCAGCTGCCATTAAGTAAATACTTCAATTTTCAGTACAAATTTTTATGGAACTGCTCAATGGCGCAATTTTCACAACGAGACGGAATACACGATACACACAAACAATGAGAGTACTCGATACATATAAATACTTCGAGTACCTGGATACAGACATTTTTTCTGAACTCACATAAATTCTAGCTTCGAGTAAACAAATTTAAAAAAAGTGTTATTTTATTTACATTGAAATATAAAAATTTGGGTTGAAACAACGAATCCAGTATAAAAATTATTAATTTAATTATTTTTCAGATAGTATAATTATTTTTCATATTTTCGATTTAATTCAAAAGTGTAATTACATTTGAAATTATTGTCATTACTGTTGTTTCTATAATTTACTCTGGACAATAATATTGAAAACATTTGTGAAAGAAATAATTAATCATATATAAATCTTTCTGGATGAAAAAAAAAAACGGTACACTGTAAGATTACAGTGCTGCGAGTTTTTGTATGTGTAGCCTTCTTGGGCTAACATGTTTTGAAGCATGCTAATGGTAGTCCCTGTTCTGTTCTGTTCTGTTGAAGTTGGTGTAAGTACTTGGCAGGATAATGACGTGGTTGTTTTTGGCGGAAATTGCCATGTTGGACAGTTTTAATCTGAAGATTTTGTACTTGCAAGTTAATTGAAATTATCTGAATAAATCTACAGAAAGATACAATTTACCCACACAGTATTCTTGACTTTACTTATTTGTGACTATTCGTAGCCCACCGATGGCGAGGGGCTGCCCCATCATCCAAGTTTAGATGAGTCGCTAACATGATACGGTACATTCGACGTTTGGCTGAAGTCGGTCAATCTGGTTGTGTTGACAGACTGATCTGTAGCATAGCCCGAGATCTAGTTTAGGTTGGAAGGTGATAATGTGGTTGTGAGTTGGCGAAGTCAACGAAAGTGGATGCAAATAAAGGTTGTGATGACAGATTGACCCGCTGATAACTTAATACTTACGTTCGCGGCATGTTTAGTGGCTCGATTTCGCGAGTTGTGCCGACTCATTTTAGTTGTTCTTGTGTAGGAGCGCATTGGCAGCTACCGATTTGGCGCGCAATAGTCGAATCTGGGAGAGCCTGCGGAGCAGGTCTCAGGCGGACGCGAATTGTGCGATCGCATATCGGAGTGTGAAATGTAGGCTCAAATAGTAATTATTGTCGTTAAAAAGTTATTTTTGTTTGAAAAGGAGAAAACACATAATATTTTACGGCGACCGGACCGAATCTGAGAAGCAGTGGCCTAGTCGAGTGAAGTTATATAGTCGTGTGACTGCTTAACTATTGTGAAATGAACTTTAGACACTGAAGGGAGATTTTATGTGAACTTAAGGTATAATTAATTCAGTGTCTAATACAAACTGTTTCTGCTTTTGAGAGACATTTCTCATCATTTTTGAGAGTTTACTGACGAGCAAGGAAACATCACCTACTTTAAGGGGGAAAAAGATATCAGCCCCAGCAGTCGATTTAAGTGAACATTTGGGTTATCATTCTGCTAGCACGCAGTTATGAACTTCTGAAAGTATTTTCTCTATTTTTGAATGTATTGGCTTTCGGGCCGAGCCCATTCAGACATCTCAACAGTGAAAGGTCAACTATGACGGTACAAAAGTAAGGACACCAGAACACCCATTCGACGAGCGCAGAAAATCTGTGACCCGCGAATTGCAGCCAGGCGCCTTCGGTTAGCAATCCGCTGCCCTGACTGCACGGGTACCAAGGCGGACGTTTGTGAACGTACAGCTTTTAAACTTCGGCGCGCACCGAGTGTTTGGCGCTCGCTCCGCCCCACTGCCGTCGCCCAGTGCCCGAGTGCCGAGTACTGGACAGCGGAGTGAGCAAGAGGTTTTGGGAAGTGCTGTTTTGACACAGCTAACATGCTCGGTTCACTGTGTTAAAACGAGAGGTTTCTAACCTATATCTGGTGCCACAGATTTATTTGCTTTGAACATTATTATGTTGTGATTCACAAAAGCCGTGTAAACGAATGAATCGAATGAGTGTGTCATTAAAGAAGTATGTTAGCGCTATTTAGTTATTGCTGTTGTGCATTACTTTTTTTTATTTTAAGGCTGAAACTGTTAAAATGAAATACTTTTTCAGGAGACGAGCTGTTTTTCAACGTGACTGCAGCCATTAAATTGTCAATAGAAAATCGTTAACTTTATTTCATAATAATTCTTCAGTTGCTTGGGTCTATTCATTTTGGTTTTGAGGCATATCAATAGTTTCAGAATGTCAGTGCTAGAATATTGTTAAAATAATGTTGAACGTATATGTGGCTGATGTTAACATATTTAGTACTCATATTACTTTCTCTTTGTCGCGTTAAATAACATGTATTCTCGAACAAGATTTCAAAACACGTAGGGCCGATGTATCCACCTCCCCCTTCTCTTCCCTAGCTTTCAACATCACCCGAATGGGAGAGCTTTTGTTGTCACCCCAATGTACATACAGTTTAACATAGTCTGGGTCAAAAGGAAAGTGAATTACAATCAGGACGTTATACGAAGGCCGGCCAGAGTGGCCGAGCGGTTCTAGGCGCTACAGTTTGGAACCGCGCGACCGCTACAGCCGCAGGTTCGAATCCTGCCTCGGGCATGGATGTGTGTGATGTCCTTAGGTTAGTTAGGTTTAAGTAGTTCTAAGTTCTAGGGGACTGGTGACCTCAGCAGTTAAGTCCCATAGTGCTCAGAACCATTTGAACCATTTTTGTTACGCGAAGTTTAAGGTAGTCCTGCATTATTTTATTAGCAAAATAAACTAAACATGTAAAAAATGCTAAAGAATACCTGAACATACATATAAACAACTCAGAATCATATATCCTATTTCACAATTCGAATGTTTTCTTAAATCCAAAATATCGGGTTGCACAAACTTACTGCTCCTCGCTTTGCATAATTTGCGGGAGGTACTATCAGCTCTTCTTCCTCGGCAGCTACCAGACATCCTGAAACAGAAATAACGATTATGGGGGATTTTTTCTAATAGTTATTATGATTAAATAGGAACACTGGAAACAAGACTATACAATAAAGGGTACGGCATACATATTTTACTTATTGTATTGTATGTTAACCGAGGACCTAGAAACGACGGAGAGGCTCCGTCCCCGCCGCAGCCGCAGTGGTCCACAACCCCACGACGACTACCGCAGTCCACTTCACCCCTCCGCCGCCCCACACCGAACCCAGGGTTATTGTGCGGTTCGGCCCCCGGTGGACCCCCCCCTCCCCCCCCCCCCCCAGGGAACGTCTCACACCAGACGAATGTAACCCCTATGCTTGCGTGGTAGAGTAATGTTGGTGTGCTGAACTCGTTTGCGCAGCAATCGCCGACATAGTGTAGCTGAGACGGAATAAGGGGAATCAGCCCGCATTCGCCGAGGCAGATGGAAAATCGCCTAAAAACCATCCACAGACTGGCCGGTTCACCGGACCTCGACACAAATCCGCTGGGCGGATTCGTGCCGGGGACCAGGCGCTCCTTCCCGCCCGGAAAGCCGTACGTTAGACCGCACGACCAACCGGGCGGGCTACTATTTTACTTATTACTAAATGAGTATTACAAATACATAATGTTACGAACTAAAATGAAGACTTCTAGAGTAAAAGATATTCAACAAACATGAGGTACCATGATGTCAATACAAAATTTTTGCTGCATTTGTTCGTAATATTTTTGTTTATCATCCTAATAATATGTTAATGGGACACTTTTTAATATTTCTCGTTTGATATTCATTATTTTTAGTGACTCCAGTGTTGCCAATTTAAAGGAAGTTTACTGTAGTTGCGGACAAAAGATATAGTTACAAGAGACAGAGATTAATACCGGTGACATATTTATTTTTTAGTTGAGTAGTGGAGCAGTCACAGCAGAGGTGCTATGAAAATTTTTGCCATACACGGACAAAATGCAATTTGATAAACCACAGCAAGAAGCGGTGCTGTTTCTGTAACTTCAACGTGATAAATACTGTAACCCCCCAGAGGAAAGCCACTGGCTTTTCGGAAGAACTTCTGGACACTTAAGTCCATCGTGACCCTTGTCCGCAATCCTGAGAACTAGCGGTTGTGATGAATTTTAATCAAAAATGTTGTACTCCATGGGAAAGGTTAAAAAATGCTATGTATGGGTAGGACCACTATGAGCCAGGGCGGATTCCTTGCGTGACCAGTGTCGATACATATATTATGATGAGGGTGTTCAGGGATGGATGGATGGCAACACTGACTTGATTCGCACCCTTCTGACGATGCTCTGTGAACCCTGTGGCATCAAGGCAGTGACACAGCACATCAACACCATACATATGTATTGCGTCACAGTGAGTCAACGGAGAGAATGGAAACGCATTTTGGATAAGTCTATGCACTACTGAAATGCGTATTTAGTTTACCATACAGATTTCGTTTTACTGGATTGAAACATCATCAGTAGTTAAATTTTCGTCATTTGTCTGCCTACATCAGGAAGTATAATCGGTATGCGTTATTTGTTAGGTATTCCTGTCTTTGGCATCAGAATTCCAGACAGATAAATGTGTATGCAGACACTTCCGAATGTAAGCCGAAATCAGATATGGCGACGCTTCAGATCAGACTATTACCTTAGCGATATTTAGTGGTTTGTCCAACGTCTCTTCGGATTTACTATCACTCCAGTAACTACTGTTACCTGTATTTATACATCCAGATATGTGTAGATGAGCCTCATAAAATATGTAAAGTCATTAGACGCGGTTCAGTTACACCTCAAAATGTCCGTTACCATATTACAAAATTCTGGTCCAGTGAGTTAATCATCTGTGTTCATTTCGTGCACTATCTGGAACTTGAATTAGCAAAGCATTACGTAAAGCCACAGTATGTGTCTTCAACTTCACCTAATCGTAAAGCAAGTAATTGCTGTGCAATGTAGCTAACGTACTTATGAAAGCTAATGCATTAGTTCTCCATCCAGAAGTAACTGCTTCGAATATTTCTGGTGGAAGAAATGTTAATCAGTACTGTTTGACAAACGAAGCGTTAAGCAGTGATGAAGTCAGTTTATGGCTACCAAAAACGCCCCTAACAGGAAGTATCGTTTCACAACAGTTCCAAGTCTACAGTAACATTTCAGTCTGTTTTATAATGAAAATTTCATCATTTAGCGGGTTTTGTAATGAAAGAGAGATCACCAGACAATTAGTTAGTTTACTGAGCTAAAACACCAACTCTTTTCAGTTTTCCATAAATGGGGGAATATGACTGCTGATTAAGATGACGACAGAACTTAGGCTGCTGCAATGATATTAATCCAATACATCTGATGTGGTCGTTAGCAGAATTATCTCGCTTCCCCTACAAAACCCTTTAAACTATAAACTTTTCACTATTAAATTGGCTGAATTGTTACTGTAGACTAGAAAATGCTATGACGCGATACTCCTTGTTAAGGATGTTTTTGACAGCAGTAAAGTAGCATAAGAAGTTATAATACAAAATGTGTACACGCTTCGAATTTATTTGAAGAACTGACTTGTTACAGAAACGCATTTGAAGGCAAAAAAATGTTTTGCAGTGTGAGGCACCAAGTCTACAGCAAATTGGGGAAGCTTTATTCTTTACGGTTTCCAACTCGTTTACGAAAGAGTGCACGATACCTCGTCCCCAGATAAGTTTAAATGAAAAATTTTATTTTGCGCAAGTTTAGACTTGTCCATACACGCGCTGTAGTCGTTAGCTTAGGACACTAATATTAGTTTTGCTTTACTCGTCGTTGCCCATCACAAAGGGATATTGCAGAAGAGGAAAGAATAGTTGCCACCA
Organism: Schistocerca piceifrons; assembly: GCF_021461385.2. Lineage (NCBI taxonomy): Eukaryota > Metazoa > Arthropoda > Insecta > Orthoptera > Acrididae > Schistocerca > Schistocerca piceifrons. Next base: position 368,675,295 of record NC_060149.1, read on the forward strand.
TCTTTTCAGTACATTTTTGCCTGGAAGCTAGTACAGGAACATTGTTTTGAGCGAATGTCTCAATGTTCGGATAAGACTCTGCACACCACCGTAAGAAGTACATGAGATTCAGCCACTTACAGAGAGTTACCTTCAGACTCGACAATTTTCGGGGTTGAGGCCGATTTTCTCAGTGGGTCACTGAAGTGTAATTGCGGTAAAAGATGTGTGTCATACCACCAAGTAGGAAGTAGTTCTGCCTGTGAGTAGTTGCTGTTCACTTCGTCGTGTAAGACTACAGCAAAGTGTGTAAGCTTTCTTCTTTACGGTTGCCAGCTCGTTTACGAAAGAGTACACGATACCTCGTCCCCAGATAAGTTTCTGTTATTGTAAATAAATGAAAAATTTCAGCACCAGACCTCCGATGAGACTGAGCAAACATTCATGTAGCTGACGGATAATTATGCCCATTCTCAGTGTGAACACGCATTCGATGAATGTTTTCAGAAGCGTAATTTTCCAGTTACCAACCACTATTGCCACACTAGTGTGCGAAATTGGGCGGTGCATTAATTTATGGAAACACGCACAATCTCAGTTGAGAGTAAGAAGAAGGAAATCAGTCATAGCTGATGACGGGACTGGATTGAACAACCGATCGAGGTGACGCAGTGGTTAGCACACTAGACTACCTTTCAGGAGGACTATGGTTCAAATCACCGTCAGCCATCCAGATTTTCCGTTATTTATCTAAAGCGCTCCAGGCAAATGCTGCAAAGGTTCCTTTGTAAAGGGCATGGTCGGTTTTCTTCCCTATACTTCCATAATCCGAGCTCGTGCTCCGTCTCTAATGACAACGCTGTCGACAGGACATTAAACTCTAATCTTCCTACCATTTTAGGATTGAGAATTTCTTTGTAGGGTGGACGCAGCATGTTCTCTCGGATGGAAACTCATCGACAGATGCAGAAATAACTTCAGTTGCGCCCCAGGGGAGTGTGTTGAGACATTAATAGTGGCTTCAGTCTTCTCACAGATGACGCAGTTATCTACAGTCAAGTACTGTCTGAAAAAGCTGTATAAATATTCGGTAGAATCTTGATGAGATTGATCTTGTCAATACCATCGGCTCACAGTTGGATTCAATCAACTCATACAAATATCTGGATGCAACAACTTGGAGAGATATGAAATGGAACGGCCATACAGGCTCAGTCGTAAGTAAAGCACCACACCAAAAACGCAACATATCATCATATATAATAAAAAACTGTTGGCATTCGAAACTGCTTCCGGTCAATTGGCAATGGATAAATCCAGGTCCTGCATGGTTTTCAAGGGAATCTCCTACCATTCTTCCTACAAAGTAGTGACAAGTTCAGGTAACAATGATGATGGTGGATAACGATGATGCACCCTTCTCTCCAAAGCAGATCATAAAGGCTCAATAATATTGAGATCTGGTGGCTGTGGTCGCCAGGAGTGAAGCGACAGTTCATCCTCGTGATCACAGAACCAGTCCTGGAAGATGTGACCTGCGCGAACAGGCGCCTTGTCGTTCTCGAAACACAGCATCATCATTGATGCACAAACATTCTACCATGGGATGAACCTGGTAAGCCAAAATGGTCACATAACCCTTGACAGTAATGCGACCTTGCGGACCATGGAATACCATGATATGACTGCCCAAATCATCACCGAACACCCGCCATGTTTCGCAGTTGGGATGTAAACTCGGCCAGAAGTTGGAAACAAACTGCAACAAGACTCAACCGACCAAACAATTCCCAGCTTATGGAGCTCCGTTCGCGTTGTTTTGGTGCTAACTGGGTTCGCGAGTGCAACGTTCAGTTTTGCAGTGACTTTTTCAGCTGCCGATCATTCAACACACACTTTCGTCCGCATTGTGACTTAGGGAACGATGTTTCTCCTCTTTCCCAGTATGCAGTATAAATCTTCGATATGATACCTCCTGAAACACCAAACACTTCGGTTAACTCGGTTACGGAAGCACCCACTACACCAGCACCAACAACTTTTCCACGTTTGAATTCACTTAGCACGGATATAATGCACTCACAATTACACAGAACACCTTTCTGACCACTGCTGACACTTGCAACGTATTAAGGATATTGCACAGGTTCCGTAAGTGATCAAATACAACAGAGAAATCTGCAGGCTTGGCTAACATCTGCATTTATGTTCAAGCATGCATTTCTCGCGGTGTTCCCATATTTTAGTCCAACCCCTTAACTGTCTTCGGTTAATTAGTAGTATACTAGCGATATGCAGTCTGTCTACAGAAGAGATTATTTGTAAAGACTCAGACGATCCATCCAAGAACATCGCACAAGTGGTTGGAACTCGTGCCACCTAGGACTAACAAGGGCATATACTATCTTATCTAAAGTAGTCCGACACCCATTAGTGGACATTAATATGGGCTGTGTCCACTTTTACCCTTTATTACGGATTGAACTCTGCAGGGAACACTGCAAATGAGATGTCTAAATGTCTGTGGAGGAGTGGCTCACATTCTTCCTCAAGAGGCGAAACCATATAAGGTAGTGACGTTGGACGCTAGATTGTGGAGTCCAACTCATCCTAAAGGTATTAGACTGGGTTCAAATCAGGACTCTGGGCAGGTCAATCCATTTCAAGAATGTTATTGTCCACATATCATTGCCTCCCAGGGGCTGTTGTATGACAGGGTGCATTGTCACGCTGATACGTTGTCGTATCCGAACTGTTCCTCTATTGTATGCAGTATGCAATGTTGTAAAATGTAGTTATAATCTTCCCAATTTCGTTTTTTTCGAAGCGCAGTAAGGTGATCACAACTTAACCCCGAAAAATACACCCATAGCGTAACAGCATCTCCTCTCTACTTTACTGCTGGCTCTACGTATGAAAGGCACGTTCTCCAGACAATCTCCAAAACCAAACCCTTCCATCGAATTGCCACAGGTTATAGCGTTAATTACTCCAAATAACTCGATTCCGACCATCCAATAACCAGAGGCATCACTCTTTATACCACTCTGTACATCTCTCAGCACTGACTGCCGAATATTGTGGCTTATGAACAGCTGCTCCGGCGTTATTCCTCATTCTTTTTATATTCTTACGCATAGTCATTGTGTTAGCTGGACTGCTGGTAGCACTTCTGGACTCACGAGTGATTCATTCCACTGATTTCTTGCGATTTTTTACGATCACACTCCGAAATGCTCGGCGGTTCCTGCCTGTCAAGTACATGGAAACGGAAATGAGCGTTTGGCGTCATTGGCCGGGAGGCCCCTTGCGGGGCAGGCCCGGCCACCTTGGTGCAGGTCTTATTACATTCGATGCCACATTGGGCGACCTGCATGCCGGATGGGGATGAAATGATGATGAAGACAACACAACACCCAGTCCCTGAGCGGAAAAAATCTCCCACCCATCCGGGAATCAAAACCGGGCCCGTAGGACGGCACCAGTCCCTGAGCGGAAAAAATCTCCCACCCATCCGGGAATCAAAACCGGGCCCGTAGGACGGCAATCCGTCACGCTGACCACTTTTTTTAAATCTCATTTTGTTCTACACTATTGGCCATTAAAATTGCTACACCAAGAAGAAATGCAGATGATATACGGGTATTCATTGGACAAATATATTATATTAGAACTGACATGTGATTGCATTTTCACGCAATTTGGGTGCATAGATCCTGAGAAATTAGTACCCAGAACAACCACCTCTGGCCGTAATAACGGCCTTGATATGCCTGGGCATTGAGTCAAACAGAGCTTGGAAGCAGTGTACAAGTATAGCTGCCCATGCAGCTTCAACACGATACCACAGTTCATCAAGAGTAGTGACTGGCGTATTGTGACGAGACAGTTACTCAGCCACCATTGACCAGACGTTTTCAATTGGTGAGAGATCTGGAGAATGTGCTGGCCAGGGCAGCAGTAGAACATTTTCTGTATCCAGAAAGGCCCGTACAGGACCTGCAACATGCAGTCGTGCATTATCCTGCTGAAATGTAGGGTTCCGCAGGGATCGAATGAAGGGTAGAGCCACGGGTCGTAACACATCTGAAATGTAACGTCCACTGTTCAAAGTGCCGTCAGTGCGAACAAGAGGTGACCGAGATGTGTAACCAATGGTACCCCATACCATCACGCCGGGTGATACGCCAGTATGGCGATAACGAATACACGCTTCCAATGCGCGTTCACCGCGATGTCCCCAAACACGGATGCGATCATCATGATGCTGTAAACAGAACCTGGAATCATCCGAAAAAAATGACGTTTTGCCATTCGTGCACCCAGGTTCGTCGTTGAGTACTCCATCGCAGGCGCTCCTGTCTGTGATGCAGCGTCAAGGGTAACCGCAGTCATGGTCTCCGAGCTGATAGTCCATGCTGCTGTAAACGTCGTCGAACTGTTCGTGCAGATGGTTGTTGTCTTGCAAATGTCCCCATCTGTTGACTCAGGGATCGAGACGCGGCTGCACGATCCGTTACAGCCATGCGGATAAGATGCGTCATCTCGAGTGCTAGTGATACGAGGCCGTTGGGATCCAGCACGGCGTTCCGTATTACCCTCCTGAACCGACCGATTCCATATTCTGCTAACGCGAGCAGCACTGTCGCGATACGAAAACCGCAATCGCGATAGGCTACAATCTGACCTTTATCAAAGTCGGAAACGTGATGGTACGCATTTCTCCTCCTTACACGAGGCATCACAACAACGTTCCACCAGGAACGCCGGTCAACTGCTGTTTGTGTATGAGAAATCGGTTGGAAACTTTCCTCATGTCAGCACGTTGTAGGTGTCGCCACCGGTGCCAACCTTGTGTGAATGCTCTGAAAAGCTAATCATTTGCATACCACAGAATCTTCTTCCTGTCGGTTCAATTTCGCGTCTGTAGCACGTCATCTTCGTGGTGTAGCAATTTTAATGGCCAGTAGTGTAATTACAGTGCGAAGAAGCGTTTAACAGTCATTTTTCCTGCGCTCCATAAGTGAATGGGACGGAAAGAATCGCTAATAACTGGTACAGTGCGAAGTTCCCATGTCATGCACTTCAGTGATTTGCAGAGTATGGATGTAGATGTAGTTATTGTAAATTATTTGGAGACAAGCAATCAGTCAAAAATGAAATTATTTTGAAAACAGTAATAATGCCTGTAGAAAACAGAAAACCATTGACTATAAGTTTCAGGTGAGTATTTAGCAAATGTACACTGTGCAAAAGTTCGGTGATAAATTTAACAAGATATATAAAAAAACTAAATGAGTCGATTTAATATTACTGTGTCTCCTCGCTGAAGAAACCTTTTTCACTGTCCGTGGAAGCTGGATTCGTGTAGTCTGATACACGACAAGCAAAACAGTGAAAATGTTTGTAGAATGTGAGACTCGACATGACTGTCTTCTGGATGACTGACGACCGTATGTTGAATGAAAGGCTTCTCAGGCTGTTCGATAGCGAAATTACGTTTGCAGCTGAAATTGCTGTTTCAGTAGCGACTGTTTTCACAAGGAGAAGCGTAGCAAGAATAACACCGAATGGGCAGTCCTGCGCCGATCGGCCAGCCTCCAGTACTTGCCTTCTTGTGGCTTCTGTTTCTGCTATTTTGGACTGATTACTTGCATTTCTTCGGAAACTGACTTCATCTCTCCTATACGGCGACTTTGCCAACCAGATTGCACTTTGCTGTTGTTCATCCAAAATTTTAAATACTTATTTCCATAGTTACCGCGTTTACCTGGCTAAAATAAGTTCTGTTACAATATGTGACATTGGCTGCGAAAATTACTGAAATTTCTGGTCTCATTTATTCTTAACTGACTCATTTTTCCATAAAATGTAATTGGTGGAAAAATAGTTGTTTTATAGTGTAGTTTAATAACAGACTAGTTTGTATGTAACTGACACTACATGTTTCGACAGATTCACACAGCTGTCTTTTAACGTTGATTTCTTATTTGTACGAGCCGTTTTAGTGTAATTTAAAATATAAGGTCTTACAGAACTTTACTAACTTCTGGAATGCGTAGAGAACGCTGACTAGATGACGATTTGAACAGGGAGACTTATCCAGAAACCTAGCCTCTGCTGGGTGAGAGAGCAAGAGCAAATTAGCGTGGCATTGCCGCGTACTTTATTGCTAACTAACGTGGTATCAGTTCCGAATTCTAAACGTTATTGCAGTAATATTGTAGCTGCAATATGGCCCACAGCCACAACAAATTGCCTAAATAACATTCTGCCACACTGGCTACAGTAGGATGAATTAAAATATCCTTTTATTTTTCATTTATTGCGGAGCTATTTCGACCGTGTAACCATTTTTAAATGGCTGCGTAGTGTAAGTTATCAAATGGAAACATTTTCGTTACAGTCAAGCATTCATCAGGTCTCATAATGGCAAAAAGCGTAGGAGGCTAGCCGAACTTTACAATTAAAGACAAGGCATCAAGCGTTTCATGAGCAGCAATTAAGTAGCGTACCACTTAGGAGTGTAGGAGGGTACTAGCTCATGTGCTACGACTCCTAGTGGCCGGTGAGAGAAGAGACACTGAATGTGTAGTGTAACGCCTAAATATTATACAGTCTGTGAGTACTTTAACGCTGGGCATGGCTATCATATAAGATGGCGGCAGCAAATACTGTCACTCTTACATCCATCAGCTGGGGAGAGTGGAATACATTGTTCAACAGGTTTGTTGCTATAACACAGGAACGATTCTTCACCGAACATGAGTACCTATTTGAATTGTTACATACCGGCGAATTAAACGTGTCCTACATTGTTTCCTCGCTAACCTCCAATCTTTGTACACCGACAAAAACCGTGTATCATCTCACAACGAAACTTCAACCGGTTCCCTCTTTCAGACAATAAAATCCGTCCTCATATTTTTCCGTCCTATCAAAAATCAATTATCCCTTCCTATCCCACCATCAAAAAGGCTCTCCTTCTTCTATTCCCTCTCTACCTTTCTTTATTCCTTTCCTCTTCATACTGTTGCGCTTTACACATCCCAATCTCCTACTCCCCTTCTGTTTCTTACCATCAACCCCAACGCCTGCCCTCATCTCCTCAGTTACAACGAAACAACCCCCTTTGCACATAACTTCCCTACACACCTACAGAACGCCGAATGTTGTCGCTCCCCTAACTATCCTTCCGCAATGCAGACCCTTCAAATTTTAGTGAAAGTGCAGTGCCTCGTTTCCAGATAGTCAACTGTCCGCAACCTATTTTATATGTCTTTTCACAACTTTTATTTTTACATTTACTCTTGAATTTAATTAAAATTAAGAAAATCAGCAGTTTAATTTTGTTTAATACCATCAATGAAATTCATCTTTTATTGATTTTAAAAACATGTGTTGTACCTTTTAATGATATTGTTTAGACTGTAGGTATTTTTAAAGCTATTGCCTGAGGAGCGGCATGTACGTTCCGCTGGCAGCCGATTGCCTGTTCGTATGGGGCGAGGACGATGACACAAGAAAGAAAGAAAAAAAACACACATCCTAGGAGGTAATAAGAAAATATAGGAATACTCCCTGTATCAGAAAAATATTGGAGTATTAAACGTACAAGAAAATGCATTGGTGTTAGCTGCTGTGATGGAGAGAGAGCTCTGCTGTCTCCAGGGCAAGTGGAACAGATTGCGTGTCACATGACAGGGATGTTACCAAGCGGTTGGAATGACAGTCAAGCGCACGATGGGCAAGACACGGGTTTCATCGTGGCAAGATTCTGGGTAGCTGGCTCATCTCCGAGATCGTGCCGGAACTGAGTCAATGGTGTGAGCATCTCTGTTAGGGAAAACCAACGCTGCCAGTGTCAACAGTCATACTGATAGCAGCAGTCGCCATCGACTATCGCTGATAGAGAGGTCTCAGTGGAGCATATCAGTCGTCAATTCACTGCGGTACAACGATATTCATTGAGCAGCCATAATATCCAGAACGATCACATCACCATGGGGTACAGAATCAACTGCTGCACGTGTGCCTATGGTTACTGTACATCACGGATGTTTACTTGTCATGAAATAGGGTCTATGCTACAGCTGTCTTCATCTCTCATGAATGATACAGGGACATATTACCCGATCAAATGCATCCTTTTCTTGGCCTACAACACCCTGTAGCCGGTATGTCTATTCAACAAGACGATGCACTATCCCCTCGCCTCCGAACTACACTGATGAGCCTAAACATTACGAGCAAGTTACCATTAACGTTAGCACGTTGATCCATCTTTAGAACGCGGGACAGCAGTGATTCTGCGTGGCATGGATTCGACAGGTCCTTGGTGGGGTTCTGGAAGTATGTGGCTCCAGTTGTCTAGGCACAAGTCAAACAGATATGGGCCGTTGGTTTGTGAGCGCGGAGATGGCCTTCGATAGTATCGCAGATTTTTTCCATCGGGTAAAGATTATGCGAATTTGATGGCTGAGATACAAACGAGAGTTCACTAACGTACTCCTCAAACCACTGTAGCACTATTCTGGTCTGGCGTGATAGTTATCCTGCTCGAAAATGCCACCGCCGTTGGGGGAGACGCAGATAGTGTGCAATAATGTTCACGTTGTCCACAGATATCATGGTGCCTTCGGTTGCTACCACAAGTTCTGTGGAAGCCGGGGTAATGTTCTCATAGAATAATACTGCCCCCACTGCCCTGCCGGTTCTCGGCGCTTCAGTCTGGAACCGCGCGACCGCTACGGTCGCGGGTTCGAATCCTGCCTCGAGCATGGATGTGTGTGATATCCTAAGGTTAGTTAGGTTTAAGTAGTTCTAAGTTCTAGGGGACTGATGACCTCAGATGTTAAGTCCCATAGTGCTCAGAGCCATTTGAACCATTTGAACCCACTGCCCTGCGCCCGAAATGCGTTGCATGTTCCGAGCAGCTATTAGCCTGGACACTACTATTGACCTGCTGTAAAAAGAACCATGAGTCATCCGATCAGGCTCCATATTTCTATTGATCCACGGTTCAATGTCGATGATCAAGTGCTACTGCAATCGCAATTTAAACTGTTGTTGTGTCAACACATAGGGGTCGTCCACTAGGGAGCCCAGCGTTCAACAACGTGTCCTCAACTGTATTGTCCGAAACACTTGTGCCTGCACCAGCGATGCACCGTGTGGTCAGACCTTCCACATAGCGCTATCTATCCTAATTCACAGAGAGGGAAGACCTGGAAGTACACTACTGGCCATTAAAATTGCTACATCACGAAGATGACGTGCTACAGACGCGAAATTTAACCGACAGGAAGAAGATGCTGTGGTACGCAAATGATTAGCTTTTCAGAGCATTCACACAATGTTGGCACCTACAACGTGCTGACATGAGGAAAGTTTCCAACCGATTTCTCATACACAAACAGCAGTCGACCGGCGTTGCCTGGTGAAACGTTGTTGTGATGCCTCGTGTAAGGAGGAGAAATGCGTACCATCACGTTTCCGACTTTGAAAAAGGTCGGATTGTAGCCTATCGCGATTGCAGTTTATCGTATCGCCACACTGCTGCTCGCGTTGGTCGAGATCCAATGACTGTTAGCAGAATATGGAATCGGTGGGATCAGGAGGGTAATACGGAACGCCGTGCTGGATCCAAACTGCCTCGTATCAGTAGCACTCGAGATGACACGCATCTTATCCGCATGGCTGTAACGGATCGTGCAGCCACGTCTCGATCCCTGAGTCAACAGATGGGGACATTTGCAAGACAACAAACATCTGCACGAACAGTTCGACGACGTTTGCAGCAGCATGGACTATCAGCTCGGAGAAAATGGCTGCGGCTACCCTTGACGCTGCATCACAGACACGAGCGCCTGCGACGGTGTACTCAACGACGAACCTGGGTGCACGAATGGCAAAACGTCATTTTTTTCGGATGAATCCAGGTTCTGATTACAGCATCATGGTAGTCGCACCCGTGTTTGGCGACATCGCGGTGAACGCACATTGGAAGCGTGTATTCGTCATCGCCATACTGGCGTATCACCCGGCGTGATGGTATGGGGTACCATTGGTTAGACGTCTCGGTCACCTCTTGTTCGCATTGACGGCACTTTGAACAGTGGACGTTACATTTCAGATGAGTTACGATCCATGGCTCTACCCTTCGTTTGATCCCCGCGAAATTCTACATTTCAGTAGGATAATGCACGACCGCATGTTGCAGGTCCTGTACGGGCTTTTCTGGATACAGAAAATGTTCTACTGCTGCCCTGGCCAGCACATTCTCCAGATCTCTCACCAATTGAAAACGTCTGGTCAATGGTGGCCGAGTAACTGTCTCGTCACAATATGCCAGTCACTACTCTTGATGAACTGTGGTATCGTGTTGAAGCTGCATGGGCAGCTTTATCTGTACACTCCATCCAAGCTCTGTTTGACTCAATGACCAGGCGTATTAAGACCGTTATTACGGCCAGAGGTGGTTGTTCTGGGTACTGATTTCTCAGGATGTATGCACCCAAATTGCGTGAAAATGTAATCACATGTCAGTTCTGATATAATATATTTGTTCAATGAATACCCGTTTATCATCCGCATTTCTTCTTGGTGTAGCAATTTTAATGGCCAGTAGTGTATATATCCATGAGCCGAAAGGAATTTAACTGGTGTACAATCTGGAGCACTTGCCTTTATTAAGTAATTTAAGCTGCGTTGGTACATTGAGGCTACCTACTACACAACCACCGAAACGATAGTGCTCGACAGTGTTCCATGGTCCATTACGTGTTTCCACCTCTTGCCGTATGAGGGTACGTCCAGCGTGGTAGAACATGGTCGTTTTTGTGGTCCGTGTCTTCCGGTATGGAGAGGCATAATGTTGCATGGACTCACTGACCTCCAAACCTCTGACCACGACATACCCACCGGTCAACCTTATTGTGACACTATACTCCTTCCCAATGTGCTTCTTTTAAGGGGTGCATTCCGGCCTGACTTAATTTTTGTGGGTGACAATGCGTAACCGAATCGGACAGCACACATGGAGCAGATTTTGGAACTAGAGAATGTTCGGCGAATGAAGTAGCCGGGGCTTTCCCCCCACACAGAGCACATTTGGGATGCGTTGGGGAGACGTACTGCAGCATGTTCACATGCACCAACGACTATCCAGCAGCTATGAATCCCCCCGATGGAGGACTGGAACGCCCTACCACAAGAACTACTTATCAGTCTCGTGGCCAGCATGGAAGCACGTTGCAGAATATGTACTGCCGCCCACGGTGATTACACGCCCTACTTTGAACCATGGCCCGCCGTTTTTAATGTACAGGGACTATCATGAATAGCGGTGACTTCGGTGTAATTAGTGTCTTTGAATAATAGTGTCACTGAGTATTTCTTTCAGTTATCTTTTGTACTACACTGTAGCGGCTCTTTCCACGTGACGCCCAACTTTCATCGAGCTATATTCATTGCGTCACCCCGTCCTAAAATTACTTTCGTTCTTACGTTTTGCATACCAATGCATATAAGCGAAGCGGAAACCAACGGGGAGTTATTCTAGACTCGATTCGGGTCGCAAATGGAGAAATCCACTGACATAAACGACTTTACAAACGGCAGACTGTTAGGGCCCGGCGACTGGGGACGAGGATCTCGGAAACGGTGAAGTTGGTCGGCTGTTCGCAAGCTACTGCCATGAACATCTATAGAATGTGGTGGAAGGATCACGAAACCAAGTGTAGGCGGCAACGCCGGTCAACTGCTGTTTGTGTATGAGAGATCGGTTGGAAACTTTCCTCATGTCAGCACGTTGTAAGTGTCGCCAATGGCGCCGCCCTTGTGTGAATGCTCAGAAAAGCTAATCATTTGCATATCACAGCATCTTCTTCCTGTCGGTTAATTTTGGCGTCTGTAGCACATCTTCGTGGTGTAGCAATTTTAATGGCCAGTAGTGTAATATTCTCACGATGTAATGAGTGCTATTAACAAGGCCTCTCGAAATGATTCCATATTTCTAGATTTCCAGAAGGCTTCTGACACCGTTGCTCACAAGATACTTGTAATCAAATTGCTTGCTTATGGAGTATCGCTTCAGCTGTGCGACTGGATTCGTACTTTCCAGTTAGAAAGGTCACAGTATGTCGTAACCGACAGTAAATCATCGCGAAAAACGGAAGTCACATCTGGCGATCACCAAGGCAGTATTATAGGCACTCCGCTGCTGCTAATCTATATAACCGATTTAGGAGACGAGCTGAGCAGCCCTCTTACATTGTTCGCAGATGATGCTATCGTTTCCGTTTAGTAAAGTCGTCAGAAGATCAGAATCAATTACAAAATGACTTACACACGATATCTGTATGGCACTAAAAGTGGCAGTTGTTTCTGATTAAGGGAAGTGTGAGATTATCCACTTGAGTATTAAAAGAAATCTGTTAAATTTAGACTGCACGTTAAATAACGCAAATCTAAAAGCTGCCAGTTCAACTAAATACCTGGGAATTACAATTACGAACAACCTAAATAGGAACGACCACATAGATATATGTGGTTCGGAAGGTGAACCAAATACTGCGTTTCATTGGTAGAACACTTGAAATATGTGACAAATACACTAAAGAGGCTGCCTGCAGTACGCTTGATCGTCTTCAGGTGTAGTACTGCTGTGCGGCATGGGATCCATACCAGATATGACTGACGGAGGACATCGCAAAAGCTGAAACAAGGGCCTCTCGTTTCGCATTATAGCGAAATAGGGGAGAGAGTGTCACGTGTGTGATACGCGAGTACGGGTTGCAAACACTAAAACAATGGCTTTCTCTCTGCGGCGAGATTTTCTCACGAAAATCTAACAATCGAACATCTATTTTCTCCTCCGAGTGCGAAAATATTTGCTAACGCCCATCTACGTAGGGAGGAATGACCTTTGTAATAAAGTATGAGAAATCAGCGCTCGTATGGAGAGACTTAAGTGCTCGTTTTTCCAGCGCGCTGTTAGAGATTGGAATGATAGAGAAATAGCTTGAAGGCGGTTGGCTGAAGTCTCTACCGGGAAATTAAATGTGAATTGCAGAGTAGTTCTATAGGTGTACGTGTTGCGGGGAGTCATAATATTGCGTGGGCGCACTGGCCTCCAAATCTTTGGCCATTCACCTCTCAATGACATTGTGGTACTATACATCTTCCCCATAAGCGTCTTTTCAGGGGTTAATTCTGCTCTGGGCTAATTTTTATGGATGCAATGTGCGACTCCATCGAATAGCACAGGTGGAGAAGCTCCTGGAACGAAGAGATATTCGGCAGATGGACTGACCTGCCCTTTTCGTCGACTTAAATCCCACCGAACACGAGTGGGATGCGTTGGGGAGGAGTGTAGCAACACTTTCACGTGCACCAACGACCATCCAGCGGTTGTCAACCAAGATGGTGGAGGAATGGAACGCCCTACCACAAGAACTCCTTACTTGTATTGTGACCAGCAGGAGACGACGATACGTTGAATTCCGTGTGTCAGCCAGGAGAGTAGATGTCAGAGACTTGCCCGCTCTGTAAAGGAGAATATATGACAACCTACAATACAAGTGATTTGGACTTCTGGAATCCACTAATCTTCCTGTTGGTGCTGTTCTTTTTACCGTCATATGAGCACCACACAACCGGCACGAGTGCTGACGATATCGTCACAGGAACATGGTGTTTGGGAACACAGATCGAAGTAAGGATTTGCCTGCTCAGATGACTCACACTCTTTCTGCTACACCAAATCTTTGGAGGTGTGTCAGGATGCGGCGTCATCAGACAAACTGGCTTCTCGACACATGTGTTGCTGGGTGCACAAAGGCTAGAGTGTCAATGTGTAGCCGTACTCATTGTAGTACTTAATAAATGAATATATGTAGAGTTGATTCCTCGTTGTATAAGTTCTATTGGCAATGATTTCCTGGAAAATGGGTCAGAAACTGCCCTTAAATCAATAAATACCAGACAAAATGTTTGTCGATACTTTCGAGACGGATCATATCGTCATATCTCCTCAACTATGTCTCGCACAATGATATAGTTTCGCAGTTACATGTAGCAGTATATGTGGGTACTGTCTGCAAAATTTGGTACGACCAGAGTAAGTAGTAAAGATGTGGTAAATCAAAACGTCATGCCTGTAAAAACTCGGCTGCGTCTCAGAAGTGTTAATACACATTATTTCTTTCTGTAACAATTTTACCACAAGGAGGGGTCCGAGTTGCTATCCCACTTACAAAACTTACTTGCTCTCTGCCCTGCTTAAAATTATCAGTTGAAAATGGATAATGAGAATTCAGATAATTTTGTATATCATGCCAAAATATTGATTTGGGAAAGACTTAAGTAAACAAACCTTCTTGCGTATCAATCAAATACGTAATAAACTGAAGCTACCTAGACACTTTTTAAACAAGCTTTTGAGTATTTTGTTGACTTGCTTAACCTGTAAATGCGTAAAGATCCTTCATTAAGTACTATATATGCAGAACACTGAGAACTGTTCTTTGGTGTCAAACATATTTGCATCGTCGAGATTTAAAGTTGTCAAGTGTGTTTAAATGCTCAGCTCCTGGTATAGAATTTAATCGAAACCTATAATCTAATGGGATCACGAAAGTTGGAGGCTTATGCTTAATTCATCAGACGAGAGACTGTGGGTAAATCGGTGAGCTGACCACTTTATAGGAAGCGGGATGATGCTGAGACTGCCATGAATAATGCGACTCTGCGTGTCTGGCGTACGCACGGCGCCTTATAACTACACCGAAGTTGACACTGGTGAACGTGTCAAGTTTTTTTTATGGATATACACTTCACTCCTGACACTCGTCATTCCGAAGTCTTCTAAAAACACTCGTACTGATGAAACTTTCTCACGTGATTCACAATGACACTTGTTGAAAATCTATCTTCTCACGATACGTCTGTAATAACATATCCTGTAATGCAGTGTCAGTTCTGTTCCCTAAGGCTGCTGGGTTTCGCCTCAACGGGGTACAACATACCAGTGATCAACTAACAGCAAATTACTCGACCCACTCTCTCTACGCCGACGACCTGGCCAGCAGGGAAAGAGTTTTGAGGAAGTAGAACAAACCTCCTCTAAGTAACATGTTAGTATACTACTAGGAAAATCCCCTTAAATCAAATCCAGCAGGCCAGCTTGTATGTATTTGTCAGCAATGTTTTCACCTCACTGAACGGTAAAGTACGTAACTTGCTCGCATTCGGGAGGACGACGGTTCAATCCCGTCTCCGGCCATCCTGATTTAGGTTTTCCGTGATTTCCCTAAATCGTTTCAGGCGAATGCCGAGATGGTTCCTTTGAAAGGGCACGGCCGATTTCCTTCCCAATCCTTCCCTAACCCGGGCTTGCGCTCCGTCTCTAATGACCTCGTTGTCGACGGGACGTTAAACACTAACCACCACCACCACCACGTAACTTGCGTTGCTCACACACAAACTTAAGAGGGAAGGCTTGAGTTACTACCTCAATATCCTACCGTATTTGCGTCTCTGGTGCCTACCTGTAGCGGAGTGTCTTACCAGATAAGTTACAACGGGCATGAATATCCAAAACACGCATCATAAAGTTTCGATTTGGTGTATTGGCCTGTAAACTGTCTACAGTTTAGGGGGAAAAACGTAAAGTACTACACAGCATTAATTAGACAAACGCATTTCTTTCCATTTCAGTTTTAATGGCTGTTAGAATCTACATCTAAGTCTGCACTCCGTAAGTCACATTACGGTATGTAGTAGAGAGCACTTTTTGTAACACTGCCACTTTTCCTATTTTTTGTTCAGTTGCGAATGGTGTGCGGGAAGAACGAATGTTGGAAGGAATGCACGTGAGCTCGAATCTCTCTAATCGAAGTGTTATGCCCCTTGGTGATAGATTCTTAGGAGGAACTAATATATTAGTTGACTCTTCTAGGAAAGTACGATCACGGAATCCTAACCGTAGACCACAGCGTGATGTACAACGCCTCTATTGAAACATCTGCCACTGGAGTTGAATGTGATCTCCGTGTCCCTTTGGCACTTACTAAATGAACCTGTGACGAAACGCCCTGATTTTCTGTGGCTCTCCTCCGCCTCCTCTATCAATACTTTCCGGTACGGATTCCAAACTGACGAGCAATATTCAAGTACTGACCGAACGAGGATTTTGTGAGGTACCTTCTTCGTTGGTGTATTACACTCCCTGTGGTATCTTCCAATGACTCTCAGTCTGGTATCCGTCTTACCTGTGATGTGATTTACGTGGTCGTTCTACTTTAAATCACTCCAGGGCTTACTCCCAGGTATTTAATTGATGTGACTACTTCCAGTGTTTGCTCAGCAATCGTGAAATCGTACAGTAATGGACCTTTGCACCTATTTATGTGCAATACGTAACATTTGTTTATATTGAGCGCCGGCTGCCAATCCCTGCCACAGGTCTTTCTGCGTTACATTGCAATTTTCTAGCGTTGCAAATTCTCTGTAGAAAACATCATCTGTGATTAGCGTTATGGAGCTTCGAACATTGTAAGCCCGAAGATCGTTCTACGTCTGACGATCTCTCTCCGTAAAGAATGAAGTGTTGTGTTCTATTTACTAGGAACTCTTCGGTCCAATCACAAAGCTGATTTGATATTCCGTGAGCTCATTTAGGCGCCAGTCCGGAACGGTATCGACCGGCTTCCGGAAGATAAGGAAAACGTCATAAATCTGGGGGTCGATGTCTACTGCCTTCTGGGTGTAGTGTAAGAATAGGGCGAGCTACTTTTCACACAATCGTAGTTTATGGAATTGTTACTCATTTCTACAGAGACGTTTTTCGGTTTCCAGAAACATCAAATACGATAGCATATACGGTATTCTGAAATCCTATAACAGATCGCCTCCATGGCTGGATGGTTAGCGCTGCTGCCTTAGCACCGGAGGCCTCGGGTTCGATTCCCGATATCTCTTCAAATTTTTCCAAGTTAAAGATGGCTGGAACGTGGGTCCACTCAGCCTCGTGACGCCAAATGAGGACCTGCTTGAGTAGAGCAGGATTCACTTACTTGGAATAATGTGTAGACGGATTGCTGATCACACGTTCCACGATAATAGCTTCCTCCTGATACTGCCTTGTAGGTAGCAATCGGCTAAGCGGAACAGGCTTAAGTTCTAATCTGTGAGAGATGTTTAAATTTACCTTTAAATTCTTAACAGACTGACGCCAGCGATAAAGGCCTATAGTATTGCAAGTCTGTTCTACAAACCTCTTGAAAACGGGGATGACCTTTCCTTTTTTTCCCGTCATCTACATCTATGTACATACACCGCAAGTAACCGTATGGTGCATGGCAGAGGGTACTTTGTAGCATTACAAGTTATTTCCTTTCCTGTTACACTCGAAAATAGAGGCAGGGAAAAACGACTGTCTGTATGCCTCTTCTGTCTGAAATCTCATTGACTGGAATATAATTGTTTTCAGTGATGAGTCTGTCTTCAAACTGAGCCCCTATGACCAGCGAAGACGTGTCTGGAGGCGTCCAAGACAGCGGTGGGATACCAACCCTCACAGTCGTCCGTCATATGGCCCGACAACCAGGAGTGATGGTCTGGGGCGCCATTTCTTTTCATAGCCCTTTTGGCTGTCATCCGTGGTATCCTTACAGCACAGTGGTAAGTCGACGATATTCAATGCCACGTTTTGTTACACTTCATGGCAACCCATCCTCGGATTACATTTCAGCAAGATAATGCCCACCCGCACACGGTGGGAGTTTACACTGCTTGTCTTCGTGCTTGCCAAACCCTACGTTAGCCGACAATGTCCCCGGATATCTCTCCGCGTGAGAGCATTATGGGCAGGACCCTCCAACCAGCTGGGATTTTGACGATCCAAACCGCCAATTGGGCAGAATGTGGACATCCAACAACTCTCTCAATCAATGCAAAATCGAATAACTGCTTGCATAAGAACCAGAGGTAGACCAACGCGTTATTGACTTGCTCAGTTTGTGAAGATTTTTCTGTTAAATAAATCATCAAACTTTTATGAAATTGTAATAATTTGTTTGTCTACACGAACAACACATCTACCGATTTCTCTCACATTTGGATAATTTCTTCGCGATGTGTCTGTTTTTTCTTAGAATGTATATTGCTCCTACGTGATCATTTTTTACATTGTTTGAGACTTCCTAAACTATTTTGGCCAAATACTGGGATTTTTTTCAAACAGCTGTTCGACGCTTTACAAGCAAGGTAGTGATCCGTTTTTAATTACCACGACTATAACTAAATGGAAAAGACTAAACCCTCTTCCTACCAACCTGTCTGGATATCAGTATGACATACATCACTATTTACTCTCTTGAAGCCATCTTATCTTCTGAAGTCAAATAATAATGTCAGTTACCAATTATTTAGATTTTATTTTGTGCTTATATTGAAGCTGTGGATAGTATCGAGAAATTTCTTTTAATTACGATCAAATGTTCATCAAAACAAAATTTTTTGATTCGTCCTAATAATCACTATCTTCACGGCGAGTGATAGCTACTCCAAATCCTGATTTGTTGTTATGGGTGTTGTGTTCACAGAAAAGTGACGGAAGTCATTGAAGTACGAGTAGGTGGACATCATTAGTAAACAGCGTATAGCGTACGTCATATCAGGGAAAAGGAATTCTCATTTTGTTTAAAGCGTTTCTCTTCGATTTTCATGGGAAGAAGGTTACAAGTGTGGCAGAAACTTTAGCGGCGTGCAGAGTGAGAGAAATAGATGATACCGCTACTACTGGCGTGTTTCATTCCATTAATGTACCAGTTACGTTATTTCGTTAGGCGTACGCTCTCCCGCTTTGCCCTGTCATCTCGTTTCCTTACGTCAAATTCTCATTTACTTTCGCGGTTACGGTTTGTCTGCGATACGAGAAGAGCGGAGAATCTAAAGCGACTGGCCTTCGTTGGAAAGAAAGCGTACTGCACCAGCATGGAAAAACTCAGTTCTTCAGTCTTCATTTAGCGAATAGCTATTTTAAGGCTATCTATTATTCAAAACTGATATTTAATGCCTAGTTGTGATGGCTAAATACGCCTTGCTACGACAACACAGAATCGGAAGACAGCGTGGAGCGTCTGAGTCAGGTAACCCAGTGGAGCGCTGACTTAGTTCACGTAGGGTCATAATGTTTTTTGTTTTTTTGTAAATATTGGAACTCACACTCAGCTAGTAAAAATAATGGTCTCAGCTGCAAGAGGATTTTCAAGTTTTAAATTTCATGCCGTGTTGCAGTTATAGGCCAGATTCTCTAAAAATCTCAAGTCATTTCCAAGTGAATACCTCGACGATTCTGCAATTTCTAATTGTTACTATGAGAAAGCACTCTGTTACTGAGAGGAAGATTAAAAAATTAAGAATGAGTTGTGTGTCACAAACAAAAGGATTTCTTGATTTACAGATATTGCTACCCCTCTTTTACGATATGCGAATCTGAGAAAAATAATATGAATACTGACCTAGTTTGATGTCAGCCAGTCTGTGGCGTCTATGACAGTCTGAATTCTGTAGGACTGATTAAGGTAAATGGGATTTCGTGACAGTCCTCGCATAGAAACTGATCTGGTTTCTTGAGAGATGCTAGGGAATGATATCGGGCCCATAATTGTTCTTTCACACATACCACAATAGCGCAGAAATACTGAAATGCAGTGTCTGTGAAACCAGTGGAAGATGTGTTATTTCATCCACGTGTTAATGAAACCAATGCCAGATGTTTCCAGTCTTGTAAATGTGGATACTTGTGCCATTGAACGAACATGATCGTCTGAAGTTGATTATTGATGTCATCAATGTAACCACAGGAACCACTAAAAACCACGATGTGTACACCCATACCATTACAGAGCCTTCAACCAGTTCCACAATTGGAAAAAGACTGCGTCTCCCGTGCTCTCCGTGAACACGCCTTGGCGCGGGGGTAGTGTTCAAGTAGACTCTTCTGTTCTTATTGAATGTTTCCTTTATTCTGCATTGTGTTCTTCGTACCAGTGAAACTCTTCTTCCAAATGGCTTTGACGATGACAGCTCTTCCACTCGTGTAATTTTTTTTTTTTTTTTTAAGAAGAACTGACATATTGTCGAGCGAGGAGTCTGTGAGTGACGTAGCGTTTTTTCAGTTTTAGTTTGCGGGCACAATTACTTTCGTCTGTCAACAGTGAGATAGTAGACTAATAGTCCTAGAGAAGGTAAAAAAAATCGCATCGAGCATAATGCTCCTCTCGTGGCATGGACCCTACTAATCTCTGAAGTAGTGCTGGAGGGAACTGACACCATGAATCCTGCAGGGCTGTCCGCAAATCCATAAGAGTACGAGGGGCTGGAGATGTCTTCTCAACAGCAAGTTGCAAGGCATCCTACATATGCTCAATAATGTTCATGTCTGGGGCGTTTCGTGGCCTCTGCTTCGTGATGACTGGGTGTTGTGTGATGTCCTTAGGTTAGTTAGGTTTAAGTAGTTCTAAGTTCTAGGGGACTGATGACCATAGATGTTAAGTCCCATAGTGCTCAGAGCCATTTGAACCATTTTTTTCGTTTCGTGGCCAGTGGAAGTGTTTAACCTCATAAGAGTGTTCCTGGAACCTCTCTGTAGCAATTCTGGACGTGTGGGGTGTCACATTGACCTGCTGGAATTTCCCAAGTCCCTCGGAACGCATAACGGATATGAATTAATGCAGATGATCAGACAGGATGCTAACCTACGTGTTACCAGTCAGAGTCGTATCTAGACGTATCAGGGGTCCCATATCACTCCAACTGCACACGCCCCACACCATTATTAAGCCTCCACCAGCTTGAACAGTTCCCTGCTGGCATGCAGGATCCATGGATTCATGAGGTTGTCTCCATGCCCGTACACGCCCAGCCACTCGATACAGTTTGAAACGAGACTCGTCCGACCAGGCAACATGTTTCCAGTCCTTCGGCTCTGAAAGCCCATATCGATGATGTTTCGCTGAATGGTTCGCACTCTGGCACTTGTTGATGACCCAGCATTGAAATCTGCAGCAATCTGAGAAAGGGTTGCACTTCTGTCACTTTGAACGATTCTCTTCAGTCGTCGTTGGTCCCGTTCTTGCAGGATCTCTTTCGGGCTGCAGCGACGTCGGAGATTTTATGCTTTACAGGACTCCTGAAATTCACAGGACACTGGTGAAATGGTCGTACGGGAAAATCCCCACTTCATCGGTACCTCGGAGATGCTGTGTCCCATCGCCCGTGCACCCACTATAACAACACGTTCAAACTCACTTAAATCTTGATAATCTGCCATTGAAGCAGCAGTAACCGATCTGACAACTGCGTGAGACGCTTGTTGTCTGACATAGACGTTGCCGATCGCAGCGCCGCATTCTGCCTGTATTTGAATACGCATGCCCATAGCAGTTACCTTGGCGCTTCAGTGTAGTTTCTGAGCAAGTTGCGGAGAACTTTTCGCTCCATTTATTTATCTCTGTTTCTTTAGAGTTTCAATGAGCGCATTAGTTTCCTAAAAGGAAGTAATTAGCCACTTGAACTTTCCTACTGTTTGTCGAAGATTTCGAGAAACATGGAATCGTACTGAACATATTCAGGACAGAGGGCGTTATGTGATAGCACCAGGTGTTGAGGATTCTAAGATAGATAGTCTCAGTAACGTACATGTAAATTCAGACAGTACGCCCGCTGTAGCATATGCTATGATTATAGGTTACGTAGAAGGAACACCCACACGTGTGGGCACCTTCAGAATGTGCAGGCACTAAGACAACCCAATTAAGTATCTTGTCTGGAATTTGTGCATTTTTACGTCAGCCATATGGCACTGTGAGAATGGAAAAGCGATTACTGTAAGATCTTGCCAACCCTCGGCACTAACTTGATAGAATCCCAGCACGTTTCAGTGCTGATACGAGAGAACATCCAGCTGTTGTGGCCAAAGTGCTTTCCTTGTGCTTTTCTTTTCTATCTGCGATGTCAAGAAAGCCTAGGACATTACTCTGTCAGCAGAATTAAGCCTGAATCAATGCTGCATTTCATGACTTGTCCGCAGCTCGTGGTCATGTGGTTAGCATTGCTGCTCTGGATCACGGGGTCCTGGGTTCGATTCCCGGCCGGGTTCGGGATTTTCTCTGCCCGGAGACTGGGTGTTTGTGTTGTCATCATAATCATTATCTGTGACAGTGGCTAGAATGCATTGTGTAAAAATTGGTACTTTGTGCGGGCGCTGATGACAGCGCAGTTGAGCACCCCACAAACCAAACATCATTGTCATCATTTCATGACTTTAAACAGTATTCTCCCTTGTTTTGCGGAGTTGGATTGAATGTCCAAGCATTGTAATAAGGCTCTGAGCAAACTATTTTAAAAGCTTGTTGTAAATTTATTTATGCATTCCTTCAACGAAATCTAATTTGTATATAACTCTATTCTTTTTTAGGATCTTAAGTTTCTCATATCCGCACTAATCATGAATTAAAAACTGTTCGTCGACGAAGTCCCAAAATACCCTGTATAAACCACACAGAAAAAGTCCTAAAAGCTCTATGGATGGTTTAAATATAACCTAAACTAAACTCATTATCATCTTACAGAGCATCGAACTGCCGGATGACTGCTGATTTATCATCTGTCAAAGGCATTCTGAAAATTTCGCAAAGCAAATCGTTTATTCTCATTTTCTAGTAAAGAATAGTTTGATATTTATAATGGAAACTTTTGCTACGGATAAGTATTGTGCTGAGGAGGATTATTGATAGCTGATTCATTACTCACTAAACCGGAAGGTATTTGGCACTGGCCACCCTCCATAATCTCAGGCTACCGTCGCTACTTCATAAAGCGGTCATCGTAGCTTCGAGCGAATCTGTGGTTCTTAAATGTACCGTTATTTTTTATATCCTATGTATACGGGATGTGATAAAGTAACTGGAGAAATGATAAAGGCATTGAGTGCTGAAACACACGACTATATTTTTTAAACCGATCACGGAAATATTTGAAACTGGAACATTTCCAGAAGATTTTAAAATACAGGGCTATTACAAATGATTGAAGCATTTTCATAAATTCACTGTAGCTCCATTCATTGACATATGGTGACGACACACTACAGATACGTAGAAAAACTCATAAAGTTTTGTTCGGCTGAAGCCGCACTTCAGGTTTCTGCCGCCAGAGCGCTCGAGAGCGCAGTGAGACAAAATGGCGACAGGAGACGAGAAAGCGTATGTCGTGCTTGAAATGCACTCACATCGGTCAGTCATAACAGTGCAACGACACTTCCGGACGAAGTTCAACAAAGATCCACCAACTGCTAACTCCATTCGGCGATGGTATGCGCAGTTTAAAGCTTCTGGATGCCTCTGTAAGGGGAAATCAACGGGTCGGCCCGCAGTGAGCGAAGAAACGGTTGAACGCGTGCGGGCAAGTTTCACGCGTAGCCCGCGGAAGTCGACGAATAAAGCAAGCAGGGAGCTAAACGTACCACAGCCGACGGTTTGGAAAATCTTACGGAAAAGGCTAAAGCAGAAGCCTTACCGTTTCGAACTTATTGATGGGGACATGCTGCGCCGAGTGTGGGAGGAACTTGATTATCGGCTTGATGTCTGCCGAATCACTAAAGGGGCACATATCGAACATTTGTGAATGCCTAAAAAAACTTTTTGAGTTTTTGTATGTGTGTGCAAAGCATTGTGAAAATATCTCAAATAATAAAGTTATTGTAGAGCTGTGAAATCGCTTCAATCATTTGTAATAACCCTGTATGTCTCGTAATCCCAATAGTAAAGAAATCTGAAACTCTAAATCGTGACGAATATTGCAACCTGTATTTATTGTGGCACATCTCCAAAATATTAACACGAATTATATATAATCGAACACTCAACGATAGTGAACCAAATTGTACTGAAGATCAGTACGGATTTAGATGGGACAGAATCACAAGGGAAGCTATCTTTTAATTATGACAGGTTCCAGACAAAATGATGGACATAAGAAAACCATTATTTATTTTCAGTTGTCGATTTAGAAAAAGTCTTAGACAATGCAAAGTGTAATATCTTAATGAATCTTATTTCTAGTACTGATTTTGATTTCGGAGACGGACCAAAGAGGCCTCTAAAATTTCCATTGTTTTTCAGTATACAGTAGAAATATAAACTGCGGATGGAAACCCATGTCCTAAACCGCCACCCACCAAGGCAACAGAGCATCTCATTCATAGGAGGCAAGAGTTGTCTACGAAGCAGATAGCTCCATCTTCTCCACTGGCGATCGTAGCAATCAGTCGCGATCACTAAATAACAAACAACATTGCGAATGGTTCTACCTACGGTCCGTCAGCATACAAAGTCACGTTTGCTGCAGAAGGGGTGGTCTAGCGGCAGGCGCTGGCGCCAGCGCCTACAACTTCGGCGGTTCCTAGCCACGATTTTTTCCTCAAGACACCCTCTACAACCCCTCGAAGTTTGTCAGCACACGGGATACAGAAAGGGGTAAATCATGAATGTATCTTATCACCGGTGTTCTTAAATCTGTATATTGAGAAAGGTACTGAGGAATGTAAAAAGGATATAGAAGGGAGAAAAACAACTGGAGTACAAATCAAATTATAAAATTTGCTGACAATATAGCTGTCATTAAGGAGAATCAAGAAAACGTTAGGTAGAATGAACAGGATTTTGAAAGAGAAATACAGCGTGAAAATAAGACACAGAAGTTCGAAAGTATGGTACGCAATCGCCAATAAATAGCAGTACACGTTAGAGTTAATGATATACCATTCAGACAAGTAGATACAAGCAGAACACCCAAGAATCACCTCAGATTACGAAATACAAAGAGCGGAATTGCACAAGCACAAGAAAAAAGTGCTTCTTTCATCGAGGAATCAAAATGACGAGAACAGAAAGACATTTATGAAATGCTTTTCCTGGGACGTGGCATTGAGTGATTCGATAACGTAAACTATTGGCGCGTGCATCAAGAGACATCTGGAAAAAATATCGTGAACAGCAAAGCTAGCAAATTTAGAACTTCTTGCAATTAGACGTAAGGGTGACAAAAGATATCTGCTATCCAACAACATGGGAAAAAAGGGATCAGTTAATTGGTCACCTCTGCCGACATAACAGTTTTGTAGTTAATGTAGTGGAAGGAATGATTCGAGACAAGAGAGGAAGAATAAGCCTAGACTGAAATACTGCAGCAGATCAGACATGAGCCGGCCGAAGTGGCCGTGCGGTTCTAGGCGCTACAGTCTGGAGCCGCGTGACCGCTACGGTCGCAGGTTCGAATCCTGCCTCGGGCATGGATGTGTGTGATGTCCTTAGGTTAGTTAGGTTTAAGTAGTTCTAAGTTCTAGGGGACTGATGACCACAGCAGTTAAGTCCCATAGTGCTCAGAGCCATTTTGAGATCAGACATGATGTAGGAGAATGCTTATACGAGGAAATGAAGAGGCTGACAGGGAACAGAGAGAATTGGAGAAGAAGAATTGCTCCAAACAATTCTTCGACTTGAGACTGAACAAGAAGATGTCAGGACGAAATTCACAGAAAATGTTACATTTACGTGCTACATATACTCTAAATACATTATCTGCTTACAGAAAGTGACTGAGGCTTTCAAACAATGCCGTTGAACAGACTGCATCGCTGCACTTTTAGTTGTTAATTTTTGAAACAAAGAAAAAGTCCGCCGCTCACGTAACCCTTTTCTGACACCAAACCGTTACTGGCCCCCTTTTCAAAAAACGTTTGCCATTCATATCATTATGACACAAGAAAAAAATATATCTACAGCAAGTCGATACTCGTGTTCCCCGGTGACGTCAATTCCTACATTCCTGCAGCGTGCGTAGGAGCTACTTTACTTTACCGTACCTAAAATTAAGGGTCAGCCTGGCTGTTTCATTATGACGGGCCTAAGTTGCGGACACGTACCTAAAATTAAGGGTCAGCTTGGCTGTTTCATTATGACGGGCCTAAGTTGCGGACAACAGAAAAGCGGTCCTCCCACAAAGTGAGTTAATATTTAATGATACAGTGTTACCCTGACCGCAAGAGTGTGCCCGAAACCGCAGCTGCGGTTCACTATTAAAACCAACTTTTGCAGCAACCGTAAAATGGCTGCACACAATTATTACTCTTCTGTATGTGTTATCTACGGCCTACTGCATGTAGTGGAACGACAATAGTTTTTGTACGGAGGCTACTGTGTTTAAATTGCCAAGGTAAGTATGGTTTCCGCTGGACATATTCACCTACCGTCATCTGGCGAGAATTAAATTTCTACATTTTCGTAATCATTTAAAAACAATTCACTTTGAGTATGTACTTTTATAACTTTCCCACTACGAAAGGTTAAGTAATGAAGTGGATATGATTGAATCCATTCTTGCTACAAATAAACTTTTCTACTTAGATAGTTTCTCCAAATTTAGGGAAACATCCTTCACAATGAGCTTCCATCCCTGATCGCTAGGAGAATTATTTATTTATGTACAGTTTGCTTGTAGTCTAGAGACGTCTTCACCAACATCGTATTAAGAACCTCAACCAAATTATCTTAGTGAAATAGTGTTATACGGGGGATGAAGAAAAATACCGATTAAAAGGGGCTAATATTCTTACCAAGATGGAAATAGGAACAATTCTGTCCGTCGGAAGAACAGATTTGCTGTCCTCAAGATCCGTCCACACTTTGTAAATCCTACAGGCATTCCATTTTTAAATCTGGAGCTTTCTGGTAGAAAAGGAATATAGAGTTAGATCTCCCACTGAGCATAATAAATGCCTTGCAGCCAATGCCAGAGTGTTCATTTCATTTTAAGTTTAATGGCCAATTAAACCTGTGTTCCATGATTGCTATTTACGGTATTTTCAGGGGTCTTTCTTAATGATTCCGGCAGTGAAAGATTCCGTATTATTCCACCTTGAACAAATAACTATAGCCACAGCATGTTTAAGCAAACGACACGTCAGATCTTCACAAAGATAAAATTAGTGCATGATTGAGAGTTTATAAATAAGGTTTAAAGCTAAAGTTCCTTCTACTGGCTCTATAGAGCCGTTCACTGGTGATCAGCCGCCGTCTCACCCTCTGGCAATGTGTCATTCGGAGGCAGAGTGGAGGGCCATGCGGTCGGCACATCGCTCCCTCGGCTGTAGCCAGCTTCTCAGGCTTTCTGCCGCTACTTATCCCTTAAGTAGCTACTCAAATGGCATCACAAGGCTGAGTGCTCCCCATTCTAATCCTCTCACCAAGGAAAAATCCCTGATAGTACCGGGAATCGGACCCGCATCCCCTGCATAACAGTCAGAAATGCTGACCACTTAGCTGCGGAAGCAAATGAGGTAACCTCTTCAAAAACTTTTAATTAAGATATTGACGAATGCTTAATCTGTGAAAACGAATTCTAAAATTGCGAAAACACCTCAGTTCAGCTTCTCTTTCTTTTCATATCATTCATGTCTCGGAGAAAAGCAACTCAGCAATTAAAAAATATTCTGATTATACTCGTTCAGCAACGCCCTATGGGATTACCAAGGAGCAAGGTGGCTCCTTGATTGTACACAGGACTCGCACTTGTGAGGATGGCACATGTATGAACATCCAGAGTTAAGTATTTCATAACTTTCATAAATCGTTTATGGCGAATGACGATACGATTCTTTTTAAAGGGCTATGGTAATAAATTTCTCTAATGACGCGATGTGAAATCCTAATCATTCTTCATTCCTTCACGCTATCGTCACCACCACCACCACCATCATCATCAGTAGCTTGATATCCTTCGTTGGATCATATTCTGGAATTAAGTGTCATTAAGGATGGAAGCAGTCATCGCACTAAATTGTGAAGCCTGTTTGTAGTGAAACTTCCTGGCAGATTAAAACTGTGTGCCGGACCGAGACTCGAAATCGGGACCTTTGCCTTTCGTGGGCAAGTGCTTTACCATCTGAGCTTCCCAAGCACGACTCACGCCCCGTTCTCACAGCTTCACTTCTGCCAGTACCTCGTTTCTTACTTTCCAAACTTTACAGAAGCTCTCCTGCGAACCTTGCAGAACTAGCACTCTTGAAAGAAAGGATATTGCGGAGAGTGCTAGTTCTGCAAGGTTCGCAAGAGAGCTTCTGTAAAGTTTGGAAAGTAGGAGACGAGGTACTGGCAGAAGTCAAGCTGTGAGGAGGGGGCGTGAGTCGTGCTTGGGTAGCTCAGATGGTAGAGCACTTGCCCGCGAAAGGCAAAGGTTCTGCGTTCGAGTCTCGGTCCAGCACTTAGTTTTAATCTGCCAGGAAGTTTCATATCAGCGCACACTCCGCTGCAGAGGGAAAATCTCATTCTTGTTTGTAGTGCTCGGTCGGTCTAGTCCTTACTACACAGAATGTTTTAATATTCAACAGTGATTCAGATTCCCCACCCAGCCCGAGGACAGATAGTGTGGACGGGTGAGAGAACCTGGGAATCGTACTCTGGTCGCAGCTTCGTCCCATGGGGGGCACTGCCGAAGCCGAAACATATCACGGTAAATACTGTGGACCCACGCTTGCCACTCATCTCTATAATTCCTTGAAGCGTTTGATACACGCCATCGATTGGCAGAGGGATTGAACTTGCCTGTATTACGTTTTGATTCGGATTGCTCCCTGGACTCTTTCTGCTCCCTGAAGTCTTATTAAGACTTTCCTAACCTCTTAACTTTGTTTTTGGCCAGCCGTTCACTTCGTGATCTCTGTCTGACTGACCTGGGGAACCACCTGTTTGTTCCACCAGCCTCTGCGTTATCCCCAGCGCCAGTGATCATAAATAGTGTTCTATCTACGCAGAGTAGGATAGTAAAAATGTTCCCATCCTCCTGGAATTTCCAAAGCACTGAAATGACGCTACGGATGACATTCAACTATCTGTCCACCTCGCACTATAGTACGCTTCTATTCTGCCAACAATTTGGGCATGCGTAATTTCATACACATATGTTCACTGTTCCATCCTGTTCCGTTCATGTTGTGACCTAACGTGACTTCTCAAGCAAGACAAAGCTCCTAGGTAGACATTAAACAAGAACAACTTTGTTTTAACGAACATAAAAATACTGAGTTACATAAAATGCAGAGATGCTGTTATCGTCTGAATATTGAACAAAAAGTTCTTCCTGACCAAATCTAAATTCAGAAGAATTGTCCCTTGAATTTACGACGAAATTGCAAGTCTGGAAGAAATATGTCCGGAGAGGAACGCGCTCACTGTTGAATGTGAATAGAGCAATTTTAATTCAATAAACAGGCGGATACCAAGTCCTGGTGCCAGAGTCCATAGACGCCAGTGTCGCTGAGGCCGAGGCCCGTTGCTGACTGGTGGCTAATCGTTGTGGCTAGGGAGGAGTGATGTCCAGGTCGGTGTGGTAGCTACAAGTACTTGGCTGCTCGGATGCTGCGATTAGTAGATCGTCGGTTGGCTCAGTGGACTGAAGTGACTGCAGAGTGGCCAGGTGGTGTCCTAAATACATGCCCCGTGGAAGAATTTTCAATCGGCGCTCGATGGGCACATGATTCGCGGATGTGAAGTATTCCTCATTCCCCATGACTGCAGAGTTGTTAACGGCGACACTCGTGCCATTGGTGGCAAGGGTAGCGCCTTCCGTGGAGAATCTAGAGCCAAACATTTTTGTGGCATGTGGGAGGTTCCCTTCGCAACAAACCAGTGTTACGATGTAGTCCGGAGAGTTTATATTCGATCTTCCCGAGGCAGCGTCAGCAGTAGGCCGGATCTCGGACAACCCGCCGGACACTCTTTTAGAGCCGGTAGCTGTAGATGCAGACGATAGTCTGGGGATGTAGTAGCAACGTACCGAGCAATATGGCACAGTGGTTAGCACACAGGATTCGCATTCGGGAGGACTGCTGTTCAAATCTCCTTCCAGTCATCCTGGTGTATGTTTACGGTGATGTCCCTAAATCGCTCAGGGCAATGTTTCCTTTCAAAAGGGCACTGCCAGTCTCCTCTGTCATCCTTTCATGATTCAAGCGTGAGTTCTATCGCTAATGAATGCGCTGTCGACGGGACGTTTAATTCTAATCTTCCTTCCTTCTTTGCTTCACTACGTCTCTGGGCCAAACGCACACGACAAACAGTTTGGTCCATTACAACCAGAAACAATGCCCTCACGAACTGTTTCAATCACGCCAAGTATCCTCAAGTGTGTAATATTTTCCCATGTTGTCTTCCCATAGTGCCACCACGACATGAATTCCGAAACATAAAATAACTGGTACACTTTTTCTAATTTCTTGCATTCAGCTCTTTCGTCAATTAAGCTTACTGACAAGAGCAACATAGTACATTTGCTGTTTTATGACATTTGAAGGGCTTATTTCAATAGTGGTACAAGTCCACTTTTGTTCATATTGAGATAGAGAGTCCTAAAGTCAAATGAGCGCTGAAAAATCTGCAGTTGAGATACCAGAAACATTCAAGCATATGGCTTCTTGCTAGAGATGAACCTTTCTTTCTGTTTGTTTGGCTCATTAATTTCAGGAGCATTATAGACAGAAAAGTGGAGGTAATGGACTTGTACCATTACTGAAATAAGCCCTTCATTTGTTCTTCATAATAAATTAAACGGTTAACAACAGCAGTAAGTTTTGTGCATCTATTACTACAACAAAAAATGACATGCATTTAGCATCAGAATAACGCTGAATGACGCCCCCCCCCTCCATACACATATTTGACCATTTAATCAGTGATATGGACAGTCTTAGAGATTTTAATAATAACTTTAACAGTCATATCTGCTTGACAACTCTTTCTCCTCTATAGAAGAACTTCTTTTACAAATGACAGTCTATTAAAACATGTATACGTTTTCCGGATTCTTAGAATTATAGTATTTTTATTGTAATAACAGGCAAACAGTTAGAATGACAAGGAGTCATGGACGCACGTGAACGATGTGTCGAATTTCTTTGGGTTGAACTGGAGAGTCGAGTGTGTATCACATCGTTCAAATCACAGTAAAAATTTCTCATATATTGTCGGCAAGACTGGAAACAAATTCCAACTTCGCTGTATCAAAAATTGATTGAAATGTTTGTTCGAAGATCAGTGTCTAAATTAGTAGAAAACGGAGGTCTCACTTCCTACTAACTACAAAGTTCGTGTCTTGCACAGAGGAATTTGGCTACACAGTATATGACCTTAAAAATTGCTTCTCACAAATTTTTAAGCCAATGATAAAATATTATTCATGAAACAAGAAGAATAACGTAGAATAAATAAGGTATGTCCACGCCATGTCAGTTGATCTAGGGAGGGAGATAGAGCTTCAATTGACTACTACCGCTTCGGGCAAATTTTAGTCTCAATGAAGGCTAAAACTTTGATTTTTATTTGCATGATAGTCACAAGTTGCAGTCGAAGAAATACTCACTTAGTCATTATCGTACGGTGCAAAGAAAGACTCGAAGGTCTGTCACCGTCCTTGCAAAGAGGATTCCATTAAATAAACAAGAACGACATAATGTCTGTCTTTTCTTACGAAAACTACAATGTATCTGCAAAGCCATGGTTGGGTTTTAAAATTATTTATTGACACAAAGTTATACAGCAAGCTGTTCACATACATCCAAATTTTCCCCAATTCGTTGAGTTTACTTTCACTTCAACATCCACATTCGTAACTCAGCAAGCCACAGTATGGTGCGTGGTGGAGGGTACACTGGAGAACTACTAGGCATTTCCTTTCTTGTTCCACTTGCTATTCGCAAATAGAGAGGTAAAACGATTGTATATATGTTTTCGTACGAGCCCTAATTTCTCTTATTTTATCTTCGTGGCAAGCTGAGATTCGCACTAGTAATGATTTCCAAATCCGTGCTGATTTGTGAACAGAAGCTCTTCCGTCTCGAGTAGATTTATTATAATCGAACTGAGAATATGATCAATAGTTCTACAGCAGACCGATGTTAAGGATACGGGTCTGTAATTATTCGAGTCCATTGTTTTACCCTTCTAACATACAGGAATCGCTTGTGCTTTTTTCCAGTCGCTTGGGACTGGGCGAGAGATTCGCGATAAATGGAAGCTAAATAAGGGACAAAGCCGTAGAGTACAATCTGTAACACCGAATTGGGATTCCATCAGGCTCTGGCGCCTTGTTTGTTTTTATCTCTTTCATTCGCTTCTCGTCTTACTATGCCCTTCATACGGGAGTTTTGTACGATGGTCAAACGACGGTAGGTCTGTACGAACCTACTGCATGAATGATTTCTTAAACGCGAAATTTAAAACTTCGGCTTTCCCTTTGCTGTCTTCTATTGCAACACCAGACTGGTTATCGAGTGCTTGGTTAGAAGCCTTCTATCGGCTTAACGATTTTCCGTAGGGATAGAATTTCCTCGAATTCTCGGTAAAATCTTTTGCTGTGATGGATTTTTAACTTAGGTAATCATGGTCGCGATAATGACATTCAGTAAAATTTTATGTGGATTTCGTCTGTTTTTCTGCGCACGACAGGCTGATGCGCCACATTTTCCCCACACACAAGGAAGAACTTCGGGTTTAACAGATCAAACAACTTCTCTGATGCTTTCCTTTAAATACTGAAGATATTTGATACGACTGTTATACACATATTGCTTGATTCAACCCCAAAAGAAAAAAAAAATGTGAAGCGTGGTCGGGCAATCATGATGGCCGTGTAATGCACGCACCTTTGCCGATCCACCGCAGTGGGACCATGGCATCCAGAAAATTAAGAATATTATCAGCTTAGTCTGACGAATTACCACCCTGCTTGAAGATAAAGCAGTTTCCTTCATCTTAAACTGACGATCATTATCAAGGTTTTGAAAAGACTAAGTATCTATGGTCATCAGTCTCTTATTCACGCCACAGGACGGATTGGGTACCCCAGCTGTCTTCGCCAAGAGTTAATACCATCTGCAACTTTGAGAATGTTTTCTGAATGTATGCGTAGCGTGTAACTGAAGCGAAGCATGAGTACCAGAACATATTCACCTAGTGGGATATGGGAAATCGCCTAAACCCTTCATTTAAATTTATGTAACATGGCTAGATACACAGATATCACAATCAGCCTCAAAAACGCAAATAGGTGAGAATACTGATATCTATGGTTTTGAGTTTTAAAGTTCACGATTATGGTTGTAATGTATAATAAACCGAAATTTCCGATTCCGTCTTGAGTTTACGGAAATTTGCGATTATATCTCGTTTCTCGGCAACGTTAATTCTGATTTTGGCTGTACAGCACGAAATTCAAGATATTTATATAATTACGCTATTCTATGTAGTGTTTATGAAATTATACACTTTTCTAAATTTGTTTGTAGTATTATTACACATTTTTGCGAACTGTTATGTGAATGAATTACAGTACAAAAACTTGGTCATCCTATAGGTTTCACTTTAAAAAGATGATTGTCTATGAAAAATACTAATTTTTAAAATTTGTTTTATGTCATTTATAACTAATGCCACATGTACTTGACTATTTTCCAAATTTAATTTACGTAATGTCAAATGAAACGTTTTATCAATCATCAAATTAAGAACCATGATTATTTTCCAGAAACTAATTCAGTTTCTATGAAAACAATTTATTATATAAAAAAGATAAGGGTTTACATAGATTACTACTGTTTGTAAAACCGAATGTTATGGTAGTCTTCAATTTGAACAAATAGGTCATAGAGCATTCTGGAAAACTATGATCTCTTATACAGAACTGAACGCGCACAAAATGATTTAGTCTGTAGTCAGTTGATAAGCAGTCGTCAATTTTAAATCAGACTTATTTCGGTGCTTATAGTAGGCCTATATCTTTTTTTTGTCACGAGAAATTACGTGCAAATGTTTTTCTTTGGTGTTAAAGCTGTATGTTGTGTTTTGTGAGCCAAACATTAGTAATAAATACGTATGATGATAAATTGCCGAAATGAAAATGTCAAAGTTAATATTCACTTTTGTCCTTCTGTCTTGTACAACTAAAAACCTGGAGGAACCTTAATATAATCAGGACTGTTATTTGTAATCAGCCCATAGACGCTGACGCTAAATTAAGGTAAGTGTTGATGTAACATCTTTTCTTGGAGCATTAAATACGATGGCTGTTCGGAAAGTAAGTTCCGATCGATCGCAAAATGAAAACCACAGTGAAAATCAAAAATTTTTTAGTCGCAACAGTTAGCTACACCTTCCTGCTAGCTCTCTAAATAGTCACCGCCCTGCAGAATGCGGCTGAAAATAGTGTTGAAGAAAGAAACGCATGACATTTTTGTTATGTGGGCTCCATAGCTTCAGGCAAAATCTCTCACCAGATCCACATATTTGGCACTGTTGTTTTAGATATTTCTACGTGATCACTTTGTATTCTGAACTGAAAAGAGCGACGTAAAGCTATCGACCGCCACACTAAAGACACTGTCCAACACATCTGTGCAAAGTTCCATCGGATTTTCACAGTGGTTTCCATTTCGTGCCTAATCAGACCCCTTACTTCCCGAATGCGCCTCGTAGTAAACGTAGTATTACTGATACTCATAAAAAGTGTATGCATGAAGTATCTGTAGTTTATCCAAGAGTGGGTTGTTATAAGATGATTCTCAACAGACCGTATGCTGGCATTAAGACAATGCAATGACCACACATGTCAAAAGCAACCCCACTGCGAAGCACAGCTTCACTGATGCCTGCTTATCCACGAGAATTTCACTGAGAATCTCAGCAGGAAATTCCTATTTGTTTGGTTCATTAGTATCTTTAATGTTACTCAGCAACTATAATTTATACCTAATCTAACGAAGAAAGTTCTATAAAAATTATTTAGTTGTCTTCCTTTTGAGGACCAGCTCTTAGCTTTTAGTTTCATTGGTAATTATCTCGTACTGCATCAACAGTTTCATTTTGTGGCCGGTCTAAACATGTCTCACCCAGTAAGATACTTGCTTCATTAAGCTGGCGGTCCCACCGGCAAACGTGGTTTCCATGACCAGCATCTTCATAAAATACTTGATGACATACATAAATAATGATTCGAATATTACAAGCCAAACGATACACTAAAAGGGAAACCGTAATTGACAAGTGAGTGTCCTACTAACCGAACCCTTCTTTTAGTCAACCTGCGCCATAAATTTCTTTTCTCTCAATTCGATTCAGCACCTCCTCATTAGTTACTTGATTTATCCATCTAATCTTCAGCATTCAGCAACGCTTCAATTCTGTTTTTGTCTGAACTGCTCATTGTCCGCGCTTCAGATCCGCACAAGACTACACTCCATACAAATACCTTCCTAAAAGACTTCTTGACACACAAATTTATATTTTCCGAAAAACTTACCTTTCTCAGAAACGTTTTTCTTGCTAATGCGTGTCTGCATTTTATGTCCTCCCTACGTCGGCCGTCGTCGTTTATTTTGCTACTCAAATAGCAAAAGTCATCGACTACGTTTAGCGTCACATTTACTAATCTACACGGTGCAACACAATTAAAGGATCACTTTTTCGAAACTCCGTAACTGTCTCGCATTGCAAGGTAGAGATTTGAAATTTGGCTCAAAGGTGCCTGAAACCTTCCGCTGTAGAGGTGCATTTACACCAGTATGCCTTGCGGTAGTCGGCGCGCTTCTCGAAAGAACAGATACCATTGATGACCGTGCAGCTTCTCTAGAATAAATGATGATTAATTGAAACCCTCAGCTGCCGACAGGTGTTGTTGATATACCTCGATGGGGCAGCTGAAAATGTGTGCCCCGACCGGGACTCGAACCTGGGATCTCCTGCTTGTATGCCAGGCGCTCTCACGGGAAGCGTGCAGGGGATAAGTCCCTGTAGTCGCGCTATTCCTCTCTGTCCTCGGTGGCTCAGATGATTATAGCGTCTGCCATATAAGCAGAAGATCACGGGTTCGAGTTCCGGTCGGGGCACACATTTTCAGCTGTCCCTATCGAGGTATATCAGTAACACCTGTCGGCAGCTGAGGGTTTCAATTAATTTTCATTCATCATATAATCTGTCTGAAATCTTCCGGTGTCTCCAAGTCTCCTCCAGGAATTCAACATTCTTTCACGGTTGTTAAACCATGTGTTGTTAGCAGTTTTGAAATTATGTTCTGAGAAAAGTTCTACCAGGCGTTTTTCCTTTCTCTTTCATTCCTCTTCCCCAGTCTATGTTCTACTATTCTTCCTTCTCATCCTTTCCCTACTATGGAGTTCCAGTCCCCTATCACAGTTAAAATTTCGTCTCCCTTAACGGCTTGAACAATTTCTTTCATTTCATCATGCATTCTTTCGATCTCTTTATCATTTGAGAAGTATTCTTGTACTATTGTAGTGGGAGTTGGATTTTTATGTACTTTTATTACGATAATGCGCTCACTCTGCTGTTCACAGCAGCTTATCCGCATTTCCGTTTTCTTATTCATTATTAGACCTACTACTGCAATTCGCTATTTGATTTTATGTTTAGAACCTTGTACTCACATTACTAGAAGTCTGATCATCTTCCTCCAGGTATAAAAATTCGTACTACATGTAACTTGAACATAACAATGTCGGTTTTTAAATTCTCTTACCTACCTACACAACTGAGGGATCTATCATTCGACGCTCCGACCCGTAGAGTGCTAATTTTGTTTCTCGTGATGACAATATGTTCCTTAGAATTACCCCCCCCCCCCCAAA
This sequence comes from Schistocerca piceifrons, assembly GCF_021461385.2. Taxonomy (NCBI): domain Eukaryota; kingdom Metazoa; phylum Arthropoda; class Insecta; order Orthoptera; family Acrididae; genus Schistocerca; species Schistocerca piceifrons. The sequence goes on from NC_060149.1 coordinate 368,712,031, forward strand.
GATCCGAATGGGGGACTATTTTACCCGCGGAATATTTTACCTAAGATGATTCCATCATCATTAAGCCATACACTAGTACTACATTACCGCGAGAAAAGTAACGGTTGTAGTTTTCCCTTGCTTATAGCCATTAACTGTACCAGTACACCAAGATCAACAAATCATCCAGACTATTAGCCCTGCAAATACTTAAAAGGACTCTGACCCTCCTCAGGATAGTTGTTTGTCAGGCCTCTTCACAAATACCCCTCCAATGTGGTTGCACCTATGGTACGGCCATCTGTGTTGCGGAGGCGTGTAAGCTACCACACCTGGGCAAGGTCGTTGGTTCATTTCGCGGGGGGAGAGGGGCGATGTTTATCTACTTGTGAATACTGAAAAATGAATTACAGACTGAATTATTTGGACACACTAGAAAGGAAACCATAAGAAATTAATGAGTACAGTACAAACAAGAATGGAAGAGAATTTCAAACCAGGAAAAAAATCAGAATATTCAGAAAAATCAGAGGTAACGGCTTATCTTCTCTAGCTATTTTGAAAGAATGATTGGAAGAAGATTAAAGAGACAATTATTTAATAATATTAAAGAACCAGATATAAAAGAAACAAAATTCTGCAGAAAAAAGTATGTTACACTGTGAACGGTTCGGTTAGATAAACCCAAAAAAGCAAGCGTAACTAATGAAAGTAAAAAAAGACACCATGCTGAAAAGCTGAAGGATATTGGAAGAACCAGAATAACAAATAAGGAAACGGACTTAAACTGTGACGTCGTCCTACTTCATCACTGTCAAATCAAATAATAATAAATGTCTGTAAAGCAATTTTCTCTCAGATGACTAAAAATTGGCCTGGAATGATTCGACAGAGCCACGGAAAACTTCAGTCAGGAAGAAATGTTTTCTAATTCAATTCGTTAAAATGAGTTACAATAACATTACTAGCAGTAAAACGAAACGTCAGTATCTATAGAGAGATTATAGGCATTCCATGAAGAAAAAGATCTTAAATTAATGTGTGATTCATTATTAACAAAGAGGATGTTCAATTTTCACCATATTGAGCGAGGTTTGGCAATGGATTAAATACTAGACTCCTGTTTGGAAGATGTAAGGCTCAAACGCTCGTCTGACCATCGTGATTTAGGTTTCCTTAAGCCACTACTGTTGACTGGGCAAGGCAAAAATACGTATTTGAATCGTGTCTAGGAAGAATTCAGCAACGGTTTTTCAAATAAGAGCACGCCAGATTTCCTGCCCCGTGTTAGTTAATTCTGAGCGCCTCGAAACCTGGGTATCTAATAGGCGTTAAACTCTATAATTCCGTTCATTTTCTTAATTTCTGTCATATCTGAGATTGCTCAGAATAAATATTTTTAGACTTTCATGAAGTAGATCCAATGAAATGTTCAACTGCCGACACATGAAATATGCAGCAAAAAATGGCTCTGAGCACTATGGGACTTATCATCTGTGGTCATCAGTCCCCTAGAACTTAGAACTACTTAAACCTAACTAACCTAAGGACATCACACACATCCATGCCCGAGGCAGGATTCGAACCTGCGACCTTAGCAGTCGCGCGGTTCCGGACTGAGCGCCTTAACCGCGAGACCACCGCGGCCGGCAAATATGCAGCGATAAGCTGTAGCCCCTTCGTTCTGAAACCAACAAGAACATAAACTCTTGGTTGCTCGCACATGTCCCATATTATGACATTCTGACGGTTAGGTATTATCACAGACTTAGCCATGCTTCTTTTGGAGGCGTGCTAGTTGTGCTTTTTGATTACTGAAATAGCTCGGATTCCACTTACCGACACGGCGCTTCGCCTAATGCTCTTAAACTAAGTCGGTGCTCCGCCTACATCGCGGTATGTGCACAAAGCTTGCGGGAGATCTCAGCGCACTCACTGTGTGAACAAGAATTAACCTTTATCCCCTTAGCTTCCTCCCGGATGCGTTATGTATTCCGTGCAAATCATTTTATTCTTATATTCTTCGCGAGTATGCATTCTTACATACAGGGATGGGCAAAAATATGGAGACATCAAAAGCACAACACAAGATCATGCGCAATACGGTGCAGGAAAACTGTTAGCTTTCAAAACAGCTTCTAATAGTCTCGGAATTGATACATATAGGTCCTATATGGTTTCAGGCGAATCTTACACCACTCATCTTGCAAAATAGTGGTAAGTACAGTAACGATGATAGAGATGGATAACAACTACGCATCCATCTCCGCAAGTCACCACAAATCCTCAATCTTGTCCATGTGGTGCCGGGGGAGATTCGACAGTTCATCCTCGTGCTGCCGAAATCAGTCCCGGGCGGTGCGATCTATGTGAACAGTGGCTCTCTCGTCTTGGAATACAGTATCACCATTGCGGGGCAAACATATCATGGATGGTCCTGATCAGCCAAAATAGTCTCGTAGTCCTTGACAGTAATGCGACCTTGCAGAGTAACCACGAAGACCATCAAATACCACGATACGGCTGCCCAAATTATCCCCGAACCCCGCCATGTTTCATTCATGAGACGTTGGAAACAGTGTGAAGCAAGACTCATCAGACGAAATTATCTTCTGCCATTGTCCCATAGTCCAGGTTTTATGGCTTCGGCAACACGTTTTCCTTTGACAGGTATTTATATCACTGATTTGTGGTCTTGAAATTCCAGCTCAACCGGCAGTTCTCTGCTTCTGGAGCTATCTTCGTATTGTTTTGGTGCTGTCAGAGCTCGCGACTGCGACATTCATTTCTGCAGGGATTTTTGCAGCTGTTTTCTTATTTTTCGTCACAGTCCTCTTCAATGACCGCCCATCACGATCACTCAACACACACTTTCGTCGGCGTTGTGTCTTAGGAGACTATGTTTTTACGCTTTCTCTTTATGCGGCATAAATCTCCGATACGGTACCTCCTGAAACACCAAACACTTCGGCTACCTTGGTTACGGAAACACCCAACGTAAGATCACCAACAATTTTCCCACGTTCGAATTCATTTAGCTCCAACGTAATGCACTCGCAACTACACAGAACTTTGTTTTGACCACGACTGACACTTGTAACATATTCAGGACACTGCAAAGCTGCCGTTGGCGGTCAAATGTAACAGCGCACCAAGCCTTGGCTAACATCTGAATTTATGTCCGAGAATGCATTTCTCGCAGTGTTTCCTTATTTTTGTCCAGCCCATGCAGGTTTCACTAAATTTGTGACATTTATCATTTTGTTTTAAACTACGGATGTTCGTATAAAAATGACACTCACTGATCAGTGTCTGGACAGCTTCAGTGGAACTACTCAGTGAGAAACTGAAGACGAGTGTTTTTCTTCAAAATTTATAGAAACTTTCCGCGCAGCAATGAAATTTTTTGTACAAATATATTTTCGAAAGCTAAGGCAAGTGACTGAAGAATTTACTTTTCTCTAATTTGTTAAATAAAAGCTATTTAAAAAAAGCAACCGTCGCATACTAAAAAAAGACAAAACTTTCGTCTATCTATTACTTGGCGTATCACAACTACAGTTTCACGTGCTTCTCAGTACACATCTTACGGTGAGCACCAGAGTGTACGTAGTGCATTGGTATTTTTTACCCCCTTTCTATTCCATTTATAGGCGGAGTAAGTAAACAATAACTATCACTTAACTTTTGATATATAAGCCGGAATGTCCATAATTTTATGGTAATGGGTACTACGTAAAGTATTTGCACCTCAATATAAAATCTATCTTTATACGCCTTAAAATGATTGCTATCGGAATCTTGACAGTAAGGATTTATGTACTGAACAACGCCTTTACAGCATCGTCTCCAACTCCAAAATATTGACGGTATCTGTGAAGCTCTTACGGTGAATAATGAAGCCAAGACGAAACTCACAGCACTTTTTTCAATTTATAAGATTCTGCTTTAAAAAAAAATGCGATGAACGGTCGTGACTGTCGACAAATACCCAAGAATCGGTCGGACTAGTCTTTCACAAACGACTTTCCTTCCTGGATGACACAGCACTTACTCTTTTTGTCAGTGAATATCTGTCTACCATTTTTCTTCTCCACAATTAGACTTATGTAATAATTCCGTGTTATATCCCTCCCTATTCCATGTCTAAATATTTAAAGGTTGATTATTGATATGATACGCGTTTCTCAATCACATAACGACAGTAATACCATACGTCCAAAATGCTGCCCACGTTGAAGTGTCTCAAATAAGCATCTCTCCAGTGACCTACTAGACGGAAAAAGGAAAGAAAATCTACGTTTAGCGGAAGTTGCGAAATTTTGTAGTGACGACGGTACATCCGCTCTTCGTATACGATATGCACTAGTCTGAAAATTAGGTTCTACTTGAATTATTAGCGTTACATGTAAGGTGATTCTGCTGAGCTATTCACTTCAAATGTTCCCGGAACGATTTAAGATATCGAAATTCTGTTTTCACGCAGATGAATTGTACTAAATTCCTCACTAAGCGATGTATATTCTCTTTACACAGTTATGTTAGTTATAGAAACATCGTTATCAATTTCGATACGAGCAACAGAAATTACTCTAGCTACATTTGAAAAAGCGGAGTACTGATAGAAACAAATACAAAGACATTTCATTCATCAAATTCCGATTTATAGCTTCGGAGTAATTAAAGTATTTAGAACTTGACCTGTATTTGAGCCGTATACTCGCAGAAAACTGCTGGCGCTGTAGTGTGTGGCAAAGAGATACACTCCTGGAAATGGAAAAAAGAACACATTGACACCGGTGTGTCAGACCCACCATACTTGCTCCGGACACTGCGAGAGGGCTGTACAAGCAATGATCACACGCACGGCACAGCGGACACACCAGGAACCACGGTGTTGGCCGTCGAATGGCGCTAGCTGCGCAGCATTTGTGCACCGCCGCCGTCAGTGTCAGCCAGTTTGCCGTGGCATACGGAGCTCCATCGCAGTCTTTAACACTGGTAGCATGCCGCGACAGCGTGGACGTGAACCGTATATGCAGTTGACAGACTTTGAGCGAGGGCGTATAGTGGGCATGCGGGAGGCCGGGTGGACGTACCGCCGAATTGCTCAACACGTGGGGCGTGAGGTCTCCACAGTACATCGATGTTGTCGCCAGTGGTCGGCGGAAGGTGCACGTGCCCGTCGACCTGGGACCGGACCGCAGCGACGCACGGATGCACGCCAAGACCGTAGGATCCTACGCAGTGCCGTAGGGGACCGCACCGCCACTTCCCAGCAAATTAGGGACACTGTTGCTCCTGGGGTATCGGCGAGGACCATTCGCAACCGTCTCCATGAAGCTGGGCTACGGTCCCGCACACCGTTAGGCCGTCTTCCGCTCACGCCCCAACATCGTGCAGCCCGCCTCCAGTGGTGTCGCGACAGGCGTGAATGGAGGGACGAATGGAGACGTGTCGTCTTCAGCGATGAGAGTCGCTTCTGCCTTGGTGCCAATGATGGTCGTATGCGTGTTTGGCGCCGTGCAGGTGAGCGCCACAATCAGGACTGCATACGACCGAGGCACACAGGGCCAACACCCGGCATCATGGTGTGGGGAGCGATCTCCTACACTGGCCGTACACCACTGGTGATCGTCGAGGGGACACTGAATAGTGCACGGTACATCCAAACCGTCATCGAACCCATCGTTCTACCATTCCTAGACCGGCAAGGGAACTTGCTGTTCCAACAGGACAATGCACGTCCGCATGTATCCCGTGCCACCCAACGTGCTCTAGAAGGTGTAAGTCAACTACCCTGGCCAGCAAGATCTCCGGATCTGTCCCCCTTGAGCATGTTTGGGACTGGATGAAGCGTCGTCTCACGCGGTCTGCACGTCCAGCACGAACGCTGGTCCAACTGAGACGCCAGGTGGAAATGGCATGGCAAGCCGTTCCACAGGACTACATCCAGCATCTCTACGATCGTCTCCATGGGAGAATAGCAGCCTGCATTGCTGCGAAAGGTGGATATACACTGTACTAGTGCCGACATTGTGCATGCTCTGTTGCCTGTGTCTATGTGCCTGTGGTTCTGTCAGTGTGATCATGTGATGTATCTGACTCCAGGAATGTGTCAATAAAGTTTCCCCTTCCTGGGACAATGAATTCACGGTGTTCTTATTTCAATTTCCAGGAGTGTATATAGGCTGGTTCTGTTAAATTGTTCATCTCATATAGTTACTAAACTGTTTAAGATATCGTGATTCTGTTTTCACTCAAACGAATTGTGAAAGATTCATCACTAATTGATGTATATTAAATGCAGAGATATTAATATCAACTTCGCTTTTTTAAATGGAACTCTAGTAATTCTGCTGCCAGCATCTTCTTTGTAAACGAAAATGGTTCAACGGGGCGTCACTCTTCAAAATCCGGTTAGTAATTTCGGATAAACAGTAATATTTAGAACTTAGGATTATCTGTTTAGAACTTGAAGCCAATTGCTGCCTCATGCGAAAGTTTGTGTTAAACGGAACTGTAGTATCAGGCTGATGGGATGCTCCAGAATGACGCAGCTAGGAGAGTATAGTTACAAAAGCGGAATAATGGAGAAACTCATACTAATCACACGTGGCTGGACCGATTCACCAACTGGAAGGAAGAGGACGTGTCAACTAAGAATGATTTGCCAATTAACTAGGATAACAGTTCCGGTCTTTTTCCTCCCAGAGCCTTGCAAGGAAGGTCTGCGACAATGACTGAATGGATTTGTAAAACAGAGAACTGAGAAATAAACATTCTTAAATAACAAATTCGTGTCATGAGTTTATGTCAAGATATACTCTTACATTGCAAAATTTCATCACCAAGAGTAACAAAGAGGAAATCACGAAAGAATGATACCATAAATACTTCCTGAAAATTACATTTATTTCATCTAGTGTTCGAAATGCCCATTGTCTACTGCAATCACCTTTGCAGTCAAAGTTATAAGGGATTCTGGACAAACTAAAGAGATTTCTTAGATGTCATTGCGCGTGTGGCAAAAATGAGATGCTTTAAATCCTCTTGGGTTGTCGGAGCCCGTGCATACACTTAGTCTTTGAGTTTGCCCAACAGAAAAAGTCCAGTGGTGTCAAACCAAGAGAACGAGCATGTCACCGCACTACGCCTTCATGTCGTGTCCGCGACCTTTCTTTCCTAGCCTCAGGCGAGTAATGAACTGCACAACTATCGTGCTGGTAACACGTACATCTACGTATTTCTAGTTGTACTCAAATAATCCAGCATCAAACGTTCACACTCCATTGAATCTAATGTTCAGCCTGCCTCAGTCTTTGCCGATTTTCAATGGTCCAATAATGCATATTAGTTACATTCAGCTATCTGTAATTTGTAAAGTAGCTTCATCAATAAAGAGAATTCTTTGAAGAAATAACCTATTGTCTTGAAGTCGAATCAGAACCAAGCTACAGAACTACATGCATCTTCTGCAACCTCGCTTGCTACTCTAACTGGTGAAATGACAAATGATGTTCGTAGAAGCTTTTTGTGGATAAAATGCAAACATCACCTAACATATCGTACGAGGCATCACGATAGGCAGTGTTCTATTGATAAAAAAAGGCCAATATATTCTAAACTCATTACGAAACTTACGTTGTCTAATGTATTTCCCCATCTGACATGGTAAAAACGAGGTAGCGTGAAGGCATTAGTCACTGTGACAACAGGTTGCGATTCTGCTGATGAAATAACTGTTCATCACCACAACAGCCAGAAGGGAGAGCAGAGCTCATCAATGGATTATGCAGCGGCGACATTGTTGACTTCATAGCACTAATATATAAGGAACTGTTAAAGAGAGACCTTTCGCATTCAAATAGGAGAACTCGATCATTTCAGACGTTGCGATATCATCCCCTTTCTTAATTTCGTTGAATGGAAGAACCCTTCCATTCAACTACTGCACATTATATTGTACGCGCATTCGTTAAGGTCATATACATGACACAGATACGCGCCGGACAATTTACTTTAGAGGAGAACCTAAGCAAACCATGTCCACTAATCCATTTCCCAAAAATGTGGGATCCTTGCATTATTCCAACGGTGCTTAATGAGTGTGGTAATGTTTCTAAGTAAAAGTATTCATTACTAGCAGATAAACTGTTGATTTCCTACATGTAAATACAGCGGTGTACAAAACGTAAGGATGAAAGTAACTTTCGTATAATGTGTCGCTGCCAAGTAACACATCTCGATGAAACTTGGGCCATACACAGTACACTACAGAAGGTTGTTGTGGATGTTGTTGTTGTTCTGGTCTTCAGTCTACTCTACCCTGTGCAAGCCTCTTCATCTCCGAATTACTGCTGCAACCTAATCCTTCTAAATCTATTTACCGTATTCTTCTCTTGGTCTCCGACTACGATATTCCCCCCCCCCTCCCCCCTCCCCCTCGCCACACGCACATTTCCCTCCAGTACTGAACTGGTGATCTTTTGCTGTCTCAGAATGTGCCTATCAGTCGATCCCTTCTTCTAGTCAGGTTGTGCTACAAATTTCTTTTCTTCCTAATTCTATGCAGTATGTCAGCATTAGTTACGTGATCTACCCATTTAACTTGTAGCACCACATTTCAAAAGCTTCTATTTTCTTCTTGTCTAAATCGTTTATTGTCAATGTTTCACTTCCACACATCGCAACACTCCATACTTTCAGAAGGCTCCCTGACACTTAAATCTATATTCGATGTTAACAAATTTCTCTTCTTCAGAAACGCTTTTCTTGCCACTGCCAGCCTAAATTTTGTATCATCTCTACATCGACCATCATTAGTCAATTTGCTGCCCAAATAGGAGAATTCATCTACTACATTCAGTGTCTTGTTTCCTAATTTAATTTCCTCAGTGTCGCCTGATTTAATTCGACTACACTCTATCATCCTTGTTTTGCTTTTGTTGATGTTCATCTTATAACATTTCAATACACTGTCCATTCCGTTCAACTGCTAATCCAAGTCCTTCTCTGTATTTGACACAATCACTTTCTCATTGGTAACCCTCAATTTTTTTATTTCTTCTCCGTGGACATTAATTCGTACTCCTAATTTTTCTTTGGTTTTCTTCACTGCCTGCTCATTGCACAGATTGAATAACATTGGGGATAGGTTTCAACTCTGTCACACCTATTTCTCAACTACTGCTTTCCTTTCATGCCTCTCGACGCTTGTAACTGCCGTCTGGTTTCTGTACAAATTGTTAATAGCGCTTCGCTCCCAGTATTTTACCCCTGCTACATTCAGAAAATCAAAGAGAGTATTCCAGTCATCATCATCAAAGCTTTCTCCAAGTCGACAAGTGCTATAAAAGTAGGTTTGCCTTTCCTTAACGTATCTTCTAAGAGAAGACGCAGGATCAGTATTGCCTAGCATGCTTCTGCATTTTTCCGGAATACAAATTTATCTTCTCCTAGGTCGCCTTCATTCTTATGTAAAGAATTCGTGTTAGTATTTTGCAACCATGACTTATTAAACTGATAGTTCGGTTATATTAACACCTGCCCGCACCTTCTTTCCTTGCAATTGGAATTATTACAATCTTTCCTAACTCTGATGATATTTCGCCTCATACGTCTTGAACGATAATGGAATGTAGTCAAATTAAATCGGGTGATACTGAGGGGATTAGATTAGGAAATGAGACACTTAAAGTAGTAAAGGAGTTTTGCTATTTAGGGAGTAAAATAACTGATGATGGTCGAAGTAGAGAGGATATAAAATGTAGACTGGCAATGGCAAGGAAATCGTTTCTGAAGAAGAGAAATTTGTTTACATCGAATATAGATTTAAGTGTCAGGAAGTCGTTTCTGAAAGTATTTATATGGAGTGTAGCCATGTATGGAAGTGAAACATGGACGATAACCAGTTTGGACAAGAAGAGAATAGAAGCTTTCGAAATGTTGTGCTACAGAAGAATGCTGAAGATAAGGTGGGTAGCTCACGTAACTAATAAGGAGGTATTGAATAGGATTGGGGAGAAGAGAAGTTTGTGGCACAACTTGACTAGAAGAAGGGATCGGTTGGTAGGACATGTTTTGTGGCATCAAGGGATCACAAATTTAGCATTGGAGGGCAGCGTGGAGGGTAAAAACCGTAGAGGGAGACCAAGAGATGAATACACTAAGCAGATTCAGAAGGATGTAGGTTGCAGTAGGTACTGGGAGATGAAGCAGCTTGCACAGGATAGAGTAGCATGGAGAGCTGCATCAAACCAGTCTCAGGACTGAAGACCACAACAACAACAACGTCTTGAACACTAAACGGAAGAGTTTCGTCACGGCTGGGTCTCCCAAGCCTATCAGTAGTTCTGACGGAATATCGTCTACGTACAGGGCCTTGTTTCGACTTAGGTCTTTCAGTGCTCTGTCAAATTTTTCTTGCAGTGTCATATGTCCTATCTCATCTTATCTACGTCCTCATCCATTTGTGTAATATTGCCGTCAAGTATACCCCAAGTATAGACCCTCTATATACTCCTTCCACTTTTCAGGTTTCCCTTCTTTGCTAGGACTGGTTTTCCTTCTGCGCTTTCTAGTCCCCAAAGGCCTCTTCAGTTTGCCTATAGGCAGTATCTGTTTTTCCTCTAGTGAAACATGCTTGTTAATTCTTACATTTGTCCTCGAGGCACTCTTGCTTAGCCATTTTGCACTCCCTGTCAATCTCATTTTTAGACGTTTGCATTCCCTTTTGCCTGCTTCATTTACTGCAGTTTTATATTTTCTTCTTTCTTCCTGTATCATCCAAGGATTTATACTCGGCCTTGTATTTTTACCTGTTTGATTCTCTGCTGCCTTCTGTATTACCGAGCGAGGTGGCGCAGTGGTTAGCACACTGGACTCGCATTCGGGAGGACGACGGTTCAATCCCGTCTCCGGCAATCCTGATTTAGGTTTTCCGTGATTTCCCTAAATCGCTTCAGGCAAATGCCGGGATGGTTCCTTTGAAAGGGCACGGCCGATTTCCTTCCCAATCCTTCCCTCACCCGAGCTTGCGCTCCGTCTCTAATGACCTCGTTGTCGACGGGACGTTAAACACTAATATCCTCCTCCTCCTCCTTCTGTATTTCATCTCTCAGAGCTATCCATTCGTCTTCTGCTGTATTCCTAACCCCTGTACTTTCCAATCGTTGCGTAATGCTCCCTCAGAAACTCTCAACAACCTCTCGCTTTTTCAAATTATCCAGGTCCCATCGCCTTAACTGCCTACCTTTATACAATTTCTTCAGTTCTCATCAACACTTCGCAACCAATAAACATTGGTAGGAGTTCACATCTGCTCCTGAATATGTTTTAAAATTTAAAATCTTGTTCAGAAATCTCTGTCTTACTAATACATAATCATTCTGAAATCTTAATGTGTCCCCAGGTCTCTTCCACATGTCATGATTCTCAAACCAAGCGTCAGCGATTATTAAATTATGTTCTGTGCAGAATTCTACCAGGTGGCTCCCTCTTCCATTCCTTTTCCCTAACTCATGTTCACCTACTGTTTCTCCTTCTCTTCCTTTTCGTATTAAATGCCAGTCCCCCATCGCTATTAAATTTTCGTCTCCCTTAACTATCTGAATAATTTCTTTTATCTCATCATACATCTCTTCAATCTCTTAATCATCTGCGGAGCTAGCTGTCACATGAACTTGTACTACTGTGGTAGTTGTGGGCTTCGTGTCTATCTTGGCTACAATAATGCGTTCAATATGCTGTTCATAGTGGCTCATTCGCATTCCTACTTTGTTATTCATTCTTAAACCTACTTCTACATTGCCACTATTTGATTTTGTATTTATAAACCTGTATTCATCTGTATACCCACTGTATATAACTTTAACTAATATATTCTCCTTTTAAAGTTTTCTAATCTATTTGCCCGATTAAGGGATCCAACATTCCGCTCCAGTTTTGTTTCTCTTGATGGCGACATCCTCCTGAGTAGTCCCTGCCTGGAGATCCGAATGGGGGACTATTTTACCTTCTGAATATTTTACCCAAGAGGCTGTCGCCATCATTTAACGATACATTGATTTCCACGGGAAAAATTACGGTCGTAGATTCCCCTTACGTTCAGCTGTCCGCAGTACCAGCACGGAGAGGCTGTTTTGGTTGACTTTAACTAATATATTCTCCTTTTAAAGTTTTCTAATCTATTTGCCCGATTAAGGGATCCCACATTACGCTCTTGATGGCGACATCCTCCTGAGTAGTCCCTGCCTGGAGATCCGAATGGGGGACTATTTTACCTCCTGAATATTTTACCCAAGAGGCTGTCGCCATCATTTAACGATACATTGATGCTACATGTCCACGGGAAAAATTACGGTCGTAGTTTCCCCTTACGTTCAGCTGTCCGCAGTACCAGCACGGAGAGGCTGTTTTGGTTGACTTTAACTAATATATTCTCCTTTTAAAGTTTTCTAATCTATTTGCCCGATTAAGGGATCCCACATTCCGCTCCAGTTTTGTTTCTCTTGATGGCGACATCCTCCTGAGTAGTCCCTGCCTGGAGATCCGAATGGGGGACTATTTTACCTCCTGAATATTTTACCCAAGAGGCTGTCGCCATCATTTAATCATACATTGATGCTACATGTCCACGGGAAAAATTACGGTCGTAGTTTCCCCTTAGGTTCAGCTGTCCGCAATACCAGCACGGAGAGGCTGTTTTGGTTGACTGTTGCCCCTGCAGCTACTGAAAAGCTGCTGCCCCTATTCAGGAACCACACGTTTTTCTGTACTCTCAGCAGATACCCCGCAGTTGTGGTTGCACCTACGGTATGGCTATCTGGGTCGCGAGGCACGCAAACCTACCCAACAACGGTAAGGTTCATGTTTCATGGTGTGTGTGTGTGTGGGTGTGTGCGTGTGGAGGGGGGGGGGGGGGGCACTTTTATTCAAAAACAATAATTACACTGAAGTCACCCAGATTCACGATGGTCCTCTGGGCATTACAAAAGAAGGGACCTACTTCGTAATATGGTGTCTGATCACCATGGACGACAATGCACGCTCTGCAACGTGCTCACATTCTGGCCACAAGGTTGGTAAGAGGTTCGTGTGCCATGTCGCTCCATTCCTCCATCAGCGCGGTTAACAACTGCTGGATGTTCGTTGGTGCATGCGGACGAGCTGCAGTACATCTCCCCAATGCATCCCAGAAGTGATCGATGGGATTTAAATCGGGGAAATTGGCAGGTCAGTCCATTCACCGAATATCCTCTCGTTCCAAGAGCTCCTCCACCTGCGGTATTCCATGCGGGAGCGCCTTGTCATCCTGAAAAATGACAATGTTGGACGAACCCTTATATGGCGAGAGGTGGGAACATGTAATACACCCAGGAACATTGTCGAACATGACTGTTTTGGTGGTCCACGCGTTATAGTTTGAGGAGACATAATGTTGCATGGGTGTACTGGCCTCCAAATCTTTCAACACGGTACACCCACCGGTTAACTTTATTGTGAGACTGTCCTCCTTCCTCATGCGCAACGTTTCAGGACTGCATTCGCACTTAAATTTATTTTCATGAATGACAGTTTACGATCGCATCAAATTGCACAGATGAAAGAGCTCTCGGGACGAGAAGATATTCGGTGAATGAACTGGTCTGTCCGTTTCCCCGACTTAAATCCCACTGAGCACGTGTGGGATGCGTTGGACAGAAGTACTGCAGCACGTCGAACATCCAGCAGTTGTCAGCGCCCGAGCACAACTCCTTGTCAGCCTTGCGGCCAGCATGGGACGACGTTGCAGAGTAGACATGGCCGTCTGTGGTGATCACGCACCCTATTAGGAGCCGTGTGCAGGGGACCCTCACGAATCTCTGTGAGTTCGGTGTAGCTATTGTCTTGGAAGAAAGTTGTCATATCTGTTCGTCTCATTGCATATTTCTTTCTGTTACTTTCTGCATGGTTCTGCAGCAGTTATTTGTATACGTGTTTCAAGTTCCATCGACCTGTATTACTCGTCAGTGACACACCAAGCGAGTGTTACTTCTTTCCCTAAGTTTTGCACACCAGTGAAGTATAAATAAACTGCTAAAAATATCTTCACCACATGTTCTGTATCCTAAAAAACGGCTCCCCGCAATACGAACACGACCGTCGGGTTGCCGGAGCTCAGGTCCCCCGCCGGCTTCACAGCACAAACTGGCTTGTATAAGAGACAGTCAAATGAAAACGAGAATAATTGAAAAAAGATACGTAAACTGTTATTTCAAAAGTAAACGGCATAACTATTAATACATTTATTCCATTGTGGGACAAGACGGCCAATTCCGCCGTACATGTTGCCAAGGTTATTTCGCCTACGCTGCAGAAGTTTCGCTGGGAAACCCTTACACATCCTCCATACAGTCCCCATGCGATTTCCATATTTTTAGAGCCCTGAAGACAGATATTCGTGGGTGATTGCACAAGGACGGAGAGGTGTACATATGAGTAAAATAATGGTTCCTTAGAATCCCTAAACATTTTTCCCTGAAGGCATTGACCGTCTTGTCTCAAAATGGGATAAATATGTTAACGGTTATGGAGAATACTTCTGAAATAATAAACAGTTAATTTATTTTTTGCATCTTTCATGTTTTTATTTCATTGCTCCTTATATATCAACACAGCGACCGATCAAAACACGCTGGTCTGTTTTCAAGTTAGACTTCAGTGGACACCATGCAAACACATGGCGCCAGCTTCACCACCCGCGGCATCAACGCCGCCGCAGGCGACACTACATGCGCGGTACTAGTTACCTGCGCCGACCATGTGTCCGCAGGAACACCGAGCAGGTGTCAATCTTCCATCCCGTACTGGAGTGACAGTCCGGTCGCAGCGCCAACCGAGGAGGATCACCGCAGCAGCACCGCAACGAGCCGCTAGCAGTTGCAGCTGGAGCCATTGCCTCCATCGGACTCCTTGCTACCGGGACGGTATAAGCCGGTTGACTTTGATTTTGTGATAGTACTGTGTAACTGTCATCAATGATAGACCGGACTTTGTAAAATTTCGGTGGTCGGATATTCCCAACGAACTAATAACCTTTGAGACACATAATTTATTTTTATAAAATCAAATCAGGAAGATGACAATTTGTGTGTGTTCAGACTTTACTGAATGTTCCAGTCACATTAATGTGACCACCGCCTATATTCTACGTCAACGTGCAATAACCACTAAGCTGGCCGGTGTGGCCGAGCGCTTCTAGACGCTTCAGTCTGGAGCCACGCGGCCGCTACGGTCGCAGGTTCGAATCCTGTTTCGGGCATGGATCTGTGTGATGTCCTTAGGTTAGTTAGGTTTAAGTAGTTCTAAGTTCTAGGGGACTGATGACCTCAGATGTTAAGTCCCATAGTGCCCAGAGCCATTTGAACCATTTAACCACTCACAGACCTCAGATAGCAGCGCTAACAGTGGCGCGTATATGAAGTGTGTCGTGGGACTCGGAAATCACTCCAGTCATTGTCGTAATGCGGAAACGGAGCGGTTCATCAGACGTCGAAAACCATGGTTGGAAACAGTAAGTTTTGAAACTGTTTTTGTGTCGCCATGGTTAAAGTATACTGTGCGTGGCAAAACGGAGCTGTCCAAAACCGGTGTGGAGGTAACTGTGGTGCACCATGGGTCAGAGATGACAGGAATGAATGACGGCTGCGGAGATTCCTACGGATTAATAGACGTGCAACGTTTGTGCAACTGCCCACTCAGATGATCCAAGGGGCTACCAACAGTGCCTCCTCAACGACCGTTCAGCGAACGTTGCGACGTATGGGTATCCACAGCAGGCGCTTGGTTCATGCACCCATGCTGCCTGCTGTTCATGGGCACCAAGGGCTGGAATTAGCACACTAATATCGCAACTGACAGGTGGTCTTTTCAAATGAGTCTCGCATGAAGCGTCTGAAAGCAATCATCCTGGAACAATTGTCGGAAGGGTACTGGCCGGAGGAGGGAGCGTTATGGACTGCGAAACGTTTTCGTGACATTTTCCGGGGGATCTCGTCATTCTGGAAGGCACAATGGATCAACAGAAATATGCATCTATCCTTGGGGACCATAACCACCAATACATGCAGTTTGTTTTTCTTGGCACTACGGAATCTACCAGCAGGACAATGCAACGAGTCGCACAGCAGTGTGTTTCGAAGAGCACCAGGATGAGTTTACCGTACTTCCCTGGCCACCAAAATCGCCGGATATAAACCCAATGGAGAATCTGTGGGACCACCTCGATGGGGCTGTTCGCACAGTGGATCCTCAAGAGAGAATCCAAGCGCAGCTGGGGGCGGCACTGGAGTCCACATCCCTGTCGGTACCTTCCAGAACCTCGCCGACTCTTTTCCTGCACGTCACGCAGAGGTCCAAATGCAAAAGGTGAGTATTCTGGCTTTACACAGGTGGTCACATTAATGTGACTGGAAATCATATTGCGTGTGTGGGCTCGCTCTAGTCACCTCAACGTGCAGTCAGCTAACTTGTAAGGAACTAGATTCACAGGGAGCAGTGAATGAATGAATAAACCCTATGAAGCTAAATAAAGAACTACACTCTGATATAAAAATGTAAAATAAATGCATCTGTTCAACTATGCACATTTCGCACATCTATGAAATGCAAATCTACTGCTGAGTATTACTCAGTACCGTGCCGCTCCATCTCGTGCATAGTAACTTGATTGAATCCTTCCGTACATGTTGTCTACGAACAGATACCGCGAGCCATTCCATTGACTCCTGCCTCCAACAGGAAGTTGCTCATAAGGTGGATGCGGTTAAATTTGCAGTATTGACTTGAAAGATGATCCCACTGTCGAAATGTTGCCTGCAGGGCAGGATCAAACGTTGGAGAGTCCTGTTTCAATACTGCACAGCCCTCAAATTACCATCGATAGCGATGAGAGACTTCCGACATCCGTGCATGATACCGGCCCGTAACATGAGTGATCCACCTCCATTCTAAGCACGTTGGACGTCATGCCTGAGACGTGGATTGGTACCTCGACGCCTCCATGCCCTTCTACGACGATCATCAGTACTGAAAGGATTCCTGCACTCGTGAGTGATGGGAAACCGATGGCACTGATCCTGATTCCACCTATAGTGTTCTCTTTTCACTTTCTTCCCGCACGACGGTACTGGAAAGGCCGCAGCAATTGTTCTGGTGTTCGTAGTGGATGCTTAGAAACCCAACTGATCATGTGGAGGCGATGGCGTGCTATCTAGTTTTGCACAGCCCTGCCACTTGCCTTTAAAAATACAGCACGCAGCTATGTTTCCTTCTCCTCGGGGTACCTCACAGCCATAAATTGTAGGTAGCGGTCATCAGCCGTTGTTTTGCTCTCAGGCGACGCCTACGATGCAGATCTTCGAGGTTTCGTGTCTCACGATAGCGACTATATGTTTCAATTATGTCGCTGGCAAATTCCGTGTAGACAGTACTATTTGCCGAAAAGTGACAATGCGCGC
This sequence comes from Schistocerca piceifrons, assembly GCF_021461385.2. Lineage (NCBI taxonomy): Eukaryota > Metazoa > Arthropoda > Insecta > Orthoptera > Acrididae > Schistocerca > Schistocerca piceifrons. The sequence goes on from NC_060149.1 coordinate 368,729,511, forward strand.
ATGGTAAGCTTGAAATGGCCGGTACAAGTATGCTGACAAACTGAATAATGTGCACAAGCTTAATTGTCCCGTTGAAGACTGGAGACACAGCGCGCTCAACTGGATTATAATTTCACCTACATTACACAGTGATCTTTACGTTGCGGGCTACTTCGGCGAAAAGAGTTATTATAGAGATTTCCGACTAAAGGGAAAAAATTATGAACTACAAAAGTCGCGAAGATGGTGTTAGACCTTTCTCCAGTACTTCATGTTTAATATAGTTTATGAACAAGTATTGCTTTGTTTAACTTTTTAATTGTAATACATTTCTAAATTTGAGAATACGTTATAAGGCATTGCACCTAATCGAAGTTGATAAAATTTCTGTAGTGTTCGTCCATGTTGCACAATATTTGTGACATACTCAACTGATAGTGGCTATAAGCCACATTTGTTGCAACCAGTGAACCGAATATTTTCCAGTGTACTCGAGTACGTTGCATTTGTTTATTGGGACACTGATAATTCTTCCAGCGTGTCTCTGGACCAACTACTGTGGCATCATCTGTGATCTTCTCTTCATGTTATTATTCGAAACACAGTTTGCGTCACGTTGTTTTAATTCTTTCTATGGCACAGACGCCTCAGGATGCGGGATCTTGTACCAGTCGTTGTCTGCTAATTAACCTCCAAGGGTACTTTGAAGGGAATTTATAAACATCCTGTGAATGTAAGAAACGACTGTCGAGCGGAAGTGCAGTGAGGATTCATCAAAGGGGCCATCTTTAAAGATCATTTATCGTAAACGATTGTTGCACAATATATCTGTGGTATCATCCGGAGATCACAGTGCCACGCCAAAGTTGGCAACTTGAAACAGTACGACAGACATTAGCGTGGGCTCGCTGCAAATCACAATTACCGATAGGAGACACTCCACAAGACAGGGCCCCCACTCAGCATAGCAGCCCTCACAATGAGATCAATATAGAGTCGTGCCTGCAAGATCTCACCCGAGTTCGGGACATCATCTTCAGCAGTCAACATCATTGTGCAGGACCAACGAGTAAGTTTCATATGAACTTGGACTGTTGTATATGCCGAACGTTGTACCTCAAGAGAACAGTTTGTTACTTAGTGCATCAAGTGAATGTTTCATAGTGAACGACAACTGTAAATTGCCAAGTAATCTTGTGGCAAAGAACTGTGTCAAAGCTAAGTCTTTTACTCATTTATGTAAGAAAGTGAACTAACATTTCATGTGTTCTAGTTGATGAGCCTTCTCCCAGAGCAACCAAAGAACCCACAGTTAATGCCGGACGGAACTAGTTTCGTCAGGTCACAACATTTTCTTTTAACGATATTGACTTTGAAAGGCTCTTAAATCAAGAGGGATCCAAAAGCTGTTTACAGAGGAACTATCGCTTTCATTCCTATAAGGCTATGTAAAGGTCACTACCCAAAAAGAATTTCACCACTGGAGTTTATAAAGCACGAGAGAGTTCTAGTCTCAATATCGACTTTTTGTTGTGGCCGTGCTCACGCACGTGAGCAGTAAAGCACGTTTGTTGGAGAAGGGAAAACGCTAGGCCGCGATCAGAGGGAATCTGAATACATATGACGGCGGCAGCTGGCGGATTTTAAGGGGCTATACGGCGCCAAGCCGTGATCCCTGCTGCTGCTCGCTCACCTGCTTTTCTCGAGACGCCGCAGGCATGTGGTAACTGATGTGATAAAACACGACATATCATTCAAAATGGTTCAAATGGCTCTGAGCACTATGGGTTCAAATGGCTCTGAGCACTATGGGACTTAACATCTGAGGTCATCAGTCCCCTAGAACTTAGAAATACTTAAACCTAACTAACCTAAGGACATCACACACATCCATGCCCGAGGCAGGATTCGAACCTGCGACCGTAGCAGTCCCGCGGTTCCGAGCACTATGGGACTTAACATCTATGGTCATCAGTCACCTAGAACTTAGAACTACTTAAACCTAACTAACTTAAGGACTTCACACAACACCCAGTCATCACGAGGCAGAGAAAATCCCTGACCCCGCCGGGAATCGAACCCGGGAACCCGGGCGTGGGAAGCGAGAACGCCACCGCACGACCACGAGCTGCGGACGACATATCATTAGCACTCACCTTGATGAATGCTGTCTGTAACAACAGCCTAAATATTGTTAGTTTTACTTGCACTATGACGCGGTCGCATACCTCAAGAAATTCTACTGAAATTGGCTCCGGCTGCGAAAGCATGCGTTTATGTGACGTTCACTCGACATTTCTCCGTAACTGGCCGACGTATTTCTCGAGCTGGCCTACAAAACTTGTGGAATGCAAGAGCATAATAACTGCACATTTGCGAATACTGAAATCTAGAGGGTTTAATGATTTTTTTTTATTATATCATTTCGTAACAAGTTTCGCCTTCTCTCATCATCAGATCCAGTTTCAGAACCCATGAATAAAAATTCATTGTCAGTGTGGAATAAAACTTTCGCCGAAGCAGGAGTCAGTTGCACATTGATAGTGACCTATGTTATCTACACTACTGGCCATTAAAATTGCTACACCGAGAAGAAATGCAGATGATAAACGGGTATTCATTGGACAAATATATTATACTAGAACTGACATGTGATTACATTTTCACGCAATTTGGGTGCATAGATCCTGAGAAATCAGTACCCACAACAACCACCTCTGGCCGTAATAACGGCCTTGATACGCTTGGGCATTGAGTCAAACATAGCTTGGATGGCGTGTACAGGTACAGCTGCCCATTCAGCTTCAAAACGATACCACAGTTCATCAAAAGTAGTGACTGGCGTATTGTGACGAGACAGTTGCTCGGCCAACATTGAGTTATGGTGAGGCACCGGAGTTATGGTGAGGCATTGGCGTCGGATGTTGTCTTTCAGCATCCCTAGAGATGTCGGTCGATCATGATACACTTGCGACTTCAGATAACCCCAAAGCCAATAATCGCACAGACTGAGGTCTGGGGACCTGGGAGGCCAAGCATGACGAAAGTAGCGGCTGAGCACACGATCATCACCAAACGACGCGCGCGGGAGATCTTTCACGCGTCTAGCAATATTGGGTTGTTTTTCTTGGTTCTAATAAAACCCCATGTCATTCCAAGCATGCGTGGCAATTTTTACCTCTATATGTACATTATTCCGTGGTTTATTAAGTTTTAAAAATTATACTGACTTTTTGATCACCCGGTATAATAAATGGCTCTGCACAGATAGCCAAGAGGCAGTAGGGAGCCTGTAGCATCAAGCTAAATAGGCATAGGTTTCCACGTTCTCAATGACTTGTGGAAAGAAAATGTTAAACCTCACATGCTGTACAACGCTGGAGACATTGTGAATGACAGAAGAATAGGTGGATGGTGTACGTCGCACTGCTATAATCACGTTATTTCATCTCTGTTTCTGTATATATCTAGAAAACGAAAGACGTTGATGTTTGTTTTTTAAGTACGACATCCAGCTCACGAATCTCATATAACTGTCCAGATCATATATAATTTATGCAGTTTGCGTGGAAGCAGGTTGCTAAATAATTTTACACATTGGTGCACAACACCATCGTCGAGACCAGCTCGCATGGTGCATATGTAAATACGAAGTTGAACAATTACAGCATCGCACTATTTAACAAATTACGTCGAAATCCCATGCGGTTTGCACGAAATGATTTTTTTCACACTGGCACAGCACTGAAGCTGTCAGAAGAGAGTTTCTGACAGCCACCTGCATGAACCAGATGTCACCAGAAGGTGTACACCCAGGCAAAATCGTTGCGCGGCTGCAGAGGCACGTTCGTGCAGCGATTCAGAAGCAAAGCAGCAGACGCGTTTCATAGGCAGAGCAGCAGCAGCAGGCGACGTGAGTACATCGCGCGTGTGGTGTCCACACACTGCATGTGTGGCGTTCACACAACATTGCGGAGATGTCGTAGCATCGCATTGGCATCAACTTAGCATCGCTTGAGTTAAATTCTAATTACACGAGCCACTTTACTTAAAAATAACGCATGGACAGCCATCTATGTGTGGTTACATAGGAGACATTTGGAAGAAGCACTCACTTTGTTGATACTCTGGCTGGTGGAGCGCTCACATCTGCATTTGCTGTTGCTTTGACTGGCTATGACCACTCCCAAGCGCTACATTCACAGCACCTATCCTCCCTACACCCGCTGGTTATTCAAATAGGCTGGCTGGGCCATTCCATAGTGCAGAGATCAGTGGCACATAGCCCCCTCCCTACATCCACCAGCTATTGACTAGACTGGCAAGGGCACTCCCTAGTGCTACATCAGTGGCAGCTACCCTTCCAACTCCCACGCTTCACAATCAAGGGAAAAAATAATTATTAGTTAGGAATATAATTTTTATTCATCGGCGCGAATACTCACATGGCAGCTGTCTATCATCATGAAATGTTGCTTACCCTATGATACTTCACAGTACGTAGCACAGAGTATTAAACTTCATGCTGGTACATCTGCGTTTCGCGCTACACAATACATCGATGGCTGCAGTGGTGGTGGGTGTGTGACCATGGCTTTTTGGTAAGTACACTACTGGCCGTTAAAATTGCTACACCACTAAGATGACGTGCTACAGACGCGAAATTTAACCGACAGGAAGAAGATGCTGTGATATGCAAATGATTAGCTTTTCAGAGCATTCACACAAGGTTGGCGCCAGTGACGACACCTACCACGTGCTGACATGAGGAAAGTTTCCAGAAAAATGGTTCAAATGGCTCTGAGCACTATGGGACTTAACATCTTAGGTCATCAGTCCCCTAGAACTTACAACTACTTAAACTTAACTAACCTAAGGACATCACACACATCCATGGCCGAGGCAGGATTCGAACCTGCGACCGTAGCAGTCCCGCGCTTCCGGACTGAAGCGCCTAGAACCGCACGGCCACCACGGCCGGCGGAAAGTTTCCAACCGATTTCTCATACATAAACAGCAGTTGACCGGCGTTGCCTGGTGAAACGTTGTTGTGATGCCTCGTGTAAGGAGGAGAAATGCGTACCATCACGTTTCCGACTTTGAAAAAGGTCGGATTGTAGCCTATCGCGATTGCGGTTTATCGTATCGCGACATTGCTGCTCGCGTTGGTCGAGATACAATGACTTAGCAGAATATGGAATCGGTCGGTTCAGGAGGGTAATACGGAACGCCGTTCTGGATCCCAACGGCCTCGTATCACTAGCAGTCGAGATGACAGGCATCTTATTCGCATGGCTGTAACGGATCGTGCGGCCACGTCTCGATCCCTGAGTCAACAGATGTGGACGTTTGCAAGACAACAGCCATCTGCACGAACAGTTGGACGACGTTTGCAGCAGCATGGACTGTCAGCTCGGTGACCATGGCTACGGTTACCCTTGACGCTGCATCGCGGATAGGAGCGCCTGCGATGGTGTACTCAACGACGAACCTGGATGCACGAATGGCAAAACGTCATTTTTTCGGATGAATCCAGGTTCTGTTTACAGCACAATGCACGACCGCATGTTGCAGGTCCTGTACGGGCCTTTCTGGATACAGGAAATAAAGAAAATAACCGATTGCTGCCCTGGCCAGCACATTCTCCAGATCTCTCACCAATTGAAAACGTCTGGTCAATGGTGGCCGAGTAACTGGCTCGTCGCAATACGCCAGTCACCACTCTTGATGAACTGTGGTATCGTGTTGAAGCTACATGGGCAGCTGTACCTGTACACGCCATCCAAGCTCTGTTCGACTCAATGCCCAGGCGTATCAAGGCCGTTATTACGGCCAGAGGTGGTTGTTGTGGGTACTGATTTCTCAGGATCTATGCACCCAAATTGCGTGAAAATGTAATCACAAGTCAGTTCTAGTATAATATATCTGTCCAATGAATACCCGTTTATCATCTGCATTTCTTCTTGATGTAGCAATTTTAATGGCCAGAAGTGTAATATTAGTTTGCTTTTCTGATGACCATATTTATGCTTCGATCCTATTCTATTGCCAAAAATAGTTTCTAGTGCACATTACAGTTCTAAAATAGTGGAGGCAGCGCAAGACGTGTAGCAATGGTTTTATAGAATTGTAATTCGTGCTCCAGCTTTACTGCTAATCGTGTAAAGGCGGCCGTTCAAAAATATATCGAGGTGAGCTAACATTTACTGTCATTTTGCGTAATATGCTACGAGATCATTAATTTATAATGTCAGAGTGATTTACCTCATTATTTTGTTATAAATCATTGTTATTACGTACAAAAGAACCCACTCCCTTCGCTACAGAGTATAAATGCAGTTGCTCCATTTTCTACAAGAATGAACACATATATGTGTCAGCATAAAATATCGTGAAGCGACTTGCAAGCAAAGTCAATATGATGTGCAGTAAAAGAACGTGTTGCAATTAACTTATCATCTTAATGCCAAGTAGCTAAATGTTTACAATGTGCATTGCATGCGTCTTTCCTACAAGAATGGAAACATTTAAACATACCTGCATTTTGGTCTATCCTACCAATTCTACCAATTTCATGCCACTTTTTACCACTAATTTTCCAATTTTACAGCCAATTTGTCAATTTCTTGCCAATTTTTATGGCAAATTTGTCAATTTCATTATGGTCTTCGAATGGCCCCTATTGGTCATCCTGATCCTCTTAATACTATGACTAAGCTGATACAATTTCTCTAAGGGAATAAAAATTGAGACTTTATTGTTACTAAAGTATATACACTCCTGGAAATTGAAATAAGAACACCGTGAATTCATTGTCCCAGGAAGGGGAAACTTTATTGACACATTCCTTGGGTCAGATACATCACATGATCACACTGACAGAACCACAGGCACATAGACACAGGCAACAGAGCATGCACAATGTCGGCACTAGTACAGTGTATATCCACCTTTCGCAGCAATGCAGGCTGCTATTCTCCCATGGAGACGATCGTAGAGATGCTGGATGTAGTCCTGTGGAACGGCTTGCCATGCCATTTCCACCTGGCGCATCAGTTGGACCAGCGTTCGTGCTGGACGTGCAGACCGCGTGAGACGACGCTTCATCCAGTCCCAAACATGCTCAATGGGGGACAGATCCGGAGATCTTGCTGGCCAGGGTAGTTGACTTACACCTTCTAGAGCACGTTGGGTGGCACGGGATACATGCGGACGTGCATTGTCCTGTTGGAACAGCAAGTTCCCTTGCCGGTCTAGGAATGGTAGAACGATGGGTTCGATGACGGTTTGGATGTACCGTGCACTATTCAGTGTCCCCTCGACGATCACCAGTGGTGTACGGCCAGTGTAGGAGATCGCTCCCCACACCATGATGCCGGGTGTTGGCCCTGTGTGCCTCGGTCGTATGCAGTCCTGATTGTGGCGCTCACCTGCACGGCGCCAAACACGCATACGACCATCATTGGCACCAAGGCAGAAGCGACTCTCATCGCTGAAGACGACACGTCTCCATTCGTCCCTCCATTCACGCCTGTCGCGACACCACTGGAGGCGGGCTGCACGATGTTGGGGCGTGAGCGGAAGACGGCCTAACGGTGTGCGGGACCGTAACCCAGCTTCATGGAGACGGTTGCGAATGGTCCTCGCCGATACCCCAGGAGCAACAGTGTCCCTAATTTGCTGGGAAGTGGCGGTGCGCGGTCCCCTACGGCACTGCGTAGGATCCTACGGTCTTGGCGTGCATCCGTGCGTCGCTGCGGTCCAGTCCCAGGTCGACGGGCACGTGCACCTTCCGCCGACCACTGGCGACAACATCGATGTACTGTGGAGACCTCACGCCCCACGTGTTGAGCAATTCGGCGGTACGTCCACCCGGCCTCCCGCATGCCCACTATACGCCCTCGCTCAAAGTCCGTCAACTGCACATACGGTTCACGTCCACGCTGTCGCGGCATGCTACCAGTGTTAAAGACTGCGATGGAGCTCCGTATGCCACGGCAAACTGGCTGACACTGACGGCGGCGGTGCACAAATGCTGCGCAGCTAGCGCCATTCGACGGCCAACACCGCGGTTCCTGGTGTGTCCGCTGTGCCGTGCGTGTGATCATTGCTTGTACAGCCCTCTCGCAGTGTCCGGAGCAAGTATGGTGGGTCTGACACACCGGTGTCAATGTGTTCTTTTTTCCATTTCCAGGAGTGTATTTATTGTTATGTATGAATGTCTACCCAAACAAAGCTTATCCTTCTGATTAAGACCTGTGAGGCCTTTCACTAGAGAGCGGGCAGACCTCGAATGCTCCCTGTTGACCGAGAACTGGGGGGGGGGGGGGGAGGGGGGAGACTTGGCGATTGGCCAAGGACATCTCCGCTCGCCCCTCTCTTCTCTTCTCCTCTCCTCTCCTCTCCTTCCCTCCCCTGTCCATTCTCAGAGGGTGTCCTTGAATATGAAACGCGCAATTCCTTCAACTGTAGTACGACACCGGAAAAATGGATGGAAGCTGAAACAGCGTTTTTGACCAAAACCTCCCCTTCCCCTTTACTTCCAGATTCAGGTTTTCATAAGTTTCCTAATTCGATCAAGATGAATTCTGGAATGGTGGCTTCCAAAAGAACACTTCAGTTTTCTTAGACATACTTGTCAATTTCAAGACCTTTCTCTGTCTCTTAATGCCTTCATCGTCAGCTGTATACGTTATCCTAATCTTTCTTTTGAAAGCGATAATTGCTGCGATTCAAGTATTCAGTCCATCATAAACAGGCTCACATTTATACCGTATCACACAGAATTTATCAGAATAGGTGATTAAGGTACGTTGACGTTAGTTCTTTTGCTGTCTGTCTGCTGCTGATGAGCTTCCTACAGATTTGTCATCTAAATTTTACTATCTTATCGTTTGATGAAGACAATTCTTGGTATTCTGTCCATTAATTTCTAGTGTCTACTACGTATCATTTCGAGGATGGAAGCAATTCTTGAGTCGCTAGTGACTCCTACCCACGATTCGAACTGCACCTTGCATCTGTCGCTGAAGAAAATGTCGGTCAATATGCACTGCAACCAAATCGCTCAAACGAATAGTCACACTTACAATGTTACGAGCATTTTCAGATGCTAATCATGAATTGCTTTGCAGCCTGCGAGAAGGGAGTGACGTGGGTGCTTCCTTGTGCTTTTTGCGTTCTGCAAGACATCGTGTTTCACTGTTCTTTGATACAACAAGGTGTGCACATAGAGTTACAGACTGAACTACATCCGAACTTGGGATCAGATATGAAGCATCTGAGTAGGATATTCTCAAGGACTTATTCCGAGCCATGTCAGTCTATGCCACGATGTGTAAAGGTCCGTATCAGTACACATAGTGGTTCCTCTAAACACTGGCATTTGTAATGCAATACTGTTTTTTATCGTTGCGCTTAAATGTTTATTTGCATCACTGTAGGTCGTATGTGGTTTGTATTTTGTTCACTTCTGAAGATGCACTCGTGATGCAGCAGTTTTCGAAAGAGGACGAGTCCCTTGATGTCATTCGTAGATGCGTTTATCGTTACGTTCACTGATAAAGGCCCATACAATCGGAATACAAATACTAGCGTTGTCATTCATTTTGGAATGTGATCAATTCTCAGATGATAGTAAAGTCAGTTAAGGTTCGATGAATAACTCCACATAATTATAACTTGAACCCATGTCATTCTTTTATTTGACTATAAGAAGCATTATTCATTGGCAGTAGGTGTGACATGCATTTTGCGTTAATGGCTGTTACTTAATGAGAGAACAAAAGCCCACACAGAAACGAAACGAACAGACGATAAAAAATCTCGGAACGTGAAACTGAAGGAGAAGTCAGGCGTATCATTCTAGAGCAGTTTCCTCATGGAGTAAATTAGCTATCAGCGCTCTTCCAGGTGCTATGAGAATTTATATTTGGAATAGACAGCGGGCAGAGTTCTTTTTATAGCAATACGCTTATCTTTGATGGTTTGATGAGTGCGGGCCAGATGTTCTCATCCGCACAAAGATCGCACCCATAAGTGCGATCTAATAGGCCACGGCCTCTAGGCGATTTCTCCTTGGCATACAGTTAACGTTACAGTTAAAATACAAAAGCCTTACGAACCGCATAGTAAATGTTCCCAGTCAGTAATTGAGCCCCTATGAAACAAAGTAAAGTAGTAACTTCGAAGTGAAGACGAACAAAGACTTTGGCGCTTGGATATGGTAACAGTATTCGCAACTCTCATGTTGAGTACACACGCACTGGGCATTTTCTAATGACACACATGTCCATAAAAGGTATGCCCACTTGTCAGAAACTATGATTTGATATGTGTATGAAATAAATAAACGCACCGAGAATCAAAATATTACTAACGAGCTTCATAGGACAGTTTAAGACTCTGTGCAGTGTGCCCTATTGGATGATTGACAGGCACTATAGAGCGATATGCCTTAAATACTCTCAGTCGTCGCAAACTATTAGAGAGGAGCGCGTTTGAAATTCTTATTCGTACTTTTTTATTTCAATTTTGCATTCTTTCCTTTGAAGAATTAGTAGCCTTTCCCCGCGGCCTCGCCCACACACTCCTCCTCACGCTCTGTGTCCACCCCTTGCTCCCACCGTCGCTCCGTCACCTTAATCCTCCCACCTCTAACTGTCCATCTCTTCATCATGTATCTCTCTGTCCATCTCCTCTGCACTCACTCTTCGACATCACCTTCATGCCCCGCTTCCACTGCCTATATAACGTTCCCCTCTCTATGTCCTTGTCCTCTTCTCCCTCTTCCTTTCTCCACCTGTCCATTGTGCATATACACCTTCCATTTATGTCCTGTATTTCTCCTTCCTCTCTCTTTCTGTCCATTCTCCCTCCCCCTACTCTGACCATCTCCTCCTAACCTCCTGCTACTCGTTGCGCCTATCTCTGCCCATTGCATCCACATCCCTCTCTCTGTCACTCTCATCCTCCTACCCACTCTCTCTGTCCATCTTGTCCTCCTCCTCTCCTTGTCCATCTCCTCCTTCACCCTCTCTCCTTGTCCACCACCCCACCCCCTCTCTTTGTCCATTTCTTCTTGTTCCCCACTCCCTAACTATCTCCTCCTGCCCCCTTTTCCTAAGACTCCTTCTTCACACCTCACCCTATCCATCTTCTCCTACCCCCTCTCTGCATCCATCTCCTCCCACCCCACTCCCCTTATCATCTCCCCCTCCTCTCATCCTATCCATTTGCTTCTTCCCTTCTCATCATCCCTTCCTACTTCCCCCTATCCCTATCGATCTCCTCCTCCTGCTCCTCCCCATATATTTCTTCATCCCCCTCTCTCTGTCCCCTCTCCAGCCCCCTCTCTTCCTATCCATCCCATTCTGTCCCCCCTCTATCTGCTCACCCCTCCCATACTCATTTCAACCTTCCCCAATCCATACCCATCCCACTCCCGCACAACAGGTCAATGGAGCAGGCTGATACAACACCAACACAATATGACTGTTGTGCAGGGCAGAATGCAGATATGGGGCTGGTAATTCGTTTTGCACCCCTATCATGTAGGCTACCCTCAAAGGCAGATCAATAATATTTACACAGCACTTGCTGATCATGAAGGGCACTCTGTACATCAGGTCTGGAGAAAAAAACTATTTGTCTCATCTCTGTTCCTACCGGAGCTACGAGATCTTAATCGCCACAGTGCTGATAATTGTGAAGTATGCTGTTCATGTGCCATATTTGGTTGAAATCGATGTATGTGTCGGGGGGGGAGATCCCAGACATACATACTTACAGTCTGTTTTATATAACTACTGGTCATTAAAATAGCTCCACCACGAAGATGACGTGCTACAGACGCGAAATTCAACCGACAGGAAGAAGATGCTGTGATATGCAATTGATTAGCTTTTCAGAACATTCACACAAGGTTGGCGTCGGTGGCGATACCTACAACGTGCCGACATGAGGAAAGTTTCCAACCGATTTCTCATACACAAACAGCAGTTGACCGGCGTTGCCTGGCGAAACGTTGTTGTGATGCCTCGTGTAAGGAGGAGAAATGCGTACCACCACGTTTCCGACTTTGATAGAGGTCGGATTGTAGCCTATCGCGACATTGCTGCTAGCATTGGTCGAGATCCAATGACTATTAGCAGGATGTGGAATCGGTAGGTTCAGGAGGGTAATACGGAACGCCGTGCTGGATCCCAACGGCCTCGTATCACTAGCAGTCGAGATGACAGGCATCTTATCCGCATGGCTGTAACGGATCGTGCAGCCACGTCTCGATCCCTGAGTCAACAGATGGGGACGTTTGCAAGACAACAAACATCTGCACGAACAGTTCGACGACGTTTGCAGCAGCATGGACTATCAGCTCGGAGACCATGGCTGCGGTTACCCTTGACGCTGCATCACAGACAGGAGCGCCTGCGATGGTGTACTCAACGACGAACTTGGGTGCACGAATGGCAAAACGTCATTTTTTCGGATGAATCCAGGTTCTGTTTACAGCATCATGATGGTCGCATCCGTGTTTGGCGACATCGCGGTGAACGCACATTGGAAGCGTGTATTCGTCACCGCCATAATCGCGTCTCCCGGCATGATGGTACGGGGTGCCATTGCTTACACGTCTCGATTACGTCTTGTTCGCACTGACGGCACTTTGAACTGTGGACCTTACCTTTCAGATGTGTTAAGACCCGTGGCTCTACCCTTCATTCGATCCCTGCGGAACCCTTCATAGCAGGATAATGCACGACCGCATGTTGCAGGTCCTGTACGGGCCTTCCTGGATACAGAAAATGTTCGACTGCTGCCCTGGCCAGCACATTCTCTAGATCTCTCACCAATTGAAAACGTCTGGTCAATGGTGGCCAAGCAACTGGCTTCTCACAGTACGCCAGTCAGTACTCTTGATGAACTGTGGTATGATGTTGAAGCTGCATGGGCAGCTGTACCTGTACACGCCATCGAAGCTCTGTTTGACTCAATGCCCAGGCGTACCAAGGCCGTTATTACGGCCTGAGGTGGTTGTTCTGGGTTCTGATTTCTGAGGATCTATGCACCCAAATTGCGTGAAAATGTAATCACATGTCAGTTTTAGTATAATATATTTGACCAATGAATACCCGTTTATCATCTGCATTTCTTCTCGGTGTAGCAATTTTAATGGTCATTAGTATATATACTGCACTGGGTTTCCGTGATGGTGATGTGGGGATGATGGAGAAGAGAATGTATGTCAATTTGAGATGGAGAAGTCTGGTCCAGTAATGACTGAATCGGAAGTTTTATGCAAAAATGGTAAAATTTTAAATTTACTGGTGGTCTGCTGACATGGTATGAATCAGTCACTTGTTTGTAATGATTTTATTTATCTGTGGAAATTACACAAGGTGTTACAATCACAACAACGCAAAGTGGCGTCATTCAACTTCCATACAGGCGTCAGATCATTGTGCCAAGTTCTGTTGCACCAGTTCAAACAGTCCTGATGTTTGAACAGCATTAAAGAAAGCGAGAATTTTCTCCAGGAGATCATTTTCAGTCTTGAAAGATGCCTAACATGCAACACTTTTCATATGACACAACAAGAAACATTTATTTCGATAAAAATGAATTTTTAATATGCAATGTTTCTAAGTCAGACTAAAAAGTATAAAATAATTTCTCCCAAGTCCAATTTAGGTTCCTAATCCGATGCAGGTAGTCCTGAAAATTTGTGTTTGTGTAGTTTTAATAACTATGGGAATATTTGTAAGTTTTAACCAAAAACGCGTGGGCACATGCAACAGATAGTAATAAGGAGGCAAACAGTTGACATATGAATTAGTAAGTAGTGTAATAAGAAGGTGAAACGCATCAATTATGTTTTGCGTGTGTCCCATAGTTCTCATTTTATATCTTATAAAGATTTTCTTATCTATTAAAAATTCTCAGTCACAAGTGTTCAGGACTATCTGTATCGGGTTAGGAATCTGTATGGGCCTATGAGTGATTTTGTCGTACTTTTTAGTCTGATTTAAAAATGTGGTATATTAAATATTCATTTTTATTTAAAGAATTATTTTCTGCTTTTTCGTCTTGCGTGTGTGGAATTTTTCAGTCGATTTCTGATGAGACTACAGCAACGACATATGATAAATTTGAAGTTTATTTCAGTTTGTCTTCGCCTGCTAACGAAAGTATTGCTTCCTATTATGTATATACCATGTAAAAGCCGTGAAGATAAAAATTAGGGATTCAAGCTAATATGGGGGCTTATTAGCAATTGTTCTGTCTGCGACCATTTGTGACTGAAACGGCAAAAGGGGGTCATGGTAGTGATAGACAAAATACTCTCTGCCACACGCGAGACAAGAGAGCGAGTTAATACTGCATGGCCACCCAGTTCTGAGCTATGTTGAAAATTTCAGGTCTCTAGCTCATTGGAAATGACAGTATCAAACAAAGTACCCTCCATCACACATCAGCCAAGAAAGTGAGTTAATACTGCATTGACATCCTGTTCTGAGGTGTGTTTAAAATTTCTAGTTCATTGGAAAATTCGTTTAAAATCAATTGAAAAATTTGTACTCATGAGATGGACAGACAGACAAGAAAGTGATATCCATCTTCTCTGCAGGGCAGCCTAGATGTCACGTGTTATCAAGATTCTTCACCTCCGCCCCCACCCCTGACTGACAAGAGATGGCTTAATATTGCATTTTTCATCTAGTTCTGAGCTCTGTTTAAAATTGCAAGTTTGTAGCTCATCAGGAAGGTAATTTAAAATCAACTGCAAAATTTGTACAAGAGAGTCAAGCGGACAAGAAAGCGGCCTAATGAGAACACGGTAAGAAAATTTAACAATTGTGAGAGCACAGCTTTTAAAGAGTGCCGTTGTTGATGTTTCTCTCAATCTAGTCTAGTCTGAGAACGCACTTCACCTGCACTGACGGAAATAAAATACGTTAAACCATAAACACCTTGACACAATGTGAGCCAAGTAATAAATCCAAAATTTTGATGCCTGTGCAATATGTTGATCACAATTTCATTCTTGTGCAGGATTACTTTCTGTATTTTCAGCACAGGAAAAACCATTCCTACAGAGTGCAGATTAAGAACGGTGTGAGTACATGATGTCTGTTGGGTGTGTCTAATGATACTGAAACTTTTCAGGTGGAGATCGCTACGTAAAATGCGTTGTCGCTATGTTTCGAAATTTGATAGAGATTAGATCATTGGCGTACTTACAGACCGCACAGAGTTCAAAAATGGCTCTGAGAATTATGCGACTTAACTTCTGGGGTCATCAGTTGCCAAGAACTTAGAACTAATTAAACCTAACTAACCCAAAGACATCACACACATCCATGCCCGAGGCAGGATTCGAACCTGCGACCGTAGCGGTCGCTCGGTTCCAGACTGTAGCGCCTGAAAGCGCACGGCCACTCCGGCTGGCGGGCACAGAGTTCGCTGTAGTGCAATGACAGCAAAATAATTTGTGACAAGATGGACACTGGGCAACAGTATGGCAAGATGATTAGGCACGGGTCCTACCAGAAGGCTGTACGACGAGAAATCATGGGATTGCTCGACTGGAGCTGCCGAATAGACGGATGACAGTAGCTGAAATCCAGGCAGAAGCCTGACTTTAGGCAGTGTGTCACCGCGAACAGTCTGAAACAGATTTGGAAGCTGAACTGAGATCTCTAGTTGCTATGTGTCGTTTACTTCTGACACCACATTATGTACAACAAGGACTTTCATGGCATAGAACCAGTGCCAAAAACGATCCTGAGTGGTATTCCGGGGTCCAAGCGACGAGTCTTGGCTATTTGTGGAGGTCGGATCGACACCAATGTGTCCCCGGATGTTCGGGTCGAAGGTCAGAGGAAGCAGCGATTCTCGAGATCTCTACCCCTCCAATTTAATTATGACTTGGGGAGATATTTAATATGACAATAGTACTGACCTGGTTATCGTCGGGGGGAGGGTTATTGCTCGCCAATATCTGGCAAGAATGGTAATCTCTGTTGTCATACCGTTCATGAACATGGTACCCATTGGCATACTCCAGCAAGATAATGCAACACCATACATTGCAGTTCACGCCACACACACTTTCAGGAATGTTCGGAACCTTGAGTGACCTACAGCGTGCTCTGATCTGTCACCTACAGAGCATGTCCTGGATGTAATGGAAGACGTTTACTTTCATATCAGCCTCCACCCAGCAATCTTGATACAGCATGTGTTTCAGGCATGGCATGAATTTCTCAGGATGATATATGGAGGTTGTCTGCTTTCATGCCACAACGAATACAAGAGTGCATTTGTGGCCATGGAGGTCATATCACGTACATATGTTGACGATTGACACCAGTTCCTAACTGAAAGGTAGTCTGCTTTCTAATACCCGTTATGAGATGGACGTCTCCACAAAGTATTATAAACTTCGGACTAGTGGTTCAAGGTGTAATGCATTTGCGTATAATGACATCGATGTGCACTTGCACTTCATTAAAAATGTGTCTTATTTGTACATTTCCGAAATTGTATGACGCACAATCGTATCCTCCTTTCATGAACTGACATATTTTCTCGAATTTTTAATTGGCCTTTTGTTGTCACTACTCAGTCACTCTTCTCACGTACATATGAGAAGCAGTCAAATGGAAACCTAACACTCGCCACAACGGGTCCATGGAATAGTTCCACTCACGTTAAGACATTTATCCCACTGGGAGACGACACAATCAATTCCTGTTTCTTTCATCGCAGCTGACCTCTGACAGATCTACAACCGCACCCACTTTACACTTCCTTGTCCGACTAAAACCGATGTCTACGCATGTCTTTCTTCAGGTCGTCAAAGATGCAAAAATCACACGGTGAAAAATCGGGGCCGCACGGAGGACGTTGCAGCGATTCCCAATTAAATCGCTAAAGCATAGCATTCGTCTCATTGGCAGTGTGGGGCAGGCTTTATCGTGCAGCAGAATGATTCTGTCCGACAGCATTCCTCGAAACTTTGACTTTATGGCGCGTCGTAGTTTCTGCAGAGTGTTCATAGAGCGTGGTTCCAGGCTCAAGGAATTCGACGAGCAAGGGAAGCATCCTCTTGCACGATAACGAACGCTCCACACTGACAGCTGGGCGAAGGCCACGCCTTGGCGATGTAGTTGGGAAACACTGCATTATTCTTCGTACAGCCCTGATCTTTCACCGTGTGATTTTCACATCTTTGGTGACCTGAAGAAATAAATGCGTGTACGTCGATTTCAGTCGGACGAGGAAGTGCAAGTGTGGCTGCGGTTGAGGGTCCGTCAGCGGTCGATCGCGTTCCACGAAACACGAATTGATCATCTCATCTCCCATGGGGTAAATGTTTTGGTGATTACATTTGCGTGCAACTATTCCATGGTTCCGTTGTGGCGAGTGTTCGGTTCTCATTTGACGACCTTATAGTATCATTCGGAACACACGTTCTGCTCCAGCTTTCATAACTTTCTGTAGATATATTGCATATGGATGTAGACGGAAATGGGCCATGGCGTATACAGAGGCTAACTTCAGAGAAATGTAAGAGTGGCTAGATTTTCGAATCCTCTTCACCGCAAAGCACATGCCACTTGTTACATGACACGCCCGTTGATGTGACATATCAACGATTGCAAACGTTCAGAATAAAGTCATTCATCTCTTCGACCACTTGTTTATTTCAGAGGTCATTATCATCGGAATTGCAGACTTGGATTACATAAGCTTCACAAACAGTGCCTCCGAATGACACAAAACATCTCTCTAATTTTATGCCGTGGCGTAAAGAAGATCTTCGCGCAGCTAGGTGTAGCGTCAAGCAACACATTTTTAGTGATAGTAATGAAGCTCTAATAACTGGAAACTATTATCATTTGATCGAGTCGGCAGTAGTCTTGTATGGCAAACACTATGATTTTCTAATGATTAGTTCGGGGTACATATTTTTGTTTTCCAGCAATGAAGTTACATTTAATAAGCACCGGATGATATACCGGAATTGTCACTTAGTGACTACTCACGCCTCTAAATTAACGAGGGAGATTACGAAACATTAACAGCTCAGAATCACTGAAAATATTACAACAGTATTTTAACTCCTCTCCATTTACAAATGCAATTATCGTAAGAAGCGCTAATACAAATTTGAACGTAGTACGGAGTATTCACGTAATCGACTTTTGCTAGAAGTTAACTAGAGGCAGTTTGATATTATGAGAAAATGCGAGTCTAATGCCACAAAATTGAACACAGAATAATGAATTCCTTGCGTAATTTTCAAGGTACTGCCTTCAGTGTTCAACAAACGACTACTGTGATTAGATTAGATTCACGGAAGAAGTCTACTGTTTCCGGATATAATTTTTTGATACACCCCAGAGCTCTTTCACCCAGGCGTTGCAATTTCCCCACAGTTTGCACTGACATGACACTACGTAATATAATGTCATAGTATTGGGTTCGGATTCTTTCTAAGAAAGAGTAACTGTTATTAATTTCGTGCGTCAAACATGTTTCAACTCATTTCTGTCATCAGTGGGCCTTCATTTTCAGTATACATTGGAAAACAAACTTGTTAACCATAAAACGATGAATTAAATAATAGACACAACGATTTTATTGTTACTGTTGAGATTTTAATTTTTTACATTAATTGCTAGGTTGTTTTATTCTTAGAAAATCATTTGTTTTGGATGAGTAGTCCGTTGTAGCCAACAACATGAAGTTTTCATAAGGGTGTCTAAAACTAATGAAAACGGCTTTAAATATATATTTTGCTGTCAGTAATTTACGTAATTACTAACAATATATTTCTATGCTCTTAGCCTCATACACATCGACTATATGTGGAACACGGAGGGCAAAAACAACGCAGTTCTTTGAACCCCCCCCCCCCCCCCTCTCTCTCTCTCTCTGTATCTAGTTTCTTTCTTTTTTATTTTTGCATAAGCAGGTGGCAACCCGAACCTGTCTTAAGATTATTCCGCAAACACGTCGTTTTTACAGTGTCATAAACTGAAGGATGATTATTAGTAATGCACTGTCTCCATGTAATGCGAACAATCGAAATATACGAGTATCTTAAACGGTAGATGGCATCGAAACAGCCTTTTAAGCAACTGGTGCTATACAGAGAGAAAAGTATTTTTCTACATCGTTACGACTCATATTTTCTATCTAAGGTGATATTCGATAAACAATCTTTTTTCCAAATAGATATACACTGACGAAAAAAAAATCTCAACACCAAGAAGCAGTTGTGCGACATAAATGAGAGTTGATAGATGTGTTTCTAGGTCTAAAAAGGTGGCGTCTATTAAAATTTCGCGAAAATAGCATAAGAGTGGCACTAGTAGTGCCATTATGAGGATGCTAATCAGGTGTTCTTTAAATACACAACTAACCGTCGTGAGCTTTAGTTACGTTTGAAATTCGACGTAGTGAGTTGTTGTTAGTCAAGAATGCCTTTAAGACGATGAAGAAGCCACTATGAGCAGCTTACTGAGTTTGAACGAAGTCGTGTAAATAGGGCTACGAGAAGCTGGCTGTTCCTTCCGCGATACTCCGTAAGAACTTGGCAGGGATGTAGCCTCTACACATGATTGCTGGCAGCGGTGCTGAATGGAAGGTACGTTCGCCAGAAAATCGAGCTCCGGACGGCGTGCAACCAACCCTGTCTGCATGCTAGACACACTGGACCTACACATGGAGTTACGGCCTGGGGTGCGATTTCGTACGACAGCAAGAGCACTATCGTGGTTATCGCAGGCATGCTGACAGCAAATTTGTGCGTCAATGCTGTGATTCGACCTGTTGTCCCGTCATTCACGAACAGTATTCCAGAGGGTGTCTTCCAACAGGATAACGCTCGAACACATACCGGTCTACATAGAGTCGAAATGTTACCTTGACCTGCCCGATGACCATATCTGTCTCCAATCGAGTACGAATGGGACATCCGGACGACATCTCCAGGGTCATCCACAACCGGCATTAGCTGTACCTGTACTGACCATGTGCAACAGACATGGAAGTCCATCTCACAAACTGACATCCGGCACCGGTACGACACAATGCATGCACGTTTGGATGCTTGCATTCAACATTCTGGTCGTTACTATGGTTACCAATGTACCAGAATTTCACGTTTGTGATGGCTTATCTCGCGCTTACATTAACCTGTGATCTTGCAATCACATTGACTATGAATCACTTAAATGTTACCTAGACAAATGTAATCCCGAAATTTCATTGCTCTGTATTAATTATTTCTTGATGTTGGGATTTTTTTCCCGCCAGTGTATTTTTCACAGCGTAATTTGATAGTTGTTAAAATAATATGTGAGATGAAATAGGATCTCTTAATGTAATCAGGAGCTGAAATCTATCGGCACCACGCAGACTGTCACACAAAGCTGCGTACATATAGCCTGCTGAGACTTCGGCGTCACATCCAAGGTAAGAGAAGGGACAAGGGACCTTTACTCTAGCAATATTATCCACATAACCATAAGTTGCAAGTGCACCGTTGAGGAGCTACGGCCATACAACGACAGCCAATGAGAGACAAGCACACGGAAGTGTGTCCGCTAAGCGAACGTATTTGGATATTTTTAGAGAGTAAGTAATAAGTATAACCAATATGGTTGAAATCGGTCCAGGAGTTTAGGAGGAGATGTTGAACATAGGTGTGTGTGACATATAATGCACACATATAAGTCTCATTCTCTGCTGTTTTACACTGCAGAGAGGATGTTAAATTTATCGTGGGATTCAGCCCTCTGGCCTGATCTTAGATCCAGAACCACATTAACAAAATTGTTGGCTCGCTGCAGTGCTCATTCTCGCGGCCGTGTTGACACAGTGAATAGCAAAAATAAAAGACAAATTGTACTCCATACTTCTAAAAGAATTCCAAGTCAATTAAAAACTGGAAGTAAATACCAACACATTGTTTTCGGACTTTTTGCGTCACCCCTTGTCACTCACACCCAAACCTCTAGTGGTGCTGGGGAATGTTATCCACATAATTTTTGTACAGGTGATAAGTCATGTACCAAACAAATTTGGCCGAAGTTGCTCCACGTGTTCTTGAGTTATGCTTCAACGTTATCCTCTTTTCCATTCCTAGCCATATGTGATTTAAGTGGTTCTAGGTCCGACCGTGTCGACAGTGCTTCTTTCCAAACAGTAAGTAACCGGTAAACCCCGATTCTTTAAAGAATAGAACTTCTCAGCATAAAACAGCTTCAAACTTCTGATTACTTCACGCGTGAGTTAATGTGTTAGATATTGGACTTTAAGCATGTAAGAAAAGTTAACACCTTTAGCGGGTACCTTTTCAATTACATATTGATTTACCTTGGTGCTGCACGAGTCGAGAGTTCGCGAAGTGTGGCGGACAAGCCGACTAGTGAGACGTCACAAATTCATTTTATGTGGGGGTGTGGGGGTGTATTTCCCGTGGTCCCCATCCTGAACTATGTATCGTACAATGGTGTATGTGAACACTGACTGCGAAATGTATGGCAAATAGAGATATTAATAAAGAAGTGATAAATTAAAAATTCGTGCCTGATGCGGTAGCTTTTCACGCAACGCATGTTTATAATGCCATAGCTCATGAATTATGTGTCATAAAAAAGGTAAGGGAAAGATCCTCGTTCTGCCCTTCTTGACGGGCCAATCGGGTCCGATCGACCGACGCGCCATTCTCTGCCAATCGAGTCAAATGATTAGCATCTCATCGGAACCACACAAACTAGGTAGGAGTGATACCAGATACATAATGTATATAAAGAAAGATTGTCCTGGAATTACTATTCGTATTTCGGATTTGACTGATGGTTGTTTGTGAGAAAATCGTGTCTTGCCTCGTGTAAGGAGGAGAAAGGTCTACCAGAAGGTGCCGGAATGCGACAGCAACAGGATTCTCCAGTTCAATGATCCGTGATATTGTTGCTCGCGATCCCTCCACTATCATACGAATATAGTCTGCTGAACCCAATGGGTCCAGGAGGACCATGCTCAACGTCAGGAAGACTGTCAAAGTCCCCACAGGATTAGCGCCAGAAAGGACAGGAACATTATTCGCTCCACCCTGCAGCACCATACCAACACCTCATACGTCTTGCGTCAGGAAATGGACGTGTTTCCAGCGAGACAAGTATCCCCATGGACAGTGCGATGACATCTAGAACACCACAGGCTGTCAGCACAGCGATCTCTGTTGTGGCTCCTGACGTGGCAGCAGATAGTGACTCGTCAGCAGTGGCGCCCAACAACGCTGGACACATGAGTGGCACCACGTCGTCTTTTCAGACGAGTCTCGGTTCTTCGTACAGTATCATGATGGACGTATCTGTGTGTGGTGCACCTGAGGAGAACGAAAGCTGGAATAATTGCATTCGACCTCATCATACAGGCTTACGACCTAGCTTGATGTTCTGGGTTGCCTCCGGGTAAACAACACGATCATCTCTGGTTTTCATAATTGGTAATTTGAGCAGTAGCCGTTACATTTCTGAAGTGTTAAGGTCAATAGCAGTACCCTACCGGCCGTGCGGTTCTAGGCACTTCAGTCTGGAACCGCGTGGCCGCTACGGTCGCAGGTTCGAATCCTGCCTCGGGCATGGATGTGTGTGATGTCCTTAGGTTAGTTAGGTTTAATTAGTTCTAAGTTCTAGGGGACTGATGACCTCAGATGTTAAGTCCCATAGTGCTCAGAGCCATTTGCACCAAGCCAGTACCCTACCTTCGATGTCTCTGTAATGTTATCTTTCAACAAGATAAAACGAGACCACATGCTACCCATGCTGTGACGACTCACCCCGATAAAAAGGATTTTGGCACTTCCCTAGTCAGCACGTGCTCAGTGTCTCTCACCCACTAAAATATCTGGTCATGATTTGCCAAGGGACTGGCACGCCACCACCTGCGAACCGGTAAAACTGATGATCTTAGTCATAAAGAAGAAGCCGCATGAAATGATATACCCGCATTTGTCATCGCAGTACGGTTCAACTCGATTGCCATCTATTGTTCCTGCCAGAAATGACAGCTCCGAGTGATAAATTTCACATCCTGTATTCTCTAAAATCACGTACAAATTTGAATAACGTTTTCTTCCTATTTTGCTGCGTATGCACATTACGTAAAATTTCGTTGTTTGCTATCATTTCTGGAGCCATACCTGTTGTTTACGGCTATACTTACTATGATAGGTTTTGCAGTTATATATTCTGTCGGCAAGTATGGGCTACGTTTCTCCAAGACAGGTCCTGTGCAATTACTGTTCACAGTTCGGCGGGTACTTTACATGGAAGCATTAAGTTAAACTCATCCGAATAAAACACTGTCGTTTTTGTACCTTTCCACAAGTGGTAGCTTTTTCAATTTTCTCTTTGGGTTATTCGGTCACACTGATCCTGCACATCTTTAAATATTTGAATATGAGTCACATATTGTATTCACTCTTTATCACGTCCTTTGAAGTATCACCTGTTATTGAATATGATTTTCACACGTTATTGTTACGTTTCTTTATACGTACACGTCATCAGTTTTTTCTTATTTTGTTACAACATTCATGGAAGACACAGACAATAGCTGCACATTTAAAACGGGCGAGACTCGAATTCGCGACTTGCGAATTGAGAGGCCGCGGTGACCAGCAAGGCATGATGTCTCCTGTTTGCTTATATTTGGCCGCAACATTTGATGACCTTCTGGTTTTCCCGGTATGAAGCCTCAGTCAGTTCACAAACTGCCACCGCTAACTGTAAACATCGTTTCTTAATTAAGACTACATTTCGTTTCTCTCGCGGCTCTTGTCGTGTTGGCGCTCGTAATAAATTTGCTTCCCGTAGCTGAAATATAAACTAGTATTTATTTAGTGTTAAATATTTAACCTGTAATAATCTTTACTACGTAAATTTTATCAGATTTTGAAGTTCTTATCTATTTCGTTTCTCGTTATAGAATCCTGCTTCTTCTCCAGAACCTGTCTGAATGTTTTGGGGTGTACGAAAACATTATGTGATGATGTGTCATAAAATGGCATTACGAGACAAGATATAAGCTTAAAATTCGTCACATTTAGCTTTTTGTGATTTTTGTCTGTAGGCTGTAAGAGTCATGTAGGATGTTTCTAAACTGCAGCTACACATTTTGAAAGTTATAGTGTGGGCAATTTGGTATCACTTTGAATAGGAATTCTAACATAGAAACGCACTATTCTCTTACTACGAAATCCGATGTCTTGCTTCAACTGGGTGGGTAAGGGGTAGTGATAAGAGTGACTCTGTTAACTCATATGTTTGCAGTTTACTAATTATTATGCTATTAATGCACAGTATTACAGTATCCCGGAAACAAAAAGTCTGTTTTTCAGTAATCGGATCGGTATGTCTTGCATTCAGCATTGTTACCACATAAACTGATTAACTGTAAATGCAGTAATTATAAGAAACACAATAAATGTTATCGTTTTTTCATCCACGCAAAACGATAAAGTATAATATATTATTTTACGTGTTCGTTTATTTAGCAAGGAAACTTCCTTCCGGAAATGGCTTACTGCTCAAAATCATACGTACTTGTTCTCTACTAAAAATAATCAGTGCGTAATGGAAACTTACGAATATCCATTATAATTTAAACATGATGGACATGGAATTACAGTCACGAGTGACTGAATGAAAGATAGCTGATGTTTTGGAGTGAAAGAGAGAGAGAAAAAGATCTCCACAGTGAATAAATTAGTTCGCCGTGCAGAGTGGTAGTGACGTCGGCAGACATGATACTGATCGTCAGTATGACAGACGAGCGCAGTATGGGCAAGACGCACAATATCTGTTCATTTGGTTCAGGCCAGATATTTGGTGCCCAACGCATGGGACACTCCAAGGTTGATGCAGGCTCTGGATATTCACGTACCACTGTGTCAAGGATGTACTGCGAGTTCCCTCGATCCGGAAGAAAGCCACAACTCTAGAGTTAAGCACCGTGAGCAGTAAGGAATTGAATCTCGCAATCTGAAACAGCGGATACAGGGGTTGTGTAGTAGATCACTCAGCAATTCAGTGCAGAACGAGATCACTTGGTGAATAACCTTAACAGCCGTACAACCTTCCCGCTATAGGGTACACAAGCCTCGTCCCTCCGCTGATGCCACTTCTCACGACACATCGCGGTGTACAGGACAGTACGGGTGTAAGAGCACCGCCAACGGATGCCCGAAGATCACTTGGATTGACGAGTCCTGGCACACATTGGTAATCGCCGGTGACAGATTATAGGTACGTCGAAAGTCACGTGAGGCGATCCATGCCACTTCTCAACACGCCATCGTTCAGGCAGTTAATGGAGCTATTCTCGTGTACGGTACTTTCAATATTTGAAGTAGGTCACCTGATACGCCTGCCATAGTCCCACACCAGCGAACGATAACTAAGCAAACAGTTCATCAGTAGTGCTATATTTTCCTCGTTTTCTTCTGCCATTTATCGGTCGTCTTTGCAAAGTGGTTCGATTTTGGGAGAAGCAGCGTTCAGAACTTCTTCTGGCCCACCAGCCATATGTTTACTGTGGTTACTCCAAACCACTTAACATGAATAACAACATCATCTTTGAAAAGGATATGGTCAGTATTCGCTTCCGACCTTGTAAAATATGAGATTTTATTCTGTTCGTAATGAACTCGTTGACGATTAGTTGTTGCGTCATAATATTGCTTCCCTCCTTTCTTCCGTGTTCAGAAGGAGTAGGATGCGAATCCATGTCCAACCTCGCTGATTTAAATCTTTTGGGTTATTCCTAATTAACTTCGAACGATAGACTTAATGATTCCTTCAACAAATCCATGACCGATTTCTGACCCCATCCTACATCTACATCTACTTATTCCCCGTCAATTCAAAACGTTTTGAGACTGGATTAATAAAAAAAATAGGGAAATGTTAAGTTGTCGATATTAATTGTTTTTTGTTCAGGAGTCAAAGTATGTGGGGCAAACTTGTCACACATGTTTCTCTTTTTCAAAACATTGTTGAGGATGACTTGAACACTAGATTTAGAAATGCTGCTCCATAGCAGTTTGTGTCACAATAAAATTGCCAACTTCATCCGCCTGAACACTAGTTAATGCTGCCTGCTCATAACTGACTGACTGACCGGTATTCCAGGTTACCAGTGTTGTTACTGTGCTGCCATCGCTTATACGCCAGTAATAAAATCAATCTCGGAACTTTTTGAGATAACGGTTTATATCTATACTTCACGAGCGGAATGAACATCTGGTACCATTATCATTTTCTCCGCTCCTTGTTCCATGCGCGAATGGTAGGTAATGATAACGACTGTCCGTAATCATTCATATGACCTCTAGTTTCTTTGATCTTTTTCTTATTTATCGAGAAGCAGTAGTTTTTCAACCTTTTCCCTTTTGTGTGTGTTTGTGGTTTATGGGCACTCAACGGCAAGGTTATAAGCGCTCTTTGGCCTTTTTTATATTCGGAATGCTTCACCCTAAGAAAGTACACTGAAAAGTCAAAGCAACTAGTACATCTGCCAAGTATCGTGTAGGGCCCCAGCCAGCAAGCAGAGGTGCCGCAACACGACGTGGCATGGACTCGCCTAATGTCTGACGTAGGGTTGGAGGGAACTGACACCATGAATCCTGCTGGACTGTCCACAAATCCGTAAGAGTACGAGGGGATGGAGATCTCTTCTGAATAGCACATTGCAAGGCACCCCAGATATGCTCAATAACGTTTAGGTCTGGGGAATTTGGTGGCCAGGGGAAGTGTTTAAACTCAGAAGAGTGTTCCTGGAGCCACTCTGTAGCAATTATGGACGTGTGGGTGTGGGGTGTGACATTGTCATGCTGGAATTGCCGAAGTCCGTCAGAATGCACAATGGACATGAATGGTTACTGGTGATCATACAGGATGCTTACGTACGTGTCACCCGTAAGAGTCGTATCTAGACGTAGCAGGAGCCCCATATCACTCCAACTGCACATTCGCCACACCATTAGAGAGCCTCCACCAGCTTGAACAGTCCCCTATTGACATGCAGGGTCCATGGATTGATGAGGTTGTCTCCTTGACTGTACACGACTATCCGCTCGATACAATTTGAAACGAGACTCGTCTGACCAGGTAACATGTTTCCAGTCATCAATAGGCCAATGTCGGTGTTGACGGGCCCAGGTGAGGCATAAAGCTTTGTGTCATGCAGTCATCAAGGTTACACGAGTGGGTCTTCGGCTCCGGAAACCCATATCGATGATGTGTCGTTGAATGATTCGCACGCTGACATTTGTTGATGGCCCAGCACTGGAATCTGCAGCAATTTGCGGAAGGGTTGCACTTCTGTCACGTTGAACGATTCTCTTCAGTCGTGGTTGGTCCCGTTCTTGCAAGATCTTTTTCTGGCCACAGCGATGTCGGAGACTTGATGTTTTAGCGGATTCCTGATAGTCATGGTACACTCGTGAAATGGTCCACGCGAAAATCCCCACGTTATCGCTTAGACACTGTGTCCTATCGCTCGTGTGCCGACTATAACACCACGTTCAAACTCACTTAAATCTTGATAACCTACCATTGTAGCAGCAGTAACGATCTAATAACTGCGCCATACACTAGTTGTCTTAATATAGGCGTTGCCGATCGCAGCGCCGTATTCTGTCTGTTTACATATCTCTGTATTTGAACACGCATGCCTGTACGTTTCTTTGGCGTTTCAGTGTATTAATTACCGAGCAAGCGGATAAAACCTTTTCATTGCTGTTATTAAGGTGTGGTATGGAAACTGTAATAGTTACAAAAAGACAGGTTTTTATATTAATTAACACCATCATATTGTAGCTGATGTTACGCACCTTAGTGACCTGAAGCTTAACGTTGAGGAAGCCATTTCGAACTCTGGCGAGGTTTCATGAATATTCCTGAAGGGAAGGACAGGTGATGACGTACAACTGATTGTCACCAGACTAGAGACTACTTCTAAAACCCACTAGGTTAAAACCTGTGTCAGTATTTCAATAAGTCCTACGAATACCAATCAAAATTGGTCACAAAATTTAAGCGCAAACTCATGATGAGACTAACAGTCACCAAGATGTGATTTTTTCCTAATGACAGTAAGGACTTGACATACGTTTCTCACCTCTCTCCGTCTTCTGTGCAACTAACTATACGAGCTACACGCGGAAATCTGCATTTCTCCTTCCATGAGAGGGAAGACGTCTCACCAATGAAGCACTGCAATGGCAGCCACAAGGAACGGAACTCGAATACCACCTCAGTGTTTCCTATTGTTTCTCTGTATAATCATAAGCTCCGTTGGTACAACTCTTTTCGTATTCCCTTTGTTATTCTACCTAAATACACTCCTGGAAATGGAAAAAAGAACACATTGACACCGGTGTGTCAGACCCACCATACTTGCTCCGGACACTGCGAGAGGGCTTTACAAGCAATGATCACACGCACGGCACAGCGGACACACCAGGAACCGCGGTGTTGGCCGTCGAATGGCGCTAGCTGCGCAGCGTTTGTGCACCGCCGCCGTCAGTGTCAGCCAGTTTGCCGTGGCATACGGAGCTCCATCGCAGTCTTTAACACTGGTAGCATGCCGCGACAGCGTGGACGTGAACCGTATGTGCAGTTGACGGACTTTGAGCGAGGGCGTATAGTGGGCATGCGGGAGGCCGGGTGGACGTACCGCCGAATTGCTCAACACGTGGGGCGTGAGGTCTCCACAGTACATCGATGTTGTCGCCAGTGGTCGGCGGAAGGTGCACGTGCCCGTCGACCTGGGACCGGACCGCAGCGACGCACGGATGCACGCCAAGACCGTAGGATCCTACGCAGTGCCGTAGGGGACCGCACCGCCACTTCCCAGCAAATTAGGGACACTGTTGCTCCTGGGGTATCGGCGAGGACCATTCGCAACCGTCTCCATGAAGCTGGGCTATGGTCCCACACACCGTTAGGCCGTCTTCCGCTCACGCCCCAACATCGTGCAGCCCGCCTCCAGTGGTGTCGCGACAGGCGTGAATGGAGGGACGAATGGAGACGTGTCGTCTTCAGCGATGAGAGTCGCTTCTGCCTTGGTGCCAATGATGGTCGTATGCGTGTTTGGCGCCGTGCAGGTGAGCGCCACAATCAGCACTGCATACGACCGAGGCACACAGGGCCAACACCCGGCATCATGGTGTGGGGAGCGATCTCCTACACTGGCCGTACACCACTGGTGATCGTCGAGGGGACACTGAATAGTGCACGGTACATCCAAACCGTCATCGAACCCATCGTTCTACCATTCCTAGACCGGCAAGGGAACTTGCTGTTCCAACAGGACAATGCACGTCCGCATGTATCCCGTGCCACCCAACGTGCTCTAGAAGGTGTAAGTCAACTACCCTGGCCAGCAAGATCTCCGGATCTGTCCCCCATTGAGCATGTTTGGGACTGGATGAAGTGTCGTCTCACGCGGTCTGCACGTCCAGCACGAACGCTGGTCCAACTGAGACGCCAGGTGGAAATGGCATGGCAAGCCGTTCCACAGGACTACATCCAGCATCTCTACGATCGTGTCCATGGGAGAATAGCAGCCTGCATTGCTGCGAAAGGTGGATATACACTGTACTAGTGCCGACATTGTGCATGCTCTGTTGCCTGTGTCTATGTGCCTGTGGTTCTGTTAGTGTGATCATGAGATGTATCTGACCCAAGGAATGTGTCAATAAAGTTTCCCCTTCCTGAGACAATGAATTCACGGTGTTCTTATTTCAATTTCCAGGAGTGTATGTAAAAATATCTCTCCGACATCGACTTACATTTTGAGTGCCTACTGGCTGGGTATTATCTGAATAGCATAAGTGAATCTATAAGAGTTACTAATACGAGATAACGTATCGCCCCCAAGAACAGAAATAGCAGGGTTTCGCTTTCCCCAGCCGTCTTGCTGTAAGGTATTGTAAATGTCTGCCTGAACCTACGGGAATAGCAGAATATGGCACCTGAGTCAAAACCATTACAGATTCGTTTACGTATTATGAATATTTTCTGTCCTAAAATGTATCATGGTCACCCGTAAGCTAAAATCTATGGTAGGCATAGGGCTTACTTGGTAGCGGCATCAACTGATTCACATTCACTAAGGTCTGGACAAACCTCTGAGACCATTTCCTTTTATAGATGTTTTAGAAGTAGGAAGCAAGTGCTTGTATGAACAATTAGACAGAAAATCAGACGATAGAATTTCCAACGTCACGAAAATTCAATACACAGTACATGTTGTATTTGACGTTGGTAAAATCTCTTCCTCTACGTATGTTTGTAATGAAAGTGAATTGTCCAAAGATAATACATCGGGGTTAGGACGCCGCTCAACTAAACTGGAACTCTGCGATTAGAAAGTAACTACCGCACTAGAGGATATATATACCAGCACTGAATATAAAACGGAACTGAACAAACTACACATAGTGCCGTCGTTTTAGGAAGCCAAAAGATTATTTGTTAGACTTGGTGTAGCATGAGTACAATATACACTGAAGCGCCAAAGAAACTGGTATAGACATGAGTATTCAAGTACAGAGATATGTAAACGGGCAGAATACGACGCTACGGCAGGCAACGCCTACATAAGACAAAAAGTGTCTGGGGCATTTTTAGATCGGTTACTGCTGCTACAGTAGTAGGTTATCAAAATTTAAGTGAGTTTGAACGTGGTGTTATAGTCGTCGCACGAGCAATGGGACACGTCATCTCCAAGGTAGCGATGAAGTGGGGATTTTCGCGTACGACTATTTCACGAGTATACCGTGAATATCAGGAATCCACTAAAACATCAAATCTCCGACATCGCTGCGGCTGGAAGAAGTTCCCGCAAGAACGGGACCAACGATGATTGAAGGAAATCGTTCAACGTGACAGAAGTGCAACCCTTCCGCAAATTGCTGCAGATTTCAATGCTGGGCCATCAACAAGTGTCAGCGTGCGAACCATTCCACAAAAGATCATCGATATGGGCTTCCGGAGCCGAAGGTCCACTTGTCTGCCGCATGACACAAAGCTTTACGCCCAACCTGGACCCCTCAACGCCGACATTGGACTGTTGATGACTGGAAACATGTTACCTGGTCAGACGAGCCTCGTTTCAAACTGTATCGAGCGGATGATCGTGTACAGGCTAGGAGACAACATCATGAATCCATGGACCCTGTATGACCAGCAGGGGACTGTTCAAGTTGGTGGAGGTTCTGTAATAGTGTGGGGCGTGTGCAGTTGGAGTGATATGGGACCCCTGATACGTCCAGATACGACTCTGACAGGTGACAAATACGTAAGCATCCTGTCTGATCATCTGCATCCACTCATGTCCATTGTGCATTCCAACGGACGTGGACAATTCCAGCAGGACAATGTGATACCCCAGACGTCCATAATTGCTGCAGAGTGGTTCCAGAAACACTCTTCTGAGCTTAAATACTTCCGCAGGCCACCAAATTCCCCAGACCTGAACATTATTGAGCATATCTGGGATGCCTTGCAACGTGATGTTCAGAAAAGATCTGCACCCCCTCGGACCCTTAGGGATTAATAGACAGCCTGCAGGATTCATGGTTTCAGTTCCCTCCAGCACTACTTCAGATAGTCGAGTCCATGCCACGTCGTGTTGCAGCACTTCTGCGTGCTTGCGGGGACCCTACACGATATTAGGTAGGTGTACCAGTTTCTTTGGCTCTTCAGTGTAGTACATATCCTACAATGCCACACCTTGAACGATTACTCTTAGTTATAATAGACCTGGTATTTAGCATTGCTGGCTGTTAATGTGGAAGTCTCGGGTTCGATTTCGGGTGATTATCTCGGATTCCTATGTTATGAAAAGGTTTCGAATGGTGTCGACTCAACACTGTACGGCTAAATGAGAAGCTCAAAGGCCTAGACATATTACGTATCTGAGATATCTTGTACCAGTTTGCGAAACAGGCACTCAGGTCAATGTTCAGTGCTTCACAGATGTTCGAACTGCCGATAGGAGAAGGAGGATTAATGCTGGATAACGGGACTGCTAAGCCGGCCGCTGTGACCGAGCGGTTCATCTACATCTACATCTACATTGATACTCCGCAAGCCACCCAACGGTGTGTGGCGGAGGGCACTTTACGTGCCACTGTCATTACCTCCCTTTCCTGTTCCAGTCGCGTATGGTTCGCGGGAAGAACGACTGTCTGAAAGCCTCCGTGCGCGCTCTAATCTCTCTAATTTTACATTCGTGATCTCCTCGGGAGGTATAAGTAGAGGGAAGCAATATATTCGATACCTCATCCAGAAACGCACCCTCTCGAAACCTGGCGAGCAAGTTACACCGCGATGCAGAGCGCCTCTCTTGCAGAGTCTGCCACTTGAGTTTGTTAAACATCTCCGTAACGCTATCACGGTTACCAAATAACCCGGTAACGAAACGCGCCGCTCTTCTTTGGATCTTCTCAATCTCTTCCGTCAACCCGACCTGGTACGGATCCCACACTGATGAGCAATACTCAAGTATAGGTCGAACGAGTGTTTTGTAAGCCACCTCCTTTGTTGATGGACTACATTTTCTAAGCACTCTCCCAATGAATCTCAACCTGGTACCCGCCTTACCAACAATTAATTTTATATGATCATTCCACTTCAAATCGTTCCGCACGCATACTCCCAGATATTTTACAGAAGTAACTGCTACCAGTGTTTGTTCCGCTATTATATAATCATACAATAAAGGATCCTTCTTTCTATGTATTCGCAATACATTACATTTGTCTATGTTAAGGGTCAGTTGCCACTCCCTGCACCTTGTGCCTATCCGCTGCAGATCTTCCTGCATTTCGCTACAATTTTCTAATGCTGCAACTTCTCTGTATACTACAGCATCATCCGCGAAAAGCCGCATGGAACTTCCGACACTATCTACTAAGTCATTTATATATATTGTGAAAAGCAATGGTCCCATAACACTCCCCTGTGGCACGCCAGAGGTTACTTTAACGTCTGTAGACGTCTCTCCACTGATAACAACATGCTGTGTTCTGTTTGCTAAAAACTCTTCAATCCAGCCACACAGCTGGTCTGATATTCCGTAGGCTCTTACTTTGTTTATCAGGCGACAGTGCGGAACTGTATCGAACGCCTTCCGGAAGTCAAGAAAAATAGCATCTACCTGGGAGCCTGTATCTAATATTTTCTGGGTCTCATGAACAAATAAGGCGAGTTGGGTCTCACACGATCGCTGTTTCCGGAATCCATGTTGATTCCTACATAGTAGATTCTGGGTTTCCAGAAATGACATGATACGCGAGCAAAAAACATGTTCTAAAATTCTACAAGAGAGCGACGTAAGAGATATAGGTCTATAGTTTTGCGCATCTGCTCGACGACCCTTCTTGAAAACTGGGACTATCTGTGCTCTTTTCCAATCATTTGGAACCCTCCGTTCCTCTAGAGACTTGCGGTACACGGCTGTTAGAAGGGGGGCAAGTTCTTTCGCGTACTCTGTGTAGAATCGAATTGGTATCCCGTCAGGTCCAGTGGACTTTCCTCTATTGAGTGATTCCAGTTGCTTTTCTATTCCTTGGACACTTATTTCGATGTCAGCCATTTTTTCGTTTGTGCGAGGATTTAGAGAAGGAACTGCAGTGCGGTCTTCCTCTGTGAAACAGCTTTGGAAAAAGGTGTTTAGTATTTCAGCTTTACGCGTGTCATCCTCTGTTTCAATGCCATCATCATCCCGTAGTGTCTGCATATGCTGTTTCGAGCCACTTACTGATTTAACGTAAGACCAGAACTTCCTAGGATTTTCTGTCAAGTCGGTACATAGAATTTTACTTTCGAATTCAATGAACGCTTCACGCATAGCCCTCCTTACGCTAACTTTGACATCGTTTAGCTTCTGTTTGTCTGAGAGGTTTTGGCTGCGTTTAAACTTGGAGTGGAGCTCTCTTTGCTTTCGCAGTAGTTTCCTAACTTTGTTGTTGTACCACGGTGGGTTTTTCCCGTCCCTCACAGTTTTACTCGGCACGTACCTGTCTAAAACGCATTTTACGATTGCCTTGAACTTTTTCCATAAACACTCAACATTGTCAGTGTCGGAACAGAAATTTTCGTTTTGATCTGTTAGGTAGTCTGAAATCTGCCTTCTATTACTCTTGCTAAACAGATAAACCTTCCTCCCTTTTTTTATATTCCTATTAACTTCCATATTCAGGGATGCTGCAACGGCCTTATGATCACTGATTCCCTGTTCTGTACATACAGAGTCGAAAAGTTCGGGTCTGTTTGTTATCAGTAGGTCCAAGATGTTATCTCCATGAGTCGGTTCTCTGTTTAATTGCTCGAGGTAATTTTCGGATAGTGCACTCAGTATAATGTCACTCGATGCTCTGTCCCTACCACCCGTCCTAAACATCTGAGTGTCCCAGTCTATATCTGGTAAATTGAAATCTCCACCTAAGACTATAACATGCTGAGAAAATTTATGTGAAATGTATTCCAAATTTTCTCTCAGTTGTTCTGCCACTAATGCTGCTGAGTCGGGAGGTCGGTAAAAGGAGCCAATTATTAACCTAGTTCGGTTGTTTAGTGTAACCTCCACCCATAATAATTCACAGGAACTATCCACTTCTACTTCACTACAGGATAAACTACTACTAACAGCGACGAACACTCCACCACCGGTTGCATGCAATCTATCCTTTCTAAACACCGTCTGTACCTTTGTAAAAATTTCGGCAGAATTTATCTCTGGCTTAAGCCAACTTTCTGTAGCTATAACGATTTCAGCCTCGGTGCTTTCTATCAGCGCTTGAAGTTCCGGTACTTTACCAACGCAGCTTCGACAGTTGACAATTACAATACCGATTGCTGCTTGGTCCCCGCATGTCCTGACTTTGCCCCGCACCCGTTGAGGCTGTTGCCCTTTCTGTACTTGCCCAAGGCCATCTAACCTAAAAAACCGCCCAGCCCACGCCACACAACCCCTGCTACCCGTGTAGCCGCTTGTTGCGTGTAGTGGACTCCTGACCTATCCAGCGGAACCCGAAACCCCACCACCCTATGGCGCAAGTCGAGGAACCGTCTCAGCCTCTGATTCAGACCCTCCACTCGGCTCTGTACCAAAGGTCCGCAGTCAGTCCTGTCGACGACGCTGCAGATGGTGAGCTCTGCTTTCATCCCGCTAGCGAGACTGGCAGTCTTCACCAAATCAGATAGCCGCCGGAAGCCAGAGAGGATTTCCTCCGATCCATAGCGACACACATCATTGGTGCCGACATGAGCGACCACCTGCAGATGGGTGCACCCTGTACCCTTCATGGCATCCGGAAGGACCCTTTCCACATCTGGAATGACTCCCCCCGGTATGCACACGGAGTGCACATTGGTTTTCTTCCCCTCTCTTGCTGCTTCAGTGTGGAACCGCTCGACCGCTACGGTCGCAGGTTCGAATCCTGCCTCGGGCATGGATGTGAGTGATGTCCTTAGGTTAGTTAGGTTTAAGTAGTTCTAAGTTCTAGGGGACTGATGACCTCAGATGTTAAGTCCCATAGTGCTCAGAGCCATTTGAACCATTTCTTTGGTCGTGGTCATTACTCCCAATACCTCTAAAGACTCCATCTTTGGGACGAAGATTATCTACTTGTTGTGTAAGGGGTACCCCAGACTATATTGTGTGTGAATTTACGCTGTCTAAACACCTCATGCCTGCAGCAACTACTAATAGTCCACTTAGTACCATTGTTCCAGACACAGATCTTCGGTAGGTGACAGATTTCCGTGATGACCACCTCTCAGAATATTTAAGGTAACTTAAAGCTGTAACCTTGATCCGAAGTGCTCTTGGAACACTAGTCCGATTTGAGGTAGCATGCCCTTTCCTTCCTCCATCTTTGAACTGACTTACACGCCCAATTACAGGTGGAGCTCCAGTTTAACGTATCAGGGCATAATTTAGCATTTCTCACATGTACAATTCATGACCAGAGGTGAATGGAAGTGTAAATGAAATAAAACATCCTAGAATCGACTAAGGATTGAAGCCACTGAGGCATACAGTCACTCTCAAAACAACTCTCTCTTTCTTTCTTTCACTGGTACCATGTACCGTGCTGATGCAGGGTCGGCAGTGTTAGGAACGGATTTGGCAAGGTTAGTGGAAAGGGGTGGCCGGATGCCCTTCCTGCTACCACCCCGTACCCCTGAGACAGAATTAGTGTACCCCTGCTGTCTGCATCGAGTGTAATACATGGAATAGTGCGAGCGTGTTCAGATATCTGCGAGTCGTGCAACTGAGGCGGAACGTGGGGACCAACCCGGTATTCACCTAGCGGGATGTGGAAAACCGCCTAAAAACCACATCCAGGCTGGCCGGCACACCGACCGACGACGGTAATCCGCCGGGCGGATTCGATCCGGGGCCGGTGCGCCTACCAGAGTCCAGGAAGCAGCGCATTAGCGCTCTCGGCTCACCTGGCTGGTGCTCTCAAAACAACTCTATTACTAAGTATTTCTCTAGGCTTCGCGGCGACCTGTTGTTTAGGCTGCATTTAAACAATACGAATAAAAGTGAAAGGTATAATACTAATAGAGCTAGTGATATGACATCAGCATCCGCTACGTCGACGCAGCGGCTCACCACAACCATAGCTGCAGACAACATTGGCGTACGTCGTAACGACCATGCTTCCCGTCTGAAACACCTGTAATAACATGCAGAATGACTATCACAAAAAACCAGTTACTAGAATAGTGTGTGAAATTAGTCTGGCTTCAGGAATTTGTCGTCTGTGTTGTAGCGTAACTACAATCTGTGATACTAGACGTTGTGCGTAAATTCACCAATTGAGGAGAAATACGCCTTTCGTGATAGTTTGTGTTTACTAGCAATAGCTGTAGAACAATCATTAAACCCACACACACCCCTTTATTGGCAAGCAGACCAGATACCTGAATATCCACACACGTAGCTGACAGGGTGGTCGCGGAGAACTGAATTATCTGATCAAAAGTATCTGGACACCCTTTGTAATGCGAAATGGACCACCAGATGTCATGAGAGGCAGACTCGCCAGTATAAGAGGAGCCGGGGAGTACTGTGTTCTCAGTAGAGGAGAAGTAATGGCAGAATGGGCCGGTCAGGAGGGCGCAGCGACTTTGAACGTGGAGTAGCCATTGGATGTAATCTCAGTAACAGACCCATCAGGGACATTCCAACCCTTCTAAAGCTGCTCGAGTTGACTGTTCTTGATGTGATTATGACGTGTAAATGTCAAGGAACAACCACAGCTAAGCCAAAGCAGAGAAGACCGCACGTACCGACGAACGGGGACTGTCGAGCATTGCGGAGGATGTTTATAAAAAGTTGTATAGAATTAGCGGAAGGAAGCGCTAGTGAGTTCCAAAGTGCTACCGGCAATCCTGTAGGAAGTTTAAAATAATGGGATGCAATGGTCGAGCAGCTCCTTATACTCCACATCTTTCTGTAGACAGTTCTCAGTGACGCCACTGGACAGTGGATGATTGGAAACAAGTGATATGGAATGCTGAATTACGCTGTATCCTATGGCAATCCGATGGAAGTGTTTAGATTTGGCGAATGCCTAGAGAATGTTACGTGTCATATGTGCAGTGCCAACAGTGAAGTACAGAGGAGATGTGCCGGCCGTTGTGGCCGAGTGGTTCTAGGCGCTTCATTCAGGAACCGCGCCGCTGCTACGGTCTTAGGTCCGAATCCTGCCTCGGGCATGGATGTGTGTGATGTCCTTAGGTTAGCTAGGTTTAAGTAGTTATAAGTCTAGGGGATCTGATGATCTCAGATGTGAAGTCCCATAGTGCTTAGAGCCATTTGAACCATTTTTGAGAGGAGGTGATGTTACACTATGGGGATGTTTTGCCTTGTTACGGTGTGATCCTCTTATTCTGCTTGAGAAAACGCTAAGTGCTGAAAGATATGGAATATTATCCGACATTTTGTACTGCGCACACTAGAGGAATAGTTCCGAGACGACGGTTGTATGTATCAGCAAGATAATCTACACCTACATTTACATGGATACTCTTCAAATCACATTTAAGTGCCTGGCAGAGGGTTCATCGAATCACATTCACAATTCTCTATTGTTCCAATCTTTTATAGTTCGCCGAAAGAACGAACACCTATATCTTTCTGTGCGAGCTCTGATTTTCCTTATTTTATCATGGTGATCGTTTCTCCATATGTAGGCTGGTGTTAACAAAATATTTTCGCATTCGGAGGAGAAAGTTGGTGATTGGAATTTCGCAGTAATGGCGCAGCATCTTTGAGGGAATGGTTTGTGGACAATCACATTCCTAAAATACGAAGCGAGGTTGCGCAGTGGTTAGCACACTGGACTCGAATTCGGGAGGACGACGGTTCAAACCCGCGTCGGCCATTCTGATTTAGGTTTTCCGTGATTTCCCTAAATCGCTTCAGCCAAATGCCGGGATGGGTTCTCTGAACGGGCACGGTCGCCTTCCTTCCCCATCCTTCCCTAATCCTATGAGGCCGATGACCTCGCTGCTTGGTCCCATTCCCTGAATCAACCAACCAACCAACCAACTTAGCAGGAAACGTCACAGTCCTAAAATGGACTGTTCTGCCTAGAGTTCCGACCTGAACGCAGTGGAACACCTTTGTGATGACTAAGAACGTTGATTTCGCTCCAGACTCCACTGTCCAACATCGCTATCATCTCTGATTTCGGCTCTTGAGAAGAACTGGCTGCCGTTCCTCCACAGACTATCAGATTGACATCTCACTGAAATTGTCCCCTGCAGAATTCAAGCCATCATAAAGGTGAAGGGGGACACACCCCATATTAAGGTCCACAAATAGGTGTTCGCATACTTTTGATCAGTTATTGTGTACTCTAGAGTTTATTCTTATGGGTTACTTTAGTATATACCACATCACAGCTCACTTTGATTTGAATTGAAGCTAACTGTTAGATTAATTGTTAGGTTTGTTTCTTAACATAGCTGATAGTATAGCTGTGTTTTAGAACAAGTAATTTATAGCTGTCGCGCCTTCAATTCTGTAATTTAATATTCGTAAAATACAGCGCTTATGCGTCTCAGATCACTTGATGATATATCCATGTATCTGATGCAAATGGATAATTGATTTTATCAATTTAAACGCAACTGTAGAAATTAAGTTTTCTAAATGTTTATCTGCTCGAGCATTATTACAGATACTGAAACTGATATTATCACAAATACTAAAAATAATTTGGTAATATCATAGAAGGACCGAATCCATTAGTACATATACAAGGTGCAAACGATAAGTTTTCGCAGCGTAAAACTATGATACAGAGGAATTCGAGACGAACAGTTTGAAACAGGACGCTTGAGGTCTCCCAAGTCGGGAAACTTCCACTGATTCGCTTACTAAAACCACCTAAGGTACAGTGCACGAGCGGTGCACGAGATTTTCAATATTCTCTCGCTCTATACTCGCAAACTATTTGTTCTAGAGAAAAAATGAATAGGACCCTTTTGGCAGTAAATTTAATGTAGTTTAATTTTGTACCGGGTTACGTTTTGGGTAGCGGCCGCCGTTTTCGAGTTATTCAAATGGTTCAAATGGCTCTGAGCACTATGGGACTTAACTGCTGAGGTCATCAGTCCCCTAGAACTTAGAACTACTTAAACCTAACTAGCCTAAGGGCATCACACACATCCATGCCCGAGGCAGGATTCGAACCTGCGACCGTAGCGGTCGCGTGGTTCCAGACTGTAGCGCCTAGAAACACTCGGCCACTCTGACCGGCCTCGAGTTATTCGAGAAAAACGTTCAAAAGTGACTTTCAAATGCACCCCCCACCCCTCGCATTTACCCCCACCGGTCAGGAATTTTAGTATGTTGTTCATGGCACTCTCTCCTACCATTGTACATAAATTTATGACTACACGAATTATTTCCCATGTTCGACCTCTTTTGATCTTTATTGAGTAGGCTGTTAAGCCATCGACTTAGCTGGCTAATTCCTTATCATTATTTATTTAAACTTCCCGTGAGGCTATTGAAACAAAAAACACGTTTTTAAAAGTTATGTGTAAACTAATTCCGTTTTTAATTTAAACTTTCCCCTGATGGTGTTAAAAGAAAAAAAGACTTTGGTAAATGTTATGCGTAAACTAATTACGTTTACAACTCGATGTCAACTTAACCCCTACAACTGCAGTAGAGGTAAAGTTCACATCGAATTGTAAACGTAATTTGTTTACACATAACAACTGCAGTAGTTCCGTGGTAAGACAAATAAACAAACAACACGATTTCAGTGCTAATTTTATACTGTTAAAGTTCACAAAATTGTGACGTAAAATTTACACAATCGTACAACCTGTAAACGCACGGATAAGCTGGAGGAGTAATAAGAGCCCCGAAAAGAGAATACAAACATAGGTATAAAGTAACAGCATGAATAAATATTCTAATGTGTTTGAAAAAGACGCAGAACAAGTACGAAGATGTAGGCATTATTTAATGTACTATTAGGGCATTATCTCTGTTAATGAATGGCCCCTCCAGTATCTAGGCACCAGCACCGAGCGAGGTGGCGCATTAGTCTGCACACTGGACTCGCATTCAGGAGGACGACGGTTCTACAGCGTCTGGCCATCCTGATTCAGGTGTTCCGTTATTTCCCTAAATCGCTTCAGGCAAATGCCAGGATGGTTCCTGTGAAAAGGCAGGGCCGACCTACTTCCCCATCCTTCCCTAGTCCCATGGGACCGATGACCTCGTCGTTTGGTCCCTTCCCCCAAGTTCAAAAATTCAAATGGTTCAAATGGCTCTAAACACTATGGAACTTAACATCTGAGGTCATCAGTTCCCCAGACTTAGAACTAAGTAAACGTAACTAACCCAAGGACATCTCACACATCCATGCGCGAGGGAAGCCGGCCGCGGTGGTCTCGCGGTTCTAGGCGCGCAGTCCGGAACCCCGCGACTGCTACGGTCGCAGGTTCGAATCCTGCCTCGGGCATGGATGTGTGTGATGTCCTTAGGTTAGTTAGGTTTAAGTAGTTCTAAGTTCTAGGGGACTGATGACAACAGCTGTTAAGTCCCATAGTGCTCAGAGCCATTTGAACCATTTTTTTTTTTTTTTTTTGCGCGAGGGAGGATTCGAACCTACGACCGTAGCGGCAGCGCGGTTCCGGACTGAAGCGCCTGGAACCGCTCGGTCACAGCGGCCGGCTTCTCCCAAGTCAACCAGGCACCAGTACACCTTCTACTGGCACATCCGTCCCAGCAAACTTGGCGTGGGTGGGTGTGAAATCTTATGGGCCTTAACTGCTAAGGTCATCAGTCCCTAAGCTTACACACTACTTAACCTAAATTATCCTAAGGACAAACACAAACACCCATGCCCGAGGGAGGACCCGAACCTCCGCCGGGACCAGCCGCACAGTCCATGACTGCAGCGCCGAGACCGCTCGGCTAATCCCGCGCGGCAAACTTGGCGTGCGGCAACATTTATAAACAATGCACGATATGTTCTATTAGTTGACCACAATGTAATTACACCAGGGAGCGATAACGCTTCAGTCGACTTATGGCGAGATTTTATCGTGATATTTCACGAGGACACGCTGGACCACTTGATAGTATATGCACAACTGTCTTGAAATCATTCACAATGCGATGCGTTTTCCTTAATCACTATTGTACTTGTTTACTGTAAAGCTACCGTGTGTTTTCAATAACTGCCACAAGAGAGAAAGTGCAATAATATCGCAATTGGGTAATAGCCAGGTGAGGTTTCGTTTGAATCCAGTGTGGTTATATAAACGCTGCTCTTCAAATGTCCCGAGATAAAAAGAAAAGTCCAGCGTGATCATGTAAGTTCTTAAAGATGGCCAGACTACGTATTTTCGATGCTCTTCAGAGCCGTTGGAAGTAGTTTCTGTACGTCTGATTCCATCCTCAGTTTGTTCCCCTATTTCAGTATCATTTTGAAACACATTGTTTATTTTCATATCTAAATATTTTCCGTCGACGTTCCACACTTCAAAATCTCTAGTATGTCATACTTTCATTCAGTTACATAACTGCATACTTACGGCAAAATCTTTGTAAAATACAATGTGTGTTTGAACAATATGAACACAGGCTATTAGCCGTTTCCTATGTCTATAGATTCAATATCTACGTAATTGGTATAGCATCGCGTCTTCGGTTTGAGACCTTTCGTCATTTTTTAATTTTGAGAAATGCATTATTGCGAATGGAAGACCAAGTACAAGAAATACTGGCTTACTGTATTGTATGAATGCATTTTTATTTACCATTGTTCAGGTGACAGAGCTTAATGTCCCGTCGAGAAGTAGACTCGGTGTACAAATTCAGACAGGAAATGGGTAGTGGATTTTGAAAGGAAGTAAATTTAGGAAGCCAATACTCAGTTGGAAGTAATATTACAGGCGTATATTGACGTATAATGGAGAAAATCGATTGAACTTGGCCAAAAAATGGATATGCTTTGCCACTTTGTAGCACGTAAGTTTTCGGTTGGAAATTTGTAACTCGCGTAAATTCTTAGACAATATTAGTGTAAAACACGACCAGTGATCTGCTCGTATGGTTTAACGTACAACGCGCATGCTTACAAGACAGGGAGGTGAGCCCGACCCAGATCGGCAGAACAAGTACCGTTGGTCTGGTACATTGACCTGCCTGAGTGTGGTTTTTAGGCGGTTTTCCACGCTCGTTTAAGTAAATGTTGGACTAGTCCCCAATCTCCATCTCAGAAAAATACGATTCACAAACAATTAATACACGATGTCTCACAGAAAGAAAGTTACACTATTCACGGATTGCGCTCAGTCCCTGAGGACAATTGAAGACTGTGACGACGTAAAGGGCATCCGCCACAAACTTAAACAAACTAAAATCGTCAAATAATGAAAAAAGCGGGCTCCGACCGGTGGTGTAAACGCTAGGAAAGACAGACATTGTAGAAATGGATCAGTTTGTCTTCTTTCTGAATAACATTGAGATTCATGTAAAATTTTTCGTCATACTGTATTTCTTACTTTTTTGTAAGATATTCCTAGAGCTAATGCATTTTACTAAAATTTAGTTCTTAGAGCAGGATGGAGTGTATCTAGTAAGATTATTTCTACAATATATATAAAGATCGTCACGTACTTGTTTTGTCTGAAGGCAAAATGGTACCTCAGTCACAGAAAGAGGGACAACAACCGTAATATTTAACAAAAAAAGATAAAAATTTTGTACCGATGTAACATATGTGAAGGTCGTGGATCCACTAACAGTAACTTTTAACTGTACAACTTTACTCTCTACATTAGACTCTTATCAACTTCGGCAATGGAACCATAATTCATTTTTACCTCCCTTATCTTCTGGTTTAAATGGAGTATTTACAATGTGTCACCCGCGAAACATTTTCACATTGTTCCAAAATCGTGTATCTGCTATTGAAATAGTCTAGTAGTATTTCTCCTTGTGATAAATAAGTTGACACAGAATTACCTTCAAAAGTTTTTTCGCACTCTCATTCCAGAGAAAGAGAAAGAAGCTGTCTTGTAGGCACGGCCAAGAAGACCGTAGCTTTACTTTGTGCAGAATTCAACTTCTTTTTTAACAGAACTTCGTCTTCAAAAGCATTAAATTATTTGCACGAATAAACAATTTATGACTTATCGCGAAAAATTATCAATTATAGGCACGAGAATTATTTAGGTTTGAAAGAGCAACTATGTATTTTTTACTATCTTTAATATACAGAAGGATATCTTTATCATATGTCAATATGGGTTAGATGTGTTATTTAAATTACCGGTCTTCTTGGCACTAACTAGCGTCGTTGCCTCGTGAAGCTGAGGATTTGACTCTTGCCGCATGTGCGATTGCAGGCTTTAAATGAGGCGTTGCAATGTGTGTGTACTCAGAGATAAAATCAAACTAAGGAAATCAGTGTGGAAAACATAAAACTTCCTAAAAATTAATACGCTGATTGTATGATTCAATTGTCAAACATCAATTTAAACAAAGTCGTTTGAGTCATTGCAGTACGTAACACGAGTAAAGCCGCCTGGCCAGCGCAGTACTATCAAGATCTTATCTTCCTGAAGCCCCCAAGAAGACAGTACTAATAACGTGCGGACAATTCTTTCTTTCCTACACACACACACACACGCACTCTCATACACACACACACACACACACACACACACACACACACACACACACACGCACACGCACTGCAGCAGATTCTGCTATTATTCTCTCTGTATTAGGAGAGTGCTGCAGAAGATCTCGAACCGGCAACACTCC
The DNA here is from genome assembly GCF_021461385.2 of Schistocerca piceifrons. Classification (NCBI taxonomy): domain Eukaryota; kingdom Metazoa; phylum Arthropoda; class Insecta; order Orthoptera; family Acrididae; genus Schistocerca; species Schistocerca piceifrons. The sequence continues at coordinate 368,773,908 of NC_060149.1, forward strand.
TTGCGACAAGGGAATAGAAAGAAGAAACTAAGTACTGTACTGAGGAGAATTCGAATCAGATGTTGACAGCTGAATTAAAAGAACGGAAGGATTATTTTCAAGAATCGCAAGTGTGAGGAAATTTGTGAAAATGTCAGCTAGGTAGGTTTTAACTCATCTGTTATTAGTTCTTGATAAAAATATTCTTTCGATTTAACTTAAGATTTCTGCTTTTTTCATATGATACTATAATCTACCGAAAACAAAATTTCTGCCTCCATTAGTCGTCCAGCTACGTGCGTGGAAACAAAAATGTGTGAATTTAATGAAAGATGTTTATACTAAAGAAAGACGGACAGTGCCCTTTGTACGCGCGTCTAGTATGCATAGATCCCGTAACGTTATCAGTACACTTTCAGCTTCTGTTTGATGCTGATGTCAAACTGTTCTACCGAAAAATGTCAGAAGTGAACTAAAATTTTAAATTAATAACTTTCTAAATTTTTCATATCAAAGCCGGTGTATTCGGAAACGCAAGTATGTAATGAAATACTTAGCATAATTCCCTGATTTCTAGAAACCATAAATTTGTTCTGTATATAGATCGTGGTTATATAATTGTTCACATACAGGCACAGTTATTCTTTCAACATTCCACTCGCTCGTGAAATAGGAAGTCATATCGTTATGTCTCTGTATTTAACTAGCACACGATTCATATTTGACCAAAGACGACCCGCTAGCATTAGATATCAAGCCCAGAGATACCATCGACAAACCTGTTGCACAAAAAGAAAAAAAATGGCTCTGAGCACTATGCGACTTAACTTCTAAGGTCATCAGTCGCCTAGAACTTAGAACTAATTAAACCTAACTAACCTAAGGACATCACACACATCCATGCCCGAGGCAGGATTCGAACCTGCGACCGTTGCGGTCGCTCGGCTCCAGACTGTAGCGCCCAGAACCGCACGGCCACTCCGGCCGGCCACAAAAAGATAATGACGAACATAGTAAATAGAGAATAGCAATAAAAATTAAAAAGTGGTAATCTCAGGACCAGAGGAGAGCAAACAAAACCAGTGTAAAATAAAATGAAGGAATTTTGGGCACAGAAGAAAGCGAAGCTCACTGACAAATGCAAGGGGCTTAAAGTGATCCAACTCGGACCAGTTAATAATACAGACATTGAAGTACACTTTGCCTCGCACGCTAGTGCCGTATTAAGAGTAGGATCGTGGATAAAGCCACAAATAACCAAATGAAGACAGAAATTGGAAAGAAATCATCGCATTTGAAAGGAATTCCATAACGGACGCTAACTGCATTACGAACTTTGCCTACTCTCAATTTTCTTTTTCGCTTTCGTTGAATTAGACGACACATGATTAATCAGTTCTATTGGAAACTTAACATTACACAAAAATAGCGGCAGAGGATAATAAGTAAACACGAAACTGGGCGGCTTGTAAGATAAATACAGAGGCGGTAGTCAAAATGAGAAACAAGCTGTTTTGTAAAATATGACATTCTTGGAGGATAGTGATTGTTATGTAATGCTGAATGTCAATAGCATACGGGAGCAGCCATCCGCAATTTGATTTTACTTTAAATGATAAAAAAAAACGCCATTACTGGTTTCGAAATTATTCATTCGTCGTCAGACGGCTTACACGGTACTGTCAAAACACTCATATTTCAACTGACGTTCATTATTTTTGTATACGCATGTAAGCCGTGTGACGACGAATGTAAAAATTGAAATCGGTAATGGTGCTTCTAAAAAAAGGAAACCAAAACTAAATGGTGGCTGGTTGTCGCTGTACACTATCAACATTCTGTATAACACACTTTATTAGACGAGACTAAGGTGTCCTGTGATACTCTGACAAGACGTGATCGGAAGAGCGGCGGTTACCTGAGAGCAGCGCGGCGGCCAGCAAGGCAGCGGGCAGTCGCGGGCGGGCCATGGCGTGGAGTGCGGAGCCCGGCGCGCCGCTCTTATACGCCGCACCTGTTGCTGTGCGCAGGCCCGCCCGCCCCCACCCACGCCTACACTCGCCGCCTTATAATATAACTAAACCATCCCTCCTCTCCGTACGTCAATCACCCGCTCGGTCCGTCAACGCATCGGAGGAAAGTGAGGATTGTGCAACCAGGAGACAGTGTTGCAAGAATAAGGCTACGGTCACATAAGCCGCTTAAAAAACTTTTGCTATTTATGCATTCATTCAACAAATATAACAAGCCTTAAATAATAAAATATCGCCGGCTGGAATTTTCTGTGATCTTTCCAAGACGTTTGATTGTGTAGATCGAGTTACCGTCTTAGAAAAACAAGTTTTATCGAATTGATGGCTTTATACACTAGTGGTTTGAGTCATACTTAACAAACAGAATGCAAAAAGTTGTGCTGAATAATTCAAACAACGTTGGAGGGGGAAATTTTAAGCGAACGGGGAGAAATCACAAAGCGAGTCCCACAAGGTTCAGTTTTGTATCTACTCTTATTCCTTATACGCACATTAAAAAAACTTTTGCATCACCTCGGTTCCGAGAGTTCCGAAACCTGTACAGAGAATTGGAATAGAGATCAACATAAACATCATTTCCACCCTTATTATTTCTCATGAAAACCACACATTGCATATTGTACCACCATACAGCGAGACCAGAGTTGGTGGTCGACATTGCTGTACACACAAGTATCTCTAATACCCAGTAGCACGTCCTCTTGCATTGATGCATGCCTGTATTCGTCGTGGCATACTATCCACAAGTTCATCAAGGGACTGCTCGTCTAGATTGTCCCACCACTCAACGGCGATTCGGCGTAGATCCCTCAGAGTGGTTGGTGGGTCACGTTGTCCATAAACAGCCTTTTTCAATCTATCCCAGCCGTGTTTGATAGGGTTCATGTCTGGAGAGCATGCTGTCCACTCTAGTCGAGCGATGTCGTTATCCTGAAGGAAGTCATTCACAAGATGTGCACGATGGGGACGCGAATTGTCGTCCATGAAGACGAATGCCTCGCGAATATTCTGCCGATATGGTTGCACTATCGGTCGGAGGATGGCATGCAAGTATCCTACAGCCGTTACGGCCCCTTCCATGACCACCAGCGGCGTTCGTCGGTCCCACATAATGCCACCCCAAAACAGCAGGGAAACTCCACCTTGCTGCACTCGCAAGACAGTGTGTCTAAGGCGTTCAGGCTGACCAGGTTGCCTCCAAACACGTCTCCGACGATTGTCCGGTTGAAGGCATGTGCGACATTCATCGGCGAAGAGATCATGATGCCAATCCTGAGCGATCCATTCGGCATGTTGTTGGGTCCATTTGTACCGCGCTGCGTGGTGTCGTGGTTGCAAAGATGGACCTCGCTATGGACGTCGGGAGTGAAGTTGCGCATTATGCAGCCTATTGATCACAGTTTGAGTCGTAACACAACGTCCTATGGTTGCACGAAAAGCATTATTCAACATGGTGGCGTTGCTTTCAGAGTTCCTCCGAGCCATAAACCGTAGGTAGCGGTCATTCACTGCAGTAGTAGCCCTGGGGCGGCCTGAGCGAGGCATGTCATCGACAGTTCCTGTCTCTCTGTATCTCCTCCATGCCCGAACATCGCTTTGGTTCGAGACGCAAGGACACTTCCCTTGTTGAGAGTCCTTCCTGGCACAAAGTAACAACGCGGACCCGATCGACCGTCTAGGCATGGTGTAACGGCAGACAACGCGAGCCGTGTACCTCCTTCCTGGTGGAAGACGAACTGATCGGCTGTGGCCGGCCGGAGTGGCCGTGTGGTTCTAGGCGCTACGGTCGCAGGTTCGAATCCTGCTTCGGGCATAGATGTGTGTGATCTCCTTAGGTTAGTTAGGTTTAATTAGTTCTAAGTTCTAGGCGACTGATGACCTTAGATGTTAAGTCCCATAGTGCTCAGAGCCATTTGAACCATTTTTTTGATCGGCTGTCGGATCCCCTCCGTCTTCGGACATGTCCGAAAGAACAGACACCATATCCATATAAGTATATAGTTCTGGCAATACCGGTCATGATCTCCTTCCTCTGTGCGGATGCACACATATTCCCCGAACTCTTATGGGATTTGCTAAGAATGTCTTCCATGAGTAATGACTGTGTTGAGGTGGGACACTACGAATGTAGTGTGTGGACATAAAAGGTGCGAATGTGGGTCTCGGGGGAGGCGTGCGCGAGATAGTCCCTGCAGTTGCATTATCCTCAAAAATGGTTCAAATGGCTCTGAGCACTATGGGACTTAACAGCTGTGGTCATCAGTCCCCTAGAACTTAGAACTACTTAAACCTAACTAACCTAAGGACATCACACACATCCATGCCCGAGGCAGGATTCGAACCTGCGACCGTAGCAGTCGCGGGCTTCCGGACTGCGCGCCTAGAACCGCGAGACCACCGCGGTCGGCTGCATTATCCTCTGTGCCCTCAGTGGCTCAGATGGGTAGTGTGTCTGCCATGTAAGCAGAAGATCCCGGGTTCGAGTGCCGGTCTGGGCACACATTTTAACTTGTCCCCGTTGTTATATATCAACGCCCGTCAGCAGCTGAAGGTATTAAATTCGTCTAATTTCGTTCTCGGCGGCTGCAGGTCTTAAACGGTGTCTGTTCTTTCTCACATGTCAGAAAGAACAGACACCATATACATATAAGTATATACTGCTCATACATGGTTGTTCACATCTTTGAGCGGGTTTAGTGACATCTCTGAACAGTCAAAGGCACTGTGTCTGTGATACACTATCCACAGTGAACGTCTGTCTTCAAGAGTTCTGGGAACCGGGGTGATGAAAAACTTTTTTTGATATGTTTATATCTGGATGACCTTATATTTAACTTGTGTTAAGGAGAATTGGTACCTTTTGCAGATGATACTAGTGTTACAGTTAATCTCATTAGAGAGAAAGCAACTGACGAGATAGTTATTAATGTTTTTCAAGGAACTATTAAGAGTTTCTCTGAAAATGGACTTTCCTAAATTTAGAGACAACGCACAGATCTGCACAATAAATAACAACACCAACACTTGATGTAGCACATGATCAAGGGTCAGTGCACAGGGTAGAATGATCCACATTTTTTGGTGTACATACTGATGAAAAATTAAATTGCAAGAAGCATATTACTGAACTACCTTCAAGTTGAGCTACTTCTGCTTGCCTTTGAAACAATCGAATCAACCTCTTGACATATTTTGCGTATTTACACTCAGTAATGTCTTAAGGAATAATTTTCTAGGGTAACTCAACTCTTAGAAATGAAGTATTGATTGTATAAGAGCGATCAGTAAAAATAATACGTGGTGTTCACCAACCGTCGCTATGTACGCACCTCTTAAAGGAATTAGGCCTTTTAACTGCATCGTCACAATATATGAATTCCTCGATGAAACTCGTACTAAACAATCCATCACAATTTGAGAAGAATTGTGATGTCTACACCTACGGCACTGGAGGAAAATGTGGCCTATGTTAACCATCATTAAAGCTGTCAGCGGCTCAGGAAGGAGTTCGATATACAGCAACCAAAATTTTTAATTGTCTGCCCTATAACATAAAATGTCTGACAGACAGCAAAGCGTGTTTTAAACTAAAATCATTTCTTGTGGGCGACTCCTTCTATTCCATTTACGAACTTTTATTTAAAAACTGGCAGCCTGTAAAAAACTGTTTCTACGTCCGGTGCATGAATAAAACTACACTGTCCAGTCACATAAATGCGACCATCTGTCAAAAATCTGAATAACCAACTTTTGCAGCGCGGACCGCTACGAGACGTGCAGTAAGAGAGACAAGAAGGTTCTGGAAGTTACTGACAGAGATGTGGAGCCACGCCGACTCAAGTGCTGTGCCAGCTGCACTATGTTTTCCCAATAAGGATCTATGGCGTTAACAGCCCGATCGATATGGTCCCTCAGATTCTCGACTGGGTTTAAATATAGGGAGCTTGAGGCCATCCTAATGCTCTTCAACCGTGCATGTACTCAGAGCCGTGCGACGCATTGCCTCGTCCTGCTAGTAGATGCCATTGTGCTGTCGAAAAAGAAGCTGCGTGTCTTGTTGGACATGATCCCCAAGGATAGATGCATACTTGTGTTGATCGATTGTGCGTTACAGAATGATGAGATCACCCAGAGAATGCCACGAAAACATTCCCTAGATCATTACGCCCTCTCCTGGTTGAAGCGTGTTTGCTTTGAGACATTTCATGCGGGACATGCCAATGGCCACCTGTCCGATGGAGCATAAAACGTGATTCATCTGAAAAGACCTCCTGTCGCCACTCAGTGGACGTCCAGCTGCGGTATCGGCGTGCAAATTCCGGTCTTCGTCGATGAACAGCAGTCACCATGGGCGCATGAACGAGAGGCCCATAAGTTGCATTGTTTGCTCAACGGTCGTTGGGAAGACACTGTTGGTACCCATCTGGGCGGCCAGTTGCTCAACAGTTGCACGTCTATTTGCCCATACACATCTCACCAGCTGTTGTTCACCTATGTCATCTATGGCCCTTGGTGCACCACAGTTGTCTCGGCGTCGGTTTTGGATAGCACCAGTTTGCCATACACGGTATGTACTGTATTGCATTGTATGTTAACCGGGGACCTAGAAACGACGGAGAACCTCCGTCCCCGCCGCAGCCGCAGTGGCCCACAACCCCACGACGACTACCGCAGTCCACTTCACCCCTCCGCCGCCCCACACAGAACCCAGGGTTATTGTGCGGTTCGGCCCCCGGTGGACCCCCTAGGGAACGTCTCACACCAGACGAGTGTAACCCCTATGTTTGCATGGTAGAGTAATGGTGGTGTACGCGTACGTGAAGAACTTCTTTGCGCAGCAATCGCCGACAAAGTGTAACTGAGGCGAAATAAGGGGAACCAGCCCGAATTCGCCGAGGCAGATGGAAAACCGCCTAAAAACCATCCACAGACTGGCCGGTTCACCGGACCTCGTCACAAATGGGCCGGGCGGATTCGTGCCGGGGACCAGGCGCTCCTTCCCGCCCGGAAAGCCGTGCGTTAGACCGCACGGCCAACCGGGCGGGGGCCGTGGCCGTGCGGTCTAACGCACGGCTTTCCGAGCGGGCTCATACACAGTATACTTTAGCCACGGCGGCACCCTAACACTTTAGGAACTTGGCCGTTTCGGAAATGCTTCCACGCTTGAACCGAAAGCCAATGATGATGCCCTTTTGGAAGTCAGATAAATCGCTCCGCTTGCACATTACATCGACTGCACTGTTTTCTGCTTCCCTCGACACGTTTTATATACTCTTCACCGCTAGTGCTGCCACTTGCTGTCTGTATGTTGTAATTGCACTTTAATGTAGCCAACGGCTTTGCCACAGTGGTAACAACGGTTCCCGTCAGATCATCGAACTTATGAGCTGTCAGGCTTGGCTAACACTAGACTGTGTCACCGTCCAGGTCTGCTGAGTGATATTGGCAAGGGAATGCACTCAGCCCTTGTGAGGTCAATTAAGGAGCTACTTGACTGACAAGTAGCGACACCGGTCACGAAAACTGACAACGGCCGGGAGAGCAGTGTACTGACCACATGCCCTCCGTATCTGCATGTGATGACGCCTTAGGGCTGAGGATGACACTGCGGCCGGTCGGTACCGTTTGGTCTTCAAGGCCTCTTTGGACGTTGTTTGTTTCGTTTTTATAGGTGGTAGTCACATTAATGTGATAGGATCGTGTAAAAAAATTATCTTCAATAATGTTGAAACACGTCATTTATACATATCCTGTAAACTGACTCGATTTCGATAAAAGAATATTTCAATGTTCTATGGGCCATATAACTAACCAACTAACTATCTAATAAGCGTGGCATGAATATTTGCCAACATACAAGCGCTTCGAATCGAGGGAAGCGGGAAATGAAAGAACAAACCTTATGAAACTGAAAACAATAACACTTATACTGTAAGATAAAACCAAAATAACGGTAGCCGTTCGAAATGTACACATGCTTGTTCATCTGTGAAATCAAAATCTGTTGCTGGGCATCATTCAGTACCATGTAGCATCACCCAGTGCACTGTCATTCTTGGATCTCTCTTGGCATGGTTACAACTGGATGGCGTTGCTCAAGCCTATCCCGCTCTGCGATGGCGGCGCTCTTAACGCCATCCAGTGTTTCACGAAGTGCCCTGTGAAGACACACTGCAAGTTCCCACTGGTCGCAAGCTTGCTGGATCCCGTTCATTTCAACCACTGCAGCAGGCCTTCCGCTCAGTTGATTCCTGTCCCCTGAAGGGCGTGTTGACGAGTTGGACGCATTGTGCTCGTGCATAATCGCCTTGAAAGACGAACCAACCGCCGAAATGCTGAATGTAGGGCTGGAAAACAGGATGGTGGGTGCCGTATCATTAGTATACAGCTCTCCAATAACCCTCGATAAAAATAAGATGTGGCTGACATGCAATATCGCCTTTATGACAGCTTGAGTTTTGCTGGGAACAGTTCCAATAAAGTAGCTGAATGTCTGGAAGAATGGCACCCCATTCTTCCTCAAGAGCCGAAACCAGATAAGATATTGATGTTGGACGCTGCGGTCTAGAGCAACGTCGATGTTCTAACTCATCCTAAAGGAGTTGCATTAGGTTCAGGTCGGAGATCTGGGCACCTCAGTCCATTTCAGACTGTTGGCTCACAGATGCTATTTTACGACAGGGTGCATTGTCATGTTGACACTAAGAATTATCGCGCTCCTGCTGCTGCTTATGGGTTTAAAGAGGCTATTCATCTAAAGTCATTTCTCCTAATTCAGTCCCTTGGATGGAACCTGTGTACCCCATCTGTCTGCATGTAGGATAAATTCAATGTGTAAGAGTGAGAAAGTTTACTAAAAGTTTTTGTACCGTGTAGCTGATGCCGGGCGTAGATACCGTCCAGGTATCTAGAGGGGTGTGATAAACCGCCTAAAAACTACATCCAACCTAGCCAGCAAACATCGTTCATCTGCCGGTTGGATGCGAACAGGAGGCGGTGCGCCCCTCCGGCCTGGAAGCAGTCACTTTAAACCGCACAGCTGTCCGGGTGCACAACAGTGATCTTTTCCGAACTTTACCTCTACTGTACATATTGCAGAACGATGTAAAATGTGTTCATCTCTTTCCGCATTTAGCGTTTCCTTACGCGCAGCATGGGGACCACACCCTACACACGAAAAACAAACCCATACCGAAACACTACCTACTCCGTACTTCGTTGGGCGCACTGCACGTGATGTAACATTGATGCTTATTACATTTGCTACGCTCTAAATAACAGCGCCAAATTCTCACTTCTGCTAAAGAGATGGAATAGTACGCGTGACTTCAGCGATAGAAGAGACAACGAATGTACATTGTGACATGCAAAACCTGTACATATAGTTTTGTCCTTAGCATTGGGCTTTGTTACCTCATTAATTGGCTATTTCCTGAAGCAAAAATCATCCAGTTTGAACTACAATAAATTACTTTTGATCTTTCATTCAGCAGCCTCGAGGTTGTGAAACACACCGTTTTACATGTGGTGGTGGTGGTTAGTGCCTATGGGACCAAACTTCTGAGGTCATCGGTCCCTAGGCTTACACACTACTTAATCTAACTTAGACTAACTTACGCTAAGGACAACACACACTCATGCCCGAGGGAGGACTCGAACCTCAGCGGGGGCAGCCGCGGGAACCGTGTTACGGCGCCCTAGACAACGCGGCTACCCCGTGCGCCGTTTTACATGTGCGTTTATGTAGCGCGTAAACGGTAATTTCCAGTTACCTTAATTAAAAGATTGCCTACTCGTCCCCCTGCACAAATCCACAAAGTGTGTAATGAAAATTTAACACTATGCACTATGTGGGAGGAAATAATACGAGCAGTGTTCAGTGCTCTCCAAGGATGATAATCCTCAAACTTTTTAAAGTAATAATGTAAAATGATGTGCAACGTCCGTCCAAAAAGTTCCGAGACTCATTTGACTCCTGGCGTATAAGCAACGACAGTGCTGTAACTACGCTGGCAGACTTAACTAACAACTGTAAACAACAGATGTGCTTTCGAGCAGTCAGTTGTGAGCAGGCAGTGTTAAGTAGTGGACATGCAGCCGTAGTGCGTCAACGTTGTTGTATCACAAATCACAACTGAACAACTTCTCTAAATCAAGTATTCAAGACATTCTCAAGAATTTTTTGAAGAAGAGAAAAATATATGTGAAGTTTGTCGTTCACACCTTGACTCCCGATCAAAAACGAGCTGAGGACGACTGCCGCGACTAAACTGAAATGCAAAATACGGACAGTTCTTTTATGGAAAAAAAATCATCTATGGTGACGAGACTTGATGTCATCAATACGAACCTGCCACAAAACGACATGATGCAGAAATTCACATGAAGGATCAACTCTTTGACGACATAACCAACAAGGAATCCAATTTGACGCACGAGTTGAGCAACATCACAAAGAAGGCCTTTTTTTGACAGTTTTACATCGTGGTATGAACGTTCTTGGCGCTGTAGACAAGCGGGACGAGTTTACTTAAAACACATGAAACTTTAAAACCACCGTCTTGACCTAGATCTATTTTTATTAATCCAATCTCGACACTTTCTGTATGAGGAGATATTTCTGTGACTGTCCTGTCGCTAGAGTGCCCACGGTGTATCGAGAGCACAAACTCAAACGAGACTTGGGAAGCCGTTAGCCGTAGCCTGGTACACCTCTAAATGTGATTTGCAAAAATGACACAAGTTTAACCGGGATCATAGAAAGAGATGTGGACATTACTCCGAGTCTAGTGTCCTAACCGTTGTGCCACGTTGCTTTGAGGAAAAGGGAAGCCATTCGACTGACGACAATCAACAGCGTTACCTGCTGGACTTCATGAGACACTCGTAGAGGTTTGGAATTTAACCCAAGACAACGGCGCACAGTGTGCTCATCGGCCACAGTTCTCTTCCCTTTACCGAGGCAGTTCCATCACTGTGTTTCGGACTGCCTATCTCCACATCGAGCACCACTGCATTAGCGTACCTCAATGATCTCAGTCAATTAGTGATAACTTTCTACACAATGAAAGGGCTGATTCATATTCTGCCTAAGAATATGTCCTACTTCTTGTGGTCTCGTTGTCGTTTGTGCTCCCATGCAACGACTCCATCCTTATGTTATTTCAAAGAAGGAAGATATCTACCTTCACGTAAAATCAGTTCAGAGTTCGGGAGTTATCCTATCTCGGGAGACACTTTTTAGTCTCTTGCAGGGCATCTAGTGAGATGTCGCAGCGGTTAAGGCAGTTGTCCCACATTAGGGACAGATGGCTTCAAATTTCCATTCTACTACCAAGAGTTAAGAATTTCTGTAGTTTCTTTTAATCACATACGACAAATGTTATAATGGTTTCATGAGAAAAGTCATGGATGCTTTGCTGCCCTATACTTGTGTAATACCAGCTTTTACACTATCTCTATCTACCACATCTTCGATTGAGGGTTAGACCCTAATCTTGATATTTTCTTGAGGCGGTACCTACTGGGGAACGTGACATCAGTGGTATTCGTTGCGGTCGATAGCTGTCTGTTATTATTTTTGGGAGGCGTACAAATCACTACACCATCAGCAAATGAAATACAGAAAGAAATTAAAGAATAACAAGGCTTGTGGTGAAGCCCAGATATAGGCTGAGTTATTAAGGAATGGAAGACCACAAGCGGAATTAAAACTACAGTTTTTAATAGAAATAATTTTGAAGACAGAAACCATACCTGCAGGTTGGGAAACAGCAAATACAAGCCCCATGTTTAAGAAGAATACCCCCTTGTGTGCGATAACTACAGAGGAATTGCTTTACTGGACGGCACTTATAAAATGCAATCAATGTACCTCTTAAACAGGCTGATCCCAATAACTGAAATAGATCCACATTAGATAATTTATTCACTCTAAGACACATAACTGAGAAAGCATCGGAATTCAGTGGAGATGTCTACATATTATTTCTAGACTTCAACTAGGCCTATGATAGCACACACTGACAGGCATTCTTAAATATAGTGAGGGCATCTGAAATACCATCAAGGCTAATCAAATTAGTTAAAATATGTGTAGAAGAAACTTTATGTCGTATGAAGACACCTGTAGCAGAAACTGAAAATTTTAAGTAGTACACTGGGATGAGACAAAGGGAAGCCATTTCACCTATTTTATTAAATCTCATTTTTGAGAGGACTGATAGAAAATTTGCTAAAGCTAATCCATAAGGGATCCAGCTGTAGGAGGTGAAAATTACTAGACTTGCCTACGCAGATGAGGTAGCATTAATAAGTAGTTCCAAAACAGAATTAATCACAATAGCGCAAAATTATTACAAATTCGCTGAGAGAACAGGATTATGAGTTAATGAAGAAATGACAGAATATCTGGTCATAAGTAGGAAAATCCATACTGATACATCTTTGCCTGTACATGGATTTACTTTCAAGACAGCTGACCGATTCAAGTACTTACGCAGTTTTTTAGTAACAACAGTAAAACAGATATAGAAATAGATGCCCATCTATGCAACAGCGTCAAAACACTTTTAGTTTAATCAAAACCTTAAAGAAAAGATCACTTAGAACTAACTTCACAACCTGTTTTTATCCGTCGACTGTTCTAAAAATAACATTATACTGACGTGAAGTACTAATATTTAGAAAGAAAGAGAATGCTAAGAAATTTTTTTTGACCGGTACGTGACGAAAATAACGTGTCATGGAGGATAAGAAAAAAATTAAGAATTAAGAGAGCTCTACAAACACCGTAACATCGTCCAAGTGCTGAAGAAGAGAAGACTAAACTGGGAAGGCCATATAGAATGACGGGAAATAGACTACCTAGAATAGCATTTGGCAGAGCAAGAAATGGAACGAGAGGAAGACGAAGACCTAGAGTTGTGTGACGAGATAACATCCGGGAGGACACCCCTAGGAAGAACATCAACACCGAATGGACAAACAGTGCACTCGACAGAAAGAAATGGAAGAGTCTCAGAGCGCAGGCGTATTGTCGGTAAGACGCTTGACATATGTAGAGTAAAGTAAAAGTAACTTAAACTTACGTGGATGAGGATCTAACATTCTGCGTGGTGTCTGTTTGTTCTATATCGTGTCTCCCTACCACTTTCGCGCAACGACACTCTGAGCGTGTTTTTTAGAGAATTGACTAGTTTGAACCTGGGACCTGTTGCTGGTAAGGAGACGCCAGACCACGTATGACATGTAGAGTTCAGAAGAGTTCAGTGAGACTAGCGATGATATAACCAAATACTTAATGATTTCAGCGTCAGCTCCACTGCACTCTCTGTAAAAGAATCTTAATACTAACTAAATTTACTGGAAGGGGTTCAAGGCTTTCCTATTTTTAGTTAGCTGGTAAAATAACGTCGAAAAAGCAGTTAAGGGGGGACGTACATGAAAATGACCAAATTTGTGAAAAAAATTTTATTGGCTCTTCATTTACTACATGGTATTGAAATTTCAATTACCAAATATTACGTTCCAATTCCGCTTCTAAGGGGGAAAAAAATAATAATTTGTAATAGCTTGCACAGGGCGACGCCCCCCCATCTTGGTCTTCATCCTCTCGTATATCTATTTATACTGCGTTTTTTTCCAGTTTTGTGCAGTCACAATGCAGGGAACGTTTGTGTACTACATCAAGAAGGCTGTGGAATAATATCTCTGCCGCTGGTTTTATATTCTTTGATTTATAGCGTTTGTTTACGAGTGTTTGTTTGGAATACATTTTTACGAAAGTTGTAAGTAGACTTGTTATTATATTTTGCAGCATGCCGCGTTCTAGTAAGGTGTTTAAAAAGGTTAGAAAGTGTCAAGCTTCTCGATGTAGTAAAGACAACTTGAAAACCAGCCCCATAATAACAAATGGAAACGATACTTCAACCAAGAAAGCGAGTGCTTCGAGAAGGAAAATTGACAGCTGTCAATCACTTGATGATTGTGGCTCAGACACTCAAGCTACTAGTGGTTTTAGGCTTATTGATTTGAAAATACTATCTGATATTATATCATCTGCTTGTGTATGTGCTGACTGTGGTGCAAAAAGTTTGAGATTATATGACGAAGAAAACAGAATTGGAATAGTGTGTATGTTGCATCTTACTTGTGAAAGCTGTCATTCAGACACTGCTTTTAGAACTTCGGCATCAAGTAACCGGATATATGAAGCAAATATGCGTTTAATATATGGCATGAGATGTTTGGGCATAGGCAGGGAAGGTACCAGACTGTTTTGTGGGATCATGAACATGCCACAACCAAGTGCTAGGTACACCACTGGAAATAAAACACTGCTAAGTGCTCTTCAAGAGGAAGTGGAAGAAAACTTGAAGTCCTCTGCAAAGGAAGCTGTGAAGATGAATAGTGAACTAAAGACAGAAGCAGATAACACGCCAGACACCGATTTGTGTGTGTCATGTGATGGAACGTGGATGAAGCGTGGACATACATCACTGTATGGAGTATCATCTGTCATTAGTGTTGATACTGGAAAAATTCTTGACGTTCAGGTAATGAGCAAATATTGCTATAGCTGTGTACTCGGAAAGAGAGCTGGTGAAGTGGAAGAAAATAAGTGGCAGGTTGAACACAAGAAAGTGTGCTGTAGAAATTATTCTGGTTCTAGTGGTGGAATGGAACCTGCAGCTATGAAACTTATGTTCCATCGAAGTGTGGAAAAGTACGGTGTTAGATACACAAAATACCTTGGTGATGGTGACTCCAGCTCCTTCAAAACTGTTTTGGAAAGTGAACCTTATGGTCCCCATTGTGCTATAGAAAAGTTGGAATGTGTTGGACATGTGCAAAAACGAATGGGAGGCAGACTTTTAAAATTGAAACGTGAATTGAAGGGCAGGAAACTTGAGGATGGAAAACTTTTAGGTGGTCCCAACAGACTCACAGACAAAGAAATTCATTCTTTACAAGTGTACTATGGCAAGGCAATAAGGGACAACAGTGGAAATTTGAATAACATGCAGAAGGCTGTGTGGTCTATTTATTTTCATAAACTATCCACAGATGACAAACCTGTACATAATTTGTGTGACATATCGTGGTGCAAATTCAAGCAGGCTGAGCGTGATGGCATGAACTATTCACACAAGCACAGTTTACCTGTGGCTGTTTTAAGTGCTATAAAACCAACATTTAGGTGTTTAGCAGAGCCAGACCTCCTACGAAAGTGTGTGCATGGAAAGACACAAAACCCTAATGAAAGTTACAACTCACTGATTTGGAAACGTTGCCCAAAAACAACATTTGTTTCAACAATTATTGTTGAAATTGCTGCATATGATGCTTGTTTAGTTTTTAACAATGGTAATCTTGGAAGAATAAAAACTCTACAGAGGCTAGGATTTCATCCAGGAGCTTTCACCTATTCAATATTGAAGGACATCGATGACAAAAGAGTTGCTGCGGCTGATATTACAGCCAATAAAATTGAACAGCAGGTTAACCAAAGAAGACAAGCAAAGAAGAGACTGCTTGCAGATGAAGAGGAGTATGCATATGGCTTGCACTAGTTCACACAGAGACGGTAAGACCTAATACAAACACTATCAAATCATTGATTCAGTTTTCCCGTAACTTACATTTTTATAACTTTATGTACCTTTTTCTCAAAAACCACAAAAGGTAGAGAAGTGAAATTTGGTATATGACTAGTCAGTACTATAGTGAAAAATTCTGTGGAAGGAATTTTCATTTAATAAAATAGTAAGGTATTTATGGTAGAAAATATTCCTTAAATTTGATATATTATTTTTCAGGGAAATTGGGAGACCCGTAAAAACTGAACAAAAGAAGATATAAAAATTCTGCTCCACAGAGTTTTGTAATTATTTGGTATGAAAGTGTGTACAAAAATTCATTAACATTGCTCTCACAGTTTTCTCAAAAAAGGAACATTTGTAATTACATTGTTGAAAAAAAATTAATTGTTAATAATTAAAGATGTAAAAGGTCAATAAAAATGAAAATTTAGGTTCATATGCGCATAACATTTCTTAATAACTGTACCAAATTTGGATTGATTATCTTAAAAAATTAGAGTTTTATAAAATACTTTTAAAATTACTGCAGTTTCGTGTACGTCCCCCCTTAAGTTTACCATTGGAAATTTTATTCTACTCACAAAACATTGTTTATAAATTGCACTATTGATAAAAGGAAATGTTTTAATACAGGATGGTAAAAACCAACTGCGCTCAACAAAAATGTGAACGAATATTCCCTGAGTAGGTTTCCAAATTCTACAATGGATCGAAGGATGACCTATTACTTATCTAACTTGTCGTAAATTACAGTGGCTGATGTGGCTTCTCAATAACTATACAACAGAAAAATCATCGCGTTTCAGATTTTTACTTCAAGTGGCAAATGTGAACACCATGAGCTTTAATTGACGATCGACACTAGTATCACGCAAAAAGGGGGTGTAACAGATGAGACTTCTACAGTTCTAAGTGAAGCTTTATGCGCTGTTATGCGGCGTCGCGTGCGTTCATTACCTTGTCGGTGTTCGTCAGGGGACGACGGACACCACAGCTCCCCTCACCTCGCCGTCTCGGAAGCAACTCTCTCTAACTTCTCCTTACTACAATTTACCGAAGTTGGTTTAAAAAAACTATCTGGCTGTGTTTTCATCTGACTAATAAGGGTCTCAATGTTAACCTTAAGCTCCACCTACAATAATGCTGTCTATCCAATGAGAAACGTTATACTTTTCGTGGTGGGGCAATGTTTTTAAAGTTTGCAACGTAACAGACGCTAAAAGTCTCACGCTAAAACTTGCAGCTGGTGTGGTCGTTTTAGTGTTATCGTAAGATCTATACTGTTCTTCTGGAGGGCTCTATCTTTTAACATGGGTTGGGGGGTGGTCCTGACGTAACAGAGACGCGAAAAAATCTCACGCTAAAACTTGCGGCTGGTGTGGTACTTTTTGTGTTATCGTAAGATCTGTACTATTCTTCTGGAGGGCTCTAGCTTTTAACATGGGCTGGGGGGTGGTCCTAGCGGTTAGCTAGCGACGTGGGTGTCCGTCCCTTATCGTAGGGTCTTCCAGCTTAACACGGTTCTGCTCTCGGCTTCTGTTCTCGTTTCTTCCCTCGGAACTGCGTCTGTCTCGCGGTGGGAAGGTATGACATGCATTGAGGCATTCTTGTGTTAGTCTGTGGTATTCCCATTTGCTCACTCGTTACTCGTATTACTTTGGTTAATTTAATGTCACGATTTATTTGGAACTATGTGACATACTACTGGATTTGCTTATCATGTCAGGGTTTTCATGGAAGGTGTTGGATTTGCCTGACACCTTACATATCACCACCCTTTGAACTTAATTTTTGCATTGAAGTTTGGCAATGATTGAATCATTGTCTAAGTCAGTCAAAAATTATTCTGTTATCTAAATTTTGTTGCCTACTGTTCAGCCACGTTATTCTGTTCTATGCTAGTTTGTATTACTAATTTATATTTTTATATTCTTCCACATTATTATGAAAAATATGTTTATAATGACAAGGGAAGAATATTTTTATTCTATTATAATTATTATTTTTAATTATTTTCTTTCTTTATTTAATTGTGAAGTTTGTTTTTTAAGAAGTTTGTTATCGAAAGTGAGGAGTCTTTCACATCGATTTTCTTAGAAATAATGTTTTTATAAATGTAGTAATTAAGTAAAATCTATTCCTAACACATTTTCTAAATATCATGTACAAGTAAAATGTTTTTGTTTCTAGGCACTCATTTCAACATTGTTACACTAACAAATAAGAATTCTTTCCAAGAATTGCTTTGACAAAGAAATATACATACATAAGTATTGAGATATTATCCTAACAAATGGTACAAATGTTAAAAAAATGGGAAAACATCCAACCAGATAATTTTTTTATTCTTTGTTTTTATATGGAGAAAATAAGTAAAATATAGTTATTCTTTTATTTTTATGAGGAGAAAATAAGTGGCATATAGTTTTAATGTTTATTATGCCTTACTTTTGTTCTTTACATACTGTCCATTTCAGAACTAATGACTTATATTTATCGATAGTCTATTTTTTACTTAAGTCCTTGGTCAATGACTGTTATTTTGTAGTTTATTAGCTGTCTGGTGTGCTTAACTTATTTAGTTTTTCACACGTTTCTTTTGCACAATTCCTACATCACATAATTTGATTTCACACATTCACACAATCCTATGAACGTTTAAGCATGAGGTTGGTGAATGTTTTTTTTGCACGAAGGTGATGGACTTGAGTGAGATGGATGTGGGCAAGTATTTGATGTACAGCTTCGTTCATCGTTCCTTGTTGGCTCTGCAAGTGTGTGTTGCTGTTGTGGAGGTCCCATAATGGAATGGAGCTGTGAGTGCAGAAGACGACTAGTTTACAATAGGATAGGGATTTGGGAAGGTATGTCGTTTATTCTTCACCCATCTTCTTTCTTGGTCTCAATCTTGCGAATCTTCAACTTCTGTTCTTCCTGCTTTTTCTCTGCTTCTTACTTGCTTCTTGGTTCTTCTCTGGGCAGGATATGGAAATATTTATTGATATCTAGTCGCTTTGAAGTTTTCCTCTTAGTAACAGTTTGATAAATTGTTTGAGCGTGCCATTTTTACTTTGCGGAAGTTTTCTTCAGTTTCGTGCATCAGTGTGCTGTTTAATAGCAGTAGTGTGACTTTTACACACTTTTTTTTTTTGCCAGTGGTGGCTTGCCCAAGCTGTCTTCTCGTTGGGCCGTTTTTTGCTCGCTCCGCTGAGTCAGGGGCGTTCCGGAGCTTACGAGCGGTGAAAGTCCGGTGTTTGCTCATCTGTCCCAGCACCGGTCCCTTCTGGCATTCGGTGTCCTGTCGTGTCTCTGTAGGATTCCGCCACTGTGTGGTTCCGTGTTCTGTCCCAGCAGAGTTCCGCTTAGCGGGCAGATTTACGGCCCACTTCCGATACAAGGGCCTTCTGTTGGTCTCGCTGTCCTTTCCTTTCTCTCCACACTTCTGCCTTGTAGGAATCGTGTCTTGCTAATTACATCCTTTTCTTTCTTGATACTTCTCTCATTGCAAGTTGTGGGTCATTGCATCTCGTCTTTGTTGGAGTTTTTATAATGGTTCTTACAAAAAGTTTTACTTATAATCATCTAACATACGTCTAGTACCTACATTGTTTTATGCCTTCTTAAAAAGCTTTACAAATTTCAGTGCCCTTTCCATGTTACAATTCTAAGATTTTTGAGTCTTAACTTCTACAAAAATCCTCAAATTCGTTTTTTTATTTTTTGTGTAGTGTCGTGGTGTATAGCATTTTAGTATTTCATGCTGTTAGACTATTTACGCTTTATCCCTTCACCTTAATCTATGGTACTATTGGTGTAATTTTTGTTTTTATTGAAACTACTTTCTTTTTCCCACCTTCCTCTCTCTTCATTCTTCTTTCTCCTGACGATCTTATCTGCAACATAATCTTGAAATATTGTGCTGATTATTTACCAGTAATAAAATTAATATTCAAACTTGTACTGAAAGTGTTTAATACTACCAGTCTTAGATAAAAATACCTCTGCTTTATCTCGTAAAATACTTTCTAATTCTCTTTTAATGTGTTCCGAAATACCTTGAACTTCTTGCATTTTTTCATCGATTTCTTTATGGACTTCCAACATGAGTTGAGGCGATTCCCCCTTTTGTGCATACCATTCTAATTCTTCATCCTCTTTATCTTGCGTCATTCTTAATTGTTTGTTTATAACTGGTATTTCTTCTAATTTTAGCTTTTGCTCAAAGAGAAGTGTGACATTCCCGAATGTTAACGCTACCTTTCCCCATATCTACACTCCTGGAAATTGAAATAAGAACACCGTGAATTCATTGTCCCACGAAGGGGAAACTTTATTGACACATTCCTGGGGTCAGATACATCACATGATCACACTGACAGAACCACAGGCACATAGACACAGGCAACAGAGCATGCACAATGTCGGCACTAGTACAGTGTATATCCACCTTTCGCAGCAATGCAGGTTGCTATTCTCCCATGGAGACGATCGTAGAGATGCTGGATGTAGTCCTGTGGAACGGCTTGCCATGCCATTTCCACCTGGAGCCTCAGTTGGACCAGCGTTCGTGCTGGACATGCAGACCGCGTGAGACGACGCTTCATCCAGTCCCAAACATGCTCCATGGGGGACAGATCCGGAGATCTTGCTGGCCAGGGTAGTTGACTTACACCTTCTAGAGCACGTTGGGTGGCACGGGATACATGCGGACGTGCATTGTCCTGTTGGAACAGCAAGTTCCCTTGCCGGTCTAGGAATGGTAGAACGATGGGTTCGATGACGGTTTGGATGTACCGTGCACTATTCAGTGTCCCCTCGACGATCACCAGTGGTGTACGGCCAGTGTAGGAGATCGCTCCCCACACCATGATGCCGGGTGTTGGCCCTGTGTGCCTCGGTCGTATGCAGTCCTGATTGTGGCGCTCACCTGCACGGCGCCAAACACGCATACGACCATCATTGGCACTAAGGCAGAAGCGACTCTCATCGCTGAAGACGACACGTCTCCATTCGTCCCTCCATTCACGCCTGTCGCGACACCACTGGAGGCGGGCTGCACGATGTTGGGGCGTGAGCGGAAGACGGCCTAACGGTGTGCGGGACCGTAGCCCAGCTTCATGGAGACGGTTGCGAATGGTCCTCGCCGATACCCCAGGAGCAACAGTGTCCCTAATTTGCTGGGAAGTGGCGGTGCGTCCCCTACGGCACTGCGTAGGATCCTAGGGTCTTGGCGTGCATCCGTGCGTCGCTGCGGTCCGGTCCCAGGTCGACGGGCACGTGCACCTTCCGCTGACCACAGGCGACAACATCGATGTACTGTGGAGACCTCACGCCCCACGTGTTGAGCAATTCGGCGGTACGTCCACCCGGCCTCCCGCATGCCCACTATACGCCCTCGCTCAAAGTCCATCAACTGCACATACGGTTCACGTCCACGCTGTCGCGGCATGCTACCAGTGTTAAAGACTGCGATGGAGCTGCGTATGCCACGGCAAACTGGCTGACACTGACGGCGGCGGTGCACAAATGCTGCGCAGCTAGCGCCATTCGACGGCCAACACCGCGGTTCCTGGTGTGTCCGCTGTGCCGTGCGTGTGATCATTGCTTGTACAGCCCTCTCGCAGTGTCCGGAGCAAGTATGGTGGGTCTGACACACCGGTGTCAATGTGTTCTTTTTTCCATTTCCAGGAGTGTATTATCGCTCGTCTCTCAGTTAAAAAATCTGCACCTATAATCAAATCTACTGTTAGTTTAGGTATAATCACGAAGTTGGCTTCGATCTTTTGACCTTGGCACGAAAGAGTTAACCTCTTTGTCTTGTAACTTCCGCAGCATTGTTTCTAATAGGACCTCTTACTTTAATCTTACGTGTTTTCAGAACTGGAAATTCCTCATTGGCATTACACTGCATGAATAAATTTTCTGAGATCACAGTCAGTTCACTTCCGCTATCAATTACAATATTGACTGGGATATGCTTTACCATGGCCTTCACAATTGGTTGAATTTGAAAGGGTTGTTTCAGTTCTTCTTCTTCTTGCATCAACGAATCCTCCACTGAATCATACATGAGTCTTTTCAGGAATTTCCCATGTGAATTCGAACTTTCTGTAGGATAAGCTTCGACTGCTACTTCTCTCTCTTTCATTTCCTCTTCTCTATTTCTTCCTTCATTTACGCTTTCTTCAACATCCCCTACTTTTTCCTCATCCTCGTCTATCTTCTCCTTCTTCGTCGCTACTTCCACATAATCGCACCTAAATGCTCTAATTATCGCTTCATAACTTCCTTCATTATATACGTTGGGTTGTGTGCCCACTAGTAACTTATTTTCAACTTTTGTCGACTGCGCATTATCCTTATTGAATTCGCTTTCCCTGGTTTCCATCTCAAATAGCTCTGCAATACTCATTACTTCGTCCTTTCCTCCTACATTCGTTGTGCATGCCTCTGGTAATTCATCTTCCTCGTCAGTATTCTCCCAATTAATTTCGTCCCAATACGATATTGTTATTTTCTTGTCTTCGTTTTCATCTGGTCCCTGCGGATTTGTTTCTTCCTTCTTCTCTTCTCGTGATAAGATTTTTACTTCTCTGTTCAAGGTGCTGCAATTGTCCTGGGTCGGCGTGTCATTCTCTTTGGCATGGGCACTTAGCTGTCAATTCGAACGTTTATCGGGATTTGGTAGTCTTACCTCCACCTCTTCTATCTGTATTCTCTTTTCTTGGTTCAGCTTGTTGATAGTGGTTTCTTTGTTGATAATTTGTCGGTCTATTGGTTCTCCAGTACCCGTTCCGGTTGTCGTTATTCCCTCTGTAATAGTTGTTGCCGTTCCTGGGTGAATTATACACTCCTGGAAATGGAACAAAGAACACACTGACACCGGTGTGTCAGACCCACAATACTTGCTCCGGACACTGCGAGAGGGCTGTACAAGCAATGATCACACGCACGGCACAGCGGACACACCAGGAACCGCGGTGTTGGCCGTCGAATGGCGCTAGCTGCGCAGCATTTGTGCACCGCCGCCGTCAGTGTCAGCCAGTTTGCCGTGGCATACGGAGCTCCATCACAGTCTTTAACACTGGTAGCATGCCGCGACAGCGTGGACGTGAACCGTATGTGCAGTTGACGGACTTTGAGCGAGCGCGTATAGTGGGCATGCGGGAGGCCGGGTGGACGTACCGCCGAATTGCTCAACACGTGGGGCGTGAGGTCTCCACAGTACATCGATGTTGTCGCCAGTGTTCGGCGGAAGGTGCACGTGCCCATCGACCTGGGACCGGACCGCGGCGATGCACGGATGCACGCCAAGACCGTAGGATCCTACGCAGTGCCGTAGGGGACCACACCGCCACTTCCCAGCAAATTAGGGACACTGTTGCTCCTGGGGTATCGGCGAGGGCCATTCGCAACCGTCTCCATGAAGCTGGGCTACGGTCCCGCACACCGTTAGGCCGTCTTCCGCTCACGCCCCAACATCGTGCAGCCCGCCTCCAGTGGTGTCGCGACAGGTGTGAATGGAGGGACGAATGGAGACGTGTCGTCTTCAGCGATGAGAGTCGCTTCTGCCTTGGTGCCAATGATGGTCGTATGCGTGTTTGGCGCCGTGCAGGTGAGCGCCACAATCAGGACTGCATACGACCGAGGCACACAGGGCCAACACCCGGCATCATGGTGTGGGGAGCGATCTCCTACACTGGCCGTACACCACTGGTGATCGTCGAGGGGACACTGAATAGTGCACGGTACATCCAAACCGTCATCGAACCCATCGTTCTACCATTCCTAGACCGGCAAGGGAACTTGCTGTTCCAACAGGACAATGCACGTCCGCATGTATCCCGTGCCACCCAACGTGCTCTAGAAGGTGTAAGTCAACTACCCTGGCCAGCAAGATCTCCGGATCTGTCCCCCATTGAGCATGTTTGGGACTGGATGAAGCGTCGTCTCACGCGGTCTGCACGTCCAGCACGAACGCTGGTCCAACTGAGGCGCCAGGTGGAAATGGCATGGCAAGTCGTTCCACAGGACTACATCCAGCATCTCTACGATCGTCTCCATGGGAGAATAGCAGCCTGCATTGCTGCGAAAGGTGGATATACACTGTACTAGTGCCGACATTGTGCATGCTCTGTTGCCTGTGTCTATGTGCCTGTGGTTCTGTCAGTGTGATCATGTGATGTATCTGACCCCAGGAATGTGTCAATAAACTTTCCCCTTCCTGGGACAATGAATTCACGGTGTTCTTATTTCAATTTCCAGGAGTGTAGTTATTGCCATATTCTCTTCCAAATCCATAACCGGTTCGTTGTTGAAATCTGTTGTCGTTTCTTGGTGCGAAGTTATCACATGGTTCGTAATTAGTGTTTCTCTGTCCGCAGCTCGTGGTCGTGCGGTAGCGTTCTCGCTTCCCACGCCCGGGTTCGATTCCCGGGTTCGATTCCCCGTGGGGTCAGTGATTTTCTCTGCCTCGTGATGACTGGGTGTTCTGTGCTCTCCTTAGGTTAGTTAGGTTTAAGTAGGTCTAGGGGACTGATGACCATAGATGTTAAGTCCCATAGTGCTCAGAGCCATTTTTTTTATTGTTTCTTCGTACTGTGTCTTGTGGATTCCACTGCTTTTTGCTTTCGTTTTCACGTGCGCTTCGTCTTTTTCTTGGGTCATCTTCCGAAAATATGAACTCTAGTTCCCTTAGAATACCTTTAAATGCTTCGACGTCATTGCCTCCGCGACCTACTAATGATTGCTGGTATTTCAATGGTAGCTTCATCGCGCATAATTTAATCAACTCTCCGTCACTGTATGGTACGTCTAAGCATTGATTTTTCTTTGCCATTAATTCGAAAAATTTCACGGGACTCTTCTCTCCTGAATTTTCAAAATATGGGTTCTGTAATAATTCGTACTTCACTCTGCTCTGTGCTTCGCTGGACCAATATCGTGAGAGAAACTTCTCTCTGAAATCTTCGTACGATCAGCATGTCGCTGCAACATTCTGCATGGTTTCTGCGACTGTTCCTGACATGTGTGCACATATAAAGTCTAATTTGTGTGCTAGCGTCCAGTGTTCTGGTAATCCTACTCGGAATTGATCAATAAAAGTTCGTGGATGTAATGAGTTTCCTTCTCGAAAGTGTTGAAATTTTCTGACTGTGAGGAAATGATCGTTGTCGTACTTCCTCATAGTTCCATATGAAATTCGCGTTTCTTCGCCACTTTTGTTTCTGATCATTTCTCCCGTCGTTCTTTCCGGTTGTGGCAGATCGATTGGATATGGTCCACTGTAACTTCCGCCTACCCTTGCGTAGTATCGTAGGAGTGGTACGCAATAATTTTCTTCCATCGGTTGTGAACGTGTAGCTGAATGCATTGCACTGTACTCTTCGCGACCTGGCTTTCCATTGTCAGGTATTGGTTCGGTATCTTGTCTGGCTAACCTTGCTGCTTCATTGCACGATCCAAACTGTCTTGAAAAATACATTTGTGGTTCCGCATGTGTTTGTGATAACGTTTGTTCATCAAGAATTTCGAAACGTATTTGTTGCTGTGCAGGCTGTCTGATTTCACGTGCGTTACTTTCCGCCTGTGATTCGAATCGCAAATGCGTAATATCTTCGTTAATTGCTTGTTTTTTTCCGGTGCTGTTACAGATACGGATGTGGTTGCAGACTCTGTGCTTGTTCGATCCTGTTCACTACGCTCTTCAATGGTTTGCAACAACTCTGTTCGCAATTTCTGAAATTGTCGCTTCGTTTGCGCTTCTATTTTGACTATGCGGTTATCATATCTTTTCAGCGCTGCTTTTGTGATACGTTTGCGTAACACACTGTTTTCAACAACTTCACGCGCTGTACCTGCTGCTTGTCTAGTAATTTCGTTTATCTGTTTCTCTAGTTTCTTGACTTCTCCCTGGGTGCTGTTACGTAATGTTTTGATCTCGTCCTGAGTGTCATTACGCAATGTTTGTACGTCCGCTTGTACCTTGTCAATGTCTGTTCTCAATTGATTGTGACCTGTTATTAAGTTTCCTATCACTTCTCGAGATTCTTTTGCCTCGTCTTCAATATGACTTAGGTGTAACTGAATTTTTTTGTTTTGTTCTTTAATCTCACGCATTTGTCTCGTGGTTTCTGCATTCTGAATTTGAATTTGGTACGCTATGTCTTTATTTTACCTTGTCATGATTTCCGTAATTTGTTGTATTAATGCTGCCAGATTGGTGGGTCCTATTGCGTTTTCTTCCGACGTCCTACGCTCTGTGTTTTCGCCCAAGTGTTGGTTCGCAACCGATTGCATTGAACTGTGTTGTGATACGTTTCTGCTCGCATTCCTTGTACTCTGTGGTGAGGGAGCTCTGATTACTTGTACTATTGGTTCTACGTATTCAAGACGCAAGTTAGAATCCTCATCGACTGTCTCTCTACTTTCCTGCTCTTCTGTCGTATGCTGACTTACGTTTTCTAAGCCTTGACGTACATTATCCTCGTTATGGTGTGTTATATGTCCTATTTCTCGCGATACTGCATCGTCTGTTGTACTGTCCTCTATTCTCTGTCCATCTTCGTGCTAGGTCTCTACCTCAATTCGGTCAAGGTCTCGATCTGCCATTGCTAATCTTTCCGAATCCCTTATTTTCTGTTTTAAAAGCAATTCACGCCCCCTACTTCGAGTCAACATGCGCTCATACGATCTCACGCGTTTCATAAACTTTTTGTTCACACGACTTGACGCTTATTGTACCCAAGACTGACATTCCATTCACTTACTTCTTGGGTCAGAACCAACTTGTCAACGGTGTATCCGCCACCTGTGCGCCTGCATTGGAGAGAAAACTTAATTCTAACAATATTAAAATTCATAACATAATTATGCTATCGTCTCTGCTAGAATGTCCCACTATCTATCGCTGCAGTTACCGTTTTCAACTATTTACGTCTTCAAAAAAAATTTTTTTATTACGAAAATTTTTTAACAGGATATTTTTCTGACCTAGTTAGGCATGTGGTCGACCTTCAATCATGGTATTTTACCATCCTGGCAGGGCCGCCATTTTCCAACATTCTTCGTGGTGTCTGTTTGTTCTATATCGTGTCTCCCTACCACTTTCGCGCAACGAAGCTCTGAGCGTGTTTTTTAGGGAATTGACTAGTTTGAACCTGGGACCTGTTGCTCGTAAGGAGACGCCAGACCACACATGACATGTAGAGTTCAGAAGAGTTCAGTGAGGCTAGCGATGATATAACCAAATACTTAATGATTTCAGCGTCAGCTCCACTGCACTCTCTGTAAAAGAATCTTAATACTAACTAAATTTAGTGGAAGGGGTTCAAGGCTTTCCTATTTTTAGTTAGCTGGTAAAATAACGTCGAAAAAGCAAAGTTTACCTTTGGAAATTTTATTCTACTCACAAAATATTGTTTATAAATTGCACTATTGATAAAAGGAAATGTTTTAATACAGGATGGTAAAAACCAACTGCGTTCAACAAAAATGTGAACGAATATTCCCTGAATGGGTTTCCAAGTTCTACAATGGATCGAAGGATGACCTATGCCATATCACATCTATAATCTAGGTTTAAATTAAGTTTCACAAGAGAGAAAACTATCAAAATGGTCTACAGTGACCCTCAATTATCTTTAATTACTTATCTAACTTGTCGTAAATTACAGTGGCTGATGTGGCTTCTCAGTAACTATATAACAGAAAAATCATCGCGTTTCAGATTTTTACTTCAAGTGGCAAATGTGAACACCATGAGCTTTAATTGACGATCGACACTAGTATCACGCAAAAAGGGGGTGTAACAGATGAGACTTCTGCAGTTCTGAGTGAAGCTTTATGCGCTGTTATGCGGCATCGCGTGCATTCATTACCTTGTCGGTGTTCGTCAGGGGGCGACGGACAGCACAGCTTCCCTCACCTCGCCGTCTCGGAAGCAACTCTCTCTAACTTCTCCTTACTACAATTTACCGAAGTTGGTTTAAAAAAACTATCTGGCTGTGTTTTCATCTGACCAATAAGGGTCTCAATGTTAACCTTAAGCTCCGCCTACAAAAATTCTGTCTATCCAATGAGAAACGTTATACTTTTCGTGGTGGGGCGATGATTTTAAAGTTTGCAACGTATCAGAGACGCAAAAAAGTCTCACGCTAAAACTTGCAGCTGGTGTGGTCGTTTTAGTGTTATCGTAAGATCTATACCGTTCTTCTGGAGGGCTCTATCTTTTAACATGGGCTGGGGAGTGGTCCTGGCGTAACAGAGACGCGAAAAAGTCTCACGCTAAAACTTGCGGCTGGGGTAGCCCTTTTTGTGTTATCGCAAGATCTATACTGTTCTTCTGGGGGGCTCTAGCTTTTAATATGGGCTAGGGGGTGGTCCTAGCGGTTAGCTGGCGACGTGGGTGTCCGTCCCTTATCGTAGGGCCTTGTAGCTTAACACGGTTCTGCTCTCGGCTTCTGTTCTCGTTTCTCCCCTCGGAACTGCGTCTGTCTCGCGGTGGGAAGGTATGACATGCATTTAGGCACTCCTGAGTTAGTCTGTGGTATTCCATTTGCTCACTCGTTACTCGTATTACTTTGGTTAATTTAATGTCACGATTTATTCGGAACTACGTGACATACTACTGGATTTGCTTATCATGTCAGGGTTTTCATGGAAGGTGTTGGATTTGTCTGACACCTTACAAGGATACCAGGAGCGTGTTCTAAAGTAGAAGATAATCCAAGCTTAAGTGCACAGTGCTTCAACTATATTAATTTTTATTGTTGTTTTGAGGATGTGCGTGTATTTACTCTACTCATATGAGAAAACCGAGGCAGTGAATATTATGCAGTGGTCATTTATTAAGGCTATAAATGTAACTACGAAATTTTGAATAATATGAATATGCCTGCAGCCAACTACGTTTCACAAAATAGCCGTTACTCACCACTCACGTTACTACTTGTCATTGCGTAAAGATATTAATTTTGTTGTTTTTAAGCTCAGTTGGCCAAAAGTTAGTTACTTAAAGCCTCGAATATGATTACAAGCTCTAGAACGTGTGGTTGGCAAGTAATTAGGTGGAGTGAAGAACGGTTGCTCGAAGAATGGAGACTGCAGTTTCGAGTGTCCACAGCAGTGTCACACCGTGCTGCATTTCTCATTCATTGCGCGTAACGACTGATGCAAGTCAGCAATGAAAAAGTTACTTTCGGGAATGCCAAAAGGCATCTCGTCATGGCATTCAACTGAGTTGCGAGTTCAGGGAAGTAGCAGAACTCCCGGTCTACATGTAATTAACGTTACAATTGCCGCCGAGAAAAGATCATGACGGACTAAGAATTTCGGAATGTGTCTCAGTTATTAGATAAAAGCCACTTTGCTGCGAAGGACTCGCTACGGGGTTGAACGCGGATGCTTGCTAATCTATTTGCAAACCAACATCCGGAAGAGAATTACGTCACATGGACATCTTGAAGCAAGAGGCCGTTACTGACTCTTGACCTACAACATCGTCCAGACAGTTGGCCACAAATAGTGGGACGTGGAGGACTGGAGGCATGCTAGTCACATGGCTACATGCATGTGATTAATGAGTGACGCGATGTTGACTCTAGAATTCAGGTCGCCTTTCAGGACCGTATCAAAAGCTGCACGAGGCGTATGGTGCACAGAGAATGTTTTCGTTGCGTGGAAATCGACCCTATGATTGAGATTACATGTGTGTTCAATCAGACAGGTTACACGGTACTGCTGGGCATCCAAGTTTTGTTATCTCCCCGTCATACCGTAAAAGACCGTAATACTATTAACCCTCTTTTCCAAGACGACGATTCTCTCATCTAAATCGGACTAATCAATGTCAGCGTGAGCCACGCACGCGCTGATGTTCCGTGGACAGACACACGCGCGAGGAGAATGAATTCACGGGACTAACAAAAAGTATCTGATAGTAAGGAATCGGAATACGGAATCTATCGACTCAGCGCGAGTCGGGCACGAATAGCGTGACAGATATAAAACATGCGAGTAACTATACAGGATGAACTACAACCCCATCGGAAAATTTCATAGAAGTACGGACAAAATCAAGAAAAATATGTTAGTAAACATGGGCTCTAAAAATACCTTAAGAGCTATGACCACCTGTTCAGTAGGGAAGATGTATTGTACGGTAGTAAAAACAAACAAGTGCTCCTACCTGTTAAGGTGCGTACTTTAGAGCCCATGTTTACTGGACATTTTTTTTCGTGTGTTGATCCATACTACCAACTTTCAAAGCATGAAAAGCAAAGAGCTTTCAGTAGAAGAGATGTGTCTCAATAGTGAAGATGAATAAGTGCTCATAGCTCTTAAGTTATGCATTTTAGAGCCTATATTCAATAGTCCTTTTTGTCCTGCTTTGGTCCATACTACCACCTCTGAAAGTTTGTCTGGGGAGTTCTGGTTCACTCTGTATGTATTAGCGGATACTTAATCGGTACTCCGAGTCTCATGAAACAACCATTACTCAGGAACAAATACATGGGATTTGCAGTCTCTCTAGCTGTTTTGCTACTGCTGTGCTATTAACAGACACGTCATGAATGTTCAAACTTCCCGTCCGGTACTCATTCCTGATCTCATTTGTGAGAAATCCGCGAGATCAACTTCACGTGGAGCGATGGCCCGCAAATTGTATTGGGTGCGAAGCGAACGAACATGGGAGTCCGTCTCTCCATCCTGAGAACAAACGCGTAGCAGAACTCATGGATCCGGCAGTCTGCTAGTCGAATTTGACATATAGTAGACACACGACATCCTGCGTCGATTACAGAATTAACTGCGAAATAAAAAGTATGTTTCACAGGGAACGATCCATGAAGTGATTTCAAAAACAGAACAAAACATTAAACTGAGGAACTGTACGCCATTTTCGCGTGTTCGGAGGCAATAGTCAAATAGTTCTCTTTAAAATGCTGAGAGAAGAAACGTGCTACCATGGTTCCCTAAAGATCATTTCACTGCGTGCCACCGCCAAGAGTCATAACAGCTGCCCGTGCGTGAGGGACTGCCACTGACCTTCGCAAAAACATTTACTTATTAGAAACAGTGCTTATGGCCTTTATCTTGTTATTAACATTTCTTCGAGATTAACTCTTGGGCGCAAGTGAAATAGCTTAGACTTCAGTAGTAGTCTTATTATGTCATAATAAGATACTCGTATGCTTCTTCGTTCCCCAAGTGAGGCAACGTAACCTTTGAAAAAGTCTTATTTTGAGCTCCGGATTTTGAAGCTGTTATACATACTGCCGTATAATTTGGCTTACACAAATAAACGGAAGAGTAACTTGCAAGCGATCTCCTTAGAGAAAAATTCTTTCCGATTTTTCTCACAGACTCAATCTACCTCCCCCACTCCCCCCTCCCCCCCCCCCCCCCCCCCCCACACAACCAAAAGCTAATTCTTCGAAGATATACTGCAATTTACCGTTAATTAATTAACTTGGAACGATCACATAAATAATGTTACAGGAAAGCGAACCAAAGACTGCAATTTATTGGCAGAAGCCTTGGAAATAAATGGTTCAAATGGCTCTGAGCACTATGGGACTTAACAGCGGAGGTCATCAGTCCCCTAGAACTTAGAACTACTTCAACTTAACTAACCTAAGGACATCACACACATCCATGCCCGAGGCAGGATTCGAACCTGCGAACGTAGCGGTCGCTTTGTTCGAGACAGCCTTGGAAAATGTAACGGGTTGACTGAAAAGACTGCCTACACTACGCTTGTCCGTGCTTTTCTGGAGTGTTGCTATGCAGAATGGGGTCCTTACCAGATAGGATTGAGGGAGGACTTCGTAAGAGTTCAAAGAAGGACAACCAGTTTTGTATTGAGAACGAGATTTTCACTGTGCAGCGGAGTGTGCGCTGATATGAAACTTCCTGGCAAATTAAAACTGTGTGCCGGATCGAGACTCTAGCTCGGGACCTTTACCTTTCGCGGGCACGTGCTCTACCAACTGAGCTACCCAAGCACGACTCACGGCCCGTCCTCACAGCTTTACTTCTGCCAGTACCTCGCCTCATACCTTCCAGACTTTATAGAAGCAGGAGAACTTCTGTAAAGTTTGGAAGGTATGAGGCGAGGTACTGGCAGAAGTAAAGCTGTGAGGACGGGCCGTGAGTCGTGCTTGGGTAGCTCAGTTGGTAGAGCACCTGCCCGCGAAAGGCAAAGATCCCGAGTTCGAGTCTCGGCCCGGCACACATTTTTAATCTGCCAGGAAGTTTTAGTTTTGTATTATCGTAAAACAGGGAAGAAAGGGCCTCGGATATGATACGCCAAATGAGGTGACAATCATTGAAGCAAAGGCGTTTTTCCTAGTGGCCATATCTTCTCCTGCAATTTCAATAACCAACTTTCTCCTCAGAATGAGGAAATATTTTGTTTGCGGCCACCTACATAGGGAGAAATGATCAACATAATAAAATACGAGAAATCGGAGCTCGCACGGAAAGACTAAAGTGTTCGTTTTTCCCGCGCCCTGTTCGAAAGTGGAACAGTAGACAAATAGCTTGAACGTTGTTCGATGAATCCTCTGCCAGGCACTTAATTGTGAATTGTAGAGTAATCACGTATATGTAGATGTAATTTATTCTTTTATTTAATCCATCAAGTATGAGTAGGAGCATGAGAACGCTCTTGCATATAACCAACCATTCTTTTTGCTGTTGAAGAAACAAATGGTTCAAATGGCTCTAAGCACTGTGGGACTTAACATCTGAGGCCATTAGTCCCCTAGACTTAGAACTAATTAAACCTAACTAACCTAAGGGAATCACACACGTCCATGCCCGAGTTAGGATTCGAACCTGCGACCGTAACAGCAGCGCGGTTCCGGACTGAAACGCCTAGAATCGCTCGGCCACAGTGGCCAGCTTGAAGAAACAGTTACATTTAGATTAAAGAAGGAAGAGCTTGTGGTTAAGACAATGGGCTCGTACTTCAGAGAAGTAAGGTCCAAATTTCACTCTAGTCAGACAAGCTAAGGTTCAGCGTGGTTCGCCTCAGTCATTGTAGGTGAATGCAAGGACGTTTTCTTCAAAGGGCTACTGGGCTCTCGTCGTTATGTTGTCCTAGCCGGAGCTACGTTTCTACTGACTCTATGTCAACAGGACATTAAACTGTGACCTTTACTCCTGCCGTGTAAATTCAATTAAAAAGTGTGACGTTTATCAGAAGACGGAGAACGGGCTACTCTCCGAAATACCTCCTCCGTTCAGTGAATTTACATTGCTGGAATCCTGAGAAAGTTTCATTCAATTAATATAAACCGTGACCTTTCATCTGCACTTGAAGATACGACCCTCGAGAAATTCTCAACAAATTTTATGTTTTGGCAGTGAGCAAATTGCTACAGCAGAGACATCGTTTTTTAAGTTTTTTGGATGACGGAGACGAAAAAGGAGAAACGTGTTACGGCGTCGTGACTGTTAGGGAACGAAAATAATTAAATAGCGAGTGGCATCAGTTCGTAATGAACCAGGTAATATTTATACCTCATTCGTCAAAGTTGCCGGATGTGTCTGAATACGTTACATCACCGAGTATTGGCTTCCTGACATTCAGTACAATCACCAAGTGACAAGATAAGCCAGAGGCATTATCGTTGCTAAGGTAAACAAAACAAATTAATTGAAGGACATTCGGGACCCGAGAGGCTAAAAAATTAACTGGGAGACTTCTATTCAGTAAACATGTAAGCGGAGTAAACACGCGTGCGACCAACCAGCTCATAAATGTCTGCTGACAAATGAGTTAATGCCATATTTAATACAGCTTCTTTAGGTCAAGCGCTGTCCAATAACGCAAGTGACTATTTACAAACCGGGGATAAGAACGATCACTTGTTGCTCGCAAAAACAGCTGAATCAGTCACCTATGTCATTGTTATCATAGCCACAATTTTTATGAGAGTAGCTTGGTATCATTTCGTCAGCGCTTTGCAGAGTAACATCAGTAAAGATGATTAAACATACACCAAAACATCAGGTAGAACTAACACATCTAGCGGCTTGTAGTTGCTACACACCCTTCAAACCGTACTGCTGGCCAGCTCTAATACGTCGCATAACAAATCTTGTTACACTTCACACACAGAAAGACAGTGACAAAAACACAAATTTGTTGGAAAGTGAGTGCTAAGCACAAACACGTGTCCACAGAAAGGCACAAGGAAGGAATATTTGGGTTTCGTGTCAGGTCGACGACAAAATCATTAGAGATTTCGACCAAGGGGGGGCATACAAATTATTCGATACGAATCATAGAGTTTTTCTCTGAATACAACATTAGACGCAGTGCGGGTAGTGGACGAAAGAGAGAACCTGTGCAGATTTATGTCCGTCCACGTCAATTTCATGAGGGTTTCAAGGCCACCGCTAATATTCTCCCGTATCCTCTCCCCATCCCCCCTCCCCCTAGCTCTTGGGCGGAAGAGTCCTGGGTTCGATAACCAGCACGTTTAATCGTACAATTGGGATATTGAAATAATGCCAATCCGTCTACATCAGTGTCCTGTGAGTTTAGCAGCATAGTTGCACTAGCAATAGCGTGTGTTCGGACCTTGTCATGCTTATTTTCCTTAAATTTCAGCTGTTTTCCACGAATTTACGCAGTGACAACATATTTTTCCCATTGGTGGATAATGATTTGGCACTAGAGTAAACAATAGATGAGTACAACACACCACACGCACAAAAAATGGCTCTGAGCACTATGGGACTTAACTGCTGTGGTCATCAGTCCCCTATAACTTAGAACTACTTAAACCTAACTAACCTAAGGACATCACACACATCCATGCCCGAGGCAGGATTCGAACCTGCGACCGTAGCGGTCACGCGGTTCCGGACTGTAGCGCCTTTAACCGCACGGCCTCTCTGGCCGGCACCACACGCACACGGGAGGCGTAGTGACAACCAGATGACAACGTCTCTAGCCGCCTCTCAATAGCTGTATCATCACCAGTAACTTACACTATAAAAGCCTTATGCTCACATAAACAGTTGTGCCCTGACATCGTTACCGGTCTACGCCTCCAGCCTATTAAGTTAATGTTTGTAAAAAGTACAAGTCTGAGATAAAGGTTTTTTTTTTTTTTTTTTTTTTTTTTTGCGATTCCGCTATCATGGATCCTTCAGTGCCGTGGAATAGGATGCATGACTGAAACCCGCCACTGACTGCCTAAGGACTAAGTTTCAGATGCTTTTGAAAGAAAAACCAAACTCGTAATGGCCAGGTGTGACAGCTCTTTGGCAACACTATTCCACAAATATTGCAGTGGCAGATTATGGAAACGATTATTATTTGATGGCGAAAGCTGTTGATTCATAACACAGACGTGGCTGGATGCGTTTTACTTCTTTAAAGTTTTCGTTAAGTTGTGTGCACTGCAGCGGTAATAGAAATTTATTGGCGAGCTGAAAAGTAATGCCTTCTAACTTTTTATTCTGTCTAACATTCTGCGTGGTGTCTGTTTGTTCTACATCGTGTCTCCCTACCACTTTCGCACAACGACGCTCTGAGCGTGTTTGTAGGGAATTGACTAGTTTGAACCTGGGACCTGTTGCTGGTAAGGAGACGCCAGACCACACATGACATGTAGAGTTCAGAAGAGTTCAGTGAGACTAGCGATGATATAACCAAATACTTAATGATTTCAGCGTCAGCTCCACTGCACTCCCTGTAAAAGAATCTTAATACTAACTAAATTTAGTGGAAGGGGTTCAAGGCTTTCCTATTTTTAGATAGCTGGTAAAATAACGTCGAAAAAGCAGTTAAGTTTACCATTGTAAATTTTATTCTACTCACAAAACATTGTTTATAAATTGCACTATCGATAAAAGGAAATGTTTTAATACAGGATGGTAAGAACCAACTGCGTTCAACAAAAATGTGAACGAATATTCCCTGAATGTCCGAAACAACAGACACCATTGATGACCTGCAGCCGTCTACAACGAAATTAGAATTATATATTAATACCCTCAGATGCTGACGGGCGTTGATATATATCAACGGGGACAGGTGAAAATGTGTGCCCCGACCGCGACTCGAACCCGGGATCTCCTGCTTACATGGCAGACGCCCTACCCATCTGAGCCACCTAGGGCACAGAGGACAACGCGATTGCAGGGACTATCTCGCGCACGCCTCCCGCGAGACCCACATTCTCACCTTATATGTCCACACACTACATTCGTTGTGTCCCTACCCAACACCAGTTGTGAAATGGTATCTCTAGTGCCACTCCAGGCTGTCGTAGATGCACATAGTCGTTGTATTGAGCAACCTCTGTGACCTGGAATGTAAGCATGGCAACTGAAAAATGTTACCTTCTCGTGTGGAAATTGAAATACGGTTTTTTTCAACGGTTTATTCGTTATTTCTCTTCTTCACGTCCTCAAAAATGTTTCTACAAAGTTTCATTGTCCTTCGATCACTCGTTTTTCATGGGGCCGTCTCAAGTAGAAAACTTTTAATTATTACTACCGTGTAGTTACGTTACACGCCGCCACGTTACACGCTACGATTCGGAGCTCTATAGCGGCACAGGGCTGCAGCTTACATCAGCGAAGCAGGAAAGCTGACCGAGAAATATGCACGACATGTAATACCTCTAGCGATACTGAGAACAGGTGTAAGGTGTCAGGCAAATCCAACACCTTCCATGAAAACCCTGACATGATAAGCAAATCCAGTAGTATGTCACATAGCTCCGAATAAATCGTGACATTAAATTAACCAAAGTAATACGAGTAACGAGTGAGCAAATGGAATACCACAGGCTAACACAAGAGTGCCTAAATGCATGTCATACCTTCCCACCGCGAGACAGACGCAGTTCCGAGGGGTGAAACGAGAACAGAAGCCGAGCGCAGAACCGTGTTAAGCTACAAGGCCCTACGATAAAGGACGGACACCCACGTCGCCAGCTAACCGCTAGGACCACCCCCCAGCCTATATTAAAAGCTAGAGCCCTCCAGAAGAACAGTATAGATCTTACGATAACACAAAAAGGGCTACCCCAGCCGCAAGTTTTAGCGTGAGACTTTTTCGCGTCTCTGTTACGTCAGGACTGCCCCCCAGCCCATGTTAAAAGATAGAGCCCTCCAGAAGAACAGTATATATCTTACGATAACACTAAAAGGACATGTCCGAAAGAACAGACACCATATCCATACATTTCACAATTGTTCGCAGCACTTTTCGAACGGTAACCATGGATTATTCATCTGCCGTGACACATCTCGTGCATTGCTTGAAGATCCCATATTGAGTTCAGCATTATCAGTCATGGCAACTCTAACTTCTTCAACAATTTGTGACGCAACTCTCCCAGAAGCAATTCCCAAATCTCTGGTTAATTCGAACTTCCGAATCATGTTCTTCAAACCCGGTACGGAAAGAGGACCTCCCTATATTTCTTTAATGTTTGCCCAACGGAAAATCATGACACTAACACTACTAGCAACCCAAAGCCTGGAGCGCACAGTCTGAACGTCATTACTATAAAGCTGGGACTCCGTACGGTAAATAGTTTTCCGTCTACACTGGGACATGTAGGTAAAGATTAAGTATAACCTCTCTAAATTTCAGCGCGTGTTGGACCCTAAGAAAACTGAAAGCACGAATTCGTAGAGTTCGTCCACACCGAGCACTCTCTCCTCCATCATGACAATGCCAGAGCCCACACGAACGTTGCGACGTCTACAGCAATCCAACGCCTTGGGTTCACTGTCATCCATGATCCTCCATACAGTCCCGACTTGGCCACACACGATTTTCGTCTGTTGCCAAAACTTAAAGAACACCTTCGAAGTATTCATAGTGATGAAGCGCTGCAAGCAGAGGTGAAATTGAGTCTCTTTCTACAGTGGCGGGTCTCTCGTTGGGAGAAATGTGTTCGTCGTCATGGTGACTATGTTGAGAAATAAATATGTAAACATGAAGAAAATAGACTTAGAATGTGGATAAAGTTTGTTTCCTTTAAATAACTTTAAAAGTTTTCACACAAAAATTTCGGAGCATTACTTTTCAGTAGGCTTCAAAAAATGGTTCAAATGGCTCTGAGCACTATGGGACTTAACTTCTGAGGTCATCAGTCGCCTAGAACTTAGAACTACTTAAACCTAACTAACCTAAGGACATCACACACATCCATGCCCGAGGCAGGATTCGAACCTGCTACCGTAGCGGTCGCGCGGTTCCAGACTGTAGCGCCTAGAACCGCTCGGCCACTCCGCCGGCATTCAGTAGGCCCTCGGACTAATAACTACTAGAAAAAGTGTTTTTAGATACATATGAGATGTCACACTGTAAACATGTAATGTGCATAATCATATCCATCACAGCAGCAGATAATCTACCATGTAAGTATTAGTTGGATTAGATTAGATTAGATTTGATTAGTACTTGTTCCATAGATCATGAATACGACACTTCGTAATGATGTGGAACGTGTCAGGTTAATGAAAAGTGTCTATACAAGATATTACATTACACAAAACATTACATGACACTTAATTTTTTTTTTGTGTATAGTAATACAGATTGTCGATGTATGTTTGTGTATGTCTAACTCGTTATTGCTACTGGTAAATGTTCCTGGTTGTATGGCCATGCTTCATGACACTTTTTCGTTCCTAATGTTTCGTTCGGAACTGCGCCGGATATTCTCTAACCATCGAACTTTTCATCTGTCAGAAATAAAACTACTCTATTGATCTTGTAGAGGTGCTGTCCAGCTATCACTAAAATTCATGGCTTCTTCTTTGCTGTTAAAATTATCGCCATATTTATTTATTTCTGTGGCTTCTCTATCTAGTCGTGGATAATAGTTTGTCATTAAAGATAATTTTCTTAGGGAAACTTCACTTCATAACCTTCTGACTGAGTAACATGTTCTTCTACAGCCGAGTTTTTTTTTTATTTTCACTTGTTGGCAAGGGCTAGCTGAAGGCAATTCAGCCATGTATTCCCGATTCTCCTGGTAATTCCTATTCAGACCTTACCACACGTACAGGGAATTCTGTATATCTCAAATGCCAACAGAGCATCACCTCTGAGGGTGTCCAACGCAGCTCTGGATGAAACATTAAGAACCAAAAAGTTCCATCGACCATACCCATACAACTCGGGAGGTTTACCAACAGCTATCGTATCTGCTCGTGAAAAAATGTCATTCTGTAAGTTATTGTCTTTGTTGTTGCAGGTGACATTACTGAGCCTCTTGTAATGAAACTACTGTCTGCATCTTCAATAATGAAAGCATCAGTTTTCAATACAGCATGCAGTTTGAACGTAAGTAATAGTAAACGAGTTCTTGACAGGGTGATATCATAACACTTGTTCATCCCAGTGGGGTTTTTCGAAAATCCTACATATTGCAGCAGTAATGTGACGTTATCCTCCTACGTAACAATTCAGTGCTAATTATAGCCATGTTCAGCAGACGTGCCCAAGCTCCCTCAGTGATATTAGATGACCATACTGTTTGCAACTGTGACATCCTACAAACAATAAAAATACACTCCTGGAAATGGAAAAAAGAACACATTGACACCGGTGTGTCAGACCCACCATACTTGCTCCGGACACTGCGAGAGGGCTGTACAAGCAATGATCACACGCACGGCACGGCGGACACACCAGGAACCGCGGTGTTGGCCGTCGAATGGCGCTAGCTGCGCAGCATTTGTGCACCGCCGCCGTCAGTGTCAGCCAGTTTGCCGTGGCATACGGAGCTCCATCGCAGTCTTTAACACTGGTAGCATGCCGCGACAGCGTGGACGTGAACCGTATGTGCAGTTGACGGACTTTGAGCGAGGGCGTATAGTGGGCATGCGGGAGGCCGGGTGGACGTACCGCCGAATTGCTCAACACGTGGGGCGTGAGGTCTCCACAGTACATCGATGTTGTCGCCAGTGGTCGGCGGAAGGTGCACGTGCCCGTCGACCTGGGACCGGACCGCAGCGACGCACGGATGCACGCCAAGACCGTAGGATCCTACGCAGTGCCGTAGGGGACCGCACCGCCACTTCCCAGCAAATTAGGGACACTGTTGCTCCTGGGGTATCGGCGAGGACCATTCGCAACCGTCTCCATGAAGCCGGGCTACGGTCCCGCACACCGTTAGGCCGTCTTCCGCTCACGCCCCAACATCGTGCAGCCCGCCTCCAGTGGTGTCGCGACAGGCGTGAATGGAGGGACGAATGGAGACGTGTCGTCTTCAGCGATGAGAGTCGCTTCTGCCTTGGTGCCAATGATGGTCGTATGCGTGTTTGGCGCCGTGCAGGTGAGCGCCACAATCAGGACTGCATACGACCGAGGCACACAGGGCCAACACCCGGCATCATGGTGTGGGGAGCGATCTCCTACACTGGCCGTACACCACTGGTGATCGTCGAGGGGACACTGAATAGTGCACGGTACATCCAAACCGTCATCGAACCCATCGTTCTACCATTCCTAGACCGGCAAGGGAACTTGCTGTTCCAACAGGACAATGCACGTCCGCATGTATCCCGTGCCACCCAACGTGCTCTAGAATGTGTAAGTCAACTACCCTGGCCAGCAAGATCTCCGGATCTGTCCCCCATGGAGCATGTTTGGGACTGGATGAAGCGTCGTCTCACGCGGTCTGCACGTCCAGCACGAACGCTGGTCCAACTGAGGCGCCAGGTGGAAATGGCATGGCAAGCCGTTCCACAGGACTACATCCAGCATCTCTACGATCGTCTCCATGGGAGAATAGCAGCCTGCATTGCTGCGAAAGGTGGATATACACTGCACTAGTGCCGACATTGTGCATGCTCTGTTGCCTGTGTCTATGTGCCTGTGGTTCTGTCAGTGTGATCATGTGATGTATCTGACCCGAGGAATGTGTCAATAAAGTTTCCCCTTCCTGGGACAATGAATTCACGGTGTTCTTATTTCAATTTCCAGGAGTGTATATAATGACTCAGAATGCATATATTTACAAGAACATACATTAAAGAATACCATGCGTATGAACTATGCAACCTAGTGTGCTGTTGATTAATGCATAAGATTGCAGTAATATGTCAATAGCTTTTCCGAGAAGCTACAGTAGAATTTTATGGAATTTTCACGTCATAATCTACTACAAACAGAAGAAAATATTACCAACATGTTGACACTTGCTGTGCACTGATACGCAATAATATGTATCGATTCACCATGCCAGATGTAAAAATAGAACTATGATCATGTTGAAGCGTATTCATATATTCAGCTATCATGATTTTCATTTTTCCCCCTCCTATAAAATCCCTTGCGAGCTAATGTAATTGCATAATCAGTATCTTGAATGGATGGATGAAATACCCTTTTCAAAGAGACTTTGTAGCAAATGAGTGGGCCAACAATACTACAGAAAGAAATAATGGTCTGATTCTACTCGGCAATACACAGTCCTTAAATGTGGGTCCATCGGATTGTGCCAAGATGAATGTTATCATGTAATTTTTTCACATTCTGCTGAAATTCGCCTTGAACATGTACATGTGTTTTCAAAAACATTGCTTCAGCCCAAATACCTGCTATTACAAGAGATGTTGTCAGGTAATGATGATGTAACGTACAAGACATTCCGTGAAAGCAAAGCTGTTCCATCACCAGAAGGGATAAAGTCAGCCGACCGCGGTGGCCACGCGATTCTAGTCGCTGCAGTCCGGAACCGCGCGACTGCTAGGGTCGCAGGTTCGAATCCTGCGATAAAGTCAGCCGACCGCGGTGGGCACGCGATTCTAGGCGCTGCAGTCCGGAACCGCGCGACTGCTAGGGTCGCAGGTTCGAATCCTGCCTCGGGCATGGATGTGTGTGATGTCCTTAGGTTAGTTAGGTTTAAGTAGTTCTAAGTTCTAGGGGACTGATGACCTCAGATGTTTAGTCCCATAGTGCTCAGAGCCATTTGAACCTTTTTTTTTTTTTTTGGTAAAGTCAAATACTGTGTTCATATTTAATGATATTGCTGCAGAGAACCGGAAGAGATAGGAAAATATTTCCTTTTCGGTCGTCACATCGAGGTAGATGTGATATAAATACCTATCAGATATGAATTAACGAACATTCTTATAGATCTACACAAAAAATATTTAATATATAGATACAAAACACGATATCAGCATCGGAAAGCTGTGGAACACCGTAGAAGTACTTAGTATGTTAACAGACCAGGTGACGGACCTTGAAACTAAGAGGGCAGATACACTTGGAATTTAATATATGTTGAAAGAAAAGTAGGTAATTACGTTGTGGACAAATCCGCACATGTGTCACACATTTCAGCCGGAAAGAGTACACAGAAAAACATTGGTCTGTATGTTCATATTGCAACATGTGCTGCAAACGGTTCAAATGGCTCTGAGCAGTATGGGACTTAACATCTGAGGTCATCAGTCCCCTGCTACAAAATGATACCATACATTGATGTTAAAACTAACTTGCACATATCTAAATAATAACTCATGAAGCTTTCTACAGATGTTGATACAAATTGTGGCAGATAGGTACGGTATTGTTACTTAATTTCTGATTCCTTTGTCATCAGTATTATTGTCATAATTACTTTCTTGCAGATGATGTTAAATGGGTATTTATACATGTAGCACCTTATGTATTAACTCTAACAAATAACAAAGAATTGTTTGTATACAATTTGATGTTATATTGAAATACGAATTTTCACAAGTGATCATCAGCTATGACAAAAGTTAATTATGAACCGACATCACTCACGGTCCAGTCACACTAATGTGGCCACCTGACCACCTTTCGCGAGAGAAAGTCGAGAGTGTCAGTGTGGTTCTGGAGAGCACCAACAGGGATGTGGAGCCAAGTCGACTCCAGTACCATGGGCAGCTGCGCTAGGTCTATGGCGTGAACAGACCAATCGAGGCGGTCCCACAGATTCTCGATTGGGTTTAAATCTGGGAGGGAGGGGGGCTTGGTGATCGAGAGATATGGTTAACTCATTCTGGTGCTATTCGAACAACGCACATATATTGCGAGCTGTGTAACATGTTACATTGTCCTGCTGGCAGATGGCTTCGTGCTGAGGAAAGATAACTACATGTGGGGTGGACATGCTACCCAAGGATAGATGAATACCTGTGTTGATCCATTATGACCGTAAGGCTCTCTCTTCCGGCCTGGATCAATCTGACGGTTGTTGCAGGATGTTAGCATTG
The DNA here is from genome assembly GCF_021461385.2 of Schistocerca piceifrons. Lineage (NCBI taxonomy): Eukaryota > Metazoa > Arthropoda > Insecta > Orthoptera > Acrididae > Schistocerca > Schistocerca piceifrons. The sequence continues at coordinate 368,816,770 of NC_060149.1, forward strand.
AGTCGTTTTACGGCGTACACGCCAACGGCCATCTGTCACGTGACAAGGCCACATGACTCTAGTCAGTGGACATCTATTTGCAGTACTGGTGTGCAAATTCCAGGCTTCGTCGCCGATGAACAGCAGTCAGCATGGATGCATGAACCAGGCGCCTGCTGTAGAGGTCCATACGCAGAAACTTTCGTTAAACGGCCGTTGAGGAGACACTTCTGGTAACCCCTTGGTTCACCTGTGCAGTCAGATGCTCAATAGTTGCATGTCTATTCACCCGCACACATCTCCATAGCCATCGTCCAACCCTGTCATCTATGGCCCGTTGTGCATCACTGTTGCTTTATCATCGGTTTTGAATAGTACCACTTTGCCATACACGATATGCTTTAGCCATGGAGGCACGCAAACAGTTTACAAACTCAGCTCTTTTGGAAATGTTTCCACCCTTGGCCCGGAAGCCAATAACCGTGCCCTTTTGGACGTCTGCTAACCACATCCATTTGCACATTACGACAACGACTACACTGTTTTCTGCGTTCCCCCACTACTAGTGTAGCTATTTGAAATCTGCGACTGGTTATTGCACTCTAACGTACAACATGGACAGAGGTCGCATTAATGTGACTGGTCAAAGTATATATTCTGGTTGACACAGTTGTGGGACTGGATTCGTGATTTCCTGTCAGAAAGGTCACAGTTCGTAGTAATAGACGGAAAGTCATCGAGTAAAACAGAAGTAACATCCGGCGTTCCCCAAGGAAGTGTTATAGGCCCTCTATTGTTCCTGATCTATATTAACCACAAAGGAGACAATCTGAGTAGCCATCTTAGATTGTTTGCAGATGATGCTGTCATCTACCGTCTTGTAAAGTCATCAGATGATCAAAACGACTTGCAAAATGATTTAGTTAAGATATCTGTATGGTGTGAAAAGTGGCAATTGATCCTGAATAAGGAAAAGTGTGAAGTTATTCACATGAGTACTAAAAGAAATCAGCTACATTACGGTTCGCGTAAGTCACACAAATCTGAAGGCTGTAAATTTAACTAAATACTCAGGGATTAAAATTACAAATAACCTAAATTGGAATGATCACATAGATAATATTGTGGGTAGAGCAAACCAAAGACTGCGATTCACCGGCAGAACATTTATAAGGTGCAACAGGTCTACTAAAGAGACTGCTTACACCACGCTTGTCCGCCCTATTCTGGAGTATTGCGGTGCGGTGTGGGATCCGCATCAGGTGGGACTGACGGATGACATCGAAAAAGTACAAAGAAGGTCAGCTCGTAAAGTATTATCGCAAAATAGGGGAGATAGTGTCACAGACATGATACGTGAATTGGAGTGGCAATCATTAAAACAAAGGCGATTTTCGTTGCGACGGGATGTTCTCATGAAATTTCAATCACCACTTTTCTCCTCCGATTGCGAAAACATTCTGTTGGCACCCACCTACATAGAGAGAAATGATCAGCATGATAAAATAAGAGAAAACAGAGCTCGCACAGAAAAATTTAAGTGCTCTTTTTTCCCGCGTGCCGTCCGAGAGTGGAGCGGTAGAGAGACAGCTTGAAGGTGGTTCATTGAACCCTCTGCCAGGCACTTTATTGTGAATAACAGAGTAATCAGGTAGATGTGTAGATGTAGACTTAACATACAAACACTGAGCAGAGGGACTCAACTGCCTGATTCTTTATTCACTACAACAATTACATTTTTATATTTCATTTTTAACACGATTGAGAAAATAGACTTACAATTAACATTCACAGTTCTGTAAGAATTAAGATACACAGTATGGCTTTGCAAAAGTCTTTGTAAACCGAGCGAGGTGGCGCAGTGGTTAGAACGCTGGATTCGCATTCCGGAGGACGACGGTTCAATGGCGCGTCCAGTCATCCAGACTTAGATTTTCCGTGATTTCCCTAAATCGCTCCACGAAAATGCCGCGACGGTTCCTTTGGCAGGGCACGACCGATTTCCTTCCACATCCTTCACACAATCCGAGCTTGCGCTCTGTCTCTAATGACCTCGATGTCGACGGGACCTTAAACCCTATTTTCCTTCCTTACTTAATTTGTTTTATGCATACATAATCCTGGTAGCGGCACTTTTTAGTACAAAATCTAACGAAAAACCCCTCTGAAACAACTAACGAGGAGACATTTTAACTGAGTTATCACTTTTAATACCACTGTTTCACATGTTATTGATTTGCTGATAAACAGTTTACAACAGCTGTTTTTAAAAAATACAATTCGGAAATGGTGCTAGAGAGAGACGATATTAGGTCAATTTTTCGTCATGTTTTGTAAAGGAAGTTTTATTTAAAATGACAATAATTTTATATCGGGCAGTATACTTTTCAAGTTCCGTAACATTTTTATACTGATACTGTAGCAAAAATTGAGAATGGCAAGGTTAACAGAAATTATGAAAAAATTGTCCTATTGGCTACCTATCGACTAGGATGTACCTCAGTCCCCGTATCGGTCACTTCACTATGGTGTTTCTTGGTCTGCCATATTACACACCCTCACAGAATCTCCCGCATAATAATTATGCATCACATTCTGCCAGAGCATGCATACTGCAGAGCAAGAAAGTGTAAAAATGTCATTTGTTACAAAATTTCAGTTGCGAGTTGTTTTCTTCCTTACAGACACAAAAAACTGTACTGTGAATAGTGATTAACTGGGATATAACTTCAGTAACGAGATGGCATCATTGACGCAAAATTACAAAATAGCTGTAAAATAAATCGTAATAATGTGTTTTCATTCGGTAAAATTACTGAATGTTATAAAATTATTTGTGGTCATAAACTGTCTGCAAAACATGTAAGAGTGTTGCAGTGTAGGTTGTGATGAGAGATAATTGTTGAGAAAAAAATTCGGTAGGTTGCGCCGTTTCCGACTTAACTAGCATTGAAGCTAGCCGTCCAGGCCATTGTGCATGTAAATTCAAGCGACCTGCCAGAAACGGTGTTGACGATCGTTCCTTTCGTTTGGCTTCCTATAACCGAACAAGAGAGCGACACAGAAATTGTACATGGGACAGCAGTAAGGACGGAACCTGAGCCAAAGACTGAGCAGACGCGCGCTCCATCATCTACGCTATGATAACAACTACACTAATTGCATATGGCGGACCGCTTAAATATGTGCGCGCAACGGCCTGACTGGCTAACTTCGATGCTAATTAACTCGGAAACAACTCAACGTATAGATTTTTTTACCGTTATTTCTCAGCATAATCTTCTCTCCAACATCCTTACAAGATTTTCATACCTTTTCTGACCACCCTGCGTACACGTAAGAGATGTGTCAAGACTACATATTTTCCATATGGGAAGGGAATATATAAAAAAAATTCTCGATTTTGTATAATTGCACTTTAGCTTCCACAACGCTTTAATGACAGTATTTGTCATTTCACTTATGAACAAATCTTACATGAAGTCTTATTTCATTGTCATGTCATTCAGTTTCTCCTAAGTTTCCCTTTTCTTTTTTCTGCGTCCATATTCTTTGTTACTCTGTCATCTCCCAACTCTTGGCTTCATAGTTCAGTTCCCTGTCGCAACACAGGACCACATACTGTTCGTACTAAGTTTTCTTCAAAATAGTACATAACTTTGTCAAAGTGTAAAATGATCAGGGTAAAAATAGTGTACGCAGCAAGTCAAACAACCTAGCTCTGTACGGTACACAATAGTTCTCACAGACGGCAGGATACAGGAACGTCGAAAATCACACGAGGTAATGCATCCCTCCTAACAGTACATAACGGTTCAGGAAGGTGGTGGAGGTATTCTCTTATTGGGGACGTTTACAATCGCTGAAATGGGGTCTCTGACATGTCTTCATCGTTTCTCGATGGCTCATGATACAGATACTCGATTGTCGCCAGTGGGCGTTCGCTTGTTCGCCTACAACACACCACAAGCGACATAACTTCAGCAGGACAATGCACCATCACATCACCATGGGATTGTGCAGAAAGGTTTGAAGAGAACATGATGGTTTCTGTACTCACACCTATCCTACACCTAGGTTACCTGAGCTAGACTCTAGGTCAGCAAATAATAAGATGTTCACATGATCAGGATGGCTATGCAACTTTACGGTGTCTGCTGGAGTCAAAGCCACGGTCCATTACGGATGCCTTCAAGGTGGTAGTCTACAATACGTGGTTCTTGTTAGAGGTCTAAATTCAACTCCTCATGTGTATACTTGACGAACAGCATCATATTGAAATCTGGCACTGTGTGTGACTATGACTGCTACCAACTTCACATCTTAGCAGTAACCACGTCCTGAAGGCTGAGTCTATAGTCGAAGGTGCAGTCTTTCACCAGCACAAAGCGGCTCGTAAATTCACACCAGATAACGCCTAACCTCAAGAGATTCATAACCCCCATGTTACCATCAACTGGCGGTTGCGGTGGAAAACGTTTGTTCCTTATGTGTCCAATAATACATATAACTTGTAAGAACTGACATCGTCAGATGAAGAAAACACAGCAGACTGTTTTATTTATCCTAAATTATGATGATCTTGATCGCAATATAATGCAATTACATTATGCTGAAATCAAGACCATTAAAGTTTATAATAAATAACGCGCTTAAGCAATAGGACGCGGATGCTTTATAGTGTGCAGCTGGTCCATCAGGGTTCGTCACTAAAAATGGAAGTTGAAAAGTGGACTTAGATTAGACAGCCAGAAAACTATTTCCTCAATCTCAGAAAATGAGCTATTCGTCAAGCCGTCAGGGTCCAGGGGATGTCTGCCTGCCGCCATGTGCTCCTCTGCCTGTGGTGTCATGCGGATGCGTTATGGAGGGGCATGTGATGAGTAAACCCCTCTCCCGGCCATTTTGCAGACTTTCGACTGCTCGGTCATGTAGCTCCTCCCACCAAGGAAAAATCCTTGGCAGTACCAGAAATCGAACCCGGGTCCTCCACATGGTAGCCATCTACGTTGACATCTCGGTTACAGAGGCGGACTCCTTTCATACTACAACGGCTAAATTCGTTCTCTGTAAGTTACTGTGTGGCATATGGTGGAAGACACATAAACTAATAAGCCAAAGCACTATATTCAACTGACAGCTACGAGAGTGAATGGCGCTAGTTGGCGCTGTGGGTTCGTGACGTGGTAAGGAAAGTGCATAAGTGGAACAGAGACGAATGGAGAACCTTTCCAGCGAGGATACGGGCCGGGAAATACGTTGGTTCAAAAAATGGCTCTGACTGTGAGCACTATGGGACGTAACATCTGAGGTCATCAGTCCCCTAGAACTTAGAGAACTACTTAAACCTAACTAACCTAAGGACATCACACACATCCATGCGCGAGGCAGGATTCGAACATGCGACCGTAGCAGTCGCGCGGTTCCGGACTGAAGCGCCTAGAACCGCTCGGCCACCGTGGCCGGCAAATACGTTGGCATAAGCGACTTTGGCAAGGGGTAGATTGCTATGGTCCAGCGCTTGGCATTTCGGAAACGACGAAGCTGGTCGGCTGTTCGCATGCCATCGCCGTGAGCACCTATGGAAAGTGGTTGAAAGACGATGAAACCAAGGGCAGACGACGAAGTGTTCACAGCCCAGGCTCATCGCAGAACGTGGAGGTCGGAGGTTGGCCGTTCCGTAAAGCAGGCTAGTATTTTGGATCACGCCATTTAGTGCAAACTGTTGATCATGGCGTTCCGCAGTAGACGAACGATACATGTTTCCATGTTGACACAACGACATCGTCTATTACGATTACAGTGGAAACTGGAACATAGAGGTTGTACTGTGGAGCAATGACCTTGTGGATAACATCGGAAGTTCACTGAGGCTTTTTGTGAATGATGCTGTGGTATATCGAGAGGCTGTAACGCTGGAAAATTGTACTGAAATGCAGGAGGATCTGCAACGAATTGACGCATGGTGCAGGGAATGGCAATTGAATCTCAATGTAGACAAGTGTAATGTGCAGAGAATACATAGAAAGAAAGATCCTTTACCATTTAGCTACAATATAGCAGGTCAGCAACTGGAAAGTTAATTCCATAAATTATTTGGTAGTAGGCATTAGGAGTGATTTAAAACGGAATGGTCATATAAAGTTGATCTTCGGTAAAGCAGATGCCAGATTGAGATTCATTGGAAGAATCCTAAGGAAATGCAATCCGAAAACAAAGGAAGTAGGTTATAGTACACTGGTTCGCCCACTGCTTGAATATTGCTCACCAGTGTGGAATCTGTACCAGATAGGGTTGATAGAAGAGATAGAGAAGATCCAACGGAGAGCAGCGCGCTTCGCTACAGGATCATTTAGTAATCGCGAAAGCGTTACGGAGATGACAGATAAACTCCAGTGGAAGACTCTGCAGGAGAGACGCTCAGTAGCTCGGTACGGGCTTTTGTTGAAGTTTCGAGAACATACCTTCACCGACGAGTCAAGCAGTATATTGCTCCCTCCTACGTATATCTCGCGAAGAGACCATGAGGATAAAATCAGAGAGATTAGAGCCCACATTGAGGGATACCGACAATCTTTCTTTCCACGAGCAATACGAGACTGGAATAGAAGGGAGAACCGATACAGGTACTTAAAGCACCTGTATGGATGTAGATGTAGATGTAGACTACGTGTTACCCGGTCTGATGAATCACGTTTCTTGCTACACCAGGTCGATCATAGTGCGGGATACTCAGTCATCTAAACGAACAGCTGCTCGAAACACCTACAGCGCCACGGTAGGACGAGGGTGGGAGGTGGGACAGTATAATACTATGGGTGACATTCACCTGGCCTTTCATGGGACCTGCAGTAGTAATCAAAGGCACCATGACAGCTGTCGACTATATGAATGTTATTGCGGACAAACTGCATCTCTTCATGCTTGGCTACTTCCTCTAGGCTGTGGAATCTTCAGGCAGGATAACGGCCCGTGTTACGAGGCCAGAATCGCTCTACAGTAGTTTGAGGAACATGATAATGAACTCACGTTGATGCCTTGGGCACCAAATTCGCCTGATTAGTGCCCGATGGAAAACATTTATCACGCTATCGACCGTCGGCCCCAAGCCTACAAACAACGAGGCCGTTATTTATGGGAATTGCGTGGCCTGTGAGTAGACATGAGGTCACACATATCTCCGGAGACCTACCAAGGAATTATAGAACCCACGTCACGCAGTATTACCGCTCTGCAGCGCTCAAAAGTGTGCCAATACGTGGTCATAATGATTTGGCTCGTGGGTGTACTATTACAGTCCTGTTCAGTTCGCGTGTTTTCCACACATACAATTGCAAAATGTGCCTGTCTGTATGAACGTGGATCCATAACATATTTCATTTGTTTCAGCGATTTGTCGTTATAACATTTCGAAAATTTAATTAACTGTACCAACACCTTTTCTCAGTGAGTTATAGAACCGTTTAAAACACAGTGCTTGTATTCGGGAAAATCAGAATTCAGATCCCGTCCTGTCATCCTTACATGGGGTTTCCGTGATCCCCTAAACCATTTAAGGCAAGTATCACGATGATTCCTTCCAAAAGGCGATATTGACTTAGTTTTCCAGTACCGTTCAATTGAGAAAAAGAAGGCTAGGGTTTAATGCACCGTTTCCGACGAAATCATCGGAGACAGATCGTGAGCTCTGTTGTGACCTTTTCGAGGGAACCATCCTATTAAGTAGTTAGTGCTCAATATCAAGAAATCGTCAATGACAGTGGGCGCTAAACTCTAGCTTCCGCATTTAATAACATTAGGAGTCACATCTGCATTTTTTAAAGTAGCGCGTGAAACATTATGTTCTAGATGAAGGAGCGCTATAAGAGACGATTAGGATTTTAACGAGTTGCTTAAAACTGTGAACATGAATTAAGCATTCGTTTATTTCGTTCCGGTGCTTGTTATATGCTAAATAGCTGTATATTTACAGTAATATTGAAAGGGCGCAGTTTTACCGGGGAATTTAATAGTCTGGCTACACAATCGTATGGATAATGCCAGTTTTATTCTGAACGGGACTCTTTTTATGGTTTATTATTGACAGTGCCCCACTGTTTCCACATGTACCACTTTGATGCGAATGTCAATTTATTATATTTGATTGCCGCTTTTGGCCACTCCAGCGACGGTACAAAACGTCAAAAGTGTTGACCAACGCTCTACGCTCTTTCTGCGGGATAACATCGTAAATTTACATAATCAAATATTAATATGTCACTCAATTAAACTTACGATTCGCAAAAAAGAGTTGTTTGCTTGATGGGCAACAAAATTCAGTGAAATTGCCTTTTGGTACTGTCTTTTTATGGCACTTTTGTCTAACAGGGTACTCTTTATTTTAATCACGAGATGCGCGTCTCTCGGATTGAAATACGCACGTAGATTAGGCTCCAAATTAGGTCATGAAATACAGTTCATATTTTAAATACTTTGGGTGCATAGTGCTCCGCAGGTGCTTAAATTGCACAAATTCCTTCTTATCTCAAACTAAACCACCTTTCAGCTGCCTTTTATCAATTTTAATATCCACCCGTGTTCAAGAATAGCCCATCATCAGGAAATTAAACATGCTGTTTACGTCCACCTTAGATTCTTTCACTACATCGCACTGATACTGCGATATATATAGATTTCTTGAAGGGTCATTATGAACATCATATATGATATCATCTATATAAACGATTTAGGAGACAATGTGAGCGGCCTTCTTGGATTGTTTGCAGATGATGTTGTCATTTAGCTTCTAGTAAAGTCAAAACAAATTGCAAAATAATTTATCCAGATACCTGAATACTGAAAAAAGTGTCAATTGACTCTAAATAATGAAAACTGTGAAATCATCCACATGAGTACTAAAAGGAATCCGTTAAATTTCGGGTTACGCTATAAATCATACAAATTTAAAGCCTGTTAATTCAGCTGAATAGCTTGGAATTGCAATTACAAACAGTTAAGACTGGAATGATCATATAGATAACGTTGTGAGGGACGCAAATCAAAAACTGCGTTTTATGACAGAATATTAGAAGATACCATAGTTCTACTAAAGAGACTGCCAGAGAAGTGCTGTGCAGTATGGGATCCTTACCAGATAGGATTGACGGAGGACATCGAAAAAGTTAAAAGAAGGGTTGCTCATTTCGTTTATCGTGAAATAGGAGAGATAGTGTCACGGATATGATACGCGAGATGGGGTGATAATCATTAAAACAAAGGCGTTTTTCGTTGCGGCGAGATCTTTTTACAAAACGTCGATCTCCAGCCTTCTTCTCTGAATGCGAAAATATTTCATCGACACCCATCCACGTAGGAATAAATGATCATTATAATAAAATACGGGAAATATGAGCTCGCCGGAAAGATTTAGGTGTTCTTTTTTCTCCCGCTGCGTTAGAGAGTGGACGGTAGATAAATAGTGTGAAAGTGGTTCAATGAACCCTCTGCCAGGCACTTAAGTGTGACCTGCAGAGCAGTCACGTAGCCGTAGAAGTCTTACATGTACTACGGCACTGCTGCCCACAGTAGAAAAAGCAAGATATATACCAAGCATACAGCCATGGTAGGCTCGACAGTTCACACCAATGCACTTTATTCTTATGTGGAAGGAAGTTGAGATACTACGCGATTATTTATAGGACAGCTGAGGTACACCGAAAAATCTGCATGCTGTCTGTCCCCCAGCACGGTACTGACATGTGCATCTCACGACAAATGCGGGTTAGACAAAACAATGTAAGTGTAGTGATGTAAACGTTACATTTACACACAAAGTTTTCTCGCTTACCAGTAAAACATTGGAAGTTTTTGTGGTGTCACCGCCAGACACCACACTTGCTAGGTGGTAGCTTAAATCGGCCGCGGTCCATTTAGTACATGTCGGACCCGCGTGTCGCCACTGTGTAATCGCAGACCTAGCGCCACCACCAAGGCAGGTCTCGTGATACGAGAGAGCACTCGCCCAGTTGTACGAGAACCTAGCTACCGCCCAGTTGTACGAAGCCTTTCTCTCTCATTAGCCGAGAGACAGAATAGCCATCAGCTAAGTTAATGGCTACGAACTAGCAAGGAGCCATTTGTATCAGTGCCTATAGCTTACGAGTATTCAAGAGAGATGTATTCCAAGGACTAAATAAAAGATAAGTAATAAGCATCTACATACTTTTCTTCTTATTCATTTATAAGTTCTCATGTTCCAGACTTCACGCCCGTCTGCTTTAGCCGTGCGTGCACTATCGGCTACAGCGTTAGTCTAGAGTTCATTTTCAGCAATCTCAACTTCACGGTGTCGGCCCAGCTACCGACACAACAGTTTTCTTAGCTCTCAATATGTTATCTACAGTTAAGATCGATACTAGACTTCCACTGGGGCAGAATTGGCAGAATTGGTAGCGCCCATTCAGTTGGTATCTCCGTGAAAACCGTTGCAAATCCACTAGCAGTAAATGAAAATGCTGTATCGTACTTCACGACAGTACACAGCGTTCATGGGAAAAATGGCCTGTTAAATACAATAGTGGAACAAAAAGTAAGTTTTATGATGGAGACAGAAGACATTAAAGAGGATTATTACCTTTAATAAGAAAACATCTACCACAGCAGCTGCTGACTTTAATTTACGGCTGTAGAATACTGTGTCAATGGAAACCGTAACACTATGTGAGTACTGTTCGGTATGTGACAATGCAAATGTGGACAATGTGTATTAATTTACTCATGTTTAAGAACATTTTTTAGCTATCACAATATTTATCGACCAAATATTTTTTAACTTGTCACATGTTAGATACAGATATGTTTATCTTCTGTCATTCCGTGAAAAAAAGACTGACACCATTTTATTCTACAAGTTCTGATTTACTTACGTATAAGGTTACATTCAGCTATCTCTGATAGATTTATTAAAAGACGGGTGGTTGTTCTAACGAACTTGTATTGACAGTAGACGTAGAGATACACCAAGTCATGTAATATTTGGGCGATTATTAAAAGTAGGTTCTGGTAGTCTAAAAGGTTGCTTACTGAGATCTTCAACCCCTTTGTCCAAATGGAGCCAAGTGTTTTCGGTGTCAATCCTAATTGTAGTGCCCCTACAGACGGTCCCTTCATTTAAGCAGAACACAACGTTATAAAATGGACGGACTCAGACGCCCTTCACTCATCTTGGTTACAGTCATTTGGATTCGCTTAAACGCCTCCTGTGCTTGTTACCCGTTCGTCAACGCACCACGAACGTTACACAAATGCTCTTTAGTTGGACGAAGTGTTGGGATATCCGTAGAGATTAGACGTTGATAGTTAAGTGAACTGAAGGACCAACAATCGCCTCCTAGTATTTCTGCGCAGCGTTTGAGTAACTTACGATCCATCCCGCAAATTACGCGCCAGAAATGAGGCTAAATTTACACTTGACAGAATACAAAATTGCCGGAGATGAAATATGAACTCGCTGCCTTGTTACGCAGGAGCCAATTAGAAGGCGCACAGTACTGCTCGAAAAAGTAAAGAATACTTGCGAGTCAGACTGAAGGATTCACATCATGACACTGTGCATAGGTACGCAGTATCTAAAGATTGTGTCACGTGTCACGTCATCCACAGAACAGCAGGCTTAGGAAACGCGGTTTGAGCTGTAAAGTGGACTCACGAGAGGGACATCGGTAAGAAATACCTCAAAGTCGCAGTAGTTTCTACACTGACTTCGTAGGTTGGTGACATTTTTACAAGAAAGACGGATTTCTGTTTTCATATACATGAAATTATACTTCTTACCTAGTGAAAGACTGTAAAATACATAATGCCAAGAAGTCGTGGCCAAAGAGACAACGCAAATGAAAGCGAATCTGTCGAGTGCCAGGATGGTCCGTGGGGGAGGATGAAGGACCAATCCCACTATACAGTTCTGAACGCACAGTGAGCACGTAAAGATGCCTCTAACAGTAGAATCTCCCATCAAATGCGAAGTGCGTGCTGTAAATCGATTTCTTCATGGTGAGGGTCCCGCCTGATTTTATGCCGCCCACGTAACGCAACTGCCATATGTGACAGCAAAGTACGGCAACGGTGCAGGAATTTTCAAGCAGGGCGTACAGATGTCCGTGTTGCAGGCGGCCAGGAAAGAAAGCGAGTGTCAACCGATAATGTTGTTCAGTGAGTGGATGAGGCTGTGTTTTCTCTCTGAGTTTCAGCTCTTTGCTCACATGGGCCAGTAGCTATCAGGACAGCATTTTGGTACAGACAACGAGTTGCGAAACGGAGTAGACAATTGGCAGAAAGCGCAGGGGGCTGCCTTCTATGACGAAGATATTAGAAATCCGAAGCGACGCCTACGTAGATAAGTAGCTGGAAGGTGGAGATAAATGTTTCAGATAAATTTCAAATAAAACATTTTTTTTTATTTTCGCGACAGATAAGTCTTTTTAAAAAAAAAGCCTTTCTACAGGGTGTTTCCATAAGAGCGTGCAAAAATATAACAGGACAGAGAATGCTCCATTGAATAATTTGAGGTTGGGAACCTGGGGTCGGAGAAGGCATCTGAAGGAGATGTAGAAGTAAACTTATCTACAACTTTGTCTATCATTACTATTTACCAGCTTAATTACAGCTAACATGCATACACGTTTACACGTACTGTTGGTTTTATTAATATAAATGATTCAAGCGGCTCTGAGCACTATGGGACTTAACATCTGAGGCCATCAGTCCCCTAGAACTCAGAACTACTTAAACATAACTAACCTAAGGACATCACACACATCCATGCCCGAGGCAGGATTCGAACCTGAGATCGTGGCGGTCGGGCGGTTCCAGACTGAAGCGCCTAGATCCGCTCCGTCACATCGGCTGGCGTTTATTTACACATAGATTCTTTATTTCCTGCAAGGAAACATGGAGGACGAGCCTCATTACTAGGAAGTCATTATGCGAGTTTTGTTTACTTTAGTTGTCCGGAAGGTGGCCCTATTGTATCGTATTGACATTGTCCTATGTCATGACGTGCTATGAATGAACAACAGACCCGTTCATTACTCAGTGCTACTCAGAGACACACTGTACAATACGACGGAGCAGTGCCGATAAAATTTCGCAGAACTCACTGACATGCACCTTGTGTATGGAGAAGTACGTTGAAACACTCTGGCTGCTGAAAGGCTGTACAGGGAACGATTTCCTAACAGGCATTATCCGTCACGACGAGTGTTTATTTCCCTCGATCGACGAATGCGGGAGACTGGTTCATTGGAAAGAAGAAACGAGGGGCCTGGCATCATGAGGACGACTCGCACACCCGATTTTGTAGAGGAGGTGCTGAATGGTGTTGCAGGGGAGCCGCGCGGGATTAGCCGAGCGGTCGCCGGCACGGTAGCTCAGCGTGTTCGGTCAGAGGGTTAGCTGCCCTCTGTAATAAAAAAAAACTGAGTTCTTCGATCAACTACCAACTTAAACTGATGTCTTACGACGTCCGCCCCGAGCAGATTCAACGAACAATAGCGAACAAAATGAGATTAAAAAAAAAAAAAAAAGAAGCGGTCTAAGGCGCTGCAGTCATGGACTGTGCGGCTGGTCCCGGCGGAGGTTCGAGTCCTCCCTCGGGCATGGGTGTGTGTGTCATCCTTAGGATACTTTAGGTTACGTAGTGTGTAAGCTTAGGGACTGATGACCTTAGCAGTTAAGTCCCATAAGATTTCACACACATTTGAACAGTTTTTGTTGTAGCGGACTCCACTTCAAGTACTCGTCGTGCTGCAAGTGACACATTGGCGCTGCACGTACTAGCGTGTGGCGAGTACTCCACGAGCAACAATTACACCCACATCACCCACAACGAGTCCATGCTATGCTTGTGACTGACTTTGCTCCAAGGGTCACATTGTGTCAGTGGTTGCTCCAACAATGGACTGATCGTCTTGATTTCTTCCAAATCGTGCTGTTTACTAACGAGGCTCCATTTGAGCGTGATACTATTTCGCACAGCAGGAATAGCCATGTGTGTGATGAGGAAAACCCTCACACTGAAGTAGAGTCTCACCATCAAGTACGTTTTGCTGTGAATATCTCGGCCATATATTTTAACTGGCCGTCTGAATAGCCACCTGTACTTGAGGTTCGTCAAAAGACTTCTACCTGAGTCTTTGGCGAGCGAACCCTTCACTGTTCGTGAGAGGATGTGGATGTAACATGACTGTGCTCCGCCTCACTTCAGTGTGGATGTCCGCAACCACCTCAGTGCTGTATTTTCTGGTCGCTGGATTTGAAGGGGAAGTCCTATTCCATGGTCTGCGAGGTCACCTGACCTAAACCCCTTGATTATTTCCTATGGGAATATCTAAAGCTACTGGTGTATGAGACCCCAATGGATATGGAGATGGAATTAGTTGCCAGAATTGTAGCTGCCTGTGATGCGATTCGAAACACACGAGGGATATTTGTCAGGGTGCGTTAGAATCTTGTTCGCCGATGTCTTGCTTGCCTGAGGTTGAAGGGCATTAGTTTCAGCACATTTTGTAAGCTACGGTACAAATGGTACGTTCATTGTGCCATTGATGGTATTTGTAGTTAACTATAACTTATGTAAATAAAAAAGTACCCAGTAATGTGATTTTTTTCCTATTATCTCCTTAAACTGGTTTCTCCGACCACAGGTTTACTAACTCAAATTGTTCAGTGGACCATCCTCTGTGTTCTTTTAAATTTTTGAACGCCCTTACGTAAACACCCTGTATACTGACGGATTAATAGCGTGTTGGGAAAGCAGTGCAGCACCGATTCTGCGCGGGATGGATTCGATAAGTCGTTGCTAGGTTTCCACAGCTCCACGGCACCCGATGTCTATGCACAGGTCACGCTTCTCCCGTAAATTATGGCCCGGTGGTTTGTGGCACCACCACCTAGGTGGTGGTGTTTGCAGGCGCGAAGCTGGCGCCTGCTAGTGTCGCATATGTGTTCCATTGAGTTGAGATCAGCCGAACTTGGTGGCCAAGACATCAACGTAAGTTCACTATGACGTTCAACAAACTACTGCAGCACGTTTTTGGTCTTGTGACACGGACAGTTATCCTGCTGAAAATTTCTATTACCGTTGAGGAAAAAGTCAAGCATTAATGGATGCAGCTGGTCCCCAATGATGTTCACTTACGCCGCCGCTCTCGTTGTGCCTTCGATTACTACCACATGTCCCATGGAAGTCCAGGTGACTGCCAACCCCCCGCCCCCCCCCCCCCCCAGCCCAAAGCACAATACTTCCCCCATCCGTGCATGTTTAGAGGAGCCGTGAGGAATTGGTGAAATTTCAAACATACTTCTGAAGCGATGTTCCAGCTTAATAAGTAATGTCCGTAGCGATACAGACAATGCATCACAGCCACTTGGAATTTTTTCAGTCAGCTTAAATATGCAATTTTTAAAACTGTTCATCATCAAAGGACACTTACACAATTATCGTCAAATTTCCTTACAGACATATTTTTCCAAGATATTCGACAAATAATGTACTCAGGAGTAGTTTCACTTTTAAGGAGAAGCAATTTGCCTAGCGTATTACAGTTAGGATTCCAGAAGGGTTTCTCATCTGAGAATGCTATTTACACGTTCATTCATCAAATAGTACAAGCTGTAACTAATAGAATACCGCCAGTGGGTATTTTTTGTGATCTTCCCAAGGTGTTTGATTGTGCAGATCATGATCCTGTCTTGGAAAACTTCTTGATCTATGGAACATAGCTTGTCTGAATCATTCTTAACGAACAGAACGCAAAAGGTTCTGTTGAAGAATTCAATGTCGGAAAGAGAGAAAATTTTAGTGACTGAGGAGAAATCCGGAAGAGGGTCCCACAGTGTTCAACTTTTCGTCCACTCCTATATCTTATATATCTGACTGACCTTACACTTGACATTCAACAACCAGAGCTGATATGTTTGCGGGCTATTCTGTGTTATAATAAATTCCATTAGAGAGAGGACAACAAAAGAGATGGTAAATGGTATTTTCCAAAGAACTATAAAATTGTTCTTAGAAAATGGACTCTCCCTATATTTTGAAAAAACACACTATATTCACAGAATTAATAGAGTGTATGCTGCCTGATATTTTATTCTTTATGTAAGCTTATTTTGGCTTTATTGCCTTCATTAGTACATCTACAAACAATCGCATTTATTTATGTTTTACGCAATATATATGTTTTAAATGTTTATTACATTGGATGTCGTACTCACTTGTAAATGGACATATGTCAACTTTTAGTAAACTATTGCTGCTGTCCGCTATTGTTGGATGTATTATTTTTTCAGTAACATTTTATAGTTGTTCGGTGATTCGATGTTGCACATATATTATAATATTTTTTTGTTATTTTGACAGTCATAGAAATTCAAGTTTGCACAGCTAGTTGTTTACTGAAAGATGTGTATGTTGTTGCACGTTGTGTATCTATGGAACTGTTATTGATGTGCTTGTTATCTCTGGTGATCTGGTTATCCGTTGCCCCTATATAAAATTTAATCACTTTTCTTTAAAAACTGTGTGTGCTTGAAATCAATTTCTTCATTTAATATGTCGTGGGGATAATCCTAAGTTTGTATGTATACTTCAAATTCCTCCAAAATATTCACGATTGGATCCTTTGGGATTTTGTGCAGGATCTGTAGTGCATTTTGAATGTTATGTACAAAGAAAGCTAATTGGTTGTTAATTGTTTCTCTTGTGTATCCTCTAAATCTTCAGATGAAATTTCTTCCCATAATCGCTGTTTCCTTATGCTGCATGTCCTCCACATGTTTTTTTTTTCACCGATAAGATAACAGTACCTCTTTTAGTTTCTACTAACTCGAGCGTGTTGTGAACAGCACCATCTGGCGATGGTCAACACCAGAACAGTATTCATGTACATGACTGCAAAATGAGAAAACAATGCTCTTTGAAAAAAATTGTTCAAATGGCTCTGAGCACTACGGGATTTAACATCTGAAGTCATCAGTCCCCTAGAATTTAGAACTACTTAAACCTAACTAACCTAAGGACATTACACACATCCATGACCGAGGCAGGATTCTAACCTGACTAAAGCGCCTAGAACCGCTCGGTCACAGCGGCCAACAATGCTCTTTGAAACAGAACATTAAGACCTCTGCTACCCCATCGCTGAGGAAGATGAGATTAACTGTATAGGTCATCAGCTTCTGATAGATGTTGGAAACACTCTACAACTGCAGCAAAATCTTCTAGTTTCCATATGTTGAGTGTGATGCCTTCCACATCTTTGTCAATGAGAAACATCGCCTCTCCCTTTTATTTCTACCAACATGTGTGTTGTGGGAGCTGCATTGTTTACACCATGTGATGTTCAGTTTTCTGTGAGAGTCAATGGATCCAAACATGTTAATGTTGGTTTAGCACCTGACACTGTCCTCATAGTCATGGTACAAAAACAAAGTGTATGGCAGTGTACAAAGCTGTAGTCGTACACTGCTTGGATGTATTACAACCCAAAAAACAATGTATTAAACTGCTTATGAAGGAACTATACAGGAACGCTCTCCTGTGATTGATAGTCTGCTGGATGTGGTCATCCTCCAGTACAGTTCAAATGGTTCAAATGGCTCTGAGCACTATGCGACTCAACTGCTGAGGTCATCAGTTGCCTAGAACTTAGAACTAATTAAACCTAACTAACCTAAGGACATCACACACATCCAAGCCCGAGGCAGGATTCGAACCTGCGACCGCAGCGGTCGCTCGGCTCCCGACTGTAGCGCCCAGAACCGCACGGCCACTCCGCCCGGCCCAGTACAGTCGACAAAACTTTACGCAGATCTGAGCAAGCGAGTTTGAGCACCGGCCACCTGCCCAAACAGAGTGATACGTTTATATGTAATATGCTTGATGTCAACATGTAGATGGTATTTGTTTTTAAATATATCGGAAAAGAGAGATGCAGTAAAATCTTATAGGAAGTTCTATTACAAGGAGTGGTATAACTGGTTAAAGTTTGGATGCAGATGGTTCTCTCAAAACTACACCGATTTTGCTCATCAAACTAATAGGAATTGGCTGTATCTATTCTCATGGAATCATGACTGTTTTTATTATTATTGTCACGACTGCGTGTTTAAAAATAGGTGTTACTTCAATTCCTGTGTTATTTCCTACTTCATAACCTCTTATTGTAAGGTAGTCACCACTTAAATTACAGCTCATTGTGGAATCGAGAAATGATATTGTTTTTTCCTGACATGTGAGTAGATTGCGTGAAACGGATTGTGACGATCAAATCGTTTACAAAACTAGAACGGAAGAATCTGCTGCTATTTCAAATGATTGTCTATTGTATGATAGAAATATTACACGCAAAAATGCCAAATGCAAGCATGCGGATGGTATTTGGTTTCTATGTAATGGAAGAGGGAGAGCGAGAGAGAGAGAGAGATATGCAGTAAAATCGTATAGGAGGTTCTATCACAAGACGGGCTCTCATGCTTTTCTTTCGTAAACGCCAGTGGGATATAGCTTTGCATTGGTAAAATGCAACTTGCCATAGTGTACAAAACAGAAACATCCTCTTGAATTATAGCTTGTTATTGTCGAATATAAAATTATTGTGTTTTCTCTAACATGTGAATAAATAGCATGAAAGGCTGTATTCTGTAATGTTATTTCAGGTGTCTGAAATGTTTTTAATAGACACATGCATGACAATTTGTTTACAGACACTAATTTTAATGTGAGAGACGCTCTCAGATTGTGTATTTTATCCATCAAGCTGAAAGAAATTGCTTAACAAAGATTTTTTTTCGGAACTTAAATTCTCGCTTTTTCGTTACTCCTATGATACTTTCGAAGTAATGAGGACATTCTGTGGTAATCAATAGCTTTTGCAGAAAAATAGTGGAAGTTGTTTTCCCAATTTTACGCACGGTGGACATGTACAAGGGGTGTATAGCCTGACCTCTGAATTTTGGTCATTTATAATTGGCGGTGGTGCACTTTGTTGCATGTCGCAAAATAATGAGATGCGAATTGTATAATGCAGTCAAATGCAAAAACCTGTACCGATTTTGCTCATAAAACTAAAATAAAATGGACTGCGCCTATTTTCATGGAAAGAATTATTATCGTCGCAATTGTGTTTCCCTTTTTAATAGATGCTCGATTGTAAGAGATGCATTGACGTTAAGTACAATTGTTACAGTGCAATGTTTACACATTCAGAATGGCGGACACTTGTGGTGGCGGTGTGTGCATGCGTATGTGTGTGTGTGTGTGTGTGTGTGTGTGTGTGTGTGTGTGTGTGTATGTGTGTGTGCGTGTGTGCGTGTGTGTGCGCCCGTGTTGTCGTCCTAGGCAGATGTGTCCTGACCAGGGTGTTGCTATGTTTTAGCCTCACTCGTTTCGTTTTGTTCTGCAGGCAGCTGGCGTTATGGACTTTTGTGTTAGTGAAGAACCACCGAATGGAGCATTCTGCCTTGTGCCCCATGCTGGAGGCTGCTCAGACCGCAGCTGGGTGAAGACCTTGCTCCCAGATATGGCAGGAGCTGTGGCCAGCAGAGGCTGTGAGCTGCTGGTTATGCAAGCAGTGGATATTTGAAAAAGCTATCCGGAGAGTTCTCCGCAATTTTGTCGTTGTTCCAGGGGGAGTCCTGTCTTTCTGAGAAATACATATACGAGATTGCATGAAGCGTCCTCTTCTTGTATTTTGTCTGTCTGTGACTGATTTCTGCAGACTGGAGACACTGTACCAATGCCACCAGAAGGATTTCTTTGTGGACCAACAGCAGCAAGATAGAACAGGCCTCTATCCCTACCTATGGTGAGGAGAGGGAGAGATGAGGGATTGTAGGGGTGAGAGAGTAAGACTGCCTCTAAGATGATCAGTTTGTGAGTGCCCATCGAGGAGGACGCAGCTGCAACTTCGGCTCCATCTGCAATCTTTTGGCATGACAGTTTTCCCCAACACATGTGTTGCATTGATTACGAGTACTGGTTTTTCTTTTAATATCAATATGGATACGTAATTAGAACAATGAAGCATTTTCCATCAGTTCTGGTAATGTGTGTTGGCTTCCATTACCTGGGCTGCAGGGTGAATGTCAAGTAGGCATCTGTAGCGAATTCTGACGTCAAACAGCGTTAAGTAGAGTCCTCAGCTGTATGCTTACAGGTAATACAATTAATAAATTCCTCTCTGTCCAGCACCAGCATCTTGTCAGTTGAACACAATCCCCCCGCCCTCCCACCCCCTCCAAAAAAGTAAAGATAGTATCTCCCACTCCACCCTTTCTTCCCGCCAGCTTGTAGGTTTGAGTGCGTCTGACACTAGTTTCGAGTGGTATTGCGGAATTTTTCCTAGTAGGATAACACTAGTTGTATAGCCATCGTCAATTTTTGAACTATGTATGTAGTTTTGAAATTTGGACCGATCTTCTTGATTAATTATGTAATTAAGACAGATCTTTACATCAGCTTCCCAACCAACACAAATAAAGTACACTAACCTAACCTTCCTCTCTTGCGTCTGAACAGTTTTCATGTGTTGCGGGGTGCCCTTGGGCTTCCTATCCCGAAGGATCAGGTTTCGAGTCCCAGAAACGGCACCGCCATTTTTAATTTCCCACCAATTCCCGGGTGGGATGTGGAGTGGGACGTCAGCACAGCCATGGGACAAAGAAATTCCTACCAAAATACGAAATTGGTGCCAAAATTCGAAATTTCCGCCAAAACTCGAAATTCCCACCAATAGTGGTGGGGGGGGGGGTAGGGAAAGGGTGGGGGGGGGGGGGAAGAGGAGGGGGCGAGGACCTATGTGCCAGCTGAGGAAAACATACGATGTCATCCAGGAGTGGGGTGGGAAGGGATGGGCATGGTGGTGGGGGTGATTAATTGATCAATTTAATTAATTTGTATATAAATTCCATATCAAAATTCAGCTTGTGCTCCCCTTACCCTACTACTACCGTATGTATTTTCTGGTGTAGAATCCAATTGTGCAATAGTAATGGGGTGTCCTCATTTGAAAATACGAAGTTGACCCACACAGATGGGGTGGTTAGGAGGTAGCCAATTCTAGCACAGAGAGATGTCCACTTTATGAATATTAACTTTTCACCTAGAACATTGCTTTCGTACAATGTGTCATTTTCGAGATATGTAGTTGTAAGAAAAGCACATTAACTTTGCTGTATTGAATTTTACACATTTATTCCGATCTGTTTCGGTTTTCAGCCTTCATCCAGGGATTATGGCAAATAGACAGAAAGGAACAATACATTTAGTGTTCTCAAATTAAAACGAACACCCTGTGTTTTCCAAAAGTCAGGAGTGCAACATACGAGTCTTCCCACATCGAGAAGGTACGGCTACTAAGCTTCCAGTTTTCTGCCAGTTTTATTATGTCCCACCACCTTCTACCCAACACAACGCCGAATCTAGTCCGGGAAAACAACAAAAAGTTTTTCATAAAAAAAAGTTTGCTGGCACCGTGACTAATCTGAGCTACAAGCTAACGTGACAATAAGCGTTACAGCCTGAAGAATTTTAAGTACGACAATCTGCACTAGTTTTCAACCTTGATGCCTGTGACAGTCTGTTGCGGTCTGTGCAAGTGGTGTAGTGATTAGTGGAAAGAGACATGCAGTTCCGTGACTCCAGGGGAAACTATATGCAGACGACAATTGAAGGGAAAAGTCACATTCTCTCAGATACTCTCTCTCTCTCTCTCTCTCTCTCTCTCTCTGCCTCTCTCTCGCACACACAGAAACATGCTTCTGGCATCAGAGAATGTATGCTTTGATATATGAAATAATTCGAATGACACGTAACATTTCCGTCAAAAATGTTCGGAGATTGAGACCAGCCCAATTATTCATCTCGATCGTGTTCATTACGATCCACCTGACGACTCAAGTTCAGTATAAGCGAGAGGATGAGAAAATGTATGCAGTCATTTTATTTTTCTTGCTCTCGTGCGTATCTCTGAGAGTTTTTCGAAGAACGGAAATATTGCGCATGTTATTCATTCTCATGTCAGGGTGGTTTTCATAATCGTTATAAAATGCCAATGGAATTAATTGGCACTGCGTGGTCGAGCGTAAAAACACTCACTTCTTTCTTATCCACCCTGTGTTAAATTTCGGCACTATTGGTTGTGCGCTGGCAATTGAAGGTAGCGAATTTCTCGAAGAATAATGAATTCGGCAAACAGACACACGCGATTTAATGGGTGCACAGCGAATTCGAGTTTCAAGAAAACAAATAAAACGTAAACAAATTTTTTGAAAGCATGAGAACATATTAAATTAGCTATTGAAATGAATACTTTGCCATCTCACAAAATTTAATTTTAAATACCCAACGGAATTAGGTTTCTTGCGGCAGCTGAGTACTTATTCATATAATGTAACTAGATGGGGTACCCGGGTTCACTCAAGAAGTTGATATGAGATTCTGTGGCAATTAGAATAAAAGGATAAACTTTAATGTGTAAGAGGTAAAAAAAAATACTGAAAACATTCCAACTATTAACAATACTTGTTAAAGTATAAGAATTAAAAATTTTTCTTGAAAACATATTCTGTCTGGAACCGCGCGACTACTACGGTCGCAGGTTCGAATCCTGCCTCCGGCATAGATGTGTGTGATGTCCTTAGGTTAGTTAGGTTTAAGCAGTTCTAGGGGACTGATGACCTCAGATGCTAAGTCCCATAGTACTCAAAGCCATTTGAACCATTTTTGAAAACATATTCTAATTATTTACAATTCTTGTTTTGTAAACAACATTTTTTTTTATTTTGTTATCCGGGATAGCTCGAGAGCAAGCTACGCATAGTTGATCGTAAGAGAAGCAGGAACCTTTGTGGTTGATGACGCAATGTTTTAAAGTTTGTCTTCGCGCTTTTTTAATTGTTAAACTGTGGGCTAGTTTGATTGGAAATTGCAGTCTTTTAAATTGGAAAGCCAGTTCAGTAGAGATCAGTGGTATTCTGCGGATAAATAACGTGTGTGTCCTTTGTACTCACCAGTCATAATTTCGGCTTCGATGATGTTATTCGGTAGCTGTTTGACGACCATCCTTGAACCATTACATAATTTTGGTTATTGGTATGATCGGAGATCCAATTTTATGTCGAAGGCAGTGTAAAGGCTTTCCTTGTACTTACAAAGAGTTTATAAATTCTGTAGGGAAGTTCACACTTTCTTCAACGTTCACAATCGTGTAGATCACTTTGTATATTCTCCCTCCACCGTGAATTTTCTTTTGAATATTAAGGTTGATATCGTCGACAATATTATATTTAGTTGCCAAAACTGCCCTTTCAAATAGCTAGTCCTGACTGATATAGCCGTGAACAATGTTTGGATAAATTTGATTGTCGAGTTCGTTTTCAGCAGTGGTTACGTTGCAGAAATCACTTTTGAATTTAAAAAGGCTGGTCATCTGGTCAGTAGGATATGTGCCTCCACCTATTTGTAAAGGTTGTTGAGCAAAATGAGCAATTGTTTCCTCTTTCGATAGTTCAACTCTTTTGTTTGTCGGAGTATTAGGTTCAAATGGCTCTGAGCACTATGGGACTTAACTTCTGAGGTCATCAGTCCCCTAGAACTTAGAACTACTTAAACCTAACTAACCTACGGACATCACACACATCCATGCCCGAGGCAGGATTCGAACCTGCGACCGTAGCGGTCGCGCGGTTCCAGACTGAAGCGCCTAGAACCGCTTGGCCACTCCGGCCGGCCGCAGTATTTGCATATGTGGCCAAAGATGTGATTTTTTTTTTCTTAAGCGCGCATTGATATCGTCTACTGGTGGTGACTTGTGGATAACTGGAAGTATTGGTCGAAAATCTCCTGAGAGTATGATTAGAGCTCCTCCCAAGTCTTGTAAGAAACGTTTTCCCGATGCCGCCAGGTGCGTCCAAGTAAATAATCCCGCCAGTGTTGTCGATCCGGTCCATGATAACGTTGTAAATTTCCTTTTGATTGTAACTGAGGAGTGGTTTGTTGTGGTTTAACACACTGATAGCATTTTTCGCGGTGCTGGCATCCCAAGTTGTACTAATGTCTGGTTGTTTATTGCTAAGCATTTATCTTCTAGGCGAATGAGTGTTTCATTGAAGACGTCGTCGACTTTGATGGTCAGTTCAGGATGAGACTGTCGGAGATAACTGGGTGTTGTGTGATGTCCTTAGGTTAGTTAGGTTTAAGTAGTTCTAAGTTCTAGGGGACTGATGACCATAGATGTTAAGTCCTATAGTGCTCAGAGCTATTTTGAATCATTTTTGAGACTGTCGGATATGGTTCAGTATGTCATCACTCATACTTTCTTTGAAGGAGTTCCATAGCTGTTTTGGATTCGATGGGCAACATGTTGTTAGAATTATCGCGAATAAGTCTCTCATTTGTTCAGCTGAGACTGTGAGTGAGCATCCTTGGCATAGGTAACCGTCAACAGTCTTTAGATGTGAGAAAATTGCTGGTCGCCACATTTCGTGTAGCAACATCCGGTGATAGAAAGAGTCGGCGTTGCTCGGGTGTACAGTGTATACTCGGCCTAGTGCGCCAAGTTTCATGATTCCTGGCTGATATTCTACTGGAATTCCTTGTTTTCGTCGTTGAAAGAATTTTCTTGTTGTGTTCCACGTATAACAGGTAGGGACGTCGACATTTAGTAATGTTTTCGCGAATGGATCCGTTTGTTTGGCACAGTTGGTAAAAAGCTATTAATGTTGTGTTTTGAGGTGGTTCGCTTGCAAATTTTCTGGTGGTGTCTCTTGTGAAGTAATCTTTCTGTCTATTCTCCACTGCTAGATGTTGCACAGTTAGTTCGTGTTCGTGTATGGGAAAACGGAAAATCCGCTACGCTGCTTCGTTACTGTTGATGTACATTCCCATTTGGTACATGAGTATGTCGTCGTTTCTGTTTTGTTGTTCGCTGTCTTTGGCTATTTGAAATACTGCCATGTCACTGCCTTTGTTCAGATACTTACAGATATATTTGATGGATTTCGCTGAATTTCAGTATTCAACATATATTTGTGCTTGGAACATCTTGGAAAGTAGTGTGTTATGTGGTAGTACCCATTGATTATATATCTCCAGTTCTTCGCTGCCTCGTATTCGGATTTTTGCTGTGAAGCCATCGTTTCTGGATGATTGTCTTCTGTATTTGTGTCATTCAAGTATGGTATTATGTACTTTTTTCTTACATATTCCGTAACTCATACATGGCGAATTGGGCTTTAATGGTTTGCACTGTCCGTGAATCATGTTTTTCACTACTATGTCGTACAGTTCCGGATATTTTTGTGAATTGGGAAATTCAGCTCGGATCATTTTGTCGATATCTGTGGTGTAGCCATTTGAGATTGTATGAGTAAGACAGCCCTCGGTTTTGCCATACGATTGGGTACAGCCAGCATCTAACGGTTCCAAAGATGTGGTATTTTGCGATGATTTCAATAATTCTCGTTTGTTTTGGTCGGGAAACTCGGGCTATTATGTCGTGTTGATGCATGAGGGCTAGTGCGTATCTTAGTTGTTCTTTGATTTCTCGTTCGTTCGGAACTTAAACGCATTTCACGCTCTTCGTTTATTTCGTTTTTCCGCTGTTCTTTTTGTTTTCGCCGTTTTGTATCAGAATTGGCAAGCTCTCCTTCTCTTTTACGTTTGGGCTTTGTCTAAAATATTATTTATTTTTAACAAATACACTAAGTACACTTTACACACTTTTCATACTTTATTTTCGATTTATATTCAATCACTGTATCACTTAGACTCTCACACTTCACTGTTAGTTTATATTCACTCACTGCATTAGTTTTTCGGTTCCCCCCTTCGTCAGTGATCAGAAACTGACGTTCGAATCCTCGACTGGTCATGCTTTATATACCCCTAACAATGGCGCCACCAGTGGCGAATTCCAGAACATACCAAAAAGGATTCGAATGGCCCACAATGTTCCAGAATATTCCACAACATTCGAGAGTGTTCCCTAATCTTCCACAATCATTTGGCATGTTCCGAGATGTTCCCGAACATTCAAGACTCTTCCTGAATGTTCCAGACTATTCCTGAATATTCCAGAACGTTCCGGATCGCTGTGGAACATTCCGAAACATTCTGGTATGTTGTGGAATGTTCTAGAATACTCACGAACGTTCTGGAATGTTAATAAAATTTCTAGTTTGCGAAACTTCCTAGCCTGTGTATCTTCAAAAACACGTCTTTCAGGTAATAACGGGAACATTCTTCATGGATGAGGGATAGAGGGCTAGCACACTTTATAACTCCCTTGATCGCACCGGGACTCGTTTCTGAGTTTTAGCGGTACGCACATTGTACATGTATCATATAATACTGATATTGATTATTCATAAGAGAATAGTAAAACTGAAATATCTTTAGAAAACGAGAAGTAAAAATTAATTGCTAATAGTCCACTTTGCATCTACATCCATATTCCGTAAGCCACCTGACGGTGTGTGACGGAGAGTAGTTCTGGTACCACTAAATGATTCCCCCTTCTCTGTTTCACTCGCGAATGGCGTGTGGGAACAGTGACTGTCGGTAAGCTTTTGTATTAGCTCTAATATCTTAAATTTTCTCATATTGGTCATTTCGCGAGATGTGTGTTGGGGGAATTAATATGTCGCCCGACTCTTCACGACAAGTACGTTCTCGCAATTTCAGTAGAAAACATCTTCGTGATGCACAACGCCTCTCGTGTGGAGTTTGTTGAGCATCTCTGTAACGCTCTCGTGCCAACTAAACGGTCCCGTGATGAAATGTGGCGCTCTTCATAGGATCTTCCCTATCTTTTCTTTCTTATTTGGTAACTGTCCCAGACTGATGAACAATACTCAATAATCAGATGCAGCTGCCTGCCCTGTTTCAGAGGATGATTCTCAGCCTTCAAGGTCCGGGCAATCGCAGAAGGTGGGCTTATTGGTAGTTGGGAGCTCCAATGTTAGGCGCGTAATGGGGCCCCTTAGGCACATGGCGGCTAAGGAGGGGAAGAAACCCAATATGCACTCCGTGTGCATTCCGGGTGGAGTCATTCCTGATGTGGAAAGTGTTATATCCTAGCCAGTAATGCCACCCGAGCCCGATGCCAGAAGGTTGGCAGCATCAAAGTCCGGACGCCGTCCGCATAAGCAGCGCCAGCGAGACAGCAAATCGCCGCAAGTCTGCGCGCGACACCGCTGGCTTCTGATTTCTTAAGCGCTGGAGTCGCGAGCGCTAGGACAGTTCGGTATTCGCCGCTCAGTTGTATACTCGCCACCGAATTGTGTACTTGCTAGTCAGTTGTGTGTTCATCGCAGCAGAGTTGTTGTTTGTCGTCAGCCGACGCTGACCTAGTCGCTCCGACTCGAACTAGACAGATCTCTGTAGACACGGAGTTCACTATCGTGTTTCTGTATCTTCATCAATAAAGATAAGTACCGACTTTTATTTAATCAGAGTGTTTGGGTTTTCATCTTTCTGTTCTCTGTTCCAGCGGACCGGTCGCCCGCTATTAAAAGTGTGGCGGTGACTTCGTAAGCCGTTTCTACAGCGAATTGCTTGTCGCTACGAACACCGCCACAAAAGAAAGGGTCCTTCCGGATGCTATGAAGAGCACAGGGTGCAGCCAGCTGCAGGTGGTGGCACATGTCGGCACTAATGACGTGTGTCGCTTTGGATCTGAGGAAATACTCTCTGGATTCCAGCGGCTATCTGATTTAGTGAAAGCTGCCGGTCTTGCTTACGAGATGAAGGCAGAGCACACCATCTGCAGCATCGTTGACAGAACCGACTGCGGATCTTTGGTGCAGAGCCGGGTGCAGGGTCTGAATCAGAGGCTCAGGCGGTTTTGCGTCCTTGTTGGCTGCAGATACCTTGACTTGCGCCATAGGGTGGTGGGGTTTCGGGTTCCGCTGAATAGGTCAGGAGCACACTACACTCAGCTGGCGGCTACACGGGTAGCGGAGGCTGTGTGGCGTGGACTGGGCGGTTTTTTAGGTTAGAAGGACTCGGGAAAGTACGGGATGGGCTACAATCTCAAAGGGTGCATGGCAAATACAGGATGTGCTTGAATCAAGGAACAGTCGGAATTGTAGTTGTAAATTGGGGAAAGTCCCTGAGATTCAAGCGCTAATAGAAAGCACAGACACTGGAATCGTTATAGGTGCAGAAAACTGGCAACAGTAGCAACAGCAATTGAGAGATTCATACCTCATAAATTGGTAAGAGATGGAACTGATCCCCCATGGTACACAAAACAGGTCCGAACGCTGTTGCAGAGGCAACGGAAAAAGCATACGAAGTTCAGAAGAACGTGAAATCCCGAAGATTGGCTAAAATTTACAGACGCGCGAAATTTGGCACGGACTTCAATGCGAGATGCCTTTAATAGGTTCCACAAAGAAACATTGTCTCGAAATTTGGTGGAAAATCTGAAGAAATTCTGCTCGTATGTAAAGTACACAAGCGGCAAGACGCAGTCAATACCTTCGCTGCGCAGTGCCGATGGTACTGTTACCGACGACTGTGCCGCTAAAGTGGAGTTATTGAACGCAGTTTTCCGAAATTCCTTCACCGGGGAAGATGAATGGAATATTCCAGAACTTGGAACACGAACAGCTGCTAGCAAGAGTTTCTTAGAAGTAGATACCTTAGGGGTTGCGAAGCAATTCAAATCGCTTGATACGGGCAAGTCTTCAGTTCCAGATTGTATACCGATTAGATTCCTTTCAGATTACGCTGATACAATAGCTCCCTACTTAGCAATCATATACAACCGCTCGCTCACCGATAGTTCTGTACCTACAGATTGGAAAATTGCGCAGGTCGCACCAGTGTTTAAGAAGGGTAGTAGGAGTAATCCATCTAACTACAGACCTATATCATTGACGTCGGTTTGCAGTAGGGTTTTGGAGCATATACTGTATTCAAACATTATGAATCACCTCGAAGGGAACGATCTATTGATACGTAATCAGCATGGTTTCAGAAAACATCGTTCTTGTGCACGAAGTAATGGCCGCTATCGACAGGGGATCTCAAGTTGATTCCGTATTTCTAGATTTCCGGAAAGCTTTTGACAGCGTTCCTCACAAGCGACTTCTAATCAAGCTGCGGGCCTATGGGGTATCGTCTCAGTTGTGCGACTGGATTCGTGATTTCCTGTCAGGAAGGTCGTAGTTCGTAGTAATAGACGGCAAATCATCGAGTAAAACTGAAGTGATGTTAGGTGTTCCCCAGGGAAGCGTCCTCGGACCTCTGCTGTTCCTGATCTATATAAATGACCTGGGTGACAATCTGAGCAGTTCTCTTAAGTTGTTCGCAGATGATGCTGTAATTTACCGTCTAGTAAGGTCATGCAAAGACCAGTATCAGTTGCAAAGCGATTTAGAAAAGATTGCTGTATGGTGTGGCAGGTGGCAGTTGACGCTAAATAACGAAAAATGTGAGGTGATCCACATGAGTTCCAAAAGAAATCCGTTGGAATTCGATTACTCGATAAATAGTACAATTCTCAAGGCTGTCAATTCAACTAAGTACCTGGGTGTTAAAATTACGAACAACTTCAGTTGGAAAGACCACATAGATAATATCGTGGGGAAGGCGAGCCAAAGCTTGCGTTTCATTGGCAGGACACTTAGAAGATGCAACAAGTCCACTAAAGAGACAGCTTATACTACACTCGTTCGTCCTCTGTTAGAATATTGCTGCGCGGTGTGGGATCCTTACCAGGTGGGATTGACGGAGGACATCGAAAGCGTGCAAAAATTGGCAGCTCGTTTTGTATTATCACATAATAGGGGAGAGAGTGTGACAGATGTGATACGTGAGTTGGGATGGAAGTTATTAAAGCAAAGACATTTGTCGTCGCGGCGAGATCTATTTACGAAATTTCAGTCACCAACTTTCTCTTCCGAATGCGAAAATATTTTGTTGAGCCCGACCTACATAGGTAGGAAAGACCATAAAAATAAAATAAGAGAAATCAGAGCTCGAACAGAAAGGTTTACGTGTTCGTTTTTCCCGCGCGCCGTTCGGGAGTTGAATGGTAGAGAGATAGTATGATTGTGGTTCGATGAACCCTCTGCCAAGCACTTAAATGTGAATTGCAGAGTAATCATGTAGATGTAGAATCAGTCGAATTGCCTGTAAGGCACTTTTTTCATGAATGCCTTACATTTCCTTAAGATTGTTCCTCACATTAACTTATAATTTAAAAAGAACGCTGAGACAGTCAAGAAATCCTACACTTGCTACGTTGTTAAAACCAGCAAGATGCACGTTTTTATTAATCAGAAATTTTTCTTTGAAAAGGAGATGGCTAGAACGTCTTGTCGAAGTCAAGTTCAGGAGAGACAGTGGAAGAAAGTAAAGACATGAATGGGTCGTAACTATTTTCAAACCATCGACCCAGAATGGACATCTTAAACTTCTGAAATATTTTATAAGGTCTGTCTAATCCATATATACTATAAAAATGGATGTACGTATGTATATACGTACGTATGTATTTATGTATGTAGACAGTGTGGTCAGAAGCAGCCTGAAAAGCTTGTAAGTGTCTTGCACGTGACGTTCTGTTGGAAAATAATTGTGAAGGAAAATATTCGATACGCCGTGCCGTTTCAGAGCTATTTAGCATTAAAGTCAGCCAATCAGGTCGTTGCGCGCGCAAATTCAAGCACTCGCACGCCCTAAAATGCGGTAAATCACAGACATGCATCCATGGGCTACCACCTGTTGAAATGGTCATTACCAGTTAAAATGTTCTTTTTTTCGGTAGTGAAAAATTTAAGCTAGGTGAGCAAAAGCTACGTTTGTTCGGTTTGAGGAAATCTAACGAAGAATGCGTTAGTAGGCACCGTCTCTGGCAGGCTCCTTGACTTTGCGCTCGCGAAGACCTGATTGGCTGAGTCCAGCTCTAAATAACTCAGGAATAGAGCAATGTATCAAAATTTTTCTTAACAATTATTTCTCGGCGCAAATTCCCCTGCGAAGCCTTTACAAGCTTTTAAGGCTGTTTCTGACCACCCTGTACTTGTATATATGTAAGTAGATGTGTTCCACATTTCCTCCTAAACCACAGCATCCATTTCAACCGAACTTGGTAGACATATCACTTACTGTCTGGAAAGAATCGCTGTGAGAGTAAGAACCACCTACCTTTCAAAGGGGTGGGGGCGAAAATATAGTGTAGCCTACGACGCGCGAATACTCATACTTATTCATCCAGTATTCCTGGATGAGCAATCAGTGACTTGCAACTAACTTTATGCATAATTACAAAGCTCTAGTGAATTTTTTCTCGCTGACGACGCCCACAAAATGATGCAAGGATAAAATTTTATCGTTTAATACCTTTTCGTTGTTCATGTAGCAAAACTGCCTCATGAAGCGTGTCGTTTTAACTTGTTACTTCTTTGCTACTAACTGCGTTCCCGACATTTTATAGACAATATTTACTATTTACACACATCACTGAAATTCATTGTACGACATACTGTTCAGGAGATACGATGTCATAAACATTGAGCTGTGCGTAAATGAAACTGCAGGGCGAAATTCGCTAGAGGTACAGGTGAAATATGTGTACAAAGATGTGTGATAAATTTTAAATATTTGTGAAATATATTTGACACGTGCATAAGCGGGCACAGCCACGGGCAAAAAGTCCATCCTAAATCCCTGGAACAATTTCAGTCAAATTTCGTACACATAGTAGTTACGATTTGGAAAGAAATATTGTATGGGGTAAGAATCAACAACTTCCTGTTGGGATGAGACTGATAATGAGGAGAGAGACGGGGAAGGAGGAGATTGAGACAGATAAGAGGAGGAGGAGATGGACATGGAGAAGGGAAAGAGGGGCTGGACAGAGAGGGGGAGGGAGCAAGAGATGGACAGAGAGAGTGCGAAGGAGGAGATGGACTAACAGAAAACGTATAAACGCATTCCCGGGCAGCGCACGGCACTCATCTAGTATTTTAATAAACGTTCAAAAGAATACATTTATCTCCGTAGTTACATTGAAAGAAATTCTTGTTTTTCTGCGAAGTGCTTTGTTCCATGCCGAAACAGCATGCTCGACAAATTACCAATATGTCGTTTAAATAACTTAATTGGAAACATAGGTACACGTATTTATAATTTCATTTTCTATCTACTACGATCCTGCGTCAATTTTGAGTAGTTTTTGACATGTGGACGACTATCTGTTAATTAGAATTGGGGCAACGATAAAAACTGACCTGAAGGGCTTTTGCTGCTCACACTAAAACAGTCCAGTAAGAATATACTCAGTCTACTGTGAAAGTAATTATCTCTACGGTATTGATGTAAAACAATATTTTGATATTCAGCAGTACTGTATTTCTCTACACCAGTCCTTGCCACCGCAAGGTAAGACAATGGGAAATTAAAACAAAGAACGATTTCAAAAATAGTTGACTGGCACAATTTAGAAACAAAATAAAGAAGTGTACTAAAACACTACTACACACGCACCTACACGTTGTGAAGCAAGAACACATTTCATAATACGTTGTGATTACGAAGTGTTTCTCAACTATCGGTGTATGAATTTTCTGTGTGTCTACTGGTCCGGGCAGCCTCGTCCCAATTTGTGTTGTGGCTCGGGTCTTGTCCAGTAGAAAGTCGACAACAGACTGAGTTGCCACTGATACACCAGTGTAACTGGGATGTTACTCGCAGCTTCACAACAGACACGCATTCAAAAATCAAAACTACTGAAACGATTAAAGTGCAATGTTCCAAAGGCATAATGTTTTTAAAGAACTCAAATAGTCAACCCTAAGATTGGTGTACAATGCAAGTCTGTAACAGTTCTGTCAGCGACTGGATCCAAAAACACAATTTAGTCGATCATGTTTTAGCACTATCGGAGTCGGTCAGTTCCTCTTCGGTCCGACGCACGGCGTGGTAGCAGTAGTAGCGGTTACTGTTATGGACTCACTCCAGGAGTCTCGCTGTTGGGTAAAACACTCACTCTGCAGAGTGAAATTACAGATCCGTTGTATTGGCTGCACGTGACGAATGACGTGCAACGTAGTCCCCCGGCTTTGGTGACCTCTGCATGGGGCCGCTGGAATACTAACGTAGTAGTTTCGCCTGGTGTATATGCAGCCATGGTCAACTTCCGTGGCTGAAGAGTAGTCTAGGTGAGACAGGTTGAGAGTAGGGGTTACAAGATAATTATACAGAGGTTGGACAATAATAAGGAAACACCATGCTTAAACATGAATGCAGATGCTAACCAAGCCTGCAGCTTGCGCTGTTGTATTTGACCACGAACGGCGTCTGTACAATGGGATCGGAGCGGTGTTCTGTGTTGATCTGAGTGCATTTTGTCGGAACTAAGGGAATTCGAAAGTGGGCGAATTGTTGGTGATCGTATGAAGGGAACTTCCGTAACGAAGAATCCGAAGTGTTTAGTGCTTCAAGACGCACCATGTGGAAGATTTCTACAGCATACAGAGAAAGCGGCAAAATACCGTCCACTAAGTTACAACACGGACGAAAGCGTGTGATCGTGTCAGACCGTTATTGAAGAGGATTGTGACGAAAAATATGTGGATGAAGCCTAAAAAAAATCACTGGGTAACTAAATGTCATACTCGCAAATCCTTCAGCGCCAAAAAAGGACGAAGGGAGCTCCCTAAGCTGCGAATTTGCAGTGCAAGCTGGAATTCCGAAATCACTCATCAGTGATGCACATGCCCGTAACAGGAAAACGTGATGGCGAAGCCATAAAACCTAGACTTTGGAACACTGGATTAGCGCCCTCCCACCGGCATGATGAAGAAGGTATCGGGATTCATCAGACAATGCAAAGCTCTGCCACTACGCGAGCGACCAGTGCCGACGGTTACGCGGCCATTTCAGTCGTAGTTGCGGACGTCGTGGTGTTAACATTAGCACATGCATGGGTTGTCGGCTGCGGAAGCCCACCATTACGAGTGTTCGGTGCTCCGTGCGTTCAGACACATTTGTACGCTACCCAGCATTACAGTCTGATATTAGTTTCGTCACAGTTCGCCGTTTGTGCTGTTTTACCAGTCTCTCCAGCCTACGATGTTCTGTAATGAGGGGTGGCCGCCCAGTTCCACGACTTATGGATGTGGTTTGACGTCTGTTTTGCCACGTGTTGAAGATGCTCACCAGAGCACTCCTCGAACATCCGAAAAGTAGTGCAGTTTCAGAAATGCTCGTGCCGAGCCTCTGGGTCATCACAATGTACCCGCGGACAAACTCAAGACAGATCTTGCGCCTTCCCCACGGACAGCACGCTCACTGATCCCACATGCACCGCACGTGTGTCAGACTAACAGTCATTCCTCGCCAGGTGACGCTGTTATCGCCTGGACACATTTATATCGACAGTAGGTCGGTGGTCACGATATTCTAGCTAATCAGTGTCTATGCGAGCTGTTTGATTAGTAAGCGACCGGCTTAGTCAATACGATAAGCATTACGAAAAATTTACGGAAGTATCAGGTTGGAAAAAAAGGCGGCATTACTTATAACAAACACTGTTGGGTAATACAAGGGCTGCCCAGAAAGTAAGTTACGATCGGTCGCGAAATGGAAACGACTGTGAAAATCCGATAAAGCTTTGCAAAGATGTGTTGGGCAGTGTCTCTAGAATGACTCTAGGTAGAATTATGTCGCTCTTTTCATTCCTGAGCTCTTAGTGAGCACGTAAAGATGTTATAGAAAATAGTGTCTCCCGCAAAGTACCAGGGCCTGGTGAGAATTTTCCCCTGAAGCTATGCAACCAATATTACATAACTGTCGTGCGGTTTCTTCTTCAAGACAATTCTCAGCCTCATTCTGCAGGGGCAATAAAGATGTTCCTGCATCGCTTCAATTGGAAATGTTTGGTTACCCACAATACAGCCCGTAATTGTCTCCCACTGAGTTTCATCTCTGCTCAAACGAACCGCTGGCTATGAAGACAACATTTTGGCACAGACAACGAGCTTTAGGCCAGCGTAGAGAATTGGCGGAAAGCACTGGCGGCTGCCTTCTATGATGAGGGTATTGGAAAGTTGGTACAACGCTACGACGAATGTCTGAGTCAGTACGGCGACTACGTAGAGAAGTAGCTGAAAGGTGTAGCTAACTGTTACAAATGAAACATTTCTGATTTTCACTGTGATTTTCATTTCGCGATCAATCGTAACTTACTTTCTGGACAGCCCTCATATCTGAAGAATCAGTTTTGGACAAAGACGGTGGTATGATTTTACTATCTCCATTATTCATTCGCGTAAGGACTACATGAGGCAAAATACCACTGATTAGGACGCATAAGTAGGTTTACATGCTGTTCGTTTGCTCGTGAGAATGTAAAAAGGAAGGTAGTTACAATAATGGTATGTTGTTCCGTCCACTATATGATGTACAGTAGCGTATGAAAGGAAGGAAATTTATTTTAAAATACCATCGTCTCTATGTCACTAGAAACATAATAGAAGTTCTAAATGGACTATTGTAAGGAAGAGAACCTGCTATGGCGTTTCTCATTTGAGGAATTTTTCTCAGTGGAGTTCAAATCCCCACAAAGCAATCCGGAGTAAAACTTTCCGTGGTTTCCCTAATTTACTTCAGGAGAATGACAGGTTGGTTCCTCTGAGTAGGCCAACGGCGATTTGCTTCTGCGTTCTTATTCATCAAGAAAATGTTTCATCGATAACGACAACGTCTCGGACAGAAAGCTAATCTCAAATCAATTTTCCTTCTTTCTGTCAAGTTCCTTCTAAATAAGTATAAGCAACACTGTGTTATGCGAAAGGAAGGGAAAAGACGAAGATAAAGTGTACGGTTATTCTATCATAAGCAATATCAAGAGATACATTAAACAGTAGTAACGACCAAGCTGTATGATTGTTAATTTGAAAGGCAAAGATTGTTTCTGAAGTACAAAACTGATTCGCAAACCTGGTTAAGGGCTATGTTCAGCTTGCATTCCGTGAGCTGAGCAGCGGCATTCCCGGCAGGCAGCAGACAGGTGCAGACTGCGTGCTTTAGTTACAAAGCAACCCAGCCCGGCTTTTCCAATTTCCCCTCCCGCCATACGTCTTATTTCTGGCTACCTGTCATTTTCTTTTCCGTACTTCTGTAACCGCCATACATTCTCTTCCATTATATCTCCCATCTATACAAAGATATTTAGCGAGAGTACGTTAACCCTTAATCTACTTATCGCTAACTAAATTAATAAGGACATTTTGACAGCTGTGTAAGATTTTTCTTGGAGGATGATATCTGTTTATCATTCATCCATTGTGTTCTATGTTGGAAATTATTTTCGAAAGCCACTTATGTTCTGAAGTAACGTCTAATAATGTTTACACGAAGATATCTCCATAATCTACATGTAATAGCCGTGGAACATCACCGTGTGTGAAATTAGTCAGTAGTTACTGTTGACGTATTTCATATCATCAGTGTTTCAGTGTGCCAGCGTAGGGTATAGCAGTCGCAATTTTTCTCGATAACAAGCAATGTCTATTAGTTTTCCTAGATCCAGTGCAAATAAACTTACTGCTCTTGGGGCGTCTCTTGCATGTTCAACGATAAATCCAACATATTCACAGATCCAGATTTTTATATTACAGCGCTTGACCGTACTGACAGTTGAGAAATGGCTTCATCCGAAAAAACTAGATTACTATAACTGTCACATTTCGTATTTGACAGAAAAGAAGCGCACATGTTATACCGTCAATTATTAGATCTAGAAAGCAGCTGTAATTGGTAATACATCATGTATAGTTGTTACCGAAGAACATGCCACACTTTTGTTTTAAGAAATCCATGTTCCAAATTTGTTCCGTCAGTAGACTGTGATTATTTAACGAAAATGTGTTTCATATTCCTTCCACTTTTCTATATTTGTCCGTGAACGGTCGGCATCAGAGCAGTTTCAAATACAAACTTATTAATTTTTTGTGGCACGTAAATTTTGGTTTGTAGTAAAGCGGCTGTCTGCTGAAACTGTCGATGAAACTCACGGTCCACTGAATAACAAACTCTCTTCTTTCAGTTTGTTGGAAGCAAAACTATTTCTCATGCGGCGACGCCATGCTGTGAGACAACGTACGAAAATAAATAATAAATTGTGGAGCACTGGACTCACATTAGGGTGGATTAGGATTCAGTTCCCTCTCCGAGTATTCTGATTTAGATTTTCTGTGATTTCATACACCAACTGACGTGAACGCTCAGGTGACTGTCTTGGATAGGGGCACTTCCTATTTGCTTTCCCAATTCGAGCTTGTACCCCGTCCCTAATGGCCTCATCGTTGAGGGGAGATTAAGGTCGAAATTTCTGTCCTTCTTTTCGAGTTTCTAAGAGAAATGGTAAAATTTGTCCTTGTACACAATCTAACGATGCATTTAGAGTGTTTCTGTAACATACTGTTTTTCTCTAATAGAAATATAAAATGCGTTATTTTTTTCCTTTCGAAACACGTTGTCTTTCCCCAACGACGTAATCCATGGTAAAGACTGGCTTGCTATTAAAAATCAGGTTTGCCCGAAGAACGTTTTTTGATTATTTTGAGGTGTTGGGGACGCGACCTATTAAAAGCTGAGCTGTACTCATGTGTAATGGAAATTCAGTCCTTCCCTGATACCGAAGTGCGTATAATTCTCTTTGCAATTGATCAGCTTAAATTTCTATAACTGCTACAACTGTCTTCATTCGTGCTGTATTTCACAGACGAAGTCAATAAGAAGTAATGGGGTAACACACAGGGCATTAACCAAAACAGCCTTGCTGCGCTGATACTATGAACGGCTGAAAGCAAGGGGAAACTACAGCCGTAATTTTTCCCAAGGGCGTGCAGCTTTACTGTATGGTTCAATGATGATGGTGTCCTCTTAGGTAAAATATTCCGGAGGTAAAATAGTCCCCCATTCGGATCTCTGGGCGGGGACTACTCAGGAGGATGTCGTTATCAGGAGAAACAAAACTGGCGTTCTACAGATTGGGGTGTGGAATGTCAGATCCCTTAATCGGGCAGGTAGGTTAGAAAATTTAAAAAGGGAAATGGATAGGTTAAAGTTAGGTATAGTGGGAATTAGTGAAGTTCGGTGGCAGGCGGAACAAGACTTCTGGTCAGGTGAATACATGGTAGTAAATGCAAAACCAAATAGGACTAATGCAGGAGTAGGTTTAATAATCAATAAAACAATTGGAGCACGTGTCAGCTACTACGAACAACATAGTGAACGCATTATTGTAGCCAAGACAGACACGTGCTCACACTTACCACAGCAGTACAAGTTTATATGCCAACTAGCTCTGCAGATGATGAAGAGATTGAAGAAACGTATGATAAGATAAAAGAAATTATTCAGATAGTGAAGAGAGTTGTAAATGTAATAGTCATAGGGGACTGAAATTCGATAGTAGGAAAAGAAAGACAAGGAAAAGTAGTAGGTGAATACCAAATGAAGATAAGAATGAAAGAAGAAGCCGCCTGGTAGAATTTTGCACAGAGCATAACTTAATCATAGTTAACACTTGCTTTAAGAATCACGAAAGAAGGTTGCCTATGTGGAAGAGGCCTGGAGACACTGGAAGGTTTCAGATAGATTATATAATAGTAAGATAGAGATTTAGGAACCAGGTTTTAAATTGTAAGACATTTCCAGGGGCAGATGTGGACTCTGACCACAATCCATTGGTTATGAACTGTAGATTAAAACTGAAGAACATGCAAAAAGGTGGGAATTTAAGGATATGGGACTTGGATAAACTGACAGAATCAGAGGTTGTAGAGAGTTTCAGGGAGAGCATTAGGGAACGATTGACAGGAATGGAGGAAAGAAATGCAGTAGAAGGAGAATGGGTAGCTTTGAGAGATGAAGTAGTGAAGGCAGCAGAGGATCAAGTAGGTAAAAAGCCGAGGGCTAGTAGAAATCCTTGGGTAACGGAAGAGATATTGAATTTAATTGATGAAAGGAGAAAATATAAAAATGCAGTAAATGGGGCATGCAAAAAGGTATACAGACGTCTCAAAAATGATAGCGACAGGAAGTGAAAAATGGCTAAGCAGGGATGGCTAGAGGACAAATGTAAGGATGTAGAGGCATAAATCATTAGGCGTAAGATAGTTACTGCCTACAGGAAAATTAAAGAGATCTTTGGAGAATAGAGAACCACTTGTATGAATATCAAGAGCTCAGATGGAAAACAAGTTCTAAGCAAAGAAGGGAAAGCAGAAAGGTGGAAGGAGCAAATGGTTCAAATGGCTCTGAGCACTATGGGACTTAACATCTATGGTCATCAGTCCCCTAGATCTTAGAACTACTTAAACCTAACTAACCTAAGGACAGCACACAACACCCAGCCATCACGAGGCAGAGAAAATCCCTGACCCCGCCGGGAATCGAACCCGGGGAACCCGGGCGTGGGAAGCGAGAACGCTACCGCACGACCACGAGATGCGGGCTGGAAGGAGCATATAGAGGGTCTATACAAGGGTGATGTACTTGAGGGCAACGTCATCGAAATGGAAGAGGACGTAAGTGAAGATGCAATGGGAAATGTGATACTGCGTGAAGAATTTGACAGAGCACACTGAGAGACCTAAGTCGAAACAAGGCCGCAGGAGTACACAATATTCCATTAAAACAACTGATAGCCTTGGGAGAGCCAACTATGACAAAACTCTACCATCTGGTGCGCAAGATGTATGAGACAGGCGAAATACTCTCTGACTTCAAGAAGAATACGGTAATTCCAATCCCAAAGAAAGCAGGTGTTGACAGGTGTGAAAATTACCGAACTATCAGTTTAATACGTCACGGATGCAAAATACTTACACGAATTCTTTACAGACGAATGGAAAAACTGATAGAAGCCGGCCTTGGGGAGGATCAGTTCGGATTCCGTAGAAATGTTGGAACACGTGAGGCAATACTGACCCTACAACTTACCTAGGCAAACCCTACCTAGGCAAACCTACGTTCCTAGCATTTGTAGACGTAGAGAAAGCTTTTGACAATTTTGACTGGAATAATTTCTTTCAAATTCTGAAGGTGGCAGGGGTTAAATACAGGGAGCGAAAGGCTATTTACAATTTTTACAAGAGCCAGATGGCAGTTATAAGAATCGAAGGGCATGAAAGGAAAGCAGCGGTTGGGAAGGGAGTGAGACAGGGTTGTAGCCTATCACTGATGTTATTCAATATGTATGTTGAGCAAGCCGTAAAGGAAACAAAAGGAAATTTTGGAGTAGGAATTAAAATCCATGGAGAAGAAATAAAAACTTTGAGGTTTCAAAAAATGGTTCAAATGGCTCTGAGCACTATGGGACTCAACTGCTGAGGTCATTAGTCCCCTAGAACTTAGAACTAGTTAAACCTAACTAACCTAAGGACATCACAAACATCCATGCCCGAGGCAGGATTCGAACCTGCGACCGTAGCGGTCTTGCGGTTCCAGACTGCAGCGCCTTAAACCACACGGCCACTTCGGCCGGCCTTTGAGGTTTGCCGTTAACATTGTAATTCTGTCAGAGACAGCAAAGGACCTGGAAGAGCAGTTGAACGGAACGGAAAGTGTCTTGAAAGGCAGATATAAGACGAACATAAACAAAAGCAAAACGAGGATAATGGAATGTAGTCTAATTAAATCAGATGATGCTAAGGGAATTACATTAGGAAATGAGACACTTAAAGTAGTAGATGAGTTCTGCTTTTTAAGGAGCAAAATAAACGATGATTGTCGAAGTAGAGAGGATATAAAATGTAGAGCAATGGCAAGAAAAGTGTTTCTGAAGAAGAAAAATTTTTTAACATCGAGTAAAGATTCGAGTGTCAGGAAGTCTTTTCTAAAAGTATTTGTATGGGGTGTAGCCATGTATGGATGTGAAACATGCACGATAAATAATTTAGATAAGAAGAGAATAGAAGCTTTCGAAATGTGGTGCTACAGAAGAATACTGAAGATTAGATGGGTAGATCATGAAACTAATGAGGAGGTACTCAACAGAATTGAGGAGAAGAGGAATTTGTGGTACAACTTGACTAGAAGAAGGGATCGGTTAGTAGGGCACGTTCCACTGCATCAAGGGATCACTAATTTAGTGATGGAGGGAAGCGTGGAGGGTTAAAATCGTAGAGGGAGACCAAGAGATGAATACACTAAGCAGATTCAGAAGGATGTAGGTTGCAGTAGTTAGTCGGAGATGAAGAAGCTGGCACAGGATAGAGTAGCATGGAGAGCTGCATCAATCAGTCTCTGGACTGAAGACCACAACAACAACAACAAAGTGGTAAGAATTATTCTGAACTTAACAATGATGAATCGTGGGCAATTACAGCTTTTTTGTCCAATATTACAACAGAAAGTCAACACACTTAGCTGGAATGCCAAGAACCAAATAACAAATGTGGGAAAATGACTAATATAATATTTGCATTTGGAGCCAAACTGCAGTTATTTATAAGTAAACTCAAAGAAAATGATTGGCCTAATTTTTCAGCTACAATTATGTTCTCATCCGACTTAACTATCCCCAAAAGTATTTGCAAAGTATTGGCTTTCTATTTGAAAGAATATTTGTAACAAATATCAAACAGATTTGTAGACGTTACAAATATTCGAGCCTGTTTCAGTGTTGAAGAGATTGCTTGGCCTGTTGAACATGTCGATCTCAAATTATTCTGCCAATTTGGCTTTCATAAAACTAATCTGATAAATGAAATATTCGAACTTCAACACGACACATAGCTTAAAGCTTCCAGAATGAGATTTTCCCTCTGCAGTGGAGTGAGTGCTGATATAATACCTCCTGGCAGATTAAAACCGTGTACCGGACCAAGACTCGAGCTCGAGACTTTTGCCTTTCGCAGACAAGTGCTCTACCAACTGAGCCACCCACTCACGACGCACGACCTGTCCTCACAGCTACAATTCTGCCAGTACCTCGTCTCCTACCTTCCAATATCCTTTCTTGCGTGAGTGCTAGTTCTGCAAGGTTCTTAGCAGAACTTGTGGGATGTTTGAAAGGTAGGAGACGAGGTACTGGCAGAAATGAAGCTGTGAGGACAGGTCGTGAGTCGTGCTTGGGTAGTTCAGTTGGTAGAGCACTTGTCCACAAAATGCAAAGGCCCCGAGTTCGAGTCTCGGTCCGGCACACAGTTTTAATCTGCCAGTAAGTTTCATATCAGCTTAAAGCTCTCTTTCATTCTAGTAGAGAACCCTTGATATGTTGAACATGACAATCTCAAATTATTCTGCCAATTTGAGTTTCCTGTGAGTCACATTATAAAAGAAATATTCGAACTTCAACACTACACACAGC
Organism: Schistocerca piceifrons; assembly: GCF_021461385.2. NCBI lineage: Eukaryota > Metazoa > Arthropoda > Insecta > Orthoptera > Acrididae > Schistocerca > Schistocerca piceifrons. The sequence goes on from NC_060149.1 coordinate 368,859,126, forward strand.
TTAAAGCTCTATTTATAGAGCATCGTGAAATGTACGCGTCGATTGAATTTTAGAGATGTGTGCCTAGCAATATACAGGACTGTGCGCAGTTTATTTTAACACTGTTTTCTTCAAATTTCCTTTGTGAAACTTCGTTTTCCAAAATGAACTACTTGGGAAATAAATATTGGAATCGGTTGTCGAGTTATTTAGAAGACTGGGTCAAAATTTCATGCCATCCAAACGACGTAAATATAGACGAAATAGCCAAAAAAGTACAACTGGCTGATCTTGCATAAAAGTACTTTGAAATCAACTCCATGAACAAAATACAGTGACGGAAACTCGTTTTTGATAGTGACTAAAAATAATTAAACTACTAATGTGTCCCTTTCTTTTCTCTACCCTTCATGTTCACCTGCCAAGCGTCATGAATATTATAAGACTACGCAAATCAGATGAACTTTACTTTCACAGGGATAATGTAGACTGGACTCAATTAGACCGAAGCACTTTATTGTTTCTTTTAGTTTACTTAAAACTGATCAGCAGCACTTTATGTTTTTTCTGCACTCGCAAACATGGTGGCAGTCAATCTATGATATTCTGTCAATGGGAATCAAATCATTGCCTCACCTACCACAATGATTATTCCAGTCAGCGATGACAATCGACTCTCATCTTTCCCATGAATACTCACGAAAAATGTAATTGTTGTCAAAATGGCACATGCCAACTGTCAACTCCTATGAGTACATCCCTCATAATCTAATTGATGTCAATCCGACGCGGTGATTTAAAATTCTTATTCCCTCTGTTGCGGTATTTTAATATGGTAAACACGGCTGGTCATTGTCAGCAATTGCACAATAATTTTATTCGACGAAGGAGTCAGGTGGCTCCTGCGCAAAATTTTACCAATGGACTTCAATAATTTTGTGATTAATAGTTTAACAATGCGAGGAGTGAAAGAAAATGAAGAGAAACGTCGTGGTAACACGGCGAATTGAACCCTAACCATTGCATAGTCAGCCACTGCACTTGACAATTTCGGAACGGCACCCCACACGTGATCTACTTCTCAATAAGCCCTCATAAACTACGCACATGTCTTTAGAGAGTGTTTTACCTTTCCTACGGACCACTAAGGCGAAATATTATACGAACTTGAAAAGGGCATCTACCTGCTTCTACTCGCTTTGTCCCCCAAAGATATACTGGAAAAGGGCCTCTTTAGCAGATCACCTACAGAACTCGGCATGTTGCTTGCACATTACTTTACACGCACTTTCAAAGAAAAATTCTGATCTAGTGCTGTGGTACCCAGTGTCTGTAGGGATGACGTCATATCAGAGCATACACAGACGAAAACAGACAGCTGCGCCTCTTCTCTGAGTTGATTATCATTTTAGCAGTCGATATTGGTTTACAGATATCGCGGAGAGAGTGCTAAAAAACATGTTTTCATCCCTTTTATTTGCTTAGAAGCAGGCTTTCGAAGAGAAATCGCGAACTTTTAATGCAATTTCCGGCCCGCAGTGAAAAGGGTGCCGTACTTTTAATGCGATTTCGGCTCGCATTAGAAGAAAAATTGAATAATTTAAGTACGATACTTTCAGAGTGCTGTAGCACAAGTGGTCATCGGCTGCCAGTAGGCAACAGTTGCGAATGGTAAGTATTTATTCTTTACCGGTTTCGAAAATGTATCTCCATTTGTTATAGTCTTATCGCTTAATATCTCCCGCAGAAGGATAACTGCTTTATATCTGAATCCGGCAAAGCATAAATACTTACCATTTGCAGCTGTTGGTTGTATTTGACTTCCGTGTCATTTGAAAAATATACTGGAATACTAGTAGTCGCGCGAGAGCTTGACCAGTCACCTCATGGGCGAAACTTGGTACACGGGCAAATAGATTTGTCGTTGCTGAGTGAAGAGACGTAGTAAGAGGAATTTTTTCTTACTTGTCTCCCAGTGCTGGTAACTCATGGGCGTGTGTGCCTCGTACTAATCACCTGCTGTTTCAAGCGGAAATAACAGGAATTTGTGTATGCGCATAATAGAGACAGTTAGCTTCAAATGCGGTACATATCTTAACAAGCATTTAAATATAAGAACAATATCACTATTATTTATCAATTAATCACCTGCTCAGAACGACAACACAGCAACACTTCGTCAGGAAATTACAGTGCCCCAATTTTAGAATTTGTGAGGATGGCAGAAATATACGTCTAAAAAAGAGAACAGTCAACACGAGGTCTTCAGAACGGCGTTGACTTTTAACGTTTAGTACTTGGAGGTCAGCGGCAAACCTATCGCTTTCTTGTTATATATAGTCTTCTGGGGGCTCATAGCGTGCTTATCTATGTAAGTTGCCTATTAATAATAAGACCGGTACATATCTGGCCCGAGGTGCCTCCGGCGCAATGTCAGTATTGGCTCTTGAACGAAAAAGTTTGACGACCACTGCTCTAGACAGTCTCCACCTAGCAGGCAGGTACTGGCCCGTGCGAGACGATCAGTTTAAGCCAATGATCCATGTAAAGTATCTTTATTAGACTAACACATTTGAAATTATGTTAAAATATTATGTTCTATAATCATGGCAGTGTATGTGCAACATTTGGTATGTTCTTGTATCTAGATAACAGACTAAAAATAGCAAATGAATAAAAAAATAAATAATCCTCTAGTGAGTAAAGTTTGATTTTAACCGTTGTTTCTAAAAATATCTGGCACTTCGTTATTGTACTTCAATCAAATGTCAACTGAGTTGAATCCACATTGTAGATATTCTATTTAAGGATGCGACAAGGACTTCGCCAGAAGAGCAGCGTGGATGTATGTCTAGCAAACAGTTCAGAACAAGAATTTTTAATAATTTACCCAAATAATTTGTTTCTAAATTCTCCTACTAGTTTGGATTCAACCATTTGTACTAACACTGTCCCTAGTTAATGGAGTAGCGATTAAGCTAACAAGTAGAGGCTAGACACAGGATCCACAGATTTCCACGAGCTTCCCGCACTTGTCGAGGTCAAAAGTCATGACAACAGGATTCGTTTCTGGCTTTGTGGAATCTTTAGAACACTCAAAAATAAAGAAATTTTATTATAAATGTCAGGCCTACAACCTAATAGTTACCGAGAAACGAAAGAATTATCGATTTTGATCGGTGCAGGCATACTTGAGTAATGTTATCTATGACGGCGACTAAGTGGTAAGTCCTACGTTCAAATTGCATCCATATTCTGTTCAAGTTAGTTCCACAGTTCTGACAACACGTTTGTGTCTTCGAGAAGGACTGAAGATTGTCACGAAATTTCAAAGGAAACATCTTTTATTGCGACGAAGGAGGAACATAGACAATATCGTTTAAATTCGAAGGTATACACGCAACTCATCTTATTACACTAGACCAAGAAAATGTATTTTATTGAAAATAATAATATGGTATACATTGAAATTTATTAACAGACTTCATTATCTCGCTAAAAACTAAAAATGTTGCAGTAAGTGCGCCCGGAAGTTGACTGTGGTCTAAATGCAGACCCCACACTTGACCATAGCCGCAGTCAGCAGCACTTTTCCCTCTCAAGTATATCTGTAACGCATCTAAATTACTGATTGTTCTATTTCTCAAGTAGTATCATAGTTTAACTTGACAGTCGCGATACTTCGTTACTTGTTATCCCCAGCGACAGCAGCGCCCCAAGCGGCCAGCAAGTGACATCTTTGAATACGAGGTCGGATGAGTGCGAATACAAACGTTTATATCGATTTGTAACATAATTCTTACAATAGGGACTGTACGTAGTGCCATGAAAGTCGACAATAACTAAAAAATTACAGCACATCTTTGATTATCTAGTATCCTAAGGATGCTGGGAGATACGAAACCGTGCATTTCAGGACAGTTTGCTTACGATTCTCTTGCAACGTACAGACATTTACTGAGTAAAATCATTTTGCTTTAATAACAAAAAATTGTCAGTAAACACCAGAAGACCGGACCTTTGAAGAGAAGACGTCGTATATCTATCCAAAAAAGCAGAGTTTTGTTCACTACACTTTTAGCCAAATCAGTAAATGTGCAACGTAGGAAACCTGTGTGTAACGTAATGCCTACGTTATTTAACGTGTCAAAAAAGCCACCACAACTGTTGCTTAAGAAGAAACCACACATATGTGAAAGTAAATCGTCAAAAGCAATAAAACGGTTTCCCAACGCGGGCGAAGCCAGTTCCACAATTGTTGCTAAATCTGAGCCAAAATTGGCAACAATAATTAACATATTCGCTTTTGAAGAAAAAGTAATTGCGTTTACAAAAATATTCGTGTATTGTAAAGTCGAGTAAAGTGAAAGAATGGGTGACTCATTGGGCTCCACAAAAAGTTTTTAAGGATCAAGGTTCAAATGGTTCAAATGGTCCTGAGCACTATGGGACTCAATTTCCGAGGTCATTAGTCCCCTAGAACTTAGAATTAGTTAAACCTAACTAACCTAAGGACAACACACACATCCATGCCCGAGGCAGGATTCGAACCTGCGACCGTAGCGGTCTCGCGGTTCCAGACTGCAGCGCCCAGAACCGCACGGCCACTTCGGCCGGCAAGGATCAAGGAAAGTGCTTATGATAATAACAGTAGACAACAACAGAAATATATGTTTCTCATATAGAGAGATAGACGGTCATACTGCGCCTCTCAGTAGGTTGGCTAATAGGCGAAGCTATTCAATATGTAAGGAAATATAGGTCTAAGCCGTAAACCTGTCACCCTCACTTCACGTACTACCATCTAATGCAGAGTAGCCTCCTAATATTTAACAATGTGTTGCAATTGGAGTTCCGTGGCATGAATGAAGCGCTAATTAAAAGGGAGATAAGAATAATCGAAATGACCGCTAAATTCCTTATCTGACTGAATGCGCTCTGGGACTGGCATGTTCGACGCTAACTTGCTGCGATAACAGTTTTGTTGCAGCTAATTTTCACATGTCTATCGTATTAAATAATTAAACCCTAATTAAAATGTATCAAGCCTATTACACTCACATCACTGTGCAATGTTGACACCAACTGACCAAAGTAATTTACACCTATAAAAGGACTAACAGCGCAGTATCACGTTAGTGGCTGTTTCGGTAAAAGAAAATTTTTGGTTAATCCATTATAAGCAACAATTGAACGTGGCACATTTGCTACAGATTTAAATTTCCAACCATTGTTAATTATCAACGAAATGTAAAAAGAGCAATTCGTGATGATTATATTGCAAGCATCTGTCATGGTATCCTTACAGCTAAAATGACGACTTTCTGTTTATATTTGTGGGTGAGATGTTTTTTTCTCTGTGTAATATGTCAAATATCGACGTCAGAGTACTACTCAAATATCAACAAATAAAGTTTCTTATTTTTATGAAATAATATATACTGCAATAGCCACTTCTCACTAATATTTTGTTAGCACGACGTGTTTCGTCAGCATGCTGCCATCATCAGTTGCATTTAAAGTTACTTTTACATTGTAATTAATATGAAGTGAGGTTACTTTCCTTTATTGCATGTGCTAGTGAGGTTATGTGTAAAAAAAGACGCCTGTTCAGGAAGATAAATATGTTATAGTGTGTACCTTATATGATAAGCATGATTAGATCATTTTGTTATTGCATTTACTAACACTTTTGTTGGTAATTTTGTTGCCTGGCACACAGAACACAGTAACATCGCAACTTAACACTTTCATAATCACTTGCTTACATCAATCCATAGAGTGTTAAAAGCTAAGATAAACCAGTTTCTATTGCAAAAACAATAGTATCCAGTGAAGATGAAAACATTCATATCTAGATATATTTATGTCATATCATTTATTAGGTGAGTAGCTGGTACAGAATTTTTTTCTATGAAATGGGTTCAGCACTGGAGAAGTTTTTAAAGAAGTTAATATTATTACTTTCAAGTTTATCATTTGATAACATGTCTCCATCTACTGTGCCATCAATGAATATTTCCCATTCTTCATATACATCCATTTAGTGTCCCTTGTCCGTTTTATGTAATGTATGAAGATTATGCACAATATAATGGAATGGGTGGCCTGTGGTTTTTACGTATGTGGCTATTGCTGATTTATTATAGTTGCTAGTGTGGTAGGTATTTATATGTTCGTTGTATCTTTCTTGGAAGTCTCGCTCAGTTTCCCCTACATAGAGGGCTTTCCAGATACTACATACTAATTTATAAATGCCTGTAAGTGTTTATCTGTATGTGTTTTAAAATTGTGTTATATCTGTCACACAATATTAACATGCTTACATTTTGATTTCAGTGATGAAAGAGATTTTGTGTTGTGTGTTCGTGTCCCCTCCCCTTACTCTTCCTGCAGGATGCTCAGCCAATCTTCCGTTCCCCTTCCTATTCCGGTGCAGGCCATGCGTTGTGTATCCTCATCTTCCAATCGCAGCAACAGTCATGGCACACATATAAGACTTCCTTTCAGTCGAAAGCAGTCCGCTCGGCTCTTTGTTAATGCTGCTAACAGCCATGTTAACCCAGGCCTGGTCTTGTTGCTGCAAAATTTGCACAAACCCCACACGAGTATGTGCTGTTGCTGCCCCTATTTCCTCCTGACCACCTTTAATGCTATACTCTAAATTGCTAGCCAGCCTGTTTTCTGCATCTCCTTTTATAAGTACCTGATCTTCTCCATCAAAATCTGTGCACAAGACCTCCAAGTTCTCTGTCACTTGCCTAAGCTTAACACTAGCTCTCACAATGCTTATGACCTGTTATTCTAAACTTAGCGGCAGGACTCTTTACTTGCTTCATCAGTCGATGCCAAGCCGAATAACTGCTTCCATAAGGGTCAGAGGTGGAACAAAGTGTTATTGACTTGCTCAATCTATCAAGCTCATTCTCTTGAATTAATCCCCCACCTTTTCTGAAATTGTAATCATTTGCTCGTCAGTACATGTAAATCACATCTATCGATTTTCGCCCCATTCGGATAATTTCTCCATGATGCATGGTGTTATTTTTTTCTTAGAATGTATTTTAGCGTAGTGGGTAACTGGATAGAACGATTATGAATGATAAGGTAAAAGCCATGGAGATGGATGGTGTAGGTGTTTCGTCCTATAATTATTGCCTGGTTTTGGAGAAGTTGATCTTGAGGATCCATTGCTTAAACCAGGTGGTAAACTGATTGAGGTAGATTTGCAGGCGTCATTAGTACTTCTGGAGTGTAGGGTATACTGAAGGAGGTAGATTGGTGGAGGTGGTTTGGGCATACCAGCAGTATAGGGAAGATAAAGGAGAGGAGAGAGGATGGAACGTTGGGGCACTCTTGCAGTGGGATGGAAAGTACGGGAATTGGCAATTGTTAATAATGACACAGATAGGGCGATTAGAGAGAAAGGATCCAATAAGGCAGGCATAGTTAATTGGATGTGCGTATGTCTGGAGTTTGAAAAGGAGACGTTAATGTCGAACTTGGCTGTAGCCTATCTTGCGGTCGAGGGAGACCAAAATTTATGGGTGCTGAGCTGGTGGAATAAAAGATGGATGAGGTGTTGGAACTGGTCATCCGAGCACAAATTGGGATGGAAACCACACTGGTTAACAGGAAGGAGGTGGTGGTGCTTCAGGTGTTAAGGGATGCGTCGAGAGAAGACAGATTCAAAGACTTTGCTAAACGCTGAGGGGGCAGATGGGGCAGTAATAGGAAGTATCAGTGGGAGGTCCGTGCAGTTTCAGGGAAAGTAGGATTTTGGAGGTTTCCTACAGAAGATGCTGGTGAGATAGGATGCAAAGTGGTCAGATTTCTTCTGGTTGTCGGGTAGCAGATGGTTGTTGTGGAGGAGTCAGTAGTGAGGGATGGCCGGCCGGTGTGGCTGTGCGGTTCTAGGCCCTTCAGTCTGGAACCGCGTGACTGCTACGGTCGCAGGTTCGAATCGTGCCTCGGGCATGGATGTGTGTGATGTCCTTAGGTTAGTTAGGTTTAAGTAGTTCTAAGTTCTGGGGGACTGATGACCTCAGATGTTAAGTCCCATAGTGCTCAGAGCCATTTGAACCATTTGGTAGTGAGGGATGGGTTTATTGCCAATACGTGGAAGAATTGATGTGGAGCGTGGCGTTGAGTCTGGTGCATGTCTGGCGTCAACCCCGGCGTTTTGTTGAATTTAATAAATACCTGATGTGTCTCTGTATTTGCTGGTGGCAAAAAAATAGCAGTACAAGCAATTAGATTGCTGGAGAAGGAGTAGGGATAGCGAAAGGAGAGAGGGGGGGGGAGGATGGTGAGGATATATGGTTTTCGTATAAATGTGGATGAGTATAGCGTCTGATAAGGGCTGCTGCAGGAAGGGCTTGGGATGAGGGATATCGTCAGGGTGCTGGAAGGTCTGGGGGTGGCTTTCACTCTAGGTTTGTATGGATTCCAAGTAGGCATTCTAGTTGGTGCAAGAGTAATCTTGGATAACTCTTTGACAGAGATTGGGGTGGGATGCATCAGGTTGACTTAGTGTGCGACAGATAGTGGTCCCTTATAGTCTGATCGAGGACTTCTACAGTGAGGCGTCCAAGGAGGTTCGAAGATGATACGACGACATATTGGGTGGTGTTGCTTTCATTATAGTTGTGGTGTGGGATTGGGCCCATCTTACATTGGAGGAAGTCTGTTAGGTGACGTCACCGCTGGACTTCTACAGGGGATCTACCATGGATGTTGAGGTCCGCCAAAACAACATACACGTGAAAGGTATAGTGAGTGTGGATGAGGAAGTAAGTAGGGGAGCGGACATCTTGTCAGATGTTAATGGTGTCACAGGGTTTTGAAGAAGAGGGTAAGGATGACGTGTTTGGTGGGAGCATTGTATGATGGTAGTGGCTGAAGATGGACTTTCTTGTGGTGGCCAATTCCAATTCCGCCTCTGGTCAGGGGAAAGGGATTATGTATATGGTGGAGGATATAGGGAGAGGTTCGGATGGTGACAGGGTTGGAGAAATGTTTCAGTACTAGAGCTTGGGTGTTGGATTGGAAGATGGAGTGGGCAGCAAAGGAGACTTGTTGGACAGTTAGTTGGATGTTAGAATAGATGGATGTTTTGGAGGACATCTACATGATTACTTTGCAGTTCACAATTACGTGCCTCGACGGGGGTTCTTCGAACCACCTTTAAGCTACTTCCCTATCGTCGCACTCTCGAACAGCGCGCGGGAAAAACGAACACTTAAATCTTTCCGTGCAAGATCTGATGTCTCTTATTTTTTTATGATTAACGTTTCACCGTATGTAGGTGGGCGCCAACAATATATGTTCACACTCTGATCAGGGAGATGTTGATTGTAATTTCATAAGAAGGTCCTGCTGTTGCGAAAAACGCCTTTGTTTTAATGATTGCCTCCCTAATTCGTGTATCACATCCGTGGCACACTCTCCATTATTTCGCGATAATACAAAACGAGCTGCCCTTCTTTGAACTTTTTCGATGTCCTCCGTCTGGCCTATCTCATGCGGATCCCACGTCGCACAGCAATACTCCAGAAGAAGGCGGACAAGCGTAATGTTACATTTTCTAAGTGGTCTGCCAAAAAATCGCAGTATTTGGTTTGCTTTCCCTACAGCATTTTATGTGTGATCTTTCCAATTTAAGTTATTCGTAATTGTAATGCCTAAGTATTTTGTTGAGTTTACAGCCTTAAGCTTTATGTGATTTATCGTGTAACAGAAACTTAGCGGATTCTTTTTGGAGTTCATTTGGACGACTACGCACTTTTAATGATTTGGAGTCGATTGCCATTTTTGTACCATACAGCTACTTTGCAAAAATCATTTTTTACTCAAATTGTCATCTAAGTCGTTTATGTAGATAAGGAACAACAGAGGGCCTATAACACTTCCTTAGGGAACGAAAGATATTACTTCTGTTCTATTCTACATCTACATCCATACTCCGCAAGCCACCTGACGGTGTGTGGCGGAGGGTACTTTGAGTACCTCTATCGGTTCTCCCTTCTATTCCAGTCTCGTATTGTTTGTGGAAAGATAGATTGTCGGTATGTCTCTGTGTGGGCTCTAATCTCTCTGATTTTATCCTTATGGTCTCTTCGCGAGATATACGTAGGAGGGAGCAATATACTGCTTGACTCCTCAGTGAAGGTATGTTCTCGAAACTTCAACAAAAGCCCGTACCGAGCTACTGAGCGTCTCTCCTGCAGAGTCTTCCACTGGAGTTTATCTATAATCTCCGTAGCGCTTTCGCGATTACTAAATGATCCTGTAACGAAGTGCGCTGCTCTCCGTAGGATCTACTCTATCTCTTCTATCAACCCTATCTGGTACGGATCCCACACTTGTGAGCAATATTCAAGCGGTGGGCGAAAAAGGGTACTGTAACCTACTTCCTTTGATTTCGGATTGCATTTCCTTAGGATTCTTCCAATGAATCTCAGTCTGGCATCTGCTTTACCGACGATCAACTTTATATGATCATTCCGTTTTAAATCACTCCTAATGCCTACTCCCAGATAATTTATGGGATTAACTACTTCCAGTTGTTGACCTGCTATATTGTAGCTAAATGATAAAGGATATTTCTTTCTATGTATTCGCAGCACATTACACTTGTCTACAATGAGATTCAGTTGCCATACCCTGCACCATGCGTCAATTCGTTGCAGATCCTCCTGCATTTCAGTACAATTTTCAATTGTTACAACCTCTCGATATACTACAGCATCATTCGAAAAAAGCCCCAGTGAACTTCCGATGCTATCCACAAGGTCATTTATGTATATTGTGAATAGCAACGGTCCTATGACACTCCCCTGCGGCACATCTGAAATCACTCTTACTTCGGAAGACTTCTCTCCATTGAGAATGACATGTTGCGTTCTGTCATCTAGCGATGACTTTCTGTCAGTTATTACTAACTGTGACATTTCTGACAGGAAATCACGATTCCATTCACGTAACTGAGACTGTACTAAATAGGCACACAATTCAATTACACTGAAGCACCAAAGAAACTGGAATTGGCATGCATATTCAAATTCAGAGATATGTAAACAGGCAGAACACGGTACTGCGGTCGGCAACGCCTCTACAAGACAACAAGTGTCTGGCGCAACTGTTAGATCCGTTACTGCTGCTACAATGGCACGTTATCAAGATTTAAGTGAGTTTGCACCTGGTGTTATAATTGGCACACGAGCGATGGGACACACCATCTCCGAGGTAGCGATGAAGTGGGGATTTTCTCGTACGAACATTTCACGAGTGCACCGTGAACTTCAGGAGTCCGATAATACATTATGTCTCCGACATCGCTGCGGCAAGAAAAAGATCCTGAAAGAACAGGACTAACGACGACTAAAGAGAATCGTTCAAAGTGACAGAAGTGCAGCCCTTCCGCAAATTGCTGCAGATTTCAACGCTGGGCTATCAACTGTCAGTGTGCGAACTATTCAACGAAGCTCATCGATATGGGCTTTCGGAGCCGAAGGCCTACTCGTGTACCCTTGATGACCGCACGATACAAATCTTTACTACGCCTCGCCTTGGCCCGTGAACACCGAAATTGAACTATTGATGACTGGAAACATGTTGCGTGGTCGGGCGAGCCTCGTTTCAAACGGTATGAGCGGATGGACGTGTACTGGCATAGATACAACCTCATGAATCTATGGATCCTGCATGTCAGCAGGAGACTGTTGAAGCTGATGGAGGCTCTGTAATGGTGTAGGGCGTATGCACTTGGAGTGATATGGGACCCCTGATACGTCTAGATACTACTCTGACAGGTGACACGTTCAGTGTGTAAACTTTTAGATGGCAGACCTCTCCCTAGTCCTGAATCGGTAGAAGTCGGTAAACGTCGGGAGGTTTCGGTAGGCACACAGTTTCGACTGCTGCCAACATTACGTAGCTGACTGTGTTGTACAAGGTAGCCATTGTCGTCTGCTTCGTTATTGTTTTGCGCTGTACTGTTCTGCGTGTTTTTATTGTGCAGTTGTGCTAAACATTATCAAAATGAGTGAAGAGGCAGTTGCTGGCCCATCTCGGGTCGCCAACAACCCCTACCGGTAGGCCTACGGTTAGAAGGAAACCAGTATTACGTAGCGATGCTCACAGATTATATTGCATGTGACTGAATGCTGCGAAAGGGAAAGGGAGCAGATACATGCATACGCCGTTCTTCAGGTAGCACCAGTGGCGAGCCGGCTTTTCCTATCACGCCACCAGCGGTTAGGCTGGTAAAGCGTCCCTGTTGCCACACCACGAATAAACAGTACCACGTGGTGTCACTCAATAAGTTTTATAATTAATAGTTTAACATTGCGAGGAATGAAATAAAAAAAAATTGTGAGAGGTGGGAATCGAACCCGGATCCGCTGCAGGACAAGACTTTACCTATTAAATTGCGCTACGCATACTACAGTGCCCTAACTGTTGAAACATTGTTTATTACTCTCTTCTGGCGTTCGGAGAACAACTCACCAATGTTTCATTGCAATCGGACGAATGGTTTGTGAGCGCATAGTAGTACATGACGATTTCAGTTTCGTTTACGAACAACATTTAAAGCGAGTTTTACTTCCAATAGTGCCAGCACTGCAACTGGTAGGCGTGCCTTGTCCCTCCCCCAACGGCTCCACTCCCCTCGCCAGCCAATACTTGCTTCCTCCTCTCCCCGCACTCCCCTCACAACTCTGCCGTCTTACAGTTAACACACTGTAAGTAAGCATCCTGTCTGATCGTCTGCATCCAGTCATGTCCATTATGCATTCCGACGGACAATTCGACACAGCCGGCCGGGGTGGCCGAGCGATTCTAGGCGCTACAGTCTGGAACCGCGCGACCGCTACGGTCGCAGGTTCGAATCCTGACTCGGGCATGGATGTGTGCGATGTCCTTAGGTTAGTTAGGTTTAAGTAGTTCTAAGTTCTAGGGGACTGATGACCTCAGATGTTAAGTCCCATAGTGCTCAGAGCCATTTGAACCAATGCGACACACCACACGTCCACAATGCCCACAAAGTGGCTCCATGAACATTCTTCTGAGTTTAAACACTTCCGGTGGCCACCAAACTCCCCAGACACGAACATTATTGAGCATATCTGGGATGCCTTGCAATGTGCTGTTCAGAAGAGGTCTCCATCCCCTCATACTCTTACGGATTTATGGACAGCCGTGCAGGATCCATGGTGTCAGTTCACTCCAGCATTACTTCAGACATTAGTCGGGTCCATACCACGTCGTAAAGCGGCGCCTCTGCATGCTCGCGGGGACCCTACACGATATAAGGCAGGTGTACCAGTTGCTTTGGCTCTTCAGTGTATAAGTCTCTTGTGAGGAGCAGTGTCGAAAGTCTTCTGGAAAGCTAAAAATGTCGAATCAATGTGCCGACCCTTGTAAATACCACTCATTACTTGCTGAGAACAAAGAACTAGTTGTGTTTCACAAGAACGATGTTGTCTGAATCCGTGTTGGCTATTTGTCACTAGACCGTTTTCTTCGAGTTGATCCATAATGTTCGAGCACAGCATACGTTTAAAAACACTATTGCAAACCGATGTTAGTGATATGGGTCTGTAATTCAGCGGATTAGTCCTATTTCCTTTATTGAGCATTGATGTGACTAGTGCAACTTTTCAGTCTTTGGGTACGGATCTTAATGCGAGCGAGTGGTTGTATATGTTTGCTAAGTGTGGAGCTATTGTATCAACATACTCTGAAAGGAACGTTACTGGTGTACAGTCTGGTCCGGAAGCCTGACCCTTTTTAAGTGTTTTAAGCTGTTGCGCTTCACCGAGGATATCTGCCTCTAATACACTCATGTCGACAGTTGTTCTTGATTCTAACTCTGAAATATTTACTTCATCTTCTTTTGTGAAGGAGTTTCCGAAAGCCATGTTTAGTAACGCTGCTTTAATGGCACTGACATCAATAACATCACAATTGTTATCGCGCAGTGAAGATACTGATTGCGTCTTGCCACCGGTGTAGTTTACGTACGACCAGAGTCTCTTTTTGGTTTTTTTCTATCAGATTTCGAGACACAGTTTCATTGTGAAAACTGTTAAAAGCATATCGCATTGATGTTCGTGCTAAATTTCGAGTTTCTCTAAAGCTTCTCTATTCTTGGAGATTTTGTGTTATTTTAAATTTGGCGTGCTTTTTTCGTTCCTTCTGCGATAGTGTGCTGACCTCTTTTGTGTACTATGAGGCATCAGTACCATCTCTTATTAATTTATTTGGTATACATCTTTCAGTTTCCGTGGATACTGTTTTTATTAGTTAAAACGACACCTGGTTTGCGCTTAATAGTCAGATTGGAAGGAATGGAGACTGTCACTTAGCAAGGTGTCAAGCAAATATTTATCAGTTTTTTTTAATAGACGTATTTTGCGTTTATGTTTAGTAGGTTTGGATGTTACGGAATTCAGTCAAGTCACAAAAACCTTGTGGCCACTAATCCCTGTATCTACGAATCTCATGATACTCCATATTTAGTTGGGATTATTTGTTGCCGAGAGATCAAGTATGTTTTCGCAATGATTTACACTTCTAATGGGCTCCTGAACTAGATGTTCAAAATAATTTTCTGAGAAGACATTCACTACGACTTCAGACCTTATTTTATGCCTACCACCGACTCTAAACATGTACGCTACTGGCCATTAAAATTGCTACACCAAGAGGAAATGCAGATGATAAACGGGTATTCATTGGACAATTATATTATACTAGAACTGACATGTGATTACATTTTCACGCAATTTGGGTGCATAGGTCTGGCCGTAATAACCGCCTTGATACGCCTGGGCATTGAGTCAAACAGAGCTTGGATGGCGTGTACAGGTACAGCTGTCCATGCAGCTTCAACACGATACCACAGTTCATCAAGAGTAGTGACTGGCGTATTGTGACGAGCCAGTTGCTCGGCCACCATTGACCAGAGGTTTTCCATTGGTGAGAGATCTGGAGAATGAGCTGGCCAGGGCAGCAGTCGAATATTTTCTGTATTCAGAAAGGCCCGTACAGGACCTGCAACATGCGGTCGTGCATTATCCTGCTGAAATGTAGGGTTTCGCAGGGATCGAATGAAGGGTAGAGCCGCGGGTCGTAACACATCTGAAATGTAACGTCCACTGTTCAAAGTGCCGTCAATGCGAACAAGAGGTGACTGAGACGTGTAACCAATGGCACCCCATACCATCACTTTTGGTGATACGCCAGTATGGCGATGACGAATACACGCTTCCAATGTGCGTTCACCGCGATGTCGCCAAACACGGATGCGACCCTCATGATGATGGAAACAGAACCTGGATTCATCCGAAAAAAGACGTTTTGCCATTCGTGCACCCAGGTTCGTCGTTGAGTACACTATCGCAGGCGCTCCTGTCTGTGATGCAGCGTCAAGGGTAACTGCAGCCATGGTCTCCGAACTGATAGCCCATACTGCTGCAAACGTCGTCGAACTGTTCGTGCAGAAGGTTGTTGTCTTACAAACGTCCCCATCTGTTGACTTATGGATCGAGACGTGGTTGTACGATCCGTTACAGCCATGCGGATAAGATGCCTGTCATCTCGACTGCTAGTAATACGAGGCCGTTGGGATCCAGCACGGCGTACCGTATTACTCTCCTGAACCCACCGATTCCATATTCTGCTAACAGTCACTGGATCTCGACCAACGTGAGCAGCAATGTCGCGATTCGATAAACCGCAATCGCGATAGGCTACAATCCGACCTTTATCAAAGTCGTAAACGTGATGGTGCGCATTTCTCCTCCTTACACGAGGCATCACAACAACGTTTCACCAGGCAACGCCGGTCAATTGGTGTTTGTGTATGAGAAATCGGTTGGAAACTTTCCTCATGTCAGCACGTTGTAGGTGTCGCCACCGTCGCCAACCTTGTGTGAATGCTCTGAAAAGCTAATCATTTGCATATCACAGCATCTTCTTCCTGTCGGTTAAATTTCGCTTCTGTAGCACGTCATCTTCGTGGTGTAGCAATTTGAATGGCCAGTAGTGTATTTTCGCCAACATATCGACGGTAGATTGAAGTCACCACCAACAATAAGTGTATGAGTGGGTTACCTATCGAAATGACACCTAAGTTTTCTTTCAATTGTTCAGCAACTGTATTACCTGGGTCAGGGGGTCGATAAAATGAACCAAATATTAATTTATTCTGGTTGTCAAGTATAGCCTCTACCCACATTAATTCACAGGAGTTATTTACTTAAATATCAATCCAGCGTAAACTACTTCTGACAGCAATAAACGCTCGACCACCAACTGTATTTAACCTATCCTTTCTGAATACAGTTACGTCCTTCGTAAAAAAATCGGCTAAACTTATTTCCGGTTTTAGCCGGCTTTCCATACCTATAACGATTAGAGATTTATTGCTTTCAGTTAGTGCTTGGACCCCTGGTTCTTCTCCAACACAGCTACAACAGTTAACAACTATAATATTGATTGTTCCTATGTCTACCTTCTTCCTGTGTTTGTCAATCACCCATTGAAACTAAAGCCCTTTCTTCACTTTCCTCAGACACTCTAACTTAAAAAAGAAAACACTCAGTCCCCCTCCACACAGCCTTCGCTACCAGTGTAGCTGCTTTCTGCGTGTAATGGACTCCTGACCCATTTAGCGGAACCCGAAAACCCATCAACCTATGGCGCAAGTCGAGGAATCTGCAACTTAATCGGTCGCAGAACCGTCTGATCCTCTGATTCAGACCCTCCACTTGGCTCCATACCAAAGGACTATAGTCGATGATGCTACAGATGATGAGCTCCACCTTCATCTCACAAGCAAAACTGGCTGTCTTTACTACTTCAGCTAACCCCTTGAAACCAGAGAGAATCTCTTCCGATCCAAAGCGACATGCAACGTTAGTACCAAAATGAGCCACCACCTGCAGTTGGCTTCACCCTGTGCTCTTCATGGCGCCTGGAAGCACTCATTCCACATCTGGAAAGACTCCTTCCGGTATGCCCACAGAGTGAACATTGGATTCCTTCGCCTGCTTCGCAACTATATCCCTAAGGGGCCCCATTGCAGGCCTAATGTTGGGCAGAGAGAAAATGTTGGGTGAATGGTGACATTAATGGGACATATTTGGACTGAGAGTTCAGGTTGGGTAAGTTGTGGCTTAGCTTTGTATTTAGCGGAATATGTGGCGTGGGAGTCATTGCAGGTTTTCACTTAGCAAAGGAAGCAACGTAGGTCCCAGGCATTTTTTCCTGACTGTATCGTAGTGCTGAGCAGCTGCTTCTTCCATTGTACCATTTCTTACTCCTCGTAGTAATTACACTATTGTTTTGTAAGAATACCTTTTTTAAAACATTGCACAGTGCATTTTCATGTAGCCTTACTGATGTAAATTGTGTTATGTGGTGTAATGATGAAAAACTTACTGTGAACATAGAAATGCATTGTGCATCACGTAACTAGCGCCGCTTAGAGGTTCAGTCCAATTGGTTTCAGTCTTGTTCCCTGATAACAGTTTGCACCTGCCTCTTGGTTAAGAATGTTGACGAAATACAATGTATCCATTTGCCATTCTTCAATGATTCATATTAATGCCAGAGCATTTGGTAAACTAAAAACCACATTCTACTTACTACAACATATCTCTAATCTGTGGTGAGAATGAAACGTATTTCGTATCTTTCGATACCAGCTTTGTGTTGTGTTTTACAACCTTAGAAAGTGATGGAATGTCGAAACGTGTAAGACGATTTTAAAACTAATAAAAAGTGCGCTTAAGATATCTGAAATTTGTTAAACTGCATCCAATGGCCGCTTTGCCTCATGGCAAAAAAAAAAAAAAAAAATGTTCAAATGTGTGTGAAATCTTATGGGACTTAACTGCTAAGGTCATCAGTCCCTAAGCTTACACACTACTTAACCTCAATTATCCTAAGGACAAACACACACACCCATCCCCGAGGGAGGATTCGAACCTCCGCCGGGACCAGCCGCACAGCTCATGACTGCAGCGCCTCAGACCGCACGGCTAATCCCGCGCGGTTGCCTCATGGCATTTTTGTTCAAATTGTAACAAACTAAGGTATTATAAATTACTTCCCCTGTTGTAGTTTTGAGGCGGTATTCCTACCGCAATAAATGTGGTGAGGGTAAGTCACCTTTTTTGTGAACATGTATCTGGTACTGTTCGCCATGCTTTTCAGTAAGCCACGTTTATACACAAACTTTTATCATTTCATATTCTTCTGTGGGTACAATTAAAAGAAAAGACGTCATGTGCGATGTATAGTCCAACCCTCCAGAGTTAATCTCTGTGATATATACACTTTTGTGTATGGCATTTAGTCAGCGCTAGTGTCCAGTACACACTGTGAGGAAAGGTAATCATTGTCGCCTCTAGCGAAGATTACGTTTGTTAACTGTTTCGAAGTGTTATTATACCATGAAATTGTTAACGGAATACTCTGGTATCCCCAAACTACTATTCGCAATGTGTCTGTCGTGAATGAAAGGCTATGATTCAGTAGGTGGGAGCGAAAAGCAAGAGAAAGCGGATTTACAGCAAAAAGCAAGACACAATGACATAAAAACTGTCATATCAGCAGAGTTTGTATAACTGAAAATCTAATTCCTAACTCCTGGTCCCTGTCAGCTGCGAAGCAGACTTAACGTCATTGGATCTGTCAATACTTGTTAGAGTCCACTCCGAAACTCCGCGCACGTCCACACACATAAAAAACACACACACATACACCCACACCCACACACATACACACACATAAAGACAGAGAGAGAGAGAGATAGAGAGAGAGAGTCTCAGGTGCGAGATAGCGTCTCAATTGCACAGTAATAGAGAGTTAGCACTGATATAACTCCAGACGCGGAGACATATTCCTGTAGAACGTTCTTTTCATGCTTGTAAGTTTATGTAGGTGACCTGAAGTTTCTATCCTTCCATACAAGCATGGTAGCAGTATGACTGATAAATCTATCCTTTCATAGAATAACATATTAATAGTGATAGTAGCTGCGGGATACAATAAAGAATTTGTAAACAATCAGCCGCCCACTAGATAGATGTAATACTACTATTTACCTAATCTTATTCATCCGTCGGCATGAACCGTTTCATGTGATGTAGTTGATTATTACATAACTGCTGTATGTTTACGAATATTAGTGGCCACAACAGATCGTGTCTTAAGTGGTTTTAACATCGCTGTATCGTGCAGAGAAAAACAAATGTTGGTAAGAAAAATTTGTAATTTACCGTCTTACATGGTAAACATCACATATTTACCCGAAATTTTCGTTCTGCATATTTTTTGTGATGATACGGTGTCGTCAAATCTATTCATTAGTCAACATCTTGAGAATTCACAGACCTCTTTCTTTACATACCGTAACGAAATAGTAGCTTGCTTTTCTCTGAATACGTTTGCACGGACGTTGGTACAGTGGCGGCCACCATACAGGAAGTGATTATCATAAAACGCCCATACTTTTCCATTCACGGATGCTGCGCAGGAGAAAGGACTCATACCAAGTAGAACTAACGGGATACTGAACAAATACAAAGAAGGGCCGCACGAATGGTCACAGCCTTGTATGACCCACGGGAGAACTCACGGAAATGCTGATAAACCATAACCGCCGGCAGGGGTGGCCGAGCGGTTCTAGGCGCTACAGTCTGGAACCGCGTGACCGCTACGGTCGCAGATTCGAATCCTGCCTCGGGCATGGATGTGTGTGATGTCCTTAGGTTAGTCAGGTTTATGTAGTTCTAAGTTCTAGGGGACTGATGAGCTCAGAAGTTAAGTCCCATAGTGCTCAGAGCCATTTTTTGAAACCATAACCTGCAAAATCTTGATGATAGGCACCAACTACTACACCAAAACCCTACTTGCAAAGTTTCATGAAGCAGTATTTAGTGAGCAATGTTCGAATGCACTGGCACCCCCTACATATAGCTCTCATAGAAAACGCGTGGACAAGTTAGTTAGTTAGTTAGTTACGTATTCCATTGATCAATAGCACGGAAAAACCGTTATGATGTGGAACGTGTCAAATGCACGAGACATGCGCACAGGAAACAGACTACTTGCAGTGCGGAGAGGCATTTAAGCAATCATTTTTCCCGTGCTCCGTAGTCGAACGAAACGGGAAGAAACACTAATACGATGTACAGTGGGAAGTACCGTCTACCACGCATTTCACAGTGGCTTGATAGGGTATAGAAATAGATGTAGATGTAAATATTGAGTACAGATAAACGTCCCGTCAATGACGACGGAATTAGGAACGTAGCACAAGATCGGATGGGGGAAGGATGTGGCTGTGTCCTCCTTAGAAGAACCATCCCAGAATTTGCCTTAAGCGTTAGGGAAACCTCGGAGGAGCTTAATCTGGAAAGCTTGACGGGGATCTGAATCCCAGTCGTACTGAACGCGGGTCAGTGTGTTAACTACTGCACCACTTTGCTCGGCGCGCGACAAGACCGGCTATCGGTTCATCTCGGTGTAACCCTGAATGCATCCACTTCACCATCACGAGAATTATGTGACGTGAAGTGACAGGAAGTAAGTCTTCTCTTGGCTCTTCGTGGTTTGTATAATGTTCGAAATTTGACAGTAAATGTGTCTGTATCCATGATGGCTGTAACGCAGCGCCTCCTACTGGAAATAGTTAATCACTTCTGTCACTTTCTATACAAATCCATAAAGTATCTTATAGCCCTTCCATGCGTCTTCTGCAGCCCCACTAGTTAATATGATGGTGAAGGGACACTTGACACTAATGGAAACCGTTTGCACCCAAGCTGATAACAATGCTGGATTGACTTATTCCAGAGGCACCCGCAGTTTCTGTGGAGCTTGTACGTAAATTATGAGAAACAGCTGCCAAAATATTCGTTTCGTTCGCTTAGCTCGTCCCACGCTTGCTCCTTACCCTCTGTGTTGTACTCAGTGCCATACAAATAATAATTTTTTGCACATTCAATGAATTTCATTCTTGGGCTCCGTCTGTCGGGATACCTTAGTGCGTAAAAGTCAATTGTTACCTTCGCGTTATCTCTCTATTCTCCATAAGGGAGTTTCGTATCGAGTTTCTATTGGTTTGTGAAATACATTTCTTTTTAAGCTAACCAGAAATCGACACACTTAAACTACACAGACAGAATTAGACCTAAATGTAAGCTGTGCCGCGTTTATATCTGTATCGTGGTGGTGCAACATTCTGTTTCCTCCTCGTTCGACGTAACGTATGTCCTTATTCGAATGTGAAATCACGAACTTCTGCATAAGACAGCAATCACTCTCACGTTCAAAAGAGGTAAGTCGTAGGTTCTAAATATTGTAATTACTCTGAAATTAGTAACCAATTTTGGAGAGTGAATTCAATTGAATTCGTCTATTTTAAATCTACGATAACAGCAGCATAAATTACTATAGTTCCATTTGAAAAACTGAAATTGATACTATACGTCGTTTGGCGATATCTTTCTTACAATTTATCTGAGTGAAAACAGAACTGCTATACCTTGAACCATTCCGGAAATAACTGTTGAACAGTTTAACTGAATTACTTGGCATTCGTTTAAGTTGACGATAATCTGTAAGTACTTCCGTAAATTGGTGATCACGTGCAGGTCTTATTGCATTATGCAAAAATTTTATAATGATGTATTCTTCCTGAAAGTTAACGTGTCGTCTGTAAACAGTCCCAAGGAGCTGCTGAAGTTATCGGTTAGGTAGTTTGTTTGATGAATAGTAACGCAACTACGACAGTGTACACTCCTGGAAATGGAAAAAAGAACACATTGACACCGGTGTGTCAGCCCCACCATACTTGCTCCGGACACTGCGAGAGGGCTGTACAAGCAATGATCACACGCACGGCACAGCGGACACACCAGGAACCGCGGTGTTGGCCGTCGAATGGCGCTAGCTGCGCAGCATTTGTGCACCGCCGCCGTCAGTGTCGGCCAGTTTGCCGTGGCATACGGAGCTCCATCGCAGTCTTTAACACTGGTAGCATGCCGCGACAGCGTGGACGTGAACCGTATGTGCAGTTGACGGACTTTGAGCGAGGGCGTATAGTGGGCATGCGGGAGGCCGGGTGGACGTACCGCCGAATTGCTCAACACGTGGGGCGTGAGGTCTCCACAGTACATCGATGTTGTCGCCAGTGGTCTGCGGAAGGTACACGTGCCCATCGACCTGGGACCGGACCGCAGCGACGCACGGATGCACGCCAAGACCGTAGGACCCTATGCAGTGCCGTAGGGGACCGCACCGCCACTTCCCAGCAAATTAGGGACACTGTTGCTCCTGGGGTATCGGCGAGGACCATTCGCAACCGTCTCCATGAAGCTGGGCTACGGTCCCGCACACCGTTAGGCCGTCTTCCGCTCACGCCCCAACATCGTGCAGCCCGCCTCCAGTGGTGTCGCGACAGGCGTGAATGGAGGGACGAATGGAGACGTGTCGTCTTCAGCGATGAGAGTCGCTTCTGCCTTGGTGCCAATGATGGTCGTATGCGTGTTTGGCGCCGTGCAGGTGAGCGCCACAATCAGGACTGCATACGACCGAGGCACACAGGGCCAACACCCGGCATCATGGTGTGGGGAGCGATCTCCTACACTGGCCGTACACCACTGGTGATCGTCGAGGGGACACTGAGTAGTGCACGATACATCCAAACCGTCATCGAACCCATCGTTCTACCATTCCTAGACCGGCAAGGGAACTTGCTGTTCCAACAGGACAATGCACGTCCGCATGTATCCCTTGCCACCCAACGTGCTCTAGAAGGTGTAAGTCAACTACCCTGGCCAGCAAGATCTCCGGATCTGTCCCCCATTGAGCATGTTTGGGACTGGATGAAGCGTCGTCTCACGCGGTCTGCACGTCCAGCACGAACGCTGGTCCAACTGAGGCGCCAGGTGGAAATGGCATGGCAAGCCGTTCCACAGGACTACATCCAGCATCTCTACGATCGTCTCCATGGGAGAATAGCAGCCTGCATTGCTGCGAAAGGTGGATATACACTGTACTAGTGCCGACATTGTGCATGCTCTGTTGCCTGTGTCTATGTGCCTGTGGTTCTGTCAGTGTGATCATGTGATGTATCTGACCCCAGGAATGTGTCAATAAAGTTTCCCCTTCCTGGGACAATGAATTCACGGTGTTCTTATTTCAATTTCCAGGAGTGTATTTCTGTACTTTGGTTACTATGTTATTATACGGTGTTGTAGAGGAGTTCCTCAAGTCGTGATACACGGTATTATCGAATAATGAGTAACATTGTTGACCAGGATGCGATAGTCGTGACTGTCCGATGTGACCTTGTACAACAGTTCTGCATGGCAGTTCAGAAGGCGACGATCCGCCGTGTGGTATGTGCTACGATTACAATATGAAGGTAAATCACTGTCGAGAGCAGGCTTTCCCTATAGAAACTACTACAAAGTACTGACAAAGGTCACCAAACTGGCTACAGCCATACACTATAGAATAGAGAGCTGTCAGAATAAAATTAGAGCTACACCGCCTGATAAAAGAGTGAAGAACCCGGAAGGGGAGGAGGAGGCGAATGAAACTTCAGGGGTTGACGGGGTATTTGGCGATATTTCAAGAATTATAAAATCAAGTGTAGTTTAGAAAGAACTCACCAGTATGAGCCCACTTATCGGTACGACGTTACACCCCGTCTGGCCTTGATGCATGCATTAACTCGGTTGGGAAGGATGTCATAAAGCCGTTGTATCATCTCCTGACGCTCACAGCTATTGTAACTGGTCCTGAATATCCTGGATACGGGCTCTGGGATAGAGTTGACGTCCGAACTGATCCATACATTTTCTATCGAGGACAGATCTGAAGAGCTACCTGGCCACAGGAGTACCTCAATATCACCCAGACAGTTCACATTGTGCGACCAAAGATGTGGGATGACACAGAATGTTGCAAAGAGTCCATTACTTGTTGTCGGATTGTAGGCGCAGATGCGAAGGAGTTACGACATGCTTGGTGCACAATACAGCGATCTTCCCTTGTGGGAGTCAGACGTGGTCGACCAAAACCTTGAAGACGAGTACGCCTGCTCTCACATTCCCAGAGGGCAGAAAGATGGTCCTCAACATAATCCAGTCCTTGAGTAGGAAAATGATACTGTTAGTAGTCTACCTGAGTAGTGCAAATATTTAATGCTCCTAGTACCACTGGGATCTGTACGACCCCATAAACTCGTTAGAAATACGCTACCGGAAGAAAATTAGTACATCTTCTTAGAGGTTTCCAATTCCCTCACGATTTATTGTTGCAAAAGTGCATACGAAGTACATGAAATTATTACATTTACAAATCAATAGCACAAGCGGTTCGGAGGTACCAGGTGTCGACCCATGCTGAATCACCCACATTAGCAAATGGTGTAGCCTCCACAAGCGGCAATGCAGGTGCAGAATACTGTCCTGCGACACGTTATGCCACGCCTGTTTGACCTGTTCACGTAGTTCTTCAAGACTTATCGGTTGACGAGTCGAAAGAGTCACTTCTTGTCCCATTATATTTCTCATGTCTCGATTGGAAACAAGTCCGGAGATGGTGCTGGCCAGGGAAGTTGCTGCACGTCTTGCAGTGCACGTTGAATTCCACAGGCAGTGTGTGGGTGAGCATTATCCTGTTGGAACAACACATCGCCTTCCTGTTGCTAGAGTGGAAAAGAATGGGTCTAACAACATTCTAAGCTCTGGGTTGGGGCTAGTGTGTCTTGGACGAAAACACTCTACGAGACAGTGCTCACCAGGTCTATGTCGTACGTGTAAATGACCATGACTTGTGTGCAGGCAGAATCTGCTTTCATCGCTGAAGACCACGGCGCGCCATTCCATCTTCCAACTGATCCTCTGACGGCACCAGTCGAGCCACGAACGTCGATACTGTGATGTGAGTGAATGACGGGCTAGAGATGTGCGTGCCCATAGTTCCACTGTTAATAACCAGTCCGCAACAGTTCGTGTTGACACGTCTGACCTAACAAATGGTTCAAATGGCTCTAAGGACTATGGCACTTAACATCTGAGGTCATGAGGCCCCTAGACTTAGAACTACTTAAACCTAAGGACATCACACACATCCATGCCCGAGGCAGGATTCGAACCTGCGACCATAGCGGCCGAGCCGTTCCCGACTGAAGCGCCTAGAACCGCTCGGCCACAGCGGCCGGCTCTGACCTAACAGCCCTCTTATCTGTGCTTTGGTAGCTGCACGATTTGCTACTGCTGCCCTGAAAATATAACGAACCTGGCGCGCGTCTGTGCTGTGTGGACGTCCAGAACCCCGTCTACGGATTCACGTGACCGCTCATAATGGTATCGTTGCACAGCTAACGAAGCACGTCCAAATTGTGTGCAAATTCTCCGAAAAGACGATCTCGCCACTCGGAAGGCCCTAATTTAACCCCTTTCAAATTCGCTCACTGGGCTGTAGGATGCACGAGTGTGTCTCCGTGGCATGGTTGCCCATTTGCTTCACGTGTTTGCGCCACACTGCGCCCTGGCTGCTAGCATTCCCTGTTAAAGATTAGACACAGGTGGCGCTATGATAGCTATGCCACTAGGCTTTCTGTGGCGGACGTCGCTGAAACCATCATCAGTACATCTTCTGTCCCCCAGCTGACATGTGCCATCTTCGGATCAAAATCGACGTCACCTTTCCACGTGTACTAATTTTTTCCCCGTGGTGTGAATATCTCCTTTGTTTTCAAAACTATTATTTTTAAAATATGACTTTCTCCCACTGACTCAATTGCATCCAATACGTTTCAACCATTTTCATATTTACAACACATTAAAATTTATTCATGAGTTTTGCGCTGACTACCACTGGGATCAATATGACCCCAGCTTAAGTTGATTGTTCGCTTCTTGAATGTGATATTTATGAAAATAGAATGATTACTGCTGCGTTGAACAACTGTAAAGTATGTTTCTGTATTAGTTCATAAATTGCTGCCAATATATCCCGTGTAAATTACTATATGACTCCAGTACTCATTGAAGCAAAAAAAATCATTATAGCGGGAGGGTTCATAAAGGAAAGCAGTTCGCACATGTAAATGTAAATTCTGAAAGTATCCCAAGTGAGTAGGGTCGTTACTGTTTATAAGATATATACACTCAAGAGCCAAAGAAACTGGTACACTTACCTAATATCGTGTAGGGCACCCGCAAGCACGCAGAAGTGACGTGGACTCAACAAATGTTTCAAGTAGTGCTGGAGGAAATTGACACCATGAATCCTGCAGAACTGTCCATAAATCCGTAAGAATACGAAGGAGTGGAGATCTCTTCTGAAGAGCACATTGCAAGGCATCCCAGATATGCTCAATAATGTTCAGGTCTGGTGAGTTTGGTGGCCAGCGGAAGTGTTTAAACTCAGAAGAGTGTTCCCGGAGCCACTCTTAATTCTGGATGTATGCGGGTATCGCATTGTTCTGCTGGAATTGGCCAAGTCCTTCGGAATGCACAATGGACATGAAAGGATGTAGGTGATCAGACAGGATGCTTACGTACGTGTCACCTGTCAGAGTCGTATGTAGATGTATCAGTGTACCGTATCACTCTAATTGCATATGCACCACACCATTACAGAGCCTCGACCAGCTTGAGCAGTCCCCATGCTGACATGTACGGTTCATGGATTCATGAGGTTGTCTCCATACCCGTACACGTCCATCCGCTCTATATAATTTGAAACGGGACTCGTCTGACCAGGCAACATGTTTTCATTCGTCAACAGTCCAATGTCGGGCCCAGGCGAGGCGTAAAGTTTTGTGTCGTGCAGTCATAAAGGGTACACGAGAGGGCCTTCAACTCCAAAAGCCCATATCGATGATGTTTCATTGTATGGTTCGCACGCTGACAGTTGTTGATGGCCCAGCACTGAAATCTGCAGCAATTTGCGAAAGGGTTGCACTTCTGTCAGGTTGAACGATTCTCTTCAGTCGTCGTTGGTCTCGTTCTTGCAGGATTTTTTTCCAAGCGCAGAGATGTCTGAGGTTTGATATTTTATTGGATTCCTGATATTCACGGTACACTCGTGAAATGGTCTTACGGAAAAATCCCCAGTTCATCGCTACCTCGGAGACGCTGTGACCCGAAGCTCGTGCGCCGACTGTAGCACCACTTCAAACTCACTTAAATCTTGATAACCTGACATTGTGGTAGTAGTAACCGATCTAACAATTGCGCCAGACACTTGTTGTCTCATATTGGCGTTGCTGACCGCAGCGCCGTGTTCTGCCTGTTTACATATCTCTGAATGTGAATACGCATGGATATTTCAGTTTCTTTGGTGCTTCAGTGTATATGAGATATTGAAAAACCTAGGATACGCCATAAAGCTGTTAGCAGAAGACATTATTTTAGCACCAAAAGACTATAGTGAAATAAGTAACAGTCCGGAGATGCCTAATATGGAATTAGGTCTAGGGAAAGCAGATTTATCTAAAGAAAACTAAGGAAACCTAGTCCATTCTTGAAAGAAGTGGCTTACAAAACACTCGTCTGACTGATCTGTCGTCTGTATGTGATGCTTACCGGGTAGAATTAATAGAAGAGATATAGAAATACAACGAAGAGCCGTGTGTTTCGTCCCGGGATAGTTTAGAATATGTGAGAGCGTTGAGGAGATACTCAATAAACTCCAGTGGTGGACGCTACAAGACTGACGTTGCGCATCACGAAGAACTTTATCGTTGGAATTCCGAGAACGTACATTCCAAAGAGAGACGATAAACGTATTACTTCATGCCACTTGTGTTTCGTGGGATGATTACGACGGGAAAAATCAGATAAATTAAACTTTAAACGGAGGTTTACAGGCAGAAGTTCTTCCCACGTACTATTTTCGGATGGAACAGAGAACGGGAAACCCCCAAATACCCACCGCCAGACACTGGTAGGTCACCTGTAGATTATAGATGTAGATGTTGCACTACTTTCTATGTATGACTGCAAGTTAGATCAAAGGGAATATTGTTTCGGAGGGATTTAATTGAGAAACGACCACATAAGTTTAGCAAAGGGGCAGGTAAACTCTAAAGTGTGTTTCACTGGTAGTGCCTAACAGCCGCGAAGAAAGTGACACGAATCCGTTGGTCAATTTATGTATATATGCATATTTCAACAGCTGCGATGCTCAGCAAGTTTGGTTAGCGGAAGGGAAGGAGAAGATTTAAAGAAGATTTGCGTGACTCGTCATTGGTTATGTAGTCAGGGCGAGAGCATCACTGATATGATCCAGAAACTACGGTAGGAGACACTACGACAAAGTCACTGGACACGTCGGTGTGGCCTACAGTTAAAATACCGAGAGCACGTGTGGATCGGTCTGTACTTTAAGGGATTCAGTCGTGTTATTGGAAAAAATAAATTACTGCCAGAATAAAACTCCTTGGGGCTAACATAACGTGTTGTGATGAAAGAAGCTCGCTACTACGCTCATAAAGCGGAGAATTCGATACACGCGTTTCGTAACTCCACGGGGAAAGGATCACAGTCCGCGACTGATGCCCTTTCTGTGTACCAGTGGTAACCCTGCAGACAGGTATCTCGCGAATTTGCTTCTTCCCTTCTTGGTGATTTTTTTATCTCGTAGACAGCGAGTGAGCGAATCAGTGCTGTTGCTCGCACGTCTTTAGCAACGGAGGAAAGCGATGTAAAGTCCAAAAAGAGACTGAGAAATTTATCTTGTAGGAAGAAAAACCGGATCGAGCGTGCAAAACTGCAAGGCAACTCGTATACCAATTAGAAGGGCACTGTTACTCCAGGCAAGGAAACAGGAACCCCTTACAACGTTCCTCGAACGAATTCTACAACAAAGTCATTACTCCCACCTGAATAGTGCTTCAAGAGATGTGCAGCGCCTGAATTTTTAATTTATAAAAGAATAAATACTACAACAACCGGAAAAAGTGTTTCATAATCAATACAAGTTAGCCGTTTCCTTTGACTTTATGAAAAGCATAAAATTTGACAAAATCGGTTACCGTACCAGTCTCTGAGCGACTACAATAAAAAAGCTGATGCGGCAAACTGGACACTCAATCAATTTCGTAAGCATTTCAACACCTCAGTATATGTTATTCTTTGAATACTTCTCTCAGTATGCAAAACATAAAGCTACCACTTATTCCCGTTCAAGAGATATTTTATTTGAGGCAACTTACAGTTAATAGTTTTTTATTAATTTCTTATACTTAACACGAAGTGAAATGCAGCTAAGATGTATCTTGACCACGAGCGGCAGTAGAAGGAAGGGTCCAATTATTTGTGTACTTCCCTTCTTGATCACGTACATAATGATATTCCGTTGGAAGCTCATGGATTGCCTCTTTTCTTGGATAATTTGTGAGAGGCAAAACCAAAACTGTGATTTGGTTATAATTCCCTTACCCTGACAGACACAAATCGCTTTCACAAGATAAAACACTACATTCCAGTCGGGGATCTTCCTTTTCTTATTTGCGACAGGGATCTCGCTCTTGTAATCGCTTATATACAGCATACACGAGATATCAGACATCATCGTAAACAGCATCAAAAATGGTTCAAATGGCTCTGAGCACTATGGGACTTAACATCTGAGGTCATCTGTCCCCTAGAACTTAGAACTACTTAAACCTAACTAACCTAAGCACATCACACACATCCACGACCGAGGCAAGATTCGAACCTGCGATCGTAACGGTCGCACGGTTTCGGACTGATGCGCCTAGAACCGCTCGGTCACAACGGCCGCCAAACAGCATCAAAGCCAACCCGTTTCTCGTCAGGAAAGTGGAAGCATAAGACTTTTTTTTTACTTTAAATTCTTTTAGCAATAAATTTGTAAAGACACTTGCCTATTAGAGAAACTGCTAAGGGAACATAAAATGCAATTAAATATCAGGAGCTTCAAGCTTTTAATCTATAATGCGTAGTTGAAAGGTTGGTTGTATTGTTGTCACAGACTTCATTGCCGATGTGATTAAATATAATCTCCTCGTGGCTCGGCCAGGACGACCAGTACCCCATCTACCCATCAGCGCAGCATGTCCAGCTAGGTGTTCCCCAACAAAAACTACTAAGTGGAAGGATGGAAGAAAACAGCTTCGTAATGCACGAAACGAGTATACGCAATGCTATGATGTCATTTCTGTGCTGCCAATGGATGAAAGTGAAACGACTAGTACTTTTCCACAAAAACTTTAAATGATTACAGCCGACAGGTTCGGCAACTAGCAATTTTCAAAGCGACGTAAATATTGGAAGGAGTTGTTGATGATATTGTACGATGAAGTCTGAATTTAACGGTAATACCTGAAATTAAACAGCATTTTAATCTCAGTATGGGTAGCCCATGATATATGGATCTTGGTAGTTTGCCTGTGTGTTCTCTCTGAAATAAAGGCTTTAATTAACGAATCGCATCAAAATACACTATGTGATCAAAAGTATCCCGACACCCCCAGAAACATACGTTTTTCATATTAGGTGTATTGTGCTGCCACCTACTGCCAGGTACTCCATATCAGTGACCTCAGTAGTCATTAGACATCGTGAGAGAGCAGAATGGAGCGCTCCGCGGAACTCAGGAACTTCAAACATGGTCCGGTGATTGGATGTCACTTGTGTCATACGTCTGCACTCGAGATTTCCACGCTCCTAAACATACCTAGGTCCACTGTTTCCGATGTGATAGTGAGTGGAAACGTGAAGGGACACGTACAGCACAAAAGATACAGGCCGACCTCGTCTGTTGACTGACACAGACCGCCGACAGTTGAAGAGAGTCGTAATGTGTAATAGGCAGACATCTATCCAGATCATCACACAGGAATTCCAAACTGCATCAGGATCCACAGCAAGTACTATAACAGGAAGTGAGGAAACTTGGATTTCATGGTCGAGCGGCTGCTCATAAGCCACACATCACGCCGGTAAATGCCAAACAACGCCTCGCTTGGTGTAAGAAGCGTAAACATTGGACAATTCAACAGAGGAAAAACGTCGTGCGGAGTGACGGATCACGGTACACAATGTGGCGATACGATGGCCGGGTATGGATATGGCGAATGCACGGTGAACGTCATCTGCCATCGTGTGCAGTGTCAACAGTAAAATTCGGAGGTGGTGGTGTTATGGTGTGGTCGTGTTTCTCATGGAGGGGGCTTGCACCCCTTGTTGTTTTCCGTGGCACTATCACAGCACAAGCCGACATTGATGTTTTAAGCACCTTCTTGCTTCCCATTGTTGAAGAGCATTTCGGTGATGGCGATTGCATCTTTCAACACGATCGAGCACGGCCTGTGGCGGAGTGGTTACACGACAATAAAATCCCTATAATGGGCTAGCCTGCACAGTGTCCTGACCTGAATCTGATAGAACGCCTTTGGGATGTTTTGGAACGCCGACTTCGTGCCAGGCCTCACCGACCGACAGGATACCTCTCCTCAGTGCAGCACTCCGTGAAGAATGGGCTACCATTCCCCAAGAAACTTTCCAGCACCTGATTTTTGAACATATGCCTGCGAGAGTGGAAGCTGTCATCAAGGCTGAGGGTGGGCCAACATCATATTGAATTCCAGCATTGCCGATGGAGGGCACCACGAACTTGGAAGTCGTTTTCAGCCAGATGTCTGGTTACTTTTGATCACATAGTGTATATCGTATTCAGGAGAAAGGGTATCAGTCTGTTGTATTTTTTTCATCAACAAGACTATACTAACGTTTGAATATCAATCAGTGTTATGAAATAATATTGTGCATTATGGTGGCACAGGTTCTTTTAACTCAAGATAAACTCTAGGAAAAACTGTTTCCATTTCATTTGAAAGTCATTCAATGGACTGAGGGCCTCCCAATAGAGATCGATGAAGGCTGAAGAAACACATTAGTTTCACTCAAATATATGTCTCGTAAAATGTCCTGGAAACTACAATTAAAGAAATTCGTTCATATGCGAAGGCGTCCTTCCATGCGTCATCCTCAAATGTAAAATCTGTCTTGTCACTAGAATCTACATGGTGTCTTGCGTGCTAAAAATGTAAACGAGGCCGGGCAGACCAGATTTAGTGATATGATCCTTCAGCATCTCCCGGCATACTTTATATCTGAAGCAGTACACGGGTGAACTGCCAGATGTCAGTGTACAAGGGGCACAATATTTCGGCTAACGACCGCGATGCCATCGTCCATCAGACCAATGGTGCATGCATGTCCGAAGTAACATTTCGTCGTACCTCTGAGTAACACAGACACTGCGATGTCGTATTTAGTCGCCGACACCAGCCAAGCGACTTTCAATTCAAAGTCCCCCCAATACGGGAATATACGTAAAGGATATACGAGTACAGGCTGTAGACACATAGATGACGACATATGGAAGTTTGGGTCTGGCTCTGAGTCGTGCTCGAATAGTCTAACAGTGCCAGCATGGTAGCCCAGCGTGGTGGTCAGAGAGCTGGCTGGTCTCTGTAAAAAACAAAAAAAAAAAAAAAAAAAACAAACTGGGTGAGGGGTCAAAAACGAACTTCAACGGATGTCATGTAACGTCCGATACGATCGAATACAACGAACAATAATAAACAAAATTAAGGGAAAAAGAAGAGCGGTTAATATCGTTAAAAAAAAGGAAGTAAGGCGACTATTCGCAATAAGCTGGAAATACGGCTTAGAGTCACGATCCGGCACAAATTTGCATTGTCGTCATTCCATTATACAGCTGATGGTTGTCCATATTCATGTATTGATTCTTAATTTAATTCCATGTATTTCTTCTTAATACATGCTGCAATTTGCTCCCTCTCCCCCCTTCCTCTCTTCTAGTTGCCCTTCCCGTCTGACTCATAAAGCATGGTAGTTTCTTTGATGCGGACTGAGGTAATCCAAGGATTAGGATTTGCGTCAGTCTTCCATCCCCTTACATTATACCATCTTCTTTTCTGGCTAATCCCCGTTAGTGAGTTTGACCCTCCATACTTCAAAATTTTTTCGATAGCGCAGGCGGTGCAGGGGAGGACCTCCAGCATGGCAAACGTCCCACCAGATGTGAAATTTCACTTTACACCAACCCCAATCCCAAGCCCACACGATAGCCAATCCACCGCGGGGCAGGGACGGGGGAGAGGCGGGTCGTCGAGTTCATGCACGGGTGTAGAGCCCTGATCACATGGGAACTGCGCCGTTGGTGCCTGTTCTGGCAGCTTCACGCAAATGGCTATGAGTATGTGTTCATGTAACTGGGACACAGTGTAACTTATATGCAACCAATTCCGCAGCAGCTGCGGCTGAATCTACTCTGCATAACACTGTGTGTTTGTGTGTGTGTGTGTGTGTGTGTTTTGTATGAGTGTCAGTTTCACTGTCATTGAAGCCCTTAGCAGATCGTTACATGAAAAACTAACCTTTGAATAAGCTATCTGACTGCGTTTTTATAATTTTCAGTAGTGTCGTCTAGCAACAGAGCTCGCCATACGTAACGTACATGCAACCATTCCGCAGCAACAGCGGCTAAAGGCTATTGTTACTAAGAATAAGTTTAATACAAAAGAGTTTGCTTGGGTCCTGTTAACTACTAAATAACTTTTGAGAAGGGATTTCATTAATTAAGTCTATTTAAAACTTCAGAATCATCATGCACAAGTATTAATAATCACAATAACAGCATACTATTTAGATTTGGTGAATAATTATTATTATTTGGAGGATAGCGAGGCTTCTTTCACTGACAAACAAAACATGGTATTATTGCAAACTGGGACTAACAATCACGATCCTAACCCTGCAATTGCTTTTTCCCTAGCTTGCAAATTTTAACTTGAATTCCATCTTCAAGCGTAGTTAAGCCATCTAAATCTCTCGTAGCTATATGAATGAAATCAGGCCTTGAGTGTGGTAAGATCTGCCATCACCGACGGGAGGGCAGCGTGACACGTCTTCTGTCTCCGAGCTCTCCACCGACACTACTCTTACACACTCGCAGACAGACCTCGTCTCACAACAATGCTTAGAATCGCGTTCCCATGTTTCGCCCTCAGATTGTTACTATCAATATCTGAGTGCTTACACAATGCAAAGAAAAGCTTTAAGTTGGATGTATTGTTTTATGTGATGGAGAGTTCTGACACATTCCTTACGACGGGAACTCTGTGCAACAGTTACTTGCGCCAAGAAGCCATTTTTTTGGCGAGGTGACGCCTGTGCGAAGAGCCGCTGGTCAGTGTCGACGGTGTCGAAGCGGAGAAATCACAGTGAACAGACCTAAACTATACCAAACTGGTTGTCACACACCCCAAGCTGTCTCTTCTGAATAATATGATAGTTACAATGCTGAGAGGTACAATCACAAGACATTTCCTTCCTTAGTTACAACATGAGAGGAAAAGCGGATTAAGAAGCAAGGAGAAAAATATGTTGCGAAATATTTGGTCTGTTCAAGAACAGATGGCGAATCTTTTAATATAAAACCATCATTCTTTGTAGACAAACTGAAGACAGGTATGGTGAAATCACCTCAATTCATAAAATTTGAAGTGACCACTATTAATCAAAACGTAATATCCTGTACAATCACTGGTCCCTTTTTCATGTAACCAGCTTGGTGATAACCTGCCGTCTATTAAACCTAATAAGAGCTTCAGCATGGTGCATGGGATAATACGTCATCGTCACCCTACACTACAAACGGATGAAGAATTACGGGCTAACTCATAAGGACGCGTAGACTTTTTTTACCTTCGTGTCCAGTGGGGCCCGATGGGTATGAGGATGGACGCTGGAGCATTCATTCCGCTTTTGGAAGGCAATACACTCAAAGAAAAAGTGAAAACAATGGTTAATAGATATGGTGTGAAACCATATACACCACTTCCTATGAGATTTTTAAATGCATGCCCTTTGGACAAATAATGCCACGCTATATGAATGACGTAATGTGTAGAGATTATGGTCGACCATTACACGAGAACAATCCGTGTGGAAAACCATCGACTTGTATTAAGTGCGGGGAAAAGTATTCTCCCCTCTTACAGACTTGCCATGTCTTAGAAAAAGAGCACAAAATGCAATAATATAAACCTAGGACTACACTAACGCACTTTGAGTCTCGAAGAAAACCCTGTACATATTACGACAAATTTCACGCAGGTATTAAACAAGATATCGGCTACAGTGAAAGAGAGTGTTCACTCTCCCTCCACCCTCAATACCAGACCTAAATAGCCTTCCAAGCACGCGCCATCAGGAAAAAGAGGATGTTCCATCACCTATTATACCCTCTGCATCTACTTGGAAGATTTCTCCCTCCTATTCTCGAGCAGATAAGTATCCTCCATGACAATCCCTCTTGGGAGAGAGGTATTTCCCTCCTCTAGGCACACTCCACAAACCGCCATCATCTTACACTCCGCCAACCGTCAATGGCTACAGTATACGCGGAAACTGGGCCGCAGAAATGCATATTCATTTACGATTTCTGAAACCTATCCTGGCAGTTCACATCTTGAAGCAAAATCTCAAAAGAAAAAGAAGAGAAAGAAAGAAAATAAGAAACCGCAGGTAAAGACAGATGCAGCAGCCCGATCACTCCCGGTTCCACCAACGTCACCCACAGAAATTAAGAAATTGACAAGAATCCTCTAGTACAGCTTGTAATGGCTCAAATTGGGTTGTGATTTAAATTTTCACTACTTTCACCACCTCCTTCCTTCCCTATATAAGTGAACGGGAACCGATCACATGGTGTGGTGTATGACTGTGCAACATCCATACCCTGTCTGAAAACACAGTTACCTATCTTGCTGTGCGTCGTCAAACTTTCTGGTTTGGTTGGAAACGACCGCGATTGTGTGTTGTTGGGAGAAGGCTCTTTTCTCTTTTAACGCTTTCAAATAGCACAAGGATAGAGTTGCTGTGATATCTGTAATAGTATTACTTAGCATGATTTTAAATTACATGGAATATAAACTGCCAGTTTGCGACGACGAGCTAATTAGTTACCGGTACAAATTTTATTCACTTCTGAAGAAAGCAAAATGACGCGAACAACAGCGCGTAATGCGTAAACCGCTTTGAAATATCAATATTTGTTCACTGTTTCACGTTAATTTCAACCTTTATGAAATAATTAACTGGTTAGTAAATATCATCGAAGAATTCAGACAGGCAGGGTCACGTTAACGTATAAGTTTTTGCATACGTCCTTTACAATTACTCAGAATCACGCAAGCTTGCAACGTTAACTATATCTACGATGTCTTCATAACTGATGTTTTCCAAGTAAGAACAACGCTCAAAAGTAAACAATAAAATTTTTTAGGCATGATAGAAACCGTCTTAATATCCCACAGCTAAAAAGGAAAACTGACAACATCAAATTAATTAGATTATTAAATGCAAACTGCAATAATTCAGATTATTCATGGAGAAGACAGTGGTTCAAATTCCCGTTCTGCCATCCTGATTTACGTTTTCTGCGCTTTTCCTAAATCACTAAAAGGCTAATGCCGCAATGGTTCCTTTGAAAGAGCACGGTCGATTTCCTTCTCCATCCCTGCCTACTTTGAGCATCTACACTCATGCTCATAAATTAAGGATAATGCTGATACATGGTGAAACAACGTCTGGTGGGCTGTTTGTGGGTTTAAATCACCTCGGGGTATGACCATGCGGTGCATTTGACCTGCGGTCGTCGCACGGTGGCGCTGGCAGCAGTCCACATACGCAGAGGTGTGTTGATGCATGTCAGAGTACGGTGCACCGAGTAAGTGTGCAGACGTTTTCAGACGTGCCAATGGTTACTGTGTGTTGCAAAAGGCTCAAAGAACACATATTGATGACGTTATGAGGGGTAGACTACTAGGACGACTGGAGGCTGGTCAATCACAGCAGGTCGTAGCACGGGCCCTCTGTGTGCCAAAAAGTGTGATCTCAAGATTATGGCAACGATTCCAGCAGACAGTAAACGTGTCCAGACGCTACAGTAAGGGACTTCCACAGTGTACAACACCAAAAGAACACCGATATCTTACCATCAGTGCCCGCAGACTGCCACGGAGTACTGCTGATAGCCTCGCTCGGGACCTTACCGCAGCCACTGGAACAGTTGTCTCCAGACACACAGTCTACAGACAACTGAACAGGCAGGGTTTATTCCCCCAGAGACCTGCAAGGTGCATTCCCCTGACCCCTGGTCACAGGAGAGCCCATAAAGCCTGGTGACAAGAACATAATACATGGTCATTGGAACAGTGGTCCCAGGTTATGTTCACGGGCGAGTCCAAGTATAGTCTGAACAATGATTCTCGCCGGGTTTTCATCTGTCGTGAACCAAGAACCAGATACCTACCCCTTAATGTTCTTGAAAGGGATCTGTATGGAGGTCGTGGTTTGATGGTGTGGGGAGGGATTATAATTGGTGCACGTACACCCCTGCATGTCTTTGACAGAGGAACTGTAACAGGTCAGGTGTATCGGGACGTCATTTTGTACCAGTATGTGTGCCTTTTCAGGGGTGCAGTGGGTCCCACCTTCCTCCTGATGGATGATAACGCACGACCCCACCGAGCTGCTGTCGTGGAGGAGTACCTCGAAACAGAAGATATCAGGCGAATGGAGTGGTCTGCCTGTTATCCAGACCTAAACCCCATAGAGCACATCTGGGATGCTCTCGGTCGACGTATCGCTGCACGTCTTCAAACCCCTACGACACTTCAGGAGCTCCGACAGGCACTGGTGAAAGAATGGGAGGCTATATCCCAGCAGCTGCTCGACCACCTGATCCAGAGTATGCCAACCCGTTGTGTGGCCTGTGTACGTGTGCATGTTGATCATATCCCTTATTGATGTCGGGGTACATGCGCAGGAAACAGTGGCGTTTTGTAGCTCTCAATTTACCACCAATACCGTGGACTTACAGATCTGTGCCGTATGTGTTCCCTATGTGCCTATGCTATTAGCAGCAGCTTTGCGTAGTGCCACGTTGTGTGGCACCACATTCTGCAATTATCCTTAATTTATGAGCATGAGTGTACTTCGTCTCTAATGACATCGTAGTCGACGTGATGTTAAAGCCGAATCTTCCTTTTTTGTTCCTTCAAACTGTTGACAATCTTTAAACTACATTTTCGTACGCCGTTAACTTTTTGATACGATATCGGTTCACTTATTTTCCCAGGTCCAGAATCCCATTAAAGGAATATTGGCTCGAGGTAAATTAAGTATTACACAGTTCACTTTCAGTGAATATTTGTTTTGTGGATTATCAGTCTTCTGACTTATTCGGTGCTCCCTCCACGGCTCCGTATCCTGTGCCAACTTCTTCATCTCAGAGCAGCACTTGCATCCAACGTCCTCAATTATTTTTTGGATAAAAAAAATGGCTCTGAGCACTATGGGATTTAACTTCTAAGGCCATCAGACCCCTATAACTTGGAACTACTTAAACCTAACTAACCTAAGGATGTATATATATATTCCAATCTCTGTCTTCCACTACAGTTTTAAACCTCCACAGCTCCCTCTAGTACAATTAAAGCTACTCACTAGTATCTAGATACCTGTCCCATCATCCTTTCTCTCCTTCTTGTTAGTCTTCTTCTTATGTTTCTTTCCTTGGCGATTCTGCGAAGAACCTCTTCATTTCTAATTTTCCACATCCTTATACAACACCATATCTCAAACACTTTGACTCTCTTCTCTTACGGTTTTCCCACAATCCATAATTCACTTCCACTGCTCCAAACCTACATTCTCAGAAAGTTCTTGGCACGTTTGATACTAGTGTACGTCTTCTGTCCAGCAACGCTTTCTTTGTCTGTGGTAGTTTTCTTTTTATGTCGCCTTTGGTTCCTCCGTCATGTGCTATTTTGTATCTTGGTAGCAGAATGCCGTCACTTCACGGTCATCAACTTTGATGCTAAGTATATCACTGAATATACGAGGGCTATTCGGAAAGTAAGCAACGATAGGTCGTGAAATGGTAACCACAGTGAAAATCAAAACTGTTTTATTTGTAACAGTTAACTACAACTTCCAGCTGCTTATCTCCATAGTCGCCGGTCCGACTTAGACGTTTGTCGTAGCGTTGTACCAACTTTCCAATACCCTCGTTATAGAAGGCAGCCGCCAGTGCCTTCCGCCAGTTCTCTGCACTGGCCTACAGCTCGTTTCTGTCCCAAAATGTTGTCTTCATAGCCATCAGTTCATGTGAGCAGAGATGACACTCAAAGGGAGACAATTACGGGCTGTAATGTGGGTAATCAAACATTTCCAATTGAAAACGGTGCAGGAGCCCTCGTGATGACTGGGTGTTGTGTGATGTCCTTAGGTTAGTTAGGTTTAAGTAGTTCTAAGTTCTATGGGACTGATGACCATAGATGTTAAGTCCCATAGTGCTCAGAACCATTTGAACCATTTTTTGATGCAGGAGCATCTTCTTTGCCCCTGCGGAATGCGGCTGAGAATTGTCTCGAAGAAGAAACTGCACGACAGTTATGTGATGTTGGCTGCGTAGCTTCAGGCGAAATTTCTCACCAGGCCCTCGTACTTGGCGGGAGACACTATTGTTCCAGTTATCTTTATGTGCTCCCTGTGTGCTCAGAACTAAAAAGAACGACGTAACGCGATCGACGGGCATACTAGAGACACTGCCCAACACACCTGTGCAAAACGTCATCGGATTTTCACTGTGGTTTCCGTTTCGCGACCGATCGTTCCTTACTTTCCGAATAACCCTCGTATCAGAAAACTTTTAAAGCTTGTTATATAAAGCAAAGGTTATTAACATTCTACGCATTTGTTCTTCATATATACATATTTATTTTTCGAAACAGTCACCCTGGTGACGAACACCTACCAACGAGTGATCAGTTTGTTGATACCGTCACTGTAAAATGTTTGACTTCGTTGACGGAGTCACAACCTCACCTCTGCTTGCACCGCTTCAACACTATCAAAGAGAAGTCCTCGAAGATATTCTTTAAGTTTCGGGATGATAGTATACCAAATGCGTCGGATTGTTGCATATGTCACAGCGCTCGTGTATGGCCTGACGTTGTCATGTTGAAGGAGAGGATGTTCCATGTGTGGACGAGCTCTTCGGATTTGAAACCGATTACAGCACACTGTTTTTCAAGCGACATATTTACGTCACACACCGCCGTGTTACACGCTACATTTCTGAGCACTCTTGTGTCAGAGGACTGCAAGTGTGTATACATGAATTATAAATATGTAGAATTTGAATAACAATTATTTTATTTAAAAAGGTTGAAGAGTTTTCAAATGGTTCTAATGGCTCTAAGCACTATGGGACTTAACTGCTGCGGTCATCTGTCATCTAGACTTATAACTACTTAAACCTAACTAACCTAAGGACATCACACACATCCATGCCCGAGGCAGGATTCGCAGCAGCGCGGTTCCGGACTCAAGCGCCTACCAGTGCGCCCTCGTATTAACACAGTTAATAATTTTACCGGTTCATGACCTAATAAAGCTGTTATAGAAGCATATACTTTATTTTAATATGATGAACATTTGTGAGCCGGCACTGGTGCAGTCGTCTACTTGTTACTCCTCACTCACATACTTTTACTCATTGCTAGTGGACGAATATTGCTACTGCATCCATTGAGAAAATACTCACTCCCATCTATAAGTCCTAGAAGTTTGTTATGACAAACATCAATACAAATAACAATTTTCATTCGAATTATGACAGAATTCAGTTTCACTTCAGAGAAAAAGAAAAAAGTTCATAAGTAAGCAAGGTGTTGTATATGTTACAAGTGAACAACTGTTTTTCTGCTGAAATCGTGACCTTGACAAGTGTCATCAAAATCGTTCATCTCAATGGCAGTGTCAGTGAGACGTGTTATTTCCCCCGCAGAAAATCTGTCGTGGGAGATCTCACACAAAAGATGCCAGAGAGGTGTTGCGAATGTGTCTATATTTACCAAACAATCTGGAACCGCGTGACCGCTACGGTCGCAGGTTCGAATTCTGCCTCGGGCATGGATGTGTGTGATGTCCTTAGGTTAGTTAGGTTTAAGTAATTCTGAGTTCTAGGGGACTGATGACCTCAGATGTTAAGTCCCATAGTGCTCAGAGCCATTTTAACCATTTTTTTGCAACCTCCAACCTTCAGCGTTAGACGTTTACAACATAATATTCACCAGAACATCCATTATAATTACTTGAAAATAGTATTTGATTTCACTTATTCTGAAGATAACGTAGCTCGCAGTTTCAGGTGTTAATCTGATGACGTTTGTAACGCATACGCTTCCACGTTGCCGACAGGTTACTACGTTTCCTCACTGGCTGCATGCACTTTTCTCTCTGGAAAGTATTTCTTTTTGTTCTTGGGTACAGTTACCTCTCTTATAATATTCCTCTTTTCTGATTTCTTCCTCACTACTACATCGATATCGATATTCTGGAAACTACTATGAGGTGCATGTCAGAAGGTACTTCCTATTGTACAGCGTATTCAAGTCTCTTATCGTTCCATTCGCGTATGGTGTGCGGAAAGAATGATGGTGTATGCCTCCAGGTACACTGTAATTACTCTGATCTTCTCTTCGCTCTTCCTACTATAGCGATACGTAGGGGGTTGCAGTACATTCCTAGATTCTTCACTTAATACTGGTTCTTGAAGCTTTGTAAGCAGGCTTTCGCGGCGTGATTGGCATCCACCTACAAGCGACTACCAGTTACGGATTTTCAGCGTCTCTGTGACGCTCTTCCATGCGTCAAACAAACTTGTGACCATTCGCGTTACCCATTTTTGTACGTTTTCAATACACCCTGTTAGACCTACACTCCTGGAAATTGAAATAAGAACACCGTGAATTCATTGTCCCAGGAAGGGGAAACTTTATTGACACATTCCTGGGGTCAGATACATCACATGATCACACTGACAGAACCACAGGCACATAGACACAGGCAACAGAGCATGCACAATGTCGGCACTAGTACAGTGTATATCCACCTTTCGCAGCAATGCAGGCTGCTATTCTCCCATGGAGACGATCGTAGAGATGCTGGATGTAGTCCTGTGGAACGGCTTGCCATGCCATTTCCACCTGGCGCCTCAGTTGGACCAGCGTTCGTGCTGGACGTGCAGACCGCGTGAGACGACGCTTCATCCAGTCCCAAACATGCTCAATGGGGGACAGATCCGGAGATCTTGCTGGCCAGGGTAGTTGACTTACACCTTCTAGAGCACGTTGGGTGGCACGGGTTACATGCAGACAAGCATTGTCCTGTTGGAACAGCAAGTTCCCTTGCCGGTCTAGGAATGGTAGAACGATGGGTTCGATGACGGTTTGGATGTACCGTGCACTATTCAGTGTCCCCTCGACGATCACCAGTGGTGTACGGCCAGTGTAGGAGATCGCTCCCCACACCATGATGCCGGGTGTTGGCCCTGTGTGCCTCGGTCGTATGCAGTCCTGATTGTGGCGCTCACCTGCACGGCGCCAAACACGCATACGACCATCATTGGCACCAAGGCAGAAGCGACTCTCATCGCTGAAGACGACACGTCTCCATTCGTCCCTCCATTCACGCCTGTCGCGACACCACTGGAGGCGGGATGCACGATGTTGGGGCGTGAGCGGAAGACGGCCTAACGGTGTGCGGGACCGTAGCCCAGCTTCATGGAGACGGTTGCGAATGGTCCTCGCCGATACCCCAGGAGCAACAGTGTCCCTAATTTGCTGGGAAGTGGCGGTGTGGTCCCCTACGGCACTGCGTAGGATCCTACGGTCTTGGCGTGCATCCGTGCGTCGCTGCGGTCCGGTCCCAGGTCGACGGGCACGTGCACCTTCCGCCGACCACTGGCGACAACATCGATGTACTGTGGAGACCTCACGCCCCACGTGTTGAGCAATTCGGCGGTACGTCCACCCGGCCTCCCGCATGCCCACTATACGCCCTCGCTCAAAGTCTGTCAACTGCACATACGGTTCACGTCCACGCTGTCGCGGCATGCTACCAGTGTTAAAGACTGCGATGGAGCTCCGTATGCCACGGCAAACTGGCTGACACTGACGGCGGCGGTGCACAAATGCTGCGCAGCTAGCGCCATTCGACGGCCAACACCGCGGTT
Organism: Schistocerca piceifrons; assembly: GCF_021461385.2. Lineage (NCBI taxonomy): Eukaryota > Metazoa > Arthropoda > Insecta > Orthoptera > Acrididae > Schistocerca > Schistocerca piceifrons. The sequence continues at coordinate 368,902,296 of NC_060149.1, forward strand.
CCTGGTGTGTCCGCTGTGCCGTGCGTGTGATCATTGCTTGTACAGCCCTCTCGCAGTGTCCGGAGCAAGTATGGTGGGTCTGACACACCGGTGTCAATGTGTTCTTTTTTCCATTTCTAGGAGTGTATTATGTGACTCAGCTGCCCCTAACAAAGTAGTTTTATGCAACCTGCAATGTTATATCGTGCCTTCAAAAATCACGAGCGAAATTTTCGTATTCTCTGGAAAAGATAGCCACTCAGACTGGCAACACGAATGTGCATTTCGTGGAACTGTTTCAGCGTCACGATCGGCCTCATCTTAATACAGCCGTCAGGCGTAATAACATGAGACTTTGGGGTGCGCTGATGACAGAAAGCATGGGTCACATTTCAGTGGTGTCGGTGGAGTCTATCAGCAGGACGGGTTTCACTAGACATGGCCTGCACCTTAACAGGTATGGGAAGGGGAGGTTTGCAAAGCTTATAGGTGACAGCATAGGTGGGGTTGGTGGGATCACTCATGGGAAAATTCCTTCAGTAGTGGGTGTTAGAGCTGCACCTTTTTTAGATTGAAGTCAGCTGATAGGTATTCCTGCTTAAGGGAAGTCTCTCTAACAAGGGAATCACTTTTGACAAATCTTAGGTATCCGAGTAATGAGGGAATTAGTATATTTCATCAAAATATACAAGGTATTAGAGATAAAGTTAGTGAACTGCTTATAGATGTTGACTCTGAAATTATTGGTATATCTGAACACTTCTTAAATAAGGAGATAATTCAGAGGCTTCCTTTACCAGGATACAGGTTGGCTGGCAGCTTTTCGAGGAGTTCTTTGCGGTGTGGGGGAGTAGCCATGTATGTGAAAACGGCATCCCATTTGAGTCAATTGATGTTTCAAAGTACTGCACTGAAAAGGTGTTTGAATGTTGTGCAGGTGTGGTTAAATTTAACGGAGCTAAACTTCTAACTGTTGTTATTTATAGATCCCCAGACTCCGATTTCACAACATTTTTGTTAAAGCTAGAGGAGGTTCTTGGTTCACTTTATAGGAAATACAAAAAGTTAGTTATATGTGGTGACTTCAATATTAATTGTATAAGTGATTGTGCAAGGAAGAGGATGCTGGTAGACCTCTTTAATTCATATAATCTTATGCAAACCGTGTTCTTTCCAACGAGAGTGCAAGGGAACAGTAGAACAACCATAGACAACATTTTTGTTCATTCCTCATTACTAGAAGGGCATTATGTTAGCAAAAAGGTGAATGGCCTTTCAGATCATGATGCACAAATTTTAACTTTAAAAGATTTTTATGCTGCAACACGTGTTAAATATAGTCATCAGCTCTTCAGGACAGCTGATCCAGTTGCTGTAGAGACCTTTGTAAACCTTATAAAGGAACAAGAGTGGCAAGATGTTTATAGCGCTGATACAGTAGACGATAAATATAATGCTTTTCTCAAGACTTTTCTCATGCTCTTTGAAAGTTGCTTTCCGTTAAAACGTTTAAAACAGGGTACTAGCACAAACAGGCAGCCTGGGTGGCTGACTAGAGGGATAAGAATATCTTGTAGAACAAAGTGGCAATTATATCAAAACGTTAGAAACAGTCAAAATCTAAATGCAGCAGCCCATTACAAACAGTATTGTAAAGTGCTTAAAAATGTTATTAGGAAGGCAAAAAGTATGTGGTATGCAGATAGAATAGCTAAGTCTCAGGATAAAATTAAAACCATATGGTCAGTCGTAAAGGAAGTTGCTGGTCTGCAGAGACAGGTCGAGGATATAGAATCAGTGCGTAGTGGGAATGTCCGTGTTACTGATAAGTCGCATATATGTACAGTATTTAATAATCACTTTCTGAATATAGCAGGTGAACTAAATAGAAACCTAGTCCCAACAGGGAATCATATAGCGCTCTTAGAAAAAAGTGTTCCGAGACTGTTACCTGAAATGCTCCTCCATGATACTGACAAGAGGGAGATTGAGTTAATAATTAAGTCACTAAAGATAAAGAACTCTCATGGATATGACGGGGTATCTAGCAGAATACTGAAATATTGTTCTATGTATGTTAGCCCAGTTCTCAGCCATATCTGTAACTTTTCCTTTAGGAGTGGTCGGTTTCCTGACCGATTAAAGTACTCGGTAGTGAAGCCACTTTATAAAAAGGGAGACATTGATAATGTTGACAATTTTAGGCCTACTTCTATGCCATCGGTGTTTGCTAAAGTTATCGAGAAGGTTGTATATACAAGGTTACTGGAGCATTTAAATTCACATAATTTGCTGTCAAATGTTCAGTTTGGTTTTAGAAATGGTTTAAGAACTGAAAATGCTATACTCTCTTTTCTCTGTGAGGTTTTGGACGGATTAAATAAAAGGTTGCGAACGCTAGGTGTTTTCTTTGATTTAACAAAGGCTTTTGACTGTGTTGACCACAAAATATTACTGCAGAAGTTGGACCATTATGAAGTAAGGGGAGTAGCTTATAATTGGTTCGCCTCTTACTTTAAGAACAGAAAGCAGAGGGTAATTCTCCGCAATATTGAGAGTGGTAGTGATGTTCAGTCCCAATGGGGCACTGTTAAGTGGGGCGTTCCCCAAGGGTCGGTGCTGGGGCCACTGCTGTTTCTTATTTATATAAACGATATGCCTTCTAGTATTACAGGTGATTCAAAAATATGTCTGTTTGCTGATGACACCAGCTTGATAGTGAAGGATCTTGTGTGTAATATTGAAACAGTATCAAATAATGTAGTTCATGAAATAAGTTCGTGGCTTGCGGGAAATAATTTGATGCTAAATCACAGTAAGACTCAGTTTTTACAGTTTCTAACTCACAAGTCAACAAGAACCGATATTTTGATCAGACAGAATAGGCATATTATAAGCGAGACGGAACAGTTCAAGTTCCTTGGCGTTTGGATAGATAGTAAGCTGTTGTGGAAAGCCCATGTCCAGGATCTTGTTCAGAAGATAAATGCTGCTTTATTTACCATTAGAACAGTATTTGAAATAAGTGACACTTCAACACGAAAAGTAGTCTACTTCGCATATTTTCATACGCTTATGTCGTATGGTATTATTTTTTGGGGTAATTCTTCTGATTCAAAAAGGGTATTTTTGGCTCAAAAACGGGCTGTTCGAGCTATATGTGGTGTAAGTTCGAGAACCTCTTGTCGACCCCTATTCAAAAATCTGGGAATTCTGACATTGCCCTCACAGTATATATTTTCTTTAATGTCGTTTGCTGTTAGCAATATTAGCCTATTCCCAAGAGTTAGCAGCTTTCACTCAGTTAATACTAGGCAGAAATCAAATCTGCATGTAGAATGCACTTCCTTGACTCTTGTGCAGAAAGGAGTGCAGTATTCTGCTGCATCCATTTTCAATAAGCTTCCACAAGAACTCAAAAATCTTAGCAGTAGCCCGAACACTTTTAAGTCTAAACTGAAGAGTTTCCTCATGGCTCACTCCTTCTATTCTGTCGAGGAGCTCCTGGAAGAGCTAAAAAATTAAGCAAATTCCAGTGTTACATTGTTGATTTTCTTCATTTAAACTTACGACTTGTCACCTGAATATGTTTTTTTATATTTCATTTTATCTGTTTCTAATATCGTGTTATAATTTCATGTATTGACTCGTTCCATGACCATGGAGACTTCTCCTTAATTTGGTCCCACGGAACAATAAATAAATAAATAAAAACTACTGTTAGTCTTACAGAAAAATGGACAGTACCTTTTTATAGGAAATTTAATGCAGTTAAATTTTTACAATGGGATGCGTTTCCACTAGAGGCCAACTTATCGAATTATTTAATAAAAATTCAGAAAAGCACCTCCACCTCCACGTTCATCCCTCACCAGTCAGGATTTCTAGTATGTTGTTCGCGGTACTCCTTCCCATAACTATACAAAAGGTTCCAACTACATGAACTATTCCACATTTTTGTCTCTATTGACTGGGCTATTACACCACCAGCATACTCGGTTACTTCGTTAACATTATTAATTTAAAAGTACCTGTGACGGTAATGAAAGAAAAACGACTTTTGTAAACGTTGCGCTAAAACTAATTGCGTTGAGAATTCGATCCAAACTTAACCCTTACAAGCACTGTAGTTTTGTAGTCGAAAGGCCTAACGAATACAACGAGTAATTGTTTATTTTATGCTATTAAAATTCACAAACTTCTCTGATAAAATTTACACAAACGACAATTTTACAATTTGTAAGTGCTCGACTAAGCTGGTGGCGCAATAACGCCAGTCAGTGAAGACTAATGACGGTCGAATGTAGGAAACAATTCGTGCAGTGGTAGGAGAAATGCCATGAACAACATAGTAGATATCGTGACTGGTGGGAGCTGAGTGTGGCAGTGGGGCTGCGTTTTAAGGTCACTTTTGTACCTTTTTTCTTGAATAATTCGAAAACTTTAAGCTCTAACAAATACGAATCCCTGTACAAAATTTAACTAAATTACAAATTCTACACAAAAATCCTGTTCATTTTTGCTGTAGAACTAATGATCTACGCGTAGCGAGCGAGAGAGTATGAAAATCTCGCTCATGGTTTTTGAAAGCCACATATAGCATAGCGAGTTGCACAAAATGCCATCCGCAAGCATAGCTGAATCACCCAGCACATCTACTGGGTCCCACACACTTGAGCTGTGTTCTAGCAAGTATTTGTAAGTAATCTCCTTTGTGGCCGGCCGCGGTGGTCTAGCGGTTCTAGGCGCTCAGCCCGGAACCGCGCGGCTGCTACGGTCGCAGGTTCGAATCCCGCCTCGGGCATGGATGTGTGTGATGTCCTTAGGTTAGTTAGGTTTAAGTAGTTCTAAGTTCCAGGGCACTGATGACCACAGATGTTAAGTCGCATAGTGCTCAGAGCCATTTGAACCCATTTCCCCTTTGTAGATTAACTGCACTTTCACAGTGGAGAAATATACCATCTGCTTTACTTACGATTTAGCCTATGTGGTCATTCCATTTCATACCGCTGTCTTAATAGATTATTGCGCCCAGGTATTTGTACGTATTGACCGATTCCAGTTGCAAATCACTGATGCTGTAGTCATAGGACGCAAAGTTTTCTGAATATTTCACTGAAGTTACCAAACTTTGTACTATATTTGGACTCTTATATATACTGAATAAACATTTGCGTGTCTTTCCCAGATAATACTTCATTATAGGTAACTGTATAAACTGCAAAAAATCTTAGGCCACTATTAATTTTTTCTGACAGGTCATTAATACACAACATGGACAGCAAGTTCAAAAAGGATCAAATGGCTCTGAGGCACTATGGGACTTAACATCTGAGGCCATCAGTTCCCTAGAACTTAGAACTACTTAAACCTAACTAACCTAAGGACTTCACACACATCCATGGCCGAGGCAGGATTCGAACCTGCGACCGTAGCGGTCGCGCGGTTCCAGACTGTAGCGCCTAGAACCGCTCGGCCACCCCGAAGTGTCCCAAGAGACTTCGCAAATACCTCTAACTCTTCAGCACGAAAATATGGAGTAGTCTCGATCGTAAATGACAAAGTTTCAAGCCTATACAATTTAAAAACTCATTAACTCTTTACTGAACCAATTTCTGAATCTCATCGACGGTCTGGTTTTTGCCATATGTGATCTATATTAATATAGCTGAGTGTTCTCTGCTCTGACAGATAGAACAGACAACACATAGTCACATTAATATAAAGGAGCATGACGGCTCCATGACGTATGTTTCGGTGCGGATGCACACACATCTTCCGAACTCATACGAGAATCAAGAATCTGCGGGTAGGAGGTGTAATGGACGAAGGACGCTGCAATGCAGCGTTCAATAATTTTGGAATTTGGATGGGAATGGAGATGTGTCTGCGTGGCCGAGACGGTCAGACAGTTCTATGCAGCAGATGACCAGAACATGGCGGTAACGACTGTTGTCCTCCGTACCTTGACAAGTACCCTTGACGGTGCTGCTGCGGAGACTCCCACAGCGACAATGACGGCTGATGACCTCGCTGACGCTCTTCATAAGGGTGCGGCGAACAAAGCCCCAGGTCCCGACGGGTTTCCGCTGGAGTTTTATCTCACATTCCACGACATCATGGGCTCACGCTGGACTGCGATATATGGAGAACTCATGAACCCTGACCTTCCCCTTTCACCCGAATTCGTAGAAGGCTTGCTTAGCCCGGTCCCCAAGCCATCGGGAGGTCGGGAAGTTGGACATTATGGCCGTTGACATGTTAAATTGTGACTTCAAGATTTTTACCCGGATTCTTGCTGCTCACCTTCGGCGCGTCATCCCTCAAGTCATTTCTCTGGATCAAACGTGCTTTGGAGGTGACAGTAACATTCAGACGGCACTCAGCGATTACCGTGACGTCATAGCCCTGGCCACGACCTGCCGCAGTCGCGGTGCCATAGTGACAGTGGACTTCGACCACGCCTTTGATAGAGTGAGTCGTGACTTCCTAGAAAACGTACTCCGACGGATGGCCTTTCCCCACAGGTTCACACACATCGTCTTGCGGCTCCTCCGAGGTGCCACGTCGCGAGTGGTGGTCAATGGCCGTGTGGCGGACCCTATTAATGTCATGCTGTCGGTCCGTCAAGGATGTCCGCTGTCGATGCTGCTTTCCGCCATCGCCCTTGAGCCACTGCTACACGGTTTGAGGAGCCGGCTGACAGGGATAACAATGAGGGGGCATGCTTTCATTTGCAGCCCGTATGCAGATCACGTGATGTTCTTGGGTCTATCTGAGGATGAAGTGCGAGAGGCACTGACATGGATCACCCAGTACGGGGCTACTGCGGGCAGCCGTGTGAACCTACGTTCGTCGGTAGAGGTCTTTCAGCAGAGAGTGTGGCTCCATTGCCATCAGAGGACAAGCTCAAATGTTTGGGGATCACCTTCACTCGCGATATACAGCGCACGATCTCCTATAACAATAACGCTTGCTTCAAGCTGTCCGCACGAACGTTCGTGGCAACCGCCTGAGAACATTGGACATGTTACAACGGGTGGATTTCGTTAACACTCATCTAATCTCGTGACTACCTCATTTAGCACAGATTTTACCGATGCCAAAGGCAGACAATGGCACACAGATTGCAGGCGGCGTTCGGCTACTTTGTAAGCGCGGGTCTTACCTTCAAAGTCCGCTACGACACGCTGGCACTTCCTCCTCAAGATGCCGGCCTCGGCTTTGTCAACGTCGAAGCAAGAGCAGCTGCCCTTTATGTCAGTACGATGATTAAATCGTGGACACGCCTCCGAAACGGATTATCGGGAAGCCTGATTGACGAACTGGCCCCTCCCTCTCGAGTGACATCCGTTGCAGTAGCCCATATTCCTTCCTTTCTCTCCCATGTCAGAACATTTTTTATCGAATACAGTTATGCTCATGCCGACTTGTCTAGTACCAGGAACCCTACAGTACGTGATGTTTACAGCCTAATGATGAGACATCGGAAAGCCGATATCCTACGATCGCACGGCCCGTGGCTTGGCGTTCTGTACACTTTTTCCTCCTCGACACGTGAGCTCGTGTGACCTAGTATATGGTCGTTAATGGAAGATACATAACACAACTTCGTCTACATGCCATAAAAATGACAGATTCGCCACTGTGCCCTCGTTGTCACAGGCTTGGTGCGGACGAACATCGACTGATGTGTGGTTCTTCTGCAGAGGTGTGTCAGCTGATTCAGAAGACGCTTGCCTTTCTTCTACGTACGGCTCCTCATGCCATTCCACCGAAATCACTTCTCTTCCCAGATGAGACTTATTTTCCACGTACGAAGACCAACGCTGTAATCTGGATAAAAGGACTCTGGGTCTCCTATTTGTTCCATGAAGGTGATAAGGGTGTTCTTGATTTTTGGATGTTCCTGCAAGATCGCTTTACTTTCCTGGTGCACAATTCGCGATAGCGTCAGTACTATGCCAACTTTTTGATTAGTGTGTTCTTCGATCCCCCGTGCAACCGTGGTGTCACAGGTATGAGAAGGAGATTTCAGTGTTATTGTGTAATACCAGGACCCGGTCCAATGTACCGGAAAAATGCAATATCCTTCGCGAAGATGTGCCTGCAACATGCCTGACTGCCTTGGGATTCAGAGCGCTTCTACCCACAAGTTGGCGGGACGCGGATGCCATTTTGTTTGTTCTGCCAGGAGGGCGTTTTCTTTAATTCCTTTTATGTTTTGTTTGTTATCGATGCTAATTACACGCCATTATTTTCCGCCTGGAGGGCATCCTATGTCATCCAAAAATATTGGTATGATACATGATCTGAAAAAAAACTGATGTTGAAAAAGTATACATATTTATGTTTTCAAGAAATCAAGAAATATTTATTTAATTTTTGAAGAAGACCGTCATTTATTTTTAGAACACCGGAGGTTTTTATTTGCTTTGTCATTACCTTAAAAAATAAAATAAAAAATAAATGCCAATTATTTTCATTTATTTATTTTTTCACAACATTAAAAAAAGGCAAAGGTCCCGAGTTCGAGTCTAGGTCCGGTAAAAAAAAAGGACGGTTAAGGCAACCGTTGTAAAGAAGCGGATCATCCGACTTCGAGTCCCGGTCTGGCGCAACTTTTCAACTTATACCACTGCAAAATAGCAGCTCCCTGTGCGGCTAGGAGTCAAGATTTCCTACCTGTCCCATTCTATTTCTTTCCTCTTCCTCTGATGCAGGAAATTTATGATTCACATTGCAGCACATTTGCGTACTGCAACCGGCATTTGACAGTCGTACCAATACATGTATTCTACGGTACATGTTTAAAGATACTGGAACCCGCGTTCTCCAGCAAACAACTTCCCTGATGATGGATACGGGCTACATCATGTTTTACAAACTATTTAACTGCACCGACTCGTAGTGGAGTATGATTGAATATGTGGAATTACTTTCCGAAGAGCTATCGCGCTGTAAAGTAAAGAAAGGAAAAGAATCAAAGTAAATACCAGAAGAGGTGAGTCCTATTGGCTCAAAGTGTATACGTTGCTGTAAAGAAAGCAGTCATAGTTCTTTTCGAAGTATACTATTGAATGCGATGCTGAATATCTTTATAAGGAATGTTGTGAAATGTACAACATTAACAGTTAAAAATTTAAAAAGAATTTAATGATGATATAAATTTCACTTCAGGTCATAGTTATCCGAGGAAAACAATAAGGTTAAATCAGCTAAAAGGAATTAAATTTGTGGGATTACGATTTCAATTTCTGCAAAATGAGCACGCGAAGGCTTTTGATGAGACGGTATGCTTTTTATTATGGAATGATCTTATGAGACTTTTTAGAAGTTCAGGTTGCTGAAGCAGAGAAGCGTAGGCGGAACGAGCCACCGAAGCACAGAATGAAATTCCACTGAGTTGTAAAATTCACTTCTAACGCAACGTACAACGATTAAATACAGTTAAAAATAATTATGACATATAATTTTAAATGAAAGGCATAAACGAATTAAGCCGCAGGCCATGTCGCAATTACAAAAGCGGCCAGGAATAAATTTCCATTCCAACATTGTCAATAGCAGATCATGACAATACACCGCATTCGTGTTTATTTCCGCCAGACCATACCTCCCAAAGGGCATGTCGTCTCTTTGACGTTATAGCGTTGCATTCGATTTTACAATTGCGCAGATGATTTCACTGAGTGATTTTCATTTGCCCGATCCTGTAAATATGGACGTTTCTGTCCACTTGATCCGTTATACTACAAGTGAACGAATCTACAAAAAGTTGTTCTGAAATGTTTAATTATGTTTCTGCAGCAGTTAAATTTTCATTGTCGTGATTCGTCTTTACTGCTATCATTCTGAATGTAATATATCTGCTCCTTTACTGAAGGAAGAAAAATTAGAATTTAAAGTTGTCGCCGCAGCAAAATCGAATCTTATTTCCTGATATGAACTGCGTGTACAGAATGAAAATAAACGAAGTCAAAGCTCTGCAAAAGCAGCGAAACATGTCTAGATAGCAGTAAAAAAGGAGGACACTGCGATTTGCTATCAGTAGCCATAATAACACAGAACCAGCAACTACGTTGGACTGGAAGCGGAAGTTCTGGACACATCGAGCCCACTCGTAAAAATAAATATATTCTAGGTAACATGTTGCTCTTAAATGGTATCTACAAGTCTTTTAAAGCTTTTAAGATGTAGTTCATAATCAAGCTAGCACCTCTGAACCTCACACGAAATCGGTGACACACCGACACGATCACCAATCCAACACAGACGATTGTCACTTTTTTGAAATCTAGTATTGACCTGTATTTATTCACCATGATCCATTTTTCTGCTGATTTTCGCAAGAATACGCTTATTTAATTGGCCAGAAAGCACTTAACACGTTTTATCAAATCGTTAACACTCGCACCAATTCCTGTCACTGGCGACTGTACCTGTTTCTCGCCATAAAAATGAGTAAAGTCGTGTATACGTCGACGAATCCCTTCCCCTCGCCCCTCCCCACTTAAGGAAAAAAGAAAAAGAGCATGTGTAACATAGAAATCACCTGACGAAAGAGAACAGATGTTACGACGCTTCGACATAGTGAAAAACAATGACTTGTGACGGTTTTTTATCTTTATTGTCATTTAAAATCAGCAGTGACGGATACAATTACATTCAATGAGATGGTTATGTTAATACTTGCATTATGCATTTGGACTGAACCGGGGATATTGTGTGGCTGTCACTCCAAATTTGGCAGTCGACCTCTATTCAAATGTTTCAAATGGCTCTGAGCACTATAGGACTTAACATCTGAGCTCATCAGTCCCCTAGAACTTAGAACTACTTAAACCTAATTAACCTAAGGACATCACACACATCCATGCGCGAGGCAGGACTCGAACCTGCGACCGGAGTGGTCGCGCAGTTCCAGGCTGAAGCGCCTAGAACCGCTCGGCCACTCTGGCCGGCCGACCTCTATAGTATTTGTTGTTCATGAATACGCACTAATCAACAATTCCTGCAAACTTTACTACGATTACGATCTTAATATTCTGATACAGCAACTTACTCAAGAGATTTACGGTTGACAATATACACTCCTCGAAATTGAAATAAGAACACCGTGAATTCATTGTCCCAGGAAGGGGAAACTTTATTGACACATTCCTGGGGTCAGATACATCACATGATCACACTGACAGAACCACAGGCACATAGACACAGGCAACAGAGCATGCACAATGTCGGCACTAGTACAGTGTATATCCACCTTTCGCAGCAATGCAGGCTGCTATTCTCCCATGGAGACGATCGTAGAGATGCTGGATGTAGTCCTGTGGAATGGCTTGCCATGCCATTTCCACCTGGCGCCTCAGTTGGACCAGCGTTCGTGCTGGACGTGCAGACCGCGTGAGACGACGCTTCATCCAGTCCCAAACATGCTCAATGGGGGACAGATCCGGAGATCTTGCTGGCCAGGGTAGTTGACTTACACCTTCTAGAGCACGTTGGGTGGCACGGGATACATGCGGACGTGCATTGTCCTGTTGGAACAGCAAGTTCCCTTGCCGGTCTAGGAATGGTAGAACGATGGGTTCGATGACGGTTTGGATGTACCGTGCACTATTCAGTGTCCCCTCGACGATCACCAGTGGTGTACGGCCAGTGTAGGAGATCGCTCCCCACACCATGATGCCGGGTGTTGGCCCTGTGTGCCTCGGTCGTATGCAGTCCTGATTGTGGCGCTCACCTGCACGGCGCCAAACACGCATACGACCATCATTGGCACCAAGGCAGAAGCGACTCTCATCGCTGAAGACGACACGTCTCCATTCGTCCCTCCATTCACGCCTGTCGCGACACCACTGGAGGCGGGCTGCACGATGTTGGGGCGTGAGCGGAAGACGGCCTAACGGTGTGCGGGACCGTAGCCCAGCTTCATGGAGACGGTTGCGAATGGTCCTCGCCGATACCCCAGGAGCAACAGTGTCCCTAATTTGCTGGGAAGTGGCGGTGCGGTCGCCTACGGCACTGCGTAGGATCCTACGGTCTTGGCGTGCATCCGTGCGTCGCTGCGGTCCGGTCCCAGGTCGACGGGCACGTGCACCTTCCGCCGACCACTGGCGACAACATCGATGTACTGTGGAGACCTCACGCCCCACGTGTTGAGCAATTCGGCGGTACGTCCACCCAGCCTCCCGCATGCCCACTATACGCCCTCGCTCAAAGTCCGTCAACTGCACATACGGTTCACGTCCACGCTGTCGCGGCATGCTACCAGTGTTAAAGACTGCGTTGGAGCTCCGTATGCCACGGCAAACTGGCTGACACTGACGGCGGCGGTGCACAAATGCTGCGCAGCTAGCGCCATTCGACGGCCAACACCGCGGTTCCTGGTGTGTCCGCTGTGCCGTGCGTGTGATCATTGCTTGTACAGCCCTCTCGCAGTGTCCGGAGCAAGTATGGTGGGTCTGACACACCGGTGTCAATGTGTTCTTTTTTCCATTTCCAGGAGTGTAAATTACTGTCTAAGGAACACAAGACGGAGAAAAAAAGTGGAAAGCGCGTTCTTTCTCATCCTTCAGAAGAAACTACAGCATATACTTTTAACAGGCTTGAGTAACCGCTTTAGGTGATTAGGGTCTAAGAGCATATTTCCATCACTAAGTTGAGAAACGTTTACTTAATAACCTGCTTATACTCTCTATGGGAATACCGGAGATCCTTATAAGCCTAATTGTTCCTAAAATAAATAGAATGTTGGTTAAGCCACTTTATAAAGCGGACTTAGGTTTCTAACTCATATAATCATTCGGAATTAGATTTTTCATTATTTATCAAATTATCCGAGGCGATGTTACCCAATAATCTAGACCATCACCTTTACCATCTATTTATTATCAGTAATTTAAAATTCGCATCGTGTTAAGTAACACTGTTATTATTATTATTATGATTATTATTAACATTGGTGTTGTTAAATGCGCTAATTAGTTTTAATTTAATTCAGTTATATATTCCAAAATGCTTTGGAAAAAAAATTGGATTTTTTTTATTACGTTCCATTACTTCAGTTTCCCAGCCTCGATAGGTACACCATACGGTATTCTTCGGACGCTACGGCGCCGAATGCGTTGCTGTCGTCACAATCACTGCGACTACATTTCATACAGGCGTTAAATGAGTCCATAGAGTGCATGCTCAACCGACATTTCTGTTGTATATGTCAAACGCCTTCGCTCTCTGAGATTATCTCACAACTCACCTAACATGCTGTTTATATTTACACAGCCGTATTAATGAGGTGGTACTGAAGAGAGTTGGGGAGACAAGAAATTTGTGGCACAACCTGACCAAAAGAAGGGATCGGTTGATAGGACACATTCTGAGACATCAAGGGATCACCAATTTCGTATTAGAAGGAAGTGTGGGGCATAAAAATCGTAGAGGGAGACCAAGAGATGAATACAGTAAGCAGACTCAGAAAGATGTAGGTTGCAGTGGTTATTCGGAGATGAAGAGGCTCGCAAAGGATAGAGTAGCATGGGGAGCTGCATCAAACCACTCTTCGGACTGAAGTCCACAACAACAAAAACAACTCTTGGTTGATTAATGTTGGCTTAAAACGTGAAATTGATGAGACGTTACCAAGGGCAAACAAGATGTCTTTCCAGAGAAGACCTTGTACAATTTGCATCTCTCTCTCTCTCTCTCTCTCTCTCTCTCTCTCTCTCTGTGTGTGTGTGTGTGTGTGTGTGTGTGTGTGTGTGTGTGTGTCACTGAGCGACGTGGCTCAATGTTAACACGCTGTCTTCGTAGGATACTTCAGCGAACGCACTCCTTTTGTGGACGGCCTGTAGATACGGTTATGTATAAGTCCAGGTACAATTTGCGTCAATTTAACAGACATAATTTCAGTCAGACGTAGACAACAGAAATAACTGAGTGTCTTCGAATAATTTTATTGATGTAAAACTTCCACCCTTGCATCAGAAACGCTCACAGGAGTTGCATGTATACAGGTGCACTGTTTGCAATGCCTTTTTGTCTGTGAAAACGAGAGTAGAAAACTAAAGCAAATAATTGGTTCAGTAACTCAAAGAAATTAAATAACAGTAACCACTGAAGTCTAAAGCACACTTTACGAACCGTTCTGCAGACATCGTGGTCAACCATTGCAACCGGTATTCTGCGAAGGCACTATTTAAAACTGTAATTCATTTATTTACGTTTGAGTCTGGCCTTCAGACATCATAAATATAGCCTACAACGTCTTTTGACTAGAAAATCACAACATAGTTAATTTCGTTTTTAAACAGAACCGCTTCACACTGAATGTTAGATGGTGTTGAGTTCTCAAATGGAACAGACGTGGGGCAGTTGTGATCGTATATTAAAAAAGTTATTTACAAGTTGTATGTTGGCAATACGACAACCATGATATTTATACTTCAGCGGTCCAGTGACGTAAGTTTCAGTTGTTTTTATAAAACAAATGCATAATATTTGAAACGTATTTCTTTTTATCGATAAGCTGACACCCATCAACATGTGAGAGTAAGATATATCAATAATGAAGCAACGAATCTACAGCTCATGCAACACAAATAAGTCAACTAAGATAAGTATTTGCTATTATAGTGCAGATGGACACTCTTGCACTTAATGTCTACCAGATTTTCTTTACATGTGACTAAAACACGTTCGATCTGGAAAATAATGCAGCAAAGTGGAAAACGTTGTGTGGAGTGATGAGTCACAATACACGATACAACATTCATATTGGCGTGTTTAGGCCTGTTCGATCCCTGATAAACATTTTTACGTAATTGTATCGTGGTCACAGTGAAGTTCGAAGCAGGTGCTTTGTGATCTTCGAGTGTCTTTTCTGCTTTGCGCTCGTGCCATTAGTTTAGAAAAACAACAAAATTATATAGGTGTTTATGAAACTACATTCTTCCCACAATCTGGCAGTAGTTTGGTAAGATAGCTGCATCTTCATCTACATCTACATGACTGACCCGCAGTTCACGAGTAAGTACCTGGTAGGGTATTCATCGCTCCACGTGCAAGCTATTTCTCTGCCGTTCCAGTCTCGAACAGTGAGCCGGAAAAATAAACACATAAATTTTTCAGTTCGAGCTCTCTTATTTTACTACAATGACCATTTACTACTATGTAGGTGGGCGTAAACAAAATACTTACGCATTCGGGGGAGAACGCTTCTGGTTACAATTTCGTGAAAAGATACTGTCGCAACTACAAACACCTTTATTTTTATGTGTACCACTAACACTCTAAACATTCTGCGTGGTGTCTGTTTGTTCTATATCGTGTCCCCCTACCACTTTCGCGCAACGACGCTCTGAGCGTGTTTTTTAGGGAATTGACTAGTTTGAACCTGGGACCTGTTGCTGGTAAGGAGACGCCAGACCACACATGACGTGTAGAATTCAGAAGAGTTCAGTGAGACTAGCGATGATATAACCAAATACTTAATGATTTCAGCGTCAGCTCCACTGCACTCCCTGTAAAAGAATCTTAATACTAACTAAATTTACTGGAAGGGGTTCAAGGCTTTCCTATTTTTAGTTAGCTGGTAAAATAACGTCGAAAAAGCAGTTAAGTTTACCATTGGAAATTTTATTCTACTCACAAAACATTGTTTATAAATTGCACTATTGGTAAAAGGAAATGTTTTAATACAGGATGGTAAAAACCGACTGCGTTCAACAAAAAAGTGAACGAATATTCCCTGAACGGGTTTCCAAGTTCTACAATGGATCGAAGGATGACCTATGCCATATCACATCTATAATCTAGGTTTAAATGAAGTTTCACAAAAGAGAAAACTATCAAAATAGTAGACCGGTTGCATCTTCTAAGTTTCCTGCCAATAAAACGCAGTCTTTGGTTAGCTTTCCCCACAACATGTTCTATGTGATCGTTTCAATTTAAATTATTCGTAATTGTAATCCCTAAGCATTTAATTTAATTCACAGCTTTGATCTGTGCTATTTGTCTTGTAATAGAAATTTATCGGATTCATTTTAGTACTCATGTGGATGGCTTCACACTTTTTCTTATTTAGACTCAACTGCCACAAATATCTGATCTGAATTATTTTGCAACTGGTTTTGATCATCTGATAAATTTACGAGATTGTAAATGACAGCATCATCTGCAAAAATCTAAGAGGGCTGCTCAGATTGACTCCTAAATTATTTATATAGAGCAGCAACAGCACAATTTTTACAACACTTCCTAGGGGAACACCGGATATCACTTCTGTTTTACTCGATAATTTCCCGTCGGTTACTGCGAACTGTGACCTCTCTAACAAGAAATCACGAATCCAGTAGCACAACTGAGACTCCGTACTACGTAGTTTGATCCCCTGTCGGTGGCTGCGAATAAAGAGCTAGTTGTATTTCACAAGAGCGATATTTTCTGAATCTTTGCGGATTAATTGTCAATAGATCGTTTTCTTCGAGGTAATGATGGAACACACTGCATTTTCCAAAATCCTACTGAAAATCGACGTTAGTGATATGGGTGTGTAATTCAGCGGATTGCTCCTATTTCCTTTTCTATACTAGCTGACAAAATGGACTTGCTCTCAAAAGAAATAGTATTTCAACCTAATTCGAAAAAAATGGATATGTCTGTCGCATTATTCTATTCAAAGTCCCGTCTTGAACTCTATACTATCGAACATTCTTAGGTTGAATTTAACTGTTGATGTCGGCCAGATGAGTTTGACCGAAAGCCCTACAATAACAATCCACCATGTTTCAGGAAGAGTACAAGCAAATTTGTGCTTCATTGTAACAGAAGTTAATGGAAATCCCGAGTATTAAGTGTTACAGTAGTTATAAAATGAAGTCCCACACGCATTAGTTACATGTCTTTGAAATGAATGGAGACTTGGTTGAATGTCTCGTCGACGACAAAGTCTGTAGAGATGTGATGCCTTTGAAACGATCAATAATGTCTATCTGGAGATTTTTGAGTTAAATGTATCTTACGTATCAAATCAGTTTAGAGAAGACCATAAAATATTTTACTTCTTACAAAAAAAAAGTGATACGAAGATATGAAGGAATGATGGGAACTTTTAAAATTGTTTAAATTTTCATAATTGTAGTTTTCAGTGTACCATAAATAAACAAGTTCCTTTCCAAACCTTCGATGTTTGGAAAGTCAGCTTAAGATAAATGGTCACTGACTTATTTTTCCGGCAATTAAGACTCGTTTCTGAGCCATCCGTTTCGGGCATAAAATCTTGTACTGGACGATACATGAATCTCTAGCGAAATATCTTCCCGATAGCGGGAAAGCTGTACTTTCGAGCCACGTAACTTATCTCATCTTACGCCGAAATAGCCGTGCAAGGAAAAGGAAACTTGGCAGAACTACATGCAGGTCTGGAAGAGAAATTCAGAGCTAATGAAGTTTAGGAAAAGCGCTGATTTGAATACGTTGAAAGATAATGTCGGAATTCTGCGAACAGAAAATATAGCAGAGTCGAGAGAATAGAACAGGTTTTTATCTAGTAGAACAAGTTGTTATAAGTCGAAAATTGGTTAAATGATAAATAAATACACGCAACTCAGACACCGAGTATTTCACAAATTGTGCACGATACCGAGACAACGTGACAGTAAGCGATACGGCCAGTGGTTTTCTGTACAGCTGTGACCTACTGTGATACCGTGGAAATACATTCTTTTCCAACGGCAGCTTGGAGCTCTTGAAAACACAATTATAGTAATGTTTCACGTGTTGTGATGGAAGTAAAATACTGCAGGAAAATAGGTAGAAAATGAGCTAAGTGTGAAGGCTAAGAATGATGGAACAGCGCAGTTGAGCCTGCTTTGCTGCGTAGGTATTGCCTAACAGGGAGCAACCTGTGCTATGTTAGCGGCCTTTGCTTTAACGTTTAGCATTTATGTTCAAATGTGTGTGAAATCTTATGGGACTTAACTGCTAAGGTCATCAATCCCTAAGCTTACACACTACTTAACCTAAATTATCCTAAGGACAAACACATATACCTATGCCCGAGGGAGGACTCGAACCTCCGCCGGGATCAGCCGCACAGTCCATGACTGCAGCGCCATAGACCGCTCGGCTAATCCCGAGCGGCTTAGCATTTATCTCGCCTTCTTTTGTAATTAGTGTTGCTGTTGACAATAGCGTTCAGCACAAACTGAAATAATATCTGCTTGGTAAATCCTTATATTACAGAGACGAATTGCTGAATGTGTAATACAATAGCGTGTGTGTGTGTGTGTGTGTGTGTGTGTGTGTGTGTGTGTGTGTGTGAGAGAGAGAGAGAGAGAGAGAGATTGTACGTAGAGTTAAGCATATACCACTATATGATAAAAAGAAGAAATTAAAAGGTAGCCTAGCATTCATTTGAAAGTCACTCATGTAAATGGGCATCATGATGCCACACCTTCATTACATTTGTAAATAGCCTGACACGTTCCACATCATGGCGAGAGATCGTAATTATGATCGATGACACACTTAAATTACCAGGTAATTTTAGTAGGTCACGAAATACACAGTATTACAATACTATAAGTTTCCTTCTACGCGAACTAGTACATAGAAATTATACTACAAGTTCACATTGATTATTTATTTTCAGAAACGTGCAGATCTCCTGTCAGCTGCTTTCTAAGAACTAAAGGACATCAAACTGGGTAGTGTGAAGACAGCACCGAGATTGTAATAAATATGGTTACACTTTATATAATATGACAGCATCGTTTGTAAAATTTTATCTGTATTGTAATATAAGTAAAGACGTTTCCTTGTTCTGGACTGGTAGAAATGTGTGAATTGATACGACAGTTTCTGTAAATGGAAAAAGGAGACGATAATCAGGTTAAAGGTGTCCACCAAACTCGTGACGTTTACGCTGGTAAACTAGAAGTAAATTGGCCACTGCTCGTAAACGGTTCGGTCACATGAGAATTCCACAAAGTCTGAAAACTGTGGAATTGAGTCAATAATAGCAACTTTAAAATGTGATATGTAGTCATGAAACAGGTCTGCGCCAATTTTATGAAATTTAAAATGTTGAACATTGCTGATATGGACGCTAGATAAATATTTAATAGTCAGCTGCTTTATTGGAGCGTTTCGAATATCCTAACCTTCAGAACATCAAGTCCATGAGAAGACCCTCACACAGGAAGATGGGAGTCATGTAAATCTGACACATTCCAAAACGTAACTGAGTGCACTTGCGCATTCTATTAGGTTTTGGAATGTGTCATATTCAGATCACCCCACACTGCCTATATGAAGTTCTTCTCCATGATCTGATATTCTGAAGATGAGTGTATTTGATACGTGACAATAAAGCAGCTGCCTTAGATCTAGTGACTATTAAATATTTATCCAGCATCCATATCATCACTGATCAACATTTTAAATTTCAATAACAAAAAATTTGTGAATAACATTCCTTCTCTTCATAATATGAATTTCTTACAGTATGTAGCAAAAGCGCAGTGAGGTCCTCTTTAATGAAAGGCACATTGTAAAATAGAAAAGAATCACATTAGCTGCTTTCCGTATAAAGCGCGAGTGCTAAACAATATTTGTCTGCCATTCAATTTAAACATAATAATTTATTGCGTTACAAATGATTAACATATGTGCTTTCATGTCGTGTTACATGCGCATCTTTCATAGTAGCCCAGCTGTCAAGCTTTAACATATAAGTGATCATAACACTTATGCATGGAGTGCATCTTCAAGAACAAAGCACGTCTTTCTGATCTGGAAATTAGGAAAGTGACCTTTGGTGATCTCGATTAAGAAACCTTACAGAAATTTACACAAAAAACAGAAAAAATCGTCTGAAAACAGCAATGAATACAGGAAGTGCCTTCCGTCACATACCATAGCCCTTTCATCCTGAACACTTTCGTTCAAACGCAAATGAAATAGAATTACCTAAATGTTTGAACTGTTGACACCGAGTCGTAACGCAAACAAGATAAACACATACCGGGAAACATCAACAATCGTTGCACGTCAGGCTGAAGCAAGGCAATGGTCGCTAACAATAACAAAGAATGTGCACCAAATGACGGCGTGTTTTCCATTACTGAGAGCTGTTCTCTCTGGATATATTACCTATAAATCTAAACGTACAGCTCGCCACTATGACTAGAAACTTATCAGATTATTGCAGATAATGATACTCACTCATAAATTTATCGTATTAACTAGAGTAGGAAATTATTTAACACTGATCTCAAATTACTGTAAAAACGAGTAAGTAATTGCAGAGTTAGATAATTAAAAATTCCTATTAATAGACAAACATCTGCAGATTACAAAAAAACTTTCTAACTCGATAACGACATTGTAGTTGTTCGCTGAAGACTATATGGTGAACAGGTAAACGTTTGTATACATGCATACGGGAAGTAAGACGTGTCTCGGTGAGTAAGACTTGCTCCTATCGGCAGTCATTGAACTGGTGGTTTTTATTTTAATAGCAATGATTCCTCAGGAATGTCCTTTCCTTCAATAGGGTTAACGAAAATGTCAAGGCATGTTGCCGAAACGACATCACTGTCTTCCGATACTGTAGTACCTCCCGAGCGCCAGTAATAAGAAACGTGAAAGTATTCGAGAGATCGGGACAGAAGGATTTACTTTCATTCACTCAATCTAACTTTAATGTCGTCCAGAAGAAAGTCCAAATGTGATATCTGGGGAAAATTCATTGCTTAGACTTGTATTTTTCTCTCTTCTTCTTCTTCTCTTCAACACTTACGGTTGATATGGACGGACCAAAAGTAATTCGGTTTAAGGATATTGTGGCTTCCGAACTGTGTGCAGCCCACGACAACTGTCTTATTTTAAGGATAGCGAGACGGCTACAGGCTATCTTGTGCAAGAACAAAGGGCAGCTCTGTGTACGTTTGGCAGGCAGTTATCTGTCAGCACCCTATTATCTCTCCAGATATGTATTCATAACGGCCGAAGTCTGTCTGGTAGCATCTTCGATCAAGAGGTTACTAAGATGAAGCAGTGGTGGCTCATAGAAAAACTTTGTGTTCGCCTGAGAACCTCATGGAAATTTGTATAACTTATTAATGTTAACCGTGTGCTTCAAGATATCATGAAATACGTGCGCTGTCGTAATAGGTAGTGGAAGAATCTCGAGCAAGAATCTAATTTAGATGTAATAATTTCAACAACTTTTGTCTATCGTTGCTATCATCATCGTCGTCGTCATCGATTTAACATCAACTGTTGTATGAAGACCTTCTCCTGACTTCTGAAGCCATTACGGCCTTCGGCTAAGTAACTCCATGTTGCTCCTGCACGCTTTCCGTGTCAGTGTCGTCTTTGTCTTTTCTTATCCCTTGGAATCCTACAAAGAACTTCACTGGACTGTCTACCATCAAATCACCTTGATGCGTGTCCCGTTCATCTCAATTTCATGCTTATTACACCCATAAACATGTCCTTCACTCTGATCTGTTCCCTGAGTCATTTGTTCGCTTCCCTGTCTCTCTCAGTAATTCCTATCCTGTAGCTCTCCATAGCTCTCATTCCTTAAAGCCAAAAATGGTAACAGGCAGTGATTTTAAACTTTCCTTTCCAGTAACAGAAGCTCAATTTTGAAAAAAATTAATCTGACAAAACCTCTCCAGGCTTCCATTTATTTATTTTGGAACGCGTCCAGTCATCGCCTCCTAGTGTTCAAATGTTCAAATGTGTGTAAAATCTTATGGGACTTAACTGCTAAGGTCATCAGTCCCTAAGCTTACACACTACCTAACCTAAATTATCCTAAGGACAAACACACACAACCATGCTCGAGGGAGGACTCGAACTTCCGCCGGGAGCAGCCGCACAGTCCATGACTGCAGCGCCCCAGACCGCTCGGCTAATCCCGCGCGGCCGCCTCCCAGTGTCATGAATACAAAAACTCATCTATGACTTCATTGTTAATTCGTACAATTTTCTTTCATCGTGTTGATTACACATTATTTGAGTTTTTTTGTAACTATTTTCAGGCATCCTTTGTTTTGCTTACGTTTGAAAGAAATTTTGACTTTCAGCGTGAGGTATGTTCAATATATGTAATACTGTACTTAATTTCCCTGAAACATTTACCTTCATTTCCTTTACGCTTTGTTGTTCTGCAACAAAACTTACGTGAGGTTTTCAGGAAGCAAGTTACACATGTCGTCTCACGCTAAGACCATTGGGCAACAAGAGTGACGCCTTGTCAGATAAGAGTGCATGTTCCGGACTTCCTGCAGACACGGTTCTGGTGATGGTACCGATAATTAGTGCATCATAGTGTGCGAATGAAATAGCGCGGCTAGTGGAAACGTACTCCATAGCTGAAGTACAAGTAACAGTACAATTCTTGTGGGACAAACATCTAAATTGCACACAGATTCGCCACGAACGTCTGGTGATATGTGGACCAAATGCAATGTCACGTCTAGCCGTATGAAATGGTGCCAGCAGTTTGACCGAGGCCGAAGAGATGGTGGGAAGTCCATATCTTGCAGCATGCGATTTCGACTGGTTCGGTAAGCTGGAGAAACATCTGGCGGAAACAGATTTTCAAACGATGACGACGTTCACACAGCGGTTCTCGAATGGCTCCATGACCAAGGATCGGATTTCTATCGTCGAGGAATAGAGCGATTGATGGAACGTTCCGTTGAAACTTGGTGACTACGTTGAAAAATAGGGCCATGTATATGTGTCACATTAAAGTGTAGTGCAGTATACAATAAAAGTTCTTGCGTGTCATAATAGCGCGTTAACGTACTTTTTGATGTCTTCTCGTACAGCCTAATTTTAATTCTACTTTGGAATCCGACTGTAACGTATTTGAAGGAGTTATTTTTATAATGTCCATGTACCCATTTATTGGGCCAAGCTCTGTGTAGCAAGATGCGAGAGCAAAATATCTGGGCGAGCAGGATGATCTAAAGCCATTTAATGAGTTCCCTCAGTCGCTGCTCCCAACATTGTTTCACCCGGGCAGAAATCCGGCACACCAGGGACTCCCACATGGTAGTACGTTAGTCTACCAGGACCCGTAGACTTTGGCGATACACGTGAACAGTGCTAAATGTAGGGCGCTCACAGTAAGCTCTTCAATCCACTGGATACTTCTAAATCTCACAGTCTGGCCAGGTCGTACGCTTATCACGCGCGAGTAGAGTGCTCAAGTCAGTATTGCCATTTAGGAGTCTCTCAGGAGGTAACTTATAATGTAAACAGCTTTCGTGTTTCTCAAAGAGTATGAATTAATCCAAGCCGCTTGCAGATTATGAAATAATATGTTTCTCAACTACGTGCTAACATGGCTGCATTCAACATGCATTTACATAATTTGTACTTCCTACAGCGTGCAATCAAATGAACAAACTCACAATAAAAGAAAACAACAACGTAAAATATCTTATCATGGTAGATGTACAAGACGAACTGGATCTGGTCATAATATGTCAGTAACTTACAGACATCTCATGCTTTTCTTTAACTGTAGCTGCTCCATAAATTATTTAAATTATATTAATTACTAACTCAATGTGCCTATACTCATTAAAGATTATCCATGAGAGTTGGCTGTTTGCCTTTCCCCTAAAGCTGAAGCCAAGATGGTTAGGCTCTACTGGCCAATCTCAATATCAGTTCCTTTGTGCAAATGAAGATCTGTAATTGTGAACCAAACTACAACAGGAAGGAAGTAGCTGTGAACTATGCTACCTCAGGAAACATGGAATTTTCTTCATAAGTATTTCTGAATTAAATATGAACTGTACAATTATCAGTGTATTCTCCAAAACGCACATGTGAAACAGCGTTTTTTACTTTTAAATTCAGTTTTGATCATCTCATCATTTCAGTGCTGGTCGATGATTTTAGAACGGCTTCGTCCCAAATCGTTATCTAGGATAAATGTACAAACAGTTATGGCGATTACTTTTGTAATAATAAACACTTTCCTTACTTTTTTTCCTTCTGTCTCGTTTTCATTAGATTGCCCCTTATACTAAAAGAAATAAAAAATCTGCAAGAGGGTCTTTCCTTTACTTGAAACGTAGCCCGCCCGGTTAGCCGTGCGGTCTAACGCATGGCTTTCCGGACTGGGAAGGAGCGCCTGGTCCCCGGCACGAATCCGCCCGGCGGACTTGTGTCGAGATCCGGTGAGCCGGACAGTCTGTGGATGGTTTTTAGGCGGTTTTCCATCTGCCTCGGCCAATGCGGGCTGGTTCCCCTTATTCCGCCTCAGCTACACTATGTCGACGATTGCTGCGCAAACAAGTTATCCACGTACGCGTACACCACAATTACTCTACTACGCAAACATAGGGGTTGCACTAGTCTGGTGTGAGACGTTTCCTGGGGTGTTGGGGAGGGGGAGGGGGGGTCCAACGGGGGCCGAACCGCACAATAACCCTGAAAGAGTGGTTAGGTGTGGGGCGGCGGAGAGGTGAAGTGGACTGCGGTAGCCGTCGTGGGGTTGTGGACCACTGTGACTGCAGCGGGGACGGAGCCTCTCCGTCGTTTCTAGGCCCCCGGTTAACATACAATACAATACTTGAAACGTAATTTTTATCTTACCGCAGAGCTATTTTAAGTTATTTGAGTTCTGTAAATGAGATGTAGCGTACAAATAAGCGGTTGCTTACGGTCAAATAGAAGTTTGGCGGCCAAAAGATAGTGACAAGCTCAGCTGATAAGACATAAGCGACTGTCGCTGTCTTTAAAATTTTTCTGTCTGGCGTTTATCGACAGAAATGCTGGCTTCGGACTTTGGATTGAACTGGGATCTTAGCGTGACTCAAATAACACATTACTATGTGCATCTCTGTAAAATCGACAAGAACTAATTCACATTTCTTCATTCCAACAGTTCGAGAAAGGCTGTGCAAATATTCGAAAATTTCACACTATTTGCAAAATTACTCATCTTCAGTAAGCTGTCTACCGCCCATAAACATTTTCCCACTCCACAACGGTTATTTCTTAGCCAGTCGCCTCATCATCACGTCTCATACAGCCCACAGGGGCCGTCCTTAAATTTCAATAGCATAATCCATTTTCCTACTCACCTAACATCCCACATTGTCTCATTCCCTTTACCACTTGTTCACGCATATTTCAATGTCCAATGTCAGCCCCCCGCCCCCGCAAAGGGAGTGTCAGAAACAGGAGGGCTGAAAACGCACAAGCACCATTCGCTGCTTCTAATCACGTTCAAATTTCGTCGAATAATAAAAGAAGGTTGTATACATGGAAGAAGCCTGGAGATACTGACAGGTTTCAGATAGATTATATAATAGTAAGACAGAGATTTAGGAACCAGGTTTTAAATTGTAAGACATTTCCAGGGGCAGATGTGGACTCTGACCACAATCTATTAGTTCTGAACTGTAGATTAAAACTGAAGAAACTGTAAAAAGGTGGGAATTTAAGGAGATGGGACCTGGATAAACTGACTAAACCAGAGGTTGTAGAGAGTTTCAGGGAGAGCATAAGGGAACAATTGACAGGAATGGGGGAAAGAAATACAGTAGAAGAAGAATGGGCAGCTTTGAGAGATGAAGTAGTGAAGGCAGCAGAGGAACTAGTAGGTAAAAAGATGAGGGCTAGTAGAAATCCTTGGGTAACAGAAGAAATATTGAATTTAATTGATGAAAGGAGAAAATGTAAAAATGCAGTAAATGAAGCAGGCAAAAAGAAATACAAACGTCTCAAAAATGAGATCGACAGGAAGTGCAAAATAGCTAAGCAGGGATGGCTAGAGGACAAATGTAAGGATGTAGAGGCTAATCTCACTAGGGGTAAGATAGATACTGCCTACAGGAAAATTAAAGAGACCTTTGGAGAAAAGAGAACCACTTGTATGAATATCAAGAGCTCAGATGGAAACCCAGTTCTAAGCAAAGAAGGGAAATCAGAAAGGTGGAAGGAGTATATAGAGGGTCTATACAGGGGCGATGTACTTGAAGACAATATTATGGAAATGGAAGAGGATGTAGATGAAGATGAAATGGGAGTTACGATACTGCGTGAAGTGTTTGACAGAGCACTGAAAGACCTGAGTCGAAACAAGGCCCCGGGAGTAGACAACATTCCATTGGAACTACTGACGCCCTTGGGAGAGCCAGTCCTGACAAAACTCTACCATCTGGTAAGCAAGATGTATGAGACAGGCGAGATACCCTCAGACTTCAAGATGAATATAATAATTCCAATCCCAAAGAAAGCGGGTGCTGACAGTTGTGAAAATTACCGAACAATCAGTTTAATAAGTCACGGGTGCAAAATACTAACGCGAATTCTTTACAGACGAATGGAAAAACTGGTAGAAGCCGACCTAGGGGGAGATCAGTTTGGATTCCGTAGAAATATTGGAACAAGTGAGGCAACACTGACCCTAGGACTTATCTTAGAAGAAAGATTAAGGAAAGGCAAACCTGCGTTTCTAGCATTTGTAGACTTAGAGAAAGCTTTTGACAGTGTTGACTGGAATACTCTCGTTTAAATTCTGGAGGTGGCAGGGGTAAAATACAGGGAGCGAAAGGCTGTTTACAATTTGTACAGAAACCAGATGGCAGTTATAAGAGTCGAGGGACATGAAAGGGAAGCAGTGGTTGGGAAGGGAGTGAGACAGGGTTGTAGCCTCTCCCCGATGTTATTCAATCTGTATATTGAGCAAGCAGTGAAGGAAACAAAAGAAAAATTCGGAGTAGGTATTAAAATCCATGGAGAAAAAATAAAAACTTGGAGGTTCGCCGATGACATTGTAATTCTGTCAGAGACATCAAAGGACTTAGAAGAGCAGTTGAACGGAATGGATAGTGTCTTGAAAGGAGGATATAAGATGAACGTCAACAAAAGCAAAACGAGGATAATGGAATGTAGTCGAATTATGTCGGATGATGCTGAGGAAATTAGATTAGGAAATGAGACACTTAAAGTAGTAAAGGACTTTTGTTATTTGGGGAGAAAAATAAGTGATGATGGTCGAAGTAGAGAGGATATAAAATGTAGACTGGCAACGGCAAGGAAATACTTTTTGAAGAAGAGAAATTTGTTAACATCGAGTATAGATTTAAGGGTCAGGAAGTCGTTTCTGAAAGTATTTGTATGGAGTGTAGCCATGTATGGAAGTGAAACATGGACGATAACTAGTTTGGACAAGAAGAGAATAGAAGCTTTCGAAATATGGTGCAACAGAAGAATACTGAAGATTAGATGGGTAGATCATATAGCTAATGAGGAGGTATTGAATAGGATTGGGGAGAAGACAAGTTTGTGGCACAACCTGACTAGAAGAAGGGTTCGGTTGGTAGGACATGTTCTGAGGCATCAAGGGATCACCAATTTAGTATTGGAGGGCAGCGTGGAGGGTAAAAATCGTAGAGGGACACCAAGAGATGAATACACTAAACAGATACAGAAGGATGTAGGTTGCAGTAGGTACTTGGAGATGAAGAAGCTTGCACAGGATAGAGTAACATCGAGAGCTGCATCAAACCAGGCTCAGGACTGAAGACCACAACAACAACAACAAATTTGAACGGTCCCTAGTGGTTGGTAGGACATGTTTTGAGGCATCAAGGGATCACAAATTTAGCATTGGAGGGCAGCGTGGAGGGTAAAAATCGTAGAGGGAGACCAAGAGATCAATACACTAAGCAGATTGAGAAGGATGTAGGTTGCAGTAGGTACTGGGAGATGAAGAAGCTTGCACAGGATAGAGTAGCATGGAGAGCTGCATCAAACCAGTCTCAGGACTGAAGACCACAACAACAACATAGTGGTTCCAGTTTGTACACGAGAGCAAAAATTGCGGTCGCGCTACACTGCAAACGGGTACGATCTTGTTTAGTGGTGATGCAGCCCCACAAAGTCCTTAGAGAGGGGTTGAAACCTCCAGGGGTGTCAGCAGCGTCGAAGGTGGTCAAGGACGCCGTCCTGTTACTCATCACACTGAAAACTGTAGTATTCTATCGCGAAATGCGGGGGAATCAACGCCTCAAGGAAAGGGGTGGTTTCATTGTCGCTCTTTATGCCACCTCCTGAGGCCTTCTGGTGTTGGTTATGAGTGGCGGTGCGTCCGAAATCCATTCCTCGGCCACACATTAGCAAATGGCGTGATTTCAACGCTGTGTTTCGCCGTCCTGACCTCTTTGCTTATTTTCATTCGCTTATGTCGTATGGTAATATATTTTGGGGTAACTCTTCCCATTTTAAAAGGATATTTTTGGCTCAGAAACGGGTGGTTCGGGCAATAAATGGTGTAAGTTCACGAACTTCTTGTCGACTCCTGTTCACGAGTCTGCGTATTTTGAAACTGGCCTCTCAATATATATATATTCCTTACTGTCATTTCTTGTCAACAATATTAGCTTATTCCCAAGAATAAGCAGCTTTCACTCAGTTAATACTCGGCAGAAATCAAACCTGCATTTGGATTGGACTTCCTTAACTCTTGTGCAGAAAGGTGTGCAGTATACTGCTGCATCCATTTTCGGTAAGCTACCACTCGAATTCAAAAGTCTTAGCAGTAATCCACGCGCTTTCAAATCGAAACTGAAGAGTTTCCTCATGGGTCACTCCTATTCCGTCGAGAAGTTCCTTGAAAAATTAAGCTGATTCTTGTTGTATTGCTGATTGCGTTTACTTAAACTTATGGA
The DNA here is from genome assembly GCF_021461385.2 of Schistocerca piceifrons. Lineage (NCBI taxonomy): Eukaryota > Metazoa > Arthropoda > Insecta > Orthoptera > Acrididae > Schistocerca > Schistocerca piceifrons. Next base: position 368,930,996 of record NC_060149.1, read on the forward strand.
TTGACTTTTTTTGGGGTTCATAACAATTTTATTTTTATCTGTTATTACTTTTATGTTGTAATTTCATATGCTGACATGTTGCGTGACCTTGGAGATTTGCTCCTCAATTTGGTCCTACGGAACTTGACGTGTAAATAAAATAAATAAAGAAGGGGTGAAATGTGGGTAACAGGGAGTGTGACGACCTTTCTATCGTGTGACACGTCCGTGGTGGTGTTGGGCAGGATTTTAGTGTGAATTGGTGCTAATGTGACATCATTGACGCACCTTAGGCGGCACAGGAACTTCTGAGCGCTGTCCTTTCTTTCGTTTGTGTCGACACCTTGCTGTTTGTAGCGTCGTCGAGCCCGATGGTGAGGTTGCAGGGCTCCACACTTTTGAACCGTTACAAAGGATGGATGTAGGCAACTGAGTCCAATATCAAACTTATTCGTCGCAATGGGAGACAGTTACTGAGTTTCGCAAGAGTCGTCCTTTTATTGTGCTGCGCAGTGAACATGTTTAGAAGAAGTTGTGTGAGTTGTAGGCTACTTTTATTTTAAAATTTTGAGGGAAACCAAAACAAACTGAAACAGCAATATTTGACGAAAATACAATGGAAGGATGGTCAGAAGAAGATAAAAAAAATTGTTTATTGACTGTCTGAGAATTTGTCTTTTGTGTGTGTGAAGCACTTTTAAGAATATGTGCAATGCGCTGAAAGATCTTTCCATATTGTTTTGTTAATTATTTTATGTCTAAAACTGTTACAGTAAAGACAGAAACTTTTCCACTATTTAAATAAAAATAAATACAAAACCAAAATTCATAGTTACTCAAATTTCATTAAAATTAAAATAACAGAATAGTTAGTGAAACAATGAAAATAAAAGAAACCCGATGGTAACAAACCTTCATCGCCGTGGTATTCTTTAGATACTCTTCTGTAAATGGGTAGGTCTTGAATTTCACCTATGAGTGGACGGAACATGATCAAAATCTGCAACTACTGTCGCTAAACTAGAAGTCCTTCGAATCGTATGTTTCTCGCCACATCTCGTGCTATCACACGAACGTGCAGTATATGCATATTACCACACTTCTAAAATACAATATTATTATTATTCACGTTTGGCCTCTATTGGACACGCGATATACAGTAAAGGATATTTTCATAGCTTTTTTTCAGCTTTTGTTTGTGACCTTATTACTTTCATTCTGTCAGACAGCACTATTTTCAACTCGTAAAACCAAGTTGTTCTGGACTTATTGTTTTTTTTTAATTTTTTTGCCAGACCAAATGTCAAGTCGTAAATTTTCTGCCTAAAAATTTTTCTGTCTGTTATACCCTTCCTCCTTTAAGTCTTCTTTTACTACACCGATTCGTTTTATAGTCTTGCTGCGACTTTCGATGAATTTCACAATCTGCCCATTTAATGTGGTTGGTTCTATCCTTTTAGTGTGTCCATAAAATCTTAGCCTGCGTTTTTGCATAATCAAATAAACCATGATAAACTTTTCAGTTTATTTATTTCTTCTTAGTCTATATGTTGCTTCTTCAGTATACTTTCGACCTAAAATTTCCCTGCTGCAACATTAATTTTAATTAACTCTCTGGTTATTACGCTACTTAAAAAATCTAGAGTTGTCCCAAGTCCATCCAGGCTACCCGTACTGCTCTATTACCAGTTAGTCACACCCGAGTAAAATTAAATTGCTATTATGTCATGCATATCTGCTCTAAGTCCTATGTGCTGGCGTCCCAGGTGGTTTAATTCGGATCACAGAGCTATGGATAACTGTGGTGACTTGGGGAGAATTGAAGGGATCAGCTGTGTTGCCTCTATAAAACGAGGTTATAAAGTGTACTCGGATTCACACCGACATAGAATTAACGTAGTGATTAAAATTTCTCGGACTGCTAAGTAAATGGTATGCAGAACAGTCGCGGTTAGATGGAAGACCTCTTTCATAAAACCGGCGCTCTGCAAGTTGTGAAAAGACTGATGACAGATCATTAAGCACTCTCTTCACGTTTCATGCTCTATGTATAATTTCCCAGTTCTAACCACAAACAGTCCTTTAAGATACATACTTTCGAAAACGGACAGGCCTCGTCATGGAGACCCCAGCAGCCCCTTCTCCTGCACCCGCCCGTGAAACGAATGTAGAGTTTTGGATCCAACTACCATCTCTGAAGCATTTCACAGAGTGAATCGTCTAAAACTTGCACCGGAAGTATTTTGATAAGGGATTGGGATGGTAGGCAGTGGCCTGTCTTTGCAGTCCACACACAGAGTATAACGTGTTTCAAATCTGTATTTATTTTTTAAAAAAGATACAAATGTTTGAAAGGAACAATGCGTATTGACAGTACCGCAATCGAAGTAGACTAAATTAGAACGTGAATGGTGTTTGTTACAGGAGTTTAGTGTAAGTGGTTTACGAGATACTGTAATTTAAACATTGAAAACACCGACATTTGTTTGTTAAATGTCGTAGGACAAATTATTGTGAATTTCACTTGGGTGCGTATGTGCAGCCCTACAAGGATGTTAATACGTATCCGGAGGTGTCGTGTTCTTAAATGGGACATTGCCTAGGATAAACTAAAGACAAACAAAAGTAAATACATAACCTCTGTAGGGTTGAAACGTAAAGAACCAATGTTCTCTCAAAGCCTGTGCTCAAAATGACCACCACCAGTGACAATACAAGCTTGCAGTCTGGCATGCAACGATTGCTCCACACGTTGTAGCATTTCAGAGGAAAAAACAGCGCAGGCAGCAGTAATGCGCCATTTCATGTCATCTATACCTGTTTGAAGAGGCTGAAGAGGTTGACGTCTATTGGGATATCTTTTGGCGTACACGGTACACTAACGAACGGCACACTTGCTACATTCACCACAAATGATGAGCATGTCTGCTTTTTTCGCAATGGTATCGCATTGTACATACAACGCAATGTAAACAGACATAACATCGTGGTCTAACATCTAAGCATTATGATGGATCAAATAGCCGTCGGTGTTTATAATGCTCACGGTGCGATAACTCGTAAACTGTTTGCAGTAGCTTCGTGCAACAAATATTACTGACATTCTCATTTACTCTACTTTTAGGATTTTACTTTAAATAGGCAATGTCCCACTAAAAATTTGCAACTGTTGTAAAAAACTGCGCTTTTGTCAACAGCTCAAAATCTGTTTATTAACTGCAAATACATGCCCTTACCTGCAATTCAGTTCTGTGAAAACCGCGTATCGATAGTGCCTTCTATGTCCGAAATATTTGCGATGCAAGTGTTCAGTGATTCTCACTGTATTAATCTCAGTAATTACCACAGAGAAAGAGGTTTCCTATTACCGGTACTTCCCAGCAATGTGATGTAATATAGTTCATTCAAGGACAATGCTATTTGCTGTCAGTGGAGCAACAGAAAGTCCTTGAATGAGCTGTGACAGAACTCGAACAACAGGGGACTGACGTGCTAGGACATTTATTGAAACTACGAAATAGTGCACTAGACACTAGCGTAAATCTAGATTTGTTTTAATAATGCCCGAAAGGAAATGACGACGGATTGCTGTGCTCCATCATTCTGAAAGTCTTTTCACCGACTTTGAGTGCATTCCACATTCCTAACGGAAGGTAACTTGATGAAATCCTCCTTAGTCGTATTTCATCGACGCAGTAATTATTACACTGAATTAGGCTGCGTTGTTTCCAGGTCGACTAACCTTATACGAAACGTATGCCAACAAACATCCCGCCAACACTGAGGTCGCCGGCACTGGCTTAAATATACGGACACCTCTTTGTTATGCGTAATTGACCGCTATGTACCGTAACAAGCAGAACCACCAGTATAAAAGGAGACGAAGATTGTTGTGTTGTCACTAGAGAATTACTAACAGCAGAATAGATCATGCAGACCTCATGTATTGACGGACAGAGGCCGTTGAGCATTGCAGAGGGTGGTAGTAAAAAATCACGTGAAATATGCGGAAGAAATGTGCTACCAACAGTCCATCTATCACAGTGACTTTGCGTAGGTAGTTAAGAGGAATGGACAATTAATGAGGTACAATGGTCGAGCAGATCCTCATAAGCCGCAAATTTTTTTATCCACGCCAAACGGTCCTCTGGTTTGGAGCCGAGTAGAAGGCTTAAACCAGAGGCTCATACGATCTGCGGAGATCTGGCGTGCAAATTTCTCGACCTCCGCTATCGGGTGGAGAAATGTAAGATCGCCCTGAATAGGTCAGGCGTGCACTGCACGCCGGAAGCGGCTACAAGGGTAGCGGAGTACGTGTGGAGTGCACATGTGGGTTTTTTAGGTTAGAGAATTCCCTCCCTAAGCCCGACAAGACGCCTCCTGACACGCGGCAAGGTAGGAGTAGGCAAAATGCAACAGGGAATAACAATATTAATGTGCTAATAGTAAACTGCAGGAGCGTCTATAGAAAGGTCCCAGAACTGCTCTCATTAATAAACGGTCACAATGCCCATATAGTACTAGGGACAGAAAGCTGGCTGAAACCAGACGTAAACAGTAATGAAATCCTAAACTCAGGTTGGAATGTATACCGCAGACACAGGCTGGACAGTGAAGGGGGAGGCGTGTTCATAGCGATAAGAAGTGCAATAGTATCGAAGGAAATTGACGGAGATCCGAAACGTGAAATAATTTGTGTGAAGGTCACGGTTAAAGCAGGCTCAGACATGGCAATTTGATGTCTCTATAGGCCCCCTGGCTCAGCAGCTGTTGTGGCTGAGCACCTGAAGGATAATTTGGAAAACATTTCGAGTAGATTTCCCCACCATGTTATGGTTCTGGGTGGAGATTTTAATTTGCCGGATATAGACTGGGAGACTCAAACGTTCATAACTGGCGGCAGGGACAAAGAATCCAGTGAAATTTCTTTAAGTGCTTTATCTGAAAACTACCTTAAGCAGTTAAACAGAGAACCGACTCGTGGCGATAACATATTAGACCTTCTGGTGACAAACAGACCCGAACTATTTGAAACAGTTAACGCAGAACAGGGAATCAGCGATCATAAAGCGGTTACTGCATCGATGATTTCAGCCGTAAATAGAAATATTAAAAAAGGTAGGAAGATTTTCGGTTTAGCAAAAGTGACAAAAAGCAGATTACAGAATACCTGACGGCTCAACACAAAAGTTTTGTCTCAAGTACAGATAGTGTTGAGGATCAGTGGACAAAGTTCATAACCATCGTACAATATGTGTTAGATGAGTATGTGCCAAGCAAGATCGTAAGAGATGAAAAAGAGCCACCGTGGTACAACAACCGAGTTACAAAACTGCTTCGGAAGCAAAGGGAACTTCACAGCAAACATAAACATAGCCAAAGTCTTGCAGACAAACAAAAATTACGCGAAGTGAAATGTAGTGTGAGGAGGGTTATGCGAGAGGCGTTCAATGAATTCGAAAGTAAGGTTCTGTGTACTGACTTGGCAGAGAATCCTAAGAAATTTTGGTCTTATGTCAAAGCGGTAGGTGGATCAAAACAAAATGTCCAGACACTCTGTGATCAAAATGGTACTGAAACAGGGGATGACAGACTAAAGGCCGAAATACTAAATGTCTTTTCCAAAGCTGTTTCACACAGGAAGACTGCACTGTAGTTCCTTCTTTAGATTGTCGCACAGATGACAAAATGGTAGATATCGAAATAGACGACAGAGGGATAGAGAAACAATTAAAATCGCTCAAAAGAAGTAAGGCCGCTGGACCTGATGGGATACCAGTTCGATTTTACACAGAGTACGCGAAGGAACTTCCCCCCTTCTTGCAGCGGTGTACCGTACGTCTCTAGAAGAGCGTAGCGTTCCAAAGGATTGGAAAAGGGCACAGGTCATCCCCGTTTTCAAGAAGGGACGTCGAACAGATGTGCAGAACTATAGACCTATATCTCTAACGTCGATCAGTTGTAGAATTTTGGAACACGTATTATGTTCGAGTATAATGACTTTTCTGGAGACTAGGAATCTACTCTGTAGGAATCAGCATGGGTTTTGAAAAAGACGATCGTGTGAAACCCAGCTCGCGCTATTCGCCCACGAGACTCAGAGGGCCATAGACACGGGTTCCCAGGTAGATGCCGTGTTTCTTGACTTCCGCAAGGCGTTCGATACAGTTCCCCACAGTCGTTTAATGAACAAAGTAAGAGCATATGGACTATCAGACCAATAGTGTGATTGGATTGAAAAGTTCCTAGATAACAGAACGCAGCATGTCATTCTCAATGGAGAGAAGTCTTCCGAAGTAAGAGTGATTTCAGGTGTGCCGCAGGGTAGTGTCGTAGGACCGTTGCTATTCACAATATACATAAATGACCTAGTGGATGACATCGGAAGTTCACTGAGGCTTTTTGCGGATGATGCTGTGTTATATCGAGAGGTTGTAACAATGGAAAATTGTACTGAAATGCAGGAGGATCTGCAGCGAATTGACGCATGGTGCAGGGAATCGCAATTGAATCTCAATGTAGACAAGTGTAATGTGCTGCGAATACATAGAAAGAAATATCCTTTATCATTTAGCTACAATATAGCAGGTCAGCAACTGGAAGTAGTTAATTCCATAACTTATCTGGGAGTACGCATTAGGAGTGATTTAAAATGGAATGATCATATAAAGTTGATCGTTGGTAAAGCAGATGCCAGACTGAGATTCATTGGAAGTATTCTAAGGAAATGCAATCCGAAAACAAAGGAAGTAGGTTACAGTACGCTTGTTCGCCCACTGCTTGAATACTGCTCAGCGGTGTGGGATCCGTACCAGATGGGGTTGATAGAAGAGATAGAGAGGATCCAAAGGAGAGCAGCGCGCTTCGTTACAGGATCATTTAGTAATCGCGAAAGCGTTACGGAGATGATAGATGAATTCCAGCGGAAGACTCTGCAGGAGAGACGCTCAGTAGCTCGGTACGGGCTTTTGTTGAAGTTTCGAGAACATACCTTCACCGAAGAGTCAAGCAGTATATTGCTCCCTCCTACGTATATCTCGCGAAGAGACCATGAGGATAAAATCAGAGAGATTAGAGCCCACACAGAAGCATACCGACAATCCTTCTTTCCACGAACAATACGAGATTGGAATAGAAGGGAGAACCGATAGAGATACTCAAGGTACCCTCCGCCACACACCGTCAGGTGGCCTGCGGAGTATGGATGTAGATGTAGATGGAGAAGCGACGCTTGAAGTGGCGTAAAGAGTGACGCCATTGTACAGTGCATGGCTCGAAACTAGTGATTTGGAGTAATAAATGACGCTTGATGGAACGACTAGTGCTTGGAAAATGTCTGTAGACCGTTACCTGCCACCGTGTGTAGTGCCAACAGTGAAGTTCGGAAGAGGTGCTGTATAGTGTAGCCGGCCGGAGTGGCCGAGCGGTTCTAGGCGCTTCCGTCTGGAACCGCGCGACCGCTACGGTCGCAGGTTCAAATCCTGCTGCGCGCGTGGATGTGTGTGGTGTCCTTAGGTTACTTAGGTTTAAGTAGTTCTAAGTTCTAGGGGACTGATGACCTCAGAAGTTAAGTCCCATAGTGCTCAGAGCCATTTGAACCAATTTTATAGATCGGTTACTGCTGCTACAATGGCAGGATATCAAGGTTTAAGTGAGTTTGAACGTGGTGTTATAGACGGCGTGCGAGCGATGGGACACAGCATCTCCGAGGTATCGATCAAGTGGGGATTTTCCCGTATGACCATTTCACGAGTGTACCGTGAATATCAGGAATCAAATCTCCGACATCGCTGCGACCGGAAAAAGATCCTGGAAGAACGGGGCCAATGACGACTGAAGAGAATCGTTCAACGTGACAGAAGTGTAACCCTTGCGCAAATTGTTGCAGATTTCAATGCTGGGCGATCAACAAATGTCAGCGTGCGAACTATTCAACAAAACACCGTCGATATGGGCTTTCGGAGCCTGAAGTCGACTCGGGTACCCTTGATGACTGCACGACACAAATGTCAACACCGAAATTGAACTGTTGATGACTGGAAACATGTTACCTGGTCAGACGAGTCTCGATTCAAATTGTATCGAACGGATGGACGTATAGGGGTATGGAGATAACCTCATGAATCCATGGACCCCGCATATCAGCAGGGGACTGTTCATGTGATAGAGGCTCTGTAATGGTGTGGGGCGTGTGCAGTTGGAGTGGTATGGGACCCATGATATATCTAGATACGACTCTGACATGTGACACGTACATAAGCATCCTGTCTGATCACCTGCTTCCATTCATGTCCACTGTGCATTCCAATGGACTTGGGCAATTACAGCAGGACAATGCGACACCCCACATGTCCAGAATTGCTACAGAGTGCCCCAGGAACACTCTTCTGAGTTTAAACACTTCCGCTGACCACCAAACTCCCCAGACATGAACATTATTGAGCATATCTGGGATGCTTTGCAACGTGCTATTCAGAATAGATCTCCAGCCCCTCGTACTCTTACGAATTTACGAACAGCCCTGCAGGACTCATGGTTTCAGTTCCCTTCAGCACTACTTCAGACATTAGTCGAGTCCATGTCACGTTGCGCTGCGGCATTTCTGCGTGCTCGCGAGGGTCCTGCACGATATTAGGCAAGTGTACCAGTTTCTTTGGCTCTTCAGTGTATTTTACAGCACTTTGTACTGCCTACCGCACAGGAACAGTTCGGAGACAATGATTGTTTTCAATGGAACACTTTTGGAATGAGTTAGAACGTCGACAACGCTCTAGAGCCCAGAGTCCAACATCACTAGTTTCCCTGAATTCGGCATGTGCCCGCAGCAGAGTTCAATCCGTCAGAAAGGCGAAAGATGGACACACCCCACATCATTGTCCACTAATAGGTGTTCGGATACATTCGATCAGATAGTGTACGCATCCAACCTGGTTTCCAAGAACTTAAAAGAATAGCAGTTGTACCTTAATATTTTGTTCATTCAGTCCACATACTTTCGTTTCATTTGTACTATATTCTCTAGGTACTGAGTGTGTTGACGCAGTGATTAAGACACCAAACGCATTCGAGTTTGACCTGGGTTGAAATCCTCGCTCTGCCGCCCAAATTTACGCTTTCCTTTGTGTCTCCAGATAACTCAACACAGATAAAGTGATGGAATCTTTGATAAGGAGACGGCCGGTTTCTGCTCCATGTTTCCCTAATTCGAACTTGTGCTCCATCTCTTATGACCTTATCGCTCACTGTACATTAATACTGATCTTCCTTTTTTTACTTTTGTTATCTAATTGAATACAAATATTAGTAACCATTTTCTTATTATAGCTAAAAATCTGCCGTGATGTCCTCATGTTTCGAAAAATAAGTTTAATTTTTTTCATAATTGTGTATGGCAGTATAAGTTTACCAGTAAGCGCTCTACGTGTTCGTGACACTAGATGCAGTATCTCAAGATACTCCTAAGAGATCTGTTATTGTCACGAATGTATTAAATAAGTGGCAAAAGACAGTTTATTCCGATTAACTTCTACAAGCGTAATTATGATGGTAGACCATCAAAATAATACAACTATAACAGTCACACTGACAGCTCAGGACATTCCTAGATATATTGCTGCATAAGGAGAAAATAAAAGATAATAACAGTGACTTACAGATAATTAAAACAATAGCTTCCCCAAATGGAGTGTTTTAATGGACGATTTTATTTTATATCTACATCTACATCTACATGAGTACTCTGCAATTCACAATTAAGTACCTGGCAGACGGTTCATCGAACCACTTTCAGACTATTCCTGTACCGACCCACTCTCGAACAGCGCGCGGGAAAAACAAACACTTAAATCTTGACGTGCAAGCTCTGATTTTTCTTATTTTAGTACGACGATCATTTATCGCTGTGTAGGTGGGCGTCAACAACATATTTTCGCGTTCGAGGGAGAGAGCTTGTGATAAAAATTTCGTAAGAAGATCTCGCTGCAGCAAAGAGCGCCTTTGTGTTAATGATTGCGATCTCAACTCACATATCATATCCACGACACTCCCTGCGTTATTTCGCGATAACACAGAACGATCACATGCGCCGACAGGAGAAGTGTAGGCCGTCTATTTAGTAGAACTGTTGCATCTTTCACTGCTGTACCAACAAAACGCAGTATTTCGTTCGCCCTTCTCACAGCATTATTTATGTGATTGTTCCAGTTTAAACTGTTCATAATTGTTGTCGCCACGTATTTAGTAGAATTGATAGCCTTTAAATTGTGTGATTAATTGTGTAACCGAAATTTAACGGATTTCGCTTAGTTCATATCGTTCAAATGGCTCTGAGCAGTACGGGACTTAACACCTGCGGTCATCACCCACCTAGAACTTAGAACCACTTAAACCTAACTAACCTAAGGACATCACACACATCCATGCTCGAGGCAGGATTCGAACCTGCGACCACAGCAGTCGCGCGGTTCCAGACTGAAGCGCCTAGGACCACTCGGCCACACCGGCCGGCCATTTCGCTTAGTACTCATGTGGATGACCTCCCACTGTTCATTATTTAGGGTCAGTTGCTGCTTTCCGCATCATACAGATATTTTTTCTAAATCTCTTTGTCCAGCCATTGCCGTCAACAGATTATCACCACTCACCATGAAAGATTGCGTGCTTATCCAGAATACACCGATCAAAACGGTGCTTTAGGTGCGAAGCTGAACTCCTATTTGGGAGGACGCGGGTCAAATCCCCGTCCGGCCGCTTTGAGTTATGTTTTCCATAATTTCACTAAACAACTCAAGGATAGTTCAAAATGGTTCAAATGGCTCTGAGCACTATGCGACTTAACTTCTGCGGTCATCAGTCGCCTAGAACTCAGAACTAATTAAACCTAACTAACCTAAGGACATCACACACGTCCATGCCCGAGGCAGGATTCGAACCTGCGACCGTAGCGGTCGCTCGGCTCCAGACTGTAGCGCCTAGAACCGCACGGCCACTCCGACCGGCCAAGGATGGTTCTTCGGAAATAGACACGACCTATTTCCTTCTCGTAATTCCTCAGCTCTGGAGGGGGTATGTGCATGGCTGTGTTAACTTAGCTGCTGCAGCTACATACAGCGCCAGTGCCTACGTAGTTCGCCTGGCTGCCGCTAGAGCTCGCAGTATCGCGCTATAGTTTTAACTAAGCGCGATCCGCTGCAAAAGGGTCCCATCCGGTGCCGCCATGTTGGATTTCGAGCGCCGTACTTCCTGCCACGCCTAGTGAACTTCCTGTCGCGCCTTGGCTACTGCTTATTATCTGCAGGAAACGTGACGTATGGCGCTGCTCTTATCAGTAATTGCAGGCTTGTACGTCACGTTCTGACAACTTTCTGTGTACCAACACAGCTTGCAACCAACAAAGGTGATTGGTCCTTGTAGTAATTCTTGCTGTCCAGTTTCATTTGGAGTTATTGAAAATGTATCAATAGTCTTGTACACTGGCATTCTGCTCCTTCTTCTATATATTCTCCTCCTGTACGGCATGGCTGTGTGTATCGTGCGGCTGCCTCGAGTCGAATGAGCCTGCAGCTGCCTCAGTAGCGGATGCTGATACTGATAAGAACTGGGCGCGGCAGGAAGTAGTGCCCAGATAAACCACAATGGCGGCGCCGGAAGTAGGCTTTTGCAGCGGATCGCGCTTAGTTAAAACTATAGCGCGATCCGACGCGGCCCCCACCAACTTCCCCTCCAGCGCCTCGTGTACCTCCCTTCGTCGTTACGTAACTGCAGCTGCGAAGTCAACACAGCCATGCATAAACTATATACGAACTCAGAACTAATTAAACCTAACTAACCTAAGGACATCACACACATCCATGCCCGAGGCAGGATTCGAACCTGCGACCGTAGCGGTCGCTCGGCTCCAGACTGTAGCGCCTAGAACCGCACGGCCACTCCGACCGGCCAAGGATGGTTCTCCGGAAATAGACACGACCAATTTCCTTCTCGTTATTCCTCAAACCGAGATTCTATTCAGTCTCTAAGTATCTCGTCGTTGACAAGGACTTGTCAGATGCGGCTCAGTCTGTGGTTCACAGAGAACTCATACCGTGGTACAGGTTAAGTCAATAATGTTCATATCTTCTTCGAAAGGACTGCCTAGTTGTTAAGGTGTGTGTGAAAGGACAGGCAGTATTACATTTTAAATAAAATTTCTTCACATTTCGCAAAGCTTTCACTGTGTACTTGAAACTCCATCCCAGGACGATCTTGTTAAAAAGTTACTTCGAGACACAAGAGTATTCCCTTTTCTGAAATCTTCGAGCCACCGTTTGTCACATTGTTGTTACCTGGCTCTTCCAGTTGTGAGGTACAACGCCTTTAATGAATATCCGCGCTGCAGGGGAAGACCTCTGCCTCCTGAGATATTTATTTCAGCAAAGTGTCCTTTAAGCTACTCCGTTACCCGCAAAATTTCTTTAAACTTATTAGTTTCTTTGGGATTACTGGAAGGAATTTCATTCCACTCTGGGCAAAACTAAAAAGATTTTTCTTACCGTCTAAATTAGCTCATTCGTATGCTAAGGTATATTGTAGTCGAGAGTAGTGTACCTTTTCACCTCTAGCCAGCCCTGTAATAAAAGCTGAATATATTTTCGTATTCCATTTTTAAATGATGGAAATCATTTTTTATGTTCTGCAGTCTTTTTCTGAAATCACAAAAATTTTTCCGGAAAATTAAGGTTTTTCCAAATGTGAAAACATGTTCCAAAGTAGGTCATGTTAATAGGAACAAATATTCTATTCAAATTTTAAAACATTACAATCGAGAAAATCACGTCAATAATGTATTTAATCGTTTATTTGTTATGTTATTACTCTACTACACACCAATAATCAGTAAGCGAAGTCGCGTTAAGCAGAAATATTACCAAAAATCACTTACAAGTTAAAAACGTTTTGGAATAGAAGCTATTGGAAACAAACACAAATTTTCATTTTCAAGACATAAAATTGTTAAAACATTAAAGAAACTTAGTTCATTTTCTAGTATCACATGTTTCATGGTGAAGGAAGTTCCTCTGCTCCATGGTACATGACTGTGTCCGACCGACGAAGTATGGTTTAAATGTCCACATGTTACATAAATAGCTTGTCTCTCTGATATGAAATCTAGAATTCTGGCCCGATGATTCTGAATTTTTGGTTGAGAAACTGTGAAGGCAGCATAAATATTAGCTAAACGCTGTAGAGATAATCAGTCAAATATAAACGACAATTCTCATTATTACTCACTGCTCGAGTTCAAATGGTTCAAATGGCTCTGAGCACTATGGGACTTAACTTCTGAAGTCTTCAGTCCCCTAGAACTTAGAACTACTTAAACCTAACTAACCTAAAGACATGACACACATCCATGCCCGAGGCAGGATTCGTACCTGCGACCGTAGCGGTCGCGCGGTTCCAGACTGTAGCGCCTAGAACCGCTCGGCCACCCCAGCCGACGCAGAGCTCAGTACTCACCCACAGAATGAGATGTTCTACATGCAGTCCCCATTTCACATTTGTGTGAAATTCATATGACAGCTTTTGCTCAGAGCAACCCAACTAAAGATTTTTCCAGAGGAAGTAAATCTTTGCTGATATTGGAAATAAGCTGATCATCGAACATTGAAGACCTGAGTAAAAAGATTTTTGTTAGGTATCAGCTGAAAAAATTGCTTCTTTCGAGAATTTCCGCATTATAATACTGAGAAAAAGGTACAGGAAACCAAAATATCGCCGACAGGAGTTTTCCAAATGTAGTATTTCACTAAATTTACAATGAGTCGAAATAAAAAGTGAAGATGTTATAGTTCAGCTGGAAGTTTTCCCCCATGTATCCGCTTCTGGGGAAATCAGCTGATGGAAACTACAGCACATCGTAAACTAACTCTACGTCAACATACTAAATAATACACTCCTGGAAATTGAAATAAGAACACCGTGAATTCATTGTCCCAGGAAGGGGAAACTTTATTGACACATTCCTGGGGTCAGATACATCACATGATCACACTGACAGAACCACAGGCACATAGACACAGGCAACAGAGCATGCACAATGTCGGCACTAGTACAGTGTATATCCACCTTTCGCAGCAATGCAGGCTGCTCTTCTCCCATGGAGACGATCGTAGAGATGCTGGATGTAGTCCTGTGGAACGGCTTGCCATGCCATTTCCACCTGGCGCCTCAGTTGGACCAGCGTTCGTGCTGGACGTGCAGACCGCGTGAGACGAAGCTTCATCCAGTCCCAAACATGCTCAATGGGGGACAGATCCGGAGATCTTGCTGGCCAGGGTAGTTGACTTACACCTTCTAGAGCACGTTGGGTGGCACGGAATACATGCGGACGTGCATTGTCCTGTTGGAACAGCAAGTTCCCTTGCCGGTCTAGGAATGGTAGAACGATGGGTTCGATGACGGTTTGGATGTACCGTGCACTATTCAGTGTCCCCTCGACGATCACCAGTGGTGTACGGCCAGTGTAGGAGATCGCTCCCCACACCATGATGCCGGGTGTTGGCCCTGTGTGCCTCGGTCGTATGCAGTCCTGATTGTGGCGCTCACCTGCACGGCGCCAAACACGCATACGACCATCATTGGCACCAAGGCAGAAGCGACTCTCATCGCTGAAGACGACACGTCTCCATTCGTCCCTCCATTCACGCCTGTCGCGACACCACTGGAGGCGGGCTGCACGATGTTGGGGCGTGAGCAGAAGACGGCCTAACGGTGTGCGGGACCGTAGCCCAGCTTCATGGAGACGGTTGCGAATGGTCCTAGCCGATACCCCAGGAGCAACAGTGTCCCTAATTTGCTGGGAAGTGGCGGTGCGGTCCCCTACGGCACTGCGTAGGATCCTACGGTCTTGGCGTGCATCCGTGCGTCGCTGCGGTCCGGTCCCAGGTCGACGGGCACGTGCACCTTCCACCGACCACTGGCGACAACATCGATGTACTGTGGAGACTTCACGCCCCACGTGTTGAGCAATTCGGCGGTACGTCCACCCGGCCTCCCGCATGCCCACTATACGCCCTCGCTCAAAGTCCGTCAACTGCACATACGGTTCACGTCCACGCTGTCGCGGCATGCTACCAGTGTTAAAGACTGCGATGGAGCTCCGTATGCCACGGCAAACTGGCTGACACTGACGGCGGCGGTGCACAAATGCTGCGCAGCTAGCGCCATTCAACGGCCAACACCGCGGTTCCTGGTGTGTCCGCAGTGCCGTGCGTGTGATCATTGCTTTTACAGCCCTCTCGCAGTGTCCGGAGCAAGTGTGGTGGGTCTGACACACCGGTGTCAATGTGTTCTTTTTTCCATTTCCAGGAGTGTAGATAATGACAGTGAGTTATAGATAACTCAACAAAATAATAATGTTAAACAAACAATGTGGGTTTTGTGGGTTTGTCTTTATGCAGAATCCTTGTTTGTTCTCCCCCTACTAGTTCCTGCGAATGCTCGCCATCGTCAGTGGATTTTCTTTTGTTGCGACACTTTCTTCCTAGATGTCATCACCAGGGCAAAAGGCAGCACAATAAATGAAAATGCAGTGACAATGAGCATGCGCCGAAACATAAGTGAATAAGAAGAAGAGATGACTGCATAATGACTTTAGCAATAGCTCCATTTCTACAGTTGTTGCAAGCTCTCCCTCTCCGAAATTCTGCCGTAATAACTTCCTGTCTCTCCAGGTATAAGAAACTTAGAAAATGAACAAAAATCTTGTAACAGCGTGCTCCTAATGTATTTTATGACCAGAATTCTAGGCCGAGCTTGTCTTTAAATCCCTCGTGTGAGAGTATATAAAATGAGCAGAAAACAGTTTGGTCGCGCTCCCGAGCGAAGAGTGGTCTTTGTATGACGTATTTGCCAGATATTTAGGTAGGAAGAACTTATTTCTTCTGGAATTCCACCTATGTGCTGCGATTTCGTTTTCTTCCGCCTAATCGTGTGTTCACTAGGACGCGACATTAGCTAGAAATGTAAGTAAATAGGTTCTCATCCGTCCACTCTGTCACTTTCATTAATAAAATTGATATCCTCAGCCCATTCCGATACCCAGTTATCAGCGTTTTCTCTGCTTCTTTCAAACCTAACATCGTCATTACTATCTCGAAATCTTCCAAATTCGTTAGCTGGATTGGATTTTGCGACTCACAAGCAACGTTCTACAGTTATTTTATAAATTCAAACGTCTTTTTCTTACTGCAGTCTGTTTTACTTGTTCCATGCGAGTTTCGCCTTCTACATAAGGCATCTTCAGTGGGTTTAATCTGGAATAATACAGTTCTCCTTTTATATACTTACGGATCAGAAAACAGTTCACATGACTTTTTTACAAAAATAAATTACTACATATAGTCATTAGTTTTTTCAACCCGCCCGGACAGCTGTGCGCGTTAGAAGTCGTGGCGCTAGAAAATTATAATGAAGTGCAAGAAGACCTGCAGAGGATCGACCCTTGGTGCAGGGAGTGGCAGTTGACCCGAAACATAAACAAATGTAACGTATTGCGTATACGAAGACAGAAAGACCCTTTATTGTGTGGTTACATTACCGCAGAAAAATCACTGGATGCAGCTACTTCCATAAAATATCTAGGAGTATGTGTACGGGGCGATCTGAAATGAAACGACATCATAAAATTAATCGCCAGTAAGCAGATGCCAGTCCAAGACTCACTGGAAGAATTGTCGTGAAATGTAGTCCATCAAAAAAAGGAAGTAGCTTACAAAATACTCGTTCGAACACTGCGTGAATATTGCTCGTCAGTATGGGATCCGAACCAGATAAGACTGATAGAGAAAATAGAGGAGGTCCAAAGAAGAGCAACACGTTTCGTTACAGGTTCATTTAGCAATCGCGAAAGCGTCACAGAGGTTATCAACAAAATCCACTGGCAGACGCTGCAAAAGAGGCGTTCCTCATCACTGTGTAGTTTAGTGATAAAGTTTCGAGAGCGTACATTCCTATAAGAGTTAACAAGTATATTGCTTCCGCCTGCGTATATCTCGCGAAAATACCGTGAAGATAAAATTCGAGAGACTCGAACCCATGCTAAGGCTTATGCAGTCGTTCTTGCGGCGAACTATTCCGCATGGTGGCTTGCAGAGTGTAAATGTAGATGTAGCACGTCGCTTCTGCGATTCGGGGAAGCGCGCGGGCCCCGTATCGATTCTGCCCGGCTGGTTACCGACGAGGGCAGGTGTGCAGGCGAGCCTCGTTGTGGGTTTTAGGCGGTTTGCTATATCCGACTTGGTAAATACCGGGCTGGTACCCATGTCCTGCTTCTGTTATGCGATTCGCTATCATTCCGAAAACGTTCGCACACTTTCACATGGAACTACACTAGACGCAGAGACAGATAGGGTAAACAAGTTCCGTCTGGGGGCGAAGATGGTGACAGAATGGGCAATCTGGCCACCCTCTACCCCTAACATTGCCAAATCCACATGAACATATCGACCCTGCGAAGACAAGGGATAAGACTGAAAGAGAAAAAGGATTTATTCGCTTTTCCGGCTGAAATCTAGATTGAATCCACTGAAGGTCTTTAAATGGAAAAGGTGAAGCCCGCGAGGGACAAATAAAATATACTGCAGCAATGCCACGCAAGCAAACTTCTTATTCCGCAGTTGAATAACTAACGATATTCGAAAACACTTTTGTTACGACGAAAATTCACTACGTTCAATAAATTACGTATTATATCAATACGTTCTTAAATTTATTAGCGAATTTATCTATACTAGATTATTTTTAAATATCGGTACCTAACGGACTCCCTAATCAAGACCTTGCTCGTCCCAAAGGTGCTTCTTCACGTTGGGCTCCAGCCTTTTCAGAACTCTAATTTTGCCATGTATTCATAACAATTTCAAAGTCTCAGAGAGCTCGTCCATTCAAACTACCGCTAGTCCGAGCGCCAGGGCCCCACTCCACGCCTCTCCGTCACCCACGCTTCTCCGCTGGCGCAGGTAGACTGATAGCTAGACTGTAATACGACTCACAGGAGCTCTGCCTCCACCCGACTCTGCAGTAATGTTTCAGGTCTGTACACTGAAGAGCGAGCCAGCGTTTCCCTACATCCTCCAACTAGCTACGACACAAGAAGCAACTAAAGGCTGTCTCACAAGGTTAAATTGACCCTTACGCAGCGAGAATTTAAAATCAGTGTAAAGTAGTGTGCAGGCACGCACTGGAAGTCTTTATTTTTCATTAAATGCGGTAACACTACACATGATACAGAAATTAGTAACTACTATAAGTAGCGCTCACTAACAGGACCTCCGGAAATCACCACATGCTGCACTACATCGCTAGACGGGGAAATGATTCTTAGTGTTCCTGTATACAGTCGTTTGACCATCGAACAGACTCCAGTATGGACGACATAGTATTAAGTATCCCTGGCGTAGAGACACAACTGAAGGACCGAGCGAGGTGGCGCAGTGGTTACACACTGGACTCGCATTCGGAACGACGACGGTTCAATCCCGCGTCCGGCCATCCTGATTTAGGTTTTCCGTGATTTCCCTAAATCACTCCAGGCAAATGCCGGCATGGTTCCTCTGAAAGGGCACGGCCGACTTCCTTCCCCATCCTTCCCTAATCCGATGAGACCGATGACCACGCTGTCTGGTCTCCTTCCCCAAACCAACCAACCAACCAACCAACTGAAGGAGTTGAAAAGTCACAGGGTCCGCATGGAATCGCAATTCTTCTTTGCAGGAGGAGGAGGAGATTAGTGTTTAACGTCCCATCGACAACGAGGTCATTAGAGACGGAGCACAAGCTCGGTTCAGAGAAGGATGAGGAAGGAAGTCGGCCGTGTTCTTTTAAAGGAACCACGTCGACATTTTCCTGAAGCGATTTAGGGAAATCACGGAAAACCTAAATCAGGATGGACGGACGCCGATTTGCACCGCCGTCTTCTCGAATGCGAGTCCAATGTGCTAATCACTGTGCCACCTTGCTCGGTCAGCTCGGTTTATCAAAAGTACTCTACAGCATTGGCCCCTTACTTAGCTTGCACTTATCGTGAATATCTAGCCCAGCGCAAAGTTCCAAGCGACTGGAAAAGAAGGGCAAAAGAACGGACCCGCAAAATTAAAGACTAATAATCCTAACATCGGTTTGCTGCAGAATCCTTGAACACGTTCTCAGTTCGAAGCATTCTTGAAACTGAGAAGTTTATGTCCACGAATCAGCATGGTTTTAGAAACCATCTCTCGTACAAACTGAGCTCGCCCTTTTCTCTCATGTGCTGCCAACTATGGATGAAGGACAACAGCCAGTTTCCATATTCCCAGATTTCCGGAAAACATTTAAAGCGGTGAACCATTGCAAGCTGTTAAAGAAGGTATGAGCATATGGAATAGGTTCACAGATATATGAGTGGCTCGATGATTTCTTAAGTTATAGAACCCAGTACGTTGTCCTCGACGGCGAGTGTTTATCAGAGAGAAGAGTATGGTCAGGAGTGCGCCAGGGAAGCGTGGTAAGACTGTTATTAATGTCTATATACATAAATGATTTGGCGGACAGGGTGGGCAGCAATCTGTGGTTGTTTGCTGATGATGCTGTGGTGGTGTCGAAGTTGAGTGACTGTAGGAGGATACAAGATGACTTAGATAAAATTTATAGTCGGTGTGATGAATGGAAACTAGCTCCAAATGTAGAAAAATGTAAGTTAATGAGGATGAGTAAGATAAACGAACTCGTAATGTTCGGATAGAGCATTAGTAGAGTCCTGCATGACACAGTCACGTCGTTTAAATGTCTGGCCGTAACGTTGCAAAGTGATAGGGAATGGAACGAGCATGTGACGACTGTGGTAGGAACGACGAATGATCAACACAGGTTTATAGAGAGAATTCAGGGAAAGTGTGGTTCGTCTGTAAAGGAGACCGCAAATAGGACGCTATTGCGACTTATTCTTGAGTACTGCTCAAATGTTTGGGATCCGCACCAGATCGAATTGAAGGAAGACATCGAAGCAATTCAGACGGTGGCTTCTAGATTTGTTACTGGTGTTTCGAAAAACACGCAGGTGTTACGGAGATGCTTCGGGAACTCAAATGAGAATCCTTGGGAGGGAAGACGACGTTCTTTTCGAGGTACACTATTGAGACAGTTTAGAAAACCGGCGTTTGAAGCTGACTGCAGAACGATTCTGTTGCCTCCAGCATACATTGCGCATATGGGTCATGAAGATAAGGTACGAGAAATTAGGGCTCATAGGGAGGAACACAGACACTCGTTTTTTCTTCGGTCTATTTGCGGGTGGAACAGGAAGGAAGACTGCGAAGTATCTATGTAGATGTCGATGTAGATGCATGGCAGCTATAATTTTTTCCAGGAAAGGCCACTTACTTCACCACTAGCGCTGATCACTCTTCAGTTTACAAACGGAGCGTATGGCGATAGGCCCTAACACATTAATATTTCCATTCACTGTATGGTCAATCAGACGACCACATGTAGGTACATAACATTATAGGTTTCTTTTTGTGATCGAGGCTCTTTTCTTGTCCAGGTTTGCTTCCCAATTTCTAATAAGGAAAGAGGTTTTTACCTTGAGCAAGACAGAATCACTTTCCTTATTACATATTATAGACTTCTTTTTAAATTAAGTACTCAGCGAAACCTATATCTGCAGTGTGCTTCCTTCTACATACTTACCTATGATTGCTTCAGCACATTCCCGCCCACTTCTGCTGGAAGAAACCGAGCCATTAGGTGAAGTGTGGCCACAACAACTGCACCAACATGGCGGCTACACTGAGGTCAAGTACTGATTACACTGACAGAAAAAAGTCGCAGCACCAAAAAATAATTAATGTAGAGCAACGAAACTTTCGGAATACATTTGTCTAGATAATATATTTAAGTGATTAACATTTGAAGATCACAGGTTAATGTATGCCCGAGATAAGCCATTGTAAATGTGAAATACTGGTGCATTAATACACAGTGTAACCGACTGAATGTTTTTGCAAGCATGCATTGTGTTGTACAAGGGCCAGATGTCAGTGTGTGGGATGGAGTTCCACACGTGTTGCACTTGGTCGGTCATTACAGGGACGGTTAATGCTGGTTGTTGATGACATTGGAGTTGTCGTCCGGTATGTGCTCGACTGGAGACAGATCTGGTGACCGAGCAGTACAAGGCAGAATGTCGACACCCTGTGGAGCATGTTGGATTGCAACAACTGTATGTGAGTGAGTGTTATCCTGTTCGAAAACAACCCCTGGAATGCTGTTCATGAATGACAGCTCAACACGTCAAATCACCAGATTGACGTACAAACTTGCACTCAGGGTGCGCTGGATAACCACGATAGTGCTCCTGCTGCCAAACGAAATCGCACCCCACACGATAACTCGAGGTGTAGGTCCAGTATGTCTGGCACGCAGATAGAGTGGTTCCAGACCCTCAACTGACCTTCTTCTAATCATCATCACTGGCACCGAGGCAGAACCAACTTTCATCAGAAAACACAAAAGACCTCCATCGTGTCCTCCCCTGAGCTCTCGACAGTCACCACTGATGCCGCAAATGAAAGTGTTTTGGGGTCACTGTAATAAGCGTCTGGCTTGGAGCTATCCTTGAAGTTAACGATCCGTAATAGTTCGTTGTCACTGTTGTGCTACTGCTGCTCAGACTGCTGCTGTAGATGCAGTACGATGCGCCAGAGCCAAACGCCGAACACGATGGTCTTCCCTCTCGGCAGTGCCACGTGGCCGTCCGGAGCCCGGTTTTCTTGCGACCGTACAGTCTCGTGATCACCGCTGCCAGCAATCATATACAGTAGCTACATTCTTTCCAACTCTTCCTGTAGTATCGCAGAAGGAATATTCAGCTTCTCGTAGCCCTATTACACGACCTCGTTCAGACTCAGTGAGGTGTTGATAATGCAGTCTCTGTAGCCTTAAAGGCGTTTCTTGACTAACACCAACTCACAACGTCCAGTCTCAACGGTAACTAACGATAACGACCGTTACAGCGTGTATCTGAAGCAAACCTAATCTACATCCTCATAGTGGCGCTACTGGTGCCTCTCTTATGTGATCGGCGCGAATCTCAATAGATTTCATCTTACAGATGTTAAAACACGCCTACCAAATTTCGTTTATGTCACACAACTCCGTCTTGATGTTGCGACTTTTTCCGTCATATTAAAAGCAACTGGTCGTGATCACGTTTTTGAGTTGTTATAATCAGAAACGATAAGAAATCCATCGGAGGGTGAGTATACAGGAGGGGGATTTCAGACTATCGTTTCGTCTGGTGTGTGAATGGCACAAGGAGTTTAAAAATAAATTATTAACAATTACTTACAGGGGTGGGACAAAAATATAGGAACACCGGGACAAATGCACACTTGAACATTAATGCAGATGCTAGCCAAGTCTGCAGGTCGAGCTGATGTATTTGATCACGAACGGCACCTGTGCAGTCCTCAGTAAGTTGCAATTTTCGGTCGTTCACAACTGTGTTCTCCACAGTTGTGAGTTAAATATGTCGGAGGTAAGTGAATTTGAACGTGGGCTAAGTGTTGGTGCTCGTATGATGGGTGCTTCCGTAATCTAGGTAGCCGAACGTTTTGGTGTTTCAAGAGGCACCATATCGAAGATTTATACCGCATACAGGGAAAACGGATAAACATCATCCGGTAAGTTACAATGCGGACGTAATTGTGTGCTGAGTGAGCGTGATAGACGCTCACTGAAGAGGAATGTGGCGAAAAATAATAGAATTACAGCTGCAGAAGTCACTGCAGAACTGGATGTCGCACTCTAGAAACCTCTCAGCACCAAATCTACATCTACACTATACTTCGCAAGCCACCTAATGGTATGTGGCGGAGGGTACTTTCGGTACCACTGTCTGATCCATCCAACCCTGTTCCACTCGCGAATAGTGCATGGGAAGAATGATTGTAGGTAAGCCTCTGTAATTTCTCGAATTTTCTCCTCGTGGTCAATACGCAAGATGTACGAGGAGGGAAGCAATATGTTGTCCGACTCCTCCTGAAAACTGCTGTTCTGAAATTTCAATAGTAAATCTCTCCGTGATGAACAACGCCTCTGTTGTAACGGCTGCCAGTGGAGTTTGTTTAGCATCTCTGTAACGCTCTCTCGGCCAGCTAAACGATCACGTGACGAAACGCGCCGCTCTTCGTTAGATCTCCTCTAACTCCTCCATCAGTCCTACCTGATAGGTGTCCCAGATAGATGAACAATACTCAAGAATCGTGCGAAGAAGCGCCTTATGAGTCACTTCTTTGGTGGATGAGTTACATTTCCTTAAGATTCTTCCGATGAATCGAAGTATGATGTCTGCTTTTCCCACTATCTGTTTTATGTGGTCATTCCACTTAAGGTCGCTCGGGATAGTCACGCCTAGATATCACAGGCCAACGATGGAAAAACTTTTTTTTGCTGAAAATACCTTATTCTTATGTTTTTTGGGGTGGGAAATCCACATATGACACTGAAAAAACTGTATCATCCACCATTTCTTCACATTTTACAGTTAAATTTATTAAATTAAGCGATTTTTAAAGAATTGAACAACTTTTATATAGTTAAGATAATTTAAAAAGGAGGTTTAATGAGTGTAGATGACGTTGGTAGCACTGCTGAAAAACATTTTCTGGCAAAAAAGGTCGATTCTGTTTGTGTGTTAACAAATGGTGTTTTGTTTACTGTCAACCTAACCTCACTTCCCGTTTCCTGTACATGTGCTCAGTAAAATGTTTAATCGTGGTTGTAAAAACTCTGATGACAGTATTTGTTATGTTTGTGGTGAATTTGTGATTAAAAAACGCCAAAAAACATTACAGACTTTGTAAAAAAAAAGGTTTATCTATCATAATATGCTATATATATATATATATATATATATATATATATATATATATATATATATATATATATATATATATATATATATCTCGTAATATGCTACATCTGGTCCGTGTTTCTATATGGCTCTGAAGGATGGATACTAAATATGACAACAACGAAGAAGTTAGAGGCCTCTGAAATTTGGATTTATCGCAGAATGCTTAAAATACCGTGGACTGCAAGAACAACCAACACAGAAGTACTGGAACGAATGAATAAGCAGCGAGAAATGTTGACAGTGCTTAAAGGAAGAAAAACTGCATACCTAGTGTTATATCCTAGCCAGTAATGCCACCCGAGCCCGCTGCCAAAAGGTTGGCAGCATCAAAGTCCGGACGCCGTCCGCATAAGCAGCGCCAGCGAGACAGGAAATCGCCGCAAGTCTGCGCGCGCCACCGCTGGCTTCTGGCTTCTTAAGCGCTGGAGTCGCGAGCGCCAGGACAGTTCTGTATTCGCCGCTCAGTTGTATACTCGCCACCGAATTGTGTACTTGCTAGTCAGTTGTGTGTTCATCGCAGCAGAGTTGTTGTTTGTCGTCAGCCGACGTTGACCTAGCCGCTCCGACTCGAACTAGACAGATTTCTGTAGACACGGAGTTCACTACTGTGTTGCTGTATCTTCGTTAATAAAGATAGGTACCGACTTTTATTTAATCAGAGTGTTTGGGTTTTCATCTTTCTGTTCACTGTTCCAGCGGACCGGTCGGCCCGCTATTAAAAGTGTGGCGGTGACTTCGTAAGCCGTTTCTACAGCGAATTGCTTGTCGCTACGAACACCGCCACAAAACCTAGGACATACAGTACGGAACACCAAATACATGTTTCTGCAGTTAATAATAGAAGGGAAGATTGAAGGAAAAAGAAGACAAGGGCGAAGAAGAACATCCTGGTTGGACAATATAAATCAGTGGACAGGACTACGAAGTGTAGACCAGCTATTACATACTGCGGTTCACAGAAGAAAGATGCAACATGTGGTCGCCAACATCCATTAATGGATAAGCAGCAGAAGAATTTTGTCCAGACTGCGGCAAGGCATTCTCATTGATTTCTCCGGTCAGCTCTGGAACACGCGATAGTCGACGATAGTGGTAGACATTTACAGTAAGTTTCCTTTGTTGTCCCCATGACATCGACCACCACTGCAAGTGCGGTATCGGCTATTCTATTCTCAGTCTTCCAGAGGTCTTTATCTCGGACAATGGACCACAATTCACATCAGCCGACTCCAACAATTTTGTGCCGCCAATCGCATACACAAAGTGACAACTGCACATTTTCGAGCTCAGTCTATCTAACGGTGACTCTGAACGGTTCGAACGTTGAAAAGTCGTATCGAGAAATTCCGTTCCTCCCGCACACGGGAGCAAGCATCAAAAATGTTTCTGTCTTCCTACCGCTCCTTGCTCCGTGGCGAGATGTCGCCGGCAGAATTGTTAAACAATCGTAGACATCGTACTCTGTTGCATTTTCTGCGGCAGCCGCAGGCACAGTTCGTTCCACCAGGTCAGACCAAGTATCAGCCGACGGCCGGTGTGGCCGAACCGTTCTAGGCGCTTCAGTCTGGAACAGCGCGACCGCTACGGTCGCAGGTTCGAATCCTGCCTCGGACATGAATGTGTGTGATGTCCTTAGGTTAGTTTGGTTTAAGTACTTCTAAGTTCTAGGTGACTGATGACCTCAGGTGTTAAGTCCCATAGGGTTCAGAGCCATTTGAAAGTTTCAGCCGCAAGGTGAAGTCTTCCACAAAATTTTTGAAAGGAACCAGCGTTGGAAGCACGGAGTCGTTACAAAAGCCATCGGACGATCTTCTTACGTCATCGAAGGTTCTGCAGGGCTCCAGCGGCGCCATCAAAATCACCTGTGGCGCGCTTCTGAGTGCGTCAGTGATTCTGGCGCAGAATGTTTGTCAACAGACCCAGCACGTCGCTGGGGTCCACTCCAGCAATCGCTTCTGTCTCTCCGGCAGTCGCGGCTGGCACCATCCACTGTGGTGCCCGTGAAGGTCGACGCCCCGACGCCGCTGCCGCCACTGACGTCGGCGCCAGCCCCACAGCCTGAATCGATGTCTGTGGACGCGCCGCCTCCGGAAGGTCATCCCGCCGCTCCAGAAGATCACTTTGCTGTTCAACCGACAGCAGCGTCTGCGTCTCTGGAAGCGGGCATACATCCTGTGACTGGTTTCTCAGCTGATGTTCCCGGCCACTCGCAAGGTGGATACCATGGTGTGGGCAGGGAAGTGCCATCGGCTGACGTTACACACCCGGCCTCCTCATCTGTATCCGCATTCGATCTCCCCTCCCCACGCTGTCGTCACGTGCATACGCCCTACACGACGATGGTGCAGAGGTTTGCGAGGAGGAATGTGTTGTCGTCCGAACAAGGAAGTGCCAAAGCAAGGTTGGCGCCTCGCAACGAAACCATAGAAGGATATAGTCGCTGCATGCCGCACCGACAATATGACAGCGCCGGCGTAACCACATCTCCTAGAGCTTCGCTGCACCATACAGCTGTATACATACAGCTGAGCAGAGGAACTCTCGGCCCAGCTCGCAATCAACGATCAAGACGACAGTGTCGCTTTAGAAAGGCCGCCAGTGTAATAAATGTCTTAGGCAGAACTTCAATGTGAACATTATGTCGGTTATATTTCAAGTGAAGAGTTTTGTAAATTTATCAAGTGATTCTTTAATATTCAGAGACAGCTGGAAATACGCAGAGCATTCCTGTGGAAATGGATTGCGCCAAGTTAAGAAAATCTTCACATCTATAGCTTAAATAAAGTGAACTAATATTAAGGGTGTTCAAAACAAAATGTCGAAACTACACCTGTGGGTATAACTGAAGACTTTATTCGAAAGTAATCATCAGAGATCTGACTACAACTTTCTCGCCGGCCGGTGTGGCCGAGCTGTTCTAGGCGCTTCAGTCTGGAACCGCGCGACCACTACGGTCGCAGGTTCGAATCCTGCCTCGGGCATGGATGTGTGTGATGTCCTTAGGTTAGTTAGGTTTAAGTAGTTCTAAGTTCTATGGGACTGATGACCTCAGATGTTAAGTCCCATAGTGCTCAGAGCCATTTTGAACAACTTTCTCACTGTTTCACGAGCCGAAGTATTCCCTGTTCCCAGTATGTCTATGACTGTGATAGCAGCTATTCCTCCACTACGTCCGTCAGTTTGTCGTCCGAGATGACGCGTTTTTTCCCTCTGAGATGTTTTTTTAGCGAAAGAAACACATGGAAGTCGCAGGACGACATATCCGGGCTGTATGACGGATGCTCAAGCTGCTCCCACTTAAACTTGACCGTTCCACTTGCGTGACCTTGGAAACGTGTAGATTTGCGTTATCGTGGAATAGAACCACTCCCTCCTTGAGCACCACAGACCATTTTGATGGACTTGTGTAGGGCTACGGAGTGTCCCGCAGTACACTTCAATGTTAATTATTTCTCCGTGCTCAAGGAATTCGATGAATATCAGACCTGGGATGTCGAAAAGACGATATGTATCACCTTGCCTGCTAGGGGCACAGCTTTGCACTTTTTAGGGGTAGATGATGACGCTACATTCGCGTCCCTAGATTTCTCACTACGTTATCCCAAAGCGACATACGTAAATTTTAGTCGGTTTGGTTGTTACAATGTTTCGTACCTTTTCGTTTGAACACTCCTTGTATTTTATATGTGATATTTCCACTCAGTCTCCTCCCGCAGTAAGCCAAATAGCCCACCTCTTTAGAGGGGAGCGTATTTTCATCGTGCACAACAAGTGGCGACGACGCTGGTCGTAAACTGGACTTGCCTCACCTGCTGCATGGTTACTGTGTACGAGCTGCTGTTTCCAGCTCTCTATTCTTGGATTATGTGTATCATATCAAATGTTTCATCACGTCTGAACCGCCGTAGGAAATGTATCGCCTTACAGGGTCGGAGATGTGCTCTCCCATAGGTATTGGGATCCAGTTCTACGGCCGCCGTAGAATCATAAAGGCAGTATAGTAACAAGAACAAGTTTATTTAGCAGAAGTCATACAGTCGATGTAGAAAGCGCCCACACGGCATTATGTCAGATGCTGAGGTAGCACAACGAGCCCAGCACTGGTCGCGCTACCGGCGGTACCAAGCGTTGACAAGCGTAGTCCACGGCGTCGGTGGAAGGGTGGAGACGAAGCACCCTACCCCCCTAACCCGACTCCAACGAAGGATGCAGCATCAGTTACCAGCTGACACGATTCTGCGGCATCACAGTGTGTGCACGCAGGTCAGGCGGCGGCTCGGCAGCAGGTCAGGTACAGGTGGTCCTTGGGAGGCGATCGCGAACCGAGGACCCCCGGAATTAATTTCACGTCAGCCATCAATAGGCGCCAGCTGGAAGGCACCAGTTCAGGTGCCAGCACCATCAGGGCTAGGCATGGCCCACAGACTAGCAACTAGCGGAGGCAGCACATAGTTGTACTTGAGATTGGATCACCCACAAGCGGTGGATGGCAAGCACTGAATACTCAGTGTGGACAGCGGTCGACGACAGATACTGTTGGGTCTAGATTGCTAGCTTTTATAGTGACTCAACATAGAATTGCCAGGAAAAAGGTTTCGCTTCCCAACACGTATGAGGTGTAGGCAATAGGGGGCCTCTGCATGTGGTAAGCAAGCTTGCTTCACTGCTGGAGCAGTCTTTTCGTTCCTGTGAAACACAGCTAGTTCTTTATTCACATGAAGTGTTGAGAGATATTGACAAGGGATTTCAGATCGATTCCGTATTTCTGGATTTCCGGAAGGCTTTTGACACTGTACCACACAAGCGGCTCGTAGTGAAATTGCGTGCTTATGGACTATCGTCTCAGTTATGTGTTTGGATTTGTGATTTCTTGTCAGAGAGGTCACAGTTCATAGTAATTGACGGAAAGTCATCGAGTAAAACAGAAGTGATTTCTGGCTTTCCTCAAGGTAGTGTTATAGGCTCTTTGCTGTTCCTTATCTATATAAACGATTTGGGAGACAATCTGAGCAGCCTTCTTCGGTTGTTTGCAGATGACGCTGTGGTTTATCGACTAATAAAGTCATCAGAAGGTCAAAACAAACTGCAAAAAGGTTTAGAATAGATATCTGAATGGTGCGAAAAGTGGCAGTTGACCCTAAATAACTAAAATTGTGAGGTCATCCACATGAGTGCTAAAAGGAACTCGTTAAACTTCGGTTACACGATAAATCAGTATAATCTAAAAGCCGTAAATTCAACTAGATACCTAAGTATTACAATTACGAACAACTTAAATAGGAAGGAACACATAGAAAATGTTGTGGTAAAGGTTAACCAAAGACTGCGTTTTATTGGCAGGACACTTAGAAAATGTAACAGACCTACTAAGGAAACTGCCTACACTGCGCTTGTCCGTCCTGTTTTAGAATACTGCTGCGTGGTGTGGGATCCTTAGCAAATAGGACTGACGGAGCACATCGGAAAAGCTCCAAGAAAGGCAGCACGTTTTGTATTATCGTGACATATGGGAGAGAGTGTCAAATAATTATACAGGATTTGGGCTGGACATCATTAAAACAAAGGCGTTTTTCGTTGCGACGGAATCTCCTCACGAAATTCCAATCACCAACCTTCTCACCCGAGTGCGAAAATATTTTGTTGACACCAACCTACATAGGGAGGAACGATCACTACGATAAAATAAGGGAAATCGGAGCTCGTACATTCATTCTTTCCGCGCGCTATACGAGATTGGAATAATAGAGAATTGTGAAGGTGGTTCGATGAACCCTCTGCCAGGCACTTAAATGTGATTTGCAGAGTATTCATGTAGATGTAGATGTAGATGTAGATGTAGATGTAGATGCTAGGTCAGTACTTTATCAGCTCTAGCAGCGGAATGTGATAGGAAGCCTGCTGATTTGCCTGGCCATAGGTTGTGGGGCCAGCTCGGAAGGTAGTGGCGTAACTCTCGTTTCCAGTGGTGCACTGTCGAGTGGCGTCACTCGATACACCACCTCAAGTGTCGTTTAGCATCGAGTATAGAAATGTGGAGATTATGAGGAGCTGCTCGGCCATTGTACCCCATTCACTTTAAATCTCTTCACACAGTCATTATGCTACTTGGACTGCTGGAAGAATTTTGAAATTCATCCACTTCTATATGGATACTCTGTAAATCATACTTAAGTGCCTGATAGGGGGTTCACCGAACCACTTTTCAATAATTCTCTATTATTCCACTCTCGAACAGCGCGCGGTAACAACGAACACCTATATCTTTCCGAGCGAGCTCTGATTTCCCTTATTCTATTGTGATGATCGTTTCTCCCTATGCAGGTCGGCGTCAGTAAAGTATTTTTGCATTCAGAGTAGAAAGTTGGTGTTTAAATTCCGGGGAATGATTCGGCCGCAACGAAAAACACGTTTGTTTTAATGGTGTCCTTCAAAGATCCTGTATCATGTCCACGACACTCTCTCCCCTCTTTCGCGATAATACGAAACGTGCTGCTCCTCTTTGAACTTTCTCGATGTACTTCGTTAATCTTACCTAGTAAGGATCCCACACCGCGCAGCAGTACTCGAAAAGAGGACGGACAAGCGTAGTGTAGGCAGTTTCTTTAGTGGATCTGCTACATGTTCTAAGTGTTCTGCCAATAAAACGCAGTCTTTGGTTAGCCTTCTCACAACATTTTCTATGTGTTCTTTCCAATTTAAGTTGTTCATAAGTTTAATTCCTACGCGTTTAGTTGAATTTGCGGCCTTTGTATTCGACTGATTTATTGTGTAACCGCAGTTTAACGGATTCCTTTTAGCACTCATGTGAATGACCTCACACTTTTCATTATTTAGGGTAAATTGCCAATTTAGCACCATTCAGATATCTTTCCTAAATCGTTTTGCAATATGTTTTGATATTATGATGACATTACTAGACAATAATGACAGTTTCATCTGCAAACAACCTAAGATGGCTGTTCATGTTGTCTCCTACATCGTTTATATAGATAAGGAACAGCAGAGGGCCTGTAACACTATCTTGGGGAACGCCAGAAATCACTTCCGTTTTACTCGATGACTTCCCGTCAATTACTACGAACTGTGACCTCTCTCACAGGAAATCACGAATCCAGCCACATAAGTCAGACGATATTCCACAATCACGCAATTTCACTACAAGCAACTTGTGTGGTACAGTATCAAAAGCCTTTTGGTAATCTAGAAATACGAAATCAATTTGAAATCCTTTGACAATAGCTCTCAACACTTAGTGTGTGTAAAGAGCTAGTTGTGTTTCACAAGAACGATGTATTCTAAGTCCGTGTTGACTGTGTGTCAATAGACCGTTCTCTTCGAGGTAATTTGTAATGCCCGAACACAATGTATGTTCCAAAATCCTGTTGCATATCGACGTTAATGATATGGGCCTGTAATTTAGTGGATTACCCCTTGAATATTGGTGTGACCTGTGCCACTTTCCGGCCGTTGGGTACGGATCTTTCGTCAGGCGAGCGGTTGTATATGATTATTAAGTATGGAAATATTGCATCAGCGTACTCTGAAAGGAACCTAATTGATATACAGTCTGGACCAGATGACTTGCTTTTATTAAGTAATTTAAGTTGCTTAACTACTCCGAGGATATCTACTTCTAAGTTACTCATGTTAGCATCTGTTCTTAGTTCGAGGTCTGGAGTATTTACTTCGTCTTCTTTGGTGAAGGAATTTCGAAAGCCTGCGTTTAGTATCTCTGCTTTCGCAGCACTGTAGTCGATGGTATTTCCATTGCTATCGCGCAGAGAAGGCATTGACTGTGTCTTGCCGCTAGCATACTTTACATACGACCAGAATCTCTTTGGATTTTCTGCCAGGTTTCGAGATAAAGTTTCGTTGTGGAAACTGTTATAAGCATCCCACATTGATCTCCCCGCTAAATTTCGACCTTCTGTAAAAGATAGCCAATCTTGGAGATTTTGCGTTCGTTTCAATTTGAGATGCTTTTTTCGTTGTTTCTGCAACAGTGTTCTGACCCGTTTTTTGTACCAAGGGGGATAAGCTCCGTCGTTTGTTAATTTATTTGGTATAAATCTCTCAGTCGCTTTCGGTACTGTTACTTTGAATTCAAGCCACGTCCGGCCCACATTAACGCTGTTAATTTGGAAGCAGTGGAGATTGTCTCTCAGGAAGGCATCAAGTGGATTTTTACCTGCTTTTTTGAATAGGTATAATTTTCTTTTATTTTTGGAGGATTTTAGGGCTACAGTATACAGTCTCGCTACGACAACCCTGTGTTAACTAATCCCTGTATTCGTTTTGACGCTCGTTATTAGCTCAGGATTATTTGTTGCTAAGAGGTTAAGTGTGTTTTCACAACCGTTTACTATTCGAATGAGCTCCTAACTAACTGCTCGAAACAGTTTTCAGAGAATGCATTTAGCACAATTTCGGATGTTGTTTTATGCGTACGTCCGGGTTTAAACATATATTTTCGCCAACATGTTGAGGGTAAATTAAATCAACACCAACAATAATTGTATGAGTAGGGTACGTGTTTGAAATGAAACTCAAGTTTTCTTTGAACCTTTAACAATTGTATTATCTGAGTTGGGAGGTCGGTAAAACAATCCAGTTATTATTTTATTCCGGTTGCCAAGAATGACTTCTGCCTAGACTAACTCACAGGAACTGTCTGCTTCAATTTTACTACAAGATAAACTACTTCTAACAGCAACAAACACGCCACCGCTGTGTTTAGCCTATCCTTTCGGAACACCGTTAGCTTCTTCGCAAAAATTTCGGCTCAATTTATTTTCTGCTCTTGCCAGTGCCTAAACGATTTGAGCATCAGTGCTTTCTATTAACGCTTGGAACTCTAGTACTTTCCCAACACAGCTACGACAATTTACAACTGTTATACCGGTGCTTCCTGTATCTACGTTCTTCCTATGTTCGACATGCACACTTTGGAACTGAAGCCCTTTTTGTACTTTCCCGAGACCCTCTAACCTAAAAAAACGGCCCAGTCCACACCACACAGCCCTCGATACCCGTGTAGCCGCCTCCTACACCTGACCTATTCACGAGTATTTGCTTCCGCTGATTTCATGCGATTTTTCACAACCACCCTCCATTAAGCCCGACAGTCCCTGTTCGTCAGTATATGAGGTCTTGGTTTAGCTGTGGTTGTTCCTTCACGTTACCACTTCACGATCACATTACCAACAGTCGACTTTGGAAGATCTAGAAGAGCTGAAATGCCCGTGGTGGATTTGTTACTCAGGTGAAATCCAAAGAGTAGTCCACGTTCCAAGTCACGGAACTCTCTTGACCGACCGATTCCGCTGCCACTGCTTCTCTACTGTAAACACAATACTCCGCCGCCTCCTTTGATACTGCCCGGTCTGACTCTCGTAATGTCTAGTGGTCAATTCCACATTACATAGGAATGTCTGGATACTTTTGATCATACAGCGTGACTTCAAAAAAGGAATTTTAGACAAGATTTTTACGATACAATCAAGCATCACGACTAGGGAGGCCACTAGTTTATCCGGACTTATCGTCATACAAATCGCCCTGTGAATAAATGTTGTCACAGTGATACTCTGAGAGACATTTTTGAAACAAAATTGCCTTTCAATGTGTAATTGTTGTGTTATGCTGGGCATTAGCGTGTAGAAGTGTAGTGTGAGAGCGCTCCACGTGAAAGTATACTGGAGAGTACGCTGTTACCACCTCCTCTCCTCGTGTCTCGGATTTGAACACGGTCATCACGGTCACTATTATTATCATTTCGTGCTAACTTTACCTCGCAAGCGTGTGCGTTAGTAATCTTTAGTTTATCTGTTTCAGAGTGGATGTCTGTGACAAGTGGGTGAAGAGTATAGTGTTGTGTTTGTATGGTGACGGTGGAGGAGGCAAGAGAGGATTAAACCCTGCGCTGGCATCTACTTCTATGGAAAAGCTCCGAAGTTGGCCGCCTCGAGGAAAAAGAAACGACGTTAATCGTGATATCTCAAGATCCGTTTCGGGCCACGTATGAATCACTAGCATATTAAAAAAAATGAATGTTTTACTGCACTTATCACACCAGTAACCTAAACGTTTCCGAGAGCTAGAAAAATAAGCGATTTCGATACTTTGCATGGACGTCTCTTTCCGACCAGAAGCAGTCACACAGCTGTCACTGTATGTTTATCCTGGAAGTCTTCAATTTGGACAGTGTTTCCATAGGAAAACAGCAGTGACGCTAAACAACAATATGAGAATTGTGAGTCCACCTTGGTGCAAAACACTTTTTATATTAAGTAAATAAATAACAAAAATTGTTTTGCATCAAGGCGGACTCACAATTCCCATATTGTTGGTCAGCTGTCACTGTGTGAGACACTGCGCAGTATTTTGGAAATTACACAGGATGTTTTCACACAATCGTTGTTGAAGAAATTTACGTCACCATCTTTCCTCGATTTGACGTACAAATATACTGAGGGAAATGGAAAGAGTCACACCATGAAAACTTTGGCCAAACACTGCGAAATTAATACGCCAGTACTAACGAGCCCGTGGCATATGTTGGCTAAACGCTCGCATAAGCTGACGGTGGTCAGGAAACACGCCTTAAACTTCTTGGTCCCTGACCCAGTCGTCTAGCTGTTCCTTCCTCTAGTACATCTGCAAAATATCGAAATCGCTTATTTTTATTGTTTCCGGAAACTTTTATGTTACGGGTGTGACAGGTAAAATAAAATTTCCCTTTTTCGAGTGTTCTAGTGATTCTTACATGGGTGGAAATGGATCCTGAGACATGACGATTAACGTCTTCTTTTTTTCCCCTCGATATAGTACATCGAAGCTCGTAGAAATCAGTAGGTCACAATATCTGACCTCTCCTTGTGAGATAGTCATTGATAGTATCTATTACATAGGAAAATGTGAATATAACAAGGCTTTACCACTTTAGATGCTATGTACTGAGATTATGAACTCTACTTCACCGAACAACAAAGTTAGAAATATGCTATCCCCCTGCAGGACTAGTAACTTCTTGTGAGTCAGAAATAGAGACGATGACAGAAGTGGACATAAACAACCTAAGAGCACAGGAAAGAAAAATTCTGTGAAAAATCGCACCACGAAGGAACTATGCGAATGGGACGGAAATCGGTAGACGCGATGTACTGTACGG
Source organism: Schistocerca piceifrons (assembly GCF_021461385.2). NCBI lineage: Eukaryota > Metazoa > Arthropoda > Insecta > Orthoptera > Acrididae > Schistocerca > Schistocerca piceifrons. Next base: position 368,966,080 of record NC_060149.1, read on the forward strand.
ACAAACAAACGATCGCTAGTCATCGGGTCTCATTTCGAGGCGGGACTCATCACTGAAGACAGTCCTACTCTAGTCAACGACTTTCCAGGCCGAAGACGTGTCTGGAGACGCCCTGGACAGTGGTGAGATACGTACCTGACTCGCCCACTATACAGCCCGACAACCAGGAGTGGTGCTCTGGGGTGCCATTCCTTTTCATAGCAGGACCCCTTTGGTTGTCATCCGCAGCGACCATACAGCACAGTGGTACGTCGACAGCCGCACGGGATTAGCCAAGCGGTCTCAGACGCTGCAGTCATGGACTATGCAGCTGCTCCCGGCGGAGGTTCGAGTCCTCCCTCGGGCATGGGTGTGTGTGTTTGTCCTTAGGATTATTTAGGTTAAGTAGTGTGTAAGCTTAGGGACTGATGACCTTAGCAGTTAAGTCCCATAAGATTTCACACACATTTGAACATTTTTGGTACGTCGACGATATTCTACACCCCGTTTTGTTACCTTTCATGTCAAGCCACTCTGGGTTTACATTTCAGCAAGATAATACCCACTCGCTCATCGCGAGAGTTTCTACTGCTTGTCTTCCTGCTTGCCACACCTTTCCTTTGGCCAGCAAGGTCGCCGGATCTCTTCCCAGTTGAGAATGTTTGGAGCAGGAGCCCTCCAACTTCCTCGGGACTTTGACGATCTAACGCGCAAATTGAACAGAATTTGGCACGATATCCCTCAGAAGGACGTCCACATCTCTGTCGATCAGTGTTAAGCTGAGTAACTGCTTGCATAAGGGCCAGAGTTGGAAAAACATGTTATTGACTTGCTCAATCTGTGAAGTTCTTTTTCTCGAATAAAGTATCCAATTTTTGTAAAATTGTAATTATTTGTTGGTCTGTACATGTACATCACATTCGAATAACATAGCCAAATTTGTAAAATCACAGAGGATGATAGTTAGGAAGTATGGAAAGAATGACATATAACAGTATGCCGAAGAGAATAATGAAAGGAAGATTGCACTCCACTAGAAGGAAGGACTGTCTGGTAGCACGATGGATGGACAATATGTTGGTGAGCTTACCAATGTGGAGAGCCGATGATGGAGGAGAAAATCAGAGAAGAGAGATGTATGTGTCGGAGAGTAGGCCAGTGGGTTGCGCCACCTTTGCTTGGCGCTGCATTCCTCAAGCGATGGCGTAGTCAGTTACAGAGGTGACGCGCTACACCTGCTGCACTGTTGCGGTGCCAGCAGATTTGCTCGGCCGTTGCGCTCACATTCGCAACACCCTGGCTCTGGTACATGCATACGGGGACCTACCTTCTCCGTGCTATCGCTTCCACGTACCAATACACCACTTTTTTCGCGGTGCTTTTCATCATGACGTATATTCATAAACTACTTAGTGAAGCAGAATCAGGCTTCTTGCGTTCACTAGCACTTATCTGTCGATTTTATATTTGTTTATATATGCTTGATATTGGCGATGTCCAGTAGAAAAGAAGTTCCACCCACGTCTGACATAAACGCGATCCAGTTTCAGTCAGTGAAGATGATGGAGAACTATATTCTATGATTTATCATTGCTGTCCCAGACCGTCTGCCAAGTGTCCAACCACTAGTTCTTTAATTAATCATCATCGTCATCATTATTATTATTGACATGAAAAATAACACTAAACATAGCAAACGAGGTCACTACGTTGGACTACGTGTTTCATCACAAGTTGTGCACCTCACAAGTACCTGGGACTGCGTGATATTTCGGCAGACAATGTGATTGGCAGATGGGTAATTCATCGATGACATTGTTTTTCAAGAACCCACTTACATAATTCAGCAAAGGGGCCAATAAATGCTGGGGCCATTTTCGCTGGTTTATGCCAGAGCCACCGAAGTTGTATTTTTCAGGTATTTATACCTTGTAAGCATTTTCAACCGTTTTTCGCCAATTTTGCTGTCGCCTGGACAAGCAGTCTCGACGATACACACTTTCTTTTTCTCGACGTTTGTGATGTTCCAGTGTTCGATCAGTCTTTAGTCAGATAACCCATTGTAGTTTGACTAGTTTATTTTCGACTACTTTTCTCTGATTTCTGATCCCACCAGTCCTTTGTCAGTGAGATATAAGTTCCAGTTTTATTATAATTGTACATGGTGAAAATTACTTAAACCGACGGACTCTGGGAGGGTGCACGGCACATCAAAACAAATATTTTTCTCTAATGGCATAACTTCCTGTGGGCATTATTTAATGCGGTAGAAGGCGTACTCACTCCTTAGTTGTAATTATTGATTTGTTGTTGTACCGATTCCTGTTGTACCGGTGGAAAACATACTTCACTCTTCAGTTGTAACACTTGTTTCGCATTCACAATTAGTTGTATGTGCCCAGCACAGTAGTTGTTCACTAATGGAGCGATACACCTGGAATGAGTACACTGGTATGGTTGGTGCTTACTACATAGCGATGGGGTCTTCAACATCCAGAATTCACATGTTTGGGGTGAGATTAATCCATGTGTCATATTTACTTGCGCTCATCAACTGCGGTTCTACGTGAATGTGTGGGCAGGTATTGTTGGTGACTGTTTAATTGGACCATATCTCCTATCTAGGTCATTAAATGGTATGTTATTACAATTTCCTCAACAGAGCATTGCCATAATTGGTGAATGACGTGCCACTCGCTACACGACAGTACATGTGGTTCAGCATAATAGAGTGCCGGCACATTTCAGTCGTCTTGTGTCTCAATTCCTGAACCGATGGATCCAAAAAACTGGATTGGCAGAGGTGGTTCTGTACCATGGCCTAATCGATCCCTTGATTTGGACCCTCTGGGCCTTTTTCTGTGAGGAAAGATGCGCAACAGTGTCTACAAAACCCCTGTTGTATCAGATAGTAACAGCAGCAGGTGAAATTAAGGACACTCCTGCAGGCTGCAACTGTGTTAAACAGAACACGACCCGCCTGTGTAGCCTTTTTTTACAAGTCAATGGAGGCATTTTTGAAGTAATTGTGTTGTTAGAATGAAATTTTCACTCAACAGTGGAGTCTGCGCTGATATGTGTTGTGTTGACGTTGTTTACGTTGTTGTCTCTTCGTAAAAAAGAATTAAAAATTACTTGTGTTACTTCTCGTCTACTGTAAGTAAGATATAATGTCATCGTAAAATGGTGCCTCACAGGAAAACATTAGAAAAAGTGTTTTCGATTTCCCAGGCGGCCTCACGGAGTTTGGAGGTTTAATTAATTTCCATCCAGAGAAAACTCCTTCTTCCTGCTCAATAAATCCTGACACAAAAATATAACATTAGAGAAAAATATTTTTTCCTGTCCCTTGCGACCTCCCAGAGTTTGTCGGTTTAAATAGTTTTCACCCTGTATATATTTCGTTTCACCCTCTAAGGAGCATGTGGAACCATTGCATAGGAGTGGCTTTCTTGTTCTTCTTATCTTCCCAAAACTTCATCATTTCATTTTGGGACTGTCTTGTTTCTTACATCCATTTGTTCTCAAGTTTCAAATTACTTCCTGTTCGGTCCTTGGACATGAAGTTATGTTTATTGATTTTCTCCCTGTATGTATTTACCAGTTGGTCAATAATGATTTCTGTGAAATCACTTTGGGTGTCTACCAGCCAATGTGGAAGATTTTCTTGGTGAAGCGAGAGTCGTCCGTTAGTGCAATATGACCATCGAATTTCATACGTCTTTTCCGTGCAAGTGAGGTGAACCATTCAGTCATCGAATAAAGTTCGTATGAGTTTCACGCATCCAGATTCCATCTTGGATTATGGGTCCAAATAATTTTCTCAGAATTTTTCGTTCCGTTTTCTCGATGTCTTTGACGTAAGTGGTTAATGATGACCTCTCCGATGCCTAGAGTGCTTCTGTAAGAACAACTCTATGGCAATGACAAAGTTTGCTTTTGATGGACAGTGATTCCTTGCTGTACGTATTCCAGATAATTGTGTAGGCCTTACGCAGTTTTCCTGCACGTGTATTGTAAGCCACTTTTTCGTTGTTTACGATAATTTCACTTACGTACTTGAAGTGTTTAACTTTTGTGATGCTGCAATACCTGGTTGCAACTGATGCCAAGTTTGAGTTCTTGGAGTCTATGTGTTGTGTTTTTTTTCCGTAAGAGATTTAGTGTCCGGTCTTGACGGCGGTCTCATGAAGCTTTTCGATGGCGTGCCTGGCTTCCTCAGGAGTAAGGCTAATTATTGCTACATCGTCAGCAAAACCAAGGCACTTGATATTGATTCATTTGTCTTTTGTTCCCATACTCTTTCGAGTCATTTCTTTCTCCCAAGTTTTGATGACCTTGTCTGGTACTAGGCTGAACGGGAGTGGAACCAGTCCAGTTATAATTTGAAAAGGTTCGGAATTTTCGCCCATGAATTTTGCTTAGGGAATATGTCTATGAAGGTGTGTTCGGTTGACATAGTTGTTATGTTATCCACATCGTATTCACGAAGTGTATTAAACAATGTGATGCGATCAATCGCCGCGTGAGATTAGCCGAGCGGTTTGAGGCGCTGCAGTCATGGACTGTGCAGCTGGTCCCGGCGGAGGTTCGAGTCCTCCCTCGAGCATGGGTGTGTGTGTTTGTCCTTAGGATAATTTAGGTTAAGTAGTGTGTAAGATTAGGGACTGATGACCTTAGCAGTTAAGACTCATAAGATTTCACACACATTTGAACATTTTTTTTGCGATCAATCGAGTCATAGGCTTTTTTGAAGTCTACGAAAGAGACAACTGTGCGGTTTGATTTCCGGTGTTGCAACATCATCTTGAGGTTCTAGATCTGTTCTGCACATGTTTGGCCCAGTCGAGAGCCTCGCTGGTATTCACCTATCAAACGAAATTTACAAGCAGTTGGTAGAAGTGAACATCCCGGTAATTGTTTCGATCAGTATTATCACCTTTTTTGTGCAGTGATTGGACCAAAGCACTTTTCCACTCTGAACATATGATGCCGTTCTCCCGTATATTTGCACTGATGCCTTGTAGTCTGTCGAACAATATTTTACCTCCTATATTGAGCATTTCTGCGATTATACTGCTTTCCCCTGGCGCTTTATTGTTTTTGATGTGTAAAATGATGTTTCGTATTCCCTCATGTGTAGGTGGAGCCGAGTTTTGATGTGGTCCAGTTAAATGAATTTGGGATACGTCTGCAGGTGGTTCACAGGTGTGTATTTTCACGAGGTATTGCTTCATGATTTCACAGCTGGCCTATGTATGCGTCTCAAGCGTTCCATCAGGGGACAAAAAAAAAAAAAAAAAAAAAAAAAAGAATTGAGTGTCTTGCAGTTCATTAGTTCTTCTATACAGGGTGTTACAAAAGGGTATGGCCAAACTTTCAGGAAACATTCCTCACATACAAATAAAGAAAAGATCTTATGTGGACATGTGTCCGGAAACGCTTAATTTTCATGTTAGAGCTCATTTTAGTTTCTTCCACCTACGCTCAATGGAGCACGTTATCATGATTTCATACGGAATACTCTACCTGTGCTGCTAGAACGTGGGCCTTTACAAGTACGACACAACATGTGGTTCATGCACGATGGAGCTCCTGCACATTTCAAACGAAGTATTCGTGCTCTTCTCAACAACAAATTCGGTGACCGATGGATTGGTAGAGGCGGACCAATTCCATGGCCTCCACGCTCTCCTGACCTCAATCCTCTTGACTTTCATTTATGGAGGCATTTGAAAGCTCTTGTCTACGCAACCCCGGTACCAAATGTAGAGACCCTTCGTGCTCGTATTGTGGACGGCTGTGATACAATACGCCATTCTCCAGGGCTGCATCAGCGCATCAGGGATTCCATGCGACGGAGGGTGGATGCATGTATCCTCGCTAACGGAGGACATTTTGAACATTTCCTGTAACAAAGTGTTGAAGTCACGCTGGTACGTTCTGTTGCTGTGTGTTTCCATTCCATGATTAATGTGATTTGAAGAGAAGTAATAAAATGAGCTCTAACATGGAAAGTAAGCGTTTCCGGACACACGTCCACATAACATATTTTCTTTCTTTGTGTGTGAGGAATGTTTCCTGAAAGTTTGGCCGTACCTTTTTGTAACACCCTGTATATATCCCGTAAAAATTTAGTTCGCTGCTCGTTTTGAAATCAGTATCGATTTCCTCTACTCTTCCGATGTAGTATTCACGTTTAATAAGTCTGATTGGTTTAGATGTTTTTCACTGCATTTCTAAAAAAAAAAAGTGCCAATTCTTTAGAGTTTTGTGGCTATGCCAAAGTCTTCCAGGCTCGAATACGGGATTCCAGGGCTCTGTCCCAGCCTGAAGCCGACCATCGGTGTCTCTGCTTCCGTGCCGGTTGAGCAGTTTTGCCGGCCGGTGTGGCCGTGCGGTTCTAGGCACTTCAGTTTGGAACCGCGTGACCGCTACGGTCGCAGGTTCGAATCCTGCCTCGGGCATGGCTGTGTGTGATGTCCTTAGGTTAGTTAGGTTTAAGTAGTTCTAAGTTCTAGGGGACTGATGACCACAGATGTTAAGTCCCATAGTGCTCAAAGCCATTTGAACCATTTTTTTAGCAGTTTTCTTGATGATTGTTGGCAAGAAGTTCGTTCCATGGCTGTGTGTTGATCTGTAGTGATTGTGCGAACTCCTCTGAGTGTTGTTTCAATTAGTCTGTGTCGGCCCTCTTTCTGCTGAGCATGAAAGGGTTTTTTATCTGTGAGAGGTGATAATTCGACTCTACAAAACCCTTGTGTATACTAACGTTTACGATTTATGGAAATAATTTTCTGGTTATTACCACATGATCAGTTTGATATTCTCCTATGTGGCTGAGTGGTGATATCCAAGTTGTCGTCTTCCGTGATGGCTTCTTAAGCTGCATGGACAAGATACGTTGTTTAGGTGATGTCCAGTAACATTTGTCTTTTTGTGTGCCGATAAATTCCAATGATGTACATGTGCTCCCGTTCTCCGCCGATTTGTGCACTGAAATCTCCAAGAAGGATCTTGACATGGTGTTGATGGATCTTGATGAGTTCAAATTCTAATGAGAATTTCTCAAATTTGTTCTCTTTCGGATCACTATTACTGGAGTATGTGCATTTACAAGTGAGTAGGCTTTGTTGGCGCATTTAACTGTGTGTGGAGAGGCGTTCTGAGGGTGATCCAAAATCAATCACAGAATTCTTGATACTGTTTTGCACCAGAAAAGTGGTTCTAACGATATGTAAATTACTATTTCTAAGCTTGGTTGCATGTTCTCCTTTGGAGATACGACATCCACCAGAATCAAAGTGATCACAGTCACGAAATGTGTTTCTTGCAATGCAAGTACACAAATTCCGAGTTTTTTGCAATTGTCCGTCAGCGTCTTCAGTTTCCTTGTTTTGGTCAGCGTCCGTACGCTGAGAGTATCATTGAATGGATTTCTCTTAGGTTTGAAGCGTTTTGGGAAGCTCCAACTCTTCCGGGAAGCTCCAACTCTTCCCAGCATGTTGTCCTGGTCCCCCAGAATCAGAATGACCAGGCTTACTTTCTCTCTTCAAAGCTTGCGCCTACGGGTAGCTGCATTCTCGCTTGTATTTCCATCATGCCAAGTTCGTGGTTCATTTTAGCTAGAGGGCCTGAGCCCAAGTCGAGTGAGTCGATGATTAACATCACTCTCATCGTAAGAGTATTTAGTCCATACGGCACATGATGTTTCGCTCTGGTCGACTGATGTCTCCGGGTATTCTAGGCTTTTCCCCACCCCCCTTATCCGGGCTTGGGACCGGAAACAGCAAGCACTCAGCTACTCAATCCACCCAGTAATTGCTGCGGGTGAACTTTTTCTTCTTATTATTATTATGATTTCCCTTTTGCAAATGTCTGATTCTTGTCAAAATTGTCCTTTCGCAGCCAGTAAGCTCTTGTTAGGTATTTCTTGCTAGCAATACTAACCTGACCATTTGGCCATCAGTGATCCAAAACTTTCGTCAAGACGACACACACCCGAACCATTAGCACGTTGGAGACTTACTTGAAAAGTAGCGCATGTTGCTGTACTGCACAACCATCCCTAATTTCTACGCATGCCTCTACATCTGCGGCTTGATTGTTACGAAGCAGGCAAAAACGTATGGGCTGGCCTCGTCGTAATACATCACATCAGAGTTCACGACAGTAACGCAGTGTCTCTGGAGTTATTGTTGACGTAAGCTCCAGAATGTACATGACTGTCAGCCACGATGACTTCTGTCGATCACTCCTTCACAACTACTTCTGCCGATTACTCCGTCGCAACACCAATCGCCCCAAAAACTATGTATTATTTATTTTGTCCTCAGTGACGATTGCTAAATAACCTTTATCTGCAAATATCCCTGAACTTAAATATTAATATACCGTAAAATTTCGTTCAACCACATTGCCATTCCCCCCATTTTCCATTTCTCAAAAGTGAACTGAAAACGTGTAAAAGACATGCATATTATTTCGCGTCTCTCCCCTCTGCCCTCATGTTCAGTTAAATGGATGTTTGCCGTGTTCTTTCCAAGGAGTGTCCCCCACAGATAAACTGCATCGTAACATAACAGTTCACCGTAAGAATCAATAAACCAATATTCTAGAAGCTTCGAGATAAAAAGTGAACTGTATCCCGTGCCACACCCCCCACGGAAAGCAAGTCACCCTCTGATGCTTCTCAGTGTTGCGTCAGCCAGATACCTCGTCCTGTACGACTCTCTACCGAGAAACACTCTAATGTCGGCCATGTGGCCTTCCAGTGTTTAGGCCCCAAGTGCACTCTTTTGGCTTAGGATAAGCTCAATGCAGCTAGTGAAAACAATAAGTACAAAAAACTAAACAGTAAAAATTATCATTAAATTACCATGATCAAAAATATCACACTACATTTTCATAATTTATTTTAGTAATTATATCATTACACAAGAAGTTGCATAAAGACGTAACATGACTGAATAGAGCGTAGATTTCAACCTATTGCTACAACCTTATCTATTATTAGCTGTTTAGTCATTAGAGGTAAGCTTGAGACTCTTGGTGGAGCAGTAGTTGACACAGGAATGTAATTTGATGTAGGGCTCATGGCGTCACAGTAGTTTTCTCAGAGTAGGCATAGTAAAAATGAGTTGTCTTATCTGTAGAGGTTCAGAAAGATCATATGAGATATTTTATTCCATAGCATTGTTTTTAAATAATATTCCTGATTATAATTATCCTCGGACCTGTCTCGATAGCCCTTGATACAAATGCACAGTTGTCATCATATGCCAGACTTATATGTATGCACCTAAGTTCTGTAATTTGTTAGACATACGTCTAATGACCTCCATGAACCATGGACCATGCCGTTTGTGGGGTGGCTTGCTTACCTCAGCGATACAAATAGCCGCATCTCAGGTGCCCCCATAACAGAGGGTGGTCTCTTGAGAGGTCAGACAAATTTGTTGTTCCTGAAGAGGAGTAGCAGCCTTTTCAGAAGTTGCAGGGGTAACAGTCAGGATGATTGACTGATCTCGCCTTGTAACTTCAACCAAATTGGCTTTGCCGTGCTGCTACTGCGAACGAGTGTAACCAAGGGGAAATTACAGCCGTAATTTTACCCTAGGGCACGAAGCTCTACAGTATGGTTAAATGATGATGGCATCTTCTAGGGTAAGATATTCCGGAGATAAAACAGTCGCCTGTTCGTATCTCCGGTCAGGAGGATGTAGTCATAAGGAGAAACAAAACCGGCGTTCTACGAATCGGGGCGTGGAATGTTAGATCCCTTAATCGCGGAGGTAGGCTAGAAAATGTAAAAAGGGAAATGGATAGGTTGAAGTTAGGTATAGTGCGCAATAGTGAAGTTTGGTGGCAGGATGAAAAGGCCTTCTGGTCAGGTGAATACAGGGATATAAATACAACATCAAGTAGGGGTAAGAAAATAAGAATGCGGGTGAGCTACTATGAACAGCATAGCGAACGCACATCGTGGCCAAGACAGACACAAAGCCAACACCCACAACAGTAGTAGAGGTTTATATGCTAACTAGCCCCACAGATGATGAAGGGATTGAAGAAATATATGATGAGACAAAAGGACTTATTCGCTTAGTTAAGAAAATGTGTTGGGGGGATTGGAATTCCATAGTAGAAAAAGGAAGAGGAAGAAAAATTGTGGGTGAGTATGGACTGTGGGTAAGGAAAGGAGGAGGAAGCCGCCTGGTAGAATTTTCACAGAGCATAATTTAATCACTGCTAACACATGGTTCAAGAATCGTTAAAGAAGGTTGTATACGTGGAAGAGACGTGGAGACACCGGAAGGTTTCAGATTGATTGTATAATGGTAAGACAGAGATTTCGGAACCAGATTTTAAATTATAAAACATTTCCAAGGGCAGATGAGGATGCTGATCACAGTTTATTGGTTATCAGCTCTAGATTGAGACTGAAGATACAGGAGAAACGTAGGAAACTAAGGAGATGGGACCCGTATAAGTTGAAAGAACCAGAGGTCGTTGAGAGTTTCAGAGGTTGCATTAGGCAACGATTGGCTAGAACAGGGGGAAGGAATATTGTAGAAGACGAATGAGTAGCTTTGGGAGATGAAATAGTGAAGGCAGCAGAGGATCAAATAGGGAAAAACAAAAGGCCTAGTGGAAATCATTGGAGAGCACAGGAGTTTAATTGATGAAAGAAGAAAATATTAAAATGCAGCAAACGTAACTGGCGAAAGTGAATGCAAACGTCTAAAAAATGAGATTGAAAGGAGGTGGAAAATGGCTAAGCAGGAATGGCTAGAGGACAAGTTTAAGGTTTTAGAAACATATTTCACAAGGGGAAAGCCGGTCGGGGTGGCCGAGCGGTTCTAGGCGCTACAGTCTGGAACCGCGCGAGCGCTTCACAAGGGGAAAGATAGATACCGCCTAAAGGAAAATTAAAGAGGCCTTTGGAGAAAAAAGAAGCAGCCGTATGAATATCAAGATCTCAGGTGGAAAACCATTACTAAGCAAAGAAGGGAAAGCTTAAAGGTGAAAAGAATATATAGAGGGGCTGTACAAGGGAGATGAACTTGAAGGCAATATTATAGAAGTGGAAGAGGACGTGGCTGAAGATGAGATGGAAGATATGATACTGCGAGAAGAATGTGATAGAGCACTGAAAGACCTAAGTCGAAACAACAGTGACAAAAATTTTCCATCTTTCGTGCAAGATGATTGAGAAAAGCAAAACACCTTCAGACTTCAAGAAGAATGTAGTACTTTCAGTTCTAAGAAAGCAGGTGCTGACTGGTGCGAATATTATCGAACTATCAGTTTAATAAGTCATGGTCCTAAAATACTAACACGATGAAGTTGGCCCAGTAGTTAGCACACTGGACTTGAATTCGGGAGGACGACGGTTCAAACCCGCGTGCGGCCATCCTTATTTAGGTTCCCCGTGATTTCCCTAAAACGCTTCAGGCGAATGCCGGGATGGTTCCTTTGAAAGGGCACGGCCGATTTCCTTTCCCAACCTTCCCTAATCCGATGGTACCGATGACCTCGCTATTTGGTCTCTCCCACAAATTAACCAACCAACGAATTCCTTACAGAAGACTGTAAAAATTTATAGAAATCGACATCGGGGAAGATCAGTTTGTATTCTGGTGAACTGTAGGGAAACGCGAGGCAATACTGACCCCATGACTTATCTTGGAAGATAGATTAAGGGAAGGCAAATCTACGTTTATAGCATTTGTAGCCATAGAGAAAGATTTTGACAATGTTAAATCGAATACTCTCTTTGAAATTCTGAAGGTAGCAGAGGTAAAATACAGGGGGCGAAAGGCTGTTTTCAACTTGTTCAGAAATCAGACGGCTGTTGTAAGAGTCGAGGGGCATGAATGGTAAGCACTGTTTGAGAAGGGAGTGAGACTGGGTTGAAGCTTATCGCCGATGTTATTAAATCTGTACAATGAGCAGGCAGTAAAGGAAACTAAAGAAAAATTTGAAGTACAAATTAAAGTTCAAGGAGAAGATACAAAAAAATTAAGGTTTGCTGATGACATTGTAATTCTGTCAGAGACAGCAAAGGGCTTGGAAGAGCAGTTGAACGGAATCGACAATGTCTTGAAAGGAGGATATAAGACGAACATCAACAAAAGCAAAACAAAGATAATGGAAAGTAGTCGAATTGAATCAGGTGCTGCTGGGGGAATTAGATTAGGAAACGTGACACTTAAAGTAGTAGATGAGTTTTGCTATTTGGGCAGCAAATTTACTGATGATGGTATAAGTACAGAGGCTATAAAATGTTGACTGGCTATGGCAAGAAACGAGTTCCTGATGAAGAGAACTCTGTTAACATCCAGTATACATTTAAGTGTTAGAAAGCTTTTTCGGAAAGTATTGGACGGAGTGTAGCCATGTGTGGAACTGAAACATGGAGGACAAACAGTTTAGACAAGAAGAAAATAGAAGCTTTTCAAATGTGGTGCTACAGAAGAATTCTGAAGATTACATTGTTAGATAACGTAACTAATGGCAAGGAACTGAACAGATAATTTCCAATGGCATAGGGTCTGTAGATGCGATGAATTTTTTAAAGATTTCAGGACGCCTTCAGCTTCCATTCTCTTTATTTCATGTACAATTGCGCAATTTCGGCCTTAGGCCATTTTCAAGTATCTAAAACGGAAGCATTACACATTGCATGCATTAGTGACACTTGTAATTTTGATGTAGGAACAAGCCATGTCCATAGATACACTAGGCACATTATAACTTATTTTATGGTTGATTTTGTAGTAGTAAAGAAACTGAAGAGAATTGAGGAGAAAAGGAATTTGTGGCACAACCTAACTAGAAGAAGGAATCGGTAGATAGGAGGCGTTCTGAGACATCAAAAGGCTTGCACAGGATAAAGTAACACGAAGAGCTGCAACAAACCTGTCTTCGGACTGAAGAACACAACAACAAGAAACATCTAATTGAACTTTGAATTCTTAATACGTATACCTTCCACAGAGATAATGAAATTTGAGGCCTATCGTAAAAAAATTGGCTCTGAGCACTATGGGACTTAACCGCTGAGGTCATCAGTGCCCTAGAACTTAGAACTACTTAAACCTAACTAAGGACATCACACACATCCATGCCCGAGGCAGGATTCGAACCTGCGACCGTAGTTGTCGCGCGGTTCCAGACTGAAGCGCCTAGAACCGCTAGGCCACTCCGGCCGGCCCTATAGTAAAGTTTAATTGATATCCTCACGAATAGAACCTTTTAGTAGACGAAGTGGAGACTGTTTATGAGTGTATTTAGTGAGCAGCTGTTATTGTGAAATAGTATGGCAGGGCAGATCGAATGAACAAAATGCCAAGATTGAGATTTGCAGACGATGAAGTCCCCATTCGGGAAAAAGATACTGTGTAATTCCTGTATCAGGACACCCCATACCCCTACCACCAGCACAGGGAATGATGATGTCACCCTGTGTCCCAAAATTGTGCTGTTCATTTCTCTTTTATTGCTGTGTGATAGTCTTGGAAAATGATAGATTGTTTGGTCTGTGAAAAAGCGCCTCCACTAGGAACAGACGTTGAACACGCCATTAACCGTTAAAACATAGGCTTTAGAGAGGAAGGTAAATGCGAGAAACAGCCACGGAGGCACCCACCCGCTCACGAGCAGCAGAGAAGGAAGCTGCGGTTTACAAAGAGAGTCGACCATGTCACGCCTACCCTCACCCTCAGATGTGTCGAGAGCAGAATGCAGTTGGATCTTGTCACAGCAGCTGATTTCACTACTAAAGAGTCATATTCATCATTATCTCTGTGTGCTCCAGTTTTAGAAGGATCAGCAGCTGGGATTCCACGAACGTTGGGCAGGGTGCGCCCAACTTCTTATTACAATCTTCGTGAAAGCTCCTTCCTATCACCCATCATTTGAGGAGGGACATCGCAGCGGAAGTCTGATCTACGCCATCCATTGCATGGCCGTCAGCTGCCGCCATGCAGACTCAGATCTAGGAAGAGCTTTTTAAGAACAAATAAGCCAATTACTGGTAATGCAGAAGCTCGCAAAATGAATCTGTGGCGAGAGTAAGTAGCAACCTCATTCTTGGAGCTGAAAAAGGCTCCTTCTGCTGGCTTTCATCTTCCACATGTCATCTGGAACGCCATCAATCGACAGAGGACGACATTTTCAAGCTGTAAAACCAGTCTTGCTAAAGAGGGATATCTACAGAATGGGAATGAAAAGAGTGACTACAGACTGTCACAAACTGAAGAAAATTTCTTAGACTGCCAGAATATGAACACAACCTGCACCCATCGGGACCTTATATAATGCACTGACGAAGGTATCTTTGTAGCTAAATACAGGCAAAACCAAATCTTAAACATGTTATTGTTATATTGTTGTTATTACTGATGTGTTGTTACACCTATTATAAGTGCATCATTATTAACCATATCCTGATGCACTATCAATTGTGTGCTGTAACCAGACACGGAAAAATACAATTAACTATAACTAAGGGGAAACTACTCTTTTTCCACCCCGATCATGCATTCTGTAATTTCTTAATAGTGCGAATGAAGAAAAGCTTTTCGGTTTGTACGGTTGTACTCTAGCACAATTCCCAGTCAATTTTGAAACGATTTATTTTCTGTACTATTAACTAGTTTAAGCCACGGCAAGCTCATAATCATATGGCGGTGGTGTCGGAAATTACGTAAATTTAGTTACCGGCAACGAAAAGTATATTATCCGAAGAGAATTGTTGCGTTTTACGACACTTATATTGTACTGTCTCCTGGTATTCATGACAAATTATCTCGGATAATATATATTCTACAGGTATATACACACATACACAGTATTTAGCTGCACTTGGTTTGGCATTCATTCACAGTAAGTAATCACTGAACGTAAGTACAAAAAATACGAATATACCAGATGTCACACTTTACTACATGGTGATCTTTGAGTTAATATGCATTACAACGCAAATATTTTCAAGCATAGATAGTGTACAGTATATAAGTCAGAATTTCAAGCAGCAAGTGTGTTTATATGTTGACAATATACATATAATATCGATCAAAAAGTTACGCAAGAAATAAACACACAGCGTGAAATATTTACTACATAATTAAAGAGTGAATGAGTTACTACCATATGAGACTCAACTTTTCTTCTCAGAGCCATGGCAACATAAATAATAGGAGCAAAAAGTTGTAAGTAAACAAATAGGGTTACATAATTGTTACCTGAGTAAGAGGATAATAATTTATGAATAACGATTAATATATCTTATAATTGTCTTTTTTAATATGTTTTGGTGCCAGGACATCTTGGAAATTTAGGACGTAAAGGTTTTATGTTGATTCAGTTTGTTCGTTGAGGATTTTTTGGCGTGATTTTAGCTTGTGAATGTAAATCACTAACTGTTCAAGGAGTTCCATCTGTAACCCTTTGTCAGCAACGCGTAACACAGAGAAGTTGTCACTGATACCACCAACAGACCGTTCATGATGGGTAATGTGTGGTGCAAAGTTTGACTTGTTTTAAGTTTTTGAGTCTGAGGGCATCTATATGTTGTTTGTAGCGAGTTGCAAAGTTTCTCCTGCTTCTCCTATACAGAAGCAAGAAAATGAGCATGTGAGTTTATACAGGGTGGCCACAAATAGTGTGAAAAGTCTGTAAGGGTGTTGCAGGCTTGAGTGTGCTGATAAATAACTGTTTGGAAAAAGATACTACACGTTACCCCGTTTCCTCGTTAATTAGCATTGAAGTTAGGCAATCAGGACTTTATGCTCGCAAATTCAAGTGTCCCGCCAGATACGGTGTCGACAAACGTACTCTTCGTTTAGTTTCCTAAAGCTGAACAAGAGAGCGATACAGAAATCGGACATGGGACAGTAGTAAAGATCGAACCCGAGCCAGAGGCTCAGCTGCCTTGTGCGCTATCATCTGCGCTATGAGAAAAACTGACACTAATTGCATCCGACTAGCTGCTTGATTTTGCACGTGCAATGTCCTGATTGACTAAGTTCAGTGCTAATTAACTAGGAAACGGCGTAACGTATCTCAGTACAACCAACACTGCAACACCCTTACAAACTTTTCAAACTGTTTCTGACGACCCTGTTTATGCTAGACTTTTAATGCCACTCTTCAGTGAATTTATTATTGAGAATAATTTAAAGTGTTTACCGAATTTTGCGACCGCAGCGTCCTCTTTCTGAGGATATCTACTACATATGCGTGTATTATAATCGACATATTGCTCGATTCTCGCCAAGTTACTGTCTAATCTCGACCCAGGTCATGAGTGAGTAAGAAGGTGTCATTCTGAACTTTCGAAAAATTTTCGGAGATTCACTGCCGTGTGATGTCGATTGACGGTCGGGCCGCAAATGGAATACGAGATGTGACGCACAGCGGCGCAGCCAGCCACGTGTGTGGCAATATGCGTGTGCCTGCAGGATCAAGCGGTCGATCTGTCGTAAAGCCGTAACACCCCACAGATACCCCAGACGGCTTTAACAGCGAACAGCAGCATCGGCTCCTTACGCATTACAACTTAAAAGTAACCGTCTTAACTCACCTATTTTGCACTCGTTTCACATTAAGCAAGTATCTCTGATAATATTCTGTGTTTTTCACTTTACAATGTGTCACAGAAATTACTGTATGTGTTTCTGATTGTTGGACTGTAGTTGCAAATGTGTTATATTACCAGACCATGTGTTTCGTGGAATTTTAACTACACTTATGTAAATATAATCCTGCACTTCGTTTAAAATTATACAAGTCTTAATCTTGTTACATGCTGGCGAAGGACAAGCACATTTACGAAGTACCTCGTAACACTAGGTCGAACGAAATAAATGACAATAAAATAATTAATGAAGGAAATAACAGATGTACGGTCTAAATTAAAAATTCTATTTAGGACATAATAGATTTCAGGCAGATGCACCACTTTTGCTAAATTATGTATTGTGTAGGTCATATTAACCAAAGATGTTATGTCATTTAATGATTTACTTGAAAGGAAATGCCCTCAGTTTTTCTGTAATTATGGGAATATGGTTTTGCCTTGAGCAAACACAAATTATTCTTGTGTAACTCCCAAACATGTTTCAGTGAAGTTTCATCATCATCAGTGGTTCATTTATTCTCTATCAATTAACAGACGAAGAAGATTTTTTGTATGATATTAGGTACAGTTCTGGGATTATGTTATTTAATTTTATGCAATTATTAACAGCAAAACATCAATAGTACGAATGAATACCTTAGCATCACTGTCATACATTCACAGAACGGCTGATAATTTTTTTCAGTATGTTATCTGAAACTTTTTTGTTGATTATTCTTTTTCATGCCTCTACACGTTATGTAAATTGTACTTTCTAATAAGCACTGCCACTGTTTATCAGATGTTCATTTCTCTTGCCACATTGTTATTTATGTTCTGAATTCGAGAATTTTGAATTTTGTAATGAGAGCAGGCTTCGGTGTGTGGGTGTGGGTGTGGGTGTGTAGGGGAGGGGGAGGTGGCGCACTCGTGCGTGCGAGCGTGTTGAGGTGCTCGCGCGAGTGAGTACCGTACGTTATTTGCCATGATCTTCTCATAGTTTCTTTATGCCTGAGAACAGGAGAGTGCTGTGTATTCATTCCTTATTTCTATTCCTTCTACTATAGATTTTTGTATATGGTGGGTTTCTTCTATTACTAGCTTCTGTGTATGGGGGAGGAGGGGAGAGAGGCTGCTGCTGCATTTTCGGATTTTTAGGTAAGTGTTTATGTCTGTTGGTCTGTGGTTCGAGCTCATAAGCTGCTCAGCAATGTAGGATGACTGCTGTTACTCTTATGTGCCCTTCTGTGTTCAGCGTATCTAATGTTGAAATTTCGATATGTCTATGTGATATAAATTGAGCTGCAGTCTTCATATGTGAGTTGATAGACAAAAGTGAGCTATATAAATAAGATGAATGTTTCTGTGGTGATGATACAAATTTTCAGATATGACGGAGAAGAAAAAATGTAGCAAACTTGTTACAAAAAACTCTAGTTGGGAAATGACTGAATTGGAAGTTTTAACAGAAAATGAAAAAATTCTATCCTATTGTTGAAATAAAAATCGTGGTAGTCTCATATGCTTAACAACGTTATTTATATGTTCAATTTACCCAAGGTACTTCGTTTAAGGTTTTTCATGTGACGCCACAACAAGAAGTCAAGTGGTGTCAGATTCGGTGGACGAGCTGGTCATGCAACAGGACTTCGCATAGTCTATCAATTCATGCTGATAGGTGTTAATTACCCTACAATGTTAGCAACGGTAGAGTTATTCCATGCTACTTTTGGCTTCATAACTTTCAAGTCGGTCGTTTCTGGCCCAGGATTCCTTATTACAAATTGATAAATACGTCCTTCAGTATCGTCCCTGGCAGTGTCTATCATCATCACGGAAACATCTTGTAAATGATTATCTGCAGGCCATCGGTATGTACATATAGTGATGGCAATGGAACGAGCTACGCTTTGAACACATTCAGCCAACGCTACCAATCTGATAACTCTGGTGTTTCCATGCCTGTGAGATACATTGATTAAAATTTCACCCTATGTGAACTTATTTTCGTTACAGGAAAGAAAATTCCTACAGAGGAAGACTGGTGTGAGTATATAATGAATACTGGTTGTGTCTAACGTTACTGGAATTGTTCTGGTGGAGATAGTGACATAGCACGTCATCAAAATGCACACATGCAACTTATCGCTATATTTCAGACTTCGAGAAAGATCGAATCATTGGCATGAAAGATATGCGAGCATCAAACTGATAGTTCTGTAACGGCCTGTAGTGCAATGGCCGCTAAATGGGGGAGAAAGAGGTGTTGTGCTAGTTGTCAGGATGGCGTCCGGCTCTCCCACCTTGGCGTTATGGATTCGATGAGTTGGCAAAGACTACAGAAGACCGTTGGAGGATAAGATGGCTGCAGCAAGACAGACTGCGTTCATGAAAACTCTTTATTGTTCCAACAGTCTTACAGCAGGTATAGGTGCGCGTCCTCTTCTAGTGGCGCAGACTGACGTCGATCCACGACGTCCATGTAGCATTGCGTTGACAGATGTCGATCTCGCGGCCCTCGACAGAGAAGAGTTGTGAAGATGGCAGTAGCTGCTACGCTACGCACGGTGCGTCCCGAGCGCGGAGAGACCTCGTGTGGTAAACGTTCCCCAGCGCCGCTGCGTCAGATGTTGATGCGGCTTTTAATATATATATATATATATATATATATATATATATATATATAAAGATGGGGGCCCTCCACGCCCGCACCAACGTGGTGACCAAACCAAAAGTTCTACTGTCACCTCCGTCAACATGTTAGTTATCTAGTAAGTGGATCACAGGATGCTGGGCTGTGATGTTATCCGTGCGTCTGGGTAAGACTACGCATTAACACGGTCCATCAGGTGATAGATAGTGGACGAAACGCGAGTGAGGGTAGCGATTTGAAGAGCAGAGGGAAAAAAGTGCCAAGGCTCGTGCCGTGGGAAAAAAACCTCTGCGACAGTGGGAAGGGTAGTAAGAGCAGTAGTGGATTACTAGCTGCGATAGTTCATGCAAGGTTGGATTTGTTAGTATGGGTATCATGCATCATTACCGTGACAAGCGATGGCGATGTATCCCAGTTGCTGCACCCGCTACATTCCTGGAACAATCAAGATCGTTATATAGTAGTGGGAGATCGGCCATAGATCATCTCACTGTGTGGGGGATGTGTGGAGCTTGTCTGCATGCAGTGTACGGTACGGCTTGCCTGCGTGGTGCCAGTTATTCGGCAGTGTATTCCAGCTGGATATCCAGTAATGGCGTCTGATTAACACGGGCTCACCTGTACCGTTGTGTTTGCGTGTGCTTGGCCATAGATGTTAGGTCCTTACAAGTATGTCTTTTGGTCTTTTATGTTTCCATCTATGGTTGTGGTCGTAGTTTCCCAGATTCAGAATAAACGGGTTCTGCGAATGTCTGGAGTTTCTGCATAGTCTTGTGGTGAGTTTGTGGATTACCTCCGTGAGAGTCTCAAGTCGGTATTCCCGGTGAAGGTCCGCGATGCGTGTGTATCGTGGAGCATTGCTTATGATTTTGAGTACTTTGTTTTGTATGAACTGCAGACGCAGCAGGCGTGTAGGCGCAGGACCTGCGTACGTCATCAGGGGTCGAGTAAGTGTCATGTACATGGACCTCGACACCCTTCTGTTCAGTGGGAAGGGTCCTGTTGAGCATAGGGTAGAGCTGCTTGAGCCTCGCGCTGGCTCGGTTGGTCATGTGTTGTATGTGCCCCCCCACCCCCCCCCTCCCCACCCCCGAGTAATTTCGGGTCCAGACAAACACCGAGGTATTTGACTTTCTCACGGAAACGTATTGGGCGTGCATGTAGAGTTATTGGTCTGCAGTGTCGGTGTTTGCGCAGTTGCTTCGGTCTTCTAGTGAACAGAACGGCTTCGCACTTGTCGACGTTTACTCTAACACGTCATTTCTCCAACCAAGGCTCAGCCATTCTGAGTGCAGTCTGTAAGCGTGACGTAATGCTTGATGGTTTCCAATCTTGCGCGAGGATGGCTGTGTCATCCGCGTAGATTGCCATCGTTGTGTTGTGTGTGGTTGGGAGATCGTTTATGTAGAGGTTAAACAGTAGGGGCCCTAGGATGCTTCCCTGGGGTACTCCCGCGTGTATACCGTGTCGTGTTGATTGTTTTCCCTCCACGTCAGTGTTGAAACTCCTGTCTGTGTCGCTGAGTTTGCGAATGATGCCGTTGTGTCATAGACGGTCGAAAGCCTTTTCGATGTCCAGGAACACCGCCCCTGTTGCTTTGTTTGTGTTGAAGCCATGTGTTATATGTTCAACGACCCGTAAGGATTGTTTGGGGAAGGAGACCAGACAGCGAGGTCATCGGTCTTATCGGATTAGGGGAGGATTGGGAAGGAAGTCGGCCGTGTCCTTTCAAAGGAACCATCCTGGCATTTGCCTGGAGCGATTTAGGGAAATCACGGAAAACCTAAATCAGGATGGCCGGACGCAGGATTGAACCGTCGTCCTCCCGAATGCGAGTCCAGTGTCTAACCACTGCGCCACCTCGCTCGGTTCGACCTGTAAGAGTTGTTGTGCTGTGGAGTGGTGATTCATGAGGCCGAATTGCTCCGGTCTCAGGATGTCATTTGTTATGCAGTGCCTAGTGATGCGTTTGAGAATCACCTTCTCAACAATCTTGCTGAGTGATCTCAGAAGGCTGATGGATCGGTAATTTTGTGGGAGGCTGTGGTCTTTCCCCGGCTTCCTGAACATCAGGACCTTGGCCGTCTTCCAAAAGGCGGGAAAGTGTTGGTATTTAAGTATGGCATTCGTTATGTGTGTTAGGTACTCAGTAGCTTTATCCGTGAACTCCTGGAGGACACCCACGTCTGGCTGGCGGCGGCTGGCGCTGGCAGGCGATCTGTGGCCCTGAGCCCGGCAGGGCGTTAGTCCGATCCCCGGCCCATCAGGCAGCGGCTGGACTCCTTCGACAGGAGGGATGTGAGAATGACAGAGGAGCTGAGCGGCGTCCTGGATCTGTCAGCCGACTCGACGACTCGCCGATTGGATCGATGACAAGCCTGCTTGGGTGGCCAGTATTTATACTTGCCAGAGAGGGTCTGTTGTGGTGTTGCGGCTGCTAAGGTGACGCATGGCGCCTGCTGAAGTGCCTCCTGGTTTCGGTAACCGGGCAGCCACTGACCGGCTGGCGAAAGGCAACACCTGGTGAGCAGCATGGCGTAACGCTGGGTCACTTTACTGCGGCAAGTGGTCCACTTTAGGGCTTTGAGCTCATCCGCCTAGGCTCGTGTCTTTACACATAGCGCTGCAGTCTGGAACCGCGTAGCCGCTACGGTCGCAGGTTCGAATCCTGCCTTGGGCATGAATGTGTGTGATGTCCTTAGGTTAGTTAGGTTTAAGTAGTTCTAAGTTCTAGGGGACTGATGACCACAGATGTGAAGTCCCATAGTGCTCAGAGCCATTTGCACAATTGTTTTTTTACACATAGCACAGACAGTTTGCTGTGGTGGTAAGTTCCTATGGGACCAAACTGCTGAGGTCATTGGTCCCTAGGCTTACACACTACTTAATCTAACTTAAACGAACTTACGTTAAGGACAACACACCCAAGCCCGAGGGAGGACTCGAATCTCCGACGGGGTGAGCCACACGAAGCGTGACAAGGCGCCCAAGACCGCACGGCTACCTCGCGCGGCACAGTTTGGTGTACTGCAATGACTGCAGAACAGGTGATGATGAGATGGACAAGAGACAACATTATGGCAAGAACAGCAGGCACGGGTCGTTCCAGAAGTACTACACCAAGAAAAGATCATAGGATTATTCCACTGCTGTGACCAATAAACGGATAACAACAGTTTAAATCCAGGCAGAGGTTACAAGAATAATGTCACCACTAACAGTAGAGAACCAATTACTGGAATCTGGGTTGAGATATCGAGTTGCTATGCATCTTTCACCACTAACGCCATACCACGTACAACAGAGATGTGCTTCGTGTACAGCTGGTCTCATCTGAGACACGGAGAGCCACTCTGCAGTGTTCGGCAATGTGTCTCGCTTCTGTTTGCGATGATCGACCACAACATGTCTACAGAGGACTTGGTGAAAGGACTCAGGAAGCACCGTTTCTTCAGACCGATAGCTCTCCAAATCCTGGTATCATGGTTTCGGAAGCTGTTGGACATGACAACGGGAAAAATTTAGTAATAGTTTAAGGAAGGCTAAATGATCGCCAGTATGCGATAACAACGGTAAACTCGCTTCTCATAAGCTTCATGGCGAAGGTGACGACGATTTAAGGAAAACCCTCCCCCTTACATTTTTACCACTGTATCCACGCTGCTGTCCTCTGCGGGGGGTTGCACATTGGGAGAGGTCGTCGACCTCTGTAAGTTGTACTAACCTGACATCTTCACTCCAAGTAATTTTTCGCAGTGCAGGTAGGCAAGACGTCGGTTCTTGACAAGGTACTGTTGTCTGAAACGGATTGCTACTATATATGACTCGGATATTCAAGGTTAGGCAGACTATTAAAAGACGTACTCGAAATTTGACGAGGGAAGCCAGTTATTTTATTCGCACCGTTCGCACTTGTTAAAACAACAAACCCCAAAATCACAAAGTCGTGTGCTCACAACGATGAACAATCTATTGTCCACATGCAAGATAAACCACACATGTTAGAAGAATACTTTTGAATCACAATGAGTTATAAATGACTTTCCTAATAAGTAATTAGTCTGCAATGCTCGCAGACTTGCGCCAACATGCAACCACACTGCTGCCGACTAAATCACTGCTAACGCGGGTCACTTCCTGGGCATTGTTCGTGGCAATCTGGCGTCGCACGAAGTGTTTCGGCTGTTAATATTTTATTTCTTTATTTTACAAAAGTAATAGTTAGATTATCTTAATAAGTATATCCTAACGAGTCCATTGAAGAGAGACCTTTTACCCTTTTGCAAATTGTCATTTAATGTCTTGTTTAATTAATAAATAGTATTGGAACTTTTCTTGAATATTCCTCGGGCATTCAGCGTGGCATCATCCAAAAGGCGCAATATTTCGGCTTTTTGGTCGATGCCACCCGGCTAAATACCCGCTGAATATTCAAGACATTCCTACGCATGAAAAACCTAAAACCACAGTTTTGAAGCTATAGGTTTTGGCGCGCTAACCATACCGCAGCAGCAAAGCACATCGTAGCATTCTCCGCTGATTCCACATCGGCTGAAAGCAGGAGGTTACCGAACTCAAGCACCGTGTGCAAACCTACATGTGGCAACTTTCATCCGGCGCAAACACCGAACAGTACTTTTGTGTGATATCGGCTGCCTGCTATAACACGTAAGATGCTTTGGATGACAATAAAGCAACCACGATTGCAAAACCCAGAAATGTTAAAGGTACCAGATGGTAGATTCCAACAGGATAATCCAAAGCCCCACACTACAGTTCACGTCACAAACGCCTAAAGGAATGTACAAACCCTTGACTGATCTGGCCTGTCCTCTGATTTGACTCCTTATTTAAAAATATGCATTATATTCGCTAGGAGTTATTCAACTGTTACTGCTCAAAATCTCTAGAAGTCCAGAATTTAGTGGCACCGCAGCTTAAATGTCTGCCTGTACTTAAATGACAGAATCTTCAAGACTTTTTTGTACGTGCCTATGGCAATTTGAAAAACAGTCGATAAATAAGAATTCCGTGATTTACCAGGCTGGCGAGAAACAGTCTGAAAAGCTTTTAAGGGTAGGTTGTGCTGAGAAATAGTTGTAAATAAAAAAAATTCGCTACATTGCCCCGTTTCCGGGTAAATTAACATTGAAGTTAGCCAGTCAGTCTGCTCTGCACGTAAATTTAAGTGGGCCGCCAGACAGACTAAATGTCAATTGTTCTTATAGCGTAGATGACAGCGCACGACACAGCTCAGTCTTTGGCTCTGGTTCAGTCCTTACTAACGTCCGTGTCCAATTTCTATATCACTCTCTTGTTCGGTTTCAGGAAACCAAACGAAGAACACGTTTGGCGACACCGTCGCTGGGAGGCCACTGGAATTCGTATACGCAACGGCCTGATTGGCTAACTCCAATGTTAATTAACTCGGAAACGGAGCAACGTATCGAATTTGTTTCTTAACAGTCATTTATGAGCGCACACTACCTTGTAACATCCTTACAGACGTTTCAGACTATTTCTGACCACTCTGTATTCAACGTCCCCTCGATAGCTGAGTGGTCTGCCGGCACGGTAGCTTAGCGTGTTCGGTCAGAGGGTTAGCTGCCCTCTGTAATAAAAAAAATAAAACTGAGTTCATCGATCAACAACGAACTTAGTCGGATGTATTACGACGTCCGCCCCGAGCAGATTCAACGAACAAAAGCGAACAAAATGAGATTAAAAAAAAAAAAAAAAGTGGTCAGCGCGGCGGTCTGTCATGCCAAGGGTCCCGGGTTAGATTCCCGGCTGGGTCTGAGATTTTCTCGGCTCAGGGACTGGGTGTTGTATTGTCCTCATTATCATTTCCTCATCATCAATGGAAGGCAACGGGAAACCACCACTGGAATCACTTCCCTAGACGAACATGCGGTGGACCTCTCTGACGAGGTTTCCCCCAGAACCAGACCTGCCGTAAGGCGGAACACAAAGTTTGTTTTTGTATACCATATATTTCTAACAACCTCATGGACAACAGTTGTTGAAGGGAGGAAGGCTAATTGCTTGCCAGTATGAGAGAATAATGGTAAACTCTGTTATCACGACCTTCATGACCATGGTACCAAACGACATATTCCAGCAGGTTCACACCCTAAACACCTTGAGGAATGCACAGTGTCCCCCGAATTGTCACTCATAGAAAATGCGATGGGAAAGTTTATACTTTCATACCAGACTCCAGCCAGCAGTCTTCATGAACTGACGCAGCATGCGGAGGCTGTTTGCTACTACGTTACAACGAATACAAGAGTATATTCTTGTCCATGACGTTCACATCTATTATTCATGTTGAGCATGGACACAGTTCCGAATTAAATAAAAGTTTAATTACCTAATACTCACTACGTGATAAACGTCTTCACGGAGTTTCGTAAATATCGGACTGTTGATTCATGGTGTGACACTTTCCATTTCCGTGAGTGTCATTTACTATTTAGTCTATGTCACTTCATTCCAAAGATGCGACCAGGTAACAAATTGTGTTAGTAGTCAGTTTCTCTACTGCCACAGGGTTAATCTTAGCGGAACACTCTTCAATAAGTTCCGAAAGCTGATCTTTTGATTTGTTCGTATTGTCGTGTTAATGACCTCACTGTTTGGTGCCGAAACGCTTCCCATATTTATGAATCGTGGTGATTAGTTATTGATGAGTTTTCATATCAGTTAATCTGACGAGTATCCGACGCACTAGTGCATCTCAGACTTGTTTGGTAGGGTTCAGGTACGAGTCTTGAACATTCAGCAACTGCTCATTTTATTAGGACAGTGCCACATAGGTACCGACGATCCAGAGACGAATTTCAGCAGGCAATACGTCAACAAGTCATGAAAGCTTCAACAATTTTGTTCTGCACCTCTGCGGGAAGGAGATTCAGCTTTTACCGACGCCTTGAGCAACTACGGAAGAAGAAAGGCCGTTCGCTGCCCTACCTCGCCTTTGTATCACGGTGCCAGGATGAAGACACCACACCATAGTTCCTGCAATGTAAGGACGTACTTGACTGTAGGATACCACATGTCTGCTTTGACCCTTGACGGAGTTGCACTGTGCTGCAGTATGCTGTGTGACGTCATGGAGCCGCGATGAATTTGTTTTGGAATGGAAGTGAAATGTAGAGGGCGTGGTGTATGTGATGGCGATGTGTTTGGGAGGTATGTTATTGTGTTGTTTAGTGTGTTACAGTCGTCATTATGAAGCATGTACAGAATTGCGTGGTGGCCCAGTGGAGTATACTATGCAGAATGTTGTCATATAAAACAGAATAAGTCGTAAAATTGAAACTGTTCTTTTAGGTGCCTGCGTAACCACCGAGTAAGTGGCTCAATGGTTTTAATTAAATCATGGGAGAAGAAAGTTGAATCAATGTTTATTAATATATCAAATATGCAACTCTGTTATTAATAAACATGATCCACCTACCTTCTCCCATAATTTAATTGAAAGACACTGATTCACCTACCTTCTCCCGTAATTTATTTAAAAACATTGATCGACCTACGTTCTCCCATGATTTCATTAAAAAACATTGATTCACCTACCTGCTCCCATGATTTAACTAAAAAACATGGACCCATTTACGACATTTTTTATTTTCTCATCGGTTCCGCTGTCTTGTCCTATCGACTCAACATTCGTCATGTTCACTTCCCATAATTCATCGCGCATACAGTTGCCACCTGTGACACGCAATAGAAAATCCGCCGCCATCGTAAGTGTACTTTTACTGTAGGGTTGAGCTATATAGGTGAACTGGGGATTGGGATACCGTGATTTTATGGTGTTTTTTTGTATGGTTTTGTCAAGTTTTGTTTTTTGGAAGTTTCGAGTTTTTTTTAGTGGTGCGTCTTGAATGGTATTGTTGTTTTTATTATCGAATTTTTAGTTTGTCCCCGCCCTGAACCCCCTTTTTGCCGCAGTTGTCTCGTTAATTTCATTGAGTTCAGTCAGTGTATTGGTTCTCGTGGTGTTCGTATTTTTACGGTGTTACGATCGATGTTTTGATGCCATGTTTGATACACTCGAAATGGGGGTTTTCGGCATGGTGATGAAGTCATTGGTTAAAGCAAACGGACGTTATCCCAGTCTCTAGTAATCTCCACTGTAAGTATCTATTCACCACCGCCCAGATGCAGTATGTCTAAGACCGGATAGAACGTGCATTTATTTATGAGAGAATTCATGTAACACGGTGAGGCTTGGTAATTACTTACGACCAACTTTTTTATATTGTGTACCAGTTCAGTGGTAGCCAGCATCGAGTCGAATGGGGTGGGGTCGACAGTGTCACTCACAGCAGAATGGAGAACAAAATCGCTGGGTGCAATAAGCGATAGAAGAAAAAGTTTGAAAGGTGCAGAAAGCAGATCGACCCGTCGATTCCAGGCGTGTCACATATAATTTTCAACTTTAGTGAACGACCACTAACCTAAGAGGAATTGTGTGTCCTTCAAAAATGTGGTATTTTCGCTGTCATCTCCAGAACTTTACTTGTCAAGGGTGTCATTGTTAACACTAAGCACTCATCTGACCCCTTCCCTCTGAAAAAGCTGAAGAAATACGCACTGAAACCGGCAGGATACTGCGTCGAGCAAAGCCACCTACTTGCAACCTAAAAAGAGAAAAATTATAAGCTATCCAGAGCCTTAACTCTCACATGCGAAATTTGACTGTAGTAATGCAGAAGATAAGTGACCTAATAGACCCGACGATGTGCTAAAGCTTAGTACGGATACAGCGCAATACGAATACGAATCGATCAGTCAAGACATCTTCCCTCTCAGTGGATGTACAAAGGAACCTGCACAAAAAGAAGCGATGTATGGGTTACTAAAAATCTACTATGACGGGTTGCCATTAAGACCAATCGTAAGCACCCTCGGCTGACTGACGAATGAAGTGGCGGAACTCTTGACCTCTCTGCTTCAGTCACACATGGAGAACACCGATATATACATGAAGAAATCCGGAAATTCACTGGTAAGCTGAAGAAACTAAAACTTGGATCAAACAACATCCTGGTTAGCTTTGATGTTGTTTCTTTATTTCCTTAAGTGTCACTCAATGACTCAATGGAGCGTATCAGTTCCATTTTCCCGAAGGGTATCACGAAGCTGCTTCATGTATGTTTTCCCACGAGCTACTTCATGCGGAATAGCAATTTCTACGAATAGTTGGATGGCGTTGCTATGAGTAGCCCATTTAGGCCGTTGGTGGCCAGTTTCTTCATGGAGCATTTGGAAAGACAAGCATTGAACTTGGCAGCTCGTAAACTTAAGATGTGGCACAGGAACGTTAACAACTCCTTCATCATGTGGAGCCATGGTGAAAAACAGCTCTGTGACTTCCGAAGACAACTGAAGAATTTCCATGTCAAACATTAAATTTACTATTGATATAGAAAAAGATCAACAGCAACCCTTTTTATATGTGCTGGGTACAAGGAGGGAACCTGGTCCACAGCGTGTATCGAAAACCGATACACACGCTCCAATACCTGCAGAGACTTTCAATCATCCCCATGCCAGAAAAGAGGTATTATTAATACGCTTGTAACACGGTAATATGAATATGTGAGCCGCAGAACCTCGGACACGAGACGCAACACCTAGAATGCGTTCTAAAGAGCAATGGGGACTCTACCATTTGCATAAGAAGTGTTCTGAAACCTAAATCCCGGCGAAGTGACACGTCAGAAAAAGAAATGTCGTGTACGGCGTTTCTGCCATGCATCCCCAGGGTGTCGGATAGACTCGGCCGTACATTGGTCAAATACGGAGTAAAGACAACGTGAAAACTGACTAAGATCAGAGAGTGTCTGAAATCGGCAAAGGACAAAAGGGACCCACTCGAAATCTTGCTTGTACACCGTACACCGTGTACATGTGGATAAGTCCATGTTGGAATGACCGGACGATTGAGCAATACCAAGATCGTCGAACATAACGGTATTTCAGATGGGGAAGGCGGAAAAATCGGCCTGGTTGAGCATGCGCTGTGGGACATAAACTACATAATAAATTCATCGACACGCAGATTCTCGCTGTAGAAAAAGGCTACCACGCTAGTCTGATTGAGGAAGCACTAAAATACAGAAACACGACAACAGCTTTAAGAAGAGAGAAGAAAGTCTCAGAATTAACAGATCCTGATTTCCCGTGCTGCAGTGAACTACAGCGGTAGCGGTCAGGAAAAGGTCCTCAGAAGTTGTCAGGACAAGTACTCTAATACACTTTTTACCTTCATGGCCGACCACAGTCATGTAGAACTTTTTGGAAGAGATTTCCGCAATTTGACGGTAATTTATAGGCATATGGCAGTAAGTTCTTTAAAAAAATATATTTTCACTGTCTGACAAAAACAATGAAGCACCCATAAGGAGACGAGGAAACTAAATGAAACTTCATGAGTTGAGTGAGTATGTGATGTTATTTCAGTGATTACAATATCGAGTCGAATTTACAAAGTACTTGTCAGGATGAGCCCACATATCAGTATGACTCAGCGCCTCCTCTGGCGTGGATGCTTGCGCCGATTCGGTTGGGAAGGGTGTTGTAAATATCCTCTCCTGCGGCAAGCTGGCCCACAACTGCTGTAACAGCTGTTGTAACTAGGCCTTGATATCCTGGATACTGATGCTGGGACGGGGTTGACGTCCAAGTTGGTCCCACACATATTCTGTCGGGGATATATCTGGGGCTCTTGCCTGTCACAGGAGTCCCTCACACCAGGCAGGCGGTTCATCGGTTCACAGAGACACGTGCATTGTGTGGACGAACATTGTTCTGTTGAAAATTGACAACACAATACTGTCGCATGAGAGATAGCACATGAGGAAACGGGATGTCCGTGACGTACAGTTGTGCTGTCAGAGTTCCCTCAATCACTACCACTCGTGACCTGAAGTCATACATGATGACTCCCCACACCATGACTACAGGAATAAAACCACTGTGCCTTTCCAGAATTTTGGTAGAAGGGGGCACTTCCCTGGGTCGCCGTCATTCTGGCCGACGATAGTCATTTGGGGTGTGACACGATCGCGAGCCATCACTGAACACAGTGCGATGCCATTCATCAGCAGTCCACGGGTTCATATCGCTCGGCAGCCTACGCATGGGACAGTAATTCCCCAGTCCGGTTGCTGCTAGTCAGACCAGTGCTGCGGAATGACACAGAAAGTTGCGTGCAGTCCGTTACTTGTGCTTGTTGTACACTGTGGTGGTCCTCCTTTGTGATGGTCAGACATGGTGGACCGGAACCTTGGAGACGAGTATGCCTGTCTTCACTTCCCCATGCAGTCCAACATGGAATCACCGTAACCTCCGAATGACGCACAAATCTGGATATTGCACGATTGAGCATCTGGCCAAATGGAGGCCCACAATGAGGCCCTTTTCTAACTCTGTCAGTTGCTGATAACGCTGTTCTACGAAAGTACATAGCACCTCCTCACTCAGTATGTGACACTGTTCTCACCTCTTATTTACCCTACCAAACCTGGTAACAACACTAAACCCACTGTAACGCGATCTGATTCGAAAATAAGTAGAAAATAATCACACAGCACACATTTTCATAAATTCAGTTAAACGGACAGAAATGAGGGCTTGCATAGCTAAAGCATGTAAGTAGCACATAAATTAATAGGTTCATGAATCTAATAGATTAATTTACACATGTGTTAGCTTTCCACTATAGCGTCTAGCTGTGCACTGGAGCCAACTCCCCTTTGTGTACACGTCAGTTCAGAGTAGGGAAAATAGTTAGTTATCAGAGTGATCAGCTGCAATTCTAATTCGCTTTGTACATGACATTGTATTAGATGAGTGAGGTAACACAATACAGTGTCTCACACAACACGATGTCTCATAACAGAAGCCCGTATCTCAGCATACAGCGATCTACCTTTTTATATGCACCTGAAACCTAATTAGCATTAGCATGTACAGAGATTCTGCTTATAACTACACTCCTGGAAATTGAAATAAGAACACCGTGAATGCATTGTCCCAGGAAGGGGAAACTTTATTGACACATTCCTGGGGTCAGATACATCACATGATCACACTGACAGAACCACAGGCACATAGACACAGGCAACAGAGCATGCACAATGTCGGCACTAGTACAGTGTATATCCACCTTTCGCAGCAATGCAGGCTGCTATTCTCTCATGGAGACGATCGTAGAGATGCTGGATGTAGTCCTGTGGAACGGCTTGCCATGCCATTTCCACCTGGCGCCTCAGTTGGACCAGCGTTCGTGCTGGACGTGCAGACCGCGTGAGACGACGCTTCATCCAGTCCCAAACATGCTCAATGGGGGACAGATCCGGAGATCTTGCTTGCCAGGGTAGTTGATTTACACCTTCTAGAGCACGTTGGGTGGCACGGGATACATGCGGACGTGCATTGTCCTGTTGGAACAGCAAGTTCCCTTGCAGGTCTAGGAATGGTAGAACGATGGGTTCGATGACGGTTTGGATGTACCGTGCACTATTCAGTGTCCCCTCGACGATCACCAGTGGTGTACGGCCAGTGTAGGAGATCACTCCCCACACCATGATGCCGGGTGTTGGCCCTGTGTGCCTCGGTCGTATGCAGTCCTGATTGTGGCGCTCACCTGCACGGCGCCAAACACTCATACGACCATCATTGGCACCAAGGCAGAAGCGACTCTCATCGCTGAAGACGACACGTCTCCATTCGTCCCTCCATTCACGCCTGTCGCGACACCACTGGAGGCGGGCTGCACGATGTTGGGGCGTGAGTGGAAGACGGCCTAACGGTGTGCGGGACCATAGCCCAGCTTCATGGAGACGGTTGCGAATGGTCCTCGCCGATACCCCAGGAGCAACGGTGTCCGTAATTTGCTGGGAAGTGGCGGTGCGGTCCCCTACGGCACTGCGTAGGATCCTACGGTCTTGGCGTGCATCCGTGCGTCGCTGCGGTCCGGTCCCAGGTCGACGGGCACGTGCACCTTCCGCCGACCACTGGCGACAACATCGATGTACTGTGGAGACCTCACGCCCCACGTGTTGAGCAATTCGGCGGTACGTCCACCCGGCCTCCCGCATGCCCACTATACGCCCTCGCTCAAAGTCCGTCAACTGCACATACGGTTCACGTCCACGCTGTCGCGGCATGCTACCAGTGTTAAAGACTGCGATGGAGCTCCGTATGCCACGGCAAACTGGCTGACACTGACGGCGGCGGTGCACAAATGCTGCGCAGCTAGCGCCATTCGACGGCCAACACCGCGGTTCCTGGTGTGTCCGCTGTGCCGTGCTTGTGATCATTGCTTGTACAGCCCTCTCGCAGTGTCCGGAGCAAGTATGGTGAGTCTGACACACCGGTGTCAATGTGTTCTTTTTTCCATTTCCAGGAGTGTATATGAGAAACCCAGCGCTATCCAGGTATGTATTTAATTAATTTAATCTTCTGCTAGTCTATCTCCTCTTCCCTCCTCTCTCGAGGACTGATGACCTCAGATGTTGAGTCCCATAGTGCTCAGAGCTATTTGAACCATTTGAAGCTCCTCTCTCTCTCTCCATCTCCTCCTTCCCCTCTCTCTGTCCCTCTCCTCCTTACCCCTCTCTCTGTCCATCTCCTCCTTACCCTTCCCTCTGTCCACTTCCTCCTCCCCCCTCTCTCTACCCAATCCGCTTTCTCCTAATTCACCTCTCCCCTCTCCTCCATCTATCCATCTTCCTTGTGCCTGTCCATCATCTCCACCCCTCCCTCTTTATGTCAATCTCCACCGCCCTCTCTCTCTGTCCACCTCCTCCACCTCACACTCTCTGTCCATCTCCTCCTTACACTTCTCTCTATCCAGCTCCTAATTACCCGTTTCTATCCACCTCCTCCTCCCTCTCTCTCTCTTTATCCACCTCTCCTCCCTCCTCTCCCTATCCATGCCCCTGTCCCTGTCAGTCATTTCAACCCCCCCCTCTCTCTGTCCACCTCATCCACCCTCACTCTCTGTCCAGTTCCTCCTCCCCTGTCACTGTCAGTCTCCTCCTCCTCTGTCCATCTGCTCCTACCCCTTCTCTCCATCTCCTCCTCCCCCTCTTACTCCAGGTCCTCCTCCCCCCTCTTACTCCAGCTCATCCTCCGCCTCTTACTCCAGCTCCTCCCCGTCTGTCCATCACCTCCTCCCCTTCTCTGTCCCTCTGCTCCCCCCCTCTCCCTGTTCATCTCTTCCCCTTTCTGTCTGTGTCCATCTCCTCCGCACCCCTCTCTCTGTCCATTCCCTCCCGTATCTCTGCCCATCTCTTCCTGTTTGTGCCTATCTCCTCCTTCCCACTCGAGTTCTGTCCATCCCCTCGTCTTCCCTTCTCTCTCCATGTTATCACACTCACCCTAATAGGAGGCTGGTGGTTCTTACCGCTACAGTATTTCTTTCCACATTGTAACTAACATGTGTACCAAATTTGATGCGGCTTTGCTCACATGTGCTCATGTCAAATATATTTCACACATATTTAACATATTTCACGCTTGTTTGTCCACATATTTCACCTGCATATCTACCGAATGTTACCCTGCAGTTTCATTTTCACGCAGCTTAATGATTATGACATCGTATCTCCTGAATTATATGCTGTACAACGATATAATTTTGCAGATACTTCAAGTGGTGTATGTGCCTACTGTCTGTGAAATTTGTTGTGAATAGAGTTAGTAGTAAAGAAATAATAAATTAAAAAGTCAGTTTCAGACGAATCTCAGTGTCTCCTCAACCATATGTCGTAAAGTGAGATTTTTTTTCTAGGTACATTTTGCGAATTGTATTGCGAATAGAGTTGGCAGATAAAATTAATTAAAGCATCATGTATGATGCGGCAGTTTTTTCTCGCTTCTCGCTATTTGCACTCATGTCTCCTGAACTATGTGTCGTACTATGATGTAATTTTTCTAGTACATTCAGTGGTGTTTGTGAATACTGTCTGCAAAATGTGTCACGAATACAGTTGGTAGTAAAGAAGTAATAAATTAAAACGTCATGCCTCAGGTGGCAGTTTTACTGCATGAATAGCGAAAATGTAGTAAGCGACAATCTTTTTTCTTTTCACCATTTTCTATGGGTCCTCACCGAGAACAAGTTTCGTGAAGGTTTGAAGTTATGTGTAAAGTTTGTTGCAGGTGTCTAAGTGATGTCATTCTCAAATAGTGAATACTAAAATATGTGTATTCTCACGTCTTCAGCCACACTACTTTTTCAGCCCCACTCCCCCTTCGATACGTGGGTGGTTCTTACCCCCACAGTGATTCTTTCCGGACAGTAAATGATATGTGAACCAAGTCTGGTTGAAATCGGTGCAGTGAGTTAGGAGCAGATGTGGAACATATATACATACACACGTAGAAACATATGTACATTTCTTTTATAATTTGTATAGAGTGTGGATTCACAGAGTTAGCTCTGTAGTTGAGTGGTGATTTGTCAAAGTGCTGTGACCCGCATTGTTAACTTCTGTAAGACAACAAGATGGTAGCCCTCCAGAGTGGCACATTCAAATAGACCAAGAACAAAGAATGATATTCTGGACGTAACCTCGTATGACGACAGGTGAGTACACGTAACGTACCCAGGAACATTGTCGGGCATGATCGTTTTGGTGGTCCAGATGCTATGATAGGCGGAGGCATAATGTTTCATGGACACTGGTCTCCAAATCTTTGAACAACGTTATTGACCCACTGTACTCCTTCCCCACGCACGCCTGTTCGGCAACGCATTCGGCTCTGACATCCGTTTTAGGGATGACAATGCGCGACCGTGTCGAACAGCGCAGATGGACGACATTTTGAAATGAGAGCATATTCGGTGACTGAACTGGCCTGCCGTTCACCCTGAATAACAATCAACGAAAAACGTGTGAGGTGAGTTGGAAAGACGTATTGCAGCACGTGCACAAACGCCAGCGACCATCCGTAAGTTGTCTTCCTACCACAAGAACTCCTTACCAACCTTGTAGCATGGGAGCGCGTTGCATTAAATGCCCTACCGTCCGTGGTGATCCACACCCTATTAAGAACTATGTTCCTATGTCCCGCCTTTTGTAATGTCCAGGAGAATTCAAGTGTAATTTCTTTTCGTCTCATTGCGTATTTCTTTCAGTTACCTTCTGTATTGTACCGTACTGAACTGTAGCAGTTCTTTCTACATGTGGTCAAAGATTCATCGAGCTATGTTACCTGACGGTGAGACATCATAGAAAAGCCCCTTTCGTCCTTGCGTTTTGCACACCAGAGCAATTGTAGATACAGAGGCACCACCAACTTTGGCTCTAGTAACATACGAGGGGTAGTGAAAAAGTAAAGGGACTTTTGAGAAAATCAGTATTTATTCTAATGATAGAAAACTGAAACATACATTATTTTTCTACATAGCCTCCCTGCCCTTCAACGCACTTGGTCCGACAATTCACAAGTTTTTTGATTCCATCGGAAAAAGCTTTTTCGTTGCACTTGTAACCAATTTTGCACCGTACTGTGTCGACTGCAAATATTCTTCCCCTGAGCGCTTCCTTCAATGGTCCAAATATATGGAAATCCTTTGGAGTCAGGTCTAGACTGTATGCCGGGTGTACCAGCAATTCGAATCCCAACTCCTGTATTGTTTCGGCCGTCCGTTTGGGAGAATGTGGCCTAGCGTTACCTTGCTGCAAGATACCTTTTCGCTGTTTTCCGCGACGCTTGTATCTAATTCTAGATTTCTGGTTAGCTCGCAACATATGACAATAGTTCTCACTGCTCTCAATTTCGCCTTTTGGGGTGATGCCGGCCAGTGTTGCCGGGCGGTTCTAGGCGCTACAGTCCGGAACAACGCGACCGCTACGGTCGCAGGTTAGAATCCTGCTTCGGGCATGGATGTGTGTGATATCCTTAGGTTAGTTAGGCTTAAGTAGTTCTAAGTTCTAGGGGACTGATGACCTCAGAAGTTAAGTCCCATAGTGCTCAGAGCCATTTGAACCTTTCGGGGTGAAATGAACGGCTACCACATCTTCGATGCTCCAGAATAGTGTTAGCATAATCTTACCAGCTGATGGTTGACGTTTAAATTTCTTAACTTCTGGCGATGATGGGTGTTTACAAACCATGTTCGCTGCCTTGCTTTCCGGCTTGAGATGATGCACCCACGTTTCGTCTACTTTAAAGATTGGCTGTAAAAATCCCATGATAACGGGCCAAATGTTTACAACATGTGTCCACTCTTTGCGCCTTATGCTGCGCTGACAATTCTTTCGGTACCCACCTTGTAGACACTTTCCCAAAATATAGCCTGTCATGTAAGATGGAATACCCTGAAATATGACTGATATGTAAACTATTGGTGACTTCGTCCACTGTGATTCGTCTGTTTTCCATCACCATATTCTCGACGACTTCCAAATTTTCCTTAGTTGTTGATGTCGATGGCCTGCCCGATCTTTCCTCGTCACATAGAGATGTTCTTCGCCGTCTGAAGCGCTCTATCCATTTGTAGATTTTGCTTCGCGATAAACAGCTCTTACCATACTGCGCTTGCCTCCGACGGATAATTTCCGCACGTCTAACACCTTCCGCTACCCAGTAGCACGTCCTCTTGCATTGATGCATGCCTGTATTCGTCGTGGCATACTATTCACAAGTCCATCAAAGCACTATTGATCCAGATTGTCCCACTACTGAACGGCGATTCGGCATAGATCCCTCAGAGTGGTTGGTGGGTCACGTCGTCCATAAACAGCCCTTTTCAATCTATCCCAGCCATGTTTGATAGGGTTCATGTCTGGAGAACATGCTGGCCACTCTAGTCGAGCGATGTTGTTATCCTGAAGGAAGTCATTCACAAGATGTGCATGATGGGGGCGCGAATTGTCGTCCATGAAGACGAATGCCTCGCCAATA
Source organism: Schistocerca piceifrons (assembly GCF_021461385.2). NCBI lineage: Eukaryota > Metazoa > Arthropoda > Insecta > Orthoptera > Acrididae > Schistocerca > Schistocerca piceifrons. Next base: position 369,003,276 of record NC_060149.1, read on the forward strand.
TGCTGCCGATATGGTTGCACTATCGGTCGGAGGATGGCATTCACGTATCGTACAGGCGTTGCGGCGCCTTTTATGACCACCAGCGGCGTACGTCGGCCTTACATAATGCCACCTCAAAACAGCAGGGAAACTCCACCTTGCTGCACTCACTGGACAGTGTATCTAAGGCTCGTGTTGTCTGTAGTTCAACCATGCCTAGACGGTCAATACCGCGGTTCGATCGCGTCTGCATTGTTACTTAGTGCCAGGAAGGGCTCTCAACAAGGGAAGTGTCCCGGCATCTCGGAGTCAACCAAAGCGATGCTGTTCGGACATGAAGGAGATACAGAGAGAGAGGAACTCCCGATGACATGCCTCGTTCAGGCCACCCAAGGGCTACTACTGCAGTGGATGACCGCTACCTAGGGATTATGGCTCGGAGGAACCCTGACAGCAACGCCACCATGTTGAATAATGCTTTTCGTGCAGCATGGACGTCTTGTTATGACTCAAACTGTGCACAATAGGCTGCATGATGCGCAACTTCACTCCCAGCGTCCATGACGAGGTCCATCTTTGTAACCACGACACCATGCAATGCGGTATAGATGGGCCCAACAACATGCCGAATGGACCGCTCATGATTGGTATCACGTTCTCTTCACCGATGGGTGTCGCATATGCCTTCAACCAGACAACCGTCGGAGACGTGTTTGGAGGCAACCGCGCTGCTCAGGCATGGTTGTTTACATCTTTGGGCGGGTTTAGTGACATCTCTGAACAGTCAAAGGGACTGTGTCTGTGATACAATATCCACAGTCAACGTTTATCTTCAGAAGTTCTGGGAACCGGGGTGATTCAAAACTTTTTTTGATGTGTGTATATTGTAGTCGGGGAAATATTGTACAAAAAATTATGAATAACTGCAAAAAATTGTTATTCTATTTCCATGTTATTATTTAGGAAACTATACCTTCAGTCCTTAAACCCAAGGATGTGATGCGAGTTTAGTCTGCTATTAATATTTTTGCTCTCATTTTCTAGTCTATCCACTGCAGTACTCTCTTAGCCATTGTAGATTGTTATTTGCTTTATTATCTGCAGGTTCTTTATGTCCGCCCATAGAAAATGAAATGTTTCTTTCGTCCGGCCTGGCGCCTTCCATGGCATCGAGCGCGAACAGCCTCGCGGCCGCGGTCACAATCCACGCAGTTTGAACGATGTGAAGCATGCGACACTAATTACACGACATATTGCTCCGTATATTTAATTAAAAACTTTTATTGACGAACCTGTATTAATTCTCTGTACTGCTACACTATCAAATCAGTTTAAGTAAGTGTCACTAGACCCGCTTTGGCCCAAGAGACAGAGTTTAACGTTTCACTGTTCCAAAGTCAATAATTAATAGCCTGTAGCAATCCTAGGACTTTCAGAAAGATTCTGACATTCGACTAGTGGTTGGGAACACACTATCTGATCAAAATTGTCCAGACCGTCCACGTAATGCGGAATTGATCACTAGATGGCATGGGAGGAAGACCCGACAGTATAAAAGGAAACGGGGCGTATTACGCTATGTGATCAAAAGTGTCCAGACACCTGGCTGAATATGACTTACAAGTTCGTGGCGCCCTCCATCGGTAATGGGGGAATTCAACATGGTATTGGCCCACACTTAGCCTTGAGGACAGCTTCCACTCTCGCAGGCATTCGTTCAATCAGGTGCTGGAAGATTTCTTGGGGAATGGCAGCCCAGTCTTCACGGAGTGCTGCACTGATGAGAGGTATCGATGTGAGTCGGTGAGGCCTGGCACGAAGTCGGCGTTCCAAAACATCCCAAAGGTGTTCTATAGAATTCAGGTCAGAACTCCGTGCAGGCCAGTCCATTATAGGGGTGTTATTGTCCTGTAACCACTCAGCCACAGGCCGTGCATTATAAGCAGGTGCTCTATCGTGTTGAAAGATGCAATCGCCATCACCGAATTGCTCTTCAACAGTGGGAAGCAAGAAGGTGCTTAAAACATTAATGTAGGCTTGTGCTGTGATAGTGCAACGTAAAACAACGCCCTCCATGAAAAACACGACCACACCATAACACCACCGTCACCAAATTTTACTGTTAGCACTACAAATGCTGGCAGATGATGTTCACCGGGCGTTCGCCATACCCACAAACTGCCATCGGATCGCCACATTGTGTACCGTGATTCGTCACTCCACACAACGTTTTTCCACTGTTCAATCGTGCAATGTTTACACTTCTTACACCAAGCGAGGCGTCGTTTGGCATTTACCGGAGTGATCCGTCGCGTATGAGCAGCCGCTCGACCGTGAAATCCAAGTTTTCTCACCTCTCGCCTAACTGTCATAGTACTTGCAGTGGATCCTGAGCAGTCTGGAATTCCTTTGTGATGGCCTGGATAGGTGTCTGCCTATTACACACTACGACGCTCAGGTTCAAATGGCTCTGAGCACTATGGGATTTAACATCTGAAGTCATCAGTCCCGTAGAACTTAGAACTACTTAAACCTAACTAACCTAAGGACATCACACACATCCATGCCCGAGGCAGGATTCGAACCTGCAACCGTAGCGGCCGCGCGGTTCCAGACTGAAGCGCCTATAACAGCTCGGTCACACCAGCCGGCACCCTCTTCAACTGTCGGCGGTTAGTCAGTCAACAGACGAGGTCGGCGTGTACGGTTTGTGCTGTACGTGTCTCTTCACGTTTCCACTTCACTATCACATCAGAAATAGTCGACCTAGGGATGTTCAGGAGTGTGGAAATTACACGTACAGATGTATGACACAAGTGACACCCAATCACCTGACCACGTTTGAAGTCCGTGAGTTCCGCGGAGCGCCCCATTCTGCTCTCTCACGATGTCCAGTGACTAGTGAGGTTGTTGATATGAAGTACCTGGCAGAAGGTAGCAGCACAATGCACCTAATATGAAAAAGTATGTTTTTGGGGGTGTCCAGATACTTTTGATCAGATAGTGTATGTTGACAGCAGAGAATCTGTAACAGCCGAATAGATGGACGAGGTGAGCTCAGTGACTTCGAACGTGTGCTAGGCATTCGATATCACATGAGTAACAAATCCATCAGGGCCATTTCAACCCTTCTAAAGCTGCACAAGTCGACAGTTGTTGCGACTGTGAAGTGTAAGCACGAAGAAACAACCACAGTTAAAAGCAAGACCGGGCAGACCTCACGCACTGACGGACAGAGCCGGTCCAGCAGTGCGAAGAGTGGCTGTAAACAATCGCATGAAATCGGTTGAAAGAGTCGATCGTGAGTCCCAGTGTGCTACCAGCAGACCAGCTTGTATAACGACTGCGCGTAGGGAGTTGAAAAGAATGGGGTACAATGATAGGGCAGTTTCCTATGAACAACACATTTCTGTAGTCAATGCTAAGCGACGCTTGAAGCGGTGTAGTCATTTGTAGTGATGAATCACACTGTACCGTGTGGCAATCCAGTGGAAGGGTCTGGGCTTGGCGAATGCCTGGAGAACGTTAACTGCCATCGTGCGTAGTGCCAGCAGTAAAGTATGGAGAGGGTGGTGTTACGGTACGGAAATGTTTTCCACGGTTACGATGTCGTCCCCCTATTGCACCTAAGAGAACGCTAAATGCGAATGATATAAACACATTTTACAGCATCGTGTACTTCGTACAGATGGGGATCAGTCCGGAGACTATTACTGCATCAGCGTCACATTGGACCCTGTCATAAAGTAACACCTGTAAGACAATGAACAGTAACATTCCTGTAATGGATTACTCTGCTCTCACTTCCAACCGTAAGCCATTGAAGTGAGTTAGAACATCGACTTCGCTCCAGTGTCCGACATCCATCACTACCTTCCCTGTTTTCGGCTCTTGAGGAAGAAACGGGTGCTCTTCCTCAAATGATTCAAGTGGCTCTGAGTACTATGGGACTTAACATCTGAGGTCATCAGTCTCCTAGAACTTAGAACTACTTAAACCTAACTAACCTACGGACTTTGCCGGCCGACGTAGCCGAGCGGTTCTAGGAGCTACAGTCTGGAACCGCGTGACCGCTACGGTCGCAGGTTCGAATCCTGCCTCGGGCATGGATGTATGTGATGTCCTTAGGTTAGTTATTTTTAAGTAGTTCTAAGTTCTAGGAGACTGATGACCTCAGAAGTTAAGTCCTATAGTGCTCAGAGCCATTTGAACCATTTAACCTACGGACATCACACACTTCCATGCCCGAAGCAGGATTCGAACCTGCGACCGTAGCAGCAGCGCGGTTCCAGACTGAAGCGCCTAGAACCGCTCGGTCAAAGAGGCCGGCTGCTCTTCCTCCACAGACATTCAGATACCTCATTGAAAGTGGTCCCAGCAGAGTTCAAGTCGACATAAAGACGAAGGGAGGACACAACCCATATTAATGTACTTTAGATCAGAAAGTGCATGTACGAAGCTAACATTTCGTACACCATTTCCAGATGGCTCCTTCCAACTTCAGCTGATAATTTTCACACAACGAAACAGGAATATAGTTCAATATCAATAGATCAAAAGTCATGTAAAAGGCACTACTCCCAAATTTCCGTGGATACAGATGGAATTTATTTCAGTTAAAAGTTGCCAAGTCCCTTTCGTTCGGTGGACACTACCTCGAGCTATCTAACAGTCCACGCTCTAAGCTGCCTCTCCCTATCGGGCATTACATACCCACTAAAAGGCAACAGTTGCCTAGAAAGCCATAAAAGAACTAAACCTAATTCCACGTCCGCACGTGGGAACACACTTCCGATTCCTCAAGTCTTTCCATATTTGAAAGGTACCTTTGTTAATCAAGAAAAATCACTAACTCCTGACCTAAGTTAAATATTTTAAAACACCAAATCCGCCCTACAGGGCCCACGAATTGCCACGTCAACTCCGAGGGGCTGCCCATCTACTCCTGGTTTTGCGAGCCCCAGGTCGCTCCAAGAAATTATTTATCATCCCTTCCAGCTACTCAGAATTAGGAGGAGAATGGATGCAGTTTCATTGATTATTTCCTGCTCTCACTAACAGAGTTTTTGTAAAGTGCTGCTTACTGCCAGGACTTCCAGAAGTTTCTTCCAACAGGAGCTGCAAAACCGCCCTTGGAAACAACATGTTAGGTTCAGCGTATTACGCAAGGAGGATCATAGAAAGACCGGTACACCATTTCCAGGCTGAACAAAGCCCCTTCTCCCAGCTACCATAAACTGGCAATGGTGTCGACAGTACCGAACAGGCCGAACATACAGGCGCGACCAAAAAGTGATATGCTACAATGTTGTGGCTCTGAGCACTATGGGACTTAACGTCTAAGGTCATCAGTCCCCTGGAACTTAGAACTACTTAAACCTAACTAACCTATGGACATCACACACATCCATGCCCGAGGCATGATTGGAACCTGCGACCGTAGCGGTCGCGCGGTTCCAGACTGCAGTGCCTAGAACCGCTCGACCACCCAGGCCGGCGTACAATATTGTACCCTAACTGTGGAGCATATACTTGCTTCTGATCTTTTTATATTGTATGTTTTTTCATGTAGCAGATATTACAGTGGGTGTCATTAGCTGCCTGTAAAGGCAAAAATAGTGTCGATCCTTTTGTTTGATTATTGTTACACCGAAGAAGTTTAACTTGTCGTTCGATTGTTCATTTTATATTTTGGAGCTACTGATAGCATCATTAGCATCAGTATGCCAAATACACTTCGACTGTCATAAAAAACACAATTTTAGGTGTCGTAATACCAAAGAACATTTAGAAGATTGAAACTTCTTGTCAGATTAAATCTGTATGCCGAACTGAGATTCGCACTTGGGGCCTTTGCCTTTTGCGAGCAAGTCCTCTGCCAACTAAGCTAACAAAGCACACAACACGACCTGTGCTCATAGCTTTACTTCCAGCAGTTCCTCTGCTCCTACCTTCCAGAGTGAAAATTCACTCTGGAAATATCCCTTAGGGTGTCGCTAAGCCATGTGTCCTCAATGTTGTTTCTTCCACGAGTGCTAGTTCTGCAATGTTCGCAGGACAACTTCTGTGAAGTCTGGAAGTTAAGAGATGAGGAACTGACGGAAGTAAAGCTACGAGGACAGGTCGTGAGTCATGCTTGGGTAGCTCTGTTGGTAAACCTTACCTCCGAAAGGCAAAGCTCCTGAGTTCAAGTCTCGGTGCGCCTCACTGTTTTAATGAACCAGGAGGTTTCAGATCAGCGCACACTCCACTGCAGAGTGAAAACTCATTATAGATTTACAAGATTATCTATCCGTAGAGGCATACCAACGTAGTCGCACCGAGGCGGCCGTGGCATTACAATGAGCAGTAACAGAACAGGCGAAAGCGTCAGCTCATGAACCGAAGGGACCAGCGAGTGTCGGCGTAGCAGAAGCGACCCCGAAGAACTATACTCTGAGGAAAGAAACAAATTGACTATAGCTAAGCTATCAGACAAGCTGTGAGAATGGCTTCACTTAAATCCAGGACAAAGAATCACCGAAACATCCTCACATAGCTGGATTCCCACTCTCCCCGGCACGGTAGCTCAGCGTCTTCGGCTCATTACTCACTGTTGTACAAAATCTGAGTAAAGGAATCAACGATCAATTTGAATGGATGTCATGTGACGTCCACCCCGACCAAAAGCAACGAACAATACCGAAAAAAAAGGTCGGTAACGCACGCCCGTGCGATAGTGATCGACTCGGAGGTAAGCCGGTTCGAATCCTGGAGGTGGATGAAATTTTCACTGTCAGTATTTGGCCAGCAAGGAGAGGAGATGTGGGGGCGTAAGGTTCTTGCGCCTGTGTCCTGGATTAAATTCCAAAGCTCTCCGCAATGTCTCAGTAAGTCAGGGCATGTGACACTACCGATGGTCATCCGTCCGTCGGACGTTAAGCTCCGCGGCGCCCTTAGACGTGTAGGCTACGTGCCCGCACCAAGTTTCACCCTCTCCCTTCTCTCATAATCTCCAACACGAACACGACACCACACTACGCACAAACCCATTATAGTCACCTACATTTAGCTGTAACACTTACACAGCTCATACTTCGCGATGGAGAAGGGCCTGCGGGCACGAATGATAGGAAAAACCTTTCTAATTAGGCATCTAAACTTACCCTTCGGGGTCTCCCAACCATTCGTGCTATACGACTTTGCTTTACATACACTACTGGCCATTAAAACTGATACACCAAGAAAAAATTCAGATGATAAACGGGCATTTATTTGACAAATAAATTATACTGGAACTGTCATGTGATTATATTTTCAAGCAATTTGGGTGCGTAGATCCTGAGAAGTCAGTACCCAGAACAACCACCTCTGGCCGTAATAACGGCCTTGATACGCCTGGGCATTGAGTCAACCAGAGCTTGGATGGCGTGTACAGGTACAACTGCCCATGCAGCTTCAACACGATACCACCGTTCATCAAGGGTAGTGACTGGCGTATTGTGACGAGCCAGTTGCTCGCCCACCATTGACCAGACGTTTTCAAATGGTGAGAGATCTGGAGATGTGCTGGCCAGGGCAGCAGTCGAACATTTTCTGTATCCAGAAAGACCCGTACAGGACCTGCAACATGCGGTCGTGCATTATCCTGCTGAAATGTAGGGTTTCGCAGGGATCGAATGAAGGGTAGAGCCACGGGTCGTAACACATCTCAAATGTAACGTTCACGGTTAAAAGTGCCATCAGTGCGAACAAGAGGTGACCGAAACGTGTAACCAATGGCACCCCATACTATCACGCCGGGTGATAGGCCAGTATGGCGATGACGAATACACGCTTCCAATGTGCGTTCATCGTGATGTCGCCAAACACGGATGCGACCATCATGGTGCTGTAAACAGAACCTGGATTCATCCGAAAAAATGACATTTTGCCATTCGTGCACCGAGGTTCGTCGTGTGTACACCATCGCAGGCGCTCCTGTCTGTGATGCAGCGTCAAGGGTAACCGCAGCCATGGTCTCCGAGCTGATAGTCCATGCTGCTGCAAGCGTCGTCGAACTTTTCGTGCAGATGGTTGTTGTCTTGCAAACGTCCCCATCTGTTGACTCAGGGATTGAGACGAGGCTGCACGATCCGTCACAGCCATGCGGATAAGATGCCTGACATCTCGACTGCTAGTGATACGAGGCCGTTGATATCCAGCACGGCGTTCCGTATTACCCTCCTGCACCCACCGATTCCATATTCTGCTAACAGTCATTGAATCTCGACCAACGCGAGCAGCAATGTCGCGATACGATAAACCGCAATCGCCATAGGCTACAATCCGATTTTTATCAAGGTCGGAAACGTGATGGTACGCATTTCTCCTCCTTACACGAGGCATCACAACAACGTTTCACCAGGCAACGCCGGTCAACTGCTGTTTGTGTATGAGAAATCGGTTGGATACTTTCCTCATGTCAGCACGTTGTAGGTGTCGCCACCGACGCCAACCTTGTGTGAATACTCTGAAAAGCTAATCATTTGCATATCACAGCATCTTCTTCCTGTAGGTTAAATTTCGTGTCTGTAGCACGTCAACTTCGTGGTGTAGCAATTTTAATGGCCAATAGTGAACTTTCCGTCATCAATGGAATTATCTTGAAAAACATTGTAAAGAAGGCCCTGAAGAATATTACATTTATGACTAGTTTCGTTAGTATTGCTACTTTCCTGAATGTAACAGATTCTTCCTGAACCGCCCTGTACATCAAATTCTTCGCAGTAGGTGGTAAAACAAAACTAATAGACACCATAATGGCAAAAAGGTAGGAAGAAAAATAGAAGTTAAAAGTTCTAATGTCTAATGCTACTATTTGAGGTATAAGTATGTAGGCTTTATTCGTAAACTGTGAAATCGCTTATGAAAATATTAAGAGCGAGTCAGTCACAACTGCCATCGATGAAAAGGATATTAGCTGTATAAGACAGTTTATCAACACACTTCAGTGGCCACATTTAGATTTATTGCAATATTTTACAAATTCTTAAGTACTGCAGCGCCGTTAGAAAAGAGCATCACTACTATTTACTGAATATTGCCACTAACTCTAGTGCATGTAATGTACTGTAGTGAGTTAGCGTCACTGGCTGGTATGCTGTGTGTCGCCGATTCAAACCCGACTACCAGGAAGGTTCTTGAAATATACAATGTTTTTATACCTGGAATATTCTATGGTTGTTTAAATACAAGCTTTCTAAAATATTCGATGTTCGTAGGAATAACTGCATTCTCCGTCCAACGATCAGTTCTGTTCTGACGATACGTTGGTGTAAATAATAAAGGTGCTTCCAGTTCTAAGTGTTGTACTTCGTGGACAACCTTTCCCTCGGATTTGGGACTTGACTGTGGTTTCGACGTGACATTGTTTGGTGGAAACCCCACATACTTTAAAACATCTACATCACTACGGCAACGTAAAAGCAATCGCCTACACTGACAGGATCCTGAATGCAAGCAGTTCATCATTCCTAAGATCCGTATATTCAGGAAAAAGACGTATTCCAAAACAGCAGTAAGTCTGCTGCCCATCAGCCATCCATCAATGTTTACCGGAGTCACTGGTCACAAACCGACGAAATGGCTGAAACGATTCGACCGAAGACATGTTGTGCTTGGCATATGTATACTTGGACGGCACAGTCCAGCAATGGTTCGAGAGTAACGAAGAGAAACTCAATAGCTGGGACAAATGCCAGGCTGGACTGATGGAACTTTTCCTAACAATGGACGGCAAGTCCATTTAGCAGAATAACAATTGAAAATCAGGGCATAACGTCATGGCGAAACGACACAGTCATACACAAGAGAATGTTTCGGCTCTTTGGAACAATGTGAATCCGAAAATGATAGAAGCCGACAAAATCTCACATTTAATGGAAGGAGTCACAGACGACATGTACCAAGCTCTTCTGGTAAGGGAATTCACCAAGTTGTGTCAGCGCATCGAGGAAATACAACATAAAACACGGAAGGTCGCAGTTCGTAGTAATAGACGGCAAATCATCGAGTAAAACTGAAGTGATATCAGGTGTTCCCCAGGAAAGCGTCCTGGGACCTCTGCTGTTCCTGATCTATATAAATGACCTGGGTGACAATCTGAGCAGTTCTCTTAGGTTGTTCGCTGATGATGCTGTAATTTACCGTCTAGTAAGGTCATCCGAAGACCAGTATCAGTTGCAAAGTGATTTAGAATAGATTGCTGTATGGTGTGGCAGGTGGCAGTTGACGCTAAATAACGAAAAGTGTGAGGTGATCCACATGAGTTCCAAAAGAAATCCGTTGGAATTCGATTACTCGATAAATAGTACAATTCTCAAGGCTGTCAATTCAACTAAGTACCTGGGTGTTAAAATTACGAACAACTTCAATTGGAAAGACCACATAGATAATATTGTGGGGAAGGCGAGCCAAAGCTTGCGTTTCATTGGCAGGACACTTAGAAGATGCAACAAGTCCACTAAAGAGACAGCTTTTACACTACACTCGTTCGTCCTCTGTTAGAATATTGCTGCGCGGTGTGGGATCCTTACCAGGTGGGATTGACGGAGCACATCGAAAGGGTGCAAAAAAGGACAGCTCGTTTTGTATTATCACGTAATAGGGGAGAGAGTGTGGCAGATATGATACGCGAGTTGGGATGGAAGTCATTAAAGCAAAGACGTTTTTCGTCGCGGCGAGATCTATTTACGAAATTTCAGTCACCAACTTTCTCTTCCGAATGCGAAAATATTTTGTTGAGCCCAACCTACATAGGTAGGAATGATCATTAAAATAAAATAAGAGAAATCAGAGCTCGAACAGAAAGGTTTAGGTGTTCGTTTTTCCCGTACGCTGTTCGGGAGTGGAATGGTAGAGAGATAGTATGATTGTGGTTCGAAGAACCCTCTGCCAAGAACTTAAATGTGAATTGCAGAGTAGTCATGTAGATGTAGATGTAGAAGAATGGACTCGGTCAACTCGGACTTACGCCGCCGCCGTCAAACGAAAACCCACCATCCGACCATTGCATGTACAATCAACTACTCCACCAAGTAAAACGCCCTGAAGAACAGACATTTGGAGGACGGAGGACAACAAGCCAGTCTGTTTTCACTAAGGACTCCCTGGACACGATATGCGCTACTTGAGAGAAAGAAGATTCGAGTTCGATGACTATCACGCCGCAAGACGTCAACCATCACAACAGTCCTATTCGCCCAAATCAACTGGCGACGATTATACTCGGCCCGTGGGACGAATCTCACGGCTGTACCGTGTCCGACCCCCGAGGCCACTCCCCAACAAGTCGTAGCCATTCCCCGTAGCCGTATAGAGGTATTAACCGCTCGCCTAGACGCCGAATTCCGGACAACTGAGTGACACGATCATCTATGTAGGTGAGGCAACCACAAATGTAAATCGTCCATGGACAGCAGTCACCAATACCGCAAGAAAACTCATCGACGTCATCATCGACAGCCAACCAGTCCTGGCACTAGTCGACTCAGGAGCTTCTTTTTCCAAAATATCGAATGCTTATCGTCGCCAGCTAAAGAAGATAATGTTCTTGATACGAAAGAGACTGTGCTGAAGATTGGGGAAATACGTCCAACCAACAGGAACATATATTGCATCAATAATTATTAATGACAGCACACAACCCTTCGAATTTGTCGTTTTAACAGAATGTAGTCAAGATGTTAATCTCGGATGGGACTTCTTGTAGGCAACACAAGCAATCATAGACTGTAGAAGATCAGAGCTCCATACTGACGAAGTTATTCCAAGAAGCACACATAACAAAGATTGTTCTGGGCGGTTGTTTGCCGTTGAGGACGTTGTTATCCCGTCACCATCAGCATCAATAAGACGAGTTCCAGTCATCAGTCGAGATCCACAGTTGAAATGTGTAGCTTTTATCGATTGCAAAAAGCAACTGAGACTCACAAAAGAAATATACATGGCAGCATTTATCACAAGCGTTTTGGTTGGTCAAGAAGAGCTTCGGATCACTACTTGCCATGAGCAGCCACAAAGCCACAACTCATCCCTAAACATATGTGCATAGGGGCAACCAAACCAGTCCAGGAAGGGCACCTTAGTGTCATCGACGACGATTTGTGCTCCTTTACCACTACAGATAATGTAGGGGAGGAATCTACTATCGAACTGCAAATAATATCTGGCCTGACAGAAACAATGTCGACGAGTAACAGCCATCCTGAGTCTATTTTACGATACCTTCACATCCGTTGTGGAGAAAAGACAGACCAAGTGGCCCACGATAAAACACGATACCAACGCTGGGAATCATTCACCAATCAAGCAGTGCTCATGTTGAGAATCGCCAGCTGAATGACAGATAATTCGGGAGGAACTGGAGAAGATACTGCGATATGACATCATTGAACCTTCAGAGAGTCCTTGGTCCTCTCTAGTGGTCCTTGTGAAGAAGGACAGCAAATGACGTTTCTGCGTCGCCTACTGATAACTGAACAAAATCACAAAGAAAGATGTCTACCTATTGCCACACATTGATGACATCTTGGACTGCTTGAAAGAAGCATAATGTTTCTAAGCTGTGGACGTGCAGACAGGCTACAGGCATATCGAGGCTGAACGGGCTGACCAGAAAAAGATCGCCATCATAACTCTTGAGGGGCTCTGAGTACAAAGTTATGCAGTTCGAACTATGTAATGCTCCAGCCACCTTCGAAAATATGATGGGCAATCTGCTTCGACACCCTATCTGAATGACAATGTCTTTTTTTTTTTCTTTCAAAGGCATTTGAAGAACTTCTAAGCTGACTTACAACCGTGTTGAAGTGGAGATCTATGTCTGAATCCGAAAACGTACCTCTACAAGAAATAAAAATCTTTGGGTATATAGTGAACAATGATGTAGTCTGTCCCGATCCAGAGAAAATGAGAGTAACCACTGATTTTTCGATTCCTCGGCACATTCGTGATGTGAAAAGTTTTCTCGGAATGTGCCCGTACTGCTAGCAAATCATAAAGGGCTTCGATATCAAGGCATGTCCCTTGTAGAAACTACTGCAGGGAGACATAGTATTTTCCTGGGACGCGGCGCAAGAAAGGTCTTTCCTTGTCCTTAAGGAGGCACTAACGTGTTCTCCAGATGTGTATGAGGAGAATGCCGAGACAGAACTTCACGCTGACGCTAGTGGTTTCAGGAAGGGGGCAGCTGTGGTACATAATCAGGAAGGTGCTGAAAATGTGATTGTTTCACTCTATTTGGCAAACCATTTACCAATGTGACGGATCACCATTGCCTGTGCTGGTTGACTAGCCCGAAGGACCCGGCGGGTCGACTGGCGAGATGGACACAGGCCTCGGAAGTACAACGTCACAGTGGTATACAAGAAAGGAAACGAACACAAGGACGATGACTGCATCCGAGGAATCCTTTGGCGGAACACAGCAGCGTTGACGAAATGTCAGTCAAGATCGCATTAAATGACGTTGCTGATTAACAATACTGAAATCCATAGATGCCTCGAAAAGTGAGTAAACTACCAAATGAGGATTCCAATAAATAAACGGAATAACATCCCAGCTCATCTGCGGCCGTCGATCCTGGAGTATTTCTGCGACGCTCCAATGTCTGGTCGTCTACGATTCATGAATACTATAGACCGCATCAGACGCAAGTATCACCGGCCAGATCGCTACGGATTCGTTAGACACAATATGAGCCCCTGTAAGGAACGTCAATGGCGGAAACATTTGCCACAGTTACCTCTGGGGCATCTGATACTAATCCCTCCTGCAGCAGCTCCATTCCAAGGAATTAGAATCAGCCTCTTTGGAAGGTTCCCGTAGCAGATAAATGGTAATCGATGGATAACAGTACGCACTGATACCTCACCTGCTATGCTGTCATGAAAGTTGTGCCGACCGCTGAAGCTGCTGAAATTGCAAATTTCCTTGTAGAAGACATCATTCTGAAGCATGGAACACCCCGTGTGATGATTACTGATCATGACTATGTGAAATACCTCATCATCAGGACTGAAGAAGCAAGGTAGCTGGCTCGTATGCTGACCCTGGACGCCTGAGAGAAAACCGAGAGCACTATGATGCTAAGCACTGACTAGTGAGCTACAGCCCACAAGACTCGGTATGAATTTTTACGCCTGTTTTACTATATTAAAAGTTACTAAAGCGCTACTTTTGGCCATATCGTATCATTTGACGCTTGTCGGCCGTCACATATGAAGTCGAGGATTAAGACCTTTAATCAAGAAGACAAATGTGCAGAGACGTCACTCATGTCCGTCGTATGAGTCTCTACTACAATCAAGAGGAGTAGATCCTCAAGGAGAGGTTCAAGAAAACGGAAAACCCATTTGTCGATCACGAAGCTTCGACGGCAGAGGCTACCCTCGATGCTCATCATAGTGAAGAGGATGTAACAACATGAACCAGAACGCGAGGATGCGCCAGCGCCGCCACACAGAGGACCATAACAGGATTTCGAGCCAGGCTGTTGTCGGCGCCAGTGAGGATTTTTCAAACAGAGGTAGCTATTCTTGCAGGAGAGGGAACAATGCCGAGGTCGTGCCGTAGTGGCTAGCATCGCTGGCTAGTGTGTTGTAAGTCGCCGACTCAAACCCGACCACCAGCAGTTCTTTGTTATCTCGTATTTATCATTTCTGGAAGGTTCTTGAAGTATCATATGTTTCTTAAGTTTGTATATGCGGATAAATACTAGCATCCTGGAATATTCTGTGCTTGTATGAATAACCGAACTCTACGTCATGAAGATCAGTTCTGTTCAGGTCGTGCGTTGGTGTCAGTAATAAACGTGCTTGCAGTTCTAACTGTTGTACTTCATTGATGACCCTGCCTTGGGATTTGGGACTTGACTGTGGTTTCGAGGTTACAATTTTTTTTCGTGATATCTCCTGTTACACAGCTAATGAGTTTGTCCGATAAAGCGGTATTCAGTAAATGAGCAAAAATCAAGAGACTAAATAATACCCACTTATAAAGTTTATAACACAGGACTAGCTTTTAAAAAGCTCGTAAATACACCATATCGGTGACTTGTACTTGGGTAGCTCAGTCGGTAGAGCACTTTCCCGCGAAGGGCAAATGCTCCAAGTACGCAGTTTTAATCTGTCAGGAAGTTTCATATCAGGTCAGTTCCTTGTGTCATACACATGATCTGTGGAGCAATTAAGTGAGTGATGAAGTAAGAGGAACTAAAGCAATTTTGTCAAGAAACGTATATTATGTAGCACACTAACTCAAAAAACGATACAAAAATTTTAATATAACGAAGAAGTTGCTATAAACTGAATATTTTTAATCTCAAAATTACACCAATACCGTGAAGTTAATTCTTGCTTCCGATGCTCTCGGATATTTTCCCGTGCAATAACAGCGACTATGTAACTTCAAGAATGAGGAAGGCAATATACAGGGTGTCCCACGTGGCATGGTCAATATTCAGGGATATGACAGGAACGATCATTCGAAGCAAAAAAGCTAGTAAACACGGGATCTAAATTGACTAACATTATAGCTATGAGAACTTCTTCGTCTTCGATACTGTGAAACAAATCCTTTCTACTGCATGCTCCTTCCTTTTCATATTTTGGGGAGGAGGTAGTACGGACGAAAGCAAGAAAGAAGTATTCAGTACACATGGACTCTAAAGAGCTATGTTCAGTAGAAGACATGCGTTCACAGTAGCGAAGATGAACAAGTACTAGTATCTTTTAAGATATGCACTTTTGAGCCCCTTTTTATTGGACTTTTGTTCTCGTTTTCGTCCTTGTTACCTTTGCACAGTCTGGAATATTCGATGTTTGTATAAATAGCAGCACTCGCTGTCCACGAGGTAGTTTTGTTCTGGTGGCACTGAAAGCACATTTATTGAACGTGCTTTCAGTCCTAAGTGATGCACTTCACTGACGACCCTGATGTCGGATTTGGACTTGATTGTGGTTACGAAGTGACAATATAACGATTCTGTAGCGGCAAGCCACGTACCTCCGCCTACTCTGTTGCCCTAATGGAGTTACTGCCCCACAGTCCGTGGGAGAACCTCTGGAACAAGTCTTAATAAATCATAGGTGGAAACATCAGTGACGAAGTTTGATCCAGGTCAGGTGGCGTGCTCAGATATCCTAATACTTCAGGTGATAAGGTGGAAATCTGGATTCGTGGGCCGCGATGGCACAGGCGCGGATCAAGCAGAGCTAGGTTCAGGGAAGGGTCGCCCCCTTCCCTGCTGAACCGAGCCATGCTTGATCACAGTTGGTTAATATCTCTGTCGGCTCCCTTGCCCCCTCTTCCCCAACCACACGCACACACACACACACACACACACACACACACACACACACACAATAAGCCTTCACCCCCATTTCCCCATTTGTAACGTCCCACATACGTCAGTGGTTTTAATAATGATAACAATCAAGCACACAATGTTTTAATATAATAATGGTAATTTGGTTAACTATCATAAAATATTTTAATGTTAGAATAATAATATATTTAGATCAGTGAATAGCATATTTCCTTATTATAATGTCCAATAAGTTTCAATACAAAAAATATCCTTTGAAAAGCATGTTGTTGTTGTCGTTGTTGCGGTCCTTCAGTCCGAAGACATTTGATGCAGCTCCCCATGCTAATCTACAAGGTGAGTCACTAACTATTGCCACCAAGAATAACTCCGAAAGTATGATAAGAGCTGAAAAGTTTGTAGGACTAAAGTCGCATGGGACAATGAAGGCAATAATATGACATTGGTTTTTTGTTACTACCGTAGGTGGAGTCGCTTCAGAGATATGAAGGTCACCTTTGTTTTTTTAAATGGGATGCTATAGTTTGGTACTTATTTTCTGATAGCGGCTATCGAGACGAATCCAATGATGTGTAACAGTAAGGTCTTTGAAGGTCAACGAAGGTCACAAAGGTGGCATGGACGTCTATTTACAGTAAGTGTTCGAAGTGATGACCATTGGTATCAATGCAATGCTGCTATCTTCTTATCATGGATTGAGTGGTATTCCTTATCACATCGGTACTTATGGAAGCACATGCTCTGACAATTCTCTCTTGTATATCATGCAAATAGTAAATTTTCGCCGAATACGGCATATCCATCTAATGTGCCATTGACATGTAAGCAACACCACCTCGGCAAGTCCATGCTAGTTGAAGAAAAGTATAAAGAGTATGCGTCACGCAATTAATTTAATAATTATAATACGAACAAAGGGACCGATGACCGTAACAGTCTGGTCCCTTTAATCCCACAAACCAACCAATACGAACAAACTATCGAAATTTTGATAATGTCATAACTTACATAAGGTGTACTCACAAAGCCGCGAGGAGTGGCCGCGCGGTTAAAGGCACCATATCACTGACTGCTCAGCTCCTCCCGCCACAGGTTCGAGTCCTCCCTCGGGCATGGGTGTGTGTGTTGTTCTTAGCATAAGTTAGTTTAAGTAGTGTGTAAGCCTAGGGACCGATGACCTCTGCAATTTGGTCCCTTAAGAACTCACACACATTTGAACATTTTTTTTGTACTCAGAAATGTCAGTGCTTCACTAATCACTACTATTGTGAACACTGGCCTACAAACTACGGCTATACGAGCGTGCCAATGAGAGGAGTGCTGTTCCTTTCATTCATTTCCGCCTATGTTCTGGAAATCAGTTTTTCTGTGTTTTTTTCTGTTTTGGAGGGTCCTTTGCTTTCTGTTTTCCCTCACTCCACTTCCTGCTATTTGCCAGTTTTACTCGTGGTTCACGAGCTGTGTCGTATTTGTTGTTGCCAGCAGGTACAGTCAGTCTGTGAATGTGTGCCTTTTCCTGGCTAGACAGTTAACTTGTCAGGCTGGACGCCAGTCCGCGTAAGTAAGTCTTCATGCAAGCAACTATAATTTATCCTGTGTTGAACTGGTAGGCTCTAAAATTCCTTTCCATTTTACTGACTCTTAAGCGACTTTCATTTCAGAAAGATAGCTGTGAAATTTGGAAATTAGCATATGTAAACATACGAGAGCGTGCTGAAAAGTAATGCCTCCGAAATTTTTATGTGAAAACTCTGCAACCTTTTTAAACAAAACAAACGTTATTAACATTCTACATCTTAATTGTTCATGTCTCCATGTTAACTTCTCAATATAATCACCGTGGCGACGAACACATTTCTCCTAACGAGAGAACAGTTTTTTGACACCATCACTGTAGAATGTTTCACTTTTTGCCGGACCCACAACCTAGCTAGCAGAAACAGATGCAAATTGGATGGTTCAAAGTCGGGTCTGTATGAAGTATGGATGGTCGATGACAGAACGCAAGGCGTTGGATTTTTGCAGATGTCGCAGTGCTCGTGTGTGGTCTGGCATTACCATACCGAAAAAGACTGTTCTCCAGGTATGGACGAACTCCTAGAATTCGAAACTCGATTACGGCATGCTTTAAGAATTTTCACATAAACAATTTGGAGGTGCAATAATCCATTAAATTTCGGGCATGCAGCCGCGCAAATAAAATTTCTTCTGCTGATATTTCGGCCGCGTATCGTCCGGCCATCTTCAGAGCGAGTTCCAAGACTGACGACAAGGTGCCAAGCGCGGCCTTATATGCTCCACCGCGGCGGTACTGCGCATGCGGGTCACAGATGCTGCGCCGCCTGTGGCAAAGGCGTACGGACATTCGATATGCTTATCGATGTTTGATCGGCGGCGGTGACACGGTGACGACTTCTCTGCAATTTAATTACTCCAAGAGCCGGATTCCATGCTTTGTCCAGATTAAAACCATTGTCTCTGTTTATTAAATTGTTGGCTAATCGAATTTCTACGGCTTCCTTGAATACAGATTCCCAAAAAGAAGAGGTGGATGTTAAAATCTTCACATCACTGTAATTCATGGAATGACCCGTATCAATACAATGTTCGGCCACAGCTGACTTGTCTGGTTGTAATAAGCGTGTGTATCTTCGATGCTCCACACACCTCTCATGAACGGTGCGTGTTGTTTGACCTATGTATGACTGCTCACAATTTCCGCAAGGAATCTGGTACACACCCGCCTTACGAAGCAGTAAATCGTCCTTCACAGAGCCGAGTAAAGCCGCAATCTTCATGGGGGGCCGGAAGATCACCTTAACACAGTGTTTCTCAAGAATACGGCCTATCTTTGAAGAAAGAGCACCCACATAAGGCAGAAACGCCCTAGATCTGAAGAAATTACTATCTTCTTCCCCATCGCATACCTTCTTTTTAGGTTTTACATCGAATGCTCTACGAATTTGTTGCGGAGAATATCCATTCGATTTAAAAATACTCTTGAGGTATGTTAGCTCTCCTTGTAAATTGTCTTCATCGGATATACAGTGCGCCCGATGCACTAAGGTCTTAAGGACACCCATGCTCTGAGAAGGGTGATGGCAGCTACTGGCATGAAGGTATAGATTTGTGTGCGTTGGTTTCCGATGTACGGCATATCCTAATGTGCCATTACTTTTACGGCGAACGACAACATCCAGAAAGGGGAGGCAGCCGTCTTTTTCTATTTCCATAGTAAATTTAATGCTGGCATGGATGGAATTCAAATGCTCAAGAAATCGATGTAATTCATCCATACCATGGGGCCATACCACGAATGTGTCGTCCACGTACCTCCAGAAGACCGTAGGTTTAAAACATGCTGAGTCCAGTGCCTTGTCCTCGAAGTCTGCATGCCCGAAATTTAATGGATTATTCATTACGCCGCGAGAAGTTGAAAATGCACAATTTGGAGGTAGTGTTACTTTTCAGCAGGCCCTCGTATACATGGTTCTACACAAGTGGTTTTTTTTTAGGGGGGGGGGGAGGAGAGGTGTCATGGCGCCATCCCCGATGGATCCGCAGCTGGTACGTCACAAATGTGCTGTTGTCACTAAATAACTATTTATAATATCGTAGGACGTAGCATCAGATTTATTCTCTCAATGGACAGCGTTTGATCATGTTATCAGCTGGTTTATAAAGCATCTACATCGCTGTCACTCGTTTACTCTCAGCTCCCACCTTTTTCTACTTGGTTTCAGAATTTCTATTTTAGTAGTGTAGGTTTCAGATTCAGTATTGCCTGATGCGAATACCAGAGGCCGCTCAGCTGATCTTGATGCTACGCCCACTTGCTCAATGGCATTATGACACTACGGTTGCGATGTTGGCGAATTCAAGTACGTCGTATATGTAGAATACTTATCCGCTGGCTGTCTCTGCACACATAATTTTTATTGCCTTTACGCATCTGTTAGAACGTGCGTGTTGTTGTTGTGGTCTTCAGTCCAGATACTGGTCTAATGCAGCTCTCCATGCTGCTCTATCCTGCGCAAGCTTCTTCACCTCTCAGTACCTACTGCAACCTACAGCCTTCCGAATCTGTGAAGTGTATTCATCTCTTGGTCTCCCTCTACGACTTTTACCCTCCAAGCTGCCCTCCAATACTAAATTGGTGACCCCTTGATGCCTCAGAACATGTCCTACCAACCAATTCCTTCTTCTAGTCAAGGTATGCCACAAATTCCTCTTTTCCCCAATTCTATTCAATACCTCCTCATTAGTTATGTGATCCACCCATCTAATCTTCAGCACTCTTCTGTAGCACCACATTTCGAAAGCTTCTATCCTCTTCCTGTCTGCCGGCCGCGGTGGTCTAGCGGTTCTAGGCGATCAGTCCGGAACCGCGGGACTGCTACGGTCGCAGGTTCGAATCCTGCCTCGGGCATGGATGTGTGTGCTGTCCTTAGGTTAGTTAGGTTTAATTAGTTCTAAGTTCTAGGCGACTGATGACCTCAGAAGTTAAGTCGCATAGTGCTCAGAGCCATTTGAACCATTTTCTTCCTGTCTAAACTATTTATCGTCCACGATCTTCAGCACTCTTCTGTAGCACCACATTTCGAAAGCTTCTATTCTCTTCCTGTCTAAACTATTTATCGTCCACGTTTCATATCAATACATGGCTACACTCCATACAAATACTTTTAGAAACGACTTCCTGACATTTAAATCTATACTCGATGTTAACAAATTTCTCTTCTTCAGAAACGCTTTCCTTACCACTGCCAGTCAACATTTTATATCCTCTCTACTTCGACTCTCATCAGTTATTTTGCTCTCCAAATAGCAAAACTCCTTTACTACTTTAAGCGTCTCATTTCCTAACCTAATTCCCGTAGCATCATCCGACTTAATTCGACTACATTCCATTATCCTCGTTTTGCTTTTGTTGATGTGCATCTTATATCCTCCTTTCAAGACACTGTCCATTCCGTTCAGCTGCTCTTCCAAGTCCTGTGCTGTCTCTGACAGAATTACAATGTCATCGGCGAACCTCAAAGTTTTTATTTCTTCTCCATGGATTTTAATTCCTACTCCGAACTTTTCTTTTTGTTTCCTTTACTGCTTGCTCAATATACATATTGAATAGCATCTGGGATAGGCTACAACCCTGTCTCACTCCCTTCCCAACCACTGAATCCCTTTCATGCCCCTCGACTCTTATAACTGCCATCTGGTTTCTGTACAAATTGTAAATAGCCTTTCGCTCTCTGTATTTTACCCCTGCCACCTTCAGAATTTGAAAGAGAGTATTCCAGTCAACATTGTCAAAAGTTTTCTCTACGTCTACAAATGCTAGAACGTAGGTTTGCCTTTCCTTAATGTATTTTCTAAGATAAGTCGTAGGGTCAGTATTGCCTCACGTGTTCCAACATTTCTACGGAATCCAAACAGATCTTCCCCGACGTCGGCTTCTACCAGTTTTTCCATTCGTCCGTAAAGAAATCGTGTTAGTAATTTGCAGACGTGGCTTATTAAACTGATAGTTCGGTAATTTTCATATCTGTCAACACCTGCTTTCTTTGGGATTGGAATTATTATATTCTTCTTGAAGTCTGAGGGTATTTCTCCTGTCTCCTACATCTTGCGCACTAGATGGTGTAGTTTTCTTAGGCCTGACTTTCCCAAGGCTGTCAGTAGTTCTAATGGAATGTTGTCTACTCCCGTGGCCTTGTTTCGACTTAGGTCTTTCAGTGCTCTGTCACTCTTCACGTAGTATCATATCTCCTATTTCATCTCCATCTAAATTCTCTTCCATTTCTATAATATTGTCCTCAAGAACATTGCCATTGTATAGACCCTCTATTTATTCCTTCCACCTTTCTGCTTTCCCTTCTTTGCCCAGAACTGGGTTTCCATCTGAACTCTTGATATTCATGCAAGTGGGTCTCTTTTCTCCAAAGGTCTCTTTAATTTTCCTGTAGGCAGTATCTATCTTACCCCTAGTGATATGCGCCTCTACATCCTTACATTTGTCCTCTAGCCATCCCTGCTTAGCCATTTTGCTCTTCCTGTCGATCTCATTTTTGAGACGTTTGTATTGCTTTTTGCCTGCTTCATTTATTGCATTTTTATATTTTCTCCTGTCATCAGTTAAATTGAATATCTCCTCTGTTACCCAAGGATTTCTATTAGCCCTCGTCTTTTTACCTACTTGATCCTCTACTACCTTCACTATTTCATCTCTCGAAGCTACCAATTCTTCTTCTACTGTATTTATTTCTTCCATTTTTGTCAATCGTTCCCAAATGCTCACCCTGAAGCTCTCTACAACCTCTGGTTCTTTCAGTTTATCTATGTCCCATCTCCCCAAATTCACACCTTTTTACAGTTTCTTCAGTTTTAATCTACAGCAGTTCGTAGCCAATAGATTGTGGTCAGAGTCCACATCTGCCCCTGGAAATGTCTTACAATTTAAAACCTGGTTCCTAAATCTCTGTCTTACTACTATATAATCTATCTGAAACCTTCCAGTGTCTCCAGGCCTCTCCCACGTAGGCAACCTTCTTTCGTGATTCTTAAGCCAAGTGTTAACTGTGATTGAGTTATGCTCTGTGCAAAATTCTACCAGGCGGCTTCCTCTTTCATTCCTTACTCCCATTCCATATTCACCTACTGAGTTTCCTTCTCTTCGTTTTCCTACTATCGAATTCGAGTCACCCATGACTATTAAATTTTCATCTCCCTTCACTATCTGAATATTTTCTTTTATCTCATCATACGTTTCATCAATCTATTCGTCATCTGCGGAGCTAGTTGGCATATAAACTTGTACTACTGTGGTAGGCGTGGGCTTTGTATCTATCTTGGCCACAAAAACGCGTTCACTATACTGTTTGTAGTAGTTTCCCCTCATTCCTATTTTTTATTCATTATTAAACCTATTCCTGCATTTTTGATTTTGTATTTATAACCCTGTATTCACCTGACCAGAAGTCATGTTCCTCCTGCCACCGAGCTTCACTAATTCCCACTATATCCAACTTTAACCTATCCATTTCCCTTTTTAGATTTTCTAACCTACCTGCTCGATTAATGGATCTGACATTCCACGCTCCGACCCGTAGAACGGCAGTTTTCTTTCTCCTGATAATAACGTCCTCCTTAGTAGTCCCCGCCCGTTGATCCGAATGGGGGATTTTTTTACCTCCGGAATATTTTACCCAAGAGGAAGCCATCATCATTTAACCATACAGTAAAGCAGCATGCCCTCGGGAAAAATTACGGCTCTAGTTTCACCTTGCCTTCAGCCGTTCGCAGTACCAGCACAGCAAGGCCGTTTTGGTTAGTGTTACAAGGCCAGATCAGTCAATCATCCAGACTGTTGCCGCTGCAACTATTGAAAAGGCTGCTGTCCTCTTCAGGAATCACATGTTTGTCTGGCCTCTCAACCGATACCCCTCCGTTGTGGTTGCACCTACGGTACGGCTATCTATATCGCTGAGGCTCGCAAGCCTCCGCACCAACGAGAAGGTCCATGGTTCATGTGGGGGCGGGAGGGACTATTTCTAACATTTTGATATAATTCCCGCTTTGTTCTACATGATATTCTTTTCCCACTAGTCAGCCACTCGGGCTGCCTGCTACAGTTATTTTACACAGTTACCTGCAAACTTCGCTATTCTGGGGAAGCTGTGGTAATTTAAAAATAAAGAAAATGTTACAAGAAGTGTAAGTATCAGAAACTCAGAACATTTTGGGATTAATAAAATTTTTCTTGTAGTAAAACAGTCTTCGTCCGTGAAACTCGCCGAAATCTCTCAAATGAATGACAATACTTACACCGATGAGCAATCGAAGGAGAGATACTCAAGTAATTGCGTGTAACGTTCTGCTGCACTACACCGGGCAAAAGGAGGTCCGACACGATGTTAGGAGGTATCCCACGACTTTTGTCCCCCACAGTGTGCAACATCAGGTTTTTCTTTTGACACATATAATATATACGCTTTTTGGGGATTTTAATCCTATCATTACGGATCATGTAAAGGATGGTGGGTGGAGTTTCTCTTTTATGACCCCTAGTCCTTGTTGATAGCAGTCCGTGACAGATACTAGCTGGTGCAGAACCCGACAGTGATTCGGATTCGCCGCCCACTCCGAGGATCAGTATGGAGGAAATGTCATAGGCGCTCAGGCATCATACCTCAACCGCAGCTTACTCTGGCGGAGGGCGTTGCTGCACCTGCAGGCAAGTCACGTGGCCCCCCACCCGACCACTGACGGGGGAGTGCCTGTAAATACTGCGCTCCTGCTCTTTTCCCTCATTCTCGCTGTATCACTGAAGCCTCCGACATGCGCCGTCGATTAGTAGAGTCTTTAACCTCGCTTGTGTTTACGTTTCCGATTCGGGTTGCTCCTTAGACTATTTGTGTACCCTTACAACGACTTTCGCTAGCTCTGGACTTTGCTTCTGGCTAGCCATTCACTTCGTAAACCCCATCGCCATCGACAGACGAACCGCCCGTTTGTTCCACCGGTCTCTGGGTCGTCGTCAGCGTAAGTGATGATAATCTGTGAATACCTACACAGAGTAGGATGGAAAAGTTGGTATGATGTGGCTCCGGAGACTGGCCATCTTGTCATCATGGTGAAACAACATTTTATAGCTTAACTAATATTTCTTTCATGTGAAAATGTATGGTTTCTAAAAATACAGGGTGGTAATAAACGGTCTGAAAAGCTTGAAAGTGTAGGTTGAACTGAGAAATAATTGTTCACGAAAAAAAAATAGAAACGTTGCGCCGTTTCCTAGTTCATTAGCTTTAAAGTTAGCTCCCATACCGTAGAAGATAGCGCGCGAGACTGCTGAACCTTTGACTCGGGTTCGATCCTTACTATCGGCCCACATCCAATTTTTGTATCGCTGTCTCTTTCGGTTTTAGGAAACCATACGGAGAAGACGTTTGGCGAGACCGTCAGTGTCTGGCCACTGGAATTCGCATACGCAACGGCCTGATTGGCTAACTTCAGTGTTAATTAACTTGGAAACAGCGCAGCATATCGCATTTTTTCTTAACAATTACTTCTCAGCACAACTGAGCCTACTATACCCTTACAATCTTATCAGACTGTATCAGACCACCCCATATGTCGTTCATAACCATTGTGATATATTTTTCAGAGCCTTGACCGAAACTAGTTACCAATATCTGTACACATTATAAAACTGGATGTATGTACGTATGTTCCACATATCTTCCTAAACCACTGGATCTATTTCAACCATACTTGGAACACTTATCACTTACTGTCTTGAAAGAACCACAGTGGGGATAAGAACCATCTACTTCTCAAAAAGGGGGCGAAGGGAGATGAGAAAGAAGCATAGCACACGACGGCCATTTAGCCAGACTATATTCATACAGTATTTGGGAATGAGAACACTTAGTGTCATGAAACCAATTGCACATAATTTTAAACCTTTACGAGACTTCTTCTCGCAGACAAATGATGAAATGAAAAAAGTTTATCGCTTACTACATTTTCGCTGTTCATATAGTAAAACTGCCGCATCAAGCACGACCTTTTAATTTAGTACTTCTACCTACTAACTCTATTCGCAGTCCGTGACCACACATACCACAGGATATACCTACAAAATCATATCAGTGTACGAGACATAGTTCAAAAATGTTCAAATGTGTGTGAAATCTTATGGGACTTGGCTGCAAAGGTCATCAGTCCCTAAGCTTACACACTACTTAAGCTAAATTATCCTAAGGACAAGCACACACACCCATGCCCGGGGAAGGACTCGAACCTCCGCCGGGACCAGCTGCACAGTCTATGACTGCAGCGCCCGAGACCGCTCGGCTAATCCCGCGCGTCGAGACATAGTTCAAATCAATGACTTCATGAACAATGAGCTCAGTGAAAATGAAACTGCACGGCGAAATTCGCTAGAGATGCAGGTGAAATATGTGTGAAGTATCTTAAATATGTGTGAAACATTTGTGACATGGGCGTACACGGGCAAAGCCACGGGTAAAAAAGCGCCTCCAAATTCCCAGGATCGATTTCAACCAAACTTGGTAAACTTATTACTTGCTATCTACAAAGAGATACTGTGGGGTAAGAATCAGCAGCCTTTTATTGGGGTGCGGGCGATAACGTGTTGAGAGAGGGGGGGGGGGGGGAGGAGGAGATGGAGAGACAGAGAGGGAGAAGGAGGAGATGGACACACACATAGGAGGAAGGAGGAATGGACAGAGATAGACGGAGGGGGAAATTGACAGAAAGGGAAGAGGAGGAGATGACAGAAAGAGGTCATAGGAGGAAATGGACAGTGAAAGGAAAGAGGAATGGACAGAGAGGGGGAGGAGGGAATGGACAGAGAGGGGGGAGAAGAGGAGATGGACAGAGAAAGGAAATAGGAGGTGATGGACAGAGACGAGGGAGAAAGAGAAGAACAGAGAGAGAGAGCAGATGGAAATGGACAGAGAGAGAGGGCAGGAGGAGATGTACAAAGAAAGGGGGAGGGGGAGATGAACTAATAGGAGATTAGATTAATACACACCCGGGGTAACGCTGAGTACTCAGCTAGTTAGATACGAATATAAAATATACTTCGCGATCTCAACTGTTACCTTTTATTATTAAAGCAATTCTTTGTCGAAAACGCTGGTCGGCGCTCTGCGGCTTGTGCAAGATAGATCCTCGTAAGCTTCTATGCACAACGTTAAATATCTTCCAAATAGAATGAAGCGTACTGCAAAAGTAGTCTCTGCACATTTATTCATTTATTCGGCTTTCTGGCATGCTGACGCACAATACATTAAATTCTTGTGTGGAAGTAGCTATAGATTCATTCTTCCACACAAGTCGTGATCTGTAAATAGTGGCAAACTCAACAGCCACCACCCCAGAGACAATTGTGTATTGCGCTAACACTGACTTTAATGTAGAGACATAAAGTTGTTTACACATGCCCCACACACATAGCTGGGTCAAAAAATGTCACCGCCTGAAGTACTTCTTTCCGGTTATTTGTTCATTATATCAGAATACGCAGTTTATGATCCCCTACAGTCTGTATAATCTTCTTCTTAAAGGTTTGGGACAAATTGTATTTAGTAGTACAACTGTCATTATTGCCCCAAATTAACAACTGTCTCAGCAATCCTGCCGAAGTCTCCAGAACAAAAAAATGGTTCAAATGGCTCTGAGCATTATGGGACTTAACTTCTGAGGTCATCAGTCCCCTAGAACTTAGAACTACTTACACCTAATTAACCTAAGGACATCACACACATCCATGCCCGAAACAGGATTCTAACCTGCGACCGTAGCGGTCGAGCGGTTCCAGACTGTAGAGCCTAGAACCACTCGGCCACCCCGGCCGGCTTTCCAGAACAAAATACACCTTTGAATACACCTTTGTTTATCCAATCAATATTTATTAGCTCCTTAAAAATGTCTCCTCTATCGCACTTATCTGCGACACAGCCAAAAAACCAGCTATTCGGGTTTTCAAATGATTTAACAACAGCAGCAGCTGTCATTTACTGAAATCACATATTCAGTGGGTGTTTATTGCCTTAACGCATCCACAAATCCCGCTTCCCATTGCACGATTCCTTTGCCAAGCTCCTACCCACTATTCATCCAAACTGAACGCCTATGAAAATTCCACACATCCAGTAAACTTGACACTAGCAACCATCTTCAGTGCTGGTACTCTGCCTCGACTTTGCCAACCATATATCTAAAAACTCTCCTGCACCTACGTCTTCGCCCAGCTAGCCACTTTACGGTGTGTGGCGGAGCGTACCTCTGGTGCTACTATCGTTGTCCGCCTCCACTGTTCCATTGGCGAATGCTGCTATACGAAACATTAAAGGGAGACCATCTACTTGCCTATGAATTCTTTCTTAATATACGTTGATCCTTCAAGGTGTAATAGAAGATAGTTTTCACTCTCCGTATCACGTGACCTTATCTTTTTGCCTTCCAAGCAAACCGTCCCTTGTTCATCTTATATCTAGAAACCACCTATTTAACAACTGTCTCAATACCCACCGATAAAACTCGCAACTGCTGCATACTGTAAAGTGTAAATGTACTTAACACACTCCCTTTTTCCACCCAATTACATGATTATCTCTATTTTAAGTTTATGAATCATGTGTTGTAATGTTTCTCATTAATTTTCACGACCTTTTAATTTTAAAAAGCATTTGGCTGAAGGGCGATTGTAATTTGCTCTGATTCTGTAGCTCTCTGTCCGCCGGAAATGAACAAACGACAAATAAAAAAATATAAGCCGAAATCGAGCAGATGGACGATGTGAAGGTTGCAAATTTAGAAATCGAGCCGAAAGAATACATAATATTACAGACTCTAGTGGAGTCTTTAATGGTAGGCTACAGATCATATGAAATAACCTAAGTGAAGTAACATGCTTTGCCGGAAATAAGCGTCGCAATAACTCATCTACGTAACATGCAAGCCCTGTTATATATGTGTGGTGAACAGGAAGAAAGAGACGACGGGGCTGGCAAAGATGCGTCTTAAAGGAGAGAGGTTTCCGATACTGATGCCTGTGCGTAAGGCAGTCGCGAAAATTCGCTACCTGACAGAAAAAGTAAGGCACCTGCAAGACATGGGCAGATAACAGCGTAACTCCTTACACGTAAATATCATCGGTGGTAACAGCACTGGTCCTAATACATTACCCTCAGGAATGCCTATATTATTTTATCTTGGTTCTGATAGATGTTACGCTAGGTGTTTAGCCATATTTTAGAGGTGTTTTATCTCTATTCTTTGTAACCTGTTTACCAGGTATGATCAGAACCAGTTATTAGCTACATATGGTCAACAGTATCATAAGCCTTGCACAGATCCAAGGAAATAACTGTGAGACGTTCATACTTGTCAAGAGCATCAATTACCCCCTTCAGTGAATTCTACGTAATTCTGTTGATGGTGAATCGTTCGTTGGATTGGAAAAGTTAGATCTAATAGACAACTTCGTCCTGTTCTAGAGCAATGGGCTCTGTACCAGCCAAACTCTTTGTTTCTAGCACCAGTATTCACACTTTCCGTGTCTTATTCATACGCACACAACAAACAGTTACTTCTCAACAACACATACCAACGCACACTTAATAGTTTCGTAACAGGTTGGAGGATGGCAACGGTAAACCGCCTCCACTAGGACCTTTCTCGGAATAGCTGTGTGGAGTCCCGCTTTGTTTATAACGCTCATTTAACAGTATGGGACAACATGAAGAACAAATGTGACACTGGTTGTGTGAACATGTAAGCATCCCGAACCGAGTTTTTGCTATATTCGTAGTTCACCCCTGTAAGATGTTAGATTAGTAACTACTGAAGTAATGTAACCCACATTTCATGCTAAATTTGTAAACAATGATGCTTTTGGCAAACCATTCCGTCTGATCTCTCAAATAGCAGGGACTGCCGACCATTAGACGATCCCTGCCATTCTCAGTTGAATATAACCAAACTTCAAGTTATTTATTCTGCCGATGAAATGGCCTCGAGATTTCTGGTACAAAATCTAAGAATTCTGAAAATTAGAGCACATAAAGTGGTTGGGACTAAACCTTAAACATATTTCTTTCTTTTCAGCTAGTTAACCGAGAAATATCGTCATCACGAGTCAGCGTGTTTGTTATTAAAACTGTGCATAATCAGAGCTTAAGCTACATTAATTGTAAAATTAATCTGGTCAGAAAGCGTCTTAAACAAATAAACTGCGCCAGGCACGGGCTTTATCCTACGATACGTTGAATGAATACATCTTGAACCGAAGCGAGCAGTAACCACGTTGAAGTAACGTGGTCAAATATTCCAAAGCTTCTGTTGCTGACACATTCATTTTATCTACTGAAGGTTCCTCTCAGAGTATCGAAGCCATAGGTGCTACATTAAACTTATTTTACATGAAATAGTACGCGTCCTTCACCATTGCGACGGCTATGTAATTGGACGAAGATCGAGGCGTACAAGTATGTACTTAGAGTAGTACCCTAAGAGAAGTAACCTAATCGTGTGAAACCGGATTAACGAATATAAATTTTATTTACGTCGAAGTCGTCGTCGTTCCGTAGGACTTTGGTGTTGACTGGTAAAATTAATGACGTTGTGGATAATGGTGGAAGAAACTAAATTTTTCAGCAACTGGGTTAAGGACATGTTTCAGTCTCCTGAATTCGGCACTATTCTGTTGAGTTACAGTGAAATTGTAATCCCCCCCCCTTGCTAATCAGTTAAGGGGAATTTATTGACAGTGATCACGTGAGCCTAATAGTGGTGACACCACTGATACAAATAACATTATAAATTTGTTTAGTAATGTGCACGAGAAAATAAATTTCACAGCTGAATACCAAAAAATAATAGCATTAATTTTCTAGATTGATGTCGGACATTTTTGTAAATCACAAAAATCGAGGAGAAAAAATTCTCAACAACAAACTAAGATAGCGAATCAGTTTTTTAAAAATATTTCTCCTTCATATGATAACTGTAATGATTTCCATAAATCATGACTCCATTCAACATCAACAACAAAATAGGAACATAATCGATGATTCAGTAGTCAATAATGGTAAAATAAATGTTATAACTGACAACTTTGTGTTTATAATAAAACCCTCATAAAATGTAACACCTTTGACTGTATACAAACTATTTGTAAAACCAAACTGTCGTAATATCTCTGTAGCACGTTTTGGTTACAAAAACAAACAGTGTAAGTGATGATCTGCGTGTGAGTGATCTTCCGTGGACTGGAGGAGGCGCAATACTTGTAAGCAGAAAAACAAAAATACTATCTCTAACATTAGCATATAAAAACATACCAAGATTCATTTGCTCGATTTTGCAATTGTAGTGTAAACTAAAAGAGACAACTAAAGCCCAAGAGATGCAGAAAATCACACATGCAAAAATCACAAAAAATATTTATATAGACAAGTGCACTTGAAAATTAGAACAAATTCTTGAAACACGTTGTGCTAAACATGAAAAAATAAGTCACTGGTGCAGTTTTTCGTTATTTAAATCATCAATGACACAGCTGCACGATTTTCAAAAACATTGATTATGGTGAACAAAATTAAGTTATTCCGAGATCAAACATAAATCATTGCTTTCGTAAGCAAGATGCAGCAACGTTCTGAATTTGCTCTTCGGTCTCTGGCACGGATCGAAGTTCACTACATGTGACCGAGCAATATTCTATAGAGCGACGAGGCATATTTTACGCTATGGTGTCTTGTGAATACACAGAACAACCGAATTTGGTGTATTGTTAAACCACGTGTTGTGTACAAAGCGCCAGTGTACTGTCCGTATGTGACTGTGTGGTGTGGATTCACAACACCTTTATTCTGGGTGCGCTCGTCATGAAGAGAAGCAGCCAGAGAGCCTGTCAGGTATACCTTGACGTCTGCACGTTATCGAGATCTCCTTGTACAGCATGTGATTCCTGCTTTGGAAGAGCGAAATTGTGTGGGAACCTTTGTTTTCATGCAAGATGGGACATCTCATGTCACTCGCCCAGTTAAAGATCTGCTTAATGCAACCTTCCAAGAACGTGTTATCTCCAAACGTTTTCCAGTTCCATGGCCTGCAAGATCACCTGATCTAAATCCATGTGACATTTGTCTCTGGGGATATCTAAAAGAACGCGTTTGCCAGGGTCACGTTCGGTGCCTACATGATCTGAAGGCTAGTACACAGGAAAACGTTGTTCAGATTCCAGAGGAACTGCTGCGAGCAACTGTTGATCACCTTGTTGTACGGATGCAGCATCTCGTCGACGTCTCCGGTGCTCAAGTTGAACAAATTGTGTAAGCGGTGGTTAATAATAAAATCAACACTACGCCTTGCTCACTTGTTTGAACTTTTCTGACCACGTTCCTTTCCTAATCCATTACAGGTTCAAATGGCTCTGAGCACTATGGGACTTAACTTCTGAGGTCATCAGTCCCCTAGAACTTAGAACTACTTAAACCTAACTAACCTAAGGACATCACACACATCCATGCCCGAGGCAGGATTCGAACCTGCGACCGTAGCGGTCGCGCGGTTCCAGACTGCAGCGCTTAGAACCGCTCTTCCACTCCGGCCGGCCAATCCATTACATATGGAAAGATTTCTTTATGTCTTTCGTGCATTCACAGAGGCAGATTGCGTATAGTGGCCAAAATTAGAACTAATTTTTTTCCATCGTAAATCGGTTCCACATTAACACATTAGAATAACGACCAAGTTTCGCTGCCACACGATAATTACAGCCTGTAGGTAACTGCACTTTAATTATATCTTGACGGTGTAGAATAGGCTCCAGTTCACAAAAACTGACAATGGATAGAAGAGTGGTGTGCTAACCCCACACCTCTCCATACTGCATCGAACGACGCAATTGGCAAAGGATGACACGGCGGTCGACCAGCACCGATGTGATCGCCAGAGCCTATGAACGGAGTTTACGTTTATTGTTCCTGATACACATCAATGACCTTCTCGGTAGTGTTATTCACGGGGAAAATATTCTCTTTGATTATGACAACAACATTATAGTCACTGAGAAAACAAAAGAACACATTGCAGAAAAAACAAATGAAACTTTCAACGAAGTTTGCAACTGGGGTCAATATGTAGTAAAGTTACAATGAATATAAAGAAAACAAAATCCATGAATTTCACCTTGAAGAGGGAAAAATGATACTGTTAAATCAAATGAAGATGGTACGTCAGTACACTGCGTAACAAACACAAAATTACTGGAACTGAATACTGATTCTCAGTTGAAGTGAAGTGTTAGTTACGCATTATCAATACCTACGCCCAACGTTTGGTTATAGAATACTTCTCTGGAGAAAAAATGGGCAAAATACGAAAACCCCTTTCAATTTACAGGACAATGCCCTAAGAACTATAACCAAAAACAGCCATTGGGCTCATTCCAAAGATCTGTTCGAAACATTGGGGATTTTAACTACACTATGGGACTATACATTTACGAATCACTTATGATCATAAGAAATAACCCTCACCGTTACTCCACGGGCAGTTCCATCTAAGATAATGGAACTAGAATGAATATACATCTACCAGAAAGTATAAACATAAAATTCAAAACAGCATCTTCTGCCAAGGAGTAAACTTTTATAATATCTTGCCTTAAGAGATTAGAGAGACTGATGAAGCAAACTAGCTTAAAACCGTAGTTACAAAATGCCTGTTAAGCAATAGTTTCTATACAGTGAAGAAATACTTAGCTAACACAGAGTAAGAGTTTGGTAAAAATTGTAAAACAAATAAAAAATAATAAAACATGTTTATAATTTCGCAACTCGCTTTCCTATTGAGAGTTTTCTTCTTTTTTGGATAACCTCAAGCCAGAGTTTTGCAATGGATGATACTAATGTCATGTCCTCTTTCCGGGCTCAACATCTCACTTAATATGGAATTTTTCAGACAAGCAAATGAGAAGCTGTGACACACAGAATGGAAACTAAACATCGTCGTCATAGTACTGATATCAGCTGATAGTGCGTGTAGTGTACGAGGGTAATCCCAAAAGTAAGGTCTCCTATTTTTTTATAAGTACGTAGACCTGTTTATTTCTACAATGGTTTACATCAGTTTACAGCTTGAACATTTAGCTATTTGTCGACATAATCACCATTTCTGTCGATGCATTTTTGTAGACTCTGTGGCAGTTTTTGTATGCCCATGTCATACCAGCTCGCCGCCATGCTGTTCAGAAAGCTATGAAACTTTATGTGCTCTAATTTTCAGAATTCTTAGATTTTGTACCAGAAATCTCGAGGCCATTTCACCTCGTCGTCGGAGCTGAATCGCTTTTCCAGCCAAATGTTCTTTTAACCTAGGGAACAGGTGACAGTCACTTGGCGCCAAGTCAGGACTGTAGGGTAGGTGGGTTATTATGTTCCACTGAAACTGTTGCAGGAGAGCAACGGTTTGCCGGGCGATGTGTGGGCGAGCGTTGTCATGGAGAATGTGTACGCCCTTGCTCAACATTCCTCTTCTCCGGTTCTGAATTGCCCGTTTGAGTATTTTCAGAATCTCACAGTACCTGCCAGCGTTAATTGTGGTCCCAGCGATTCAGCTCCCTTGACGAGGTGAAAGATGGGATTCATAACTTTCTGAACAGCATGGCGGCGAGCTGGTATGACATGGACATCCAAAAATTGCCACAGCTTCTACAAAAATGCGTCGACAGAAATGGTGATTATGTCGACAAATAGCTAAATGTTCAAGCTGTAAACTGATGTAAACCATTGTAGAAATAAACAGGTCTATGTACTTATAAAAAAATTAGGAGACCTTACTTTTGGGATTACCCTCGTAACTTGTAAGGTGGCAAAATACACTACTGGCCATTAAAATTGCTACACCAAGAAGAAATGCAGCTGATAAACGGATATTCATTGGACAAATTATTATACTAGAACTGACATGTGAATACATTTTCACGCAATTTGAGTGCATAGATCCTGAGAAATCAGTACCCAGAACAACCACCTTTGGCCTTAATAACGGCCTTGATACGCCTGGGCATTGAGTCAAACAGTGCTTGGATGGTGTGTACAGGTACAGCTGCCCATGCAGCTTCAACACGGTACCACAGTTCATCAAGAGTAGTGACTGGCGTATTATGACGAGCCAGTTGCTCGGCCATCATTGACCAGACGTTTTCAATTGCTGAGAGATCAGGAGAATGTGCTGGCCAGGGCAGCAGTCGAACATTTTCTGTATCCAGAAAGGCCCGTACAGAACCTGCAACATGCAGTCGTGCACTGTCCCGCCGAAATGTAGGGTTTCGCAGGGATCGAATGATGTAGCCACGGGTCGTAACACATCTGAAATGTAACGTCCACTGTTCACAGTGCCGTCAATGCGAACAAGAGGTGACTGAGACGTGTAACCAATGGCACCCCATACCATCACGCCGGGTGATTCGCCAGTGTGGCGATGACGAATACACGCTTCCAATGTGCGTTCACCGCGATGTCGCCAAGCACGGATGCGACCATCGTGATGGTGTAAACAGAATCTGGATTCATCAGAAAAAATGACGTTTTGCCATTCGTGCACCCGGGTTCGTCGTTGAGTACACCATCTGTGATGCAGCGTCAAGGGTAACCGCAGCCATGGTCTCCGAGCTGATAGTCCATGCTGCTGCAAACGTCGTCGAACTGTTCGTGCAGATGGTTGTTGTCTTGCAAACGTCCCCATCTGTTGACACAGGGATCGAGACGTGACTGCACGATCGGTTACAGCCATGTGGATAAGATGCCTGTCATCTCGACTGCTAGTGATACGAGGCCGTTGGGATCCAGCACGGCTTCCGTATTACCCTCCTGAACCCACCGATTCGATATTCTGCTAACAGTCATTGGATCTCCAACAATGTCGCGATACGATAAACCGCAATCGCGATAGGCTACAATCCGACCTTTATCAAAGTCGGAAACGTGATGGTACGCATTTCTCCTCCTTTCACGAGGCATCACAACAACATTTCACCAGGCAACGCCGGTCAACTGCTGTTTGTGTATGAGAAATCGGTTGGAAACTTTCCTCATGTCACCACGTTGTAGGTGTCGCCGCTGGAGCCAACCTTGTGTGAATGCTCTGAAAAGCTAATCATTTGCGTATCACAGCATCTTCTTCCTGTAGGTTAAACTTCGCGTCTGTAGCACGTCATCTTCGTGGTGTAGCAATTTTAATGGCCAGTAGTGTAAATTAAGGCCAATTTCGCACCTTACATAAGAGTTTTATACATAGTAATGGGAAAGTGAATATGACACCAAACTTACTTCAGCAGTAATGACCAGATTTTCCTATAAGTATGTAATGCAAAACGGATGACACTCAACAGACGGCATTAACACACAGCTCCTATATAATGCATGTCAATGAGCAGAAGGTGAAACAAGCAGCGAGAGGAAACGTTTTGTGTGGAAGCCAGCACAGGCAGACACAGAGGCCGCGCCGGCCGGTGTGGCCGTGCGGTTAAAGGCGCTTCAGTCTGGAACCGCGTGACCGCTCCGGTCGCAGGTTCGAATCCTGCCTCGGGCATGGATGTGTGTGATGTCCTTAGGTTAGTTAGGTTTAAGTAGTTCTAAAGTTCTAGGGGACTGATGACCACAGATGTTAAGTCCCATAGTGCTCAGAGCCATTTGAACCATTTGAACCACAGAGGCCGCACCCCACAAGGCACTACAGAAAGCTCTTAAGGGGGCGCGTCTTGCAGCGAGAGTCAGCAACCGGACAGGTGACGCATACTGCAGGGCGAATAACGGGCCACCAGAAATAGGACAGAGAGAAGCTTTAGAAAACTGCGTTTCGGAATGCCAAAGGGATACAAACAAAACCGGTGACGCATTCGATCACATGAACTGCAAGTGGTACACACGTGATAGATACATGTAACTTTTTAGGCGTCTGGAGCAGGCACAAAACGTCCGATTGGCGGAAACGCACCGGGAAGGAGTAAAGTGCCAAGATTTCGACGCAGTTTAATGGTGGGACCCTTGCGACTAGTAGAGAGAGTTTCCACAAAATAAGAGGAACGCTCCTATTCCCAGCAGCATTCCCACAAATAGCCGTGACGTGGAGAACGAAAGAACCCAGGTGGGGAGAGAGTTCGGCCATGAGAACGACGAGAAGGAAATTTTGGGGGACTCTTCTCTGAACTGGCGTCAAGTGGAGAACGGAGCGCATAACGCTCTGTATGACGCAGAGGACAAATTTGTGTGAACACTGCGTTCATAGCGGCTGACCTCCAGCTAGAAATGCATCGTTGAGCTCCAACTGTGGAGAAACGAACCATCCAGTTAGTCAATTGTTCTTGTGAGATCTGTGAGGGCATTATAATATGCACACTGCTCCAGCCATGCGTGTGAGTATAGCCATAGTCTGAGACTAGGGATGAGTTCATGTTTTCTCGCATATCGAGAAACATAGGGAGAGTTTCTACTGGAAAATTCAGCAAAGGCTTAATTAGATTTTATAGGAATTTCAGTGGGCGAGAGCAGCCATGTAGACAACAACTCATTGCAGCTAAGGTAAATACTGCATGGAGAGGCGTAAACTAGTTGGTTCACCAGCTTGCATCCACTGTCAACTCGAGCGACCTTGGGTAATCTTTTGCTCAACTTGTCACAAAACTAATCATCTTCTGTAGACTCGATTGTCATCCTAAAACTAGTACTGAACTTTGAACCAGAATCAGATGATTTATCATAGTATTGGCCAACATCATAACGTAACTGTAAAAATAATTTTGTAAAGAAACTTCTAGTTAAAATTTACTATCATTTTGTTTAGGATTATTTAACTTTCTAGAGTTACAATTTAATATTGTTGTGTTTAGGATTAGTTCACTTTCAGAGGCTGAGATGCGTCATTTTGACAACTGTCTTAACATTGTCATATTGTAAACTGTGTAAAAGCGTGTATTTCCGTGACAAAACTGCAATATTAAACAATGTCAGTACAGCTTACATATTTGTGTTCAGTCATAGAATAAAAAAACCACCTAACCCATAATATTACAAATGGCGACCCTGCCTGGATGGCAATTGGTCTGCCTGGATGGCAATTAGTCAAATTGGGAAGAAAATTAAAATTTTTGAATTGAAAAATTTTTTTTCTTTTTTGTTGTTGTTTTTGTGATGAGGTTTAGAGAAACGAATGAACAGCACAATACAGCATTTTTACATTAAGAAATGTGTATGCAGTCTGTGCAGTGAATAACGTTAGCAAATGAATTACTAGTGTAATACTAGCTTTTTATATTATAAAATGTCTTATTGGCAATAATGTAAAACAAGTCAGCATTATGTACTATAGCTAAACTGAATGAGGTTGCACTATTTTAAAGAAACAGGGCTCGTACTCGGGAGGTTGGGGGCCCTAATGTCCATCTGGCTATCTGATTGTGGCGTCCCTAAATTACTTTTCAGTTGTTATTGTAATACCACTGCATGTCAAATTTCCTTTCAAAAAGGATCTACGGATGAATAAAACTACTACTAATACTTCTACTACATTGACACTACTGCTACAATGTGTGGGAATTATCACAGAAAATTGGTGCGTGCCCTACTGACAAATACCTTCCCACTGCCTCCTCTCCTCATTCTTGCCTGCCAAAAGCATCTGCAAAAAATTTCTTCCGCCAGCAAAATTCTAACCGTCGATCTTCAGGTCGAGCGCCATCAGATTATCGTAGGTATGCGTTTGTTCTAAAGAGAGTAAAATCGATATCCTCACAGCTAGCATCAGATCTGTATCGAACTGACTTCTCGCAATTTCTTTCTTAAAATGAATAGAGAAAAAACAGATAAAAATTCAAAAACTCAAAATCATCCCATTCCATAATGGCTATTGATCGGATTAGATAAAAATTTCTTCGTATAGCACACTTTCCAGTCAGGTTACATGGAATATAAATATTTTCTTGTTTCTTAACAACTTCCGTGCTATCATACTGAAGGCTGCAAGAAATCCCTTGCAGATATAGCATGTTAAAATGCAATGTGTATGAGAATTGCTTAGTATTGGTTTTTTTTTTTGTTTTGTTTTTAGTTTCGTACTCAGTTCTGTGCATTTACTGATGAGAATATCCTCGTTAGTATTATTGGATTTCCTATGTCACAAGGGTGACCGAACGTTACCAGAAGGGATATTCAAACGCCATGCATGCCGCCCTTACGGCACACCTCAGAATCAGACAGCGGCAGTGCCCCCATAACCAGACTTTATGCGCTCCTAAACCAGTGGACCGCTGATGTTAATCTAACTGACGCGCGTGCCGTAAGGGACGGACAGCGGCCGTATAGTGCGCCCGTGTCGGCATCTGCACTCACCTGCCCATCCCAAACGCCAAACTACCCTACAGCGTCCGTGGAGCTCCAGCTCCTCTACTTACCACTAGCGGATTCGCCAACGTGAATCCCCGTTTTACTTCTTTTTAACTCTGACACGCTGTACAGTGTGGACCTCGGTTTTAACTGTGTGACGCTTTACAGGATGGACTCAAAATACACTGACAACATGTCAGAGCTTGCTTAGGGATATTTTCTGAGTATTTTGGTATTAAGAACCCGTGGTCTGCGGTGTCTCGTTCCATTGTATTTTATTTATTGCCCTTATTTATCTTTGTATCTGTACCACATTTAAAGCCTTTGCACTACGGTGCAAATATCGACGTTAAGTGCTGTGTGTCTTGTTTGGTAACAGTCTAGTTCCATTCGCTCATGATACTTGCTGTTGACATCGGTAATGACCATTTTTACTCTTCCCCCCTCAATGCTGCATTCAGTATAGCTAGATTCTTTCTCCGGTTTTGTTTTTCCGGCAGTGTTCGTTGCACGTTAACAGTGCTACACAATGGTACGTATAGGTTAATGATGAAAATTTGGTTGATATGGATCTCGTGTATGGGTCCAGTGAATACAATGGAAGAACGTCACAATGAAGCATATACTGACATGTTCCCTCATCGACGGAACCACCAAATAATACTTTTGCTACTGTAGGTTGTTGCATTCCTCCCTGATTGTGTTGTACGTTTTGGTGGTTGCATATTACAGACTTTTTCACTGTTGTGAAGATATTTTCACATGAACAAATGAAATCAGGATAAAAACTGAATACATCCTAATGATATTATCGTCTGCAGCTCGTGGTCGCGCGGTAGCGTTCTGGCTTCCCGCGCTCAGGTTCCCGGGTTCGATTCCCGGCGGGGTCAGGGATTTTCTCTGCCTCGTGATGACTGGGTGTTGTGTGATGTCCTTAGGATAGTTAGGTTTAAGTAGTTCTAAGTTCTAGGGGACTGATGACCATAGATGTTAAGTCCCATAGTGCTCAGAGCCATTTGAACCAACCAATTTTTGCTGAAAACTGTTCCTGTTAAAATTGGAATCTTCAGTGTCAATTAATTTACAGGCAGGATTCAAAAAACCCTGGATACATCCCTTCGACAGGCAGCAGTTACTTAAACGTCTTCCTCAACAAGAAAGGGGCGTGAATCTTGATCTAGCAGCAGATTCATTCAAATCACGTCTGGAAGGTAAGCGACGTGATGTCAAAACTCAGCCAACTAAAAAGTGAAAACTGCAAGTTATACCCGGAAAAAGCTTTTGTGCTGATGATATCAACGAGGTAGAACATCGTAAAACGTTAAAACTGTCAAACAAAACAACCGCAGAAAAAAGGAAGAAGAATACCAAGAAAACGAAGAAATCGTCAAAACATGTAGACATTGAGACAAAATCGAAAGATGCTGATGATTTCAGCCTCCAATCATCATAAGAAAGTGATTTTAGTTTTTTTTTAACAGTGAGGATGAAGCTAGTGGCCTGAGGGAGTTGATTTGCCATCTACCAGTAGGCCCATAGATGAACAAGCTAAGACGGGCAGTGCAAAAAGTAGGACAGAAAAGGAGACAGTGGTTCAAAAGAGAGTAGTCTTACACACGTACTGGAAGAAGGCAACTTCGTAATCGTTTATGGGGGAATACTGAACGTCCTGGCATTGTGTCAAGTGTAGAGAACAACGGAGCTGTCATCGAGTGTATGGTGTAACTAAAAACAGTTCTGGAAGTGGCCTGAAAGAAAAAGAATTCCACGTTATAAATGGTGCATATATTAAGGAGAAGATTAACCCTCCAAAACTTGCCAAAATGCGGCTTGTTTTCTGTTCCGTCAATCAAAGACAATGTTTAGAGTCGGTTACAGTTCTGTAATTTATTTCACAACTCTATATTTTTCATTATTTTATTGTGTTGTTAAAAAAATTTTCTGAATAAAATTATTTTGTAAATGCACATCCAGATATTATTTAAATATCCAATGTCTTACCTGAACCCAATACACATTTTAACGCACTTGCATAGGAAAACAGAATATGGGTTCAAGTAATCCAACCTAAGGGCTATATGAACCCTAATTGTTTTATTTTTATAAATCGTTAAATGCAAAGAAAGGTTAATAACGATATTGCAGTGCCTGTGTTGTTCCGTATTACAGCGCCATGTTCCTTCGGACACACATGTATGTCTGAAGGAAAAGGCACTTCGGCGACTGTAGCCGTCATGAAATACATGAAATGTATTCATAGTTGTAAATATGGACATCCATCAGCTGTATAATGGAATAACGACGATGAAAGTTTGTGCCGGTCTGTGACTCGAACCCGGATTTCCCGCTTATAACGAGTGGTCGCCTTACCATTTCGCTATCCGAGCACGACTCAGGGCCCAACCCAAACTTCCATGTGTCGTCAACCATGCCTCTACAACTTGAACTCGTACATCCATTACGTATATTCCTGTACAGGGAAGACATTTTACTTGAAAGTCGCTTGCCCGTTGTCGGCAGATAAATACGATACTGCAGTGCCTGTGTTATTCCAGATTACAGTGCAATGTTCCTTCGGAAATGCAAGGTAATAACTGTCACAAACAGTAAGTATAGAAGTTGTAAATTAAGAACAATTCAGTTACCAGTACCAGTCTTTCATAATTATGGTGTTACAACAATATGTAACAGAAACACGTAAAAAGCGGGTTCAAGTAACACCTGTAACGAGCCAAGGAGATCACAGATCACTTCTGCAAAAATATTCAGAAAATATTCTTGAACAAACTCAAAATTTTTGTCAGTTGAGTTTGTATTCACCCTGTATTTCTAGTTGCTGGAACCAGTTGATCGGCCAATAGTTTTTTTTTTTTTTCGTCACTACGTATTTTTCCCCGTGACATGTAGATCAGTAGTACGAAGACAGTTAACACTGGGTGACTCATCAGTTCCAGTGATAAGATAACGTTGCAATCAGTAATAACAATGCAAGGCGATTTCTGGTCGACCCTAAAACTGAGCATTAGGTTACATATCCGGGGGCAGGTTACACCTACGGCAACTGGGCGAATTAAATTCAAGGCCATCCCCACTCTCTTCCCCAGTCCATGCACAGCTCTCCAATTGCACACCCATCCCCTCTCCCTCCCCTTCTGCATGAATAAGATTCCCCAATTTATAACTAGAACAAAAAACAAACTGTGTGGGACACATCATTCAAGGTCTATGTGCTGTAGTGAGAGAATTAGGTTTGTTATAAGCAAATTAAGTTCTGAATTATTCAACTGCATGAGCTTCTGTAGTGGAAGAGTCAGATCCTTTTGTAAATAATAACTATGATATAATAAATGAACTTATGGTTTAGTACTAAAACAAACTTGGCAATAAAACTTGTTTATTAATTTTTTAATTTCTGTTTTATGGGTTTATTTACAACAAATTGCAAAGCTACTTAACAACAAATATTTTTTTTATGTTGCCTCATATGCATATATAATTTTTTTAAATAATACTATCAGGCACATTTATACTATTTATCTACAATAAAAACGAGTTGAGAGAAGACCATGAATAGCATTAACCGTCTCTGTATTGACCGACCAAGTGCAACAGGCATGGGATTCCATCCCACAAACTGACATCTGGTACCTATTCTACACAATGTGTGCACATTTACATGTTTGTTTTCAACATTCTGGTGGCCACAGCAGTTATTAATGTACCAGTATTTCACATTTGGGCCCGCATCTCGTGGTCGTGCGGTAGCGTTCTCGCTTCCCACGCCCGGGTTCCCGGGTTCGATTCCTGGCGGGGTCAGAGATTTTCTCTGCCTCGTGATGGCTGGGTGTTGTGTGATGTCCTTAGGTTAGTTAGGTTTAAGTAGTTCTAAGTTCTAGGAGACTGATGACCATAGATGTTAAGTCCCATAGTGCTCAGAGCCATTTGAACCATTTTTTCACATTTGGAATGGCTTTTCTCGTGCGTACATTGACCTATAATCTTACATGTTAAGTATGTTACCTAGACAAATGTATTCCTGGAATTTCATTACACTATATTAATTATTTTTTGATGCTGCAATTTTTTCCCATCAGTGTAGCAGTGCATCTAGCAGCAGCAGGTGAAGAAAACTTCTCTCTCTATCTCTCTCTCTCTCTCTCTCTCTCTCTCTCTCTCTCACACACACACACACACACATACACACACACACACACACACAAATAAATATATATACAATATAACACACACACAAACACATGCCCACATAGTCTGCAGTCGTGTACATAGTGCACACAATATTTACAAAAAATGGCTCTGAGCACTATGGGACTTA
The DNA here is from genome assembly GCF_021461385.2 of Schistocerca piceifrons. NCBI lineage: Eukaryota > Metazoa > Arthropoda > Insecta > Orthoptera > Acrididae > Schistocerca > Schistocerca piceifrons. The sequence continues at coordinate 369,046,858 of NC_060149.1, forward strand.
ACTGCTGTGGTCATCAGTCCCCTAGAACTTAGAACTACTTAAACCTAACTAACCTAAGGACATCACACACATCCATGCCCGAGGCAGGATTCGAACCTGCGACCGTAGCGGTCGCGCGGTTCCAGACTGTAGCGCCTAGAACCGCTCGGCCACCCCGGCAGGTTCAATATATACAATTTGCAGGCATACATAACGTGCATACTCATACACATCTACGACACAGGTTCATCTAAGTATTCCACCCGGACTCGTACACACATCCAATATTTACATATAAATACACATCCACACACTCATTCGCTCTTATGTGAATAGTGTGAGTGCGGGAGGGTTCTGAACAGGTCACCACAGATAAACTACTTGTCGTCATGAGGCGACAGCTTCAATGCACTAAGTACCTCATGTCCTCGTGACCGAAAGGGTAGTGGTGCACCATATGCAGGGCGCGCAAAAGCCCTCCAAAAGGCATACCTTGTAATTTTCATTTGCGAGAATCTTTGAGGCTACAAGATGCATACCCTTAGCCAATAACCTACTTATTTGGAACGGTTATTCCATAAGGATTAGCGGGCAAATACCCAGTCGTGTCGAACGCTTCAGGCATGTACCTAATTACTTCATATGGATCAAGCCCTTTCATCCAGTAGATGAAACTCTCTGTATAAATAGAGGGTGTTCGGAAATCCATGTTACAAACTTATAGAACTTGTAGAGGGGAGTGAGTACATAATATTCTGAATAGGAACCCATTTCCAGGAACGTACCGTTTCCGTTCTACGAAGTTTTCAATTAAAATATGTAACATTTCAACGTCTGCTGAGGGAAAGAGAAAAATCTCAGAGTTCCTTGTCCTGGTGTGCAATAGGGTAGACAGGATGACGTGAAACACGTGAGACGATCACCTGATGTCACTTAGCGTCTGCCTTGCTGCGAGACCTATTCAATGCCTGTGCATCTCCAATACAGTAAACATGGTACGGTACACATTTCTGGAATACACAGGCGTGATCCTTGTATATGGCGAAGCTCTAGGCAACGGAAGAGCTGCTAGTCGGCTGTATCATGAACATTTTCTGCAACGCAGTACGCCATTGCACAAACTTTTTGCCAAGGGCTGCGAGAAACAGGTATCTTCATCGTGAGAAGGCACTACTGTGGTGCTCCACGGCAATGCCACACCCCGGAATTTGAAGATGTACAGCATCGCGTTGAAGAGAAACCGTCAAGGAGTGCTCGAACAATTGTGCGTGCAATGGGCGTTAGTCACAGTATCGTCTGTGATGTTCTGCATGAGCAACAATTGTATCCATACCACTTACAAAAGAGTACACGCTATGGAGCCAGCCGATTTTCCATAACGTGTTGTCTACTGCACGTGGTTCTTGCACCGCTGCATTCAACACACCCCTGTTTCCACATCGTGTTCTGTTCACAGATGAATGTAAGTTCGCTTCGAACTTCTCACAGGCGGTTCAGAGAAGTCTCCACAGACGATATGGTGAAAGATGGATACGCCGAGGTGGTCCAACCGCGTGGTCGCCGCATTTGCCGGATTTAACTCCTATGGACTACTTCTTCTGGAGTCGTATGCGAATTTTAATTTAAGGGACTCCTGTAGACACAGAGGAAGATCTGCTGGTACGAGTTACGGCCGCTGCACCAGAAGTTGAAGAGACACCAGGTGAGATGGAGAGTGTGTACCAGAACATGCTTCGTAGGTACAATTTCTGTAACAATGTTGGTGGTCGCCACATCGAGCCGCTGTTGTAATGCATCAGTACTGTTCTGTACGTTCAGTGTGTTGCATTCTTTTTTATTTTAGAATAATGTAAACAAGTAATGTTTAAGTGTTAATACAAACAAATGTGCGTAAGTGATAAATGGATGTTTTGTTGAGGTGCCTTTCGAATTGTTACCTAACAATTGTACTGCTTCACGCCTAATTCAATTCTTCAAACAGAAGTTGATGAACTAAACATCACGATTGAAACCGTTATAAAACGGAACTGATATTATCCGGATATGGGTTCCTATTCAAAATATTATGTACTCATTGCCCTCTACAAGTTCTAGAAGTTTATAACTAGAATTTCCAAAATAAATTAATTTGGGATCGGAAAGTTCATAGTGAGATCGATACATGTGGAGTTTGGCGAGGTTCATAATACACATACCGACATGGATAGGCTTCATCGACTGCACTGAAACCATAGCCATCTCCGCAGCAACTAGTCCTTTATTGAAGCTAGTTGCCCGCTTAAAATTTGGCATGGCGATGTAATCTCTTGCGCCATAACGTCCATTCCAATGGTCAATCAAACGAGAATCGTCGAGGCCCCCTGTTCGGTGTTTACATCAATGTACGCCTTCGGCCAGAGATGCTGCTGAAAGTAGATGCCAGGGCTGACTCTGATAAGTGTAATCCCAAAACTGAGACATTTCTGGAGGTTTTGTAGGGCAGGATGTATCTCTGCTTACTCCCCAACGTTGTCATCAGATTGGAGGTGGGAGCATTCCGCGGGACTAGGCACTCCGGACACAGCGGCAAGCCACTGTGCGCATCATGCAATTATTATAATACAAGGCAGGATCCAGAAAGTATTTCTCCAGGCATACACTCCAGAATTTCTCAAAAATGTCTGCGAGCAGGCGTTCATCGGTATACATACGCAATCTGGCATATTTCGCTAAATTAGGCATTTTGGAGTCCTACCACACATTCATCACATATCCATACTTTGCATTCGTTACGGTCATGCCTCTAAGTTTACTGGAGCAAGTGGTTATGTCGGTTAATGTGATTTCGTTGAGTCTCTTCTTCGAATCCAGGTATTCATAAGGAAATCCCCACTGCTTCGTTACAAGCTGAAACTTCGCGTCATCAGTATATGCAGCTTGGTGATATGCGTATTCTCCTCGTGTACTGTCTCAGCATGTTTCTGAAGAGGTGCGTGCATGAAACATAGTGAGTACAGGAAGCAGAGCGTTATTCCTGACGTTATTCGCTTTGAAAATGATATGTTTTTCAACGGTATCAGGTATGACATTGACATTATCATCTTTCAAGCCGAAACAAGAAACTGAGCATGATATCCTCTCAAACTATAGGAAAAGGCAGGTATATGTTGTGACAACTGGTATTTCAAGTTGCACTTATCATGTTCTGTAGCACGAAACTTCCCCTGATGATAGCAGTGATCTCTATTTGGAGTTCCCGCTTCTCTGTCCATCGGCAGCCCACAAATATGACAGTCAACAGCCTGCTCATATAAGGCATCATTTGCGGCGAATTGGTGATGGGAATGCTATTGCGATAAATCTCACCAACACGTCGCGCAAAATATTTCAAGGTCAGAAAGCAGCCACCCCTCAGAATTACCCCAACGTCTGGAGTCATACGAGCATACAGCTTGATACATTGCCTCAAGTGGTACCTGCCGTCCTCTGAAGATGGTGTGAAAGGTAGGGGGATCATCTTCACAATGCGCCACAGAAGTTAGCAGTCCCTCGAAGTCAATATGTACAACAAAGAGGCCGCGCTCCTGATGGGTGGTCGTTCTCAAACTTTAAGAACATTTTTCTTGGCATGTGTCGTCACCCATCTGTTCGATGGGTCGTGGATCTACAGGGTGACGTCGCAGGGCGCCACGCTTCTGCACCATTTCAGAGGAAGATTGTAGGTACCTTTTCGACGCAATGGAACCTTTTAACTGTGTTGCACAGTCTAAACGGAGATCAGTGGGACATGCAGCCTGGTGACTGAACAGCGGATAAACCAAGGGAGGCCCTGTTGAATTCCTTATGAAGGAGAAGAGGACCCAATGGAAGTGTGCATAAGTTTGTTCTCTTTTTTTCTTTTACTTTTCTGTTCGTTCTCTTTGAACAACTTCAACACAAGGTAATGAATACATCAACAAAAAATTGATAATTCTTTTTTCTCTCTTTGCTAGTGTTTATCCCATCCACTAGTGTCCTCTTTTTGAGGATTTGACAAGTTTATATTACTTTATAGCCGGATATCCTTTCTGACGCAATAGTCGTCACGGTAACTTAAGGGAGGGAAGTTGTTGTTGTTGTTATTGTTGTTGTGGTCTTCAGTCCTGAGACTGGGTTGATGCAGCTCTCCATGCTACTCTATCCTGTGCAAGCTTCTTCATCTCCCAGTACTTACTGCAACCTACATCCTTCTGAATCTGCTTAATTTATTCATCTCTTGGTCTCCCTATACGATTTTTACCCTCCACGCTGCCCTCCAATGCTAAATTTGCGATCCCTTGATGCCTCAGAACATGCCCTACCAACCGGTCCCTTCTTCATGTCAAGTTGTGCCATAAACTCCTCTTCTCCCCTATTCTATTCAATACCTCCTCATTAGTTACGCGATCTACCCATCTAATCTTCAGCACTCTTCTGTAGCATCACATTTCGAAAGTTTCTATTCTCTTCTCGTCCAAAATATTTACCGTCCATGTTTCACTTCCATACATGGCTACACTCTATAAATACTTTCAGAAACGACTTCCTGACACTTAAATCTATACTCGATGTTAACAAATTTCTCTTCTTCAGAAACGCTTTCCGTGCCATTGCCAGTCTACATTTTCTATCCTCTCTACTTCGACAATCATCAGTTATTTTGCTCCCCAAATTGCAGAACTCCTTTACTACTTTAAGTGTCCCATTTCCTAATCTAATTCCCCATCACCCAACTTAATTCTTCCTTCAGCATCACCTGACTTAATTCGACTACATTCCATTATCCTTGTTTTGCTTTTGTTGATGTTCATCTTATATCCTCCTTTCAAGACACTACCCATTCCATTCAACTGCTCTTCCAAGTCCTTTCCTGTCTCTGACAGAATTACAATGTCATCGGCGAACCTTAAAGTTTTTATTTCTTCTCCATGGATTTTAATACCTACTCCGAATTTTTCTTTTGTTTCCTTTACTGCTTGCTCAATATACAGATTGAATAACATCGGGGAGAGGCTACAACCCTGTCTCACTCCCTTCTCAACCACTGCTTCCCTTTCATGCCCCTCGACTCTTATAGCTGCCATCTTGTTTCTGTACAAATTGTAAATAGCCTTCCGCTCCCTGTATTTTACCCCTGCCACCTTCAGAATTTGAAAGAGAGTATTCCAGTCAACATTGTCAAAAGCTTTCTCTAAGTCTACAAATGCTAGAAACGTAGGTTTGCCTTTCCTTAATCTTTATTCTAAGATAGTGGGTGCAAACTGTCTGTGAATCGTGTGAGCTTCATTCTGTGTGTTAACGTATTTTTACACTATGAGTATCGTATTCACCGAGGCGGAATTTGGGGAACAACCCAGCGTTTGCCTAAACGAGCGCGAAAAACCGACTAAACACCACTCTCAGGCTGGTCGTTGTACCCGCCCGTTGTCGTTAAACCGCATCACGGATTCGATCTGGGTCTTCCTCATCTCCGTGTCTCGCAAGCTAGCGCGCTGCACGTTACATTATACAAGCAGGTCAGTGGGTCAAGACTGACAATAGCCTTAAAAATTTTATTACTGTAAGAGCAGTACGGCAGGACAGAAGACAGTGAAGGTTAATAATGTCATTATAGTCTCGATAAATCTTGTATTGAGGAGTGTTACACATGGGAATGTTTTCAGACTTTCGCCTCTAACAATGGCTCAACACATGTATGCACCTATGCCCACCTGTACATGCAGTTTTTTATCGGCACGATGGAAATTACCAGCAGGACAACGCAACGTGTCTCATAGCTCGCAGAATACGTGCGTGATTCTGAGAGCACCAGGATGAGTTAAACCGTCCTCTCCTGGACACCATACTCCCCCGATTTAAACCCATTCGATAATCTGTGGGAGCACCTTGATCGGGCTGTTCGAGTCACGGCTCCTCAGCCGAATAACTAAGTGCACGAGGCCACGGCACTGGAGGGGACTGGCTCCAAATCCCTGTTGGTATTTTCCAGAACTTCATTGACTCTCTTTCTGCACGTCTCGTAGCGGACCGCACTGTAAAAGGTGGTTATTCGAACTTTTGACAGGTGGTCACGTTAATGTGACTGAACAGCGTATAACCGGCTTCGCTCGTCAGACACGAACATCAAATCTGTTAGAATTACTATAGCTTTTACAGACCTGATGATGGTTATGAAATCAAATTGTATGAGACTTCTGACTGTTTTATCTGCATATTATTTACAACGATCGCTCTATCTCCTCAGGCCGTGCCTGCGTCTGTCCATTTAAGTTTGACAATCTTAAAGCGATTTTAGGCCGCCTCAGTAGATGAGCGATCAACTTGTCCGGCTGTCATGCGAAGGACACGTTAACAATTCCTGGTACTGTCAGGGATTTTTCCTTTTTTGGAGGACCAGAACGGGATACACTTAGCATCGTGAGACCACTTGAGAAGCTCCTCTTAAACCAACGATTGTTGTGTACAAAAGCTTTGCTTCGTGAAATACTGTCAGTTGGCCTGACGTAAGTTAATGCTCTGATCCTCGGCGCGTGTCTTAACAAGTGAGCTTCCACAAATGAGAGAAAAATCCGCGCTATCAGTGCTTCAATAAAATGACCTTTTGTTGAGAATGAACAGGCATCTTTCAATGAGCCACGCACAAGCTGTTCGGGCTCTTCTCGTAAAACGAGGACTTATTCTTTTGCATTGCCGCCTTTCTCCGCCAGCTTTTGTCCGATCTCATTGAAAGGTTTCTTCTCTAATTGCTTGTTTCACCTGAATCGTTAAATGACAGACTTCCGTTTACTTCGGAGTCAAAAAGTGACCCTCACTGTACGGGATGTGACCTGCAGAGCTCACGCACATCGTACTTACGAAACTATACAGCAATTCAAGTCAGGCTACCACAATCATTGCAACACCGCCACCACTGCCACCAACACGATCACCACCGCTCTGATAAAAGTGATAGACAAAAAAGATGCTATTATTATGTGTGTATTAGAATTCAGCAAGGTTAAACACCTGTGACTTGAGCTATCTGTTCTTGGACTTGTCTTCTGAGCAAAGTCGTGTGGTCAGTTTTGCCCGGCATATTCCTACATTTCTCCATAACAGAAAATAATCTTCCCTTAGTTCGGTTTCTACCAATTTTTCCATTCTTCTGTAAATAATTCGTATCAGTATTTCGCACCAATGACGAAGGAAACCGATGGTTCAGTAATATTTATCACTGTCAGCACCTGATTACATCTGAATTAGAGTTATTACATGCTTCTTTAAGTCTGAGGGTATTTCGTTTTTCTTATAAATCTTGCATACCAGGTGGAATAGCTTTGACACAATTAACTCTTTCATTTACCTTCTTCGGCTCATGCTTTTAAGTGCCCTGTCAAATAAGCTCTTGCATATCCCTCATTGCTTCTTCATCTCCTTCCTCTTTGCTTTCTATAATATTGTCTTCCAGTACGTTTTCCTTTGAGCTTCCAGCCTTCCCTTCTTTACTTAGTACTGTCTTGTCATTTGAGCTCTTGATGTTCACATAGTTACTTCTCTTTGCTCCAAACGATCCTCTAATTTTGCATTGTCATGCATGCTTCTATAGCTTTGCATTTGCCCTCTAGCCTTTCCTGTTTTGCTATTTTGTACATTCTGTCGGTCTCTTTTTTGACATATGTATTTCCTCTTGGCCACTTATTTTGCTTCATTTTTATATTTTCTCCTTTCGTCAGTTAACTTCAGTTTATTTTGTGTTGTCCAAGGATTTATACTATCTATTGCCTCTTTGATTCTCTGCTGTCTTCACTGTGTCCAAATGTGTGTGAAATCTTATGGGACTTAACTGCTAGGGTCATCAGTCCCTAAGCTTACACCCTACTTAACCTAAATTATCCTAAGGACAAACACACAAACCCATGCCCGGGAGCTGTCTTCACTATTTCACCTCTCAAAGCTACCAATTTGTCGGCTGTTATATTTATTTCCCTTGCGTCAGTCAACCGTTGCCCAATGTTCCCTTTGAAACTTTCAGCAACATCTGGTTCCGAGGCGAAACAACCGTTGTATCATTGTAAGAGGTAATGAGGCGAGCGTGTCGGGGCTTATCCCAATTCATTACTACCAGCACCACGTTTATAATGAGCCTGTGCTTAAAATACAAATGACTGCACCATAATTTAAGAGTGAAATTAAAAATTAAAGTAACTTCTCCAAACTTCCTCAGTGTATACTTAATAATGTTAACGTAGTAAAGTTTCATAATGATCAGATCTTAAGAAAGAAAATAAGTGGCGCTGAGTAACAAAACTAGAAAGCTAAAAACTGGTCAGAATATGCAAATGTATGTCACAATAAAGTGACAAGTCTCAACTTGATCAGAGCAATATTTTGGTTAAAATCGGCGTTTTTACGTAAAACTAAAGCCGCTAAATATTATACCAGAAAGCTGAAAATTCGTATGTAGCCTCAGTTTCATTTATAAATATTAAATACGTGATACCATTAAGCTACCTCTGTTATTTTCAAGTTGTTTACTAAAAATCAAATTTGGAATGAAAAAATGGTTCAAATGGCTCTGAGCACTATGGGACTTAACATTTGTGGTCATCAGTCCCCTAGAACTTAGAACTACCTAAACCTAACTAACCTAAGGACATCACACACATCCATGCCCGAGCCAGAATTCGAACCTGCGACCGTAGCGCTCACGCGGTTCCAGACTGAAGAGCCTAGAACCGCACGGCCACACCTGCCGGTTGGAATGAAAACATCCTGATTCACGATAGATTAAGTATCATTTGAATTTTTAATAGAAAGTTCTAATTATAGCACTCGATTATATTCATGAAATAATACAGCTGTACCAAGTAATAACAATGATTAGAAGGAATCTTAAACAGGTAGTCCAGAGGTCTTTATCTGCTGTCGGCTCCGTTCTAAGAATTCTAGCCGGCAAAGTTTAAATCCGTCCAGCTAAAGTTTTTTCAGTAACTAAAGCAAAGTTAACTCTAATTATACAAAAATTAATAAGATTGTAGATTGTTAAAGGACAGAACTAATAATTAACACGTGTCCGAGAAAGCGGCCATTTAGATCTTGCTACCTGTGCCTAGGACGTTCTGTTTGGCGGTCCACTTCGCCCCTACATAAATATAGCCAGAGAGGCAGTGGTAGGACACACTTTACACCGAGATACCAAACTGTCCGCACCAGTCAAACGCCCGCGTGCGTTGTGCGTCGGATGACGTCAGACTTGAATACGTTTCCGGTAAAAGCAGGTAGTGAACTAACGAGGACAGTGTACCGTCCTGGGTCGCTTAGATTTCATGGAAGTAACTGTATGTGTGCCACCCGTAATGTGGCCTGGCAAGTGGCGATATTACTTTCCACTTTTAAGGTGAGGAATTAACTTCTAGTGATTAGAAGTCAGGGCGACAGACCATTTTACTTGGGACGTCCAACAGAAGTTTCCTCTGAACTGTTAATAGTGCCGTTCCGATAGGGATATTAGTTACAACACCAAGACTTATATTTAGAGCTTGTGAACTTTTACAAAATATATCAATCAATTATAAGTCAAAACTGTCCGCTACTGGTTGCTGAGTGGTCAGAGTGACGGAATGTCATACCTAACGGGCCGGGTTCGATTCCCAGCTGAGTCGGAGATTTTTCTCCACTCAGGGACTGGGTGTTTTATTGTCCTTATCATTAACATTTCATCCCCATCGACATGCAAGTTGCCGAAAAGTCGTTAGCTCGAAAGACTTGCACCAGGCGAACGGTCTACCCGACGGGAGGCCCTAGCCACACGGCATTTACAACTCAAAACTTTTATTTATAGTCATAGTTCTTGATCCCGTTGAGTAAATAGTAAGTAGGAACATGTGGACTTGGAGACTGGAAATTATGGTCAGTACGTTCTCGTCGCTATCTGACTGACCGTAAAAATAGTTTTTAGGCTCTCGTAGACGGCGAAGGTAGGTAGAAAGGACATTCAGACAATTTAAGAATCTTTTCATGACGACATAACGAAGTAATAACCGTTTGATTATCACCCTCTACCTCACACTTCGTACAGTTTCCACAGGTTTCCTCTTTTTTAATTTTTATCTTTCTGCAATTGCTTCAATATTAATCTAGAGTTTATAACCAATATATCATGGCCAAAATCCAAATATGCTTCTGTAAACGTTTTGCGTTTCAAAATATGGTTTCTAAATGTCTCTCTTACCGTTATATAATCTGAGACGTTCCGGTGTCTCCGGGACTCTTCCATATACACAGCTTCTTTAACGATTCCTAAACCAAGTGTTATGGATGATTAAATTATACTTTCTGCAAAATTCTACTAATCAGCTTCTCTTTTCATTATTCTCTCCCAGTCCATATTCAACTATTTTTTATTACTTTCTTTAACTACTATCGAATTCCTGTCTCCTACCAAAAACCAAATTTTCGTCTCCCTTAACCATGTGAAATATTTATTTTATCTCATCGTATCTCTTTAAATCTATTAATTATCTGCGGAACTAGGAGACATATAAACTTACCCCTGTTTAATTTTGTGATGGTCATCCTGTAAAGGTTATAAAACCATACAATTTTAACCACAATTTACTGATTTCTGCACCCTAAAAACATGCTGCATAAAAACACGAGTTTACACACGCTGACACACACACACACACACACACACACACACACACACACACACACACACACACAAGATATTGAGAAGGAAAGGCCAAGAACGCTTATCTCCCCAATACTGGCTTAATCTCAAGAGATATCAGCATACGCTTAGGAGCACTAGTCATACAGTGCATTTCTCTCCACCAACAAAAATAAAAGGTATGCTTTGAAATGAAATGCCAACGGCCTTGTCGCAGTAGTAACATCGGTTCCCGTCAGATCACCGAAGTTAAGCGCTGTCGGGCTGGGCTAGCACTTGGGTGGGTAACCCTCCGGTCTACTGAGCGCTGTTGGCAAGCGGGACGCACTCAGCCTTTGTGAGGCAAACTGAGGAGCTACTTGATTGAGAAGTAGCGGCTCCGGTATCGAAAACTGACGGGAGGGCTGTATGCTGATCACATGCCCCTCCTTATCCGCATCCAGTGGCGCCTGTGGGCTGAGGATGACACGGCGGCCGGTCGCTACCGTTGGGCCTTCATGGCCTGTTCGGGAGGAGTTTAGTTTTTAGTTTTTCTGTAATAAAATGATGAAATGGGATGTTACAAGTGCAGAACTGTGGTGCACTCTTTCAGTTTCGGGGAATGTAATGTACTGAAAGACCGTATAGTGTCCGAGGCGCTGGCTCTCTTCTGGGAACTTCTTACACCATATTTCAGGATGAACACCCTCGATAACTTGTAGCTAGAAATACGCAAGCCTTCTTCTAATAACGTGGAGTAACACTTCTGCCCTGGCCCGCTCGTTTGCCTAACATATCACCCGTCGAACATTTTTGGGACGTGATTTACCGACAACTTGTTCATCACGGCATTCCAGCAGCTATTGCTGATACGTTGTGGACTCTCATACAAGCCGCGTAGAATGATGTTTCCCAGGGACATATTCTGTCTGTCTTTCGTTTAATTTATCGACGTTACTTAGAAGCTCTGGTTACTATTCATAGAAATTCACGCCACACTGAAATCTCAGAGCCGACGATCGTGCACAGTTCCATAAATCTTATCATTTGTTTGAAAGAGGGTCCGGCAAGACTGAAGACCACCTTTCAATCATCTTACGAATCCCGAAATGGCAGAGATGGAGATAATCGATCGGGGAGTAGAAAAGCAACTACAATGGCTTACTAGTGGAAAGACCAGATGAGATACTGTAAGATTCTACAGAGATTATACAAAAGAACTTGCCCCCCTTCTTGCAGTAGTTTATCATAGTTCGCTGGAGCAACTAAGGGTACCTAGGGAGTGGAAAAAAGCGTAGGTCATTGCCGTTTTCAAGAATGATCGTAGGATAGATGCACATAATTATAGGCCTATAAGCGTTGACGTCAATCTATTGCAGAGTCATGGAACATGTATTACTTTCAACAATTATGACGTTTTTGGAGTACGAAAATCTCTTCTATAAAAATTAACACGGATTCCGCAAACAGAGTTCCTGCGACACGGCTCGCTCTGTTCCTCCATGAGATCCACAGCGCTGTAGACAACGGCTCTCAGGTTGATTCCGTGTCGCTTGACTTCAGCGAAGCATTTGACACCGTCCTATACTCCCGTTTAGTAAAAAGAATACGAGCTTACCGAGTATCGGACCAGATGTACGACTGGATTCAAGAATTCCTTGCAGACATTTTTTTTTAAATTTTATTTTATTTCAGGTTAAGAGTGGTTTCGAACAAACGTCTATTTGGAAGTGTCAGGCACTATTACAGATGATCCTTACGTCAGATTTAATTATTTACTATTTGCGTACTCATTCTGCTGGTAGTTGTGAGACACTCGATCGTCGATGCTACGTTTCCATAAATACATAAATAACGAAGCCTGACTGTTGCTCTTGTTGCCCACTACTCCAGTCGTTTGATACGGTAATGATTTTACTTCGTAAGTTATGTTCTTGATGTATTTCATATCCTGCCATATTTTCTTTATAAGACGCGTGTATCGTATCAGAGACATGGATCTTGGCCGATTTTGTTTGTATGACACGGAGAATTGTTTCTTCGCAATAGATGTCCACACATACGCATATGTGCTTCCATCTTTAAAATGAAGTGGCTTAAAAAAATTAAATATAGACTCCAGCATTGCTTCTCTTCGATCGTGGTGGATTATCTTTCGTACTGCTGACACGGCTGCCGCATCCAAAGGGCACAAATTATTCTAATTATTTCTGTACTGTCATGCACTTAGTTCGTGGCATAAAGATGATTGTAGTGATATGTACCCTTCTTGGTCTTTTGATTTTTATGATCGTTAATGCAGTTCTTCAACCACCCTGATCACCAGATTTTTATCGAATAACTAAGGTGTCTGTACCTTAAACGAGAGTGGTACAGAGTTGGTAACTTATGAGGAAAAATAAAATTGTAATTAATTATATCTGAGAAAGGCGCATAACGAGCTGGTTCCTTAGTCCACAAAGGATGAGGAAGTTTAATCTTTAATACGTTTGTCTGCAGTTTTTACTTACCATGACATCATCACCCTCAGGAGTGCTCTCCGTTCCGCTCTCGCACTAAAATCACTAAACAACAGCTTACAGCGATTACAGGGTGCGACACAGACAAGCCACTAACAGAAATGCTGCTATACTCGCACTAACAAAGCTGTCATTCTTACGAAAAATTTTGTGCTCGAATGAAAATGTTACTTCGCACATTTTAAGGAGTAGTCTGCCTGAGAACACGGGGATTTTCTTGCTGAATAATTTGTAACAAAAGATTTCTGTCTGCCAACGTAAAAGAAAAAAGTTTTAAAATGGACCAATAGCGATAGTTCGAAAATAATCTCTGTACCTCTAGTTTATGAAAATTCTTAAATTTTATACACTGCCGGAGAAAAACGCAACAGCCTCAAGGAATGAGTTCAGTGGCACCAGAGTTTACCAATGGACTGCTGCACACGCAGACGAAATGCTGAGAATAATGACGAACAAAGTGAAGGAGATTGCTAAAGTTATCAGTCTGAGGGAATCTCAAAAATAATTCGCTTCACTTTCCAACCCACCTGTAATAGCAAATCCTCCCAGAAACAATTTCGTCAAACAGCTCGTGGCTGGGTCAAGACCAGAAAAGTTTATGCTCGAGAGGTTCCTCGCCTTCGCCACCTGCCGCCTACAGCCAGGTGCCGTCTGTCAGGTGAACGTGGCGTGGGACTATGAGTATATTTGCCAACTGTCATTTTCTTACTTGAAGCTCTAATATTTATCTTGAAGTTATGAATTGGATTTTGCATACCTGAAACTTAAGAACGCTGTTCGGGAGTTGTAAAATAGACTCGCAAGCGGAAAAAGGTCTAGCATTTGCGACATGTTATTCGCTTTGGATTTAATAGAGGGATGAAGGCAGCAGAGGCCCTTCAGAATCTCTGTATTGTGTGTATGGAGCGAGTGTCTCTGGGCAAAACAATTCAGAAAAAGATTTTCTTGTTTCAAGAAGAATCTTTCTGGCATGAATGATTTTTCACATTCAAGAAGTCTCGACAGGAGACACATTTGATGAATTTTATGGGAGGAACTGCTACCATTTAGCCTAATGCGACATTTTCATTCAACAGGCAAGGTTCAGAAGCCAGGTGTAGTACTCCATGCTCTAATTCAAAGCAACAGAAATCAAACAGTGATTATTACCGCATTCTTGCTTGAATGCCATCAATTCATACATTGAGCATTCTATGCAATATTGTCACTGGTGGCGAGCTATGATGCGTTTATGCTAACTTCTTAACAAGAAATTAATGGCTGAGTTGTAACAAAAGGCATATCCTCGAGCAAAGGTCAGTGTGAACATATTTTTCATCCGTTGGCTCAAGAAGGGTGCTGTCAACTAGGAGCTTCTCCCCAGTATCGTCTCCTTCGCAGCTAGTATTTGTTGAAAACAACTGACACACCTTTCTGTCTCAGTGTAAGAGAAACATCAGACTAAACCGCATTGCATTTTGCTGCTACACAATAACACACTATGCTGATTTCAAAAACAAAACTGTCCAGGAGATTGTTTGAAAAATAATCACTCACGCAATTATTACTCTGATCTCATGCACTCAAATGTTTGGTTTTCCTGTTACTGATCTAATAACTGTCAAGAAAATACATTTCTGGACTACAGTGGACTTCAGACTTGGTTTGATGACATCCTTAACTCAGAACCAGTAGGTTTCTAAAGGCGTTTAATTGGTAAACTACCTGAACATTGTCAGACTGTTTTAGATAATGTGAGACAATATATTTTTGGTGACTGATTAATGTTTACTGTTGTGTTCAATAAATTGATGGAAAATGCTGTTATATGCACTGTACTAATACAAATGAAATACAACTTACCTTGGTAACCTTATGATGAAAGACTTTGGTTATAAAACATGAAGTATCTGTAACATGTGCGAGCCTATAACAGTATGAATTAGTAACATATTCGCTTTGGGCTTCAAAACGGCCTGTGTTCACTCGCTGTCCTGTGTCATACTCAAGTTGTATGGAAAGGTGGAATTTCATAAATAAAACTGAGTATTCACAAAGACCAAAAGTTATGCCAGGAGAAGTGCAAAGAGGCATTATGAATTGCGCAGTACCATAAGTTTTTTGCCATTACACTATGAGGTATTGGAAGCAGCGAGAGGATATTTGATGAAGTTTTCTTAAGATTTCCTTATTGATTTTCGATGTGGCTGCTTGTATCTCTGCAACAGAGGTTAAAAGTATGGCCTTCAGTAACACTGGAACTCCGAGCCAACAGAGCCTTCATTTGACAGACGATCACATTACCCTTGAGCTACTGAAGAGCTGCAGTATTAGTCTACCACTTATTACCCAGTGGTGGGCAGGACAGATAAATCACAACGTGAAAGACGAGATTAGTTGCAATTTCCACGTGGAATGACTTTCCTGGACTCAAAACTATAAACTGATAACCTTATATCCCACTTATATGAAAATCACAAAGATTGTTCAATGGTAATGACACATGAAAGCAAGTGAATTTAGCGTTATAATTCTTTGCCATCCGCGCAGTAACTCGTCGGCAGCGCTGGATCTACGATATTTCCGAACCTGAGCAAAAACTTGATAGTGGAGGCCCCTCCTCTCCCTAGAGCATCTGAAATAGGATGTCAAAACGTTTTTAAAAGTCGATTTTTCAAAAAATATGTTCATTTGTAGCGCACATCTTTCTCAAGAGTTTGATGTACAAAACGTATATAACAAGTTTCTGACGTACAGAAAACCAAAGCAGAGGGGAAAATCCTGTTGAATGACCAACTACACATGCCAAGCAATTCATTATTTACACTAATAGATAAAATAATAGAATAATGTTCGCAAAAAGTATTAATACGATAATACTGTCCAACATAATAATAATAGAACCCAACATCTCTACACTCACTCATCCATGAACCCTTCCACAGAATATTGAAATGAAAAGCCAAATCAGCTGTCACCAAAGTTTTCAACTACTCGCTAACAGCTAGTACACCCGCCCCGCCCCCCCCCCTCCCCCACCCCCCCAAAAAAACTCGTCAGCTCTATCCTCCTCTGTCTCTCACTCATACACACACACACTGTAGAAACATCATAAACAGAAGTTAGTCTCGAACATATACTTCGTTAGGTTGGCAGCAAATAGGTAAACATACCAAAGAAGATGAAACACGTAATGGAGTCGCAATATTTACGTTGTGAAAAACAGTGTACGACGAAATAGTTGTATCGAGTGACAAGAGAACAATAGTCCACCACAAAAAAAGAGTGAGAAACATGGTGAACAGTGTGTGGAAGGCGAGAACACAAAGATGTGATTATATGGCAGTGATAAAAGAGGTAGTGCGACCTCCAGACCAGATGTGAGGAAACGCAAATCAGCAAATCGTAAGTAATTACTTTTTTTTACAAAAAAATCGCGAAGTGAACTGTTTAATAATCTAAAACTAACAAGTCTGTATTGTTATAGATCCCACTGATGATGCCTTAGAACAGGAGAAGGCGAAACGCGTATGGGATAGGGTAAATAAAGTAACTAGCAGCAGGAGAAGGCAGTTTTATTTACTAAACAAGTATTTAAAACGTATATGTTCGAGGAAATGTAAGACGTGTTATTTTTTTGTATCTTCATCCTTTTGACTGGAGGTCTGGGGGCCACGGCCGTTCAGTATTGTCCTTATGATCTTATTTATTGTGTAGCTACCAGTTTTGGCGCTTCAATGCGCCATCTTCAGGCCTTAGTTGATGCTGCAGGGGCTATCACGATATACAATACGCTGCATCAGTGGCCAACTATCTGTAACTGTGATGTCAGCACTCCAACTATCAACTGATGTTGTGACCGGGAGAATAAGAACTCTTCAGAAAATTCACATTCTTTATTGTCTATTAGCTAATAACTTTCTCTTTTGTGTGAAATAAAATTAAATGTAGGAAACATAAAAGCAGTAAAGACAAGAGACAAACAATACAGTACACATTTCTTCAGTCCTTAGGTCCCATCATTTTTTTTTTCTTTCTAACCTTCCTACAGCTTTACACGACATGCTTTAGTTTCTGCGAAAGAATCTGTTACCTCATCGAGGTTCGTCACACGTTTTGCAACATGAAAAATCAAAATGTCGTTGACTAATACTGAAAAAGCTGTTAATACGAATAGTACGCAAGACATGCGTTTTCTCGATTTGATTACGTCCATTTTGTCACGGTCCGCCAGATAAAACGAAATAGGCGTTTCTAATACTGCAGCAGTTGTAACACGCCAAATAAGAGAGACACATTTGGCACAAATGGTCATTTTTATCTAGCTCATTTACATAAATAACACCACAGAATACAATTCACGAAATACCAATATCAAATGCCTGTTACGCCTACTACAAGCAAGTTAGGAAATAGTTTCACATTTCATTCATATGCTCCAGTTTCTCAAGCATGAAATAGAAAAGTACTAGTAGTACGAATTTTTTATATAAATTTGGAATCATTATATTCTTATATATAATTTGTGTGACGTCACGTTTCTTCTCCTTTCTCATTCTAACAATGTTGTCATTACTAATTCTGTAACTATTCCTGTCATGTCAAAACTTATTCTCCGGTTAACTTCGCTAACCCTGCCAGAATCACCGGTACAGTTGTTGTTGTTGTGGTCTTCAGTCCTGAAACTGGTTTGATGCAGCTCTCCATGCTACTCTATCCTGTGCAAGCTTCTTCATCTCCCAGTACTTACTGCAACCTACATCCTTCTGAATCTGCTTAGTGTATTGATCTCTTAGTCTCCCTCTACGATTTTTACCCTCCACGCTGCCCTCCAATGCTAAATTTGTGATCCCTTGATGGCTCAAAACATGTCCTACCAACCGATCCCTTCTTCTAGTCAAGTTGTGCCACAAACTTCTCCCCAATCCTATTCAATACCTCCTCATTAGTTACGTGATCTACCCACCTTATCTTCAGCATTCTTCTGTAGCACCACATTTCGAAAGCTTCTATTCTCTTCTTGTCCAAACTGGTTATCGTCCATGTTTCACTTCCATACATGGCTACACTCCATACAAATACTTTCAGAAACGACTTCCTGACACTTAAATCTATACTCGATGTTAACAAATTTCTCTTCTTCAGAAACGATTTCCTTGCCATTGCCAGTCTACATTTTATATCCTCTCTACTTCGACCATCATCAGTTATTTTACTCCCTAAATAGCAAAACTCCTTCACTACTTTAAGTGTCTCATTTCCTAATCTAATCCCCTCAGCATCACCCGATTTAATTTGACTACATTCCATTATCCTCGTTTTGCTTTTGTTGATGTTCATCTTATATCCTCCTTTCAAGACACTGTCCATTCCGTTCAACTGCTCTTCCAAGTCCTTTGCTGTCTCTGACAGAATTACAATGTCATCGGCGAACCTCAAAGTTTTTATTTCTTCTCCATGGATTTTAATACCGAAGGCCATCAGTAGTTCTAATGGAATGTTGTCTACTCCCGGGGCCTTGTTTCGACTCAGGTCTTTCAGTGCTCTGTCAAACTCTTCACGCAGTATCTTATCTCCCATTTCATCTTCATCTACATCCTCTTCCATTTCCATAATATTGTCCTCAAGTGCATCGCCCTTTTATAAACCCTCTATATACTCCTTGCACCTTTCTGCCTTCCCTTCTTTGCTTAGAACTGGGTTGCCATCTGAGCTCTTGATATTCATACAAGTGGTTCTCTTCTCTCCAAAGGTCTCTTTGCTTTTCCTGTAGGCAGTATCTATCTAACCCCTAGTGAGACAAGCCTCTACATCCTTACATTTGTCCTCTAGCCATCCCTGCTTAGCCATTTTGCACTTCCTGTCGATCTCATTTTTGAGACGTTTGTATTCCGTTTTGCCTGCTTCATTTACTGCATTTTTATATTTTCTCCTTTCATCAATTAAATTCAATATTTCTTCTGTTACCCAAGGATTTCTATTAGCCCTCGCCTTTTTACCTACTTGATCCTCTGCTGCCTTCACTACTTCATCCCTCAGAGCTACCCATTCTTCTTCTACTGTATTTCTTTCCCCCATTCCTGTCAATTGTTCCCTTATGCTCTCCCTGAAACTCTCTACAACCTCTGGTTCTTTCAGTTTATCCAGGTCCCATCTCCTTAAATTCCCGCCTTTTTGCAGTTTCTTCAGTTTCAATCTGCAGTTCATAACCAATAGATTGTGGTCAGAATCCACATCTGCCCCTGGAAATGTCTTACAATTTAAAACCTGGTTCCTAAATCTCTGTCTTACCATTATGTAATCTATCTGATACCTTTTAGTATCTCCAGGATTCTTCCAGGTATACAACCTTCTTTCATGATTCTTGAACCAAGTGTTAGCTATGATTAAGTTATGCTCTGTGCAAGATTCTACAAGGCGGCTTCCTCTTTCATTTCTTCCCCCCAATCCATATTCACCTACTATGTTTCCTTCTCTCCCTTTTCCTACTGATGAATTCCAGTCACCCATGACTATTAAATTTTCGTCTCCCTTCACTACCTGAATAATTTCTTTTATCTCGTCATACATTTCATCAATTTCTTCATCATCTGCAGAGCTAGTTGGCATATAAACTTGTACTACTGTAGCAGGCATGGGCTTTGTGTCTATCTTGGCCACAATAATGCGTTCACTATGCTGTTTGTAGTAGCTAACCCGCATTCCTAATTTCCTATTCATTATTAAACCTACTCCTGCATTACCCCTATTTGATTTTGTGTTTATAACCCTATAGTCACCTGACCAGAAGTCTCGTTTCTCCTGCCACCGAACTTCACTAATTCCCACTATATCTAACTTCAACCTATCCATTTCCCTTTTTAAATTTTCTAACCTACCTGCCCGATTAAGGGATCTGACATTCCACGCTCCGATCCGTAGAATGCCAGTTTTCTTTCTCCTGATAACGACGTCCTCTTGAGTAGTCCCCGCCCGGAGATCCGAATGGGGGACTATTTTACCTCCGGAATATTTTACCCAAGAGGACGCCATCATCATTTAATCATACAGTAAAGCTGCATGTCCTCGGGAAAAATTACGGCTGTAGTTTCCCCTTGCTTTCAGCCGTTCGCAGTACCAGCACAGCAAGGCCGTTTTGGTTAATGTTACAAGGCCAGATCAGTCAATCATCCAGACTGTTGCCCCTGCAACTACTGAAAAGGCTGCTGCCCCTCTTCAGGAACCACATGTTTGTCTGGCCTCTCAACAGATACCCCTCCGTTGTGGTTGCACCTACGGTACGGCCATCTGTATCGCTGAGGCACGCAAGCCTCCCCACCAACGGCAAGGTCCATGGTTCATGGGGGGGCCGGTACAGTTATGCCGCGTTTGTTCTCCGGTCTGGCGCTATTACCTCATTCGTACAACGCGTTTTCCGCGCTATTCCGAGAATAGAACTTAAGCGGCAGTTAACCAGGGACTGTACAAATGGCCCTTGATAGTGTAGTGATCTGGCAAAAATTTTCTGCCAAAATTTCGTTTTCTTGGATACACCGAAGAGATAATATAAAATCTTTCTTGCCTGTTATTCCTGTTAGTCGATTATTTCCACTCTTGTAGTCTGAATCTATGGATTTAGCTGATAATTGCAACAACGCTTATCATTTACACACCTAATCAACCACCTAAACAAACAGTGACTGGCATTCACAGGGGTTTTATCAGGCTCAGCTCGCACAGCCCGTCCTCTTTTGCATGTGGGAAAGTGTTTTATTTCTAGATGCGACAGGGGTTCCCTGACAGAGACATCACATACGTTATGCATGTATTCAGAAATCAACTTATGATTCGTTCAGAAATCAACTTAGAATGTGTTCAGAAACGTTCAAAATGTAAAAAACCAACCGGCATGCGTCACATGAACAATCGATAGACCAACGTGCGCTGTATGCTTGGCGTTTTGTGAAACAAGGTTTTTTTTCTTCAAGAATATGAATTTGGCGCCCCTCGAAATTGCACCCTTGGGCAAATACCCTGGTTTGCCCCCTAGATCCGGGCCTGCTCGTTGGTCACATAGTTGCCAAATTTATTCTGCATTGTTGTCAAGATTTGTTATACTACCAGCAGGAAAATACCAGCCGATCTGTGCCTTCAGTGGGCTTGGAAGTGATTACAGTTTACACGCCGAAGATGCGACTGCTGGCCAGAACATCAAAAGTATACGTCCCTGTGTCTTACTGCCATTTCTGTAACTAGCTTAGGACTCAGAGCGTAGTAATTTACAATACTTAGTTGTGCTTGCTGCAAATGAAATACAATAAATCAACAACTGTAACAATTATTTCTGTTTTTCTGTCTTAAGCGTACTGAATAATGAAAAGCACATTCACCTGATAAGATTCACATTTTTGGAGAATTCCAGTGGTTATACTGCAAATATTATGAGTAGGCAACACTTCTTTTGATCATTATACACACTGAAAATATTTTTCTTAAGAACGCTGTCATTGGCACTATCCCCAAAATTAAGGAACACAAATAAAAAGGTAACAGCACATCATTGACTGCAAAATGTGAACATCCAGAGAGAGACTTCGTGAGCCATGAATAACACAAAGGACTACATCAAATAGTCTACTGTGCACGGAAACGATACGCCATGCTCCAAAAAGTGGTCTCCAAAACGAGGGGAGAAAATTAAACCAGCTAACATGAAAGGAGAAGCAGTTGTCGTCAGAATGTGCAACAAGGAACACAGAACGCTGACAGTAATGTCTAGAATAAGTCATCGTTAACCAGAACCATCATTCAGTCTATAAGCACTGAAAGAACAACAACAACCATCTACTTGTAGTGATTAAAATATTACCATTTCTGATGTTTTGTCAATAAAAGCCAAAAGCGTCTGTGCTGAAGAGCTTTTCAAACTGCAGTACGCTTAAGACAGAGAGAACCCGAAATAACAGTTGCTTCACCAGGCTGAGTGTGGTGCTGAGATTCTGTGCAGCATCTGCAGAGAGTGGTATTAATTTAGCCCATGATGTTTTCATGTGAACCACGCCTCTAGGCTACCGTAATATTAATATGAGAACTATCGAATCATAATGCGATGGCATAGATTGGCAGACGGTTGTAGAATTTACCAATACTGTCCATTAGGGTGTCCCAAAAAATCGAAGTCGTCTTTTTTGAACGCATACCCTCTTAATTTATTTGTGCGATGTCAACACAATTGCAAATAAAATTTCAGAAATATAAGACTTCGGCAACATATGCCAACTTGTATATGAAACATGTCAGGTTGGCAGTACATGCCCGCGTTGATGTGGTGTTAGTAAAAGTATTGTTGTCAGTCAGTGAACATGTCAGTAGAATTACGTAGTGGTTCTAAAAAGTGCATATTTTTAATAGGTGCCGTAAAACATCGAAAGAAAGATTCAAAACTGCCCTCTAAGGAACGACTTCTGTCAGTTGCATTTTAAATCATCTGTGAAGTGAATTTAACCGTCACTGAAAATGCAGATCTCACTATTAGCGAACGTATTATCTTTTGGGAAAAGGCGCGAATACGTACCAAATTTTTGCCTCCTTCTGTGAAGAAACTAGTGAACCTATGTCAAGGTTTGAAGAAGTTACAAAAAAGAATGCACAAAAACCCAAAACGTGTTTTAGCAGCGCCGACAAGAGTTTGCCAACAAGTTACATGATTTGTTTGACCCTGTACAAGCCGATGTATTTCTATTAATGAAAATAAATGAAAGTAGAAACTTCTTAAAGCGACAGAGAGCGTTGAATTGTCGATAAACACACACAACAGGAAGAGAACTTTCTAGCTTTTGGATTTTATCCTTTGAAGAGCTAGAGTAAAATAAAATACACACACACCTATTCCCTAGATGGTACCAGATAGATTGACTGTGCACGGTCAGTCTAGTTGTCACCGTGTATGGGCATAGGCGTGCATCTGCGTGTGTGTATGTGTTTGTGTATTTTATTTTACTGCAGCTTGTCAATGGATAAAACCCGAAGGCTAGAAAGTTCTCTTCCTTTTGTGTGTGCCTGTCGACAACTCAACGCTTTTGCTTTTTGGTGAGTGGCCTTCTTCCTCAAGTATTTACGTTCATAAGTTTCAAGTACGCAAATTCCAATACGTAACTGCAAGATCAATACTACAACTTCAAATAAGAAAATCACAGTTGATAAATACACTCATAACCCCGCGCCACATTCACCTGGTGGACGGCGCCTGGCGTTAGGCGGCGGGTAGCGAAGACCATGAAATTCTCGAACATGACCTGTTCTGATCTTGACACAACCACGAGCTGTTTAGCCGAATGGTTTCTGGAAGTTTTTGTTATCACAGGTGGGTTGGAAATCTAAGTGAATTATCTTCGAGGTTCCATCAGACTGCTAAGTTTACCTGTCAACTGAAAGATGATTCAAAAATATATGGAATGGAACAGACTCGAATTTGAAACTTCATATCCACATTGCACGACGCTTAGCAGTAGACCACGAGTAGATACAGGACTGTAAAAGCTCATGAAGAGTGACAGCACTAGCTCTATACACTTTGGCATCCTACAGTGGTGCCGGATCGTGCATATAGCCGGTCTTAGAATTCTAAGGGGCAGACGGTTATACTGGCTGCCGTAAGTGAACGACTCCAACGTCCCTGTGGCGGCCGGCTGGCTGCCAGGTTTTATGTCTGAGACTGTACATACATGTGTACGGCGTACACATGGTGAGCGGCCTATTCCAGAGTGCATTCGCCCACGACACACAGCTGCAGCCCCAGACTACATGGCGTGGCGAGTCATCAGTTACATCTCGCTATCAAATTCGGTGTATCTGCAGCGTAAAGTAACTAGTGCCCGCTACATTGAACAGATTGTTATCCCCATTCTATAGACATTTCTTCGACAGGATGATGATGTGAGTTTTTCAGACGGATTACGCACATCCTCATATTGTTGCTGTGATGCAACATGCCCTTCGCGATGTTCAACAACTGCTGTGATCGGCAAGATCACCAGATCTCCCGCCAACTGAACGAGTATGGTACACGATGAAGTTGGAACTTACTCGCCCTCCAGAGCCTGCAAGAACCACTGCCGAACTGTGACAAAAGTTTGCAAGAGGCTTGTGATGCTCTATCCCAGGATGCCATTCTTCACCTGAACGATCGTTTGCATGCGAAAATACGCACCTGCATTGCCGCCAGAGTGGGATACATTGAGTATTGATGTGACTGTTTGGGCACTCTTTCCTGTGACGCATGTGTTCCATTTGGTCTGAATTTGTTATCATACACTCCTACAATGATGGACTACCTGTCACATCACTTTTTTCCCAGCACTGTAGAACCGAACATAGTATTGTTAATAGCAGTTCTATTCTTTGTAATACTTACACTACCCGATTTCCGAAAAATGGAATTCTTGGTCTTCCTCTACAATTTACCCACTTCCCTCCACTACCAACTTAACTCTTCCTTAATGCCTCAGGATGTGTTTTATCAACGGATATCCTCATTTATCTACTTTCCCACGTAAACACCGTTTCTTGTTTGTGCAAATCTGCATTTCAAATCCTCTTTACTTCTGCCATCGCCAATTACTTTGCTCTCAAGTAGCAAAACTCGTCTATTACATTCAATGTCTCATTTCCTAATCTGCCAATAGAAAGAGGAAAATTTGTCTTTCTTCTCATGAAGGAGGGCCCGAGGAGGAGATAAGTGTTTAGCGACCCGTTGACAATGAGGTCATTAGAAACGGAGCACAAGCTCGGATTGGGGAAGGATGGGGAAGGAAATCGGCCGTGCCTTTTCAAAGGAAGCGCCCCGGCATTTGCCTTAAGCGATTTAGGGAAATGGCGGAAAACCTGAATCAGAATGGCTGGACGCAGGTTTGAATCGTCGTCCTCCCGAATGTAAGCCCAGAGTGCTAACCACTGTGCTACCTCGTTCGGTCTTTCTGCTCATCTGGACACGTCAGATAGACGTGTGACGGTAAGGGGAGCTTTCCTCAAGTACTGGAACTCAAGGAGTCACTGATTTCCTGTCCCAATATCCGCTTCGATACATATAAATGTGGTGCAGTCTCAACAACGTGATTTACCGAAATGAGTTGTATGGTGAACAACTGGTCGAATAAAACTAGTCGGTCACAACTTTAAATACCAACTGCCACCGGAGTATCCTGAAACTTAATTTCACAACTATCGAAGGAAAATAAGATCAAGATCGTCAACAAGCAATTGCAGCCCGAAACGATCCTGCTCGCAATCTGTCGGATGAATGTTCAGAATGCAAATCATTTGAAGCAAGCAGGTAAGAGTACTCAGAACGACAACCCATAGATGCCGCAATCAGTCCTCGTGAGGGTTTTCTCTGTGTATTCAGGAATGTAGTGTGCCCCATTAGCAACACGTCATCGTGTGGGCCGAATAGATTTGGCTGACAAACATCGCGAATAAAAGTAGATCGAATGAAGTCATCTTTGCTATCCAAGATCCAATTAAAAATGAACCCTTTGCTAATGGAAGAGCGTCGAGCCTTACATAACATATAGGTGTTCGCGTTTTTCCGCGCGCTGTTCGAGAGTGGGGTAACAGAGAATTATTGTGAAGGTTGTTCGATGAACCATCTGCCAGGCACTTAAGTACTTAAGTGTGATTTCTAGCTTACCCACGTAGATGCAGATGTATATGTAGATGAAATGCTATGGTTGTTCCAAAACATCCCAATATCGTGGTGGCGTGCAGATAGTGGGGCCTGGAGACAGCATTGGTCGATGAATTGCATGAACCTCCGTGTTATCCTAAACAATTATTTAGCGAAGCAAAGGTATAAGAATTAGACACTTCGACCATTTCTGTCGTACACAGTACCACTGGCATTTTTTATATTTTTGTGGACTACAATGTTCATTGCCTAAGAGCTCATTCGTTACATATCCTAGAAGTTGAGGCTTCCATTGGCATGCCATGGGTCTTCTCACATTTAGGCTTGAACCCTACTGAATGTGTCTGCAATTCGTTTGGAAGATGCACAGACGCTCAGTTTGAAATATTTATCGGAAGGATAGGTTAGTCACCAATAGCGACGGCGTATTTATTGCAGTAAAGAATGCGATACAATTTAGCCAGGTTTTCAAGGGTTCTGAACGCGAATTAATCCGGGTGAAGTTAAGCACCGGTCAAAAATGGTAACCGGATGCTTTTATAGATCGTCTGTGTCAGCAGCTGTAGTGGTAAAGCGCTTCAGAGAGAAGTTGCAGAATATTGTTAATAACTTTCCTGATCATGCTGTGTGATCGCGGGTGACTCCGGCTTGTCAGGTATGGCCTGGGAAAGTCATGCTATCGAAACTAGTGCCAGAGGCAGGAATTCTTGTGACATTTTTATGAATGATTGTCCGAAAATTATTTCGAACATGTAATTAAAGGAACAACTTGCGACAACGTCTTAGATCTCCCAGCTACAAACAGACCTCAACTTGTCGATTCAGTTACAGTGGAGGAAGATATCTGTGATTATAAGGCTGTGATACTAACCATGAGACAGGTATTACAAGGAATGTTAAGAAAGATAAAACATATTCCTGGTTAGTAAGAGTGACAGGATACAAATTCCAGTCCGAGCACAGGGTCCCTGGTTCGATTCCCGGCGGGGTCGGGGATTTTCACCTGCCTCGAGATGACTGGGTGTTTGTGTTGTCCTCATCATTTCATCATCCTTCATGCAAATGGCAAGATTGGACTGAGAAAAGTTTGGGAATTTGTACGGGCGCTAATAACCGCGCAGTTGAACGCCCCAAAATCCAAACATCATCATCATCATCATCATCATCACATATTCCAGTGCATCTGAGTAGTCAACAACAAGTATTCAGTACTGAAGAAAACAGTTCATCGTTGAGCACGCCTTGAGCAAATATGTTCCGAGCAAGGTTTTAAAGGATTGGAAAGACCCACTGCAGTTTAATAGCTGTTTTAGAGAACTACTACGCAAACAAAAAGACAAAAAGAGCTTCATCACAGATTCACGAGAAATCAAAACCTAGCTGACAAACAAAAGCTGAACGAAGTGAAAATGAGCGTAAGGAGATCAATGAGAGAAGCATTCAATGACTTTGAAAGTAATATTTTGTTAACCGACTGAAAACCCTAACAGCTTTCAGTCTCACGTAAAATCAGTGAGCGGGTCGAAATCATGTATTCAGTGGCTCAGTGACTACACAGGCACAAAAACGTAAGATATCAGAGAGAAGGCCGAAATACTGAATTCAGTCTTCCGAAATTGTTTCATCGCGGAAAATGGTCGAAAGCACATCCGACGATTCATCGTACATTAGTCTCATATTCTGGCGTATTTTAACTCAATGTATTACTGAATAAAGTTGTTTACAACTTTATTTATCGATGTTTAACTC
This sequence comes from Schistocerca piceifrons, assembly GCF_021461385.2. NCBI lineage: Eukaryota > Metazoa > Arthropoda > Insecta > Orthoptera > Acrididae > Schistocerca > Schistocerca piceifrons. The sequence goes on from NC_060149.1 coordinate 369,074,375, forward strand.
GAGCTTTCCAAGCCTTGAAATCTGTGTCTGCAGATGGAAGCGGCTAGATGCAAAGTAGCTCTCGGTCCCTTACCCGATTGCTGGTATAAGGAATTTCGGAAATCACGACAGGCGTACATTTAAAAAAGCATTATGCGTTTTTTCGTTTACTTCTCGATGATTATCAGTACATTATTTGTTGTGATAATAAAAATTAGCAAAGAGCCAAATAATATTGGAAATTCAATAAAAGTTCATGAAAATACATGTGCCTTTTCATCATACTACCCTTCAAACGTAATATATACGAAATAATGTGACTAGTATTGGAAAAATATAATTTTTGTATTTTAAAGATGAGCTGGACTTGATCCAGCGATTCACCGACTGCGGAGCCTGAACGCCAACCATAACACCGCCGCCATCCGATGCTCGTGGTTGCAATGTACTAGTACTTCATCGACGCGCAAAACTTCTCTTGCAATTTCGCGAAATCACCGAAGTAGTGCACCCTACTGCTTGCACATTATGTTGCCCTAAGGGACTATTCAAAGTGTGAGAAGTCTGAAGTAACGTCGTGGCGTTCCCTTGTCAGTAAATGAATACCTGTCACGCAGGTATTCAGCTGTATGAGCCGTTGCGATGACCATGTAGTGCTAAGGTAGAGTCATTACCGTTCTTTCTCCGTATCTGAGCTACGCACAGATGCAAAAAACGGCCCCTCGTGTGTGTATTCACTTTGACCACAATTAAAATTCAACTATGTTATATGTTATTCTATAGCTTCTAATGTGTGCCATCTCTCAAAATACGAAAAAGCATCAAAAATTTAAAATGTCTTTCGAAACTTAGCTTTTTATATTGAACTGGTTCGGGTGAAATATTCCTCAACTCGTAGAGCAATTGAAGAACATAGGCGATACATTAAACATTTTATATCATTTCCAGTATGAGAATTGAAAATAAATAGTTTAACTTATCTTGTTTTCTCGACGATGAACACATTTTCTTCTCATGGTCAGCACGATAGACTTGAAAAACTAAATATTCCTGATGGATGGTTTCTTTAGCTGCAGAATTTCTTTATACCAGTAATAAAAGTCGCAAGCATTTATGTTCACAGTTATCACTTTTATCCATACTTTCAAAATTTTATCTTTCAAATAAATATATACGGATGTAACGCAGCTTGTGCAGTATATAAAACCAACTTTCACATCGCAGTTTCCCCGACAACCACATACACAGCCACCTCACACGACTAACTAACAGGAACAAAGATTATATACGTATCAAAGTGTTTCTTTTGCATAACAAACGACTTACTCATATATAATCTCTCCTTTGAAGTTGATTCGAACTGTGTACCAAATAACAAGAGAGGCTGTGGGTGTCGATAAATCAATAAGACACCATAGAGATGAAATGTCTAAAATGGGATGGACATCTAGAAAGGATGGACGACACCCGATGGCTAAAAAAGGTGTGACAGTGGATCCCAACGGAAGGAAAAAAGCGTGGACGACCTAGGAGGAGCCGGGGACGAGAGGTCCGGGACACGATACAAGCCAGAGGACTACAAGCAGAAGATTATCACGATCGGATGTAGATGATTTGAAAATTTATATTAAACAGTTTTAATGTCTGTGACTTCAGATATAAAGAGAATTGAATAGTTATTCAATTCCGAAATAAATCCAATATATGAAAAATAACAAACTTTTTGAAAAATAATGAAACTAATATTATTCATGTTATTAAAATTACACTGAAGCGCCAAAGAAACTGGCATATGCATGCGTATTCAAATACAGAGATATATAAACAGGCAGAATACGGCGCTGCAGTCGGCAACGCCTATAGAAGACTACAAGTGTCTGACGCAGGTGTTAGATCGGATGCTGCTGCTACAATGGCAGGTTATCAAGATTTCTGTGAGTTTGAACGTGGTGTTACAATCAGTGCACGAGCGATGGGACACAGCATCTCCGAGATAGCGATGAAGTGGGAATATTCCCGTACGACCATTTCTCGAGTGTATCGTGAATATCGGCAATCCGGTAAAACATCGAATCTCCGTCATCGCTGCCGCTAGAAAAACATCCTGGAAGAACAGGACCAACGACGACTGAAGAGAATCGTTCAGTGTGACAGAAGTGCAACCCTTCCGCAAATTGCAGCAGAAGAAGAAGGTTCTGCTGCTAGGTAGTTCGCACGGTAGAGGTGAGGGTCAGCAGTTGCAGGAAGCGTTGGGGAATGAGTACCAGGTCACCAGCATTGTGAAGCCTTGTGCAGGGTTGCATCAGGTGACTGACAGCATAGGGGAGCTATGTAGGAATTTTACGAAGGACGATCAGGTAGTGATAGTGAATGCAGCAGGGAACAGTCTTCATAGAGACGAGGAATATTATGTAGGTGGTGACCTGGTAAAGATAGCTGCTCAAACTGGTGACGCGAATGTACATTTAGTGCAACTGTTTCAGCGTCATGATTGGCCTCATCTTAATGCGGCTGTTAGGCGCGTCAACATGGGTCTGCGGAGGGCGCTGATGGCTGAGGGCATGGGCCACATTTCAGTGGTGCCAGTTGGGTCTATCAGTAGATCGGGTTTCACTAGGCATGCCCTGCACCTCAATAGGTATGGAAAGAGGGGGGACTGCCAAAGCTGATAAGTGACAGTGTTGTGGGTGGTGGTGGGATCACTCATGGAGAAATTGCTGTAGTAGTTGGTGTTGGAGCTGCATCTTTTTTAGTTTGAAGTCAGCTGATAGGTATACCTGCTTAAAGGAAATCTCTCTAAGGACTCACCTTCAGAGGATGTCATGTTTCCAAGTAGAGAAGGAATTAGCATATTTCATCAAAATATAAAAGATATTAGAGATAAATTAAGTGAACTGCTTAGAGATGTTGATTCTGAAATTATTGGTATGTCGGAGCACCGCTTAAGTAATTTGAAAATTCAGAGGCTTCCCTTACCAGCATACAGACTAGCAGGCTGTTTTTCAAGGCGTTCCTTGCAGGGTGGGGGAATGGCCATGTACGTAAAAAACAGTATTCTATTAGAGTCCATAGATGTACCACGGCAATGCACTGAACAGATATTTGAATACTGTACAGGGGCAGTTGAATTTAATGAAACTAAACTTCTAGTTGATGTTGTTGTTTATAGGTCCCCTAACTCTGACTTCAGAGCATTTCTGCTCAAGCTAGAGAGGGTTCTTGATTCACTTTGTAGGAAGTACCAGAAATTAGTTATATGTGGTGACTTCAATATAAATTTTGTATATGATGGTGCAAGAAAAAGGATGTTGGTAGATCTCCTAAAGTCATATGCTCTGATGCAGACTGTGTTTTCTCCAACTAGGGTGCAGAGGAACAGTAGCACAGCCATAGACAATATTTTTATTCATTCTTCATTACTAGATGAGCATTCTATTAGTAAAAGGGTGAATGGCCTTTCTGACCATGATGAACAAATTGTAACATCAAAAGACTTTTGTAGTCAAACAAATGTCATATATAATTACAAACTATGTAGGAAAGTTAATCCAACAGCAATAGACAATTTTTTAAACCTTGTCAAGGAAGAACAGTTGCAGGATGTTTGTAGTGCCGATAACATAGACAATAAATATAATGCTTTCCTTAACACATTTCTCATGCTCTTTGAGAGTTGCTTTCCATTAGAACGTTCTAAACGGGGTACTAACAGTAGCAGGCAGCCCGAGTGGTTGACTAGTGGGATAAGAATGATAAGAATATCATGTAGAACAACGCGGGAATTATATCAAAATGTTAGAAATAGTCGCCCCCCCCCCCCCCCGCCATGAACCATTAACCTTGCGTGCCTCAGCGATATAGATAGCCGTACCGTAGGTGCAACCACAACGGAGGGTTACCTGTTGAGAGGCCAGACCAGCGTGTGGTTCCTCAAGAGGGGCAACAGCCTTTTCAGTAGTTGCAGGGGCAACAGTCTGGATGATTGACTGATCTGGCTTTGTAATACTAACAGAAACTGCCTTGCTGTGCTGGTACTGCGAACGGCTGAAAACAAGGGAAAACTACAGCCGTAATTCTTCACGAGGGCATGCAGCTTAACTATATGGTTAAATGATGATGGCGTCCTCTTGGGTAAAATATTCCGCACGTAAAATAGTCTTCCATTCGGATCTCTGCGCGGGGCTACTCAGGAGGACGTTCTTATCAGGAGAAAGAAAACTGGCGTTCTACGGGTCGGAGCGAGGAATGTCAGATCCCTTAATCGGGCAGGTACACTCTTTGACATAAAACTTGACCGGCGGCTGGCCGCTTCAGAGGCTAAGTCCGCGCCGATCGCGACATGGGACAAAAAAACTGGCCAACTCGCTAATTCTCTAAGTCCGGTTACCTGCACAATCTGGCAACACTGTAGACTGCGGCACTTCCTGGAGGAAAACTTGTCCCACGATAGAGAAACTCTACGCTGATTACGCCTGTGGTCTAGCGGTAGGGTGCGTTGTTTCTGTTCATAATGTCTGTGGATCGAGAGCAGCTGGCATAAAATATTTTTATAGCCTCTTCTGTCTGAATGCTGAAGACGTGAATGTAATGGTAGCGCAGATTCAATCTATTTCGCTTTGTGACACACCGATATCAAAATTTTATACACCAACGATTTTGCGGCAGATTTCCTGCAGGCTGTCCTCCTCTGGACGCCGTATGCGGCAAAGCTCCGGGATCCATTTGCTGGCTACTGGCAGCGGCCGTGGCGACAGCAGCGGCGCTGCACTCCCCCGTTCTTTATCGAAAGCGCCTGCTACCGCTCATCGCTTTTGATGATTTAAAACGCTTTATTATTAAATGTTGCTCCACAGAAAATTTCTACAATTTCCATTCACGCTCAAAAGCAACGGAGACAGACGCCCTGATTAGTAGGCGGGTATTATATTACATTAATCGGCAAGAGCTGAGTATGGCCCGAAATTAATTTTATAGACTGGGACGAAATGAAACCACCTCACCACATTCGATGAATTTATAAATGCTTCATACCTCGTTTCTTATCCTTTCAAACTCAATTATTTGTGCAACTTTTGGTCAATGTTTGGATGTTTTCGTCAAGCCAGAGTGAGCGTCTGCGGTGTAAAGTGTATTACAGTTCATGTTTCATTCCTTATGGTAAGTCTATGCGATAAACTGTGTGAATACCTTGCAATGCATGCTCTGTAGCAGTGCAGGAACACTGCACAATTGGAGTTCATGAAGTATTTATTGTTGATCGGAAGTGATAGTTAAGGTCATCAGATTTAAACCAGAAAAATTTGTCGTTTTGAAGGTTTCAGAGAACGGAAAGGAATTGCTAACGCCGGTGTTAGAAAACGTCTACAGTTAAATGCTATTGCAAAAATTTAGAAGAAGGGAACTATATTAATGAACATGTGCACTTCATAAACAACCTTCTGACATGTTAGACCTATATGACGAACAAAGCTCAAATTTATATCGTTGACAGTCGGTTTGAATCGATTCAGGGTCTATTTTACAGTGAAGCACCTTGGAATTTGCAAAGCAGAAATCCATGATATTAACTTAATTTACTAAGTCGAAATCGGACGAAGATTGATGTTTAAAGGCATTCTTCAGATTTCGCATAAGAAATTTTTACTAGCAGTTTGCAACTCCATTAATTAAAATGTAAAATAAAAGGTTATAGTCAGCGGCTTCTACCGTGATTCGAACTGCTATGTCTTATAGTACAAGCACTGCAACGCACAGGGGAACCTCTGAGCTAACGACACACTGGCTGCCATAGGCGGAATATAGTCACTGCGATGTTGCCTGAGCCTCAAAACGCAACCTTAAACACACGAAAAGAGGAGGTGGAGATTACTGTTTTAACGTCCCGTCGACAACGATGTCATTAGAGACGGAGCACAAGCTCGGATTAGGGAAGGATGGGGAAGGAAATCGGCCGTGCCCTTCCTAAGGAACCATCCCGGCATTTGCCTGAAGCGATTTAGGGAAATCATTGAAAACCTAAATCAGGATGGCCGGGCGCGGGATTGCACCGTCGTCCTCCCGAATGCACACACAAACAGGGAATACTTATGTGAAGAACGCCGTTCTTGGAGTCCAGAAATTAAATATACTTTCTAATTGTGTCATCTTGCAGTGGATTATATCGTACGAGTCTTCGATGTGGAAAACGAATGTCAAGTGAATTTAGCGAGGTAACGCCGACCTACACCCGGAAGTAAATGCACTATCAGAGTGTTGACAAATACTTGCTACGACGCTGCCATTTCTAGGCTCTCTGACGAGGCAGCTCTTCAGCGAAATGCTTGCCGTGATTCTCCGATACGGTTCTTCAGAGTGGAGACGCGCGCGCACGTTTGGTTTTATGCGGCGTTCTCCCCTGATGGTTTCTGACGTCGCCTTGTGGGCTATGTATATATATGAGACATTCAATTATCATTAATCCAGAATCATACAAGTTTCAGCTTCCGGCGTGGAAGAAGGCTGTTGACGCCGACATTATATCATTTCATTTGACACGTAAGAAGAGGTAAAGCGGGAATTTACTTTCGTTAACACGAAAGATATGCCGCACATATTGATAACGAGGAAGTCTGCGTCTTCATACGTTTCCCCCTTGAAATCTGTATGCTCTATTATATACTAAGTAACCCGATCCTTCCTGGGTTGTTTTTTGTGTTTTATTGCTTGGAATTCCTGAAGCAGACCACTGTGCCTTCCCCCCTCGTGGGTTAGGTCTCAAAACTAAACCGCTTTGTATCCAATGGCATAATTTATTCAGACAGCATCAGCATAAGACTATCAAACAAAGCCTTCCATTTACAGTTGAAGCACTCTAACCAGCACTGACCAAAGTGTAATCCACGGTCATGGTCCTAAATTACCAGCTGTCTGCTACTGTGGCAAAGTCCGTACTACACTTTCGATTCCGCAGCACCATTTTATCTGGTAACACTGTGTAGTTGCACAGTTGTGCTACCAGGTCTGTCCTCACACTGTCAACTTTATGTATCTCACTTCTCCTGTAGCGTAGATCACGAGGAGCCGAAGTAAATGAGTGTATTCTGCATGACGTAACATTCAGTATTCCCTTCTTTCATAGCCACTCTTCATGTGCATCGGTACCAAATAGGAATGCGAAAACTCTTGCGAGTGAGAGAATGACAATAACAATCGTAACAAGAACAAGCAAATAATGAATGATGTTTATTCCAACGCAGAACGAGAATGGCTTTAAATATAAAAATCTGTATCTATATCTATATCCATATCTATTGATCTTTGAGTTGGCACAATGCAAATATATTCTTAGCATTTAGTTACTGAATTTAGTTCTGGATGTTTGCAGAGAAAAGGAAAAGTCGGTACTTCTCGCTAGTGTAATATAATGTGAACCAGCAACTACCCTTTCCTTAGAACACGACTCAAGCAGGTCCTCAAGTAGGTAGCAAGGCAGTGCTGCATTCTGTTCGCTGACATTGCTCTGATGACGGTTAATGCATAGTTCCGATTATGAAATACAAAACGTATTGCAGGTTAGTTCCCAGGATAGTAACATTAAATTTGCGTTGCAGACGGCACATGAACGTGACGACTATCCATATTACTCATCAATATAAGAAGACAATATTTTGGGAATTTAGCAGGATTACTCAAAATGAATTCTGAAATTGGGTGACTTGACTGCACAGGTGCTAAACGTCGTCAAGAGTATACGATGTCCTAATCGCATTAGGAATATGAAGATCGTCTTCGACAGCTCGCAACTTTCACATTGCTATCTCCACCCTACTCCAGACAGCCCTCGGTGGAGTTGCACTACGTTGCCGATGTTATGGAAGGCCTTCAAACCGAAACAGACCACATATTGAAAAATACAAGCGAATTCTCTTGCAGCGTAAGCTTATTGTAACTAATCTAAAAATTATTGGAGAGGAACATTGTCCTATTCAAAAAAAGTAAAATGTTACACACTGTTGACGTCAAACGGACATTATCTATGTCCTGTCTTGTGTCCTACTCATCTATAATATCAAGTGTACTATGAAAATGATTATATATAATGGATGATAGGGTAATGCATTGATACCAGATGGTGGGGGCCGGCCGGTGTGGCCGTGCGGTTCTAGGCGCTTCAGTCTGGAACCGCGTGTCCGCTACGGTCGCAGGTTCGAATCCTGCCTCGGGCATGGATGTGAGTGATGTCCTTAGGTCAGTTAGGTTTAAGTAGTTCTAAGTTCTAGGGGACTGATGACCTTAGAAGTTAAGTCCCATAGTGCTCAGAGCCATTTGAACCATTTGAACTATTTAACACGAAATGACATTAAAAATTAAAGTTATTCACGAGCAGCTAGTTGAGAATATGTATGAACATTAAATGACACGACGAACTGAAATAATATGACGAAGAGTTCAGCGCTCACTGGGAATAGAGCCCCACACATATCGTTGTTGACTACACACAAAGAGACGTCAGCTACCGAATTTTTCTCCACCAGCTGCTCAGAATAGCATCTTGAACTTACAGTCATCTCGCAAATAGTTCTGTGTCTCACTGGGAGTTAAAAGCGTCAGATATCGTTAGTGTTGACAACGAATGAAAATACATTAAAAATCAAAATTTTATCCACCAGCAGATAGGTGTTCTCCTGATAGAGCTTGATAATACATAATTAAATCTTTAGTGCCGGGCCAGGATTCGATCCCATTCACGCGTAATATGTGGAGGTGTTGAGGAATCTGCAGTTTTGAACAAACAACAAATTGTAGCCGAGCTGTATTGCCACGAAGGGAACAAATTCCGCGTTAAGGGCGGTCTGAGTTGCATTCCCAGTTTAGAACCAATTTTATCGACATACAGAAGCTCAAATAAAAGATGGAATAAGTGTCCTGTGACCATACATAGCGTTTGTGTCGTCACTTGAAATAAATAACTAGTATAAGAAAGGTTACTGGTGATAGAGTTTCTACATGTCGCCACTCCAGACTTTATTGTGGTTCAACCTACCGTCTACGTGGTAAAGAAGGAATATCATCTTTAATGTGAATTTTCAGACCATGCAGCCATTATATCTCCTTCACTTGGTGTAGCCAGGAGAGAATGGAATCTGTCTCTCCCTATCTAAAATCATTGACGGAAGTGGGAATCGAACCCAGACCATAGGTATAACAACCTACCATCCGTCCAACAGACCACGAAATCCTCTTCTCTGCGAGTCATTTTTCTATCGTAACGCAGTTGCGCCACACTGGATGAGAATTCTGACACACAGGCTCCCTGTATTAATTTGCAGCATGTTCAGTAAATTCATTTACTTGGTTGACCGAATCACCATGAACTAGCTGCCTCGGCTACCCACTGCATACATTCGACTATTTTGTAATCACAGAAATAAAATCACGTAACTGCCACTTACACACAACTGTCAACAGTGTAGCATGCAGAAGTTTAAATAGGAAGTGTTCCTTTCCACTTGAGCTATTCTATTGCGCTATCTGTTACTAGAAAACGTCGTTCAGTCCAAAAGTAAAGCTGTAACTGTTTGTCTCTCAGAAGTCAAGACCTGGCCATATGCATAATCTCACAGTGCTGTGGAATCCATAAGTTCTGGAGGAATAGTTGCCGAGCTCTGGAGCTTATGTAGCTACGTGTCAGCTTGTAGCATAGATAAGATGTCGCGAGTTCGAATACATTCAGTGCTATATTTTTTAAAACGCAATTCTGCTCTCTGCTGAAGGTATCAATCTAATGGAACTTTGAACATAATTCCCTTCACTTCTCAACCCAAAGTAGTCGCATGTGGAAAAAGGGCTAACTACTGTGACATTTTGTTCTATTCAGGTTTAATAGACAGCAGGCAGCAGATGCATCTCGAAGATGTGCAGGGAGAGCGCATCGTGCCATAATATGTCAGAAAAGTATTTTCTACATTAGCCGTCGTGTGGTAGTGATATTTTATTCTTCTTCAAACTTTGTTTGACAGCTTTAACTCAGAACAAGTTTTCTACATGCATGTAATCAATAAACTGCATGTGCTTTGTCAGACTGTCATAGGTAACATCAGAGAATTCGCATATATCGTTGATGATTAATTTCTCTCTCATGTTTACTATTGTTTTAACAAAACTAAAGGAAACCTTACGAAAATTGTGCACTGTAGTATAAGAAATGAAATAAAACTAACCATGATAACCTTACGACGAAAGTATCTGTACACAAGCATGCCTCTATCGACACGAATTAGTAAAATACTACTCACTTAGATTTTGATTGGGTCTGTGTTTAATTGGTATGCTGTGTCATACTCAAGAGGTATGCAAATGTGGCAATTCATAAATATAGTTACGTATTCCTAGAAACCCAAAATTCGCTTGGCAGCAGCGGAAAGAGGCCTTACCTGTTGAGCAGCATTGTAAGTTCTTCAACATTGCACTATGAGCTGAAAGCATTTTCTTGCGATTTCCTTATTGATGTTTGATCTGACTGCTTGTAGCTCTTTCACAGAAGGGATAAAAACGTTACAGTCAGTGAGACTGGAACTGCGAACCGTAACAAACGCTTTTTCACAGGTCCGCACGTTACCACAGAGCTGGCGAGGAGGTATGGGTCTGAGCTTCCTATTACGAGGGCAATAGGAACTCGAATTCGTAAACCGTTATTTGAAGGTCGAGATTAGTTGCGGTTTCCACCTGCAACGACTTTCCTGGGCTGAAAACCGTAAATTTTCAATCTTTTGTTACCCTTCAAGCGATAATAACTCAGATTATTCAATGGAAATGACAGGTAAAATCAAGTGAACTTTGAGGCTTAATTCCGTGCACACCAGGAAGTAACTCGTCGATCACAGAGTTGCCAAACATACGTTGCGCACACTCCGCTGCAGAGTGAAAATCTCATTCTGGATACGTTGCCTTGTTGCCAAATCTCAGTTACAGTACCAGCAGGAAGAAGACGAACCGATGTGATCCTACAGCGGTCTGGAAAGTGACCATAGCTGGTGTCTCCAAGTCGCGGCTGCTACGGCCTGGAATACGTAATGCGTCTGATTCGCTTTCTGTAACTAGGTTTAGGGACTGGAGCGTAGTTACTAATAATACTCAGAACTGACTGCAAACTGAGCATCATAAATCAGTAACTCTAATTGTTGTTTTTATATTTCTTTCGTAAGTGTACTCAAAACTAAGAAAGTCATTCACAGGCGTTTTCGTGCCTCGCCGATAGTCGAGCACAACATACAAATAAAAATAAAAAAGAATGTGTGTGTGTGTGTGTGTGTGTGTGTGTGTGTGTGTGTGTGTTTGTGTGTGTGTGTGTGTGTGTGTGTGAGAGAGAGAGAGAGAGAGAGAGATAAATAAAAAGCAATGAGAGAGAGTGTAAAAAATTGTTGTAAAGAAATTGAATCATGGTATTTAAAGAAATCTTTCATTAAAATGACACGTTCCACATCATTACGAAATGTCGTATTCATGATCTATGGAACAAGAGTTAATCTAATCTAATCTAATCTAATCTAATGACATCATATTGATGATTAGCCATGAAGAGTCATGAATTACCGAAATTTTGGCCCATACCAGTAACCAAATCTAAACTTGAAAATAAAAGACGACAATTTTTGTAATAAACCGTGACTCCTATCACGACCCTTTCGTCCCTGTTATCTAACCACGAAAGATGTCTGATATACCTCCATTCTGAAGTAACAAAGTGTGCATGCATTTAAAGATGAAGTGCATGATGTGAAGTTCTGTGACGGAGATACGAACCCAACACGTAATCCGATTGCCAACTAAGAAAAATCAAATGTTACGTATCGGTTTTTCTTACGAGCCGCTAGGTGTCTGAATCTAAAATAAGGATACAAACTTTTGTGCCTAAGCGACAATCGAACTGCACACCTACCGTGCATCCACGAATATAGCTTAAGTATCAGTTGCTTACTCATGAACAGTAAGATGTGTGCATGTTTGACCAGAAATAACGACACCTGTTGCGATTGTTGGAAACACATGAACAGACATTGAAATTGAGCGTTAATTTTCACTAGCAGGTGGGTGTGCACTTGATAAAGCTAGAAATGAAATTATGAATATTTTTGTACTGGATCAGGTTTCAGACCCACATACTTACCTTTGGAGGAGACCTAGAGAAGATTGCAGTCTTGGGAAAAGGAACGAAATGACTGAACTATACTGTTCCGAGAGATTCAGATCCTCGAAAGAGGAGATACGAGTTCGAATCACAGTCCAGCACCAAATTTTTAAACGTCTCTAGTTCAATCAAGTACAAGTAAAATAAGAGCCCTGTCCCTTTAAATGGCTATCGGTCCATCAAATAAAATAAAATTTTCTAATGTAATTAAGCTTACTGGCGACTCTATTTCTGTTTACCATGACTTCCGCTGTGTCATTTCCCAACGTAAACCGGCTCTGCCCAGTTGGTAATGAAGGAACATGATGTTTAATGCGGATTCTGGATTATAACGTCTTTCTCTTGAGGTTACCACAGGTAAAATAAATCTGTTTGTGCCTCTTCAAAGTAAATGCCTGAACCCATGCATTGCACCTGTGATAGCTCGTTCCACCATACCATTGTGGCCACATTACCCAGCCCCAAGAGTGTGCTGTAACGGATGATGTGCTTAGCTTACAAAATTAGTCACGGTGGAAAATATGCGAGTCTATTAAATGGTCAAGTAGAAGCAAGCTTCTGATGCAGAGATTATGCTATTCTCATGTCAGCAGGATGTAAAGACTCTTCTAGGCATCATAGGCTGGATGTGAAGCCATTTTGATTTTTCACAAATTCAGCAAATTTCTTAGTTCGAGAAAATCCACTGTGAAGTGTGAAGTTGCCGGATAATTCGATTATTACTGTTATTATTACTATCATTTTATTCATACCGCTACTGGGACACGACCGTAGTCTTCAGGTAAAACGCGAGACCAGCTAATATGACGTCTGGTGACCGAAAGCACATATCGACAAAATTTTTATCGCCCCTTTCCTCTCGGTGCTGAAGCTATGAGTGTAATTCAAGCGAATCTACAATATCATATTAGCTGGTCTCGCGTGTTACCTCAAGACTACGGTCGTAGTCAAGAGTAATGTACTAAGACTGGAGTCAAGACTTCCTCTGGGTAGTGCCGCAGTCTACATGTTGCTAGATCGAGCATATTGCCAGACATAGAATTCTGAGAGGAGCACGACTGTATTGTCCACCTTACGTGAACGACTCGGCGGTCAATTTTTTGGTCTGAGACTGTTATCTACAACACATATTGCACGCTGAAGACCCAGAAGAATTTAAAAAAAAAGTAGTTTATGAGAGCAACGTTAACCATAGCGTTCGAAGTATTCATCGTATTGTATACGTGTGTGTAAACGCCTTCCAATGACCACTCAAGAAAGACAAGGATACACAGTCTAGCTCCAATATTATAAATACGCCTCAGTTTGTGGATGAACTCAGACTTAGGTTGATAATAATTGTGAAAATTTAGCAGCACTTTACCCATTGGTGTTAAACTCGTTTTCAACCAATGATTCCCACAGCTACAAGGATACTACTTGTGATACTTCTTAGACAAAATACTTAAGCAGTGTTATCAGACGAAAAGATCAACCTGACACAAACTGTGGGAAGTTTGTTTTACAACCTTCGTACCTGCATATTCAGCTTTTTCCTATTTGAGATATCTGTGAACGTTGCTGCTTAAGACGTTTTAAGCAGAAACTAAGTTCCCTTAGCTTCGACAATGTTTAAAGAAATCGTCTTATTGGCACTAAATCGTGGTTTGTGAATTGTTTACCGGCCGTACTCTGCCGTATTTTGCCGGTTGGAAGGCAAAAGCTTACTGACAAATTTCACACAGAAATTACTGTTACAGTGTACTTATGGAGCCAAATGAGTGAATTGCGTATTTTCCGGTGAGAAAGAGAACTGGCAAACAGTCTTCGCTACATTAGGTTATTTAAACTGGTGTCACTCTGAGCTAGAATTTATGGTCAGCGACTAAGTGTAAGGTCAACGTTTCGGATGCGAGTTTTGCGACTGTGAAATACTTTCCTACATTATAGAAGCGAATATTAAATTTGAACTAATATTGCGAAAATTTTGTACTTGGACAGCTTAGAATGAAAATACTTCTGTTTATTTCAAAGGGAAACAATAGATTTTCTAAAACGCTGTCTGTCATACACAACTTGAAACAGGTCATGTCGACCAAATCATGTGGAAGAACTAACAGCAACGTGTATCGGAAGGCAGTAAGATCTCTTGCCTTTTGGTTTGTCAGTACTCGATAGCCATTTCTAGGCAAAAGTAAATGAAGAAAGGCAGTGCGTTTTTGTTACCAAGTAACGTCTTCGTCAATTACTTTAGTTTTAAAGTAATCTACGAGTAATTGCTGGTGTTTGATATTAACATGAAAAGGATTCCGTAGACAGGGAAAGCACCTGTTCTTGGGAAACTACATCTATAGTGACCAAAAGGCATTAAATGATGTTCAAGCACTTGTGTTACAGCAGCGGTATGAATAAAATGATATTAATAATAACAGTAATAATCGAATTATCCGGCAACTTCACACTTCACAGTGGATTTCCTCGAACTAAGAAATTTGCTGAATTTTGAAAAATCAAAATGGCTTCACATCCAGCCTATGATGCCTAGAAGAGTCTTTACATCCTGCTGACATGAGAATAGCATAATCTCTGCGTCAGAAGCTTTCTTCTACTTGACCATTTAATAGACTCGCATTTTTTCCACCGTGACTAATTTTGTAAGCTAAGCACATCATCCGTTCAGCACACTCCTGGGGCTGGGTAATGTGGCCACAATGGTATGGTGGAACGAGCTATCACAGGTGCAATGCGTGGGTTCAGGCATTTACTTTTAAGAGGCACAAACAGATTTATTTTACCTGTGGTAACCTCAAGAGAAAGACGTTATAATCCAGAATCCGCATTAAACATCATGTTCCTTCATTACCAACTGGGCAGAGCCGGTTTACGTTGGGAAATGACACAGCGGAAGTCATGGTAAACAGAAATAGAGTCGCCAGTAAGCTTAATTACATTAGAAAATTTTATTTTATTTGATGGACCGATAGCCATTTAAAGGGACAGGGCTCTTATTTTACTTGTACTTGATTGAACTAGAGACGTTTAAAAATTTGGTGCTGGACTGTGATTCGAACTCGTATCTCCTCTTTCGAGGATCTGAATCTCTCGGAACAGTATAGTTCAGTCATTTCGTTCCTTTTCCCAAGACTGCAATCTTCTCTAGGTCTCCTCCAAAGGTAAGTATGTGGGTCTGAAACCTGATCCAGTACAAAAATATTCATAATTTCATTTCTAGCTTTATCAAGTGCACACCCACCTGCTAGTGAAAATTAACGCTCAATTTCAATGTCTGTTCATGTGTTTCCAACAATCGCAACAGGTGTCGTTATTTCTGGTCAAACATGCACACATCTTACTGTTCATGAGTAAGCAACTGATACTTAAGCTATATTCGTGGATGCACGGTAGGTGTGCAGTTCGATTGTCGCTTAGGCACAAAAGTTTGTATCCTTATTTTAGATTCAGACACCTAGCGGCTCGTAAGAAAAACCGATACGTAACATTTGATTTTTCTTAGTTGGCAATCGGATTACGTGTTGGGTTCGTATCTCCGTCACAGAACTTCACATCATGCACTTCATCTTTAAATGCATGCACACTTTGTTACTTCAGAATGGAGGTATATCAGACATCTTTCGTGGTTAGATAACAGGGACGAAAGGGTCGTGATAGGAGTCACGGTTTATTACAAAAATTGTCGTCTTTTATTTTCAAGTTTAGATTTGGTTACTGGTATGGGCCAAAATTTCGGTAATTCATGACTCTTCATGGCTAATCATCAATATGATGTCATTAGATTAGATTAGATTAGATTAGATTAACTCTTGTTCCATAGATCATGAATACGACATTTCGTAATGATGTGGAACGTGTCATTTTAATGAAAGATTTCTTTAAATACCATGATTCAATTTCTTTACAACAATTTTTTACACTCTCTCTCATTGCTTTTTATTTATCTCTCTCTCTCTCTCTCTCTCACACACACACACACACACACACACAAACACACACACACACACACACACACACACACACACACACACACACATTCTTTTTTATTTTTATTTGTATGTTGTGCTCGACTATCGGCGAGGCACGAAAACGCCTGTGAATGACTTTCTTAGTTTTGAGTACACTTACGAAAGAAATATAAAAACAACAATTAGAGTTACTGATTTATGATGCTCAGTTTGCAGTCAGTTCTGAGTATTATTAGTAACTACGCTCCAGTCCCTAAACCTAGTTACAGAAAGCGAATCAGACGCATTACGTATTCCAGGCCGTAGCAGCCGCGACTTGGAGACACCAGCTATGGTCACTTTCCAGACCGCTGTAGGATCACATCGGTTCGTCTTCTTCCTGCTGGTACTGTAACTGAGATTTGGCAACAAGGCAACGTATCCAGAATGAGATTTTCACTCTGCAGCGGAGTGTGCGCAACGTATGTTTGGCAACTCTGTGATCGACGAGTTACTTCCTGGTGTGCACGGAATTAAGCCTCAAAGTTCACTTGATTTTACCTGTCATTTCCATTGAATAATCTGAGTTATTATCGCTTGAAGGGTAACAAAAGATTGAAAATTTACGGTTTTCAGCCCAGGAAAGTCGTTGCAGGTGGAAACCGCAACTAATCTCGACCTTCAAATAACGGTTTACGAATTCGAGTTCCTATTGCCCTCGTAATAGGAAGCTCAGACCCATACCTCCTCGCCAGCTCTGTGGTAATGTGCGGACCTGTGAAAAAGCGTTTGTTACGGTTCGCAGTTCCAGTCTCACTGACTGTAACGTTTTTATCCCTTCTGTGAAAGAGCTACAAGCAGTCAGATCAAACATCAATAAGGAAATCGCAAGAAAATGCTTTCAGCTCATAGTGCAATGTTGAAGAACTTACAATGCTGCTCAACAGGTAAGGCCTCTTTCCGCTGCTGCCAAGCGAATTTTGGGTTTCTAGGAATACGTAACTATATTTATGAATTGCCACATTTGCATACCTCTTGAGTATGACACAGCATACCAATTAAACACAGACCCAATCAAAATCTAAGTGAGTAGTATTTTACTAATTCGTGTCGATAGAGGCATGCTTGTGTACAGATACTTTCGTCGTAAGGTTATCATGGTTAGTTTTATTTCATTTCTTATACTACAGTGCACAATTTTCGTAAGGTTTCCTTTAGTTTTGTTAAAACAATAGTAAACATGAGAGAGAAATTAATCATCAACGATATATGCGAATTCTCTGATGTTACCTATGACAGTTTGACAAAGCACATGCAGTTTATTGATTACATGCATGTAGAAAACTTGTTCTGAGTTAAAGCTGTCAAACAAAGTTTGAAGAAGAATAAAATATCACTACCACACGACGGCTAATGTAGAAAATACTTTTCTGACATATTATGGCACGATGCGCTCTCCCTGCACATCTTCGAGATGCATCTGCTGCCTGCTGTCTATTAAACCTGAATAGAACAAAATGTCACAGTAGTTAGCCCTTTTTCCACATGCGACTACTTTGGGTTGAGAAGTGAAGGGAATTATGTTCAAAGTTCCATTAGATTGATACCTTCAGCAGAGAGCAGAATTGCGTTTTAAAAAATATAGCACTGAATGTATTCGAACTCGCGACATCTTATCTATGCTACAAGCTGACACGTAGCTACATAAGCTCCAGAGCTCGGCAACTATTCCTCCAGAACTTATGGATTCCACAGCACTGTGAGATTATGCATATGGCCAGGTCTTGACTTCTGAGAGACAAACAGTTACAGCTTTACTTTTGGACTGAACGACGTTTTCTAGTAACAGATAGCGCAATAGAATAGCTCAAGTGGAAAGGAACACTTCCTATTTAAACTTCTGCATGCTACACTGTTGGCAGTTGTGTGTAAGTGGCAGTTACGTGATTTTATTTCTGTGATTACAAAATAGTCGAATGTATGCAGTGGGTAGCCGAGGCAGCTAGTTCATGGTGATTCGGTCAACCAAGTAAATGAATTTACTGAACATGCTGCAAATTAATACAGGGAGCCTGTGTGTCAGAATTCTCATCCAGTGTGGCGCAACTGCGTTACGATAGAAAAATGACTCGCAGAGAAGAGGATTTCGTGGTCTGTTGGACGGATGGTAGGTTGTTATACCTATGGTCTGGGTTCGATTCCCACTTCCGTCAATGATTTTAGATAGGGAGAGACAGATTCCATTCTCTCCTGGCTACACCAAGTGAAGGAGATATAATGGCTGCATGGTCTGAAAATTCACATTAAAGATGATATTCCTTCTTTACCACGTAGACGGTAGGTTGAACCACAATAAAGTCTGGAGTGGCGACATGTAGAAACTCTATCACCAGTAACCTTTCTTATACTAGTTATTTATTTCAAGTGACGACACAAACGCTATGTATGGTCACAGGACACTTATTCCATCTTTTATTTGAGCTTCTGTATGTCGATAAAATTGGTTCTAAACTGGGAATGCAACTCAGACCGCCCTTAACGCGGAATTTGTTCCCTTCGTGGCAATACAGCTCGGCTACAATTTGTTGTTTGTTCAAAACTGCAGATTCCTCAACACCTCCACATATTACGCGTGAATGGGATCGAATCCTGGCCCGGCACTAAAGATTTAATTATGTATTATCAAGCTCTATCAGGAGAACACCTATCTGCTGGTGGATAAAATTTTGATTTTTAATGTATTTTCATTCGTTGTCAACACTAACGATATCTGACGCTTTTAACTCCCAGTGAGACACAGAACTATTTGCGAGATGACTGTAAGTTCAAGATGCTATTCTGAGCAGCTGGTGGAGAAAAATTCGGTAGCTGACGTCTCTTTGTGTGTAGTCAACAACGATATGTGTGGGGCTCTATTCCCAGTGAGCGCTGAACTCTTCGTCATATTATTTCAGTTCGTCGTGTCATTTAATGTTCATACATATTCTCAACTAGCTGCTCGTGAATAACTTTAATTTTTAATGTCATTTCGTGTTAAATAGTTCAAATGGTTCAAATGGCTCTGAGCACTATGGGACTTAACTTCTAAGGTCATCAGTCCCCTAGAACTTAGAACTACTTAAACCTAACTGACCTAAGGACATCACTCACATCCATGCCCGAGGCAGGATTCGAACCTGCGACCGTAGCGGACACGCGGTTCCAGACTGAAGCGCCTAGAACCGCACGGCCACACCGGCCGGCCCCCACCATCTGGTATCAATGCATTACCCTATCATCCATTATATATAATCATTTTCATAGTACACTTGATATTATAGATGAGTAGGACACAAGACAGGACATAGATAATGTCCGTTTGACGTCAACAGTGTGTAACATTTTACTTTTTTTGAATAGGACAATGTTCCTCTCCAATAATTTTTAGATTAGTTACAATAAGCTTACGCTGCAAGAGAATTCGCTTGTATTTTTCAATATGTGGTCTGTTTCGGTTTGAAGGCCTTCCATAACATCGGCAACGTAGTGCAACTCCACCGAGGGCTGTCTGGAGTAGGGTGGAGATAGCAATGTGAAAGTTGCGAGCTGTCGAAGACGATCTTCATATTCCTAATGCGATTAGGACATCGTATACTCTTGACGACGTTTAGCACCTGTGCAGTCAAGTCACCCAATTTCAGAATTCATTTTGAGTAATCCTGCTAAATTCCCAAAATATTGTCTTCTTATATTGATGAGTAATATGGATAGTCGTCACGTTCATGTGCCGTCTGCAACGCAAATTTAATGTTACTATCCTGGGAACTAACCTGCAATACGTTTTGTATTTCATAATCGGAACTATGCATTAACCGTCATCAGAGCAATGTCAGCGAACAGAATGCAGCACTGCCTTGCTACCTACTTGAGGACCTGCTTGAGTCGTGTTCTAAGGAAAGGGTAGTTGCTGGTTCACATTATATTACACTAGCGAGAAGTACCGACTTTTCCTTTTCTCTGCAAACATCCAGAACTAAATTCAGTAACTAAATGCTAAGAATATATTTGCATTGTGCCAACTCAAAGATCAATAGATATGGATATAGATATAGATACAGATTTTTATATTTAAAGCCATTCTCGTTCTGCGTTGGAATAAACATCATTCATTATTTGCTTGTTCTTGTTACGATTGTTATTGTCATTCTCTCACTCGCAAGAGTTTTCGCATTCCTATTTGGTACCGATGCACATGAAGAGTGGCTATGAAAGAAGGGAATACTGAATGTTACGTCATGCAGAATACACTCATTTACTTCGGCTCCTCGTGATCTACGCTACAGGAGAAGTGAGATACATAAAGTTGACAGTGTGAGGACAGACCTGGTAGCACAACTGTGCAACTACACAGTGTTACCAGATAAAATGGTGCTGCGGAATCGAAAGTGTAGTACGGACTTTGCCACAGTAGCAGACAGCTGGTAATTTAGGACCATGACCGTGGATTACACTTTGGTCAGTGCTGGTTAGAGTGCTTCAACTGTAAATGGAAGGCTTTGTTTGATAGTCTTATGCTGATGCTGTCTGAATAAATTATGCCATTGGATACAAAGCGGTTTAGTTTTGAGACCTAACCCACGAGGGGGGAAGGCACAGTGGTCTGCTTCAGGAATTCCAAGCAATAAAACACAAAAAACAACCCAGGAAGGATCGGGTTACTTAGTATATAATAGAGCATACAGATTTCAAGGGGGAAACGTATGAAGACGCAGACTTCCTCGTTATCAATATGTGCGGCATATCTTTCGTGTTAACGAAAGTAAATTCCCGCTTTACCTCTTCTTACGTGTCAAATGAAATGATATAATGTCGGCGTCAACAGCCTTCTTCCACGCCGGAAGCTGAAACTTGTATGATTCTGGATTAATGATAATTGAATGTCTCATATATATACATAGCCCACAAGGCGACGTCAGAAACCATCAGGGGAGAACGCCGCATAAAACCAAACGTGCGCGCGCGTCTCCACTCTGAAGAACCGTATCGGAGAATCACGGCAAGCATTTCGCTGAAGAGCTGCCTCGTCAGAGAGCCTAGAAATGGCAGCGTCGTAGCAAGTATTTGTCAACACTCTGATAGTGCATTTACTTCCGGGTGTAGGTCGGCGTTACCTCGCTAAATTCACTTGACATTCGTTTTCCACATCGAAGACTCGTACGATATAATCCACTGCAAGATGACACAATTAGAAAGTATATTTAATTTCTGGACTCCAAGAACGGCGTTCTTCACATAAGTATTCCCTGTTTGTGTGTGCATTCGGGAGGACGACGGTGCAATCCCGCGCCCGGCCATCCTGATTTAGGTTTTCAATGATTTCCCTAAATCGCTTCAGGCAAATGCCGGGATGGTTCCTTAGGAAGGGCACGGCCGATTTCCTTCCCCATCCTTCCCTAATCCGAGCTTGTGCTCCGTCTCTAATGACATCGTTGTCGACGGGACGTTAAAACAGTAATCTCCACCTCCTCTGTTCGTGTGTTTAAGGTTGCGTTTTGAGGCTCAGGCAACATCGCAGTGACTATATTCCGCCTATGGCAGCCAGTGTGTCGTTAGCTCAGAGGTTCCCCTGCGCGTTGCAGTGCTTGTACTATAAGACATAGCAGTTCGAATCACGGTAAAAGCCGCTGACTATAACCTTTTATTTTACATTTTAATTAATGGAGTTGCAAACTGCTAGTAAAAATTTCTTATGCGAAATCTGAAGAATGCCTTTAAACATCAATCTTCGTCCGATTTCGACTTAGTAAATTAAGTTAATATCATGGATTTCTGCTTTGCAAATTCCAAGGTGCTTCACTGTGAAATAGACCCTGAATCGATTCAAACCGACTGTCAACGATATAAATTTGAGCTTTGTTCGTCATATAGGTCTAACATGTCAGAAGGTTGTTTATGAAGTGCACATGTTCATTAATATAGTTCCCTTCTTCTAAATTTTTGCAATAGCATTTAACTGTAGACATTTTCTAACACCGGCGTTGGCAATTCCTTTCCGTTCTCTGAAACCTTCAAAACGACAAATTTTTCTGGTTTAAATCTGATGACCTTAACTATCACTTCCGATCAACAATAAATACTTCATGAACTCCAAATGTGCAGTGTTCCTGCACTGCTACAGAGCATGCATTGCAAGGTATTCACACAGTTTATCGCATAGACTTACCATAAGGAATGAAACATGAACTGTAATACACTTTACACCACAGACGCTCACTCTGGCTTGACGAAAACATCCAAACATTGACCAAAAGTTGCACAAATAATTGAGTTTGAAAGGAAAAGAAACGAGGTATGAAGCATTTATAAATTCATCGAATGTGGTGAGGTGGTTTCATTTCGTCCCAGTCTATAAAATTAATTTCGGGCCATACTCAGCTCTTGCCGATTAATGTAATATAATACCCGCCTACTAATCAGGGCGTCTGTCTCCGTTGCTTTTGAGCGTGAATGGAAATTGTAGAAATTTTCTGTGGAGCAACATTTAATAATAAAGCGTTTTAAATCATCAAAAGCGATGAGCGGTAGCAGGCGCTTTCGATAAAGAACGGGGGAGTGCAGCGCCGCTGCTGTCGCCACTGCCGCTGCCAGTAGCCAGCAAATGGATCCCGGAGCTTTGCCGCATACGGCGTCCAGAGGAGGACAGTCTGCAGGAAATCTGCCGCAAAATCGTTGGTGTATAAAATTTTGATATCGGTGTGTCACAAAGCGAAATAGATTGAATCTGCGCTACCATTACATTCACGTCTTCAGCATTCAGACAGAAGAGGCTATAAAAATATTTTATGCCAGCTGCTCTCGATCCACAGACATTATGAACAGAAACAACGCACCCTACCGCTAGACCACAGGCGTAATCAGCGTAGAGTTTCTCTATCGTGGGACAAGTTTTCCTCCAGGAAGTGCCGCAGTCTACAGTGTTGCCAGATTGTGCAGATAACCGGACTTAGAGAATTAGCGAGTTGGCCAGTTTTTTTGTCCCATGTCGCGATCGGCGCGGACTTAGCCTCTGAAGCGGCCGGCCGCCGGTCAAGTTTTATGTCAAAGAGTGTACGTTAGAAAATTTAAAAAGGGAAATGGATAGGTTAAAGTTAGATATAGTGGGAATTAGTGAAGTTCGGTGGCAGGAGGAACAAGACTTCTGGTTAGTTGAATACAGGGTTATAAATACAAAATCAAATAGGGGTAATGCAGGAGTAGGTTTAATAATGAATTAAAAAATAGGAGCCGGCCACGGTGGCCGAGCGGTTCTAGGCGCTTCAGTCCGGAACCGCGCGACTGCTACGGTCGCAGGTTCGAATCCTGCCTCGGGCATGGATGTTTGTGATGTTCTTAGGTTAGTTAGGTTTAAGTAGTTCTAAGTTCTAGGGGACTGATGACCTCAGAAGTTAAGTCCCATAGTGCTCAGAGTCATTTGAACCATTTTTTTAAAAAATAGGAATGCGGGTAAGCTACTACAAACAGCACAGTGAACGCATTATTGTGGCCAAGATAGATACGAAGTCCACGCCTACCATAGTAGTACAACTTTATATGCCAACTAGCTCCGCAGATGACGAAGAGATTGATGAAATTTATGATGAGATAAAAGAAAATATTCAGATAGTGAAGGGAGACGAAAATTTAATAGTCATGGGTGACTGGAATTCGATAGTAGGAAAACGTAGAGAATGAAACGTAGTAGTTGAATATGGAATAGGGGTAAGGAATGAAAGAGGAAGCCGCCTGGTAGAATTTTGCACAGAGCATAACTTAATCATAGCTAACACTTGGTTCAAGAGTCATGAAAGAAGGTTGTATACATGGAAGAAGCCTGGAGATACTGGAAGGTTTCAGCTAGATTATATAATGGTAAGACAAAGATTTAGGAACCAGGTTTTGAATTGTAAGACATTTCCAGGGACAAATGTGGACTCTGACCACAATATATTGGTTATGAACTGTAGATTAAAACTGAAGAAAATGCAAAAAGGTGGGAATTTAAGGAAATGGGACCTGGATAAACTGACAGAACCAGAGGTTGTAGAGAGTTTCAGGGAGAGCATTAGAGAACGATTGACAAGAATGGTGGAAAGAAATTCAGTAGAAGAAGAATGGGTAGTTTTGAGAGATGAAATAGTGAAGGCAGCAGAGGATCAACTAGGTAAAAAGACGAGGGGTAGCAGAAATCCTTGGGTAGCAGAAGAAATATTGAATTTAATTGATGAAAGGAGAAAATGTAAAAATGCAGTAAATGAAGTAGGCAAAAAGGAATACAAACGTCTCAAAAATGAGATCGACAGGAAGTGCAAAATGGCTAAACAGGGATGGCTAGAGGACAAATATAAGGATGTAGACGCGTATATCACTAGGGGTAAGGTAGATACTGCCTACCGGAAAATTAAAGAGACGTTTGGAGAAAAGAGAACTACTTGCATGAATATCAAGAGCTGAGATGAAAACACAGTTCTAAGCAAAGAAGGGAAAGCAGAAATGTGGAAGCAGTATACAGAGGGTCTATACAAGGACAATATTATGGAAATGGAAGAGGATGTAGATGAAGATGAAATGGGAGATATGGTACTGAGTGAAGAGTTTGACAGAGCACTAAAAGACCTAAGTCGAAACAAGGCTCCAGGAGTAGACAACATTCCTTTAGAACTACAGATAGCCTTGGGAGAGCCAGCTCTGATAAAACTCTATCGTCTGGTGAGCAAGATGTATCAGACAGGTGAAATACCCTCAGACTTCAAGAAGAATATAATCATTCCAATCCCAAAGAAATCAGGTGTTGACAGATGTGAAAATTATCGAACTATCAGTTTAATATGCCACGACTGCAAAATACTAACGCGAATTCCTTACAAACGAATGGAAAAAGTAGTAAAATTCGACCTCGGGGAAGATCAGTTTGGATTCCGTAGAAGTGTTGGAACACGTGAGGCAATACTGACCCTACGACTTATCTTAGAAAATAGAGTAAGGAAAGGCAAACCTACTTTTCTAGCATTTGTAGACTTAGAGAAAGCTTTTGACAATGTTCACTGGAATACTCTCTGTCAAATTCTGAAGGAGGCAGGGGAAAAATACAGAGAGCGAAAGGCTATTTACAATTTGTACAGACATCAGATGGCAGTTATAAGAGTCGAGGGGCATGAAAGGGAAGCAGTGGTTGGGACGGGAGTGAGACAGGGTTGTAGCCTATCCCCCATGTTATTTAATCTATATATTGAGCAAGCAGTAAAGGAAACAAAGGAAAATTCGGAGTAGGAATTAAAATCCATGGAGAAGAAATAAAATCTTTGAGGTTCGCCGATGACATTGCAATTCTGTCAGAGACAACAAAGGACTTGAAAGAGCAGCTGAACGGAATGGACAGTGTCTTGAAAGGAGGATATAAAATGAACATCAACAAAATCAATACGAGGGTAATGGAATGTAGTCGAATTAAATCGGGTGATGCTGATGGAATTAGATTAGAAAATGAGACACTTAAAGTAGTGAAGGAGTTTTGCTATTTGGGGAGTAAAATAACTGATGATGGTCGAAGTAGAGAGGATATAAAATGTAGACTGGCAATGGCAAGGAAAGCGTTTCTGGAGAAGAGAAAGGCTGTGTATGTAAGAATAATTGATCATTTTATATCAGACGATTTGCTAGTAAATGTGCAGTTCGGATTTAGAAGTCGTTTTTAACAACTGAAAATGCTATATTCTGTTTTCTGTGTGAGGTACTGGATGGGTTAAGCAAAAGGTTTCGAACGATAGGCACATTTTTTTTTATTTAACTAGGGCGTTTTATTGTGTTGATCACAAAATATTGCTCCAGAAGTTGGACCATTACGGAATACGGGGAGTAGCTCACAATTGGTTCACCTCTTACTTTAGCAACAGACAGCGAAGGTCATTATTCATGATGTTTAGAATGGCTATGATGTGAGGTCTGAGTGGGGTACAGTCAAGTGGGGGGGGGGGGGGGGTGCCCCAGGGATCAGTGTTGGGGCCACTCCTGTTCCTTATTTATGTAAATGATATGCCCTTAAGTATTACGAGTAACTCTAAAATATATCTGTTTGCTGATAACATTAGCTTTGTAGTAAAAGATGTTGTGTGCAACATTGGCTCGGTTTCAAATAGAGCAGTTCATGACGTAACTTCATCGCTTGCAGAAAATAAACTAACGTTAAATCACAGTATAACTCAGTTTTTACAGTTTCTAACACACAATTCAACAAAACATGACGTTTTAATTTCACAGAATCGGCATATGATTAGTGAAACTGAACAGTTCAAATTTCTAGGTGTTCAGATAGTAAATTGTCGTCGAAAGCCCACGTTCAGTATATTGTTCAAAGACCTAATGCTGCAGCTTTTACTATTCGAACGGTATCTGAAGTGAGTGATCGTTCGACACGAAAATTAGCCTACTTTACTTATTTTCAATCACTTATGTCGTATGATATTATCTTTTGGGGTAACTCTTCTCATTCTAAAAGGATATTTTTGGCTCAGAAACGGGTGGTTCGGGCAATAAATGGTGTAAGTTCACGAACCTCTTGTGGACCCTGTTCACGAGTCTGGGTATTTTGACATTGATCTCTCAATATATATATATATATATATATATATATATATATATATATATATATATATATATATATATATTCCTCACTGTCATTTCTTGTTAACAGTGTTAGCTTATTCGCAAGAATAAGCAGCTTTCACTCAGTTAATACTCGGTAGAAATCAAACCTGCATTTGGATCGGACTTCCTTAACTCTTGTGCAGAAAGGTGTGCAGTATACTGCTGCATCCATTTTCAGTAAGCTACCACTCTAATTCAAAAATCTTAGCAGTTATCCACGCGCTTTCAAATCGAAACTGAAGAGTTTCCTCATGGGCCACTCCTATTCCGTCGAGAATATCCTTGAAAAATTAAACTGATTCTTGCTGTATTGTTGATTGCGTTTACTTAAACTTATGGATTGACATTTTTCGGGCTCATAAACATCTTATTTTATCTGTTACTACTTTTATGTTGTAATTTCATGTACTGACACGTTCCATGTCCTTGGAAATTTGCTCCTCAATTTGGTCCTACGAAACTTGACGTGTAAATAAATAAATAAAAATAAATTTCAATGCTGGGTCATCAACAAGTCTCTGCGTGAGAACCATTCAAGAAACGTCATCGATATGGGCTTTCGGAGCCGAAGGCCCACTTGTGTAACCTTGATGACTGCACGACACAACGTTTACCCCGTCGTCTGGGCCCGTTAGCACCGACACTGGACTGTTGATGACTGGAAACATGTTGCCTGGTCCGACGAGTATCGTTTCAAATTGTATCGAGCGGATGGACGTGTACAGGGACAACCTCATGAATCCATTGACCCTGCGTGTCATCAGGGGACTGTTCAACATGGTGGAGGCTCTACAACGGTGTGGGGCGTGTGCAATTGGAGTGATATGGGACCCCTGATGCGCCTAGAAATACGTCTCTGACAGGTGACACCTACGAAAGCATCCTGTCTGACCACCTGCATTCATTCATGTCCATTGTGCATTACGACGGACTTCGATAATTCCAGCAGGGCAATGCGACACAGAACACGTCCAGAATTGCTACAGATTGTCGCCAGGAACACTCTTCTGAGTTTAAACACTTCCGCTGGGCATCAGCCTCCCCAGACGTGAGCATTATTCGGAAGAGACCTCCACCCCTTCGTACTCTTACGGATTTATGGACAACCTTGCAGGATTCATGGTGTCAGTTCCCTCTAGACTACTTCAGACATTAGTCGAGTCCATGCCACGTCGTGTTGCGGAACTTCTGCGTGCTCACGGGGGCCCTACACAATATTAGGCGGGTGTATCAGTTTCTTTGGCTCTTCAGTGTATACGAAATTCGAAATAATAATTCTGAATTTGTTTGCGTCGTATAATAAATTAATGAAGTGTATTGGGTAATCATTTCCTTAACCGTGGAGAAATATAAGCAAATGACCACTTTCGTTACAAGCTGGAATTATGTTCTCCTGTTCTCATCTATATGATATCAGAGTGAATGAAAAACTCGTGTGAGGAGGGGACTAGGCGGCTTTTTAAGTTAGACGGTCTCAGGAAACAACAGAAATGGCATCAGTCTAAAATAGTTCAGGACAAAAACAGAACGGTAGACCTATCAACAATCGGTATTGTAGTTGTAAATTGTCATAGCTGTTGGGAAAGAACCAGAGCTCTAAGCGCTAATAGAAAGCATTGAAGCTCAAAGCGTTGTAGATACAGAAAGCTGGCTGAATCTGGAAATAAGTTCAGCCGAAATTTTTACAAAGGACCTAATAATATTCAGAAAGTATGGATTAAATATACTTGGTGATGGAGTGTTTCTTGCTGTCTGGAGTAGTTTACTTTGTAGTGAAATTGAAGTTGATAGTTCCTGTGAGTTAGTATGGGTAGAGCTTTTACTTGACAATCGGAATAAATTAATAATTGGTTCCTTTTACAGACCCCCGACTCAAATTATACAGTTGCTAAACAGTTCAAATAAAACTTGAGTCTCGTTTCAAGTAGGTACACCAATCATACCATCATAGTTGGAGGTGAGTTCAATCTTCCCTCGAGAAGTTGGCGAAAGTATGTTTAAAGTCGCTGGTAGGCATGAAACTTCGTCCGAAATCGTACTGAACGCTTTTTCAGAAAATTATTTTGAACAGTTAATTCAGGAGCCCACTCAAAGTGCAAATCGTTGTGAAAACTTACTTGATCTCTTAGCAACAAATACGGAGCTACTTGACGGATACAGGGATTACTGACCACAAGGCTGTTGTAGCGAGACTGAATACAGTAAATCTAAACTCTCCAAAAGTAAACGTAAAATGCATCTACACTCCCGGAAATTGAAATAAGAACACCGTGAATTCATTGTCCCAGGAAGGGGAAACTTTATTGACACATTCCTGGGGTCAGATACATCACATGATCACACTGACAGAACCACGGGCACATAGACACAGGCAACAGAGCATGCACAATGTCGGCACTAGTACAGTGTATATCCACCTTTCGCAGCAATGCAGGCTGCTATTCTCCCATGGAGACGATCGTAGAGATGCTGGATGTAGTCCTGTGGAACGGCTTG
Source organism: Schistocerca piceifrons (assembly GCF_021461385.2). Taxonomy (NCBI): domain Eukaryota; kingdom Metazoa; phylum Arthropoda; class Insecta; order Orthoptera; family Acrididae; genus Schistocerca; species Schistocerca piceifrons. Next base: position 369,103,613 of record NC_060149.1, read on the forward strand.
CCATGCCATTTCCACCTGGCGCCTCAGTTGGACCAGCGTTCGTGCTGGACGTGCAGACCGCGTGAGACGACGCTTCATCCAGTCCCAAACATGCTCAATGGGGGACAGATCCGGAGATCTTGCTGGCCAGGGTAGTTGACTTACACCTTCTAGAGCACGTTGGGTGGCACGGGATACATGCGGACGTGCATTGTCCTGTTGGAACAGCAAGTTCCCTTGCCGGTCTAGGAATGGTAGAACGATGGGTTCGATGACGGTTTGGATGTACCGTGCACTATTCAGTGTCCCCTCGACGATCACCAGTGGTGTACGGCCAGTGTAGGAGATCGCTCCCCACACCATGATGCCGGGTGTTGGCCCTGTGTGCCTCGGTCGTATGCAGTCCTGATTGTGGCGCTCACCTGCACGGCGCCAAACACGCATACGACCATCATTGGCACCAAGGCAGAAGCGACTCTCATCGCTGAAGACGACACGTCTCCATTCGTCCCTCCATTCACGCCTGTCGCGACACCACTGGAGGCGGGCTGCACGATGTTGGGGCGTGAGCGGAAGACGGCCTAACGGTGTGCGGGACCGTAGCCCAGCTTCATGGAGACGGTTGCGAATGGTCCTCGCCGATACCCCAGGAGCAACAGTGTCCCTAATTTGCTGGGAAGTGGCGGTGCGGTCCCCTACGGCACTGCGTAGGATCCTACGGTCTTGGCGTGCATCCGTGCGTCGCTGCGGTCCGGTCCCAGGTCGACGGGCACGTGCACCTTCCGCCGACCACTGGCGACAACATCGGCTACTGTGGAGACCTCACGCCCCACGTGTTGAGCAATTCGGCGGTACGTCCACCCGGCCTCCCGCATGCCCACTATACGCCCTCGCTCAAAGTCCGTCAACTGCACATACGGTTCACGTCCACGCTGTCGCGGCATGCTACCAGTGTTAAAGACTGCGATGGAGCTCCGTATGCCACGGCAAACTGGCTGACACTGACGGCGGCGGTGCACAAATGCTGCGCAGCTAGCGCCATTCGACGGCCAACACCGCGGTTCCTGGTGTGTCCGCTGTGCCGTGCGTGTGATCATTGCTTGTACAGCCCTCTCGCAGTGTCCGGAGCAAGTATGGTGGGTCTGACACACCGGTGTCAATGTGTTCTTTTTTCCATCTCCAGGAGTGTATTTAAAAAAAAAAGCAGACAAACATTGGCTTCACACCCTCCTAAGAGACAGTCTCCACTCCTTCTAATCTGACTATGTAAGTGTAGACCAGATGTGATTTACATTCAGAGAAATAGTGTGGAAGGCAATTGAGAGATATGTCCATACAAATTTTAAAAATAGCTGTACGTATGTATACATGGCATGTATGTACATATGTGTGTACCATATCTCCTCCTAAACCACTGTAGCGATTCATCCAAACTTGGTACACATATCACTAACTGTCTGAAACGAATCACTGTGAGTGATAAGAACCACCCACCTATCAAAGGGGTAGTAGTGGAGGTGAAAAACCAGGGTAGCCAACGACGCGAGACTACCCATACTTTAATCATATAGTATTTGTGAATGAGGGCACTTAGAGATTTGCAACAAACATTACACATAATTTCAAACCTTTATGAACTTTTTCTCCCAGACGATCCCAAAAAAATTATAAAAGGAATAAAGTTTATCACTTACTACATTTTCGCTGTTCATATAGTAAAACTGCAACATGAAGCATGATGTTTTTAATTTGTTACTTCTTTACTACTAACTGTATCGTGACACATTTTGCAGACAGTGTTTACATATACCACTGAATATACCAGATAAATTATATCATTACACGACACGTAGTTCAGGAGATATGACGTCAAATGCTGAGATGCAAGAAAAACGTCCCCACAACTGCCATTACATGCTTGTCCCACTTCATATTGCTCTGCAATGTTACGCCCAAATATTTAATCAACGTGACTGTGTCAAGCGCTACACTACTAATGGAGTATTCAAACATTACGGGATTCTTTTTCCTATTCATCCGCATTAATTTACATTTATCTATATTTAGAGTCAGCTGCCATTCTTTACACCAATCACAAATCCTGTCCAAGTCAGAGGCCTCGTACAGAGGCATATAGGCAGTCATTTTTCCCTCGTTCTGTTTGGGAGTGGAACAGGGAGAGAAGATGCTACTTGTGGTACGAGGTACACTCCGCCACGCACCGTATGGTGGACTGCGGAGTATGTATGTACATGTAGATGTAATTCTTTACTACTAACTCTATATGCAACACATTTCACAAACAGCATTCACACATGTCAGTGAATCTACCTGCAAAATTGTATTATTGTAAAGCATATAGTTCAGGAGATATTATGTCATTAACATTGTTCGCTATGAAAATGAAACTGCACGGCGAAATTCGCTAGACATACAGGGGAAGTATGTGTACAGATACGCGTAAAATATGTCAGGCATGTGTGAAATATGTTTCACATGTGCGCATGTGGGAAAAACAATGAGTAAAAAGCCGATTCTAAACCCCTGTAACTATTTCAATAAAATTTGGTACATATATTAGTTACAGTCTGGAAAGAAATACTGTAGAGGTAAGGACCATCAGCCTCCTATTGGGGCGAGTGTGTCAACGTGCAGAGAGAATGGAGGGCGAAGAGATGGAGACAGCGAGGGAGATGAGACACGCACAGATTGGAGGAGGAGCAGTTGGACAGAGATAGGGGAGGGGCAATGGACAGAGAGAGGGGAGAGGAGGAGATGAATGGAGAAAGGTTTGGGGAGGAGTTGGGCAGAGAAGGGGGAGAAAGAGATAGGTAGAGTGATGGGGGAGGAGGATGTGAAGAGACAGAGGGGGAGAGGAAATGAACAGAGAAAGGGAAGAGGAGGAGATGGACAAAGGCAGGAGAATGGAGGAGATGGAAACAGAAAGGAATGGGGAGGAGACGAACAGGGAGAGGAGGGAGGAGGAGATGGACAGAGAGAGGGGCAAAAGGAGATGAACAGAGACAGAGGGAGGAGGAGGTTGACAAAGAGAGAGGAAGAAGGAGATGGAATCAGAGTGTGGAGGAGGAGATGGACAAAGAGAGGGGCAGATCGAGATGGCAGGGGATGGGGGTTTGGAGGGAGTGGACAGAGAGAAGGGATGGTGGAGGTGGACAGAGGGAAGGGAAGGAGGAAATAGACAAATAGAAGATTGGAATAAATACATACCCAAGCAACACCGGCTACTCAGATAGTACCAAATAAATTAATAAGAGAAGATACTGATTTCCCACGGCGAAGTTTCACAAAAGCATGAAATTTAGCGAGAAACTTCAATGCAAGACGCTTTTTATAGTTTCCACAACGAAACTCTGTTTTGATATCTGGCAAAGAGATTCTGATCATCTGTAACGTACACCAGCTGCAAGACTCAATCAATATCTTCACTGTGTGATACAATGGTGATGTTACTGATGACAATGTCACTAAAGCAGTGTTGCTAAACACGGTTTTTCTAAATTACATCACCAAAGAAGATGAAGTAAATACTCTGGAATTCGAATCAAGAACAATTGCCAATATGAGTAACTTAGAGGTACAAGGGGCGTTCAATACCTAATGCAACACATTTTTTTCCTCTAATTTCGGATGAGAAAACGCGAAATTTGTTGTGGGACATCGTGGAATATTCCCGCTCCATCCTCTATCGGTTCATGAAGTTCCAATCGGAGGCGGCTCTATACGTAGACTTCAAAATGTCGTCAGTAACGGAGGTGCGTTCCAAGCAGAGAGCTGTCATTGAGTTCCTTTTTGCGAAAAACTCGAGCATCGCAGATACTCGTATTCATAAGCGCTTGTAGAATGTAACGGAGACCTGTTAGTGAACAAAAACACGGTGAGTCGTTGGGCAAGGCGTTTGTCATATCCTCAACAAGGTCGCGCAGACCTGTCCGATCTCCTGCTTGCTGGGTGCCCGCACCCAGCTGTAACTCCTGCGTTCTTGGAACCTGTGGACACTCTCATGCGAAGTGATCGTAACCAAACACCTCGCTACTCAACTAGACGTCTCTGTTGGTAATGATGACACACTGGTCCATCAGTTGGGGTACTCAGAGGTGTGTGTTCGCTGGGTTCCTCGAAGCCTAACAGAAGACCATAAGAAGCTACGAAGGACACCCTTGCGGAATTGCGTGCGGACCGTGAAAGTTTTTTTGTCGAACGTCGTCACAGGCGATGAAACACGGGTTCATCACTTCGAACCGGATATAATACGGCAATTCATGGAGTGGCCTTACACCACATCTCCTCCAATGAAAAGGTTCAACACCGCACTCTCAGCCGGTAAAATCATGGCGACGGTCTTCTGGGACTCTGAAGGGGTTATTCTGTTTTATTTCCTGCCTCATGGCGCAACGATAGGCTCTGAAGTGTATTATGCTACACTCAGGAAATTGAAGAAACGACTTCAGCGGGTTCGTCGCCACAGAAATGCAAACGAACTTCTTCTTCATGTCAACACTAGTCCTCACACTAATCTGTGCATCCCAGAGGATCTCACAAAACGTCACTGGAGTGTTCTTCCTTATCCAACCTACGGCCCGAATCTCGCACCTTCCGACTTCCAACTATCTGGCCCAGTGAAGGATGCTCTCCGCGGGTAGCAGCACGTGAGTGTTGGGGAGGTTATTGCAGCAAGACGTTGGGTCCGACATCGACCAGGAGAATGGTATCGCGCCAGCATAAAGGCCCTCCCAGTAAGGTGGCGTAAGACCGTATTGAACGGAGATTATGTTGAAAAATAGGGTTTTGTAGCCAAAAAAGTGGTGAATAATACGGTGTATTGGAATCCTGAATAAAACCAACCCGCTTTCAGAAAAATAAGTGTTGCATTACTTACTGAACTCTCCTCGTAGATGTCCTCGGCGTAGCAAAGCACCTTAAAGCATATAATAAAGGTAAGTCTTCCGGTCTAGCTAATATACCAGTTAGGTTCCTTTCAGAGTATGCTGATACAATAGCCCCATATTTAGCAGTCATATACAATCGCTCATTCGACGAAAGATCCGTGTCAAATGAATGAAAAGTTGCACAGGTCACACCAATATTCAAGAACGGAAATAGGAGTAAGCCAATGGATTACAGGCCCCTACCACTGACATCGATTTGCAGTAGGATTTTGGAACATATACTGTGTTCGAACATTTGAATTGCCTCGAAGGTAACACACATAGCACACAACACGAACTCAGAATATCATTGTATGAAAGCTTTCACGACCGGATGACATATCTTCTGGTAAACCTTCCGGGATGTAAGGTCGTGGTCCATGAAACTCTTCAGCTCCTAACGTTTCGTCCAGAGCTGCGCTGGACATCTTCAGAGGGGTGTTTCTCCTCCGGTGAGTCTTGCCGACTGACGGGTCGGACGTCTACGATATATAAGTCGCTCTCTGACGTCCGACCCGTCAGTCGGCAAGACTCACCGAAGGAGAAACACCCCTCTGAAGATGTCCAGCGCAGCTCTGGACGAAACGTTAGGAGCTGAAGAGTTTCATGGACCACGACCTTACATCCCGGAAGGTTTATCAGAATATCATTCTTGTGAAAAACCACTAGCCCTTTATTCGCATGAAGTAATGAGTGCAATCGACAGGGGTTCTCAGACTGATTCCATATTTCTTGATTTCCAGAACGCTTTTGACACTGTTCATCACAAACGACTTCTAATCAAATTGCATGCCTGTGGAATGTCGTCTTAGTTGTGCGACTAGATTTGTGATTTCCTGTCAGAAAGGTCACAGTTTGTAGTAACTGATGGAAAGTCATCGAGTAAAAAGGAAGTAATATCTGGCGTTCCCCAGGGAAGTATTATAGGCCTTCTGCTATTTCTGATTTACATAAACGATTTAGGAGAGAATCTGAGCAACCCTCTTAGATTTCTTGCAGATAATGCTGTCATTTTCCGTCTCGTAAAGTCACCAGATAATCAAAACCAATTGCAAAATTACTCAGACAAGATATCTGTATGGTGCGAAAAGTGACAATTGATTGTAAATTATTAAAAGTGTGAAGTCGTCTACATAACTACCAAAGGAAATCCGCTAAATGTCGGTTACTTGATAAATCACACAAATTTAAAGGCTGTAAATTCAACTAAATACCGAAGGATTACAATTACGAATAACTTAAACTGGAATGATCACGTAGATAATGTTGTGGGAAAAGCGAACCAAAGTCTGCGATTTGTTGACAGAAGACTTGTGCAAAAAAAATGGTTCAAATGGCTCTGAGCACTATAGGACTTAACATCTGTGGTCATCAGTCCCCTAGAACTTAGAACTACTTAAACCTAACTAACCTAAGGACATCACACACATCCATGCCCGAGGCAGGATTCGAACCTGCGACCGTAGCGGTCACGCGGTTCCAGACTGAAGCGCCTAGAACCGCACGGCCACACCGGCCGGCACACTTGTGCAATGCAATAGGTCTACTAAAGAGGCTGCTTGCAGTACCCTTTCCGCCCTCTTCTGAAGTATGGCAGTGCGGTATGGGATCCGCATCAGAGTACGCGAAAGAACTTGCCCCCCTTCTAACAGCCGTGTACCGCAAGTCTCTAGAGGAACGGAGGGTTCCAAATGATTGGAAAAGAGCACAGATAGTCCCAGTCTTCAAGAAGGGTCGTCGAGCAGATGCGCAAAACTATAGACCTATATCTCTTACGTCGATCTCTTGTAGAATTTTAGAACATGTTTTTTGCTCGCGTATCATGTCATTTCTGGAAACCCAGAATCTACTATGTAGGAATCAACATGGATTCCGGAAACAGCGATCGTGTGAGACCCAACTCGCCTTATTTGTTCATGAGACCCAGAAAATATTAGATACAGGCTCCCAGGTAGATGCTATTTTTCTTGACTTCCGGAAGGCGTTCGATACAGTTCCGCACTGTCGCCTGATAAACAAAGTAAGAGCCTACGGAATATCAGACCAGCTGTGTGGCTGGATTGAAGAGTTTTTAGCAAACAGAACACAGCATGTTGTTATCAATGGAGAGACGTCTACAGACGTTAAAGTAACCTCTGGCGTCCCACAGGGGAGTGTTATGGGACCATTGCTTTTCACAATATATATAAATGACTTAGTAGATAGTGTCGGAAGTTCCATGCGGCTTTTCGCGGATGATGCTGTAGTATACAGAGAAGTTGCTGCATTAGAAAATTGTAGCGAAATACAGGAAGATCTGCAGCGGATAGGCACTTGGTGCAGGGAGTGGCAACTGACCCTTAACATAGACAAATGTAATGTATTGCGAATACATAGAAAGAAGGATCCTTTATTGTATGATTATATGATAGCGGAACAAACACTGGTAGCAGTTACTTCTGTAAAATATCTGGGAGTATGCGTACGGAACGATTTGAAGTGGAATGATCATATAAAACTAATTGTTGGTAAGGCGGGTACCAGGTTGAGATTCATTGGGAGAGTGCTTAGAAAATGTAGTCCATCAACAAAGGAGGTGGCTTACAAAACACTCGTTCGACCTATACTTGAGTATTGATCATCAGTGTGGGATCCGTACCAGGTCGGGTTGACGGAGGAGATAGAGAACATCCAAAGAAGAGCGGCGCGTTTCGTCACTGGGTTATTTGGTAACCGTGATAGCGTTACGGAGATGTTTAATAAACTCAAGTGGCAGACTCTGCAAGAGAGGCGCTCTGCATCGCGGTGTAGCTTGCTCGCCAGGTTTCGAGAGGGTGCGTTTCTGGATGAGGTATCGAATATATTGCTTCCCCCTACTTATACTTCCCGAGGAGATCACGAATGTAAAATTAGAGAGATTAGAGCGCGCACGGAGGCTTTCAGACAGTCGTTCTTCCCGCGAACCATACGCGACTGGAACAGGAAAGGGAGGTAATGACAGTGGCACGTAAAGTGCCCTCCGCCACACACCGTTGGGTGGCTTGCGGAGTATCAATGTAGATGTAGATGTAGATGTAGATTGACGGAGCACATCGAAAAAGTTCAAAGAAGAGCAGCTCGTTTTCTGTTATCGCGAAATAAGGGAGAGAGAGCTACGGATATGATACGCAAATTGGGGTCGTTTTTCGTTGCGGCAGGATGTTCTCATGAAATTTCAATCACCAACTTTCTCCTCAGAGTGGAAATTATTTCGCAGTCGCCCACCTACAGCGATAAATAATCATTGTAACAAAATAAGAGAAAGAAGAGCTCGCACGGAAAAATTTAAGTGTTCGTTTCTCCCATGCACTGTCCGAGAGTGGAACGGTAGAGAAATAGATTGAAAGTGGTTCGATGAACCCTCTGCCAGGCACTTAATTGTGAATTGCAGAGTAATCATGTAGCTGTAGATGTACAAAGCGTGTATAACCCGTCTGATTCAGTTGTCCAGTGTTGTCCAGATCATTTTCAGTCTCTGTAATTAACAGTTACAGATCTACATACAGCCTTGTTTGCAAAGTTGAATCACAGAAGCAGCAATAATTTCTCTTCCAGCTTGTTTCACAGCCGGTTAACGCTCTATCGCTATCGTGCCACACAACGGCCTGGAACGCTTTGTTTCACGAGCCCTTAGGGGAGGTGGCTGAATCGGTAAATGGTTGCACTTCCTGGGCGAAAACAACGTTCATCATTAGTATTTGTCACAGGTCAAGGGAGCGATTGGCGTCGTGTTTATTGCAAATATTTTTAGGGAAGTGCAACTCGTCTATAAAGGAGACCGCGTATACAGTACTACTGCGACCCATTCTTGAGTACTACTCTAGTGTTTGAAATCCCCACCAGGTGGATCAAAAGAAGACAAGAAAACAATTCCGAAGTGTGGTGCTAGATTTGTTACCGCTAGGTTCGATAAACACGCGAGTATTTTGGAGACGCTTTGTGAACTCAAATGGGAGTTCCTGGAGGGAAGACGACGCTCTTTTCGCCAAGCGCTATTGAGAAAAGTTAGAGAATCGGCGTTTACGGCTAACTACTGAATGATTCTACTGCTGTCAACGTACATTTTGCACAGGGACCACGAAGACAAGATAAGAGAAATGAGGGCTCATACGGAGGCGAATCGTTTTTCCCTCGCTCAGTCTGCGAGTGGATCAAGAAAGAGACTGAGTAGTAGTGGTACAAGGTACCCTCTGCTATTCACCATATGATGACTTGCAGAGCATGCATATAGACGTAGCTGTAGATTCACTTTGAAACGAGTAGGTGATATTGCCCCTATAGGATTTCACATTTCACAGCCTTTCTTTTCTTTCTAAACTTCTTCTTTTGTGAATCCTCGAAACGGAGAAGCTAATATACAGGGTATGGGCAAAATAATGTGAACACCTACTTACCTGGGAACGGTTTATTAATAAGGGGTTGGACCCCTATCTGCCCGTAATACAGCTGCGATTCTTCTTGGAATGCTGGCATATAATGAATGTATAGTCTTCAGTGGAATGTTATGCCACTCTTCGATCAGAACCTCTTCTAACTCCTGTAGTGGCGAGGGAGGCGGAAATCTGCTCCGGAGTCTGCGTTCCAATACCACTCAATACGACCCATAAGGGTTCGATAATGTTGCAAGTCCGGGGACTGTGCTGGCCAGGGAAGACGGTGCAGTTCAGCTGCGTGCTTATCATACCACGATTGTACTGTCCTGGCTGTGTTCAAATGGTTCAAATGGCTCTAAGCACTATGGGACTTAACATCTGAGGTCATCAGTCCCCTAGACTTAGAACTACTTAAACCTAACTAACCTAAGGACATCACACACATCCATGCCCGTGGCAGGATTCGAACCTGCGACCGTAGCGGCAGCGAGATTGCGGACTGAAACACCTAGAACCGCTCGGCCAGAGCGGCAGGCCCTGGCTATGTGAATGGGTGCATTATCGTCCTGAAATATAGTATCATTGGTGCGGAACAACATTTGAATCATGAGTTGCACCTGATGTGCACCTAAAATGTTCACATAATCGCTGGGTGTAACACGACCTTTGAGAGTAACGATGGGACCAGCTGAATACCACGATACGGCTGCCCACACAATCACACTTCCACTTCCATGCTTAATCGTTGGAACTAAGCAATCAGGATTGTAGGCTTCGTTTGGCGTTCTCCAGACGTAAATCCAGCCCGATGTTGGAAATAACGAACACGTTGAGTCGTCGGACCGTATGACGTGTTTCATCTGATCAGCCGTCCAGGATTTATGCTCCTGACACCATGTTTTACGCTTCTTTGCATTGATTGTCGTCACTAATGGTTTCGATATGGCAACTCGTCCATGAATATTCGCTTTATAGAGTTCTAGGCAGACAGTGTCGGTAGATACGAGGCCTCGAAGATGGCTATTGACCTCTGCAGTTACTTTAGCCGCCGTGTTGTTCTGACACAACTCGTGTTAGCGTACGACGATCTCTGTCATTTAGTTTTGACTTGCGCCCACTATTACGTTTACACGATCATGTCTTTCCATGTTTTGTGTTGGCTGTCATGACTGTTGAAAGAGTTGCTCTTGAAACATTCAACAAGTTGGCTGTCTTGGTTACTGATGCTCCAGCTAATCGGGCCCCCACAATCTGCCCTCTTTGGAACTCTGTTAGGCCTTTTATTGCACGTCGACCTCGACCTCTGAATACTAATACGAAGTGTGCATTACTCGTAAACAACCTGCGCTGCTTCCTAGTCCTTATTAAACACGCATAGTCCAGCGCAACACGTGTCTTACCTGCGTTGTTGACCGTCAAACACAACCATCCCATTACTACCACTGTTCAGTTTATTTTGCCTATCCCCTGTACATCCCCATGTGATTCTTTCATCTAAGGGGACGCAAATTAGAAGTACTGAACGAATCTAATTTAAGAATACTGTATAATAAACTCCCATTTATAAGCTTATCAAACAAAATATTATTCACCCATTTTAAAAGAGCGCAGTAGCCACTTTGGAATGCTGTATATGGTTTAGAACTACCATCAGACCGTCATGTGACCCACCATCGTTGACCGTGGTGGCGAAACGGGTGTGTATGTGCCAGTCTATTGTTCGGAATAGGCACAGCAATGTGGGTGGACGCGGAAACGTGACAGAGTGGTAGAATGGAGCTATCTTGTATCGACATGCTCATGACCACACCGTGAGAGAAGTCGCCTGATTTCTTGGTATATCAGCGCGTATTGTCTAGCGTGTCCACAAGGAATGGTGTACCACCTGCAGATACGTAAAACAGCGTAAGAACAGAAATCGTAAAATGATCCTAATACCAAAAAAGCTTTTCTGAAAAATAAATTTTTTAACATCAAATATAAATATAAGTGCTAGGAAGTCTTTTCTGGGAGTATTTTTCTAGAGTGTAACCTTATACGGATGAGAAACGTGGTCTTAAGTTGAACGAGAGGCTAGATGCAGCTCTCCACGCTAGCCTATCCTGTGAAAGTTTTTTCTTCTCTGCATAACTACCGCAACTTACATTCCGTTTAACCTGTTTAATACAGTGTAGCCTTGGTCTTTCCCTACAATTTTATCTCCAACACTCCCCCTCCCTCCCACACACACACACACACACACACACACACAGATATATATATATATATATATATATATATATCACTCCGAGATCATATCAATTATTCCTTGATTGTTCTGGATGAGTGCAAAGATTCGGAGATCAGTACGGCACTGCAACGTTATGCCTCTCTACAACGTAACATGTGGACCACCAAAACGGTCATTTTCGACAGTGTTCCTGGCTGCATTTCGTACCCTCATATGGCGAGATGTGGGAACACATAATTGATATTAGATGTCCACAAATTCCTCCTTTTCAGAAACACTTTTCGTGCTATAGCCAGTCTGCAGTTTATATTCTGTCTACTTCAGCCATCGTCAGTTACTTTGCTGCATAAATAGCAAAACTTGCCACTGCTTTTACCGCCTCATTACCTAATCTAATTCCCTCTGTAGTTACTGATTTAATTCGACTACACTCCGTTATCCTCGTTTTATTTTTATTGATGTTCACTTTACGAAATCTTTGCCAGGCACGATCCATTCCGATCAACTGCTCTTCCAAGACCTTTGGAGTCTCTCATAAAACTAAAATTTCATCGGCAAGTCATCATTTTTATTTGTTGTCTGAACTTTAATTATTTGCCAAATTTCTCCTCATTTTCCTAACTGCTCCATGTGGAGATTGACTAACCCTGTCTCACTCTCTTTTGTATTACAGCCTCCCATTCCTGTCTTTCGGCTCTTATAATTGCAATTTGATTTCTGTAGAAGCTGTAGATAACCTTCTGCCCCCTCTATTTTGACCTCGAGAACTTCGGAATTTCGATAAATGATATTCAAATTAACATACCAGTATTCACAATGTTTTCCTAAATCCACAAGTCCTATAAACGTGAGTTTGCCTCTCTTCGCCCTAATATGAGCCATGGGGTCAGTACTGCCTCGCATACTCCTACTTTCCTCAATAATGCAAACCTATTTTTGCCAGATCGACTACTACCAGTCGTTCTATATCTCCGTAGACATTTCTTGTTAATATTTTCCAACAAAAACTTACTGAAATGTCAGCACTTGCCTTTTTCGGTATTTCGCTTGTCTCATATATGCAACATACTACATGAAACAGTTTTGTGATGACTGATTCTCGCAAGGATCTTAATAATTCTAAGTCAAAGTCACTTACTCCAAGTGCTCTGTTTCAACTCGGGTCTTTCAGTGCGCTTTCAAATACTTCTCGCAATATTGCCTCCCCCATTTCATATTAATCTACTTTCTTTTGCCGTTGCATAATACTGCTGGCAACTGTCCCTCCACCCTACATCCCTTCTATATGGTCCTTCCACCTATCAGCTTTCCCTTCTTTGTCGAGTACTGAGCTCTCAATATTCATATTGCTGCTTCTGTTTTCTTTGAAAGTTTCTGTTTCTACAGCTTAGAATTTTTCCACTGGTCAGTCCCACGTTGCTGTTTTGCAGTTTTTGTTAATCTGTATTTGTTTTTGCCTGCTTCGTTCGCTATATTTTTTATATTTTTTCCTTTTCATCAGTTAAATTTATGTCGTGGGTTATCCAAGGATCCGTTGTGTGCCTTCTCGTTTCCCTAATCGTTTCCCTACTTTCACCTCTCAAAGCTACCCATTCATCTTCTATTGTACTTTTCCACCTATTTCAGTCAGCCATTGCCTAATGCCCAATTCGAAACTCTCAGCAGCCTCTAGTCACTTCCTCTTATCCAGCATCATCTGCTTAATTTCCTATACTCTGGCAATTTCTTCAGCTTTAATCTGCATTTCGTAACTAATAAATTAAGATCATAATACAAATTTAGTAGCAGTGCTGGAAATGCTTAAATCCTAATTTCGGAATCTCTGTCTTACCATCATATAATGCATTTGAAACATGCCTCTATGTCTTTCCCATCTGTACAACCTTCTTTCGTGGTTGTTAGTCAATTATGATTAAATTGCACTCTGACCAAAATTCCCACATTCCAAACTTATTTATTTATATTTGGACATTAGGGTGTTTGGTTTGACATCCTGTAGCGAACAGCCGAGTCCCGCAACCATCTCTGAAAAGATGGATATACAGAAAATTCTCTCACGTGGCTTCCCCCTTCATTCTGACTCTTAGTATACGTTCTACTATTATTTTTCCTTCTCATCTTTCCCTAATATCGAATTTCAGTCTCCTATCACAATAATATTTTCGCCTCCTTTAATGTATTGAATAAATCCTTTCACCTCACAATACTTTTTTTTTCATTTCCTCGTAATGAGCGGTGCTAGCTGTAGTACTACTGTGGTGAGTCCTGTCTTCGTGTTTACCTTGGCTAGGGTGATCCACTCACTACTTTGTCGATGGTACTTTACTACTATGTCTATTTACTTCTTTATTATTAGACCCACTCCGGCATTACACCTATTTGAGTGTGTATTGATAAACCTGTACTCACGTTACCACATTCCTTTTCTTCGTACTATAACATTTCACTTATTCCCACCATATATAACTCCAGCCTTTTTTTATTTTTTTTATTTTAAAATATTTTACCGTACCTACACGATTAAGGGATTTTACATTACTCACCTCGACCCGTATAACGTCACTTGTTTCTCATTATCTGTAGGTAATCAGTATCTTTATATTAATTACAGTTTAAGGTTTATGATTTTCCATTTATTTGAAGAAAAACATATATCAAAATTAGTACATAAAACGAGTATACGTATTTTACACGTATACTGAGAAAATGAAATATCAATTGCGGTATTTATCCATTTTCTGAGCCTCTTGTAAATAATTGATAATCTCTTTTTATACTAATATCAAAATGTTTCACGAATGACCTCTGTTTATGTCGTTATCAAGTATGATAATTTTTCTTATCTAAAATCTATAATTGTTACGATTTTGTTCATAATCAGCTACGAGTTCTGAACTTCACTTACAGTACTGAACTCTCTGAAATCTGTTTATTAGTGTCTCATATGGCAGAAGATCTCCCTTTGTAATACTGGGTGATTAAAAAAACGTTTACAAACTGTCATAGCACATCGAGCATCCAATAGTCATCAGTAATAAAATAGGAACCTGTGATCGCAAACGCCACGAGAGGGCCTACGATCACGAGATCGAAGCTTTACAGCGAGTGCCCTCTTAACCTTCATGCGCTAGCGCTAGAAATAGTCACGCGAGCGCTCGCGCGGGCGGTCGGCCGACCGCCAGAGAGTTTTCATCAATCTCTTGAGGTTTTCCGTTTTTAACGGTCATATTTCCATAAAATATCGACATAGGATATCTCACACAATATTGCAAACGGATTTCTAATCAAAGTTATTTGGTTCAAATGGCTCTGAGCACTATGGGACTTAACTTCTGAGGTCATCAGCCCCCTAGAACTTAGAACTACATAACCTAACTAACCTAAGGACATCACACACATCCATGCTCGAGGCAGGATTCGAACCTGCGACCGTAGCGGTCGCGCGGTTCCAGACTGTAGCGCCTAGAACCGCTCGGCCACCCTGGCCGGCTCAAAGCTATTTATTTAACAATAAAATATACAATGGAATACAGAAAGGAAGCCAAATACCCAAATGAAATATAAGAACATTTTTTTTAATTGTAATGTTTTGGGACTATATAATGTAATACTTAAGACTATAATTATTCACTGTCTTAACTCGTCACAAAAAAAGCTAATTTTGCTTTGAAAAAAGAATTTTTGATTGAAAACGTCACAAACATTTCTGTCAGATGAAAAATGCTGATCAGTCTGTATCCATTTCATTTTCGTTTTGAGGCTGACAACAATTATTGCAAGTAACTGTCGTTGTTGAATGTCGTAGACAGACGTTTCTTCCACATTCACCGCATTCTCGCTTTGTTTTTATATTCTTTTTTGACCCATACAAATAAGATATTCCTCTCCTTGTAGGGGTTGATACAGCTGGATAATCTACGTCATTCTCTCTGTAATTTTACAAAAATACTAACAAATCTTTTGGTAAATGCTTCAGTTTAGCTCTTTCTTTCAGGTTTTCGCTCATCAGTTCCAAAGATAACACATGTAAGAATTGTCTTCTCGTTTTTTCTTTCATATTACCTGTGTTGAATTGAAAATGTGTAACGAATTTATTCCTGCCAAGTCAAGTAAGCGGAAAAATATACATGCAGGCCACCTTTGTGTTCTTCTTGATGTCGAAATTCTGGAGCACATGAGGTCTACAGTATCAACTCCACCTTCGGTTGAATTATAGTCTGTGATTTGTACAGGTTTTTTGCTATCTTCATCAATGATGTCGGTATCATGCAGTGTGGAGAGCACTACTACAGCTTTCCTTTTTTTTGTAATCATAGAAATCAAAGTTTTGTCATCTTGACAACCGAACATGTAGTCTCCTGCCACTGCATTTCCATTTACTGTCACAAATTCTGGGGAAATTTCCTTTTTATTTTTTCTCATTGTACATAAAAAAGTGAGGCCTTTCCTAAGGAGGTATTCAGCCAACGGGTAACTTGAAAAATAATTATCAGTTGCTACATTTCTATTTGTTCCTTCTGTGCATTCAACCAATCTGGCGACCAAGTCGTATGGTTTGTTGGAGAGTCCGTTAGGGCCTGGCACTTGTTTTCCGCAGTACACTTCTAAATTACACTCCTGGAAGGGGAAACTTCATTGACACATTCCTGGAGTCAGATACATCACATGATCACACTGACAGAACCACAGGCACATAGACACAGGCAACAGAGCATGCACAATGTCGGCACTAGTACAGTGTATATCCACCTTTCGCAGCAATGCAGGCTGCTATTCTCCCATGGAGACGATCGTAGAGATGCTGGATGTAGTCCTGTGGAACGGCTTGCCATGCCATTTCCACCTGGCGCCTCAGTTGGACCAGCGTTCGTGCTGGACGTGCAGACCGCGTGAGACGACGCTTCATCCAGTCCCAAACATGCTCAATGGGGGTCAGATCCGGAGATCTTGCTGGCCAGGGTAGTTGTCTTACACCTTCTAGAGCACGTTGGGTGGCACGGGATACATGCGGACGTGCATTGTCCTGTTGGAACAGCAAGTTCCCTTGCCGGTCTAGGAATGGTAGAACTATGGGTTCGATGACGGTTTGGATGTACCGTGCACTATTCAGTGTCCCCTCGACGATCACCAGTGGTGTACGGCCAGTGTAGGAGATCGCTCCCCACACCATGATGCCGGGTGTTGGCCCTGTGTGCCTCGGTCGTATGCAGTCCTGATTGTGGCGCTCACCTGCACGGCGCCAAACACGCATACGACCATCATTGGCACCAAGGCAGAAGCGACTCTCATCGCTGAAGACGACACGTCTCCATTCGTCCCTCCATTCACGCCTGTCGCGACACCACTGGAGGCGGGCTGCACGATGTTGGGGCGTGAGCGGAAGACGGCCTAACGGTGTGCGGGACCGTAGCCCAGCTTCATGGAGACGGTTGCGAATGGTCCTCGCCGATACCCCAGGAGCAACAGTGTCCCTAATTTGCTGGGAAGTGGCGGTGCGGTCCCCTACGGCACTGCGTAGGATCCTACGGTCTTGGCGTGCATCCGTGCGTCGCTGCGGTCCGGTCCCAGGTCGACGGGCACGTGCACCTTCCGCCGACCACTGGCGACAACATCGATGTACTGTGGAGACCTCACGCCCCACGTGTTGAGCAATTCGGCGGTACGTCCACCCGGCCTCCCGCATGCCCACTATACGCCCTCGCTCAAAGTCCGTCAACTGCACATACGGTTCACGTCCACGCTGTCGCGGCATGCTACCAGTGTTAAAGACTGCGATGGAGCTCCGTATGCCACGGCAAACTGGCTGACACTGACGGCGGCGGTGCACAAATGCTGCGCAGCTAGCGCCATTCGACGGCCAACACCGCGGTTCCTGGTGTGTCCGCTGTGCCGTGCGTGTGATCATTGCTTGTACAGCCCTCTCGCAGTGTCCGGAGCAAGTATGGTGGGTCTGACACACCGGTGTCAATGTGTTCTTTTTTCCATTTCCAGGAGTGTATATGTATAAAAAGTGCGTGCATCACACAATGCATACATTTTAACCGATATTTGGCTGGTTTTTGAGACATGTACTGGATGAATAAGCATCGTCCTCTAAACGCAACCAACATCTCATCAACAGTGACAAATTTCCCTAAACTGAATGATTTTTGGCTGTTAGCAATGAAAGACGACAAAATTTCTCGTATAGGAGCAAGTTTGTCCGTTGCTTGACGTTCCAATCTCGTGTTTAGGTCATCAAATCTTATAGCTCGTAGCAAAAATCTAAATTTATTTAGACTGAAATTGGCTCGCAAAATTATCAGACCTGTTCCATTGCTATTGAAATATTCAGAGAAATTCGCACCGTTTCCTCTATTGACCGCAATCAAAAACAGAGCACCAAACAATGCTAGCATTTCAGCCGTTGTTGTCGGCTTACAGTCCCCTCTCACGTACTTCAGAGTCACTGCTTCATTCTGCCAGTGATGGACGTGCCATTTTTTTCCTTTCAATATAAATATTCGTGTACCTTACTATCCCTTCTACCATTTCGGGGGTTATTATACGATGAAAACTTTCCAGTCGAGTTTCACATTGTCTGGCTTGCCCTCTAGGACCTGGTACAGTTTTGATTATATTTTTTGACTTTATTTTGTGCTGGTAATATTGGCACTACTAGCCCAAACAGCTTCCATGTCCTTACCTATACAAAATCTAATGTCATTTGCTGGTAGCTCCTGTTGATCTATGTCATTTTCTCCCCCGTTTTCCAAATCAGTTTACGACTCACTTTGATGTATATCATCTTCAATCCCTTCTTGTTCATAATCTGGGTCATCGGAAACGTCATCTTCTAGGGCTTCCTCATGCCCTTTCCCCTCTGCTTCCTCTCTCTCCAATTCAGCCAAGATTCTATGTATAACATCAGACGTAAGGTTTCGTCGTTCCCTTTAAAAAATAAAAATAATTGTTACTTTTGCCAACAGAAATTTCTTGGAATGACGAAGTGCCAAAGTAGAAAGAAAAACGGAATTTGTAAATGGCAAAATTTATAGAAAGTAATGCACATTCACTAGAGAATTGGAAGAGTCTATAAAATTGAGGAATTATAGGGGAATTACAAAAAGAAACACTTACATTCCGAACTAGACGAGTAGAACAAAGTCTCGTAAGATCTCGCAAGGCGGTAACTGACCGTTTTTGTAAGTGCCGTAAACGCTCGCAAGGCGGTAAACTGACCGCCGAACGTGTTCGGACCTATTTGAACTTGTCCTGAGAGGCAGAGAGGTGCGACTTGGACGAACTTTGAGCAGCATCTGTCGGAAAAAGGTGCAACTAGAGAATACATGTCCCTCCCGCCGCCTTGTTACCTTTGTGGAGTAAGTATGGCACGAAATTGCAAAAAGGCGGTCACTTCACCGCCCGCGCGAGAGCGTGAAGGTTAACCGATGAGGCAGCGGTCTCCGTTGAGGGTGTGATGAACGTTCACAACTTGCATACATGGACGGATGTGAACCCATATGTTAAACGTACGTATGCCTCACAACTCAAATTTACCCTTAACGTGTGGGCTGGCATCGTCGGAGACTGTTTAATTGGGCCGTACATTCTCCCGGACCGACTCGATAGTCGCAAGTATTCGTGCCGGACATGCTGAATGATGTTCCCATGTCTGTTCATCGTCACATTCGATTTCAGCACGACGGAGCCCCCGCGCTGTTAAGCAGGCAGGTGAGGGCACATCTGCAGGCAACCTTTCCGGCCAGATGGATTGGTCGCAGTGGGCCAGTCGCATGACGGCCACGATCACCCAGTCTGTCCCAAATCGATTTTTTCCTGTGAGGATATCTGAAGGGCCTTGTCCATGAAACACCTGTTACATCGCCGGGGGACCTATTGGGAGTGGGTAGGATTGTTGCGGCAGCAAGATGTCTTCGAGATACACCAGGTATCTTTGAGAGCGTGCGCCGTTCAATTCAGCGTCGATGTCAGGCGTGTCTCAATGGATCTGGACAAAGTTTTGAGCATCTCCTGTAGTGGGCGTCCAATTGTTACATGTGACCAAATTACTGCAACGCCATTTAGTAACCCCGGATCGCCTTTGAGACCCCTGGTTCCTTTGTGATTACTGATCCCTGTTGCATGCCCGGTATGTCTTGTCGGGTTGTAAGCGTTATTTTGAATCACCCTGTATAATTCTTGAGCACAGTCAAATTTTTTTGCACTGAGCATTAGGTTAATGTTCAGATGTGAGTTGAAAATACTTGCAACTAACCACCGGTACATCTTTATCATTAAAAGTATCGCCCACATAATCAATCTTTATCTAAAAACATTAATACTCTTTTTCCATTTCTCAAGCTAAGAGAAATACTTTAAAGTTCGTATCGTTGTTTCCACATTATTAGCTAGCCCTTTTTTATCTTTCCACACATTATTCCAGCAGTTTTCATAGTTCATTGTCAAAAGTAACAGTTTATTTTGTTTCATGTTTACTTCTCTTGTACATACAGCAATATGCTTTATGATTATATGAATTGAAATGTAGAAGTTCAAGCTAAACAACTAAGCAATTCATCAACTATAATACATCTGAAATTTCTGCCTTCAACTCCTTCACTTACGTGATAAACGTGTCATGACAAATGAAACAACGTGCTAGTCCAAGATTCGGAACCAGTTTTCCGTTTCATCATGAGCAGTTGCCTTAGCTAGTAAACCAATGTGAAAACACCTCCTGCATTAACCCAAACATTTAATGTCATTTATGTTTCCCCTCCGTTTCTCCGAAAAAATTACCAGAGGTTCTTTCTTTCGAAATAGCCCCATCAAAAGGACAGATATCATGGAGGGGCGTGGCTTATTCCATGAGGTTATACATCAAATGAATATAATTCACTGAACTGAAATTCATGAACTGCTCGTGATAAATAGGAGATCTGGGTTTGAGACCAAATCTGGCACAGATTTGAAACGATAAATTCATTACATAAGCGAGTCTATATTTCTTAACAGGTGCTACTGATACCATTTCGTAGCACTTAATTTCATTGATTCCTTAGATATTGCTTCCATTAATTTTAGTTTAATGACTTTAGTTCAACTGATGTATAACGAAATACACTATCTGATAAAAAGTATCCGAACTCATATTATTGGACATTAACATGGCGTGTGGCCACCCTTCGCCTCTTTGATGGTTTGAACACTCCACGGGGAACACTTTCATGAGATGTTTGAATGTCTGTGGAAAAATGGCAGCCCATTGTTCCTCAAGAGCCGAAACCAATAAAGATAGTGATACAGGACGTTAGAGTCTGAAACGAAGCCGACATTCTAACTCAGCCCAGAAGTGTTCCATTAGGTTCAGGTCGCAACTCTGGACAACAAAGTCCACTTCAGGAATATTGTTGTCTACAAACCATTGCCTCACAGATGCTGCTTTACAACAAGTTGCATTGTTAGCTTGCGGCCGGTGTGGCCAAGCGGTTCTAGGCGCTTCAGTCTGGAACCGCTCGACCGATACGGTCGCAGGTTCGAATCCTGCCTCGGGCATTGATGTGTGTGATGTCCTTAGGTTAGTTAGGTTTAAGTAGTTCTAAGTTCTAGGGGACTGATGACCTCAGAAGTTAAGTCTCATATTGTTCAGAGCCATTTGAACCATTTTTTGCATTGTCAGCTACACACACAAAAAAAAATCATTGTCTCCGAACTGGTCCTCTACTGTAGGAAGTACACAACGCTGTAACATGTGTTCGTATTGTTCTGTATTTAACATTTTTAAGCTGAATAAGGATATCACAAACTAACCACGATAAACACCGCCATGCTGTAACACCAACTCTTCTGTACTTCACTGCTGACACTACACATGAAGGCAGGCAACGTTCTCCAGACATTCGCAAAACCCAAACACTACCATCAGATTGCCACACAGTACAGCACGATTCATCAGTCCAAATCACTCGTTTCCAGCCATGCAGTGTCAACTGGCGTCGCTCTTTGCACCATCTCAAGCGTCTCTTAGCACTGAGGTGGTGGTGGTTAGTGTTTAACGTCCCGTCGACAACGAGGTCATTAGAGACGGAGCGCAAGCTCGGGTTAGGGAAGGAATGGGAAGGAAATCGGCCGTGCCCTTTCAAAGGAACCATCCCAGCATTTGCCTGAAACGAGTTAGGGAAATCACGGAAAACCTAAATCAGGATGGCCGGAGACGGGATTGAACCGTCGTCCTCCCGAATGCGAGTCCAGTGTGCTAACCACTACGCCACCTCGCTCGGTCTTAGCACTGACTACAGAAATGTGTGGCGTATGGAGAACTGCTCGGCCACTGCAACCCATTCTTTTTATTCCCTATCTGGACTGCTGTTAGCACTTCTTAAGTCGCGAGTGATTCCCTCCGCTGATTTCGTGCGATATTTTATCATTGCCCTCCGCAATGCTCGGCGGTCCCTGTCCATTAATACATGAGATCTGCCTAGTCTTGGTTTAGCTGCGGTTGTTAGTTCGCGTTTCCACTTCATAATCACATCACCAACAGTCGGCCTTAACAGCTTTAGTATTTTTGAAATGTCCCTGATAGATCTGATACTCAAGTAACATCCATTGAGTAGTCCACGTTCGAAGTCACTGAGTTCTCATCACCAAGCCATTCAGCTGTTACTTCTCTATGGACAACTCAATATTTCACAACTCCTTTTACACTAGTGGGTCCATCTCTCGTGACATCTAGTGGTCGATTTCGCATACGTAAGTGTAATAATTTTGACCAGATAGTGCACTCTATGCATCCTCCCGTATAACCTTCATGGCTGCAATGTAAGTCTTTATGTTTTCTGAATGAAATGTCGTATACTTTACTCGAATGATCTACTACATTAATTTCTTTGTCCACACAAATTTATCTAATTTATCAGAGAATCATATTAACTAAATCCAAGGGCGTGAAATTCGATAGGAAGTTTGTATATTAACTTCGTGACTACTCATTTAACATGATTTTAATTAACCTAATATGCGTATTTTACGTATGAGTGATTTTTTAAGAATCTTATCACATACAGAATAATTTTTAAATTATTGATAATAAAGTTAAAGAGAATTTTTTCAGCATCTTGTATTTTCGTACTTTTTTATTGTAACGATCACAATTTCCAGCTCTTCTTCCGCCAGGAATAACTAGGGATCTGTCAATTAATTTTCTTAACATCATTCATCTACGTATTGTAAATGGGTGTAACCAATTTATAATTATTCCTTGACCGAATGCTTTACTACAATAATCTACATCTACATTTATACTCCGCAAGCCACCCAACGGTGTGTGGCGGAGGGCACTTTACGTGTCACTGTCATTACCTCCCTTTTCTGTTCCAGTCGCGTATGGTTCGCGGGAAGAACGACTGCCGGAAAGCCTCCGTGCGCGCTCGAATCTCTCTAATTTTACATTCGTGATCTCCTCGGGAGGTATAAGCAGGGGGGAAGCAATATATTCAATACCTCATCCAGAAACGCACCCTCTCGAAACCTGGACAGCAAGCTACATCGCGATGCAGAGCGCCTGTCTGGCAGAGTCTGCCACTTGAGTTTGCCAAACATCTCCGTAACGCTATCACGCTTACCAAATAACCCTGTGACGAAACGCGCCGCTCTTCTTTGGATCTTCTCTATCTCCTCCATCAACCCGATCTGGTACGGATCCCACACTGATGATCAATACTCAAGTATAGGTCGAACGAGTCTTCTGCAACCCACCTCCTCTGTCGATGGACCACATTCCCTAAGGACTCCCCCAATGAATCTCAACCCGGCACCCGCGCTACCAACAACTAATTTCATATGATCATTCCACTTCAAATCGCTCAGCACGCACACTCCCAGATATTTTACAGAAGTAACTGCTACCAGTGTTTGTTCCGCTATCATATAATCATACAATAAAGAATCCTTCTTTCTATGTATTCGCAATACATTACATTTGTCTTTGTTAAGGGTCAGTTGCCACTCCCTGCACCAAGCGCCTATCCGCTGCAGATCTTCCTGCATTTCACTACAATTTTCTAATGCTGCAATTTCTCCGTATACTACAGCATCATCCGTGAAAAGCCGCATTGAACTTCCGACACTATCTACTAGGTCATTTATATATATTGTGAAAAGCAGTGGTCCCATAACACTCCCCTGTGGCACGCCAGAGGTTACTTTAACGTCTGTAGACGTCTCTCCATTGAGAACAACATGCTGTGTTCTGTTTGCTAAAAACTCTTCAATCCAGCCACACAGCTGGTCTGATATTCCGCAGGTTCTCACCCCGTTCATCAGGCGACAGTGCGGAACTGTATCGAACGCCTTCCGGAAGTCAAGGAAAACAGCATCTACCTGGGAGCCTGTATCCAATATTTTCTGGGTCTCATGAACAAATAAAGCGAGTTGGGTCTCACACGATCGCTGTTTCCGGAATCCATGTTGATTCCTACAGAGTAGATTCTGGGTTTCCTCAAACGACATGATACGCGAGCAAAAAACATGTTCTAAAATTCTGCAATAGATCGACGTTAGAGATATAGGTCTATAGTTTTGCGCATCTGCTCGACGACCCTTCTTGAAGACTGGGACTACCTGTGCTCTTTTCCAATCATTTGGAACCTTCCGTTCCTCTAGAGACTTGCGGTACACGGCTGTTAGAAGGGGGGCAAGTTCTTTCGCGTACTCTGTGTAGAATCGAATTGATATCCCGTCAGGTCCAGTGGACTTTCCTCTGTTGAGTGATTCCAGTCACTTTTCTGTTCCTTGGACACTTATTTCGATGTCAGCCATTTTTTCTTTTGTGCGAGGATTTAGATAAGGATCTGCAGTGCGGTCTTCCTCTGTGAAACAGCTTTGGAAAAAGGTGTTTAGTATTTCAGCTTTACGCGTGTCATCCTCTGTTTCAATGCCATCATCATCCCGGAGTGTCTGGATATGCTGTTTCGAGCCACTTACTGGTTTAACGTAAGACCAGAACTTCCTTCCTAAGATTTGGATCGTATATATTAATTCATTACAGTTAATGTATTTTGGTTTTCTCACACTTGGGTTATTGTTAAAATAAACTGAGCTGGTTAGTGGCGTTTCTTCATGTGTGGTTCCACCTGATTCAAAGAATTTGTAATCTTCAGCATTATCAGTCAGTAACTTCACTAAACCATCTGTAATCACAGATGTCTTATCGTTACTTACAATGTGGTATTTATCAAATTCTGCTGCTAATTAGCCCATATAAGGTACTCCAGTTTTAAAATATATTCCAAAATACATTAATATAGTTGGACCTATGTATTTAGATTCTTAATAATATTCATAATTGTTATTTTCTCATCAACTGTAGCATTGTATGTACAGTATTTCAGAAGAAAATTCAGTCATCAGTTGCACAGTTATTTTTATTTTACTTTACCAGTTTCGACAGATTAATCTGTCATCTTCAGAAGCTTAATGTTGGTTTATCAGATGTCAACATCTTCTTCACAGAAGCATAATGCCATTACATATCCAAAACTGTACATGTTGCATGTGATAATTATATCCATAGAGCGATGATTTACAGTTAACGTATCAAATTTATTACAACCACAGATTGATAATTTACAGTAAGTGTAGCACATGAATGTGAAAAATTTACTGTACATTGTCAATATGTGGTTATAATTATCACACACAATACGTACATTTTTGGACATGTAATGGCATTATACTTTTGTGAAGAAGACATAACTGATGGCTGTATTTTATTCTGAAATATATTTAGATTGTGGTATAATTTTATTTTTACTCATTCTTGCTGCATATTTCTTTACACAGTGTATTGTATTTCATCAGGCTGACTTTCTTTATTTATAGATGGTACAGAAACGTTCGAAACGTCATTATCTTTACAGAAGAAACTCTCTTCGAATTTTCTTTTTGTAGATATTGAAGAGACTAGAATCGTGCCTACAAGAAGTTCTTGATGATGATATGGAAGTAATTGTTTCTCAGTCTCTAGATTCTATTCATTTGAATTCAGCATGGTATGCAAAGCTTCACTTTCTTGCTTGATGTGCTCAGCAGTAATTTATAACTGGTTGATCATTTTTTTGAATGTCTTGTACTTTGTCTTACTCAATACCATATCCTTCCCTTTCATGTTGATCATCATATTTGGGTTCATATTCGTGTTTATTTTGTTGTGTTAAAATAATTTTAATCTTGTTATGACATTTCTCATTATTATATTTTCTCTTCTGGTTTATTCTAAGCAGTTCTAACTCATCTTTCTAGCCCTTACTGTACATATTCTTTAATTTTCCGGATGATTTATCAGCAAGTAAAAATTTATTATAGGCATAATTCTGGTTGATCTAATCTTGCTTAAATATGTTACGTAAATGGAGAATCCCCAAGTAAAGTTGTTTCGCACAATGTCTTCCAGAACACATTCATCGAGCGAATCATTATACGCTGAAGGTTTCATATTATCATGATATTTTTTTTTATTATTTCTGTCTTTTGTCTTATTTTTAGTCTTTTATCTTGACGATCTAATCTCTTGGAGTTTACGCATAGGTGTTTAATTTTATTCCAAGTCAATGAAACCAGAGTTGTAATCGCAATTGAGTTCCATCCATGCTGTCTAATTATTGCCAGCTTACTGAATACGTTTCGATGGATAGTTCTGCCATGGACCTCAATATCTGACCTGCAATGAAAGTTGTCTGCAATAGCTGTCAAGTATGCCAGAATACAACACACTGAAGGCTTCGAAGGTCACTACCAAATAATTTCTTATGCCTATCAGACTAGTGATTGGCTTTAGTACCATCTTCACATTTCCCTGTCAAAATAACATCGTTAACTGTGGAACTAGGCATACGTAAGTTTTGTTAACTCCGTCTGACGGAATGCCCGAACTGACATACGAGTATCCTTACCGCTTTAGCTCACTCAGTTTTTCCCGCTGATTCATTGCGACAGAAATTTTTATATGACGTGTCTGCACTGATATTCTCTCAAATACAAAGGAAATCACATCGTGTATGAACATTGGAATAGCAGGAATTGTGTATCCACATTGTGAATATGGACACCCAGTTTATTATCAAGTGACATTCGAGAGCCTGTTGATGTTTTCTGCCAGTATGTAGGATTGTTTCTGAACCTCGGATGGGAAAAAAACTGTGTTAATATTAGTTTTTTTCACCGTACGTTATCAGTGGCTACTTCTCTGTTAACAGACTGTAAATTTAAAACTATTTCATGCAACGTTTTATTTTATTATTTGACACTCTAATGACTGTTAAAATTTAGCCATCATGTTGCGAAAACCCTTTACTCATCTTTTTTATGTCGTTATAAAATGTTGTATCTAGAAACAAGTTGTCGATGGCTGTCTTATCTAGTTTTAATTCAACTATTTTTTTGAAGAACTCGGCGAAGGAAGATACCATTAAATCCAGTTTCTGTCAACAGTGTTCAAATAGTCTGTCACTGTTTCTCATGAGATACTCGAGTACTTTTCCAGACTACGATAGGCACACACATGAAGATGGAGCTCCACAGTTCCATGGCTAACATTCCACATAGAAAACACAGATTATCATATAGACGAATCCTTACATAAGCAGATCTTTTGCAGACGGCATTACATAAAACATTCAGTCATAATGGATGCCAGTTGTTCGAATCACTATACTTCACTGTAATAATATTCGTATTGTATTTGTTGTGGTATTTACTAAACCCTGATAGTGTCAAACGTAGATAGTTTGCTAATGAATAGAAGTCTGTCATTCCTAATCCACAGCACAATAAATCAAATCTTTTTGTCCCTTTTAGTGCATATATGTGGCGAAGCTATTTCAGTAAGACAAAAGTATATCTAGCAAAACCTGGACCCGCTAATAGGTTTAATGAAATTGCAATTTAAAAAACGAGGCTCTGGCAACACTGTAACTGTGTACAGCGTGGCCAAGATCAGGTAGCATGAACTCTGCGCCGTGTTGGAGCTGTCCCTTTAGCTCAGCAAGGCGAGGCAATGCCGTGCGCAAAGTGCATGCAGATTCGTAAATACTCGAGTCTTCTTCGCGTTAATTTTTTTTCAGTTAAAGCATGAAACTGTATCCAGTTTACACCTCCACAATGCGGTGTCTTGTGTATTTCTTTCTGTTACTGTCGCCTTTACTTAAACATAAAGAGTCGGCCGATGTGGACGAGCGGTTCTAGGCGCTTCAGTTCGGAACCACGCGGCTGCTACGGTCACAGGTTCGAATCCTGCCTCGGGCATGAATGTGTGTGATGTCCTTAGGTTAGTTAGGTTTAAGTAGTTCTAAGTTCTAGGGGACTGATGACCTCAGATGTTAAGTCCCATAGTGCCCAGAGCCATTTGAAACATTCAGACATAACATGAACTTCTTCCAGAAGTAAACGACCATTTTGTTCCGTCCATAACACAAATAAAACCAATAGAAAATAATAGTGGATACAGCAACATTGTCTGTATCTAATGAGGTACAAAAAACACAACAGGTAGGCTAGATCAGATTGTACATCATGCTACGCATAATATTTCCATTCGGTACATCTGAGGTCCAGCCTTATCGTCAAAGGACTGGTATCTATAAGTAAAAGCAA
Organism: Schistocerca piceifrons; assembly: GCF_021461385.2. Lineage (NCBI taxonomy): Eukaryota > Metazoa > Arthropoda > Insecta > Orthoptera > Acrididae > Schistocerca > Schistocerca piceifrons. The sequence continues at coordinate 369,131,788 of NC_060149.1, forward strand.
TACTCACTTTAGAGAATATGTTCATTTGCAAACACTTCGCCACTCACTGGATCATACTTTGCTGGGTCCTATGCAACACACCTGCATCCACCCTTGCAGAAGAGGCATGCATGCGATCTATTAGGCCGTGTACATCCATGGGTGAAGTACTATAAACTTATTACTTTTAGCGTCCCCATAAATAAAGATCTTGTGCATTTAAATCCAGGGAACGTGGAGGGCAAAACATTGGACCTTCACTACCAATCCATTTCCCTGGAAACGCTTCAAAAAAAATGGTTCAAATGCCTCTGAGCACTATGGGACTTAACATCTATGGTCATCAGTCCCCTAGAACTTAGAACTACTTAAACCTAACTAACCTAAGGACATCACACAACACCCCGTCATCACGAGGCAGAGAAAATCTCTGACCCCGCCGGAAACGCTTCATTTAAATAGTTACACAGATTCATTCCAAGGTGTGATTTGCAACATCATGCTGAAACCATAGCTGTCGCCGAACACCAAAGCGTTAGGCAAAGTGTTGCAAAGAAACGTACCATACATGGGCACATTCAACTCGTCCGACGATAGGTAAGGGCCCTAAACACTCCTCCCACGATTCCAGCCCACAGGTTTATGCCAAAGCGTGCCTGAAAGCCACGTTTACTGGTAATTTGTGGCTTGTGTTCCAACCGATAATGGCTATTGCGTAGATTGAAAATACCTTCGTGGATGGAGCTAGATTTTTCAGTCCATATCACGTTATTTATAAAATATCCGTTATCTTCCATTTGATACTAAAGCCATTCACAAAATTGTAGTCGTTTTAGACGGTCTTCTAGCCGCTGGCGTTGTGCTAACGGCGTATAATGACATGGATGCAGTTCTTCGCCGTGCAACATTTCAAGAAACAGTCTTTGAGGTATTTAGAATTGCCCTGGAATATCACGGGTACTTCACCAAAGTGACTGGTGAACGGTTTCAAGAATCACGCCATCTGTTTGTGGAGTGCGCCTAGTACTTGCACCTCCTCTGTCCATTACTTGCGAATGAAGACGTTGCTCCAGGCGACGAAAAACATTCTTATCGTGATGGCAGCTTTCAGGGCACCGTGCAGCATTCGCACGAGCAGTAGCAGTTGCAGCAGCAGCAGCAGCTTGATTATCGGAGGAGGAGGAGGAGGAGGAGATTAGCGTTTAACGTCCCGTCGACAACGACGTCATTAGAGACGGAGCACAAGCTCGGATTAGGGAAGGATGGGGAAGGAAATCGTCCGTGTCCTTTCGAAGGAACCATCCCGGCATTTGCCTGAAGTGATCTAGGGAAATCACGGAAAACCTAAATCAGGATGGCCGGACGCGGGATTTAACCGTCGTCCTCACGAATGCGAGTCCAGTAAGTTAACCACTGCGACACCTCGCTCGGTTTGGTTATCGGATGCACCCAGCACCAAATGCATATCGACGTATTCATCGTTTGTGTACTCCATCGGGAAGCTGCTTTACATCAACTAGACAGGACTATATGTGGTAGTGCATTGCGCAGTTAATAGACACATGTATGCAGCTTAATGGATCCCACTGTCATGTGACAAAATTATGTCCTGCTTATAAACTAAGAGTGCTACAGAACGGATATTAAAAAAGTAACCTGACGAGGATTTGAACCATAGCACCACGGTGGAACTGGGTTTGTTGTCTCAGCAGTCTACTCAGTGAGCTACGACTGCCGGTACAGTAGTTTTACGGAGTAAGTGATTCATGTTACAAAAGTACATACAAATTAAAATCAGCACTCGCTTGATTGGGTTTGACCATGCAACCCATTGACTAGTAAGACAGCTAGCCTGAACAAGAACAGCTTATGAAAACGACTCGCAGTCCATACAAGGTTTATAAATAATGTATGAACTCCATGCGTTTATCACATCACTGTAGATGTTTATAAGTAGCTGGCGTAACCGTGGACGCATTTTTGACGTTATCAGCTGATAATAACTTCTTTCACACCGAACAGCCTGATGCAAAGTACACAATAGCCATGAGCGTTCGTGTTCGCAGGGAGCAATGAACATGTTCCACGTCTATCAGTTTTATCAGCGCGGGGATAACTGCTCGAGTACCTGTCGACCAGGTATGATGGACAACGCTCACCCCTCTGTAATTGTTATTTACGTCAAAAATCCCTACGCTAATGTCTCAGCTGCATATCAATAGCTGCCCATCAACGCTTTGCAGTTTATATCGCACGCGTGAGTTTACGGTTATCTTTATTCAACATCTTTCATTGTTCCATAATGCAACAATTGCTCAGCTTTATCGCTGAAAACGTAAATGTCATGTAATCGTTCGATGTTCTAAACGAAGAGGACATTAGTTTACCGCCTGACAGATCAGACTAATGGCTGTTGAGGGGATTTAATATTCTTGGACATACTAACTATCTCGTTCGACGGATTATAAATACACTTCTTCAGAAGCCAGCATGAATCTCATACCGAAATTAGAATTCAGTCTTGTCTAGCGTTACATTTTCCTGTTCCCGTTTTCGCTTTAACTTCTCACCGACACCGGGGTTTTTAGAAACGCGCACTAGCTCAGTTAGAAGGGAAGTAGTAGGGGCTGATTGTGTAGTTTTTTGACACAGGAGCTCGGTTAAATTATTTCGAGTAACCAGTCATCTTAATCAAGATGGGCGGAAGGGAATTCATTCCTGCTCCTAACCAATATGAGTTCATCGTCTTAATCAGTCATCTACCTACCTCGTTATAAATCTTTTCTCCCGGATCAATCTGTTTCTGGCTTTAAAATTACTCAGAATACGTGTATAAATAGGACAAATTCTAAAACCATTTCATCAACTCTCGACACAATGTCTCATCCTTCGAAGCCACTTATACACTCCTGGAAATTGAAATAAGAAGGGGAAACTTTATTGACACATTCCTGGGGTCAGATACATCACATGATCACACTGACAGAACCACAGGCACATAGACACAGGCAACAGAGCATGCACAATGTCGGCACTAGTACAGTGTATATCCACCTTTCGCAGCAATGCAGGCTGCTATTCTCCCATGGAGACGATCGTAGAGATGCTGGATGTAGTCCTGTGGAACGGCTTGCCATGTCATTTCCACCTGGCGCCTCAGTTGGACCAGCGTTCGTGCTGGACGTGCAGACCGCGTGAGACGACGCTTCATCCAGTCCCAAACATGCTCAATGGGGGACAGATCCGGAGATCTTGCTGGCCAGGGTAGTTGACTTACACCTTCTAGAGCACGTTGGGTGGCACGGGATACATGCGGACGTGCATTGTCCTGTTGGAACAGCAAGTTCCCTTGCCGGTCTAGGAATGGTAGAACGATGGGTTCGATGACGGTTTGGATGTACCGTGCACTATTCAGTGTCCCCTCGACGATCACCAGTGGTGTACGGCCAGTGTAGGAGATCGCTCCCCACACCATGATGCCGGGTGTTGGCCCTGTGTGCCTCGGTCGTATGCAGTCGTGATTGTGGCGCTCACCTGCACGGCGCCAAACACGCATACGACCATCATTGGCACCAAGGCAGAAGCGACTCTCATCGCTGAAGACGACACGTCTCCATTCGTCCCTCCATTCACGCCTGTCGCGACACCACTGGAGGCGGGCTGCACGATGTTGGGGCGTGAGCGGAAGACGGCCTAACGGTGTGCGGGACCGTAGCCCAGCTTCATGGAGACGGTTGCGAATGGTCCTCGCCGATACCCCAGGAGCAACAGTGTCTCTAATTTGCTGGGAAGTGGCGGTGCGGTCCCCTACGGCACTGCGTAGGATCCTACGGTCTTGGCGTGCATCCGTGCGTCGCTGCGGTCCGGTCCCAGGTCGACGGGCACGTGCACCTTCCGCCGACCACTGGCGACAACATCGATGTACTGTGGAGACCTCACGCCCCACGTGTTGAGCAATTCGGCGGTACGTCCACCCGGCCTCCCGCATGCCCACTATACGCCCTCGCTCAAAGTCCGTCAACTGCACATACGGTTCACGTCCACGCTGTCGCGGCATGCTACCAGTGTTAAAGACTGCGATGGAGCTCCGTATGCCACGGCAAACTGGCTGACACTGACGGCGGCGGTGCACAAATGCTGCGCAGCTAGCGCCATTCGACAGCCAACACCGCGGTTCCTGGTGTGTCCGCTGTGCCGTGCGTGTGATCATTGCTTGTACATCCCTCTCGCAGTGTCCGGAGCAAGTATGGTGGGTCTGACACACCGGTGTCAATGTGTTCTTTTTTCCATTTCCAGGAGTGTATAACGATTTTTTTCAGTATATTTAGATAGTTGGTCATATTAAACGTCATCTGTGGCAAATTGGCATCCAGTCAGCTGCGATTTCGTTTGTGGAAACAAGACACGGTGTTATTGCACTGAGTAATAAAGGAGCATGTTCAGTACTTTAGGGACTACCACAGCGAAATGTTCAGTACATTACTGTCTTAATCTATATACAAGACACAGTGCAATTGCACTGAGTAATAAAGGAGCATGTTGAGTAGTTTACGGGCTACCACAGCGAAATGTGCAGTACATTACTGTCTTAATCTTTATTCTGGAGCCTTGTCTAGATCAAAGAACCAACTGTCGGATCTCGATGATGGGTGGTTTAGTCATGTGTACAACTGGAAATGGATATTCCTCCTAGTCACTATTTCTAGAGACCAGAGAACCGCATGTTCCATTATTTCTCTTACCTCAAATTTAAAAAAGTATTCTATTGACAGACCAAGATTTTCTGTCAGTGACTACTGCACTCTCCTCGTCATACATTAACACTAATAGTCTAGCAACATGGTTGGAAGACTGTACTAGTGAATTTAGGTATGGTACCCACATCTGTAACAATTCCTATCATATTGCGAGATGTGCCACTTCGATTTTATTTTTTGCTCCGCCAGACAAGACGCAGCATCAGCTCCTGCGCCAAGAAATGTAGTAACTTCAAATAATAGAACATTCTAACTTAAAATGAGGTACTACCAAACGCAGATTAAGGCCTATAAACCGTAGCTTCACTCACATCGGTCATCCTCCACTTGTTTCAACGTCGCAGTGCAACTCTTTAGTGGACGATGAAATATTCGAGCTGAGCGGAGAATATGCTCAAAAATGAGTTACCCTCCTGAAACATCTGAACACGATACGACTGATGCACCCAGTCTTATCCACACACCAGGAGACTTTTCCTGGAACCACTGATCCACTGTCAGCCCTCGAGAAAAGCTGTGCTGCAGTAATGATCGCCGCTCTCGTTCCCTGCACTACATTTCTTATCCATGTGCACTTACGTACATACACAATATTTCTTCCCCTCCAGTAGAATGAAGCAAGAGAAAACTGTTTGCTTGCATGCCTTTGTGCGAGTAGATATTAGTGTAACTCACCTTCACAGCTTCTATGGAAGCGATATGTTGACTGCTGATGAATGTTCGCAGATTCAGTTCAAATGGTTCAAATGGCTCTGAGCACTATGCGACTTAACTCTTGAGGTCATCAGTCGCCTAGAACTTAGAACTAATTAAACCTAACTAACCTAAGGACATCACACACATCCATGTCCGAGGCAGGATTCGAACCTGCGACCGTAGCGGTCGCCCGTTTCCAGACTGTAGCGCCTAGAACCGCACGGCCACTCCGGCCGGCGCAGATTCAGTGTTGCAAATCTGTTCTCAGATGATATTAGGCGTATTTCTCCAATTGTCTGCCAGTTGCAATTTTTCAGTATTTCTGTAGCACTCTCTCGCTGGGTAAGATGCCTGTGACCACTCGTTCTGCATTTCCTTGTGTAAGTTTGATATCCCCCTTCAGTACGTCGTGATATACACGGTGAATACCGGCCGTATTTCATTGGTGCTAACATATGTACTTTTGCTTTCGCAGAGAAAAAGCGTATTCACAGTATCTGCACGAATGGAGGAAGTAACTGCCATGTGTGATGGGACACTAATGTATTATGATGCTCAAAACTATCTGGACGACTTCAATTGCATTCCTCCTGATATGTCTGCAACCCACATAACATAACTTCCTTGTACTTCCTGCAACCTCTTTTCGGTACAGTTGTTTGACTACACAAAATGGCTACTACAAGAAACCACAAGAGAACATTAGTCTATATGCCAGTTAACCCAGATGCAAACTAATACGACGATACAGCAAATATCTGGATACATGTTATTAGAGGTGACACAGTTTTTAACTCTCGTAAAATCAAATTTATTACTAAACTGACATACTGAACCAGAACTCGGGACTCCTATCCAGCAACTATTGTCAAATGGTTCAAATGGCTCTGAGCACCATGGGACTTAACATCTGTGGTCATTAGTCCCCTAGAACTTAGAACTACTTAAACCTAACTAACCTAAGGACATCACACACATCCATGCCCGAGGCAGGATTCGAACCTGCGACCGTAGCAGTCGCGCGGTTCCGGACTGAGCGCCTAGAACCGCTAGACCACCGCGGCCGGCAACTATTGTCCCTATTAATTAAAACCAAATACATTAAATATTGTTTCATTCACAAATAACAAAGCGTGTGCATGTTTAAATTTGAAATGATGTGACATAAACAACCGAGTTGGATGGGGATTCGAACCCATCACCTAATCGGATTGTTAACTTAGCACAGTCAAATATTAGATAGCATATTTTTTCACCAGTAGCGACGTCACTGAAGCAGCAATGATGAAACGAAAAATCGTTACCTTAACGAGATTCGATTCCGGCATCTACCGCCCTTGTTTTCTAGCCACAAATAGACGATAAATATCAATTTATTTCATCAGTAGCGAAATGTGCGCATGACTGAACCACAATTCACGTGATTGAAAGTTCCGTGCTGACTTGGAGTCGAAACCTGTATATGTAGTCATCGTTGACTGCACACGAAGAGACTTTAACTATTGAATTATTTTTCACCAGTAGCTAGGAGTAGCATGTATGAACCTGAAATGATGCAATGAAAAGTTTCGTGTTTGACTAGGAATCGAAACTGGCACGAAGAGACATTAAAAATCGTAATTATTGAATCTTTCTGGCAAATTAAAACTTTGTACTGGAACGGAACTCGGATTCCGAGCCTTTGCGGTTTGCGGGAAAGTGCTCTACCGACTGAGCTACCCAAGGATGACTCAGGACAGGCCCCCTCTCACTCCCCCGTTCACCTCAAAGCTTATTAACTTCCAAAATGCCTTCTTAATCATAATTATTTGCACCAGTAGTTTGGTGTTCTGATACTACAGCTTGAAATTATATAACGAAAATTTTCATGCGGCACCAGGATTCGAACCCAGAGACAATCCTTTCGTGGATGTCTGCCTGTTAAAATGGTTGCGTGGAGTGGGAATTGAACCCAGCTCTTAAAACATACTAAAAATACAATTACTCCAACCACCGAGCTCTGTGTACGGCTCACTCATGATTTTATCGCAGTGGAGTACGCGCAACAATGGCTCAGAATCCTGATTTTCCGGAGGTGGATTACAGCCTGTCAAATATACTGTATGTCATTCCTCGTTCGACCACATCGCTATTCACCAGCTGCCTCGGCGACCAAATGCGTATGTTGCTGCAACACTCCTGTGTGCAGACTTTACAACTCATGGCGAGTTGGGCAAACGAGCTGCCTATGAAATCCTGCTGCCGGAGCTGGAACATTCCCGACTCGCCGCAGTGGCGAGCTGAGTTTGCTCATACTGTCGCCCAACACCTAAATGACCGAAGGTGGTGCCCTATCACAAAAAAAGCTGGGCAGAACCAGTATAAGGACACGCCACTCAGATCCTGGCAGTACCTTCTACATCTATATCTACGTGATTACTCTGCTATTCACAATAAAATGTCTCGCAGAGGGTTCAGTGAACCACCTTCAAGCTGTCTCTCTACCGTTCCACTCTCGAACGGCGCGCGCGAAAAACGAGCACTTCAATTTTTCTGTGTGAGCCCTGATTTCTCTTATTTTATCGCGAGGATCATTTCTCCCTATGTAGGTGGGTGCCAACAGAATGTCTGAAAATCACCTTTGTTTTAAAGATTGTCACTCCAATTCACGTATCATGTCTGTGGCACAATCTCCAAAACGAGCCGCCCTTCTTTGAACTTTTTCGATGGCATCCGTCAGTCCCACCTGATGCGCGTCCCACACCACACAGCAATATTCCAGAATAGGGCAGACAAGCGTGGTATAAGCAGTCTCCTTAGTAGACCTGTTGCACCTTCTAAATGTTCTTTCAATGAATCGCGGTCTTTGGTTTGCTCTACCCACAACATTATCTATGTGATCGTTCCAATTTAGGTTACTTGTAATTGTAATCCGTAGGTATTTAGTTGAATTTACAGCCTTAAGATTTGTGTGACTTATCGCGAATCGAAATTTAGCGGATTTCTTTTAGTACTCATGTGAATAACTTCACACTTTTATTTATTCAGGGTCAATTGGCACTTTTCGCACCATACAGATATCTAAAACATTTTGCAAATGACAGCATCATCTGCACCAATCTAATAGGGCTACTCAGATTGTCTCCTATGTCGTTAACACAGATCAGGAACAATAGAGGTATCTATAACACTTCCTTGGGGAAGTCTCGATGACTTTCCATCTATTGCTAAGAACTGTGACCGTTCTGACAGGAAATCACGAATCCAGTCGCACAACTGAGGCGATATTCCATAGCCACGCAGTTTGGTTAGAAAACACTTGTGAAGAACGGTGTCGAAAGCCTTCTGGAAATCTAAAAATATTGAGTCAATTAGACATCCCTTGTCGATAGCACTCATTACTTAATGAGTATAAAGAGCTAGTTGTGTTTCACAAGAACGATGTTTTCTGAAACCGTGCTGACTATGTGTCAATAAATCGTTTTCTTCGAGGTAATTCATAATGTTCGAATACAGTATATGTTCCAAAACCTTACTGCAAATCGACGTTAGTGATATGAGCCTGTAATTCAGCGGATAACTCCTATTTTCCTTTTTGTGTATTGGTGTGACTTGTGCAAATTTCCAGTCCTTAGGTTCGACTACTGCTCAACCTGAGACATACTCCGCGCTAGCCGTCGGTCCTATGTGGCCAAACCATCTTTTTCTACATCTAGCCACATCTTCCACTAGCTGCTCGTCTACGAGACAGTGCTTGACCAGTTGATTCTCGGGCTTGGCTTGATCAACAGGAGCCACCTCCAGGAAGACTTCAGTCGGCCCCTGGACATCCCCAAGGAGTCCTGGTATTGGCGAATGTGCACCGGCGTGCAATGTGCCTGATCAACCACCGAAGTGGCCAGCTGTTCAGCACACACACTTGCCGGACACCTGGCTAAAGTCTCGCATCTGCATGTCACGGCAGCCGCTGTTAACTCGCTGAGTAAGCAATCCTGTCCGGTGTCCGCGCACTGTCGCGGACAAGCACGTCGCTTTGTGCTATGCTGAAGTAGCAAGTGCAGCCCGGGGGTCTAGGAATACCACAAGACGCTACCATCAACCCCTGTATGAGCGTCTCACTGAACAACATAGAATGTTACTGCTAACTGAACTCTTCTGATTCCAGGTTCAAATGTGTGTGAAATCTTATGGGACTTAACTGCTAAGGTCATCAGTCCCTAAGCTTACACATTACTTAACCTAAATTATCCTAAGGACAAACACACACATCCATGCCCGAGGGAGGACTCGAACCTCCGCCGGGACCAGCCGCAAGGTCCATGGCTGCAGCGCCCTAGACCGCTCGGCTAATCCCGCGCGGCGGTGTCAGAAGAAAGCCAGTGACTACAAGCTACATCGTACAACAGCAGTCAGCATTGTCATCTCAACGTGGTAATCAGAATTACCTGTATTGACTTTTTTCCATCCGAGTGTATTGGTAAATGTTTGATTGTTTGGATTGGGTTGGATGATTGACTGGAAGGTGCGACTGGTGAAATAGATTCATTCAGCGATTTGAGTTACTTTACGGGAAGCACTAAAGAAACTGATGATCCAGTTAGGTGTGAGCAGTGTCATTTACTGGGCAAAGTGCACTGTGCGCCCAGTCTATAGCAGTGGCCTGTTTTAAATACAGAGGACCTGAGTATTAAGCCACAGAACGTTCAAAATGCGCACAATTAGCCCTCAGGAGAAGACACTAGAACTGTCTGTAGCAGAAAGTGTTACAATGATATTAGTATTAAGAAATTTCCTGTAGTACTTTCTCTATTATAATTTTCCTATTGTAGACACAGGCTTTACAATGAGCAACCCAGGCAAACTAGGAATTACCACCACTGAGGCAGTTCAGGCTTTTCAAGAACAGATGGTACAACTGTGGGCAGATAATAAGGATTTGCAGAAGCAGGTAGACGCATTAAGAACTCATAGATCCTCGTACAGTATGTCAGTACCCGTCCTAGATGCCAGTACCACTACCCTAGCTCCTCCTTTTTCGGGTAAAGCAGGAGACGATGCGTTAGCGTTTGTGGACATCGTGACAGCTACAAAGTTGAGATGTTGGTCAGAGAAACAATTATTACAAATGACCAGCTTCTGGAACTGTCATCTGCTACGTTGATGACGAGTCGATCAACAACACGAAGACACCCAGGTGCCGCATTTTCTTCTCTTTTTTATGACTTGCCGTTCTATATCCCGCCAGCGTTCGGCAGTGACATGTGTAAAAGCCGTGTGCTTTAGTTCCAGTATGTCTGGCAGCTTAACAGTCTTGTCATTTCTCGCGTCAAAGCCCTTAACTTGACTCCAGATCAGTTCTGTTGGGTTCATATCGTAATGGTACAGTGGCAAATGTAAAAATGCAGCATTTGTGTGGTGCGCTCGGTGCTGTGAAAATGAGTGGAAACATGCCGCAGACATGTCACACCTGTGTCAAATAAAACGTTTATTTCCTTCCATCCACTAAGTCAACTAAGTGAAGTTCCGCCCCGGAACAAGTTTTAGTTGTGCTAAAATTTAATGGGCGCGCCGCTCGCCGTCTCTTAACAGCAGGCTACCATTCGCATTCTTTGCCTTTCTATCAGGCCCCCTATTCGGTCTAGAATTCTGTTCCTCTTGGCTAACTCTTGAACACTTCTTACACTGCAGCCGACAGCAGTCTAGCTGTACGTGGTGTGACTCTGCCTCGTGATGGCTGGGTGTTGTGTGCTGTCCTTAGGTTAGTTAGGTTTAAGTAGTTCTAAGTTCTAGGGGACTGATGACCTAAGATGTTAAGTCCCATAGTGCTCAGAGCCATTTGAACCATTTTTTTGTACGTGGTGTGACTGACCACATCGATAACATCGATGTCATTGGAAAACATCTTCCTCTTATTGCAGACTCCGGTCACCATATCGATCTCCTCCAATGCTGTTGCCATTCCCATGGCTCTAGCAAAGTTTTTCTTAGGAAATTTTGCCGTAAAATTTTTAGACACCGGGTTCCAACCCCCGCAGATATGTGTCTAACGTTCTCTGTTCTGTTACTTGAAGAACGACCTTATTGGGTGGCCCGAGAGAGGTGGCGCAGTGGTTAGCACACTGGACTCGCATTCGGGAGGACAACGGTTCAAACCCGCGTCTGCCCATTCTGATTTAGGTTTTCCGTGATGTCCCTAAATCGCTTCAGGCACATGCAGGGAATAAGCAAGTCCTCAGTACTTTAAATGTCTGAGCACTCCTTAACTCCTCATGATTCATTACATGTCACAGCTTCACGCTGGCGGGATGTAGAAAGGCAAGTCACAAAAAAGAGAAGAAAATGCGGCGCCTGGGTGTCTTCGTGGATTCTGTTGTTGATCGACTCGTCATCAACGTAGTAGATGATAGTTCGAGAACTGAAATGTATTTCTCGGATTCGGATAAGGAAGGGGCTAAGAAAAAAATGTTCAAATGTATGTGAATTCCTAAGGGACCGAACTGCTGAGGTCATCGGTCGCTAGACTTACACACTATTTAAACTAACTTATACTAAGAACAACACACATACCTACGCCCGAGGCAGGACTCGAACCTCCGGCGGGAGACGCCGCGCAATCCTCACATGGTGCCTCAAACCGCGCGGCCACTCCGCGCGGCGAAACAGCTAAGAGATTACCAGATTAACATATTCAGTGCCTTCAGTATTCAGCAATACGGTGGAACACCTGCAGTATGCTTTTGCATCACACATAGTGCGCTCAGAAAAATCACCCTACGTTTAAGTCAGGAATTTTCATCACTCTTGTTTGTAATTAGACTACTGTGTTAGATCAGAATGTGAGCATTTTATGCTTTCCGTCTGGTGACCTAACAAGCGTGCGGTAGTGCTGGAGTTTTTCTGAATATTATTTCATTCTCTTTAAAAATTAAATGATATTCGAAGCTATATTGTTTTTCTGCTCGTCTCTTTTTACGTCTGAACTGCAACTGCTCACATAAATTGCAGGCTAGTTGGACCAGCTGGCAGGCCAGTGTTGTCCAAGTTAAATACGCCAATGATATTCAAGCAAAAGCGGAAGAATACATGGTGTAATGTTTACATAATGTTTATTCTTGTGATAAACGGAGTATAGTAAGCCGTTGGAAAAATTTAGATGAACAGTATAGATCCTTTTCACAGACACCAGCAAAAAAACGTTGTGTGCTGATAACAGTACATCATTTTTTACAGTACTTAGGAATGGTAACTATCTCAAATCATAAATACGATACAGTGGCTCAGGTTCCGGCAAATAATTGGTTGTTGAAGTTAAGTGTTCCATAGACTAAGGTTATGGCTCAAGCCATCAACTTCATTTCACAGTTAATGAAACAGTTTTGTCTTTTACTGCGTAATCGTAAGTTAAGGACAAGCGCGTTACATCCAAAGATGAATGGGAGATCAGAGCTACTTCATCAGCGAATAGGGGAGATGTTCAGTCATTATGTTAAACAGTCATCATAACGATGTTACCATACTTTGTCACAGCATATAATTCTAAGGTTCACGAAAGTACCGGCCTATCACAGTATGAGGTAGTAAATAACCTGAAAATAGGATCACCATTAAAGGTAGTGAAACCTAAAGTAGGGAAGAATTGAGAGTCAGTACGGAATTCCTCAAAAAATTTGTGGTTCGTATGGAAGCGAGTACAAATTCCCAATACAAAAGCCCTCGAACGTCAGGAATGGATAGGACAGTAAAATGCGGAGTTACCTGAATACTGCACAGGACAGTAGTTGATGTTAAAGAGCCCATAAACCCTGGAGGGAGAGAGAAAGAAATTCTTCACTTATTATCAGGGTTCACATGAAGTGATTGAAACTATTTCACCAGTCAACGTGAAGCTACAACTTCCTCTGTTGTACACTTTATTTCGATCCGAAATGCTGTGGTATTGTATCCCAATACATGTGAGCTACTAGTAAAGTTATGGAGATAACAATATAAGAATCGTTTGTAGAGTTTAAAAAATTTGATGGAGTAATAAATAGTAACAAGAATTCGGAAGCTCTCCATAGCTGCCAACAGTCATATTCCAGTAGAGAGCATCTCTGAATGCACAAAAAATTGCCAATATATGTGTGATGTATTAATCACTTTTGGGACACCTCAGACTCTTTACCACCATTACCAGTGCCACTCTCAAAAAGAGAGAGGAGGTAGAAAGAGATAGGCAACATAGGAAGAAGAGCAGTCCATCCCTACACAGTCTATGACACGCAGTGCCTTTTGCATTAAGAACTAGGGCTAGGCCAATGTAAGGAGAAAGGTATAGAGGATTAGGACTTTTAGCGTTTTGTAGTTTCATTCTTTCATGAAGAGTTTTGTTGTTATTTGTGTGTATTTTGGTTGAGATGTTAATTTACAAGTTACAAAGGCTGGATGAATTTCATTCCTGTAATAAGTTAACGGTTATTTGTAGGATATCATGTGTGCTGTTTACTTTAATTAATTTATCGTGTTAGTGTTGCAATTTGGGAGTTTATTTTCTTTTGTAATGAACTCTAGATGATACGAGATGGTGTTTGTTTATTTTTGAATAATTATAGTCCATGTGCTAGTACTCTATGTATACCAATAGTAGGTACCAACACGAGATATGAAAATTATGCGATTCACCTGTATCCCGTACGAAGGGGGCTTTTACGAAAATTCGTAAATATTGGGATGAAGGAAATTTGGATGATCACAACTAACAGGAAGAGCCAGGCATTGATGTCAGCAGAAGGTATGCAGCAATGCCACAGACAGTAGGTTACGGAAATTTTGGAAATTTGTGGTAAGGTACTATGGGACCAAAGTAGAATACGGTATGCCTTTCCAGGGCAGTACAAAGTGTCATGGAAAAATGCGAAATAGAATTGTTTCTCAAGGGGACTAATATAGATTTCTGCCTGTGGGACAACCATGCAATCTAATCATATTTTCAGAAGACAGGACCTCACTGGGTATACTCATTATATGACCCAGATGTAGTTATCAGCACTTGCTACGAGCAGGAATGTTCAAAGCGAACAGAATGTTCAGTACGAGCAGTGGGATACTACTGAATGGGGCAAAGTGTTACATCTCGGGACCTAGGTTTCTGCTTCCAGTAATAATAATGACTACAGTTGTAAACCTAACACATAAACTATCGTATTTGCCCAATAATCCTCTACAAATACTGCCAACTAGGAACCTGACCTACCTGAACAATATCTGGGATCCCACCACACTTGGTTCTCTCGACTTATAGCTATACAGAAGTGGCACATAGGATGGAACAGATGTTCCACCATATTCAACAATACCACAGCACGCACCAGCACAGGGTCATGGTAACAAGAATCTCCTCTTCGGGTACCATCTTAACCCTGGTCTTCACTTGCGCAGCATATGTCTATCAGTGTCAGAAAAGTAGTCACCCTACTGAGATTCCAGTCTATTACATACCGACCGAGTGGATCACCGCTGATGTTTGAACAGTGTGAGATACCAGTCTACATGCATCATGTGATGGAGTGAACAAAGAAGAAAGGTCAGTCAGTATGGAAAGTGTAAATAAGAGTGTAAGAGACTACAAACAGTACTATGTTACTTTAAGTACACGTTACGCAGCGCCCTGGTATTTGATAAGCTGAATTCTCATATGGAGGGAGGAATGTGGCGGCTGCACCCCTCCACGCACAGTTAACAACCCATGGGGAGGCGGGCTGAGTTTCCTCACGTCAAGGCCCAACGCTATGCTACCTTGGCCGCCTACGTGAACGAAGGTGGGACCCTGTCACAAAAAGCTGGGCAGAGCTACTGTTAAAAAACCACCACTCAGATCCTAGCAGTACCTCGTCTTCGACCACTGCTGATGCTAACACATACTCCCCACCAGCTGTTGATTCCATGTGGGCCAATCAGCTTCATCTACATACACCCACATCAACAGCTAGCTGTTGGTCTATGAGTCACTCCTAGATTATTCCGGGGCCCAAGTGGGTGCCACTGTTCGAGTGTGGCTTCACCTATTCTCTGGGCGCCAGCATCTGTGCACCAGGGCACCACGTACCTGGCCGCCTGACGGAGCTACCGGCTGTCCAGCACACACCCATCCCTGCCTCCTGCTGACTTAAACTTCACATCTGCAGTATCGCAACAGCCGCTGCTTATCCACTGAGGCAGCGATTCTGCCCAGCATCCTCAGGCAGCTGTGGCCAAACATGCTGCCGTGTGCTATGCTAAGGTACCAGATGCTGCCTGAGGGTCGACGGATACCACCGAGTCACTGCCATCAATCTCTGTGCGAGGGTCTTACTAAATAAAGACTGTCGTTGCTAACTGAGTTCTTCTGATTCCGTGACAGCCGGGGAGCTGACAGTACGCAAACCATCGTCCTGCACATGCATCCAGAGACGACGATCCTGCCATTAATGCTGTCCGCTCGCCCGACACTACTACAAGTACTTCCGACTTTATTTTGTAATCACTGAGCCGGCCGCGGTGGCCGTGCGGTTCTAGGCGGTGCAGTCCGGAACCGCGGGACAGCTACGGTCGCAGGTTCGAATCCTGCCTCGGGCATGGATGTGTGTGATGTCCTTAGGTTAGTTAGGTTTAAGTAGTTCTAAGTTCTAGGGGACTGATGACCTAAAGATGTTAAGTCCCATAGTGCTCAGAGCCATTTTTTTTTTTTTTTGTAATCACTGAAAAAATCACTTAATGGTCATTTGCATGAAATAACAACTATGAGGAGTGAAAATTTCTACAGAAAGTGTTGCTTTCCACTTGAGCTGTTCAGGTATTGTATCTGCTCGTGGTCTATTGGTAAACGATGCGCAATTTAAATGCAATACCCACGATATCGAACACATTCCTCTCTTTAAAACCGTAGATTATCGGATATACTTGCATAGGCAACAGCGTAGTGACCATTTCTCATGCAGCATTTTATTGTTATGGTCTTCAGTCCAAAGACTGATTTGATGCAGCTCTCCGTGATACTCTCTGCTGAGCAAGCCTCTTCATCTCCGAGTGACTACTGCAATCTACATCCTTCTGAATCTGCTTAGCGTATTCATCTCTTGGTCTCCCTCTACGATTTTTACCCTCCACGCTTGCCTCCAAAACTAAATTTGTGATCCCTTGATGCCTCAGAACGTCTCCTACCAACCGATCCCTTTTTAGTCACGTTGTGCCACGAAGTTCTCTCCCCAATTCTATTCAGTACCTCCCCATTAGTTACGTGATCTACACATCTAATCTTCAGCATTTTTCTATTGCACCACATTTCAAAAGCTTCTGTTTACTTCTTGTCTAAACTGTTTATAGTCCATGTTTAACATCCATACATGGCTATACTCCACGCAAATACTTTCAGAAAAGACTTCCTGACATTTAAATCTATGCACGATGTTAACAAATTTCTCTTCTTCAGAAACGCTTTCCTTGTCATCGCCAGTTTACATTTTACATCCTCTCTACTTCGACCATCTTCATTTCCTAATATAATTCCCTCAGCATGACTTGATTTAATTCGACTACATTCCATTAACCTCGTTTTGTTTTTGTTGATGTTCATCTTATATCCTCCTTTCAAGACAATGTCCATCCCATTCAACTGTTCTTCCCAAATCTTTGCTGTCTCTGACAAAATTACAATATCATCGGCAAACCTCAAAGTTTTTATTTCTTTTCCCTGAATTTTAATTCCTACTCCAAATTTTTATTTGGTTTCCTTTGGTGTTCAATGTACAGATTGAATAACACTGGGGATATGCTAAAACACTGTTTCACTCCCATCTCAACCATTGCTTCCCTTTCGTGCCCCTTGACTCTAATGACTGCCTTCTGGTTTCTGTACAGATTGTAAATAGCCTTTCGCTCCCTGTCTTTCACCCCTGCCACCTTCAGAATTTGAAAGAGAGTATTCCAGTCAACATTGTCAAAAGCTTTCTCTAAGTCTACAAACGCTATAAGCGTAGGTTTGCCTTTCCTTTAGCTTATAAGATAAATCGTAGGGTCAGTACTGCCTCACGTGTTCCTACATTTCTACGGAATCCAAACTGCTCTTCGCCGAGGTCGACTTCTACCATTTTTTCCATTCGCCTGTAAAGAGCTAATGTTAGTATTTTGCAGACGTGACATATTAAACTAATAGTTCGGTAATTTTCACACTTCTCAGCACCTGCTTTCTTTGGAATTGGAATTTTTATATTATTTTTGAACTCTGGGGCTATTTAGCATATCTCATACATCTTGCTCATCAGATGGAAGAGTTTTGTCATGGCTGGCTCTCCCAAGGCTATCAGTAGTTCTAACGGAATGTTGTCTACTCCCGGTGCCTTGTTTCTACTTAGGGCTTTTAGTGCTCTGTCAAATCCTTCACGCAGTATCGTATATCCCATCTCATCTTCATCTACGTCCTCTTCCATTTCCATAATATTTCCCTCGAGTAGATTGTGAGTTAACGAGCATTTCGCTCTCATTTAAGTATATGGCCGAAAGGGTCAGCCCTCGGGAATTGTGAAACGAACCCTGTCGTCCAGGACCGTGTGCCACAAAGAGCGCAGATTCGCTATGAGATGGGGAAATTCACAGACGTCTATTGTGCTGAATGAGGCTTAAGCACTGTAGTTTGCGAGAGGGACAGACGAGAACCTATGTCATAGGGAAATGCCGTAGAAGCCGCTTGTGGCCACGGGACGTAGCAGTGTGAAATATGGCGGACCTAAGATCAGCCATAAAGGGAAATATTCATGAAAAATATTTAATTCTGTAGTAATTCAGTGAATGAAGCGACAGTAATTTTAATCCACCATCTTTCTTAAATTTTCATGGTGATCCCAAAAACTTTATTGATCATATTGATCATATCTATGATAGTTTAGGATTTACTATTAAAATGAAATTTACAAGTTTTGTAACAAAACCTGAATGCTAAATTCTGAACGCTTTGGTCGATCTTAACGATCGACATATCATATGGAAGCTCATCATTAAATTGACATGTTGTAAATATCAACTCTGTAACATCATTTGTTAAAAAGATATAAAAAATTTAAATTATCAGTATTTTCAGTTAAGCATCAGATCATCATTTCCTCCACACAAAACACATTGAACGATGACAGCATGACACCTTATTGAATCATTAGGTAATAGAATATTTGTTGTAAAGTTTAGTGCATAGTAGTTACTTTTGTTCTTTATTTATTTATCAGAAAGCACATTGGTGCAAGACTGCTGGCCGTGACATTCAAAGTTAAAAGGAAAATGTATTGGTTTTATGTAAAAGAATTTGCAGTTTATTAAGTAATGAATATTATTGTTACTTTATTTAGAACGTGAAAGTGGTCAAGCTTTGATTATTTAAATATGTAAAAATGTAAAATAATGTAGAATAAGCTGTAGCCTATCAGATGGACAGCTTCAGAAAAGGGAACTGTCCTAGTCAGTTGAGCGAGGATCTTCGGCGCGCGGGAAACGCGGCCGTAGACGGGCAGAGGGACAGTTCTGGTCTAGACACCAAAGATTACAGTGCTGGTGCAGACGCGAAAGCGGACAGTTCGGCTGGAGACACCAAAGTGGACAGTGCTGGTGGAGACGCGAAAGCCGACGGTGGGACTTTCGGTAACTAGGAAGTAAAACGACTTAGAAAATTTCGCGTTGTGTGGTATCGCGGGAAATTGTCTCTCAGCGGTGAGCAGCCGCGCGCCTGGTGTGAACTCAAACTTTTCGCGTAGATAACTCGTATTTCGCGATGAGATTGTGAACGATCGAACTGTGTCAAATAGATATGCGTTCGAGTGTAATAGTAATTCTAAATACGACCACTTTCGCTATTATTTTGCTTTTTGAATAGACATTATTCTAACCAAATCGCAACTGTATGGCCTACATCATTTATGGGTCGTTAATTTAGTTCCAGATATTATTATTACACTTATTATATGTTATATTAACTTTGTATTTCGCAAACTTGCCATCAGCCAGACAATTTAACCAAAGGGTCACAAGTGTCTAATTTAGGGCGTGTAATACGACACGTTCGGTTCAACCCCTAGACAAGTTTCACCCAAGACAATACGACGAAGGGGAACCATACACGAGCCCGAAAGTATTGCGACAACACCGCTCTCACCCCGAAATACCGTTACCCAAGATGGCGGCGAAGATGTCATCCAACCTCAAGGGCCGGCATCACACCAAAGTAGGTCACTCCAAAGTACCGATATCCAAGATGGCGTCTGTGACGCCAGATAAGATGGTGGATTTTGGTGGTAAGTTTGAATTTTGGAGGGAAAGTGCCACGCCCCCTCCCCCAGAAAAATGGCGCGAAGTTCAAATTCCAATATGATGATGTGTCACACCACACTTATTTCTACCAAGCAAAGAAAATGGCGGGAAAAAGGACTTGTCTTTATTATTTAACCAATTTCAAGCTTGCGTGTTCTCCACTGGGTCTGGACTCCAACTGGCTTAGTTCATATCGTCGCCACCAGAGGTCGCTCTCCTGATGTCAGATCATGACTCAAGTACCGGTATTCAAGAAGACGGCACCCACTGCGTTCGCCGCGAGCTCCAGAGCCCAACTGACTTACTTCATATTATGCCCACCCGACTGCTTACATCACAGCCTCAAGACCGCACCATTATACTCGCGCCGGACATAGTCTTCTGTAAATATGCTAACTAAAGTAACACCCACAGAGCACATCTAACCTATCAATTACACAAGTACTTAATTCCATTTCAATTTCGATCATATTCAATAAGTCAATTTTCAAGATCAAATCAGTGCGGTGTTCATTCATGACCTAGAACCCCCCACCCCTACAATGCTGCACTCCTATTGGCTACTGCATTAGTCACGTGATTCAACTTCATATACGTAAGAAAAGGGGTTCACTATACTTTCAACTACCTAGTCTCAACTACTTTTCAAGGTCCAGACAGCCACCTCTTCCTAGGAACCAGTGCCGAGTTTGAATTCTGGCCATAAAGAAAGGTCACTTGGGCTTTCGCTACCAACCTAAGAAAACTGTTGCAAACAAAGCTCACCCCCACTAACCTAGGGGGTGCTGGTAAAAGGACTCAGCGCGCACTAGGCTGATGGAGAGAGGAAGGAGTATACTTTCTTTATTTGGGATGGAGTATATGTATCACAGCATGGAGTATATGTATCACAGAACACACGCTCTGACATGCCCCACATCATACAGACCTGCAAACTACTCCTACATAACTCATGTATAAAGCTCCACACACACTCTTGCTAATTGTAAACCGTCAAAAATAACGCATTGCACAGCCTACAGACATGCGAACCACTCATAAATAACGCAATACATTTACATCCAGAGAGCCCAACAACTCGTAAATTGTCAAAATAATAATCCATCTAAAAGACTCTACCTGCTAATCGTCAACTGTCGAAATCATACACCAGTCTTTATTTAAACAATTAGAGGCAGCAGCACCACCAAGTATATTCGCCACTGAGTCCATAGCCCAACTGACTTATTTCATATCGATGCCACTAGAGGACGCTGTAGTTACGTCAGGTGATGTCGCAAGTACCGTAATCTAAGAAGGCGCCACCTAGTGAGTTCACCACGAGATTTTTTTTTTTTTTAATATAGTGTGGACTGAAGAGATCATCCTTGATGACTTATTCTTCTAGGATGGGATGTAAGGATAAAAGGAAAACACTTTATTTATTACACATTCAGTTAGGCTTGGGCACGCAATGGGTCCATTAGCCTGCTGTCTTTGATGATGTCTATCTCCTGTGGAGGGTGAAATGTGTCAAGGCTGTTATGTGTGACTGCTTCCTCGTATTATGACAGATTGCCTATGGGAGGTGAAACGTTATTGACTACGGTACTCGATACTTGTGCCATCTTGCATGGTTTACCGTTCCTAGCGATTCTAATTGTCGAACTTCGTCCCTAAGGGCATCGATCTTGTCAAAAACTCGTAGAGCCTTGTCATGGACCTTCTCTTGCATAGTGGTCTCGTGGAGTGCGCTGCTGATGTTGACGTTTCTTGTCCACCACGGAGCTCCTGTGATCCATCGATAGCAAATATTTTGCAGCGCTTGGAGTTTGTTGTAGTTGGAGACGCACGTAGTTCTCCACGAGGTGGAGCCGTACAACATTGTGGTTTCCACCGTTGCCTTATACAATTGGAGTTTAGTCTTAGGGTTGAGACCCTTACTCCTCAGGAACGGAATCAATGACCTGGCCATCTTCTGGGCTGCCGTCTTCTTGTCGTCAATATGCTGCGTAAAGAGTAATTTTTTGTCAAGGTAGACACCGAGATACTTCACTCCCGGCGACCATGGGATAAATTGGTCAGCTATTTGGAGTCTGTCGTTCAGAACTGGTTTCCTCCGTGTGAACAGAACGTCGGGTTGATCGTTATCTTATTTTGCAGCGCCCATCGTTCCATTACAGCAAGTTGCCGTTGCATCCTAGCGATCAGCTGGTCCAAGTGTCGTCCAGTTGTCAGAAAGGCCGTATCGTCCGCATAAAAACTCGCCGTAACAAGGGGGACTGTTAGGGTGTCATTTATATATAAGTTGAAAAGCAGAGGCGAAATGACAGAGCCCTGCGGAATTCCTGCGGAGATCAGTTTCATTTTGGAGTTTTTATCGTCGACTCGGACATACAGTTTCCTGTCCAGCAGAAAGCTGTCTATGAGTCTAATGTAACAATCCGTAATAGGGGTATTGCGATGCAGTTTGACGATAAGGCTGGGCCGCCACACCTTATCGTAAGCTTTTTCGATGTCAAGGAAGACACCAATCGTGAAGTGCTGCTTGTTGTATCCTTCTTGTAGCCGTTCGGTGATCCGTAGAAGTTGAAGTTCGGCAGATAACTTGTCCTTGGAACCGAATTGTTCGGGTCGTATAACATCATGCGCTGTAAGCGTGTCATGGAGCCTCTTCACTCGTGATGGCTGGGTGTTGTGTGCTGTCCTTAGGTTAGTTAGGTTTAAGTAGTTCTAAGTTCTAGGGGACTGATGACCATAGATGTTAAGTCCCATAGTGCTCAGAGCCATTTGAACCATTTTTTGAGTCTCTTCAACAGCACTCTCTCGAGCACCTTGCCAAGGGTCGGCAAGAGGCTAATTGGCCGGTAACTGTTGGGTTCTGCTGGATCTTTACCTGGCTTGGGTATTGGAACTACTCGAGCCGTCTTCCATGCCGTAGGAAAATATCCCTGCAGAAGACAGCTGTTGAGAATTCGGGTAAGGAGCTCAGTTGGCTTCCTGTTTCAAATCGGTGTTGCTTATGGAGTCGTTGCCCGGCGCATTATTCCGAGTCTTCCGGATAATTTAACGGATCTTTGCTGGTGTGGTGAGTTGTGAGCGGCTCTGCACAGGCGCAGCACGAAAAGCAGTCCAGTCTGCTGTAACGACGGCTTTCTGTTCTTGCAGGCGGACGTCGTTCACGGGAGTCGCTGGTGTAGACATCTGTTCTTGGTAAGTCGTAGCATAGAGCTCCGCCTGGGCGAGTTCGTCATAGAGGAGGCCGTCTGGTCCTCTGATGGCTCGTTTAGGTGGCCGCTGGTGTCGTATGTTCTTGATTACCTGCCATTCGTTCTTGGTTCGAAGTAAAAATTCATCCATCTTATCTTCCCAGACCTGCTGTCACCACTCGGCCACTCTCCTGTGCAGTTCTCGTGTTAAGACGTGTGTTTCTCGTCGATCGATCGGGTTTCTATAGCGGAGCCAACGTCGCCTGCTCCTGTTTCTCTGTGTCTTCAGTTCTTGGAGTAGAGGCAGGAACTCGTCGAAAGCTACTACAGGGTAGACCGTGTGAGTAGTTGCCCTCCGTTTGGCTACCTTTATCTTCTGCATCAAAGTTTGTACCGCGATGTCGATGGCTTCCGGTGTTGAAACGTCCTGCGTCGGGCAGATATTGTTGTCAAGATATGTCCGAAATTGACCCCAGTTCAGAGTTTGTGAGGTTGGGGGCGGAAGGTTGTCCGTTGCGTTTTCTACTATGCTGATAACAGGTCGGTAGTCAGACGAAAGATCGTCGACGGCGCGCAGCTGTAGGTTCGTCTCAATATTTTTGATGATAGCAATATCTAGGACGTCTGATTCTTGCCGATCGACGTAAGGAATCCGTGTGGGCTCTCGTGGCCCACAGACTGTGATGCCCAGTACCACGAGCTCCAGACCCCAACTAGCTTAGTACATTTCGTCACCGCCAAAGGACGCCACTGCGACACCAGCTGATAATGCAAGTACAGTTATCCACGATGGCGGCAAACAGTGTGTTCTTCATGAGGTCTAGTACTCAGTACCACCAGCAGAGGACGCTATCGTCCGTTTGAAGACGTAAACCAAGATAGTTACGGAAAATGGTGGCAAGACGACTCAGCCTGCTCTGGGCTGCTGGGGAGAGTAGGGATTGACTGCACTCTATTTATTTTGAAACATCTTATTTAACGATAGAGTATATCTATCACACTCATACAAAAGATCCACCCTGATGAGTCTGTGGCCATGTTGCACAACCCACCCCGCGCCCGGGTTCCCGGGTTCGATTCCCGGCGGGGTCAGGGATTTTCTCTGCCTCGTGATGACTGGGTGTTGTGTGATGTCCTTAGGTTAGTTAGGTTTAAGTAGTTCTAAGTTCTAGGGGACTGATGACCATAGTAGTTAAGTCCCATAGTGCTCAGAGCCATTTGCACAACCCACAGACACGCAACCAACTCCTAATTTCAGTACACAATAGCAAACTGCTCCTAAATAATTCTTCACACTGATGTATACACACGCTCAGTACTCGTAAACTGTCCAAATAGCGCATAGCATAGCCTACAGAGCCGCTCGCGAAATAATGCAATCAACGCGTGAAAGCACAGTCCACCGCCCCTTTCCAGTAGAATACACAGGAGGTAGCGATAAGTGACACATCTCTCAGATGTCAAAGCGTGCACAGCACCTGCTTGGCTTCCGCAAGCATGAGGTGGCGACACCCCCATTGATACATAACAGATGAGAAATTCCTATCCGCTGGACACCAATGATGACCGCGATCCCACGTATGGTCAACGAGGCCACCAACGCACAGGCCCCGCACATGTCCCACAAGCAGCGCCATCCAAATACGTGTTCACGTGCTGACGTGATTGGGCGAGATCGCAGCCACGAGCTGTCCCTGCAAGCAGGCGAAAGTGGTATGTAACCATCGTTGATGACATGACCGGACAGGGGCGCGGGCTTATTTTCATAGCGTGCACTCCAAGCAGAACCACATGCATGGGGCTTTCCTAGCTACCCTCACTCTAACTGCGGTCCGACGAGGACGCTGCAGAATTCCATTCCACAATAGCAAAACCTGCTTTCCCCTTAGCGATTCTAACGGACCGTAAGTGACGTTTGACTGACACTGCACCGCGCGTAGCTACATACCACCACGACTTGAGGCAGCCACAGCTCGGGTCCTCCGTGCTCTGTCACAGTCCCAGAGCCGGCGTTGTCGAACACCAGTGAAAGTTGCATGCCTCTATACAGTCACCGTTATACTGTCATAGCATTCCAAAGCCCGTTCACGCCCGTCTCATATTCGAGGCATCTTCGCATCTCCAGGCGCCACTTGTCTTTACCATTGAAGGCAGAATAGCACAGAGCATGCTGACACACGCGTTCAACCGCACGTACCTGCCCAGAGTGACTGACACGTCGCCATCTAAAACATTCTCAATGTTATTCCTACGTCACAAGTCCAGCTCTGCATAATTTTATAGTGCCCCAGAAATAGTTAACGCTCGCTTTCTTGTTGTCTCAGCTTCTATGTGCCAAAATTCCTACCCTAACAGAACCTGTTTACCAAAATATCGCCTAATCCAGTCTTTCTCCTGGACATAACGTGATAGCCTTCCTGCTCTCAACATACGCAAATGTTCTCACCGTTCCTATATCCCACCACAATCAATCGAGCATTCTCATTGGCTCTTATCGAATTTACCTGTCGAATTACTAACGCCGTCTGTATCGAAGCACCATCCACCTTTTCTTTCTGGGGCTTTCTGTCGTTATTTTGCAAAGATTGCTAAATTGCACACACAGTTCCCTCAATTTATACACCCCCAACCTGTTCTTTCTTTTTACAGACGCTACACTCAGTGGTAATAAACTATTTTACGCTGATCACCATTTTGCACCGACAACTAAACATCGCAAAGTTGTCTACAGGTCATCAAATACAAGCGATACTCGCAAGAATATTGGAGCGTCAAACCGATCTCCAACCAGAGAATATATCGCCGAATACCGTCTAGATCTAGTAAACATGCAATTCATATCCCCCAACATACCAAATCATCTCCTTTACATCAGCAAACCGAAGTCACTCTCAGAACTGATGTGAAAAGACAGGCACAAACGCGTTACTGTTTCCGCTTTCTTGATCGCATTTCTGCAGACATCTCCAGACTCGTCGATTACAAGAACATCTGTTTTTTTGGCCATAATATTAAAGAATTTTCGCCGTACTTCTAGATATCAAGAACACAGCACTAGCATCCCCATCGCTAACGCAACATAATGTACAAGATATAGACTGTAAATTATTTCTCCACAAACGCCAAACTTTAGTGACGTGCAGCGTGCTGTAAACCATTGACTAATTAGAAACAAGTAGAGTAAACTGACATTCGCACTCTCGAATACCGAAGTCGGTGATGTAACATATTCCAGATGATCAATATTATTTACAAACCAACTATGGTCTTTCCCACCTCTAGAGAACAGGCAAACGTGTGTCCAACACACCACAATCGATCTTCCCTCAATTAAATAAAGGTACCAAATGTGCAGAAGCAGTCGACCGGACAATTTACATGGGAGGGAATAACGCTCCACGGCAAACGCACCATCTTCTCAAAGTTACACTTGATCACGAAAGCCGCCCAGCACATATTAAGTATTAGTTCGCTATTCGGTCGACTAGAAGATGGTAAAGTTAACTCTGATACATTCCTACACTCCTAACAGGCCTCTACATTCGGAAGGCAGCAACCATTAACATGGGAACCCGAATCAATACCACCACAGACTTTGCATACACGGACACATTCTATAGAACCCCTAACATATATCTTCTATCATTATACCTACAATTGAATCTTATGACCGCGGTCTCAACTGAATGGTATTCGGCAATGACCGAAATATCGGAAATACACTCTGTTGACCGCTGAAGCTCTGGAAACACCTGTACCTTCCTTACGACTGGACATACTCTTCCCTTCGCTACCACAGTTCTCCAAGTCAAATCCTTACCTTCCCTACAAGAGCAAATCGACATTTCCTTTACACAAACACATATACTTCATAAACCTGGTGCTCAAATGCGAACATATCACGCACCCAGCACTAATACTAAGTATAATATTACCTCGTCAATAACTGGATGCATACGATACCAAATAATACTGACCGAAAATCAACGATCCGTGTGCATGTCTCTTACGTTCTTCCTGCGAGTCATACCACCGTGGCATAGACGTAATCGAGCAGATGTTGAAGAAAAAATCCCGATCCCAACAACTACTGCATGTTACTCTCACAAGCGCTCTTGGTTCTACAGGTGCATCCAAGTATCCATCTTAAAACCTATAACCGCTTTACGAATCGAGGGACGACATTACCTCTGAATGAGGTGGTGTTTTCCGGACAAATACTGTGACGGCGAACGTAGGAATACGTATTATCAGCCAACGATGCAGCCGAGGGATAAAATCACTGAACTTTGAAAGTGATTTGGCTAAGGAACGTGGTATCCACGCGGTATTTGCGACTCCATCAAACCACACCCAACTAGATAATTCATTAGTTTTTGCAACGCATTCTGTCTCGAGACCATATCAGAGGTTCCGCGATATATCCACCGAGTTATAGGCGATGACAGACAGTAGTAGTAGATGATGTGCTGATTGAGGTTGTAAGGAGAAAAATATACACTAACTTCTCAGATCTCTAACGTTACGCTATATGTTAAAAATTACGTCCATTCAAACACATACTTTCATAGGCTCACACCCACAAGTCAATCATATTTCACGCACTCTCATATCTCAAAACGAGTCGGCTTCCTCGAACCTGTTTGCTACAGTAAAACTACAACCTGGTTTTAATCACACCCTACACATCTTGCAGTCACGACCATTTCTACAGCTTTCCACAAGTGCTCATTCCAATTTAAGTCCGAACTGAGCAGAAATCGGAGAAAGACATATCCAACTCCTTCTGCAACCCCTGTAGAAACAGATCGAGCTGATTTACTGCAACAGGACCGTGTTTTGACCATTCGGTGGAAATCCGTGCAATGTAGTACGCCCGCAAACTAGATACAAGCACTGCAGATCCACGTCCGTTCAAATCAATCAGCCCAAGAGATAAAAATTACGAACTATAAAAGCTCATGCGAATTAGAAGACACCAAGGCAGCGATGCGGGGGCAATGACACATAGCTGCGGTCGGCCTCCAGCGCGAAGAGAGAGATTTCACAATACGTCCCCAGAATAGCGTAGCGTGTTGCCATCGAAGCATTCCTAGCAGTATAGCCCCTTCCTCGCCGGCTCTCACCTCAAACTGCTACTGCTACTCCTGCTGTGTCTATGACACGAGTCTATTAAATATACAGACACTGCATAGACCACTTTAAAGTTTCATCACCCATACTCTAAGCGAATTATCGTATGAGACGCTCCCTCTGGTCCTGATTCAAACTGTTTTCTAACGCGCTTTTGTACATTGCCAAACATTTCGTTTTCCGCCACGACTTCGAGGTCTGTGTCACATACTAAACTCATATTAAGATGCTCTGATCCATGACCTCTCACAGAAAACTAGACATCGCAGGGTGTAAATAATATTCTTACGGCCGATAGCATAAGAATCGATCATTTTTAAATGAAACACACTTACAACATGAGGAAACTAGAAGAGGTTGGCAGCGTTGTGGAGAGTTTCCAAACTACTGTCCGAAAGTGATAGATGACCTCTACATTTAAACTCATATGCCACAGTGACGGAATAGATGATGGCTCCACGTTCCATTTCCACTCATACCTCCTGTTGAACTCATGTACGCGATCACTGTTTCGCTGCTAACAAGCCCCGGTAGTTGCCGACAATCCACGAAAACTTTTTCCCCAACTCAAACAAGCCATATCAGTCAATCATTGTCTGCTAACCAATGCAGGGATGCGATGGAAAATACACCATCCATGTACTCTAATAATAAACATGAAACTTGATAGCGTGAACAATTTTAAACTAACTTCAACACCGGCCAAACATGTGACAGCATGTTTCCTCAATTTCACTATCATAACTAAACCATCCGTTCTCTACTTGACGGGTATCATTGCAAACATGGATAGATGACTACTCAGCACGCCCATTCACAGTTAATTCTCGAACACTTAAATCATCAAAGTATACAAAACGGCGCTCTACATATTTCTAAGACCTCGAGCATAGTACTTAATTTACGATCCATCTCTCTGCGTATGGGAGTAACAGAGCATTCTCAACTCTAAATTATTGTCCTCGAGTCTAGGATCTGTACGTGGAAGGTATTGGTAAGAGAGAGAGAACATAAATACACGCACTCCTAATACTACAACGTTCTGCACTTAAAAACCGGCTATAATGTTAGATCGAATACCTTTCCGACCTATCAGACATACATCCTTCTTCACAGTTTCTCTACACTGAACTATCTTATCGAATGGTAAAACGAAAAAACTACTTCCGTAAAACATTTACTTTGCATCATACGAGCACAATATAGCTTTGCGTAGACCTATAGTGGCCGCTGTTCACATCCGACCACAGTTCAGAAACTATACCACGCCTGCATCAGGCCTATATAAAATGATAGTAGCGGTGGATACATCCTACAAGGAAACAGATAAATGCATAGCAGCAGCGTCCGGCATGTGAAAATTACAAGTCATTCCGCCACTAAATCTGTAAACAAAACATATGTCAGGCAAACGTATACACAGGGATTGTAGCATGCCACAAGCTCATACCGATAACTCAGTTATGACGCTGAAGTCTCGATTTTACACACACAAGATGTGACAGGGGCGACTGCATAAATCAAAGCTCGTTTAGAGGAGTGTGTCAAATTTCTTCATACATGAGATGGAAGTCCTCTGATGACAGACAGGTTTACCGTTAACGATCGCAAGTAGACAGTGCTTTAAAACACATACGGAACGGCGGCTCTGCCGTGGTCTAATGGGAGCAGCATTGGGACAACAGGGGTATGAGCGCAAAGTACCGTTATCCAAGATGGCGGCGATGACATCATCCAAGATGACGGCCGTGACGTCAAAGACACACTGCCTGTGACGTCATCCAAGATGGCGGCGGTGACGTCATAGACACACACCGAGTTCGAGCCATATTCAACAGATCTCAATCTATCGGAGGCAGAAGAAGAAGAGCGCATTACGATGGCAGCAACTGTGTACCACCACATGAGACATCCTTCCGGGCTCTTTGGTGACGATGGCCAAGATTCAAACAAGTGGCCGAAGGTATATGAGCGTAGAGCCAAATTTAACAAATGGGATGACACCATGTGTTTGGCTAACGTATTTTTCTACTTGGAGGGCACTGCCAAGAAATGGTATGAGAACAACGAGGAGAAGTTCACAACCTGGGAAGTGTTCCAGGCGGAACTGCGCAAGTATTTCGGCGACACACAACGACAAAAGTGCATGGCTGAAGATAAATTAAAGTGCAGGGCACAGCGTCCAGGAGAAACTACAGCATCCTACATTCAAGACGTCTTGGAGCTGTGTAAATTAGTGGATCCTAAAATGAAGGAGGAAGATAAGGTTGCACATCTCATGAAGGGTGTTGCTGAGGACATGTATCAAGCCCTATTCCTGAAGAAGGTTCCGACAGCAGACGACTTCATAAAACAGTGCCAGTATATCGAGACAATGCATCAAAAAAGAATTACATGAAAGAAGTTTGAACAGCTGCAAAAAGTTGTATCGATGTCTGTGATGGAGGAAGCAACTGATTTCACAAGTGTTCTTCGTCAGATAGTGAGAGAGGAAGTTCAGAAGGCACTTGTTTTGCACGGCGAGCAAAAAACCGAGACATTTCAAGAGGTCATAAGGGGGGAAGTGGAACAGTCATTGAACCCAATCCCTCGCCCTTCATTTCCCTTTAAACCGGTGAAAAAGTCGAGACCCAGGTGGAGTTACGTTCCTACAATGCCCCATGAGAAACCTGTTAGGGCACCAAGGCAGACTGACGTTTGGAGGACCTAGGATAACCAACCAGTATGTTTCCACTGAAGATGACCGGGACATGTGCTGCGCTATTGTCGAGAAAGGCGGCGGATATTTGATGACGCCCGCGCCACAAGACAGCAGACCGACGCCAATTCCGGGACGACGAAGATGAACAAGAAGATGTGGATGCAGGACGATGTAGGTCACCATCGCCGCAAGCTAGCCGCTGAGAGGACGCTCCCCAACACGTCGATCAAGGTCTCCATCGCCGTTTAGAAGCTCCAGCCGATCACCTAGCCGCCACAACCCGGAAAACTAAAGGGTGCGACCTTCCTTGGAGGTGAGGCCGCCGAAGAGAGAAATCCTCCGCCGTCGATCAGTACAAAAATGATAGGAAACTACGTCGATATCCTCATGGATGGCTGACCAGCCGAAGCTCTTGTGGACTCTGGAGCATCATATTCAGTCATTTCGGAGAAGTACCGTCGCCAGTTGCAGAAAACCGTATTCGTCGCCAAAAAACATCTCTGCTGAAGGTGGCTAATGGGAATATGTAAAACCTACAGGAAGATGTACCATTCGTGTGGGTATAAGTGGCCATACACAGCCCTTAAAATTCATCGTCTTACAAGAGTGTAGTCATGACGTCATTCTCGGATGGGACTTTCTGAAAGCTTCTCAGGCAATTATAGATTGTGGTCACTCGAAGATTATGCTAGACGAGATGAGATACTGTGGACAGGAAGATGCGCATCCGAGTGTGTGGAGACTATGTGTGCTGGATGACGTGATCATGCCTGCAGTCAGCGCTTGAAAGGTAACTGTGACGTGTCATGCCATGCATCAACCCATGGATCTTGTAGTGGAATGTAAGAGAAGCATACCACTGAAGAATAACTTGGTCATCCCAGGTTTTGTCGTCTCGTTTAAGAACGGATTCGGTGATTTGTGGATCGTTAACTGTCGCCGAGAACCTCAGATCTGTCCAATACGCATGTGCGTAGCAAACGCTGAGCCGTTAATTGAAGAACAGCTGAGAGTCATAGAAACCTCCCATGCCGAGTCTGTGGGTGAAATTAGTGCTACCACTACGAGACAAGACCTTCTAGCTCGACTATCACCAGATCTCACTAAGGAACAACAGAAGAAGCTACTTGCCATTCTTAAAGAGTTCACTGAATGCTTCAATCCACAGGTGAAGAGCAAATTAGACAAATCGACGGTGAAGCACCGCATTAGCACTGGAGACCATCAACCAATAAGCCAGAGAGCATACCGTGTGTCAGCAACGGTGTGGTATCAACGCTCGATACCACACTTGTTACGCGTTGCAGTTATCGACCGCGGTCCTTATTAGTATCGTTCGACCCCCGAGTCGCGATCAGCACCGCTAGCGCCGCTCCGCGGCTTGTATCAAGTTACTAGAGAGCTTTCGTCCACTCTTGCTCGAGACATCAAGTAGTAAAGTAGCATAGCCTTGAGCTGATATGAAGCAACCTCTAACAAGGCGTTTAGTAACGTATGGCCTATGTGAGGCCTCAACAGCTACCTGTTTATAAATTATATGTATGCAGCCAAGAAGAATCCTGTATAACCAATAAAGTACAATATATATTATTTTTTACCAACGACTTCTAATTATTTTAGTCGCTGCAGATCCAGACCATGCAGCCAGCACCTTATCGACGTTACAGACAAACCTGCTGTGGTCTATGTGTTTCTATTTAACATTGGCCACCAGTCAACATTGGCGACGACTAGTTCGTCGTCATCACAACAAAAATAGAACGTCGAATAATTTCCGACGAGGTAGAGAAAATGATGAAGAATGACAATCATTCAGCCTTCGCAGAGCCAGGTCGTCACCAGTGGTCCTCGTCAGAAAGAAGGATGGCATTTGCCGCTTTTGTGTTGATTACAGGAAGCTTAAGGGGAAGTTTACTGTCTTTGGCCCGAAAAAAGCATGTTCTTTGAAAATTATTTTCTCGGGACGTGTTATAGATATCAATGTCAAACTTGGTCAAAATGTTTACTGATATTTCCTCTACAAACTGGATATTTTTCGACCGGAAATGTGGAAGAGCAAAGGCGGAAGTGCCGTCGGAACGAAACAAAATTTCCATGTAGACCTCCACGCGCGGTATGTCACAGGTCAGCCGGCTCGTCTGAAATCAAAATTGAGTTGACGTTAGCGAAGTATATAAGATTCTTTAAGAGTTGTACCTCGCTTAAGTTATTTGGGCTATAGCAAACAAAATGGCGGCCATTTGAAAAAATAGGGTTTTTTTTCATCGATTTTTCGACTTCGTCGGCCAAGTAAAAATATTTATAGTTGATGGATCGGAATAAAAGTGGTACAAGTCCTAGACAATTTAGTTAGCTTTCTCGGAAACAAAGAATCATCCCAGTCGGTTCAGTATATTTGAAGTTACCATACCGCGCGATAAAAAAAAAGTCATTTCGAGAAAAACGCGTTTGAAGTTTTGACTACATATAAATACAACTTATTTTCAATCTGCTATTCCGGGTCCATTAACTAGTCCTTCCTCTTCCTCGCAGAGGGAGTTCTGCTCGATCTGGACCATCTTGCGCTGCTCCAGAGCCGCTCGTACGGCCGGTGACCAACGGTTTTCGGCCGCTTGAATCCGGTGGTCGTCCGAATGCTTGGCGAACTGCGTCGAATAGAGTCCCAGGGTGACGTCCATCGTTGACATGGTCTTCAGAATTGCTGAATACCCTTCGTTGAAGCTGCTCACTGCCAGGAAAGTCGTAATCTCCACAGTCTTCGCACCAGAATGCAAATGCTTGGGGGCTAACTTCCAAACACACGCGTTCAAACTTTCATTTGAATTTTGTGTGTTTCCTCCCAAACACCGGTACAATAACTCGTCCTCCGATAGAAAAAAAAATGGTGAGTGGAAAAGGACGATTTCAGGCAGGTGCATTTTTTTGCTCAACCGCGAATAACAAATATTTCCGTTCCGTATTCGGGAAAACCGTTTCAGAGGTGGTTTCTAAACACTTTTATGGATTCAAAAATGCAATTTAAAAAAATCTATTTTTTGAACCAACAGATAGTAAACCTCCCCTTAATAAGATGACTAAAAAGGACGTTTACCCTCTTCCACGAATTGACGATACACTAAGTTGTCTGAAGGGGACTAAGTTTTTCTCAACCATGGACATGTACGCGGGATAGTGGCAAATCGAAGTAGATGAGGCTGATCGTGAGAAAGCTGCATTCATCACACCTGATGGCCTGTATGAGTTTAAGGTAAGGCCGTTTGAACGGATGATGGATAATCTTCTAAGGCACCTGAAATGGACGATGTGTCTTTGTTATTGAGATGACATTATAGTGTTCTCAGAGACATTTGATGAACATATAAAAAGACTGAGGGCCGTTCTTAAGTGTCTCCAACAAGGCGGACTGAAACTTAATCTAAAGAAGTGCCTCTTCAGAACAAAAGAAATCAAAATATTTTGACACCTTGTGTCAAACGAAGGTGTGCGGCCACACCCAGAAAAGGTGAGATCTATAATGGAATTTCCTATTCCTAAAAGTATTAGAGATGTGAGAAACTTCCTCGGATTATGTTATTATTACCGTCATTTTATCAAAGACTTTTGTATCAAAGCCAGGCCACTCCAGAGTTGTTAAAAGCTGACGCTAAATTTATCTGGGGTGGTGCTCAACAAGATTCTTTCGATGTGCTGCGAAAATCTCTGACGACTGACCCTGTACTTGGTCTGTATGATGAGAGAGCACCTACATAACTACACATAGATGCCAGCGGGTATGCGATCGGTGCTGATCTGGTGCAAATTTCGGATGGAAAAGAGAATATTATAGCCTATGCTTCTAGGACACTTACAAAAGCCGAGAGAAACTACTCAACTACAGAAAGAGAATGTCTTGCTGTGATCTGGGCCATGTGCAAATTTCGACAGTATCTCTATGGAAGGCCATTCACAGTTGTTGCAGACCATCATTCACTTTGTTGGTTGACAGATCTTAAGGATCCAACAAGACAACTCGCCAGGTGGGCACTATGCCTTCAAGAGTATGACATTACCATAGTGTACAAAAGTGGAATAAAACACCAAGATGCCGACTGTCTCTCAAGAAACCCTGTGCAAGACCATCCAAGACTTTGATGAAGATAGTGACTGTCTCGCTGCACTCCGGGATGTCTCTGCCAAGCAGAAGAAGGACGCAAAGAGATCTCAAATTATGCTTGCCTTAAATCGGTCGGAGGATGTGAAAGGACAATTTAAGGTAGCGAATGGAAAGAGGTGGCTACCAGTGATTCCTAGACACATGCGGTTAGATGTTCCGCAGAAATTCCATGACACACCTGAGGCCAGACATTTAGGATTTGTTAAGACATACGATAGAATCCGCAAGAGATTTTTCTGCCCATGTTTATTTAGGAGAGTCCGCCACTCTGTGTCGCACTGTCGAGAGTGCTAGAGGAGAAAGGCAGTTCCCCAGAAACCACCTGGCCGACTAATACCAATTCCACCAGCCGAAACGCCTTTCCAGCGTGTTGGGATTGACCTCCTCGGACGATTTCCAACGTCTGCTAGTGGCAACAGAAGGATTATTGTTTGCACTGATGATCTGACACGCTATGCCATTACAAAAGCCGTGAAAACAGCAGAAGCATCCGAGGTAGCCAAATTCATCGTGGAAGACATTGTATTAAAACTCGGTGTCCCAGGGTCGTCAATTACGGATCGAGGGAAAGTTTTTCAGTCGAATCTTGTGACAGAAATGAACTGTCGGTGCAACATTACTCATCACATGACGACTGCCTACCATCCGCAAACTAACGGGCTTAATGAACTCCTTAATAAGACCTTGGCAGACATGCTATCAGCGTTCGTCAATGTTGAGCAGAGCAACTGGGATGAGGTGCTACCTTTCGTGACGTTTGCCCACAACACCGCCAAACAAGGCACCACAGGATTTACGCCATTTTTCCTGGTGCATGGGAGTCAGGCGACTACGACGATGGACACTGTGTTTACGTTACATCCTGATGACGCGGACGACGCCTACATCGGCCAGGTGTGTCAATCAGAGCTGAGGAAGCTCGGCAGTTAGCTCGACTCCGCACCCTGCAGGCTCAAGAAAACGATCGCCGAAGGTATGACACCAGCCACCGCCCTGTCGTCTACCGGCCTGGTGACCTCGTTTGGATCTTCACTCCTGTTCGGAAGGTTGGTCTCTCTGAGAAGCTCCTCAGGCGCTACTCTGGACGTTATAAGGTTGTAAGACAGTTGTCTGATGTTACTTATGAAGTTGAAAATTTCGATCCCGACACAAGACGACGAAAGATCAGAGATACGGTCCACGTCCTTCGAATGAAGCCCTATAAGGATCCTGTAACCCAGAGTAAATTCGAAGCTCCAGCGACAGGCAATAAGCGGAAAGGTGACGAAGAGCGTAGCGACAAAGGAAGTTCTAAGAAGATCACCGCCAGGGCGAGAATCAGTCATCGGAAGTCAAGAGTATGCAAGACCGATGACTCGTTCCCGGACTAGGACGACGTAACACCGAGACGCTGTTTTCTCAAGTAGGGAGCAATGTCGCAGAAGAAGCTGAGTAGCACCATGGTGTAGTGGTTATCTGTTGGATGGAGGGTCGTGAATACGAAACTCACGTAGACTGTACAATTTTAGTTTCTATATTCGGTTCGAGTACATTATAGAAGTATCCACAAATGTCAAGAATCATTGTACTGGAATGTTCTGTAGCTGTATATATACTGTATGAGTTCTGGCCGGAGGCAGTTCGCTCCGTGCTGTTGTACGTGCAACTGCTGAATAAATCTTCGTTAAGTGACGTTAGCGATCGTCATTTATCTAATTACACCTTTTTCTACGTGACAATTTTCTTCCTGCTGCTGGTCTAATAGAGACTTAGCAACATTGTAGAACATGTTTGGCAAGTATGTGACCATCGAATTACAGACTCGCGGGGTAGCCGTGCGGTCTAGGGGCGTCTTGCCACGGTTTTCACAGCTTCACCCATCGGAGGTTCGACTCCTCCCTCCGGCATGGCTGTGTGTGTTGTCCTTAGCGTAAGTTAGTTTAAATTAGATTAAGTAGTGTGTAATCCTAGGGACCAATGACCTCAGCAGTTTGGTCCCATAGGAACTTACCACAAATTTCAAATTTTAATCGATTTATTTCCTGGAGTGGTTAAGAATTAAGCTATTACATTCAGTTGCTATTTTCTTGTTCTTTTCGTGAACTAATCTGAATGATTCTCACTTATGTTGTTACATTGAACTATCAAATTTATGATTTCATTCCAGCAATGTCGTATCACACAGAAACTACACTAATCTTATATTTTACATTGCAAATTATCTGTATCATCAATCACTAGGACAATAAGAGTTTATTGCAGGCAGCAATGGCTCCCTTTTCAAAGAAGACAGAGACACTTCGTAGTCTTGTTTGCCTTTTCTCTTACCAATTAGAAGCTCACAGATCGAAAATCCATAAGTAAATATTAACTTCTCTACCTCAAGTCTTCTCGCAATCCCAGTTTAGTACCCCTAAGTCTAAAGATGAAAAACTTTAGAAATTGTGACTTTTACTGTGTCAAAACTTACAGCCTTCTGCTTTTTAATCGAGTTTCTTTTTGGGCATAGTCTCACTGCCAAATTCACGTTCTCGCGTGCTAGTCCTAAAATCTTTCTTGGGTGTGACACAGGACTTCAAATAGACAAAGACCAATTGACGTCTTACCAACTGCAAAGTTTTGGGCAGCCTCATATTACAATACTTTATTTGTCAAAGTATACTCTTCATTTATTGAAGCAAACTTTCATGGAAAGGTTATCATGGTAAGTTATAATTGATATGTATAGAACAGAGCATATTTTGTTGCATTTCTCGTTGATTTATTGAATATAAAGGACTATTAAATAGGAAAACGTTTCCTAGTGTTCAGCAGATTGTATTTATTTGTTAACAAACCGGCTTTCGACTCCTTGGGCCATCTTCAGGTGACAAATGAATGTCGCAAACGGAGACAAAAATGGTGTGTGACTTACACAGATATTATTTGTACAGAACAGGCAAAATTGACATAGATTGTTTGTATAGGAAAACATTACATTTCTGTCACACAGCAATGGCTGTAGCTATGCCCTGACCGATAACATGATACGAAAAATATGCATAAAATTACTCCACGTCTGAACGCTGCGCAACAGCAATCAGTCTGTAGTTACAAAGCCTGGTGCAAAATCCCATATATTGGCCACATTTCAGATAATCTTGCAAAAGAAATTGAAGTCTCGCAACTACAGACCTGCATTTTATCATATCAACAACATATTAAAAAATTTTATTCAGTTGTAAGGACAAATTGTAACCCTTAGCTCAGAGTGGTGTGTACAAAATCACATGCGATCAGTGCGAAAAAGTATATATCTGTCAGTCAGTCAAGCAAAACTATAGCAGTTAGGTTATCTGAACGAGACAAAAGCTGTAGATTAAGAAATATTTATTCAGCTCCTAAATATTTATTCAACTTTTGCTGATTATTTTTTTTACAGAAAACCATTCATATGATGTAGAACGTAAAGTTTTACATTCTGTTAAGAAAATCAGAAGGTGACCCTAGTGGAAATTAACAAACACATGACACAGAATGCCAGTTTATTTTTAAATGATCGGACTCAGTTTCCTTTTTTTTTATCTTTGTTAAGTTTTCGTTAGAAATGCTAGCTTCAGATTTTAAATTCGTGTTAGTTCTCATCGGTCGTTGAACTTATCTCAACTTAATAACTTTGTTTCACGCCCCCACCCCCTCTTTTGTATAATGTAATTATTTCTAACTAAGAAAAATGTAATGTTTTCCTATGTAAACAAGTATTATCTATACAAATAATATCTGTGTTAGACACAAACCATTTTATCTGCGTTTGTGACATTCACTTCTCACCTGAAGATGGCCTAAGAAGCCGAAAGATGGTTTGTGACGAAATAAACATAATATTGCAGAACATTAGGAAGCGTTTTCCCATGTAATATTATCAAGTTCGGCCAAGCACCGACAGCAGTTAATATTAAGAATATAAAAGATACTAACTAAAACAGTTTCATGATCCTCAGATTGTTTATGGATTCCAAGCCCTTAGAAACCAACTGATTCGGAGATAAAGATTTTGTAAGTCTAAGTTTAAAGCGTATTTTCGCCAGCAGTAAAATACTGTTGATAATTGTCCGTTAAGGAGCGAGAAAGATACCCGTTTGAGGCTGCACACTTAGAGGAATAAGTATGACAGAAATAGCTCTCCAGTCAAGTTTCGGGACAGATTCTTTTGTGAAATCAGCAGAGTGCAGACGAGCGTTTTCTTACAATACCAAAGTTTGATTCAATTTCTTTGCTCCTTTTTCTTATATTGCGACTGCAAGGCATCTCAGTAGTTGATAACAGGTGCCAACTGCTATGGAAACACACCTATGATGCAGGTCCTAACACAAAACAACTTCTTTGTGACACCAGATGTGTGACATTACATTTTGTGGAGTCATGCTTGCCTTCGCTTCAGGTACTTTTAGATAGTGCTGACCATTATTTTCTTTTTATGAAGTTAACTCACAGTAGTTCATATCCCTGTCTAGCCGTTCTGATTAAGGTTTTCCATAATTTCCTTAAGCCGGTTAAAGTCAATGCTGCGATCTTACTTTTAAAAACGCACGATTAGTTTGCTGCTCCATTCTCCCCAGTCCTCGCTTCTGCTTCGTTTGTAATCATCTCGTCGTCGATAGGATGTTTAACTCTAATCTTAATCAATTTCCTTTTTCCCTAACATTACTCATTGACTGCAAGCGTGTTACAAAGGTAAAATCATCACACTTTGTTATATTTTCCATAGTGGTAAACTGCAAAAACCTCCTTCATCAAAGCTCGTTGGTCTTTTTGAATGTGGGGCATAGTTCACATTAAACAATACTACTTCAAACGAGAAAACTATTTTCTGACGTGATTTCTTCGACACACGTATCCCATAAACGGCACAAATGTTTGCAGCTACCTCCGCTACCTGTATCACAATATTAAATGAAAAGGGAACAAAATGTCACAGATGTTAGACTTTCTCCTTTCCGTTTTCTAATGCTTAACCAACGTTCCCGATATCCTTCAAATATGAAACATACAGTAAGTCAATGCAAGAACACTTCTAAAACCTCAAATAAAAATGGTAATTGATAAATACAGGGTGGTCCATTGATAATGACCGGACCAAATATCTCACGAAATAAGCATCAAACGAAAAAACTACAAAGAACGAAACTCGTCTAGCTTGAAGGGGGAAACCAGATGGCGTTATCGTTGGCCCGCTAGATGGCGCTGTCATAGATCAAACGGATATCAACTGCGTTTTTTTTTAAATAGGAACCCCCATTTTTTTTATTACGTTTTCATGTAGTACGTAAAGAAATATGAATGTTTTAGTTGGACCACTTTTTTCGCTTTGTGATAGACGGCGCTGTAATAGTCATAAACGTATAAGTACGTGGTATCACGTAACATTCCGCCAGTGCGGACGGTATTTGCTTCGTGATACATTACCCGTGTTAAAATGAACCGTTTACCAATTGCGGAAAAGGTCGATATCGTGTTGATGTATGGCTATTGTGATCAATATGCCCAACGGGCGTGTGCTATGTATGCTGCTCGGTATCCTGGACGACATCATCCAAGTGTCCGGACCGTTCGCCGGATAGTTACGTTATTTAAGGAAACAGGAAGTGTTCAGCCACAAGTTAAACGTCAACCACGACCTGCAACAAATGATGATGCCCAAGTAGGTGTTTTAGCTGCTTTCGTGGCTAATCCGCACATCAGTAGCAGACAGATTGAGCGAGAATCGGGAATCTCAAAAACGTCGGTGTTGAGAATGCTGCATCAACATCGATTGCACCCGTACCATATTTCTATGCACCAGGAATTGCATGGTGACGACTTTGAACGTCGTGTACAGTTCTGCCACTGGGCACAAGAGAAATTACGGGACGATGACAGATTTTTTGCGCGCGTTCTATTTAGCGACGAAGCGTCATTCATCAACAGCGGTAACGTAAACCGGCATAAT
This sequence comes from Schistocerca piceifrons, assembly GCF_021461385.2. Taxonomy (NCBI): domain Eukaryota; kingdom Metazoa; phylum Arthropoda; class Insecta; order Orthoptera; family Acrididae; genus Schistocerca; species Schistocerca piceifrons. The sequence goes on from NC_060149.1 coordinate 369,172,628, forward strand.
ATGCACTATTGGACAACGGAAAATCCACGATGGCTGCAACAAGTGGAACATTAGCGACCTTGGCAGGTTAATGTATGGTGCGGCATTATGGGAGGAAGGATAATTGGCCCCGATTTTATCGATGGCAATCTAAATGGTGCAATGTATGCTGATTTCCTACGTAATGTTCTACAGATGTTACTACAAGATGTTTCACTGCATGACAGAATGGCGATGTACTTCCAACATGATAGATGTCCGGCACATAGCTCGCGTGCGGTTGAAACGGTATTGAATAGCATATCTCATGACAGGTGGATTGGTCGTCGACGCACTGTACCATGGCCCGCACGTTCACTGGATCTGACGTACTCGGATTTCTTTCTGTGGGGAAAGTTGAAGGATATTTGCTACTGTGATCTACCGACAACGCCTGACAACATGCGTCAGCGCATTTTCAGTGCATGTGCGAACATTACGGAAAGCGAACTACTCGCTGGTGAGAGGAATGTCGTTATACGTATTTGCCAAATGCATTGAGGTTGACGGACATCATTTTGAGCATTTATTGCTTTAATGTGGTATTTACAGGTAATCACGCTGTAACAGCATCCGTTCTCAGAAATGATAAGTTCACAAAGGTACGTGTATCACATTGGAACAACCGAAATAAAATGTTCAAACGTACCTACGTTCTGTATTTTAATTTAAAAAACCTACCTGTTACCAACTTTTCGTCGAAAATTGTGAGCCATATGTTTGTAACTATTACAGCGCCATTCACAAAGTGAAAAAAGTGGTCCAACAAAAACATTCATATTTCTTTACGTACTACACGAATATGTAATAAGAAATGGGGGTTCCTATTTTTAAAAAAACGCAGTTTATATCCGTTTGACCTATGGCAGCGCCATCTAGCGGGCCAACCATAGCGCCATCTGGTTTCCCCCTTCAAGCTAGATAAGTTTCGTTCTTTGTAGTTTTTTCGTTTGACGCTTATTTCGTAAGATATTGGGCCCGGTCGCTATCAATGGACCACCCTGTATACTTATAGTTACCAGGATGAGAACACGACAAACAAAATCTCCACAAACTCACGAAAGAACCAATTTTTTCGATAAATTTTACCCACAGTGGTAGATTAATACTCCAGCATTCTTTGTGCCATGCGCTGCGTGAGCAATGGTCACTATGCTGTTGCCTATACAGTTACATCAGCCGAACTGCGCTTTTAAAATGAGAAGTGGGCTCAGTATCTTGGCTTTGCATTTGCACTGCGCAGTGTTTACCTCTACACCACGAAAAGATACAATAGCTGAAAGTGGCACTTCCTGTAGAAATGTTCGTATCCCATAGTGTTGTTAGTTGGTGCAGATGCCCATTATGTGATTATATTTCGGTGATTACTAAATCAAGTCAAAAATATTCACTGAGTATCCGAGGCAGCTGGTGAAAGCTGGCCAGTCGAAGAAGGAAATGAATGTTTTGGACAGCCTGTAATCCTCTGCCAGGGAGTCAGAATTCCAATATGCCCAAACTGCCACGTAACCTATTTTTATAGTGTAATATGCAAAGTCGTCTCCTACACATCTCCTGTGCAGCAAGCTACGTAAATTTAAGTATTAACTGTGTTTTTCTTACTTGTCACTTCTTTTTCCGTGTGTTTTTGCTGTTAGGAAGCTTTAATTTTCGAGTACTAGTAATAGTGTTCCATAGATTTCGTGTTCATTTTAAATACAGTCCAGAGACAGTTAGTGCTTATTTTCATTGTTTCCAACAAGAAGTGTCTAGTAACCACAGTTTAGTCAGCTATCAGCAGCCTTTAGTGAATTAGAAGTTTGGAAGGTAGGAGACGAGGTACTGGCAGAAGTAAAGCTGTGAGGACGGGGCGTGAGTCGTGCTTGGGTAGCTCAGTTGGTAGAGCACTTGCCCGCGAAAGGCAAAAGTCACGAGTTCGAGTCTCGGTCCGGCACACAGTTTTAATCTGCCAGGAAGTTTCAGTCTAGTTAAAAGTTGATTACTTAACTCTCTTCAGTAAATTGTTGATTTCTTAGGATGGATAGAATGTGTGACTGCTGTGTACGGACGCAGGAGGAGCTGGCCACTGTTCGCGAACAGCTGAACGTGCTGATGGCCACGGTCAGCCGTCTTCAGGCTGCTGCCTCGGAGTGTAGCGGCAGTGGGGAGTCTGGTGCGTCGCATGGTACACCCCAGGTGTTACATGCTTCACTCACGGTCCCTGCTGTCGAGACATCTTCGCGGGTACCGGGCGCCGTTGGGCCACCCTCTCCCCAAGAGGAGTGGCGGGTTCAATGGCGTTCGCGTCGCACGAGGTGGAGGGTCAATGTGGAGGCTGGCCGTGTGGCGTCTCCCGCTCTGCCCGTGAGTGGACATGTGGCTGCTCCTTCAGCAAGGTCCGAGCAGGCACACGGGGGGAGGGGTTTATTAGTTATTGGGAGCTCCAACGTTAGGCGGGTGATGGAGCCCCTTAGGGAAATAGCGGAAAGGTCGGGGAAGAAGGCCAGTGTTCACTCTGTCTGCTTGCCGAGATGTGTAAGAGGCCCTGCCGGCGGCGATAGAGAGCACTGGGTTCACCCGACTGCAAATTGTTTCTCATGTCGGCACCAATGACTCTTGCCGTCTGGGTTCGGAGGTCATCCTCATTTCATACAGGCGGTTGGCGGAGTTGGTGAAAGCGGAAAGCCTCGGTCGCGGGGTGGAATCTGAGCTAACTATTTGCAGTGTCGTTCCCAGAACCGATCGCGGTTCTCTGGTTTGGAGCCGAGTGGAAGGCTTAAACCAGAAGCTCAGAAGATTTTGCGGAGATCTGGGTGCAAATTTCTCGACCTCCGCTATCGGGTGGAGAAATGTAGGGTCCCCCTGAATAGGTCAGGCGTGCACTGCACGCAGAAGGCGGCTACAAGGGTAGCGGAGTACGTGTGGAGTACACATGTGGGTTATTTAGGTTAGAGAATTCTCACCCTAGGCCCAACAAGACGCCTCCTGAGACACGACAAGGTAGCAGTAGGCGAGACGCAACAGGGAATGACAATATTAATGTGGTAATAGCAATCTGCATGAGCGTCTGTAGAAAGGTCGCAGAACTGCTCTCATTAATAAACGGTCACAATGCCCACATAGTACTAGGGACGGAAAGTTGCCTGAAATCAGATGTAAACAGTCATGAAGTTCTAAACTCAGATTGGAATGTATACCGCAGAGACAGGCTGGACAGTGAAGGGGAAGGCATGTTTATAGCGATAAAAAGTACAACAGTATCGAAGGAAATTGACGGAGATCCGATATGTGAAATAATTTGGGTGAAGGTCACTGTTAAATTAGGCTCAAACATAGTAATTGGATATCTCTATAGGCCCCCTGGCTCAGCAGCTGTTGTGGCAGAACACCTGAAGGAAAATTGGGAAAATATTTCGTGTATATTTCCCGACAATGTTATAGTTTCGGGTGGAGACTTTAATTTACAGGATATAGACTGGGAGAATCAAACGTTTATAACGGGTGGCAGGGACAAAGAACCCAGTGAAATTTTTCTAAGTACATTATCTGAGAACTACCTCGAGCAGTTAAACAGAGAACCGACTCGTGGCGATAACATATTAGACCTTCTGGTGAAAAATAGACCCGAACTATTTGAAACAGTTAACGCAGAACAGGGAATAAGCGATCATAAAGCGGTTACAGCATCGGTGATTTCAGCCGTAAATAGAAATATTAAAAAAGATAGGAAGATTTTTCTGTTTAGCAAAAGTGACAAAAAGCAGATTTCAGAGTAACTGGCGGCTCAACACAAAAGTTTTGTCTCAAGTACAAATAGTTTTGAGCATCAGTGGACAAAGTTCAAAATCATCGTACAATATGCATTAGATGACTATGTGCCAAGCAAGATCGTAAAAGATGGAAAAGAGCCACCGTGGTACAACATGCGAGCTATAAAACTGCTACGGAAGCAAAGGGAAATTCACAGCAAACATAAACATAGCCAAAGCCTTGCAGACAAACAAAAATTACACAAAGCGAAACGTAGTGTGAAGAGGGCTATGCGACAGGCGTTCAACGAATTCGAAAGTAAAGTTATATGTACTGACTTGGCATAAAATCCTAAGAAATTTTGGCCTTATGTCAAAACGGTAGGCGGATTAAAATAAAATGTCCAGACACTCTGTGACCAAAATGGTACTGAAACAGAAGATGACAGACTAAAGGCCGAAATACTAAATGTCTTTTTCCAAAGCTGTTTCACAGAGGAGGACTGCACTGTAGTTCCTTCCGCAGGGGAGTGTCGTAGGACCGTTGCTATTCACAATATATATAAATGACCTTGTGGATAACATCGGAAGTTCACTGAGGCTTTTTGCGGATGATGCTGTGGTATATCGAGAGGTTGTAACAATGGAAAATTGTACGGAAATGCAGGAGGATCTGCAACGAATTGACGCATGGTGCAGGGAATGGCAATTGAATCTCAATGTAGACAAGTGTAATGTGCTGTGAATACATGGAAAGAAAGATCCTTTATCATTTAGCTACAATATAGCAGGTCAGCAACTGGAAGCAGTTAATTCCAAAAATTATCTGGGAGTAGGCATTAGGAGTGATTTAAAATGGAATTACCATATAAAATTAATCGTCGGTAAAGCAGATGCCAGACTGAGATTCATTGGAAGAATCCTAAGGAAATGCAGTCCGAAAACAAAGGAAGTAGGTTACAGTGCACTTGTTCGCCCACTGCTTGAATACTGCTCACTGGTGTGGGATCCGTACCTGATAGGGTTGATAGAAGACATAGATAAGATCCAACGGAGAGTAGTGCACTTTGTTATAGGACCATTTAGTAATTGCGAAAGCGATACGAAGATGATAGATAAACTCCAGTGGAAGACTCTGCAAGAGAGACGCTCAGTAGCTCGGTACAAGCTTTTGTTGAAGTTTCGAGAACATACCTTCACCGAGGAGTCAAGCAGTATATTGCTCCCTCTTACGTATATCTCGCGAAGAGACCACGAGGATAAGATCAGAGAGATTAGAGCCCACACAGAGGCATACCGACAATCTTTCTTTCCACGAACAGTACGAGACTGGAATAGATGGGAGAACCGATAGAGGTACTCAAGGTATCCTCCGCCACACACCGTCACGTGGCTTGCGAAGTATGGATCTAGATGTAGATGCAGATATTCAGTGCTTTAAATTTGCCCGAAAACTGCAGACAATATTCACTACCGCCTATGATTGCACTGCTAATTACTTCTTCACCTCTTTTCATCTTCTTACAGGGCGTTTCAAAACGATTATATGTATTTCGAACGAGTAGATTGATTAAAATGTAAGGAATACAGCTGTGTAACTTTGGACGCATATTTACGAATCTCTCAAGTTTAGGTTACAGGCGTTCAATATGATCTCCACCGGTGACACGAACAGTACCACATCGACACTCGACTTCCACACACCGGGAAGCATTTCCGTCGTCACTGATGTTCAGCCCCGGATCTACAATATTTCCGAACCGGGGCAAAAACTTGATAGTGGCGCCCCCCTCCCACTCGAGCATTTGAGATAGGACGTCAAAAAACAACAAAAAAAATTGCAAAACTATTTTCATTTTGTAGTGCACATCTTTCTGAAGAGTTTGATGTATAAAACGTTCTGCTGCATGAAAAATCAAAATGTCGTTGTATAATACTGAAAAAGCTGTTAATACGAATAGTACCCAAGACTGATGTCGTTTCTCGATTTGATTACGTCTGTTTTGTCATTGTCTGTTAGATAAAACGAAATAGGCCTTTCTAATAATGCAGCAACTGTAACAGACGCCAAATAAGCGAGACTCTTTTGGCACAAATGGTTATTTTTATCTACCTCATTTACATAAATAGCACGCCAGAATGTAATTCACGAAGTACCAATGTCAAATGCTTGCTAGGCCTAGTACAAGCAAAAAGTTTTATGTTAGGAAATAGTTTCACATTTCATTTATATGCTCCAGTTTCTCAAGCATAAGACCGAAAAATGGTAGTAGTACAAATTTTTTAATATAAATTAGGAATCGTCACATTATTCCATATAATTTGTTTGATATCCCCATTTATTCTTCTTCCTCGTTCTCACAATCATTCTTGTCATTACTAATTCTGTAACTATTCCTGCCGTTGTCAAAACTTATTCCCCGGTTAACTTCACTGACACTGTCAGAATCACCGGTTTAGTTATCCCACATTTATTCTCTGGTTAGCCATTGTTATGTGTTCATACAATCCGTTTTCCGTACTATTCCGATATCCTCGGAGTAGTAAGCAACTTAAATCACCTAGTAAAAGCAAGTCTTCCGGTCAAGATTGTATATCAGTTAGGTTCCTTTCAGAGTATGCTGATGCAATAGCTCCATACTTAACAATCATGTACAACCGCTCGCTCGACGAAAGATCCGTACCCAAAGATTGAAAAGTTTTTCAGGTTACATCAATATTCAAGAAAGGCGACAGGAGTAATCCACAAAATTACAGGCACATATCATTAACGTCGATATTCAGTAGGATTTTGGAACATATATTGTGTTCGAACGTTATGAATTACCTCAGAAAGAACGGTCTACTGGCAGGTAGTCAATACGGATTTAGGAAACATCGTTCTTGTGAAAGACAACTAGCTCTTTACTCACACGAAGTGTTGAGTGCTATCAACAAGGGATTTCAAATTGTTTCCATATTTCTAGACTTCCAGAAGGCATTTGATACCGTACCTCACAAGCGGCTTGAAATCAAACTGCGTGTCTATGGAATATCGTCTCAGTTATGCGACTGGATTCGTGATTTCCTGTCATAGCGGTCACAGTTCATAGTAATTGACACAAAGTCATAGAGTAAAACAGAAATGACGTTTGACGTTCCCAAGGTAGTGTTATAGGCACTCTGCTGTTCCTTGTCTATATAAACGATTTAGGAGACAATCTGAGTAGCCGTCTTAGATTGTTTGCAGATGATGCTGTCGTTTATCGTCTAGTAATGTCATTAGAAGATCTACACAAATTGCAAAACGATTTAGAAAAGATATCTGTGTGGTGCGAAAACTGGCAGTTTACCCTAAATAATGAAAAGTGTGGGGTCATACATATGGGTGCTACAAGCATTCCGTTAAACTTCGGGTACAGGATAAATCAGTCAAATCTAAAGGCCGTAAATTCAACTAAATACCTAGGAATCTCAGTTACGAACAACTTAAATTGGAAAGAACACAAAGAAAATGTCGTGGGGAAAGCGAACGAAAGACTACGTTTTATTGGCAGAACACTTAGAAGATGCAACAGACCTACAGTACTAAAGAGACTGTCAACACTACGCTTGTCCGTCCTCTTTCGGAGTACTGCAACGCTTTGTAGGATCCTTACCAGATAAGATTAACGGAGTACGTCGAGGAAGTTCAAAGAGGGGCAGCACGTTTTGTATTATCGAGAAATAGTGGAGAGAGTGTCACGGACATGATACAGCATTTGGGGTGGACATCATTAAACTACAAGCGTTTCTCGTTGCGGCGGGATCTTCTCGCGAAATTTCAATCATCAACTTTATCCTCCGAATGCAAAAGTGTTTTGTTGACATCGACCTACATAGAGAGAAACAGTCATCATAATAAAATATGGGAAATCAGAGCTCTCACGGAAACATATAGGTGTTCGTTTTTTCTGCGCGCTGTTCGAGAGTGGGATAATAGAACCTTCTGCCAGGCACTTAAGCGTGATATGCAGAGTAGCCATGTAGGTGTAGATGTAGATGCTACTCAGGTGACATTCAGTGACTGATACCCATTGCATAATGATTGACCCCTGACTTGGAGCTCACATTCTAGTTACTCTGTGTGACGAACACCGATGTGTTGTACCTTGCCGGAATTTTGGAAATGCCTAGTTTTATTTGGTGTATGAATACTACAATTTAGTTGAAATTGGGTTAACATGAGCTACAGTATTAAAGAAAAAGCGTGCTTTTTCGAGAATTTTATGGCAAGCGTCAACTTTGGGAGTCATAGGAGTCAGACAGTAATTAGGAGGAAAATTTTCTTTGCACAGTTTAAAGGTGCAACTATTCTTAGCTTGCAGGCGAATTTTTGTTGCTTTACTGTTAGTCATTTTGACCTAACAATTGTGGATGTATATTACCGCACTCCGCCTAACGGTGATATGTATTAACAAAGATGAAAAGTGTAAATGCAAGCTCTGTTGTTACCTTTCGCAACTGTTATATTTTTTTGCACACAAACCTACCTAATGCGCTAATGTCACATTTTTAATTTATTTGCTTTTGTGTTTTTATGCTCCGCGTGTTTGCATATGTCCTGTTGCCGGATCTCTGAACATTATTCCCATTTCACTGTTCATTGTTGCAGTGTTTACATCGGGGCTTTCCGTCAGATAGAAAACAATCGTCCACCCATTCGTTGTTATGAGCTCTCGTGAGACAGTCATCATAACATAATCTCTTGTCTTTTATGTGTGTTAAACCATGCAGCAGTTACGAAACTGTGAAAAGCCCATGGGCATTGTGCACGTGATTACATTGAGGCTGAAGAGGGACATGGTGCGAGCTGTTCCATATCACAGCCATTAAAGAGATCTTCCGAATTTTTCGGTATTATTGAAAGTACTGTGAGGCCAGTTTTGAGAGAATATAGAGAAACTCCATGTTTTCTATCACCATAAAAGAGTGCTGGCAGGCGACAGATAACACAGGAAGTCATAAGAAGAGAAAACCTACGACTTCTATGTAGAAAAGTAGTTTCCAACTGTAGCAGCCGTATTGGAAAAGTTGAAGACTAAAGTGGAAGACTTTCCTGATATGAGTGAAACAACTTACTGGCGTGCTGTTCGGAATTTGGGGTTTATATACAAAAAGTTTAAAAAAACTGTACTGGTCAAAAATAACCGGATAGCGGGAAAATGATAAGAGTTCTTGCGGAAAATAAGACACTTGCTAAACTGTGTTGTGCAAATAATTCCAGAAAGTTTAGATGGCAGAAATAAAAAATGCCTTACGGATCTACAGTCTGGAACCGCGCGACCGCTACGGTCGCAGGTTCGAATCCTGCCTCGGGCATGGATGTGTGTGATGTCCTTAGGTTAGATGGGTTTAAGTAGTTCTAAGTCTAGGGGACTGATGACCTCAGATGTTAAGTCCCATAGTGCTTAGAGACATTTGAACCATTTTTTGCATTAACACTTCAACATCACGTGTTTACATTATTCCAAAACAAAACAGAGCCCAACAGACAATACGTACAGGACAGTACTGATGCATTACAACAGCGGCTCGATGTGGTGACCATCAGTGTTGTTACAGACATAGTAACTACGAAGCATGTTCTGGTGCACACTCTTCATCCCACCTGGTGTCCCTTAAATTTCTAGTTCCGTGGCTATGCCAGCAGATCTTCCTCTGTCTCTACAGGAGTATCCTAAATTAAACTTTGCATACGACGTAGTACACGTCATCTTGTCTACCCTATTCCATATCACGACAAGCAACTCAGACCTCTCTCTTTCCCTCAGCGGACGTGGACGCGTTACACATCTGAACTGAACCTGTCGAAGAACGGAAACGGTACGTCTCCGAAGATGGGTTCCTTTTCAAAATACGCTGAAGAGCCAAAGAAACTGCTACACCTGCCTAATGTCGCGAGCGCGCAGAAGTGCGGCAGTACAAAGTGATATGGACTCGACTAATGTCTGAAGTAGTGCTGGAGAGAATTGACGCCATGAATCCTGCAGGGCTGTCCATAAATCCGTTAAGAGTACTAGGGGGTGGAGATCTCTTCTGAACAGTACGTTCCAAGGCATCCCAGATATGCTCAATAATGTTCATGTCTGGGTAGGTTGGTGGTCAACGGAAGTGTTTAAACTCAGAAGTGTGTTCCTGGAGCCACCCTGTAGCAATTCTGGACGTGTGGGGTGTCGCATTGTTCTGCTGGAATTGTCCAAGTCCATCGGAATGGACATGAATGGATGCAGGTGATCAGACAGGATGCTTACGTACGTGTCAGCTGTCGGAGTCGCAGCTAGACGTATTAGGTGTCCTACATCACTCCAACTGCACACGCCCCACACCATTACAGAGCCTCCACCAGCTTGAACAGTCGCCTTCTGACATGCACGGTCTGTGGATCCATGAGGTTATCTCCATACCCGTACACGTCCATCCACTCGACACAATTTGAAACGAGACTCGTCCGACCAGGCAACGTTTCCAGTCATCAACAGTCCAATGTCGGTGTTGACGGGCCCAGACGGGGCGAAAAGCTTTGTGTCGTGCAGTCATTAAAGGTACACGAGTGGGTCTTCGGCGCCGAAAGCCCATTTCGGTGATGTTTCGTTGAATGGCTTGCAAGATGAAACTTGTTGATGGCCCAGCATAGAAATCTGCAGCAATTTGTGGAAGGGCTGCACTTCTGTCACGTTGAACATTTCTCTTCAGTCGTCGTTGGTCCCGTTCTTGCAGGATCTTTTACCGGCCGCAGCGATGTCGGAGATTTCACGTTTTACAGGATTCCTGATATTCACGGTACACTCGTGAAATGGTCGCACAGGAAAATCCCCAATTCATCGCTACGTCGGGAATGCAGTGTCCCATCGCTCGAGCGCCGACTATAACACCACGTTCAAACTCACTTAAATATTGATAACCTGCGATTGCAGCAGCAGTAACCAATCAACAACCGCGCCAGACACTTGTTGTCACATATAGGCACTGCCGGCCGCAGCACCGTATTCAGCCTGTTTACATATGCCTGTATTTGAATACGCATCTCTATACCAGTTTCTTTGACGCTTCAGTTTATTGTTTAGTCACTCCGCTCTACAAGTCCCGCAAGTTTGTAACGGGATTTCCGAACATACTGTATATTGCAGCTACTGACGGAATTGCTTTACGAACTCTTAACTGGCAAACACGGGGTGTATTCATTAGTATTACATACGATGTAACCAACAAAAGCTCAAGTTATATACCGATGCTTTCTCTTCCGCAGTAACTACAGCAATAAGCTCAATCTCAGCGTCTTTCATTTAACTTCATAGCGCTGAAGCGGCTAATCAGAAAATAACGAAACTCCTCCTGCAAGTAGAACATGGTTGTATCTTTAAACTGAGTAAAGGAAATTCGTCTCGTAATTACGGTATGACTTCTATGACTACTCAAAGCTGACACTTGCCAAAAATGCTCGAAAAAGCACGCTTTCACGTAAATATTACCACGTATGTCGCTCCCATTTCAAATACGTTCGCAGCCACTGAGCTTTCCTGTCTGGCCAATTCTACTGTTCTAATTCTCTACTGGCGACACAACGCAATACTCCCAGCCTCCCTTTATAGTTTCGAATCCGCAACTCGTGACATCTAGCGAGCGATTCCGCTTTACGTAGGTTCGCTGGTTGATTCGGGGAACAGGACCAAACAGTGAGGTCAACAGTCCCATCAGACTACGGAAGGATAGGGAAGGAAGTCAGCCGTACTTTTCGCAGGAACTATCCTGACATTTAAATGAAGCGATTTAGGAAAATCAAATGTGTGTGAAATCTTATGGGACTTAACTGCTAACGTCATCAGTCCCTAAGCTTACACACTACTTAGCCTAAATTAACCTAAGGACAAACACACATACCCATGCCTGAGGGAGGACTCGAACCTCCGCCGGGATCAGCCGCACAGTCCATGACTGCAGCGCCTTAAACCGCTCAGCTAATTCCGCGCGGCCGAAGCGATTTAGGAAAAACACGGAAAATTTAAATCAGGATGGCCGGACTGGTGTTTGAACACTTGTCCTCCCGGATGCTAGTGCAGTGTGCTAAACACTACGCCACCTCGATCGATTATTACGTAGGAAGTGTCTGGATACTTTTGACCGGGTAATGTACTTGTAGCTGGGTCAGCACTATTGTTAAATTTATTCGGATTGCCTTTTACGAATAACAAGTATCTGTATCACAAACTGGAATAAAATTTTTGAACCACTACCTATTTAGACTGTGTATGCACAGGAACTGATCAAGGTGTCCCTGCTTTTGTTGAGGGAAGAGTAAGGTAAGGTAAGGTAAATAATCTTCCAGGTCTTTTTTATTTGTTTATTTATATGCAACATGCGCCAGTACAATATTTGTCATACTACATGTGTGTATTGTGTGTGTATGTGTGTGTGTGTGTGTGTGTGTGTGTGTGTGGAGTGTAGTGTAATGTTTGTGTTGAATGATGATGAAAGAACGGAGAGGGTGAAACCCGGTGCAGCTCGTCGGCTATTCCTCGTGAAAAGCACCAAGGGGGCCGTCAAGCTTAACGTCTCCATCCGACGGACCGACCACCATCAATTGTGTCACATGCCCTCACTTGATGAGACACTGCGGAGGGGTTTGGTATTAAAACCATGACATTGGCGCAAGGTCTGGTGATCAGAAACTATACGTTGCCACCTCTCATTCCCTTGCCGACCAAATACAGGCAGTGAAAATTTTTTTCTGCCAACAGCATTCGAACCGCCTCATCCGCGGGTCGAGCGCCAGCGCACAAATGTGCGTTACCGATCCCGAGTACGGAGACGGATTTTTCCACGCCTTTCTCTTCTTTCGAATTATCCTCATACAGAACTCGCCATTTGAGACGCTAGCGTGTACAAACGGTCTCCAAATTGCGGAGTCTCTGAGACTGCGAGGCTAGCATATGCTACGTCGATAGATCCCTACCCGTTTACGAACACGTGCCTGGCACTCATGGCTCATACAGCCATGTGTAGCCCGAAATATTCGTTTCTGACTATTCGTTCCTGATATCCAGGTACTCTGTTTAAGATGCTCTATCATGTATAAAATTTTGACCTAAAAGTGAGGGACACGCTATATAATAAGACAGATGACGTAGCATATTTTAGTTTTCCATAATCGTCGTTCTCAGGTAGTTCTCTAGTGACTTTTGCTTTCGCTTGTGAGTCATAGGCATTTCCAGGATACGATAAGCGCAGTTCGTGTTTTTTCATATTTGCATGACTGAAAAAAACAATTTATGGCTTTCGCTCGGAAGCGTTGCAGAATTATTGTTGATGGTGGTTTTAGAGACTTGAACTACCCTGATTACGAGTTGCAATCACAATTATGCTCAAATTTTGAATACAATACATTAGTATGGTAGGCTAGTGAAGGCACTGAACTAACAATGCGTAAAATAACGCTTCAGTGAAAAGCTACCGTATCTATTTCGTTCACTTTCCGTATCTTCAGTTTTGAAGTACTGGAAGACAAGATACAATTGCTTGAAAACGACGTGTCAGTTATCAGTATTTTAAAATGTCGCGCCTGTGGCAGGGACTGGTCTGTTTAGCGAGGACTATCTTGCGCTTATCGTCAGTCAATTGTTTTCACTGCGTGCCGGGTTTCGTAGCAGCCGAATTCTGTTGCGTTTATCGTCAGTCAATTGTTTTCACTGCGTGCGGGGTTTCCTTGCAGCCGAATTCTGGCCCCGGGGCAGTGCTCCCGTAGTGTGGCAGCACTGCGTCGCACCTACTACACGTTGTAGGCTACCGATGCGGTCAGTTGTCGTCTGTCACAAGATGATGATTGCGGTTGTAATAGTCCTGCTTGCAGGCTCTTGCGCTGCCTATCACTACGAAGTAAAAAGATTCACCGTACCGGTATGAAATCACATGCAATCAATAAGTTTCGCTAACACTGTTCGCGTTACTGTACTGATCTGTAATGTGAATTATTTACTATCCTAACCTCTTTTCTGTCTGCCTTTTGCACTCGGATCAAATATGTATGTCAGCTGATTCTTTGCAACAGTTCTAACTGTTCTATCCTTACCTGTACGAATTTTACCTTTGTTAAAGAAAAGAAATGCATTCATTATCAAGTACTTATTCATTTATGAAGAGGTTGACAAGGATGATAGAGTTTGTCTAAGTGTTTATTACATATAGTAAACTGGTAGTGCTAAACCACGAGTTGTAGCTTATTGTCTTGTGCGCATGTCACATGATTGTGTGTTTTACAAGAAAACCATTGTGAGTGTTACCAACATAACGTGATGTGGGATGAAGTCCATGCGTAAATCGAATATTATAAAACATTTTTGCGAGCTGCTAATAATATAGAAACTTCCAAAAATATGTTCTGATAAATCCCTTCAGCATTTCATCGAACTTTTGATGGTCGAACTTCATACCGTTACTGATGCCTTTTTTACACAGACTCGATTAATTTTCTTCTGTTTCCCATGGATGCGAAGTTTACTGATTTTAAGATATATGTGTGTCAGCAATGAACGTGACACTATTTCCCGCGTTAGTGCAATGCAATGCTTCAATTTTTTTCTCTCCACACTTATTTTTCCAGTAACTTGAACTAGTAAGTTATCTATAATTTTCAAACATTGAGAGGCAAGATAAATTTTAACTAAGTACTCTTAAAACTCAGTCCAGAAGACAGCCCGGAATTCCGAGGGCGAACACAAAGTAACGAGAAACGATTAAGATGGTAACTAGATACAGGCTTTCGAAAATTGATGCGTGAAGCAATGTGCAAAAACTGTTGAACATTCTGAAAGGACAGATGTTCCTCAACAACTAGTGGATTTTCAGTTCCTCAATGTTGATACTGCCGTAATAGCAATATTGCCGCTGCTGAATATCGAAATCCAGTGGAACCGAATGAAAGATTAAAGGTACAGTAAGAGAATGCTGCTCCTCACGGAGGTGGCGTTGTATGATGTTATGCAGCGGAGTAATTTTTGTGTCATGCATTAGTACAGAATTAAATCAAAGCAGACAATGCAAATTGGTAAGGGCGCGTAGCTTACACCTACAGAGGACCAAGGGGGCATTCATCTAGCATTGTTTTCTCTGCCAGGGGCTGGGTGTTTGTGTTGTCCTCATCATTTCATCATCATCATCATCATTATTCGTGACAGTGGTAGACTGGCTTGAATAAAAATTGGACTCGTCAAAAATTGGGACTTTGTAAGGGCGCTGATGACCGCGCAGTTGAGCGCCCCACAAACCAAACATCATCATCATCCTCTAGCAATGTCCGCCCTT
Organism: Schistocerca piceifrons; assembly: GCF_021461385.2. Taxonomy (NCBI): domain Eukaryota; kingdom Metazoa; phylum Arthropoda; class Insecta; order Orthoptera; family Acrididae; genus Schistocerca; species Schistocerca piceifrons. Next base: position 369,187,690 of record NC_060149.1, read on the forward strand.
TAAAGTGCGTGGTACGTCGACTCGGTAGCTCAGTGTGTTCCGTCAGAGGGCTACCTGCCGTCTGCAGCAAAGAAAACTGAGTGAAGTTCTTCCAATTCATATATGGCATACGGCAAACCAATGCTTAACAGTAGTTGCAACCAAGACTGTTTTTAACCACTACTGAGTGAAGTATTCAACGATGAACTTGAAGGGGGTGTCAAGTGACGTCCACCCAGACCAAATTCCGATAACGCTGAGGAGAAAAAAAAAAGGGTCAGCGCGTCAGGCTGGCATGCAGCAGGGCAGGTTTCGATTGTGGGTCTGGTCGGACAATTTTCTCCACTCGGGGACTAAGTGTTGTGTTATCCTCATCATCATTTCATCATTATTGACGCGCAAATCACATAGTGTGGCGTCAACTGAATAGACTTGAAATTCGGCGGTCGAACTTCCCCAGATGGGGACTCCCGGCCATCATTGCCATACGATAAATTCATTTCATCTAGTGAATGATCGCCATCGACGACATTCCCACATTACATGCGATATTGCAGAGAGGATTACGATATAACCCAGACAGTGGCTTACAACCTGGTGTTCAGGAACTGTATGCCACCACTGCTCGTTCCCCGTGGCAGTCAAGTAGGTACTACTGATGACTTTTTTTTTTTTTTTCCGCGAAGATTCGAATTAGGCTCATTAGGGCCGACAACTCTGAATGGACAGGGTTCTCAAATTGCATGCGTGTTGTTCACAATGGTATCAGTAACTGTTTAGCTAAAACAAGTGGATGTTTTCATGTGTGTGTTTCTTGCACAGTGTGGTTCAAATGACTCTGAGCACTATGGAACTTAACATCTGAGGTCATCAGTCCCCTAGAACTTAGAACTACTTAAACCTAACTAACCTAAAGATATCACACACATCCATGCCCGAGGCAGGATTCGAACCTGCGACCGCAGCGGTCGCGCGGTTCCAGACTGAAGTGCCTAGAACCGCTCAGCCACTCCGGCCGGCTTGCACAGTGTGACAAGTTAATGTACAGGGTTCAAGCCCGTGACAATCCTTCTCACTTTTTAAGTTAATGAACCAGTCAGAGTCATTTGTGCCTGCGAAAAAATTTCAAACTACACTGTGGTAGGTATTGCGCACTGAACTGCAGGTCCTGTTAATAATTAACTGGCTGAGTAAATCAGCACTCAGTCCTCAAGTAGGTGAAAGTTAAGGACATGTTATTTCCAAGAGGACCACACTTAGTAGTTCAGTGTGGTGCGTTCAACCAACTCACAATTTGAAGCCTATCTTTACTTATTCCTAATTCAGTCAGCGACACTGTTTTCAAATTGACTGATACAACAGTGTTGCTAATTTGGTTGGCCAGATATTCATTCTTAGGAATCTCCATACTCAATGAATGATGTATCGTGGATTAGATATTATGATCATATTAGTAAATTGCATATGAAAACTTCAGAGAGGACTACTCAAAATGCCAAACTGAAAGACTATACATCACATACCTAGTATCCAATAGCCTTGCCATGTTGGAAACGCTGGTTCCCACCCGACCATTGAAGTTTAGCAATGTCGGGCCCAAACAGTATTTGGATGGGTGACCACCTGATACACCAGGTGCTGCTGATTGAGTGTCTCTGAAGTGATGTCTTTTTGGAAGTCTTGCACCGGGCCATTGCTCCATACAACATTTTTATCATTATATAACCTAGTAAAAGACAATATTCAGTAGAGATAGAATACAAGTTGAAGAAAATCATCCATGAACTTTTCAAACGAAACATCCCCATATTGCCGTAAGTGACTGAGGGAAGTTACAGAAAATTTTAATACAGATAGCTGGATGGTAAACTAAACCACTCTCCTTACTTGACCACTGCACAGTCTTAGTTGCAGGTTAGTTTTTCTGCTAATTATTGCCTTACTGCCAACATAAAATCATCTGAGATGAATTTCACAGTCATTTCTGGTAATAAGGTCTATGAAATAATTACTGGTAAACACCTGTTGAATCACAATTATAATTTACTGTTGTTGTGCAATTATTACAATATAAGTTTGATGATCATGTTGTTCTACATGCCTTAATTACAATTATAATGAACCACCACTGGCTGCGGCCAGCCCAAAATCATTTTTCCACACAAGCTATTTATCATTGGCGCCACCCCCTGCCCCCCTCTTCCTTCATAGACTTTCACCCATGTCAGTTTTTGTTACTATAATTGGGATATGCACAGTATACAAATCTTGGACTTGGCCACCCGTCTCAGCTTGGCGCCCCAAGCAGCTGCTACTAATTGTAATTCATCCTGTATAGGAATTTTGCAGTTGTGGTGCTTCTGGCAACCCACTCAGCATTGTGCTCCAAGCAGCAGCTTGTCGCTTGTGCCTCAAACAGGCCATGGTTAGAGCATTATACAGAAAAGAAAGAAAAGAAAATTTTCTTGTCTAATATGATGGGACATATATATGTTGGGATACAGCTCTGGTGGCATGTTTTAATATGTGACGGCATATCAAAGAATTGTTACCAATTCTGTTTAGGCAGTTATGCACATAATGTCAGTCATATGTTGTCTACTTGGTTTAATACACACAATGTTTTTATTTTATGATTTATTGCATGACAAATATACAGCTCCTTGGGGCTCATGCCATCTGTGGAACCTCATTCTCTTGCACTCCCTCCCCCTTTTATTCCTTACGGCTCTAGTTCCTTTGACCTATTTGGATGTAAACTGCTGCTATGCAGATGTAATGGTCCTGCTACTCTCCTGGGGTAAAACTTGTCTCTGTCTTCCTGTTTCTTTTACCCTCTTAAAACTTTTGCAAATTTGCCTCTCCACCCATATCTTTCACTTCTGCTTCTTTTAATATGTGTCTTATTGTTTGTTCTCCAAATTCTCATTTGGGTCCCAATCTTTCTGCTTGCTCTCTTTTGTTGTGTATCTTTTCTCCCTGACTCAATACAGATTCTGTACTTAATCCAAAAAAATTTGTTTCAAGGTAAACTTCTTGGAAGCCACAAGAGAAAATCATGGAACCTGTATTGATAATATTGTAACAAATTATAAATTTGATGATGCAAGGAAGCTATGTGTAGACTTATGACTTTCAGACCACTCTGCTCTGTTTATTGAAACAACTAATGCAAATTAACCAAGCACTAAAAATCTTATAGCAAAAGACGTTTTACTGCTGAAAATTTGAAATTGTTCTGCTGTAAATAAGAAGAGGTGGTGTGGCAAGTTCAAGATGATATTCCTATCTGTGTGTATTTTAATGCATTTTTAGAAAAAAATGTTCATGTATTTAAGTAAATATTTCAACTTAGAGTACGCCACACAGAAGTTTCAAGTAAACTAAAGTGTATCATTCTTGGAGTAAAACTGTCCATTGGAAAAAAAAGACAACTGTACAAGGAATGGAAATACAACAAAGACCCTGTTTTCATTAATTGTGTTAAATAGTACAAAAGCATATTTAAAAGGACAGTGAAAGCAGCAAAAGAAATTGTTAACAATAAATTCGTCTTGGCTCCTGGACACAAATCAAAGGCATTGTGGCCTGTCATAAAATCAGAACTGGGAATTAGAGCTGACAGCAAAGATATTTCCAAAATTAAGAAGGGAAATAAAATGGTAACAAATCCTGGTCAATTGTCAGAATCATTCAATTTGTTATAAATGTAGCAAAACCAGATGTCAATGTAGATGCTTATACAGAAAAAGTACATTTAGGTCAGAGGACAGAAAAATACTTAAACAAATTTGACAAAATTTCAGCCAAAGATATAGAGAAAACTATATTACAGCTAAAAAAAAGGAAGAAAACACAAAGGAAAAAAAAGAACAGAAATTCTACAGGCTGGAGTGGCATACCACCCAAATAGTTAAAGCAGCGGTCAAGATAATAGCTCACCCCTTTTGCTAAATAATTGATAAATCACTTGAAGAAGTTCACTTTCCAGATGCCCGTCTGCCTGCTTAGCTGAGTGGTTACATGTTTGCCTTCCCTGCTGCGGGCCCGGTTTCAATTCCCAGACAGGTTGGAGATTTTCTCCACTCGTAGACTGGGTGTTGTGTTGTCTTAATCATCACTGACATGCAAGTCTCCCAGTGTGCCATTGTCTGAAATAAAACTTGCAACTCGGCAGCTGAACTTCCCCGGATGGAGCATCCTGGCCAACAGTGCCACATGATGATTTCATTTCCAGATGCCACAAAGTACTCAGAGGGTAAAACCTTTATTTAAAAAAGGCTCAAGAGAAGATATGGGGAATTACTTCCCAGTCTCTATTTTTCAAAAACATTTGAAAAAGCTATGGTAATGCAAATTATATAGAAAAATCAAACATAAGAGTTCAGAAAATCAATATGGCTTTCGAAAAGGCAAAAGCACAATGGCAGTCATTAATGCGTTTGTGAAAAATATCAGTTCTGCCTTAGACAAGTCTAGAAAAGTTGCAGGATTATTCTGTGATCTCACAAAAGCATTTGATTGTGTAAACCATCACTTGTTCCTGTATAAAATGGAAAGATCCGGAGTTGGAGGTTGCGCTTTAGAGTGCTTTAGGGCATTCTCACAAACAGAAAATGAAGCACAGTTGTATCATCGAGCAAGGGAAATTCCTTCTCTCAATGGATTATTTCACAAGGCGTTCCACAAGATTCAATTATAGGTCCAATGTCATTTCTACTTAATATGAACAACTTGCCCCTAAACATAAATTCACACTCAGTTTTATTCACCAATTATACTTCTGGCCTTGTTGAAAGCAGTGACTTGGAACAAATTCCCTTAACTGTCACAATTCTACCAGATAGTTTAGAAAATTAATTCCAGCTAAATGGATGGAAATTGAATTTTTGGAAAAACACATATACTGCAATTTAAAACTAGACTGTAAGGTAAAAGAAACCCACATTAATCATAGAAACCAAGAACTGAAAGAATTGGGCTTTGTTAATTTTTTAGGAATGCATCTGGATCTAATTGTATCCTGGTCTTCACACAAATCAATTAAACAGCCTGACCCTTGCAATGTCATATTCAACTAGCATGGAGATGGGAAAAGTAGTTTACCACAGCTATTTTGAACCATTTATAAGGGGCGGCATTATTTTTTGGGGTAACACAAGCAAAATGATCATAATATTTCAATTACAAAAATCATTTGTTTGAAATATGTATAATGCAAAACAAAACAACTACAGCCACCCACTGTTAAGAAATTTAAAAATATTAAGTGCCCACTGTTTGTACATTAATGAACTGATTATTTTTGTATACAGTAACCCCAAGTTATTCATAGACAATAATTTTAAACATTGATATAACACTAGGAACAAGGGCAATTTCATGCTTCCCACTCACAGATTAAAGCTATATGCATAAACCTAAGAATACATGGACATGAAAATTTACATCATTCTCAAAAAGAAACAAATCCACAGCTTGGAACTAGGGCACCTGAAACAAAAGCTACAAAAGTTGTTAGTACAGAAATTCTATTATTCCTTAGAAGAATATCTGAGTGATACTGTGAAAATCTGAGCAAGAAATCAAATGGTTGATGCATTTTGTTAATTAAGCTTAGCAGTTTTATGTCAAATAAACGACTGTAATAGTTATGTTCTTTATACTAAAGCTACTCAACAGTTCATTTCTGATGTTAATGGTTCCCTGCCATAATCATTTTATTTTTCTGTCCAGAAATTTCTGGATTATAAGAATCTTTTTAGCTGAGCTTCTACAACTATGTTTTGCCATTCCCCTGTTTTACTTGATTATGTTTCTGGATTCTTATGAGTGTTTTATTCTGCATCATTATTTCATAATACTATTGCTTTCTGTGCCTTTACAGGTTGATCATTTCAGTTTTGATAATTCAGACACATTCACAATACGTTACTTAGTGAACAATTCATACTGGGACCAGAAACGAGGATCCATATTCTTCTACACTGGAAATGAAGGAGACATTGAAATGTTTGCAAACAACTCGGTGAGTTCAGTATAAGTAATTTTTGAAACAGAATTTCATAGTACACACACTTATTCCAACCACAAAAACATTGTATGTATCTGGATAGAGAGAAACCAAAATACTTAACAAAATGGTGATAGTTAAAATGATGATTACAGTATTAAGATACATCATAAAAGAAAGATACTTCTTAAAAGAAATATTAAAACTCAAGTTTCCAGGTGTTATTCTAAAGTATTCAGAGTGTCTAACATGCCATAGGAAGAGAAAATGACTCAGAAACAGTTAATTGTAGAATGCCAGTCATAGGGAAGTACATGATACCAGTGGCACACGATACTTTTACTTGTATTCCTTCTTACTAATTTTAAACTGGACACATACACACACACACACACACACACACAGAGAGAGAGAGAGAGAGAGAGAGAGAGAGAGAGAGAGAGAGAGAGAGGGGAGGGAGGGAGAGAGAGAGAATATCTCTGTCCTTTCCTCGTGCTGCAGCCTTATACAGTAGACAGTTATTTGTAATAAATAAAATTTAAAAAATAGCAAATAAAGCTTTAATTGTGTCTCACTTGTGTACTCAGCGAATCCAGTAGTACATAATACCAATACCAATCCTCACATGATTTGAGGAAGGTTACAGAACAAAGTTATGCTTGTGCTTGGCAATACAGAATAGTGGAAGATGTACTGAACAGCCTTCATGTGCCATATTTCCTAAACAGATACTTTCCTTTTAGTAGTAATAAGAGTTCATTTGTAGCACAAGTGCAAAGTGGCACATGAACTAGGAATGTAATCAGAAACTGAAGTAAAAGATGCCATCTAATTTTTGTCACAGGGAAGTTCTTGTTTCAGAGAGACTCAATTTGTTATTGATTGTTTGCCACCATGGTCTAGGACAGGTAGTGTGTCTTACTGTGCCCATTCTTCTTAAATGTAATGTTTAGATGTTTTTGGAAGACATAGCTATTCTGGAAGTATGGGGGCTTTGTATGCAAGTCTGTTGGTTGTACTGTATTTCTGTGGCAGATAATGACAGCCGGAGACATGTTCATACATATTGGCTTTTGTGGGCTGTCTTTGAATTCTAAATTCATCTAATCCACTATTCTTTTGTTTAATCAGAAAGTCAGTAAATGGTAGTTGTCCATATTTTTCTTGATCAATGGTGAACCCGATCTTACACTGTGTATGGTTAAGATAATCTAAAAACTTATTGAGTTCCTCTTGCACCAGTGTCCACAGTACAAACATATGATCTATAAACAAACAAGTCAGTTTCAGTGGAAATGACTGCCGTCAAAATGGTTTGTATTGGCAACCACAGATAATGAAGCTAATGAAGCTCAATTTGTTGGTAATATGCACCACTGAATAGAAAATAGATGGATGTTAACACATTTTTGAAGAGATCAGTAATATATATTCCATTCAGTTGTGGCATGCATCAACAGTAGATACGTGATTCAAATGAGCAAAAAGTCTCTGTTGCAATTATGTAACTATATTAATTCCAAGTATGCATCTCACATGGTTAGCACATCATAAGACTGGAACAGTAAGGAAATAAATTACAGCTCAGACATGTGAACCTAGTAAGCAGTGGATACAATATCGTTAAAAGTTCAATGAGTTTTAAGAAGAAGCTTGGTTAGACACTGGAAATTTTTTGTATGGGGCCATGTCATCATATAAAATGGCAGTGGGGAACAGCCTTGTCATAAACTACAAGTTAACGCAGGGGAACCCTAAAAAGAGGCAAAAAGATAAATATAAAAAATATTGAGTATAACAAGTTGGGTGAGGAGTGGTAAATAAAATATAATCATAATAAAAAGAAGATGTCATGTAATTAAAACTCACCATGGTAGAAAGAAGATCTGGTGACAGTGGTAGATATGCATTTACAACCATCAAACTGAATAGGTGGAACTGCAGTGTCCTGCTGCCCTCACTGACTGTAAACACAGAAGTGGTATAGCATATAGTGAGATTGCAGATGGGGAACTGTGTGAATTGAGGGCCAGCAAGTGGAGACGCTGGAGGAGCGGGAATATAGAGGAGGAGGAGATTAGTGTTTAACATTGCCATTTTGAAGGATCCATCTCAGCATCTGCCTTAAACAATTTAGAGAAATCACGGAAAACCTAAGTCTGGATGGACTGATGCTGCTTTGAACTGTCATCCTCCCGTTATGAGAATATGAATGACGTGTGAAGGCATGGGGAGGAGGGGCAGCGGGGGAGGAGGATGTAAAGGGGATGAGGTTAAATACACAGGGAACATTATGTGTTAATATCAAAGAAAAGAGATAAAGGAGGGGGGGGGGGATAAAAGAGGGGGTAAAAAGAGGAAATGGTGTGATAGAGGTTTGTGATTAAGGAAAGGGAAACTTATAATGCTGTTACATAATTACAACAGAGACTGTTTACTCATTTGAAATCTGTAATGATCATATCAAATTTCTGCGGAATTAGCTGGAATGAGTCTACCACAGCAGTTAAGTGAAAAGTGACACAATGTCAAAACTGAACATGACAAATCTCTTCTGAAGCTGTAATCCTTGCAAATGTTGTACAAAGTCAGTGGAGTCCCATTTATGGTGTTCACATTTCCTAATGGTTGAACTGAGAACACCCATAAGGCATTTGACCAGGTGATAACTGGGAGAACCCAGATTGATGACTATCTCATTCTCATGTATCTTATGGAGACCATATAATCTTGGTGAACTTGGGCCAGTCATTCTTGTTGGTTGCTTTTGTAGACAACCTCCTTGAGGTGCCTTAGTGGCTTCATGCTTCAGTGAAAACGTGGAGAACATAATCCAAAAAGTTCCTTATTGTGCTGTGATAATAAGGATAAATTTCAGCTTACCAGTTATAAATGCAAGACACATATGCTTAGAACATATGGTACAGACAGGCATAATGTAATTCCATATGTCATTAATGCATGTATGTAAAGTAAGCAAACTTCCAGATGCTTTCAGCACCAAAATCTAGTCTCGTGCAGAGCACATTATATGTACAAGGTGTACTACTTTGCTTCCGCCATTTTTTCCCCAACATTTTAGGCTTTAATGAAACAAATTGGTTACACGTGTATCATTCAAAGTATTTTCCATTGCTGGCCACTACTTTCTCCCATATTTCGGGCAGCATACAAATCCCACGTCAAAAAAATTGTTCATCTTTTGAAGCGATCCACGAATCGATCCAATTTGTGACTTCTTCATGAGATCGGAAGTGTTGGTCAGCCAGGCCATGCACCATTGATCTAAACAGGTGATAGCCAGAGGGAGCAATGTCTGGAGAATACAGCGGGTGGGATAGGACTTCCCATTTTAACGTCTCCGAGTACATTTTGACCTCTTTCACAACGTGGGGTCGAGCGTTGTCATGTTGCAAAATCACTTTATCATGCCTCTCGCTGTATTGCGGCCGTTTGTCTTTTAATGCTCTGCTCAAATGCATTAATTGCATTCGATAATGAGCACCTGTGATTGTTTCACTTGGTTTTAACACCTCATAAGGCACGATGCTGAGCTGGTCCCACCAAATGCAGAGCTTGATCTTGAAGCCATGAATATTCAGTTTGGCCATCAACATGGAAACATGGCAGGGATATCCCCATGATTTTTTTGCATTTAGGGTTATTGTAATGACCCCATTTTTCATCCCCAGTCACAATGTGACACAGATATCCCTTCCGTTTTTGCCTCTGATGCAACTATTTACAAAAACACAAACGCTGTTCAACGTCTCTTGGTTTCAGCTCACATGGGACCCAAGTTCCTTCTTTCTGAATCATGCCCATAGCCTTGAGACATTTTGAAATGACTTGCTGTGTCACTCCTACTGATCGTGCCAATTCTTCTTGGGTTTGATGCGAGTCTTCACTGAGCAATGTCTCCAATTCTGCATCTTCGAAAACATTCTCTCTTCCACCACTATGCCAGTCTACGACATTAAACTCGCCATTCTTGACACGTTCAAACCACTCACGACACATTATTTCACTAATAGTGTCCTTACCATACATACTTGAGAACATTCGATGAGACTCAGCTGCTGTTTTCTTCATATTGAAACAAAACAGTAACACCTCCTGCAAATGACGAGAATTAGGCTTGTAAACCGACATTTTCAATAAAGAACAAATTTATGATGCAGACACAAATTGACTAATGTTTGAATGAGGTTAAGTTGACCGAGGTCCAAGCTAACTGCCTGACGTCTGCGATCAGTTTCTTTCGACCGCTACATACCGTTGTCGCCACCTATCAGCAAACAGCGGAAGCAAAGTTATACACCCTGTAATATGTTTTATCATGAATAATACAGGACAATTATCCAATGAAGGAATAAAATATTAATGCCCTTGACACTTTATGACATTAAGTTTCTCATCTCTTATCAATCCTTGTTTTGTTACAGGGATTTATCTGGGAGTCAGCACCTGACTTCAAGGCTCTTATCATCTTTGCAGAACATCGTTATTATGGTGACTCCCTGCCTTATGGCAATAAATCTTTTTCTGTAAGTGATATGTTCATATGTGCAGTGCCTGTAAAATTAATGTAACCTGATCCTGTGAAGAACATTTTTGTTAGATATACAGTTTTGGTGTGTTACTTAGTGACACATTTTTCTGCACTACAGGACCCGAAATATTTAGGCTACCTAACATCACAACAAGCACTGGCTGACTATGTGGATCTAATACAGCATATAAAATCCAAACAATTATCAAGACCATTTAACCGGCAGAATCCAGTTATAGCTTTTGGTGGGTCATATGGCGGAATGCTTGCAGCGTGGATCCGCATGAAATATCCACATATTGTTTCTGGGTAATTATTTTAATATTTAATCTCTTGTTAAGTGAGATATTGCTTGATTTTTAATTTAACATTCATTTTCATTAGCCTTTAAATAGTTTTTTTGTAATTTTCTCTGAATTTTTTTTTTTTTTTTTTTTTTTTTGTCTTACTCATATTTATATTGTTTGTTTAGTTATCCTAGCAAATCTCCTTAATAACTTAATTTCCACATTTCTTTGTCTGTTTCTTCTTGCAATTACAATGGTTCCCATGTCCTGGGTAACTGATACTGATTATCAGATAATGATCCAATACAATAATATTTTTTTTAATTTCTAGTCCAAATTCTTCTCATGTAACATTTCATCAGTGCAGCTAGTCTGAAATGTGCTTAAACATAGTTTTAAAATATTTTCAGGGATTGTTTACATAGTCATTCTTTGCCAGGCATGGACCCAGGAGAGGGGTCATTGGGATCTTGAACCCCCCCCCCCCCCCCTGTCTTTCCCCTCCCTCCCACAATCACACTAAAAATTTTTTTTTGTAGACAAATTTTTATTTTTACATAAACTACTATTCAGAGAAAAAGCGGCATGAAAACTAAGAAGTCTTGAGAATGGCAAGAAACTCCGGAACTCGCTACATTTTTAACACAGGATACTTTTCAGTTGACTGTACGAGTGCCTGATCACATGGGTGGCCTTGTTGCCTGACCACTAACATTCCAGTTAGGTGAAGGCTGACTGCTCTGCTGTCAACAAGAGATCAGATATGGCTCATGAATCCACAGGTTGAACTGGCAAACTACATAAGGGTCTACGGGTTGCACGCAACTGTACGGTACGTTAACTCGCGCTCACCAACCGACCTGTCTGGAATGCTGACCATTTGCTTGGTCAGTAGACGCACGTCCGGCCACACTGTGACGGAAAGTATGCAACTGGCCGCTGTCCGCAGTATTAACTAGTGCGGCCTCGGGCGCGAATATGTCTCTTTTCTTAGCTCACCATGGAGCCTTACAATATGACCGTAATTAGCCAGTGTTAGGATGTCAGACACAGTGATGATGGGTGTGTGTAGCGTGCGTGTTTTATAATCCGCGTTTCTTAATAAAACTGTTTAAACTTACTTCTTGTGTTCGCGTATTGCCATACCTCAAGGACCCACCGCTTATAAATCCTGACAAAATATTCGTGTAATCATCATCTAGGGCAACAACACAAACTACCACCTTATTGGAAGTTTAGCAGTTGGAGACAAAATGAGACATACCCCACTAAGAAAAAAATAAGAGGAGAAGCAACTGAAAGAAATGGCATCCCTCTCATTTACATGCTTGCATAACCATAATTTGTAAACAGTCATGGTGCTTAATGAAATACTGATAATTTTGATTGCAAACATGTATTTTATATTGTTTAAATTATGAAATCACTGAAGTTGTGAGAGTTCATTGCTATTATAGTTCATAAATTAATCATGTGACACATATACTTCTATACTTCTCAGATTTTCAGATGTATACCTTTCAAAGGATGCATTTTTCTGAATTGCAGTTTCTTGCACATTATGGTAAAGCAATGATTAAATTATTATTATTACAGTAAAATATTTTATGGTAATTAAGCTATTTATTATCATTCAGCTTGTATTCAGAGACAGTAACAAACCATAATCACCACAGAACCTAACCCTGGATCCATACCTGTTCTTTGCTTCACTCTAAATACATTTTGTTCCTTAACCTCAAGTTATTTTTCCTTGCTAACATACTTCTATACTTGAAAAGTTGCATTGCTGGTCCACATTTGACATCCTCATTTCTCACTTCATATTCTGTGGTGGCTCTGAACTGACATAATTCTGTATGTTCTATTTTCCTAATTGTTATTCACGCTTGTTGTTCTCTTCAGAATTTCTGATTGCATTTGCTTACTCTATGATGAAAAGCAATTCCCAATTCCATGAGTATAGTATTCTACAGTTCATGGCATTAAAATAGTCACTGCAAGAATGGTACAGGTAGCTGCTCAAGAAATTGTTTCAATGTATTTTTCTTGACACAATCCTTATATTTACAGAAGTTTTCTTTCTAAAAGAAGTTCACAGAAATCAGAAAAAAATCACATTCCATAAAACTGTTTTGTAAGAGGGGTCAGGATGGCAATGATGTAGTGAGCAGGTTGGCAGGGCAGCAGGTGTATGGGAGACAGATGGTCAACAAACAACAGATTGCAGAATCAGTATATAGTAGTGTGTTTATTCAATGCATAAGGTACAGCAGCCTGAATGTCATCTTGCTGTGGTCAGCACGCAGGGATGTAAGCTGGCCCTGGAGTGTGGGAAGTTTGCAGAGATCAGTGCGCGGCCTTCATAAACACAACCAGCTCACAGTGTCGCCCCACGTAACAAATCGTAGCAGTGCGGACTCAAGTGTCAACACTCTGGTGAGCAAAGTGTGGCATCATGCCCCAAGCAGAAGCCCAGCACACAGGGATGACAGGCCCTGTAGAAGGAGGTCATGCCAGCTTATGTAGAAGTGTGGCTAAGCGCAGATAACCCCCGAGTGCAGAGGCGAACCAGAGGCCCCAGCACATTATACAGCAACAGTGGCCCACAGAGATAAGCCTGCAGTATTAGGATGTGCCCACAAAGAGCTGATGGTGGCTCAGCAGCTAGTTAGGCCCAGGTGCACATTACGGACTAGAGATCTGAAAAAGAATGAGTATGAGTCCAATGTTGAGTGTTGCATACATTAGAAACCAAGGTGTCACTGCAACATCATTGTTATGCTGCCTGTCTTCCTTCCTTGCTTGCTTCCTTTCTTCCTGCTGCAGTTCTACAAGTGTGATGAGTCTGAGAATGGTGGCACTGTGATCTTTTACTACTTGCTGACCATTTCCTCTAACTGAATCATGCTGCACTGTAAGGATATTCGTGACTTAGTAAAAATGTTGATTGCACAATATTGCTGTTGTAGTGTAGCACTGACAGGGCAAGAATGATCGATAGTTGCTATCAGATGGCCTATAATTAAACTGTGTTTTATAAGACTGTGGAGGGTGTAAGAAGAAAATTAAATGATGCAGTGTATACAATTGCAAATGTGCCCCATAACAGGAAGAGTGAGGCCCAGAAAAAGTTCGATGTTATAGTCCATGTTTCAGACGAGAAACATAGTGTTCATCCAGTGTAAACAAAATGGTTGTGTTCTTATTTATGCCACAGTCACCATGAGAAAACATTTGTGCACTGACAAATGAAAACAAGGTACAGAGCAGTGTCACTGTTCTGTACCTGTGACCAAAAAACTTGTTATTTGTGCATTCTGTTGCGTGGCAACTTGCGTTTGTGGACTAATAATGAGTTGTGTAGCTTATCATTCATTTCTGTAACTTTTCCAAAGACTTTTACAAATTTATTTTAATAATTAATCACCATTTAGAGACTACACTTCATCCTCAAATTCTGTTTTCATTTACTGTCAACACAGACCCAGTAATGTGTTGAAAGAGTGTGTATGTGAACATAATTGTTTGACATTGTCTGAATAGAGACTAAATATTAAATTTACAGCTGTCTTCAAAACAGTTTTAAGCATATACATACATACAAACATAAACATAAATACATACAGGCATAAAAACATATATAAATATATATAATTTTTTATATATTATATATAATTTTTCCCACGTGGAATGTTTCCTTCTATTATATTTATATAAATATATAGCCATACATATGAATCCATCCATACATACATACATACACTTAGGTGACAAAAGTCATAGGATAGTGATATGCACGTACACAGATGGCAGTAGTATCATGTACACAAGGTACAAAAGGGCACTGTCATTTGTACTCAGTGACTCATGTGAAAAAGTTTACGGTGTGTTTATGGCCACACAATGGGGATTAACAGACTTTGAATGCAGAATGGTAGTTGGAGCTAGGTGCGCAGGACATCCCATTTCACAAATCATTATGGAATTCAATATTCGGGGATCCACAGTGCCAAGAGTGTGCCGGGAATACCTAATTTCAAGCATTATCCCTCATAATGGACAATGCAGTGGCTGATGGTCTTCACTTAACAGCCGAGAGGTGTGGTGTTTGTGTAGAGTTGTCAGCACTAACAGACAAACAACACTGCATGAAATAACCACAGAAATCAATGTGGGATGTATGAAAAATGTATAAATTAGACCGGCGTGGTGACATTTGGCATTAAAAGACTGTGGCAGCAGATGACCAATGTGAGTGCCTTAGCTAACAGCATGACATCACCTACAGCAGCTCTCCTTGGCTCATAACCATATTAGTTGGGCCCCAGATGACTGGAAAACCATGGCCTGGTGAGACAAGTCCTGATTTTCGTTGGTAAGAGCTGATGGTAGGATTCGAGTGCTATGCAGACCCCACAAAGCCATGGACCCAAGTTGTCAACAAGGCACTGTGCAAGCTGGTGGTGGCTCCATAATGGTGTCGGCTGTGTTTACATGGAATGGACTGGCTCCTCTGGTTCAGCTGAACCGATCATTGAGTGGAAACGGTTATGTTCGGCTACTTGGAGACCATTTGCAGCCATTCGTGGACTTCATGTTACCAGACAACAATGGAATTTTTATGGATGACAGTGCTCCATGTCACCGGGCCACAACAGTTCATGATTGGTTTCAACAAAATTCTGGTCAGTTCACGTGGATGATTTGGCCACCCAGATCATCTGACATTAATCCCGTCGAACATTTATGGGACATAATCGAGAGACCAGTTCGTGCATAAAATCCTGCATCAGCAACACTGTCACAATTATGGATGGTTGTAGAGGCAGCTTGGCTCAATATTTATGCAGGGAACTCCCAACAACTTGTTGAGTTGCTGCAGTATGCCGGGCAGAAGGAGTTCTGACACAATATTAGGAGGTATCCCATGACTTTTGTCACCTCAGCATATACACCTACATCTATATACTTATGAACAAAATAACATTCAGTGCTAACCGATCATTCATTGTGTTGGTATATAATAATCATCAGACTGAATGTTTGCATTGTAGGAACAATGCCGTGAGTCCTTGGTTATACTAACTAACCCTTGTACTCACTACCTCTTCCACGCTGGTATAGTACACTTATCCTTGATAACAGACCCAAGTGATGAGTTTTTGGTTAAGTGGTCAATGGTGGAGTCTGATGAGTCAAGGCTTTGAGCATATAGAGATGGTGAATTCTGAGGTGATGTCATAGGACCCTCTGGGGATATAAAGCAAGTTTACAGAGCTCATTCCTGCTCTCTACTGTGGACCCCAAGGTATATGCCCTCAAGTTGGCAGTGGTCAACCAGCAGGTGGCCATCCAGCTGGGAGACACCATTGTAGCTGCTGGTAGCATCTGGACTGAGGCATAGCTGTAGTTCCAAAGTTATCAGAGGTTGTGTCTAGTAAAAGCAGGCTGGATGACCCACATCAGGTCAATGACTGACATGGAGTACCTCTCAGAGCTGACTGCAGATGATGACTGACACTGCATAGCGGAAACAGGCAGTATTTATTGTGGCTCGCTACACCCATGTTTTGACATGACCTCATTATTCATCACATAGGCCGCAATAGTGGTGCAGCGTGTGGTAATCCAGGTCATTACTACTGCAATCTTGTTCCTGTACATTGCTGCACATTGTTGTGTCAGCAGTATAGCAGCCTCAGCAGTGGTGTCAAGGCTGAACATGTGCTTACTCTTCCTATTGTAAGGCCCAGGTGGCGATTCTTACTGTCAGAATAGCCCATCTGTACGTTCTTGCAAAAGAACATCAACCAGCACCCCATCTAGTTGGCATCTCTAAAGCTTCTTGCATCAGCTTGCAATGATAGCTGCCTCATGTGGAGGCATATAGACAGTTGTTTTTCTCTCACACAGGAAAGGAAATGAGTAGTAGCAGTACAGGGTACCCTCTGCCACACACCGTATGGTGGCTTGTGGAATGCATATGTAGATGTAGATGTAGATGTAGATATAGAAATGAAGGAACCAGTTCATGTAGCTGAACAATTGATCAGTCAAAGTGCATCTTATTAATATTTATAAACTTGAGAAATTTTATGCTGTGAACCTTACTTATATTTATTATTATTAATATTTACATTTAAGAGTCAAAACTTCTGTGATTCTGTGGACCTTTAGTGTCAACACCTGCCATAAGAGAGATCTACCAAAGAAGAAGAAGAAGAAGCATAGTATGTGCTACATTGGCTATATAACAGAAGAAGCCTGCTTTGGCACTGTGTGTACTTTTGTAACGCACCATATGTCACACTTTATCCTGGCCTAATCTATAAAATACCATTATTTAATAAATACATTCATCAGCTCAGACAGAAACAAAACTATCAATACAATAATACATAATCCTTTTCAGAATATTTAATATGTTCATATTCTTTACAGGAAACATTAAAGTATTAATATTAACAACTAGAAATATTAAATTTATCCTAGAAGAACAGAATGAAACTACTTTTTATCATTAATGGATTCATTTGATTCTTCTGTTGTATTCTCATTTCACAGAGCAATTGCAGCCTCGGCTCCTATTTTGCAATTCCCAGGGCTTGTTCCATGTGAAGCATTTTATAGAATTGTTACATCAGATTTCAGCTCAGAATCTAAAGAATGCTCTAATACAATACGAAAATCATGGGATATCATCAGAAAGCTAAGCAAGACAGGTATGAATAGACTTTACTTTTTGTGATTGCATCATCGTGAACTATTATATTGCTGAAATAAAGTTTAGTTTCTGCATTTTATATGTGTTTTCTGATTTTTTTGATGTCCTGTTTCTTTAGTAGTGGTCATATCATTAAAGTAACAGTGTTTTAGTTAACGCAGTGTTATAGTTACTGGTACAGCAAAATGAGATCATTGTATGACTTAATTAGTGACAAATTTTGCTCCCCATAAATATAGTACACCTTGTAAAAATGATTTATATGACCAGCAACATGTGTAAATACTACACACACTGGTGACGCAGTGGTTTGCACACTGGACTTGTATTCGGGAGGACGACGGTTCAATCCCGCGTCCGGCCATCCTGATTTAGGTTTTCCGTGATTTCCCTAAATCGCTTCAGGCAAATGCCATGGTGGTTCCTTCGAAAGGGCATGGCCGACTTCCTTTCCCATCCTTACACACACACACACACACATACACACACACACACACACACACACACATACACACACACAGTTGTATTAAAAACCTCTGGGAGTGCACACCATGAAATACATCTCCAGAATGAGGAATAATCAGTAAATGCATACTGCAAAGATAGATATTTGGCAATCACTCTTGTTTTTATTATATAAAAATAATCTTCCATCATATATCCAAGAAGCAAAAGTAGTTCTCTTTGATGACATTGTAAGTATTATAATCAAACCTAAGGGAGTAACTGCAACACTTGAAAATGTAAATAACATTTTCTTGAAAATTAATAACTGGCTCTCTGCAAACTGACTGTCATTGATTTTATCTTTGGCAGTGAGGATGCAAAAAAATGTTACTTACTTTCCCTGTTTTCATTCACTAATGTCTTATGGCATCATATTCTGAGATAACTTGTCATTTAGGAAAAATGTACTCGTTGCATAGAAGCACGTAACAAGAGTAATATATAGTGTCCCCTGTAGAGCCTCTTGTAGACAGCTCTTTAAACAGTTAGGCATACTTACAACACTACTACAGAGTATTTACTCCTTTATCAAGTTTGTTGTCAACAATCAAGCACAGTTTGAAAACATTATCATTCATAAACATAACACTGATTTACACTTTCCATCACTTTACCTTAGTGTGACACAGAAATGAGTGAGGTATTTATCTATAAAAATCTTTGGTTGCCTGCCCAGTGATATAAAGAATTTAACAGATTCAAATAAAAACTGAAATTATATCTTCTTGACAATTCATTCTACTCCATAGAAGAGAGAGAGAGAGAGGGGGGGGGGGGAGGGGGAAGGGAGGAAGAGAGAGATATATATTGAACATAGTTAACTATAAATTATGCAGGGAAAAAATAATTTAAATCATTGAGATTCTCACCATAGTGCCATATTTTTTGTTGATAAAGTGTACTATAATTGTAAAACTGATTTGTTCCACATCTTAGCAAGGTGTTGCAATTATGGTCAACAGAATAATCACAGAACTATAACTCATGGCTACACCGCTGCAGCCCACTGGTGTGAAGGTTTATGTCAGGTAAAGTGGGTGTGAAACAAGGAGGGGAAAGAAGCATGAAGAGAAGAGAGAGTTATAGTTAGGGATGTATAGATGACAAAAGGTTGTGGCACTGATGAGAAACGATATTGCAGTGCCTGTGTTGTTAAGAAGAATGATGCAATGTTCTTTCTGACATGCATCCATGTGCAAAGGAACATTGCATCCCTGTTCTTAACAACACAGGCACTGCGATATTGTATTTATTGGCTGATATCAGGCAGTGACTTTTAATCAAAATGTCTTCCGCTGAATGGGAATGACATAATGTGTGTATTAGTACAGATTTATGACACAGGAATGAGAACATATGGAAGTTTGGGAATGGCCATGGGTCATGCCTGGATACCCAAAGCAGTTAAGGCAACCACTTGCATAAAGTGAGAAATCCAGGTTTGAGTCTCGGTCTGGCACAAATTTTCACTGTCATCATTCCATTATAGAGCTCATAGTTGTCAGTATTTGCAACTGTGAATACATTTCATGCACTGTTGAGATAGCATTGGTGTAAGGAGGCAAGCTGTACATGGTACCAGATGAAATAGGAGGAGTGGACTAGGGGAGGGAGGAGGCAGGATAGAACAGGGGGAAACTGCGAAGAAAACAATGTGGGCATAGTTTAATAGATAGATGGATCAGCTAGTGTGAAGTACGGCAAGGGGAGAGGGGGAGTATGGTGATAGTGATGGAAGTGGATGTGGGACAGGGTTGAGCAGAGACTGAGGCCCTTTTTGCATCCCCCTTCTGTCCCCTAACTACCAGCCTCCACTCCCTTCATCCCTTCTTTCCCCTTCGCTCTTCTTCATACTCATTCCATCTAAGACAACACCTCACCCCAGTAAGGCTGCAGCACTGGTTCAATGTAGCCCTGTGTGTGTGTGTGTGTGTGTGTGTGTGTGTGTTTTAGCTTCAAAGAAAGTCATTGCCTGAAAGCTTAGCTTAGCTAAGTGTTTAATTTATTGTGCATGTCTACCACTCAACAGTTCAACAATTCTGGTGAGTCATTACCTTTATTCTTTCTGTTGTGTCCAGTCCATTATTATTTAACACAAATATGAATATGAAAAGTTATCAAGATCCTTTTCTAACACCTCTACTGTTACCTTTCAGGAAGTGATTAGGAGCGGTAACTTTTCCAGTATAATGGCCGCATCTACCTTACTTACCTCTTCTGAGTGTTTATTTTGAAAGCAGCCAAAGAATATTATCACAAGCATGTTTCCACAGTTTCTTACACTTTATATCACAATCTGAAAAATAAATGTCATTTGTTGGTTGTGCATATTTGTACCTCAGTAGTGAGTAATTCAATTTTGTGTGGCACACTTGATTTGTAACCTTACACACTATTACGTATCAACTGCCTTTAACTAACTTATTTATTAATATGGAAATGGAAAAATATTTTTGAAATATGGATAATGGATAATGGAAGGAACAAAGGTAACTACTCACCCTACACACACACACACACACACACACACACACACACACACATTGCCTTTGTTGAATGCATATTGCAGGTACTGCAGCTTAACTGCAGTGTGTGTTTATTTCAGATAGGATGGGAGGCGAGAGCCAGAAGAAAGATTGGGATTTAATGTTCCATTGACCATGAAGTCATTAGAGAGAGAGCTCAAGCTCAGATTGAGAAATGATGGGAAAGGGAATAGGTTGTGTCCATTTCAAAGGAACAGTCCATCAGAGGCAAACCTCATCCTAACAAAGGCAGGGCCACCTATGAGAGCAATCACATCATGTATCACCTCTGTCACAACTTTTCCACAACCCTTTATGCAGGCAAATCTACCAACCAACTGTTCCAAATAAATGGACACCACCAAACTGTAGCCACAATGAGAGTTGACCAGCCGTTTGTGGAGCGCTCTGCTGAGCACACTACGCTCAACTTAAATGGACGCCTTGCAGTCTGTGTCATGTGGATCCTCCCACCCCATCCCCAATATCAACTCCTTCGTTTTTTCATCATTTCCATCATCAAT
The DNA here is from genome assembly GCF_021461385.2 of Schistocerca piceifrons. Lineage (NCBI taxonomy): Eukaryota > Metazoa > Arthropoda > Insecta > Orthoptera > Acrididae > Schistocerca > Schistocerca piceifrons. Next base: position 369,208,804 of record NC_060149.1, read on the forward strand.
TTGCCTTCATTAGTTTAGGGAAATCACAGAAACTCAATCTGCATGACTATATAGGGAATTTGAATTGCTGGCTTCCACAGTACAAGCCTCGTGGCTTACTGCTGTGGCACCTGTTTTGGTGCAAGGAAGAAAGGTGGCAGAGGGAATGTTAGCAAGCATATGAGATACAAAGTGGGAGTTGAGTGTGATGCACAGTGACATGAACTGAATAGAGGGAGATTGAACAGAAGAAGAGGGAGTGAAGTGGGGAGTATGGAGACAGGAGTGAAAGGGGATGTTGCACAGGGCATGTGGAGATTAAGGCCAGGAGGATTGTGGGGTACAAGGATGTGTTGCAAAGACAGTTCCCATCTACACAGGTCAGAGGAGTTGATATTGGGGATGGAGTGGGAGGATCCACAGACTGCAAGACGTCCATTTAAGTTGAGCGTATATTGCTCAGCAGAGCGCTCCACAAACGGCCGGTCAACTCTCTTTGTGGCTACAGTTTGGTGGTGTCCATTTATTTGGAACAGTTGGTTGGAAGATTTGTCTGCATAAAGGGTTGTGGAAAAGTTGTGACAGAGGTGATACATGATGTGATTGCTCTCATAGGTGGCCCTGCCTTTGTTAGGATGAGGTTTGCCTCTGATGGAACTGTAATACACTCCTGGAAATGGAAAAAAGAACACATTGACACCGGTGTGTCAGACCCACCATACTTGCTCCGGACACTGCGAGAGGGCTGTACAAGCAATGATCACACGCATGGCACAGCGGACACACCAGGAACCGCGGTGTTGGCCGTCGAATGGCGCTAGCTGCGCAGCATTTGTGCACCGCCGCCGTCAGTGTCAGCCAGTTTGCCGTGGCATACGGATCTCCATCGCAGTCTTTAACACTGGTAGCATGCCGCGACAGCGTGGACGTGAACCGTATGTGCAGTTGACGGACTTTGAGCGAGGGCGTATAGTGGGCATGCGGGAGGCCTGGTGGACGTACCACCGAATTGCTCAACACGTGGGGCGTGAGGTCTCCACAGTACATCGATGTTGTCGCCAGTGGTCGGCGGAAGGTGCACGTGCCCGTCGACCTGGGACCGGACCGCAGCGACGCACGGATGCACGCCAAGACCGTAGGATCCTACGCAGTGCCGTAGGGGACCGCACCGCCACTTCCCAGCAAATTAGGGACACTGTTGCTCCTGGGGTATCGGCGAGGACCATTCGCAACCGTCTCCATGAAGCTGGGCTACGGTCCCGCTCACCGTTAGGCCGTCTTCCGCTCACGCCCCAACATCGTGCAGCCCGCCTCCAGTGGTGTTGCGACAGGCGTGAATGGAGGGACGAATGGAGACGTGTCGTCTTCAGCGATGAGAGTCGCTTCTGCCTTGGTGCCAATGATGGTCGTATGCGTGTTTGGCGCCGTGCAGGTGAGCGCCACAATCAGGACTGCATACGACCGAGGCACACAGGGCCAACACCCGGCATCATGGTGTGGGGAGCGATCTCCTACACTGGCCGTACACCACTGGTGATCATCGAGGAGACAGTGAATAGTGCACGGTACATCCAAACCGTCATTGAACCCATCGTTCTACCATTCCTAGACCGGCAAGGGAACTTGCTGTTCCAACAGGACAATGCACGTCCGCATGTATCCCGTGCCACCCAACGTGCTCTAGAAGGTGTAAGTCAACTACCCTGGCCAGCAAGATCTCCGGATCTGTCCCCCATTGAGCATGTTTGGGACTGGATGAAGTGTCGTCTCACGCGGTTTGCACGTCCAGCACGAACGCTGGTCCAACTGAGGCGCCAGGTGGAAATGGCATGGCAAGCCGTTCCATAGGACTACATCCAGCATCTCTACGATCATCTCCATGGGAGAATAGCAGCCTGCATTGCTGCGAAAGGTGGATATACACTGTACTAGTGCCGACATTGTGCATGCTCTGTTGCCTGTGTCTATGTGCCTGTGGTTCTGTCAGTGTGATCATGTGATGTATCTGACCCCAGGAATGTGTCAATAAAGTTTCCCCTTCCTGGGACAATGAATTCACGGTGTTCTTATTTCAATTTCCAGGAGTGTAGTATGTGCTGGGTAGGTGCATAGAACAGATATTGCATCTGAGTCTTCCACAAGGGTGTGACCTATGTGAAAAAGGATTTGGAGTATGGTGGCATGGCAATGGTAAGAATTTGAAGCCTGGCAAAGAATATAGTTAAACTTTTCCAGTTTGTGGTGATATTGGCTTAAAGGGGAGCAAGGAGTTTTCATTTGCAACTGGTTCATGGGGATGGTTGGAATATTAGGGGCATGTGTGGATGTGGCACAAGAGATCTGTTTGCTGACTAGGTTTGGCAAGTAATGCCTGTCTGTGACCTTTCTCATTCTGGACGAGGGATTGTCCATTATTTCAGATGCACTGTCCACAGGTGACCAAGCTTTTTGAGAGAGACTTTTCATTATGGATTGATGGATGCCATGAAAATGGAGGTACTGTTGATAGTTAATGGAATTTATATTGACACAGAGGTTAACACCCAGGAAGATGGCATAATGGGCTGAGAAGGACCAGTCAAGTGAATGGGAGAGAATGTGTTAAGTCTGTGGATGAACAAAGATAGATTGTCTTAATCTTGTGTCTTCATAATAAACCTGAACCAAGCAAATAGTTTGGTTATCTTGGGTGGTTGGGAAGGTTTCCTGTGGCCCAGTAACAGGTTTGGTGTTGGAGTGTGCCAAGCAGATGTCCATGGCTGTGCCATCTATTCATCTGTATGTCTTCACCTCAAAGGAGAAGTAGTTATGGGTAAGGGTGTAGTTTGCGAAGTGTGTAAGGAATGAGATGATGGGTATGGAGTCAGTAGGACATTGCTGGAGGTTATGAAGGGGACATGGGCATGGAGAATATAGGTGCATAGAGATCTAGTGTCAGGTGTTAATGGGGTAGAGGTGGTCTCTCAAATGGCATTCTACGACCCACCCATCTATAAAATATGTGAGGAGATCCTGGGGGCACAACTACTCCCAACCTCCAAACTGTTGTCAAGATCAGAGTTCAGCACTCAGTAGCAGAAAACACTGCCGCACACAACATGCTCAACTTCAATAGTTGCTTCACAACCCGTGCGATATGGGTCTTCCACTTCTCTCCCCCTCCCCCCTCCCCCTCTTCCTCTTCCTCCTCCCCCCACTCCCACACCCATAACATCAGCTTCTGTGACCTACATAGATGCGAATTGTTCTTAATACACATCTTTCCATCTTCAATCCCACAATCTTCATTGTCTCTATGTCCATTAACTCCTGTTCCTCACCCATCTCCACCACTACCCCATGGCTTCCCCCCTCCCCCCAGCCACTTCACTCATTCTACTCTGATACCTTCCTGTCTGCAGTCTTCCTCCTCTTCTGTTTTGTCTTCACCTCCCAGTCACTTCTCCAGGCCATTGTGCACCGCACACACCCTCTGCTAGCCTCACACACCCTCTGCTAGCTATGCCAGAGCAAGCTCACCAACACCACATTTCTATCCAATGGGCTTGCTGCCTCTCCCTGCCAGCTATTTGTCATCCCTTCGTACATCCCCCACTCCCCCTCCCCACATCCTTTCTCACCCCAAACTGAGGGAAGTGTTGCAGTGATAAGACACTGAACTTGTATTTGGGAAGGCAGTGGCTCATATCCCCGTCTAGCCATTTAGAGTTGGTTCTTTGTGATTTCTGTGAATCACTTATGACAAATGTCAGCATGGTTCCTTTGAAATGGGCATAATCTATTTTCATTGCTATCCTTTCTCACTCCAGTTAAGCTGCAGTGCCAACATAGTGTAGTCAGTTATAGCTGTGTGTGTGTGTGTGTGTGTGTGTGTGTGTGTGTGTGCGCGCGCGTGTAAAAGGTTAGCAACATTTCCAGTCTTGTATATGTGCCTAGTGGCCACTCAGCACCTCTACTTTGTCTTGTTTCATTACTTTCACTCCTTCCATTTATAGTACCCCCGAGTGTAGGGAGGGCAATGAGCCAGAATGGTGCAAACAGGTATTGGAGGTGTGGGGGAAGCCCAGGAGGCTCCAGAGAAAGGTGGCTGCAAAGTTAACAGAAGTTCTCTATTGAAGCATTTGCACTGTGTAGCACACTGGGCTAATGACCAGCTGACCACTAAGTCCTGCTGGGCTGGCTGCTTGAATTCCCCATGGTACCGAAGCAGAGACTCCGCTGTGCGCTTGCAGTCTCATTATGTAACCTGGCAGCAAGACTTCCATGCCAGCTGCATGTACACTCACTGATGCCATATCTGTTGCAGCCCCTGGTGGCACCTCGGCTGCATCACAATGGGGAAACTCCACCACAATGAGGCACTAGTCCTGCAGTGGTGGAAGATGGCTGGTGTACACAGGAAGTGACCCAAGGAGTTGGATGTGCTACTGGAGTAGACCTGGGATAGCCTGCTGTGCCATGACACTAAGTCCAGATAGTTCTTAGAGCTGTTGCCCCATCATAGCCTTGAATCAGTGACTTCAATTGCAGTTCCGTGTGTCAACCTTGCCTGGCACAGCTCCTTCATCTTGGTAGAGTTGTGAGACTGAGGATAATTTTGTTACAAAATGGTCACTATTTATGCACTTGCTGCGCATATGCACCACTCCCAGTCACATAACATTACCGCCACTGCCATCGTGGAAACCTGTCTTGCCTCTTGCTGCACACATTTATGCAGTACTGCTGAGTCCACTGTTTCAGCCAGCTCACATGTCTCACAAAATTGTGAAGGGCTCGTTGAATTATTACGGTAACATCATCCCATGCTCCGTTGCTGTCAGCTGCTGCAATATGCCACCCGGGCTCACAATAATATGCCCATATATGGTCGGTGTGCAGAACATTATTTAACTTACTAATTATGCCTTTTTGAGTTATAATATTTAATTTTTGTTTGCGTGTTTGCAGGTACTGCATTATTTGATTGCTATGTATTCATATATAACTCCTGCTGAAAATTAACAAATATAATGTTCAACTATGTTAGTGAATCACAGAGTATCACCTCTAGATGACTGTCATTCCAGATGAAGGTCGAAAATGGCTGTCAACGAACTGGACACTTTGTAAACCACTTCAGTCTGAAGCTGACGCAGATCTTCTAATGTCTTGGCTAACTGATGTGTACACAAATCTAGCAATGCTAGACTACCCATATGCCACAAATTTTCTTCTTCCTCTTCCAGCTTACCCAATAAAGGTAATTCTACATTCAGTGTACATTCTGAAAAAAAAAGTTAAGTTTCTATTCATTATATATTTAACATGAGCTACCATGTAACTGATTAACACAAATTAGTTAAAGTGTTTGTGAAGAAGCAAATATGAAAACCATAATATACTCTCAACAGATTATGCCTTTCCTCTTTCTGTTCCCCATTGTGTTTCTTTGGTCTGCTTGCATGTTATTATTCCAACATTTTTGCTTCCTTCCCTTATGTCACTAACTGGTTTTATTTCTTTTCTCCCATATATTTTTGTTACCTGTCATTTTATACTTCCTTTTTATTTGTCATCTAAACACCACTTCCATTCTATTTGTTATTACTATTATTATTATTTTATCCAACTAATGACCACATCAAAATAACTATTCATTTCTCTTTTCTTTCTTCCGTATATAAAACACTTTCATTTTCTCAGAATTAGCTCTTTTCTTCTCCTCTGACCATTTGACTCCAGTTTTTCTTCTGTTTGGTTTGTCTTCCTGTCTTGACTTCTGGTCTGAATTTGTCTCTGTTGAATAAAGTCTCCTGTTCAGTCTGTATTTCTTCTAAACCCTCTCTGGTCTTGCCTCCCCACTCAATTTCCTTTCCTGTTTTCCTGTTTTGGGAGAATGTGAAGATCTTCTTTGTTAACCTGTTAAGTGGTTAGTTCATGTGTGCGCACCTCATCCTCACTGGGTAATTTGCACCAGCCCATACTGTCATGGTGGTGCTGTGTACTATTCTCATACATAAAAGTTTTCTGTCATGTTTTCATTTTTTAATTTAAATTAATATTGGTTGTGAATGAACAAAATATATTGCAGAAGTGAAAAAAAATTATTTTCATTATTTCACAAGACATTTTCAGTGTGAAACATTTTAAAGGAAACTTAGCTTTCTGCACACCAGTGTGAAGTCTCTTTGTGAATGCCTTTTCTTGTGGACATCATACACCTCCTTGTGTGTCTTTTATTCTTTGTGGGTGGCAGAAAATCTAGAAAATGCCTCACTGTAAGGCATATTGCTTTCAGTGTTAGAGATGGGCATCATACTGATGGCCCTTGTTGTGGTGAAGATATGGCGAGTTGTCCACCAAGACTAGCCATGTAGCTCATTTTACTTTATTTGCCACCATGCATCTTGTACAGAATGTCTGCATTGAATCATGCAGTGTCGAATGTGTGGTGGAAAACCTTCTGATAATATTTTTTCAGCCTGCTCCTGGCCATCTGGTAGCTGTGCAACTGAGAATCGCAGTTATTGAATGATACCATTCTTTAGGTTTACTTTTAAAAATGTATCATCATGGAAAGTGCTGACCATAACAACATATCTTTTGCCCCATTTCATTACCATCTGCTTTCATCTGTACCCTGTTATGTACTCTCCTTTCTTCAGTTTTTCATTTTTTATGAAGTTAGGGAACCCCTTCCTGTATTGTCCCATTGTGCCAACATTAGTTTGTCCACCATATCTTGACTGGTGTACTAGTTGTCTAGATAAATGCAGTGACCTTTCCCAAGTAGATCATGTGCAAACTCAAAACAGGTTTAGAAGTTATTGTTCCTTCTGGATAGTGGCTACCATAATTAGCGTCCTTTCGAATGTAAACAATGAAGTCCCATACATACTCGGAGTTGCTTACACAGCAGTGTAGAATCTGCTGTACTTTGTTGGACTAAATTGCCTCCATCTAAGCCATAATTTCCAAAGTAACAACAATTCATCATTGGTGATGTTCCTTTCTGGTAAGTATACTGAAATGAATTTATGGTGCAGATACTCCATAATCGGGTGAATTTTTAGTAGTTTTCTGCTGACAGTGTGTAATTGTCTGAGGCTCTGGTTTGTGGCGAATTCCTTGAAGTGTGAGTGTTCCAATAAGTGTTTTTATCTCATCTCTTGTAGTATTGTGCGAACTGCAAACCCTGAAGCATGCTGCTAAATTGTGATAAGAAGCTATGAACTGTTGTGCATATAAGTTTGTATGTTCATTTATTACTTTGCACAAAGCACCATCCACGAAACACATAAAACAACTCATCACATCATATTGTTTTAGAAGCATGCGTGAACCACTACTACCACTGAACAAATATTGATCACAAACTGAACTAGCATGCACAAATGCACTAGGTACCACGTGCGGCAACGGTGTCTTGTCGTCTAATGTTTCTGAATAAAAATCACTTTCTGTAACGTCAATGTCCATATCTTGAAAACTTTCAGAACTGTCACTGAAATTATCACCACGTCCTAAAAGCAGCTGTCTCTCTCCAAATATGCTAAATGATTTCTTTTCACTATTGCAAAATGTAATTCACTGATGCACTGGTAAACAAAGACAAAAAAGTGGAAAATATTGTAACTAGCCCAGAATATGCTTTAGTACCTGAAGAGAGCTATGATATAGTATACGAAGCTCAACTGATACCACAGTTTCAATGGCAGGCCAATAACTCATCATTCCCCATCAGCTACTAGCCACAGAATCCAGCGGATGGATATATCCATCCAACCCACTGTGAATTTGCAGTGTGTGGATGGATATATCCATCATTCCCACTTAAAGGGTTAATATGTCTTCCTTCATTCTCTCTAGATGTTCATATAGTGTACCATGACTTTTCCTGATCTCATCTGTTACTTTAGAGCAAAATGAGTTTATTTCTTTATTTGATCTGAAAACACAATTGCCATCTTTGTTCTTGGCTGTACAAATTTTTTTCTTTCTTTTCCAAATCATCATATGGAATTTTGTATACAGATAAAAATAATGTTTCCAACTCAGAGGACTCCCAGTTCTAAAACAGTAATATGATGCCTTAATTTAACATCTCTAGAACATAATTTTTTTAGTGTGCAGGTTTCTCACTTTTAAGTATGCTCTTTTCAGTTTCTCAGTTCTGATTTTAATTGCTTCTTTTTACTTTTTTTCCCCAAAAATTTGCAGTGGTCTGTCTTCGTGATATTAACATACTTGGTTTTTTAAAAATTTTGGTGAGTTAGTGTCATTGGTCATGTATTCTGTCTTTTCAAAAGCTATTTGTAGACCTGCCTTTTCAACTGTCTTCTTCAGAAGTTCTAGTCCTTTCTTTGCATTCTCTAAGGTCCCTTCTATTATTATGAGGGTATTGGCAAAGCCCAAACAATTTATTGCTTCTTTCAATTTACTCAGCTTAAAGTAGTTATTAACTTTTTTGTTTTTTCCCCTCGGTTTTCCATTCTCTTACAGCGGTTTTTCCAACAGACAATTGAAAAATAGAGGTGACAGACTATCTCCTTGTCTGACTTCCGGTACAGTTTTTAAGGAACTGGAACTTGTTCCCAAAAATTTAATTTTAGATACTGTGTTTGTAAAAGTGTGTTTAGTTATTTTCAGAGTTTCCCTGTATGCTCTAAATTCTTTCATGATTCTGAGGAGAGAGTCTCTGCCTGTCAAAACATAAGCCTTTTTAAAATCAAATATTGACCCTTCCTTTTTATTTGATATTTTCTTCATGTACTTAATTATTTGTCTGGGGTTTAGAATTTTCTCTGGACAGGATCTGCTATTACTAAATCCAGTTGTATGGTCTCCAGCTTGTTTATTTAATTGAGGCTTTAATATGTCCAGAAGAACTTTTGATAAGATTTTATATTCTGATGATAGTAATGAAATTCCTCTGAGATACGGGTAGTACCATTTCAGTTTCTTCTGAAATAAAGGTAGTAATTTTCTCAAGGCTTCTTCTTTCTGTTTGAGGTACTGGAAACCTATTTTGTCCTCTTTTTGGTGAATTGTATGTGTATTATTATTATTGTTATTATCGTTACCATTATTATTATCACTGTTATTATTGTTAACTTTGTCATTTTATTTCTTTCCCTTTATTGTTCCAATGACTCATTGTTGCATTTCTTAGTATATGTTGCTACATTTTCCTTATAATCAATTGATGTTCTGTGATTAGTTGACTTCATTCTTTTTACAATGTGGTGCCCAATTCTCATGATTTTGAATTTCAACTGCTTAATTTCATTGCATGCTTCTTTCATCCTCTGAGCTTAGCCATTCTGCATGATTTCTCCTTCCATTTACCATCTATTATCATTATAAATTTGTATGTTAAAAAACTAGAATGTAGTATAAAACAAGGTTAGTGCATTGTGTCAGATATATGTAGCTGATACATCATCTAGCAACAGAAAAACTCATGAACCAGCCATTCTGTGTGACATGGTGATGCAGAAAAGGCCTCTTAGAACAGAAAATTTTTAAAAATGGTACCCATTGTTTTCTCTTTTGTTATGGTATAAATGCATTCAGTTAAAATGTGAAACTTTGAACAGGTATGTCACAGCATTATGAAATGAGATAAGGGTAGTACCATATCAGTAACTGTGTTAAGACTTCTTTCTATTTGAGAGACTAAAAAGCTGTTTTTAACTATAGAATAACATTTTACCACTCATTCTCCCATTGACACACCAGCTTTATTCTCAGTTGCAATGAAATACAAGCATACAAGTTACAGATAGTTTTTTTTGTTGTTGAGGGCAATTGCACCTGAAGTATCCATGCTTTAGAAATAAACTGCTTTAGCTGTATATGATCTTTTATTTACAGGAGCATGACTGTTTTTGTGATATCAAATCAAATCTACAAGATACTAAACATACAATCAACATTATGATAAAAAAAAACAGATACCTATCCTAATAATCTAAGCTCTGTGACAACCAATATGAAATACTCACATGCCAATAAAACATTAAGCTCATGATGCAGGAAGAAAGGGGAGTCAACCTTCTCAAAATAAAATACTGTTACCCACAAAAAGCAGGGCATCAGATTGGCCAGTTGAAAAACTGACGTATTAAAAGCATGTTAACCTACAATGAAAAGAGCAAAATAAGACAACAACAAAAAACCTAAAAACGCCCAGCTAGTAATGCTGAAAGCCCAATGGTTAAGAAAACTCACTTCATACCAGGGATCAGTGCACAGCAAGCCTCCAACCATGTTGCTGTGCAGGGGCACACTGCTAGCCAGTATGCTCATGTGTGTCTTGGAGGGCACTAGTGCCACCCCACACATAGCAGGGAAAGCTACAAACATTTTTGTGCATATTGAAGTATGATGGAAATGATTGAGGCCCCCATTATGCAACACAACCATATAAACTATAGAATACTTGAGCATATAAAATAGATAAAACCAAATAGACCAGACACTAGAGTGTATAACATCAAACCTAGGATCAGTAACCAAGCAGACAGAGAACTATGACATTATTCCTTGAAAGGCAAAGTTGGATAGTACATTGTACTGTCTTAACTCCACATGATTATTAAGGGTGTGTTAATGGTATAGCTTTAGACTCTGTATAGTTCCAATCTCTTCCAGAATGTTTAAAGTGCCCCTTTACTTCTCTGGGTAAGGCTTTTAAATTATTAGCTAACCTGTTATGGAGTATCCAGAATCACATGAGTGGTTACTTAAAGTAGAATTTGAATTCCTCAGACTTTGGTGTCCTCGGAACTTTATGCCAAACCCTCTGTCAGTCTCCCCCACATGCCTGGCAAGACAGTTGTTGCACTGATGCAATATACACCAGTAGCATTATACTTTTTACAAGCTACCTTCTCTTTGTGTACAAGTCTTTGGTCAAGATTCTGTGGAATAAAGAACACTGGCTTCATCTTTTTTGTCATTAGCTTTTTGTCTACTTTCTGTGAAATCATGCCAAAGTATGGTATCTTGTGGCAACCAATGAATTTGTCTTCCTCCTTGTCCAACCTCAGTAGTTTGAATTCATTACCATTTGACCTCTGCCTATTCCTAGCAAATTCTTTTTTGCACAGTATACATTTATTAATATTTAATTATATCATTAGAATCACATCTGTTGACATATACAACATGTAGAATACACTAAAATTCTCAATCATACACCTTGTGGCACAAGGGTACACTGTGAAGGCATTGAAACATTGATCTAAAAACTGCTATCTTGTATGCAAGTTGGGGATTATAACTACAGTGTATGAGAGTATCCATCATTGTAGCCTTTCTAAAACTGTCATACCCAATCCTTGTATCCTGTAAGGAAATTTTGAAAAATAAATAAATAAGTGGAGGGTCTCAACCAAAGGCTTTGTCAACTCTGTGATGTTGGCTGCAGATTTCTAGATCTGCATTATCATGTGGGGATTTGCAGGACTCCCCTTGACAGGTCAGTGGTGTACTACACAAAGGAAGCAGCTACTCACATAGCCAAGTACTTGTGGAATGCACATAAGGGACTTTTAGACCAGGCAATAGTTTGAGGTGCTCTGATGAACACTCGCCAATCAATATGCAGCAAGGGACGTCAAAAGACACTTGGACTGCCATAATTTTATCAGTAAACTGTTGGAAGTATTCGTAATAAATTTCTTGGGTCTGAGAGCTGTAAGAACCTGAGTTGGAAAGCTATGAGATATTTAGTGAGTCATGAAATGTATATTGTAAAGACCATTTAGAGACCATAGGAGGGGGAGTGTTTCATTACATTTCACAAAAATATTGTCTCTAGTGAGGTCAAAGTTGAGTGTGACAGTGAAGTTATCTGGTCACATACAGCAGGTGAGGTGAAACCAAATTAATTGTTGTAGATTTTTACCGGCCACCCAGTACTGCTGTGGCAGTTCTAGAGTCATTCAAAGAAAGTCTAGGGTCAATAGCATGTAAATACTCAGAGCATTCAATACTAGTTGGAAGCTGCTTTTACCTACTGAGTATAGACTGTGATGTCTATGGATTCATTGCAGAGGGTACAGGCAGACAGTCATATGAAATACTTTTGAAGGTGTTTCTTAGAACTGTCTTGAGCAGATAGCTCAGCAGCCCACACGCAATGGAAGTATATTAGACCTTGTAGCTACAAATATGCCAGACCTTACCAACAATGTCAGAATAGAACAGAGTTAGTGATCATGATATCATTATAGCAACTATGATTATGAAAGTTAATATATCAATTAAGAAGTCTAGGAGAGTATTTCTGCTAGATAGAACAGATAAGCGGTTATAGTATCTCACTTAGATAGGGAACTGGTATCACATGGTTCCAATAAGATGGACCCAGAAAAATAATGGGCAAAGTTTAAGCAGATTTTAAATTCTGGTCTGGAGAGTTATGTGTCTAGTAAGTGGATAAAGGATGGAAAAGACCCACCGTGGTTTAATAATGGAATTTGGAGGATGCTGAGGAAGCAGAGGCTGTTGCACTCTCGGTTCAAAAGGGAATGCACAAATGATAAACGAAGCCTAGTAGAAATTCAGGCATCTGTGAAAAGTTCTATGCGCGAAGCATATAACAACTACCACCGTCACACCTTAGCAAAAGACCTGGCAGAGAACCTAAGGAAATTTTGATGTCATGTAAAATTTCTAAGTGGTTCTAAGGCTTCCATTCAATCCCTTGTTGACCAGTCTGGTGTGGCAGTTGGAGATAGAAAAACGAAAGTTAAAGTTTTAAATTTTATATTCAAGAAATGAAAATCATACAGGCGTACCATCATTTCACTATTGGACAGACTCCCAGATGGACAACATAGTAAGCATACCTGGTGTAGGAAAACAACTTGATTTGAAAGTAAATAAAGTCTGGATGGAATACCAGTTCAATTTTACAAAGATTGTTCTACAGCATTGACCCCTTACCTAGCTTGCATTTATGACCCCATGCCGCTCCTATCTGCATTCTCCACCGAGGATGACACGGCGGTCGGATGGTCCCGGTAGGCCACTCGCGTCCTGAAGACGGAGTGCTTTTAGCTTGCATTTAGCGTGAATCTCTCACCCAGCACACAGTCCTGAGTGACTGGTAAAAAGTGCAGGTGACTCCAGTATATAAGAAACGTAAAAGAATGGACCCGTGAAATTAAGACCAATATCCCTAACTTCTCTTTGGTACAGAATCATTGAACATATTCTCAGTTCAAATAGAATAAACTTTCTTGAGACTGAGAAGCTTATGTTCATGAATCAGCATGGTTTTACAAAGCATTGCTCATGCGAAACTCAGTTTGCCCTTTTCTCACATGATATACTGTGAACTGCGGATGAAGGGCAACAGGCAGATTCCATATTTCTAGATTTCTGGAAAGTGTTTGACAAGGTGCCACATTGCAGGCTGTTAATGAAGGTGTGTGCATGTGGAATAAGTTCACAGGTATGTGAGTGGCTCAAAGACTTCTTAAATAATAGAACCCAGTATGTTGGTTTTGATGGTGAGTGTTCATCAGAGACAAGGTTATTATCAGGACTGCCCCACAGAAGTGTGATAGGACTGCTGTTGTTCTCTATACACATAAATGATTTGGTGGACAAGGTGGGCAGCAATCTATGGTTGTTTGCTGATGATGCCATGGTGTACGGTAAGGTGTCGAAGTTGAGTGACTGTAGAAAAATACAAGATGACTTAGACAAAATTTCCAGTTGGTGTGATGAATGTCAGCCAGCCCTAAAAGTGGAAAAATATAAGTTAATGCAAATCAAACCTATAATGTTCAGATACAATATCTGGGCATAGTGTTGCAAAGCGATATGAGGTACAACAAGCATGTAAGAACTGTGGTAGGGAAAGTGAAAGCTCAACTTTGGTTTATTGGGACAATTTTAGGAAAAAGTGGTTCACCTGTAAAGCAGATCACATATAGGACTTTGGTGTGACTTATTCTTGAGTACTGCTCAAGTGTGTAGGATCCATACCAGGTGAGATTAAAGGAAGACATCGAAGCAATTCAGAGGTGGGGTGGTAGATTTGTTACCCGTAGGTTCAAACAATACATGAGTATTACGGAGATGCTTCAGGAACTTGGATATAAATCCCTGGAGGGAGGGCGACTTTCTTTTCGAGAAACACTGTTGAGAAAATTTAGAGACTACCACCAACATACATTGCGTGTAAGGACCATGAAGATAAGATACAAGAAATTAGGGCTGATACGAAGGCATATATACAGTCATTTTTCCTTCGTCCTATTTGCGAGTGGAACAGGAAAGGAAATGACTGGTAGTGGAACAGGGTACCCTCTGTCACGCACCATATGGTGGCTCGTGGAGTATCTATGTAGATATAGATGTAGATGTAGGTTAGTCAACCTCCCTCACTGTATTCTATGATAAACTGTACCTTCTCATGTACAGCATTAATTTTATCAACAAAATCACAGCATTCCACCTTAGAACTGTTGTACAGTAGAAATTTGGCATGAAGATATGTGGATCATAGGACAATATTATTGGCATAGGTGGGAAGCAAAGCACCAATGTCACTTTCAGATTTAGTCATAAATATATTAGCACTGCCATATGACAACAGAGAGCCCATGCTTCTGAATGTAGGTATGATCCCTAAACATCCCTAAACGTGAAATAATGATAGCTGAGCACTGCACTCAGTAGCTTGGGGACATCATCAACCTCATCTTCAGGCCATGTTCTGTAATGCCTCAAGTTTTGATCAATGTACAATGTTGACCAGAATGTTGGTATACATGTTTTTTTTATATCTATTATGCCATATGCTTATCGATTAGCTGTTCTCTATTATGAATACTAAAGTTACTCGGGTGAGAATAATGTTCATTTATGTATTTTCCTAGTGCTTGCTTACTCTGATACCCAACTCTCCCGGCCCCCCTCCCTCTTGTTTTAACAATAGGTCTTACTGGAGCCCACCACTGTGTACCTTAAATGTGGCTCTCGGCCTAGGTGGTCCAAGGTTCATGAGAACTAACTTCTTCATTTTAAACTTCCGAGGGAAGACCTTAGGTTCATGGGAACTAACTTCTTAATTTTAAACTTCTGAGGGAAGACCTTAGTATTCTTAAAGTACTTTTTTTAATACATCAGAATGTTTAGCAGTTGGGTCCCTAACACATTCCTCAATCTGATTGTTCGTGAAGAACTTACAGGTTTTCTCCACATACTGCCTCTCTTCTTTTTATCATAATATCTATTATATGTTTCCTATCTTGTAGATGTACACCTGAAGATATGACCTGATGTACACCTGAAGATATGACCTGATATCATGAAACCAGTCAGGTTCCTGTAAATAAAAGTTTGTATATTGCTGAAAGCAGTTTATTTCTGAAATACAAACAAACAAGTGTTGCATAATTGAAGATTGTGGTTCCTGCAAGCATATTTTACTATTTCTGTGGTTTGTTCATTTGTGTATGTTTCCTTTATGCCCTGGTATGGAGAAAAATAGAATTTATTTCCTTTACGACAGCCTAGGTGGTCCAAGGTTCATGGGTTAACTGTCACTGTGTATATAACTGCCAGACAATAAAAGAAGTATGTACAGGATTCTGTGGATTGTTTTTATTTATTGTGCCTTAGGACCTTTGTTCAGCAGGTGTGACAGCACATATCGGGATTGAAATAGCCAACAAAATACCCCTTGTGAGCAACATTTATTCCAATGCTTGTAAGACTTTGATGAAGTATACTAAATATTATTCTTACATCATTCTGGATTACTATTAATGGAAGTGACAAAGCAGACTAGGGTGCCTCATAATTATAACCATCATTGAAGATTACAGTAAAACATAACTGTTCGGTTGACTGTTACAAAATTAGGATTTAGAGGAATATTTGGTATAGATTGCCACATTCTTTGCTAATTGTAAATTTAAAATATGCACTTCCGAAAGTAATGAACTCTAGCCCTGTTCCATTAATTTTTGTTTTGTCAGGATGTCGACTTGCCACAAGATGAGAATGATTGACTTGCTAGCCTAAGTAAAGGTGCTGGAAATAGTCAGTAGGCCAGAGGTGAAAAGCACATGTTAAACTGTCATATAGACAGTGTGTCTGTCCAGTACTTACCTGCATGTTATGCAACGAGTGAGGCAGCACTGCAATTGAGGCACTGGACTTCCATTCAGGAGCAGCAGGATTACAGTTCTAATCTTGTCATCATAGTTTTCATAAATTAGTTATGGTGATGGTTCATTTGTAAGGGATGTCATTGATCTTCTTCCTCATTGTAATTATATCCAATCTTATGCCCTGTGTCTAATAACCTCAATATTAACCAGACATTAAACTGTATTCTTCCTTCCTTTCTTTCCTCCAGGAGGCCCATCTTCCCGTAAATACTAAAATTTTTGTCCATTGTGGTTGTGGAACACTGTCACTATGACAAATAAAGGTTTTCAAAAATGACTTCAACCAGCTACCTTTGGTGATGGTAGAATTTTTATTTTCCCATTACCAATGTCAAGGTGCTAGTGACTCATCATCATACAGTACAATTCTTAGTGACCATTTGTAGCATTGTGGGTGTCACTGTTTAGAATTATTTGATTCCATTGGATTACTCCTGGTGCATAAATAACTTTGAAAAACATTGTTTACGTTCTTCAGTTATGTTAATTATACAACACTACAGACACCTTGCCACATTCAACAACTTCAATTTGCTGCAACAGAAATTTAAAATAAAATGTAATCAACAATTTTTTGTACTTGATAAAATATCATGGTATTTTTTCATTGTTTATCCTATTTTCTGCTGAACTGTCTTTTTGTTACCTTACAGACTATGTGTAGCAAGCTGTATAATTCATCTTTACCAGATAAACCACTTCTGCAAATGCTATTCAGTGGTTTGAATGTGTATACCGGTAAAGAGAAATGTTTAAATATCAGTGTAGATGCTTCACCAAAACTTGGCGAACTTGGCTGGGACTTTCAGGTATGAATTATTTTATATTTCCTGTTAAGTATTTTAAAAAATAAAAACAGATAAAAATGGCTAAATACTCTTGTTTTGAAATGTATCTTTCACCACTGCTACAATGTTATATTATTAAACTATTACCAAGAACAACTTCATGTGTGCTTTTAAGGTAACACTCACTAAAATTTGAAATATACCAAACAATATTACATTTGTACATATATAAGAATCTCTCCCATTTCCTTTTCTAATACTATTTTTCTGATATTCTGCTGATGAGATCTGTTGTCATATAATATTTTTTAATTTGGTATTTGAAAGCTCTGAACTTCTGTCCAGTATATCTGCCAGCCTCATTCCCCCTTCATTTACCTTTACTCTCTTGTCAATTGCTAATATCCTACGTTTCTTTCCATCATTTGCATTTTGATATAAATTCCCGTCTCTCCCCAGATGAATATAAAAAATTTTCTCCCCCATTTTTCTGAGCTTTTAGCTGATTTTCATGAACAGATGTTTATGGAGTGGGGTATTAACAGAACTATCATGCAGCATATTTTATGGTTGTGAGCTTGAGAACAAGCATATGCTCATTTTCAAAAATCCACTGCTCAGCTATCAAAATACAAGGGCATAGGTGAGCTGAAATAAAACAGTTTTTAAAAACAGCTGAGTTTTTTGAATAAATTCAACACATATTTCTTGGCATATCAGTTTTGGATGTAATACCCAGCTTTTGATGACTTTCTCTGTTGTCATCATCAGGAAGCCACGTGGTACTTCATTAGTTGCTCCAATTATATCATGGAGCTGTCAAGTAACGGAACTTCCATATGCTACCAGAGATTTGTCAATGTCTGTGATGGAGGAACATTGGTAGTGATGCTGATTTTGTTAGATGATGCATTAGAAACTTCCTGGCAGATTAAAACTGTGTGCCAGACTGAGAATTTGACTCAGGACCTTTGGCTTTTGCAGGTAAGTGCTCTACAACTGAGCTAGCAAGACCCACCCTCACAGCTTCAATTCTGCAGTATGTCATCTCCTACCTTCTAAAATTCACAGAAGCTCTTCTGTGAACCTTGCAGAAGTAGCACTCCTGGAAGAAAGGATATTTCAAAGACATGCAGAGCACTTGCACACGAAATGCAAAGGTCCCAAGTTTGAGTCTTGGCCCAGCACACAGTTTTAATCTGTCAGGAAGTTTCATTTCAGTGCACACACTGCTGCAAAGTGAAAATTTCAGTCTGGAAACATTCCCCAGGCTGTGGCTAAGCCATGTCTCTGCAATATCCTTTCTTCCAGGAGTGCTAGTTCTGCAAGGTTTGCAGGAGGCTCCTGAGAAGTTTGGAATGTAGGAAATGAGGTACTGGCAGAATTGAAGCTTTGAGGGTGGGTCATGAGTCATGCTTGGGTAGGTCAGTCAGTAGAGCACTTGCCTGCAAATGGCAAAGGCCGCGAGTTTGAGTCTCAGTTAGGCACACCATTTTAATCTGCCAGGAAGTTTCATATCAGTGCACACTCTGCTGCAGAGTGAAAATTTCATTCTGGAGATGATGCATACTTTAGGTTATTTCTCTGTAGCCTTTTGGGATGAAATGTCCACTTCCATACACCACTAAAGATATAGCTGCTGTCCTGGCTAATGTGTTTGTTACACATTCTGATCTCAGTGGCTTCTTTGCTGACAGAATGTCAGTAGGTGGGTGCATGGGATAAACATAATCATATGTTTGTTATTGTGGCTGTCTTCAGCAATAGCAAATTTGTTGAAATTGTGATATTTAATGTGGTATTGGTGTTCTGTGCAGCATTCTGAAACTGCTTGTATTGGTTGACCAATGTAACTGCTTCTGCATTCACAAGGAATTTTAAAAATTCCAGGAACACTGCCTTTTACTGGTACAGCACCTCTTTAACTCTCATGGGTGGTGAGAAAATGGATTGAATATCTTATCTGCTGAGGACTCTGCCTTTTTTATTTGTTACAGCTCTAAAGAAAGTAATAAACATTTTAGGCTGATCATCTTGTGATGATTAAGTATTTCCATGTTTTCATTTCTTCGAGATGACTAAGATAATAGCTTGTTCACAGTAACAAAGACAGAGGGACTCTGTACTTTCAGGAGAAATAAAGATCACATTGTGCTGCCTGCTGACAAGTGAAATGTAATGTTCATCATTAATAACATAACATATCATGGTAGGCATCACTACTTTTGGCAGATACTGCATACAAAACTACAAAATTGTGATCCTACTTTATCACTTAACACAAAAATGGTGAAAATACTGACAAATGCTGGCCTACTGGACAATGTGATAATCTGCAAACGTGATATCCTAGGCTCTAAGGCTGTATGGTTTGCCTGAAATCCACAAAGATGACATTCCCCTGTGACCTATCGATATTATTGTAGGTTTTCCCATGTATATGCTAGTAAAATATCTTACCAAGTTACAAAACTCATCATATTAAAAACTCTTAAATGTTTGTAGACATAATTAAACAAATCATTACAAATCCAGACGAAACTATGGGCAGTTTGGATATGTTCTCTTTGCTCAAAAACATCCCTGTCCGAGATACATTAAAGCTATCAGCAGGCCACTTCTCTCCTGAGAGCAGCAAATTGTTTCACCATACTTTGACAACCACCTACTTTTTGTAAAGTTGTAAATTTTATTAAACAGCTGATTACATAGTCATTGTCTCTAGCAGTGGATAATTTCTTTATACAGAATTTCAAAGAGTGCATGTTAAATTCAGCTCCTCTTCATCCATCTTGTGTCTGTCATTATGTTTTCTTCACATTTGTGGTCTGGCTACATGGGATCAAGACTCTTCACCTCTTCATTAATCATATATACTGTATGTACACTAATTACACAAGAAATAAGCATCACTACCAATGTTGTTCAATCATGGAAGTTCTGTGACTTTGTGATTTTCCATGATATAATTTGGCCAATTAAATAAAGTACCACATGGCCTACAGATAACTCTTGATGATTATGACAGAGAAAGTCATCAAAATCTTGAGATTACACACAAATCTGACATGGCAAGAAATCTGTAAAGCATTTATCCAAGAACATTGCCACAAAAAACTACATTCTCGAACTGAGTTAATTATTCAACAGCAATAATCAACACCCTGTTGAGCCTAAAACTTAATTCTTGGATTCAGTACACATTACACTGGCTGATACTGGGATCTGTGTCTGAAGATGTAACAACATTCACTACTGACTTCCCACAACATTTAATCACAACCAACAATGAGATTAACATTACTTGGGATGCAACACTGTCAGTTAGATTATTTAGGAAAAAACCCTCACTCTTTTTCAAAACACGATTTATTACTCATTAGCCTAAACACATTCATCTCACCAACATCAGACTTCTGAAAATTTTCCACAAAAACCAGTACTTTACCCACTTGTGCATCAAACTGTGTGTGCATACTCAACATCTCTGGTGTCAGATAAATGTACAGAACATAAAGGGATCAGGACTTGGGAGAGGGCTTCCAAAATGGCTATTTCAAATAATAAGAAAAGGATTTGCGATAAAGAAAACATACATTCCACAGTAGGGTTACACAAGGCACACCCTGAGGAGAAAATTTCAGGTTGAAGACCAGTCTAGCATATCTGAACCAAAATACAATCAAATAGGAAGAGGGAGAGATGGCAGCAGTTCATTTCGATTTCTGCTGGTCACAGAGTGCAGAGCCACAGACTCTGTCTCCCGAGAGAGGCATCTGGCCTGTTTGAAAGCTGGTTACTAAGAGTTCCACAGTTGTGTTCTGCTCTCGAAGACTGCCCAGCAACCACATCCATGACTCCTCCTCAATCTTCCCATTGGCTAGGTGGTAATGTGGATATGCAGTGAATCCAGCAGAGGGCTGAAAGGATGGTGTGATACTATCTTTGACAACTGACAGGAAATGTGGTGTGATACCAGTTCTACAGTTTTTGGCATGTGGGCGTTGTAGAAACTGACATTGGGAGTATGTTTGAAAGCCTCAAAGGAAAATGTCAGTCTGAAATTAAAAGAAAAATAAAGTAACCACAAAAACTTTGTTGTTCCTAGTTGTTGGAAATGTCATGGTAGATGTCCAAAAATCTCATTTCACAATGAAATTGCTAATGTTTCAGAACTTTTCAGTCTAAAAGGTGATTATAATTAAAGTTCCAGTTTCAAAATGCTGTTAAAAATAACCACTACTCAGAATGATATTCAGTTTGCGTGGAATATTATTGAAGGGGAAACAGTATGGAAAAAAATTAATGAAAATTGTACCACTAGGTGGTGCTGTAAGCAGAAGAATATGCAAAACAAAACTCACAGGGTACATGACTAATCCTCAGTTGGCATCTGAGATGCTCGGCATGATTGTATCAGTGCAGATGTGCTGCTGGTAAAGCTCTTTTACAGGAATGGTGACCATGCACCGGTAGTTCTGAAATGATGACTGTGCACCAGTAGCTCTACAAAAGTTCTGGACACTCGAGAATATGAAGAGAGGCACTGGTCCGATGTCTGACAAGGGTCTGAAGAAAATGATTAAGAAATTCAAAATACAATGTGGCAGAGGGAGGAAAACAACTTATCCGCTGTCTGTAGATGTTGTCACAGCGTTTCAGGAGGTGTCGAGCAGTAGTGTGCAAACTTGCAGTGCGTGGGGAATTGGCTCAACTATGGACATGCCTTTGAGCATGGTGCATAAAATTCTAAAAAACATACTGCATTACAATCCATACAAAATTTCCCTTGTTCAGCAGTTGCTTCATGCTGACCTGCTAGTAAGACAAACATTTGCTCTAAAATTTCTGGCTCACATGGAAGTGGACAATGAATGGCCATGGAACATTTTATTGACAGACCAAGCCCATTTTCTATTTCCAAAGAGGTGTCAGTACACACAATTGCAGAATATGGGCAACAGAAAATCTGCTCACACAGCTTCATTTTGCAAAGGTAACTGTGTGGTGCAGATTGATGGCATCGTTTATCATAGAGCCATATTTTTTTGAGATGTGTCTTGCAGGTCCTGTTACCAGCTGGTACTATTAACCATCGACATGATTCTAGGTGCACATTAAACAGAATAAGACATTGTTGTTTAAGAGGAGATCAAGTGTAAATCCTCAAAACTAGAACAGCTATTAGTTGAGGTGGAATAATTAACACAGTAAAATTGACATTGTTGACTGGAATACTCTCTTTCAAATTCTGAAGGTGGCAGGGGTCACATACAGGGAGTGAAAAGCTATTTACAATTTGTACAGAAACCAGATGGCAGTTATAAGAGTCGAGGGGCATGGAAGGGAAGCAGTGGTTGGGAAGGGAGTGAGACAGGGTTGTAGCCTCTCCCCAATGTTATTCGATCTGTATATTGAGCAAGCAGTAAAGGAAACAAAAGAAAAATTCAGAGTAGGAATTAAAATCCACTGAAAAGAAATAAAAACTTTGAGGTTTGCCGATAACATCATAATTCTGTCAGAGACAGCAAAGTATCAGGAAGAGCAGTTCAATGGAATGAACAGTGTCTTGAAAGGAGGATATAAGATGAACATCAACAAAAGCAAAACGAGGATAATGGAATGTAGTCGAATTAAATCAGGTGATGCTGAGGGAATTAGATTAGGAAATGAGACACTTACAGTAGTAGATGAGTTTTGCTACCTGGGGAGCAAATAACTGATGATTGTTGAAGTAGAGAGGATATAAAATGTAGACTGGCAATGGCAAGGAAAGCGTTTCTGAAAAAAGAAATTTGGTAACATCGAGTATAGATTTAAGTGTCAGGAAGTCATTTCTGAAAGTATTTGCATGGAGTGTAGCCATGTATGGAATTGAAACATGGATGATAAACAGTTTAGACAAGAAGAGAATAGAAGCTTTCGAAATGTGGTGCTACAGAAGAATGCTGAAGATCAGATTGGTAGATCACATAAGAAATGAGGAGGTTCTGAATAGAATTGGGGAGAAGAGAAATTTGTGGCACAACTTGACTAGAAGAAGGGATTGGTTGGTTGGACATGTTCTGAGATATCAAGGGATCACCAATTTAGTATTGAAGGGCAGTGTGGAGGGTAAAAATCATAGAGGGATACCAAGAGATGAATACATTAAGCTGATTAAGAAGGATGTAGGTTGCGGTAGGTACTGGGAGATGAAGAAGCTTGCACAGGATAGAGTAGCATGGAGAGCTGCATCAAACCAGTCTCTGGACTGAAGACCACAACAACAACAACAACAAAATTTCATCTTTACACTTGTGACTCAACAGGCAAAACAAATAGTATGAAAGCCTCAATTTGAAACAGCAGATGATGGAAATAAGGTGACGTATTGTATCTCTGTTTTAAGTTCTGTATTTTGGATCAACAATATCTATTTCACATCAGTTTGAAATGCAAATAATAGAAACAGAGTGCACAAATTTTAAATTTTATATGGTGCCTTTGCACTCCTGTGTGTTGAATTTCACAGACCAAGATTCAAAAGATAAGATGCTGGCTATCTATCTTAGAATCCGTCATCTGCATAGAAAATGCAACAGGTTTGTTCGAGATGACAAAAATTTTATAACGAAAGAACCAAGGTGCACAGATAGTATTTTAACTTAGACTTCCAATAAATTTACACTAATTAGAGCAGCAGGAACAGAGTGCGGATTAGTTATAATGAACACCAGGCAGGAAAATTTTATAGAAAAATGCTGAAGGGAAACAGTCAGTTCAGCGGATATACGACTTAAAAATGCACAATTATTTTAACTCGTGACTGATGCCTTGAAAGAAAAGAATATAAATAAATGAATCTAACATAAGATAAACTTAGCTCATCTGCAGATCAGTGCAACATTAGTTACAAAGAATAACATGAAATTTTAAAGTACAATAGTCCACTGAAAAATAAAAGCAAACAGAATAAGGAAGAAAAATTGTAACACATAGTACCGTAGAATTACTTGGGTAACAATGCAGACTTGATACATTCTGCCATTTCCCAAAATAGTCAAAGAATTATTTCCCTGTGGAGTTAAACTTTCAGTATTGACTAAGAAGCCACCTCTAGAAAAAGACAAAGTCTTCTGTTCATTCTCAGTGTTCACAGTACAAGGTAAAACAAATAAAGTAACAGTTATCGCTGCACAGAAATCAACTTCTAAAAGATTTCTCCTCATTAGCAGTGCAAACTGGAATTCTACACAACTGTATGATGTGACTGCTTAATAGAACAAAATGGCAAACTCCTCCCAAACAGGCCATGAAGGCCCAATAGTACCGACCAGCCACCATGTCATCCTCATCCCATAGGCTTCACTGGATGCGAATATGGAGGGGCATGTGGTCATCACACCACTCTCCTGGCCCTATGTCAGTTTCTGAGACCAGAGCAAACTACTTCTCAATCAAGTAGCTCCTCAGTTTTGCCTCACAAGGGCTGAGTGCACCCTGCTTGCCAACAGCACTTGGCAGACCAGATGGTCACCCATCCAAGCTAGTCCAGCCTGACAGCGCTTAACTTCAGTGATCTGACGGGAACCAGTGTTACCACTGTGGCAAGGCCATTGGCAAAATGGCAAAGACCTATACAATAAGTGACAGGGGGGTTACCTTTTCACATCTAAAAACACTTATGAATTGATCCTTCATTCCAAAAAGATTGTTAATGTTTATAAACATTTAAAATCTAAAAATATAAGAACAGACTATGTAAGTTCACTGATCTGTATGGGTTCTTAAAGCTGGTTTCTCAACACTGTCAGCTACTAACTGGGTATTGCACAGAAAGTTAACATTCAAAGCATTTCTATTCATTAGCATGAAACACCAAAAGTGATCCAACTGAATCAAGAGGAGCTGAGTACAAGTTGGAGATTTCAATATGTAATCAGCATTTATATTTACAAAGTGGGTAGTTGCGTTAGTTAACATCAAAAGTAAATTCATTTTCTCAGTTCTGGGGAATCACTAACACAGAGCTAGCAAGTGACTTGGTAGATCTTTGCTGTCCTCTGTGGTAAAAGTGGAAAATAATTCACTTAATAATATTCAATACAAGTGCACTTACATGTCTCACAGACTATATAATCACGCGTCACCTTAACGTATGGTAGTAGAGGTATTCTTCTCAGCTAAGGCCATGTTCCAACTAAACATATCTTTATCTATAACATTAGAACTGCTTGTTGCTTCAGGATATCAACATTTGACCCTGACGTGACTCAGGTAGCAATCAGCACAATTTGACTTTTATACATTTCAGATGGTACCCTGACTTGTCACCTGGCAACTTCAACTTTTACCTACATCAAGATCAGTATACATCATGTTTTGGTTGGCAGGAGAGCCAACACCGTGTTACTAGAGGAAGCCGAAAGGCAAGCATTTTAGTTCACGCAGTCTGGCGTGAGGTCTGGAACAGGACAAGGACAAGGAAATTAGAATTTAGAAAAAATGGACGTAGCTGGTGGAATACTTAACTTTAATCCATTAATGGTGAACGTCGCTCTTGACGGTACGTGATTTAGTATCAATAGTAACTGGTAATGGCGCCTTGCTAGGTTGTAGCAAATGACGTAGCTGAAGGCTATGTTAACTATCGTCTCGGCAAATGAGAGCGTATTTTGTCAGTTGAACAACTGGGGCGAGTGCTAGGAAGTCTCTCTAGACCTGCCGTGTGGCGGCGCTCGGTCTGCAATCACTGATAGTGGCGACACGTGTGTCCGACGTATACTAACGGACCGCGCCCGATTTAAAGGCTACCACCTAGAAAGTGTGGTGTCTGGCGGTGACACCACATTCCTCCCCCGCAAATCGGCTTACGGTTGTGGTATAAGGCTTCCACCCGCCATGGGGAGGACCCCATGTTGATGTATGCGACGAGGTGGGGAGCCTAACAACAGGCGAGGCTGTGCCACCCACATCCTGCCATTCGGACCGTGGGGAGCTAGGAAACGCCTGAAAACCTGCTCCAGGGTGCACGCCAACATGTGGTGTATGCGCCCGCAGAGAGACAGGAGAGGCCGAAGGGTCGACCTCCATCGGGCCGGGGCACCCGATGGGCGAAGACGACATACGGTCCGGAGCGGGCAAGAGTTCCATGTCGGAGGACAACTGGTCATGGGAAGCGATCGGCGGCACGTGACCCAGGGAGGTGCCCGACGGTTGCAGCGACGCATCCACTGCGGGCGTCGCCGGCGGGAGAAGAGGCGGCGGCGGTGGGGGCGGCGGCGGCGCGTCGCCATGGGGCAAAATGGAAGGCAGCATCGGCAACACCTGGGGCCGAGGCAAGCCAGTAGATGGGTCCCCAGGGCGCTGACCAGACGGCACCGTCGCTGAAAGCAGACAGGGAGCAGCAGATCCCATGCGACGACAGAGGCACAGCTGATTGAGATACCGACGCACCTCACCAGAGGCCCCCAAAACCAGATACATAGCGCGGCTGAGGCAGCGAAGAATGCGCCCTTCGAGCTACGCCATGAACCTCAATAGTGGCGGTAGTAGACAACGTCGCCTGGGGCAAAAGCAGGTGTCTGCCGCTGCACAGGAACCTAATGCGGCGGATGTAGCAAAGACATCAAGGTTTGATGAGGACGACCGTGGAGCAACTCAGCCGGCGAGCGACCATCTTGGGGCTGAGAGCGATACGAGGACAAAAAGAGCAGTAACGCGTCCTCCCGAGAATGCAACTCTTTCAACTCCAACA
The DNA here is from genome assembly GCF_021461385.2 of Schistocerca piceifrons. Taxonomy (NCBI): domain Eukaryota; kingdom Metazoa; phylum Arthropoda; class Insecta; order Orthoptera; family Acrididae; genus Schistocerca; species Schistocerca piceifrons. The sequence goes on from NC_060149.1 coordinate 369,235,494, forward strand.
TCTGTGACTTGAAAGTCCTGACCAATCGTTCAGCGGCACCGTTTGACTGTGGTGAAAATGACGCGGACGTCAGATATTGAATACCATTGGCCTTGCAGAATGACTGAAATTCTGTGGACATGAATTGTGGGCGGAAGCAATAGTCTGTGGAAGACCTTCAATGCAAAAGATAGCAGATAACGCTTGGATGGTGGCAGATGGCATCCTGGAAGACATCCGGACAACAAAAGGAAAATTACTGAATGAATCTACCACAACCAACCATCGAGCATTCCAGAATGGACCAGCAAAATCGATGTGTAAGCGTTGCCAAGGGGAAGTGGCTTTTGGCCATGCAAAGAATGTCCGCGGTGGTGCTGATTGTTGTTCGGCACACACCATGCAAGAAGAGCACATATTCATAATCGCGGCATCAATTCCAAACCAAGTACAGTGCTGACGAGCAAGTTGTTTCATTCTCACTATACCCCAATGTCCTTGGTGGAGAAGCTGTAAGACAGAGGACTGTAACGAACGTGGGACCACGACCCTGGACTGATCATTATCTGAACGCAACAGCAAAACACCACGTCGTACAAAAAGTCTCTCCTGGTGAGCAAAATATCGGCGAACCAACGGATCCCCGATCCATGACTTTGACAAGGGCCATTGTGTAGCAACAAAACGCAGAATGGTAGCAAGGAGAGGGTCAGCAGCTGTGGCTGTAGCTATCAATCGGAAATGATTTGACCACGTCATCGGTTTCTGAATCAATGATCATGCAAGCAAGTTCGGAGGAATCGAATGCTCTATCCTCAGCAACAGGCAAACAGGAAAACGCATTGGTGTTTACGTGCTTAGCAGTGGACCGATACAAGATATCTTAGTGGTACTGCGAGAGGAAAATAGACCAGCGAATGAATTTCTGCGCTGTACTTGGAGGTATAGGCTTGTTCGGATGAAAAAGCGATGTCAAAGGTTTGTGGTCTGTGATTATGGTAAAGTGACAACCATACAAGAAATCATGAAACTTTGTAACACCAAATACGAGAGCCAATGCTTCTTTCTCGATCTGTGAATAATTTCTTTGTGCAGATGAGAGTAATTTGGACGCAAAGGCAATAGGGCGATTGTGCGATCCATCTTTGTGCGCAAGCACAGAACCGATCCCGAAATCCGATGCATCCACCATCAACAAAAGGGGCTTCTGGGAATCGAATGGCGTAAGGCAAATATTGGAAAGCAACGCCGATTTCAACTGGCGAAAGGCGCATTCGCATGCCGTCGTCCATACGAACGGAACACCTTTACGGCGTAAGCGATGAAGTGGAGCTGAAATGGAAGAGGCATGTGGAACATATCGGTGATGATAGTAGATTTTTCCCAGCACATTCTGTAGCTGCTTCAAATTCTCCGGCGAAGGCAAGTCTTGTATGGCACGGAGGCGCTCGGGACTGGGATGTATGCCTTGAGCATTGAAGTACATGTCCCAGGTAGGGCAAGTCACGAGCAAAAAACACACATTTGTCCTTCCGCAAGCGAAGACCATTTTGTCGCAAGACCTGAAATAATGTTCTGAGATTGGCGAAATGTTCTTCTGCTGTCTTTCCGGAGATCACAATATCGTCCAGATAGTTTGCTGCAGTAGGGAACGACGCACAAACAGTTTGTAGATATTGCTGAAACAATGCAGGGGCGGATGCACACCCGAATGGCAGTCGTTTGAATTGATACAAACCAAGATGCATGTTAACCACCAAAACGCGCTGGGATTCTTCATCCACCGGTATTTGCAAGTACGCATCTGCTAGGTCCAACTTTGAAAAATATTTACCCGGGCACAGTTTGTCAAAAAGATCTTCCGGGCAGGGTAAAGGAAAAGTTGCAGGCACTAGTTGTGGATTCACTGTTGCCTTGAAGTCCACACAAAGTCTCAATTTTCCGGAAGGTTTTGGCAAAATTACTAAGGGTGATGCCCAGAGAGAAGCCTGCACACGTACAATTACACCTTGTGATTCCAAATCGTGTAATGTTTTTGCGACCTCATCACGCAGTGCGTGGGGAACATTGCGTGCTCTGAAAAATTTTGGTTGCGCGTTTACTTTCATTTCCAAATGTGCTTTATAGTTCTTAGCGCAACCAAGGCCCGATGCAAAAATGTCTGCAAATTATTCACATAGACGAGAAACACTGTCTGAAGGCACAGTCTGGTTCACTGATAGGACCTGATTTACTATAGACAAGTTAAACAACTGAAATAAATCGAAACCAAACAAGTTCACTGCAGAAGAAGAACGAAGGACGTAAAATGACACAAGTTTTGTTTGTCCTTTGTATGTTGCAAGAAGGCTGCACTGTCCTAATACAGGGATATCTTTACCTGAATAACTAGTTAACTTAACATTTGCAGCACGCAACGGAGGTGTGCCCAGCTGTTTGTACGTGTCTTGATTGATCAGTGAAAGTGCAGCTCCGGTATCGAGCTGGAATGGTATCACTTTGCCGTTAATGTCCAAGTCTACAAAAAGTTTATTGTCCTGCTGACAAGAGCGACTGTCTCGTGCAACGTGAACTGACACTGGCACATAATCACTTGCGACTTGACGGGATTTCCGGCGATGTCGACGCACACTATTTGTGGGACGAACACAGTCACTGTTAGAGAGAGTGGCACTGGGCGGAGTGGAATGAACTACATGAATTTCCATGGGCGAAGTTTCATGAGCCTGAGTATCCTTGGTTTGAATTCGGTGCAAAGCAAAGGTTGTGAGTGTCCGATCTGAGCTTTTTCTGGCAAACACTCTGAACATGTCCTTTTTTGTTACAGAAAAAGCAAATAGCTTGGCGTGACAGGCAATTCTCACATGAATGTCTAGTAGCGCACCACGGGCATGATTTTAGCACTGCATTGGCTTGCCTGCACGACACATGTGGCTGAGAGCCTGGCGGCAGCGGCACGGCCAGGCGCGAGGGCTGTTTACTGCTCTGTGCAGCTCGCCCAGCGGGCCAGTTAACCTGACACATGGCTGGTCAAGTTTCAAATGATTCCTGAGCAAAGTCAAGTGTGTCCTGCTGATCCAATATGTCCATCACCTGTTGAAGGGAGGGATTGACTTGTTTCAAAATCTGTTTCCTTGTATGAACATCAGAAACATTCTGTGCAATTGCATCACGTACCATTGTATCTGTATAAGGGAGTCCACATTGACACTCAAAAGTACAATCCCTAGTAAGGCCTTGCAAGGTTGCAACCCACTCCCGATTAGATTGACCTGCCGTATGTTTTGTATGAAAGAAGGTATACCTTTTCGCAACTACATTGACTGATTCTTTGAAACACGCATGTAATGCAGACAAAATTTCGTCGTAGGACAGAGTTGCTACGTCGCGTCGGGGAAATAATTTGACTATCACACGGTACGTTTGTACGCCGACCAAAGACAACAAAAATGGCTGCCACTCGTTACCTTGAATTCTGTAGGCGGCAAGATGGAATCCAAATTGGCGTGACCACTCCGTCCAGCTTTCCAGTGCAGCATCAAAAGGTCGAAAAGTTGGTGCAACAGGGTGTTGTGGCTGCGTTAGCGGTGGAGCGGTGGCTGCCGCATCATTTTGCATTGCCCGTTGACCCTGGACGAGCTGTCCGAGGGCATCCAGTAAGGCCTGCATCTGCTGATTTTGTAAGCGGTAAAATTCAGACAGTACATCTGGAGATTGTGGTGAAGCCATTACACAAATAAATCGGGGCAATATCAATAAGAACGCGGTTGTGCCTCGTCGCCAATGTTTTGGTTGGCAGGAGAGCCAACACCGTGTTACTAGAGGAAGCCAAAAGGCACACGTTTTAGCTCACGCAGGCTGGCGTGAGGTCTGGAACAGGACAAGGAAATTAGAATTTAGAAAAAACGGATGTAGCTGGTGGAATACTTAACTTTAATCCATTAATGGTGAACGTCGCTCTTGACGGTACATGATTCAGTATCAATAGTAACTGGTAATGGCGCCTTGCTAGGTTGTAGCAAATGACGTAGCTGAAGGCTATGCTAACTATCGTCTCGGCAAATGAGAGCGTATTTTGTCAGTGAACCATCGCTAGCAAAGTCGGTTGAACAACAGGGGCAAGTGCTAGGAAGTCTCTCTAGACCTGCCGTGTGGCGGCGCTCGGTCTGCAATCACTGATAGTGGCGACACGCGGGTCCGACATACACTAACGGACCGCGGCCAATTTAAAGGCTACCACCTAGCAAGTGTGGTGTCTGGTGGTGACACCACACATCACATATTAACCTTTCATATGAAATGTTATAGCAACCATTACAAACAAAACCATCACCTTTTCTCAATGACATGTGGACAGGTATGCTGAATGTTAAGATGCAGAAGGAAAGACCATCACAACAGGAACCTGTATCTTATATCATGTACTTGTAGTACTCTACTCAATACAAGGGCACTTCATCCTTATGATGTGTATTGAATTAATCAGTTTACAGTCAACTACCAATTGAGAAGAAAAAGTACAGACAGAAAAGGAATACAGCCTGGGGAGAGCAAATGTAGTGAGATGCAGAAAGAAGAGAAAGGGAAGATGGAGGAAGTTTAATACTGTCGTCTTACAAGGTCGACATTATAAAGCTTTCTAACGTTCTCTATGGCAGTAGATCCTAATTACCTTTTAGTGGCTGTGTACACATATGTAGGCCTAAAGTCATGTAATCCCATTATCAGTCTGATAGACACAGTGGAGATAGAAAAACTTAATCATATGTGGCTTTTCTTCCAAAACCTAAACAAGAGATTCACATCTGTCTACTCTGAAACAAAAACACACTCCTGCCAATGTTTAAAGCTTCAAGCCACTCACTGTCAAACCATTACTGATATTTCTGATTCTCTGCTAGAAGTGGTTCAGTGGGAAAAGAAGGGTAAAACCCTGTAGAACCTCACATCAAAAGGAACATTCTTCCATCAAAGACAGTGGAACGGAGTTAAGTCAGTTTACCCAGCACGGTGCTGAGTTCATTAATGTTCCTAGGAGCTTGGACGTCCTGTTTGACAGTGAAGTGTGACTGCAAAGGTTGGATCCCCTGATTTTTAACCATATGTTCTAAGTATTCAGTATGGAAGAAGGAGAACTTGACTTTATTACACTTTAATCCAGCATCTGAGAGCACTTGACACAATTTCCTGAGATCGGAAAGATGTTCATCAGGAGTACAACCCAAAACCAACTATGTCATCAAAATATTTTGAACAAGAAAGAACTACAGTAGTCAACTGTGATGAATAACATTGAAAAATTGCAGGTGCAGATGCACTGCTGAAGGGCAGCCTCAAAAACTTAAATAACACCATATGGGTATAGATCACAAAAACTTGTGACTGTTCATCCAAGGGAAGCTGAAAAATAAGCATTGTGAAGATCAATTTAGTAACAGAAGCAACGTGTTTCAGGTTTATCCATAAGCTCATCAGGCTGTTGCAAAGGAAAAGGGTCAGTCACAGTCTGTGGATTTATTGTTGCCTTTAAATCTGCACATAAACAATCTGCCTGAAGGTTCCTTTATTATCACCAATGGTGATGTCCACTGACTAGCTGCAACAGGGGAAATCATACCATTGTCCTTCAAAGATATGAGTTCGTGTGTCACCTGATCTCTGATAGCATGAGAGACTGGCTGTGCATAGCAAAACTGTGGTTGAACATTGTTTTTCGTGGTAATGTGAGGCTCATAATTATTATCTTTGCTTAGGCCATCTTGAAAAAGTCACTAAATTCATCACAAAGTTGAGCTACCTTGTCTGTAGACCAGAAGAGTTCACAGAGGGAACATTATCTTGAGTGTGCAAACCAAACAAATCAAATGAATCCATACTAAAAATATTTTTACTGTCACATGAGCACAACATTGTGAATGAAACTGTTTTTGAAATGTCGCAAAAAGTGGCAGGTAAGCTGCAAATACCTAGCACAGGAATGTCATTCCCACAATAACCGGAAAGAGATGCCTGTGACTGATGTAGAGTAGGCTTGCCTAACAGTTCATAAGTGCTATTGTTCAACAAGGTCATTGACATACATGTGTCCAACTGCATACATGTTTTGCCACTGGCAATCTGCGAGAGTGACAAACAGCATATTTGCCTGACACTGAACACAAAACGTGTGTGAGGTATTCACTGTTGCACTTGATTTGAACTGTGTAACACTGGAGTACGAAAAAATTATATTGACATCCATCCATTGACTGAAATTTGTGACAAAATGTGAAGTGAATGTTGCACTTGCAATTTTGCAGACAGCTTGAAGGTGACTTCACTTGCCACAGTGATATTGCTTAGCATCATGGCAAGGACAAAAAAATGGCTCTGAGTACTATGGGACTTAACATCTGAGGTCATCAGTCCCCTAGAACTTAGAACTAATTAAACGTAACTAACCTAAGGACATCACACACATCCATGCCCGAGGCAGGATTCGAACCTGCGACCGTAGCGGTCGCGCGGTTCCAGACTGAAGCACCTAGAACCGCTTGGCCACCCCGGCCGGCCTGGCAAGGACATGCCTGCTGCTTGTGAGCCATAAAACAATGAGGACAGGATTTAACACTACTAGTTTTCTGCATAGCACACTAAGTCTGTTTACATTTCTGCCCTTCCTGAGACTTGGCATGCTGCAGTGCATGAGCTACAGTCACCACCTGTTTATTACGACTACTACTCTGTAGTGCATGAGTAGGAGTGAAATCAAAGTCTACTATTGCACTGTCATATGAATCCTGATGCTCCACTAGTTCCAAAATCTGTTGCAAACTAGGTTCATGATTCTTGAAAAGTCATGAGTTGTAAGCCCCTATAAGTCTGCTACCCACTGCTTATAGGTGTGATTATGTTGTCTCCTCACCTGAAAAAAATTGTTAACATTAATCTGCTCATCATAGTACTTGTCTAGAGTGGCAATTTGTTTGTCATAAGGAAAATATTCAGGGCAAATGGTAGGGAAGAGTTTGCAGGCAAGCTGGTAGACAGACACTCTGACTGTCGCAAGAAAATGAGATTTCTTGTCCCTACCTTCAATATGACGTGCCTTCATGAGGTTGTTGAACTGTGCACAGTACTAAGATCATTCCAGTACTGAGGAATAGGTGAATGCTTAGACAGTATGCAGAAATGATTAGAAGCACACATGATCTGAATGGTACTATAACTTTACTTTACTTGAACAGCAAGTCTGAGAGAGGGTCTGTTGATCAGAGCCTAATCCTCATAAACAATCCCAATACAGAAACCCTACTATAAACTGTTGAGGCTTCAGCTGACTCTGCTTTTAGACTGGTAGTCAACTGGGCTGGCCTTGTCGTGGTGTCTTCTTATTCTGGACTGGTGGTGGTTCTACATGCACATATAGGTGGAGGTGTGGCTTCAAGGTGGCTGTGGATTAGTGAGGGCATCATGCAGTTTACTACCAACCTTGGGATGTGTTGTGACTGGTGTGGTATTGATACTGTATGACACCACAATTCCAGCTCTGTGATTCTGGGCTCAAAGGAACTGTAGAGACTGGTGCTCTAGGAGTGTGTTTGAAAGTCTTAATGGAAAATGACAGTTTGAAGTAAAAAAAAAAAAAAAAATTGCGACCAGTTCCCTAAAGTATTCTTCAACTGCCTGGCATTCTGTACATGAGAGAGCATTTAGATCACAGGTTGGTACAATCAATATCAGCTCCCTTACAGCATTATGTCAGTTTTCAAAGTTTGTAATTTCAGTTTTTAATGAGTCTCATGAATCTTAATCATTTTGTTTTTTTTTTACAGTGTATTTGTTTGTTACTTTATCTGATTTTTCTTTAGATTTGTTTTTATTATACTGCTATTCAGATTTTTTCTTATACATTAAAAAATCTAAGCATACACTTGATTTTCTCCATTTGTTTATCAACATGAACCATGCTTCTGTTCAGCAACTGCAACAGGCAATACATCTTTCTCATTCTTTGGCACACTACTAAACCTAGTTGGAAGACCATGCTTTGAAGTTCATAGGCTATCTCATCTACTTCAGTTTTGTCACATATTACCCCAGTTGTGCATGTCAAATTATGCATTCTCTTCTTTTTCTCTTGCTATTAATTAGCTCTCAAAATGGATTAATTATTTGGATAATCATTTCCATTCTATACTGAGCTTTTTCTTTAACACATCATGTTCTCATATTTCATTGAGCTCTATATTTTGATACTGACTATTGCATTTTTCTTTCCAAATGTTGTCCTATTATTCCACCTGTGACATTCCACACTATCACATTTTGCTGTCTTGTAAGAAACAGTTAATCGGAAGCTCTGAACTTCATATTTTCAAATTTGAAATTTCTAATCTTTCATTGAGTTCTTTAATTGATTTGTCATACATGTTACTGTTGTGACAACAATAAAAATTCCTTCCGTGTGTTTCTTTAGCAAGTAAATGCAACCTGTTCAGTCTGTGTTTCTCTTCCTCAGGCATGTACAGAAATGGTGATGCCAATGTGTTCCAATGGAGTTACAGATATGTTTGACAAAGTGAAGTGGAATTTCACATCATTTTCACAGTCTTGCTACAAGAAGTGGAAAGTATATCCCCAAGCAGACTTAGCTATAAAAACATATGGTGGAAAGGATATATCCACAGCATCAAACATTGTGTTCAGGTAGCCTTATAATGTATTTCATATCTAAAATACTTCTATGTCAATGTCTTTTAAAACATTTCGAGCATGTCTGGAAATTTATATCATATCCTTCTGCTTATACTGATCAAAATTTATTTAGGTAACTGAGTATTAATAGATTTTTATATTAGTATTTGACCAAGTAGTATTTGTTAAAATTTGTTAATAAAAATTTTTTCTGTGGAAAACAGCAACGGTCTCTTGGATCCATGGTCAAGTGGTGGTGTTCTGAAAAATGTCTCAGAGACTGCAGTGGCAGTTCTTATTCCAGAAGGTGCTCATCATCTTGACTTGAGGGGATCCAATGAAGCAGATCCTTCCTCTGTGAAGTGGGCTCGACGGTTTCATCAACGCTCAATTAGTTCATGGATAACTCAACATTATAAGAGTTGAAAACCACTTTGTACTTCTGTTTTGTGTGTTAATCCTGAAAATTAAAGTGATTTACACGCACATTAATTCCATTATGTGTCATCGTTACTCATTGTACACTGATCGTTGCTGTAGTGGACTTTGTAATCGATGACTTAAAACATCTTAATTAGTTATATCTAAATGATACTATAGATTATATAAAATTAAGACAAAATATTATATCTACTGCAAGTAAGAAATGACAGTGTAACAATTAACAGCATCAGTAAGTTTTCCAATCTCTTCCTTAAGAAACAACTTTTTATTTATCATAACATCATTCACAACTTTTGTTTTTACATGAATGTAATATTTGTTTGAAAATTTGGTAAATTCATAAAGTCTTTTTTTAGTTTATTGTTAATAAATCCTTTTCTAAATGACAATCAATTTGCCCCACACTTTTTTGATGGTGATCAACAACAGTGCCATAAATGAGATTGCTAACACATGCCAGTGCAATGGAACTTGGTGATTCCAATTCCGGTAATGTTAGAAACTTTCATCACCACTATTTGGCTGGCAAAGGGAGAAGAGATGATAGAGTACAGTTCTTGATCACCAGGTACTGTACTTATCCTTGATTAGATGGTTGAATCCCAGACCACTCCACAGTATCTCAAGGAGTGAGGCATGTGACACTCTTGATGGTGATTCATTCTTCAGATGGGATGTTTAACATCATGTGTCCATGATATTACTCGAGAGGAGCTAGCTATGTGCTAGCATCAACATTCACCCATTATCTTTCTTTCTAAATCAGCAACATAAACTCAACATTACACTCAACGTACAGTCACTATAGTGAGCTGCACTAAACAGCTACACTTGTAATGCATTTCTACGTTCTGTGGTCTGTGTTAAATGAAGTGAGAGAAAATGCAACAAAGAGCAAACTTAATAATGTAGAGTTGAGTGTTAATAATCATATTACTGAATGAAATCTGTTCCCAGAGTTAGCCAAACCACTGTTTCTCTTAACAGACAGTATTCTGGAAGAAATAATTTTTCCTCGTGTGCTAATACTGGTTGTAGTCCAACTTTTGGAAAAGAGAAGTGGGGGGGGGGGGGGGGGGGTTAAGAATGTTTAGAACTGTCGTTCTATTGCCTTGCTTTCAAAATGTAGCAAACTGATTGAAAAAGTAGTGTTTAAAACGCTCTTTGACAACAAAAGACGTGCTAATATTTTATGATAATGTTGTTGTATAATATATTATATTATCTAACAATATTATGAGAAGGAAAGGTGCTACTCACCATATAGCAGAAATGCTGAGTCGCAGATAGGCACAACAAAAAGACTCTCACAATTGTAGCTTTCGGCCATTTAGGCCTTCATCAACAATAGACAGACACACACACACACACACACACACACACACACACACACATATGCAAACACAACTCACACATACGACTGCAGCCAACTGAAGCCACACTGTGAGCAGTGGTAACTGGGTGGGGTTGAGGAGGAGGCTGGAGCGGGGAGGGGGAGGGGGAGGGATAGTATGGTGGGGATGACGGACAGCAAAGTGCTGCAGGTTAGACTGAGGGCATGGGAGAAGTGGGGATTGGGGGGGGGGGGGGGAGGAGTAGCAAAAAAGGAGAGAAATAAAAAGACTGGGTGTGGTGGTGGAATGATGGCTGTGTAGTGCTGGAATGGGAACAAGGGAGGGGCTGGATGAGTGAGGACAGCGACTAACGAAGGTTGAGTCCAGAAGGGTTACAGGAACATAACGTACACAGTACCTCCATGCATATCAACCCTACTAACCACCAGCATTACCTCTCCACTTCAACAGCTGCCATCCATTCCATACCAAGAAGTCCTGTCTGTACAGCCTAGCCACCTGTTGTTGTCGGATCTGCAGTGACAAGCAGTTGCTCTTGAAATATACCGAGGTTCTCACTGAAACCTTCACTGACCATAATTATCCTCCCAACCTTGTACAAAAACAAATCTTCCATGCCTTATCTTTCCAGTCTTCCACCACCACCAGAGTCCCACTGTCCGGCCACAGAGGAGCATTCCCCTCATAACTCAATACCACCCAGGTCTGGAACAACTGAATTACATTCTCTGACAAGGTTTTGATTACCTCTTGTCGTGCCCTGATATGAGAAGTGTCCTGCCCATTATCCTTCCCACCCCTCCCACAGTGGTATTCCACGGTCCACCGAACCTACACAATATACTTGTCCGTTCTTACACAACCTGTGCTCCTAGTCCCTTACCTCATGGCTCATACCCCTGTGATAGACCTAGATGCAAGACCTGTACCATACATCCTCCCACCATCACCTACTCTAGTCCAGTCACTCACATCACTTATCCCATCAAAGGCAGGGCTACCCATGAAACCAGTCATGTGGTCTGCAAGCTAAGCTGCAACCACTGTGCTGTATTCTATGTATGCATGACAACCAACAAGTTGGCTGTCCACATGAATGGCCACCGACAAACTGTAGCCAAGAAACAAGTGGACCACCCTGTTGCTGAACCACTGTCAAACATGATATCCTTCATTTCAATGACTTCTTCACAGCCTATGCCATATGGATCCTTCCCATCAATACCAGCTTTTATGAATTGCGCAGGTGGGAACTTGCCCTGCAATATATCCTACATTCCCATAACCCTCCTGGCCACAACCTTCATTAATTGCTGTCCTCACCCATCCAGCCCCTTCCCTTTTTCCATTCCAGCACTACACAGCCGTCATTCCACCACCACACCCAGTCTTTTTATTTCTCTCCTTTTCTGCTACTCCCCCCCCCCCTCCCCCATCCCCACCTCTCCCCTGCCCTCAGTCTAACCTGCAGCACTTTGCTGTCCACCACCCCCACCATACTATCCCTCCACCTCCCAGCTCCAGCCTCTTCCTTACCCCCGCCCAGTCACCACTCGCATCATACGCTGATGCTGCTGCTCACAGTGTGGTTTCAGTTGCCTGAGACTGCAGTCGTGTGTGTGTGTGTGTGTGTGTGTGTGTGTGTGTGTGTGTGTGTGTGTGTCTATTGTTGATGAAGGCCTTAATGGACAAAAGCTACATTTGTAAGAGTCTTTTTGTTGTAGCTATCTGCAACTCAGCATCTCCGCTATATGGTCAGTAGCATCGTTCCTTCTCATAATATTGTTACATTCCATCCTAGATTTTCCATTGTTTGATATTAGATTATCTGTAGCACAGTTTCAAAAATTCCTGGAATACTATGTCAACAGCAGTTCAGCCGATCATTATGAAACTGAAAGGACTTACGATAAATGCCCAGCAACAGAAGTGTCCTTAAACCTCTCAAAAATGTTTGATATATTTCACTGTTGTGTTCTGTTATCTAAAGCTGCACATAATGATGACTGTAAAAGTCATGCTATTAATACAATGATATTAAAAAGTTATTAAACAGTACTCAGAAGTTAGATATGATGATGGAGAAGTAATAGAAAGGATAAGGTTCACAATAAGAAACATACATTTTAGGATTAGATTGGATTCAGTTTTCGTTCCACAGGCCCAAAAAATGAGATGATTCTCGTGGGTGTGGAACATGTCAGAAAGAATAAAATAAAAACATAAAACATTTGAATATAGTACTTACTACCCTGATCATTTATCAGGAGATTGTCGAATAGGTGAATACAATGTGGTAAACTGGAACAGCTGATATTTACAGAATTAACACGCTGCCAGAATGAAACACTGTTACACACTATTAATAAATTTATCATAAACAAAATACCTAATCTTGTCTGTTGTGACCAAGTGTTGTCAAAACTGAAATGTAATAGACATTTTTACTTAAGCTGGTTTAACAGTCTCTGTTAAGATATTCATCTATAGAGTTGAAGGAGTTGCATACCAAAAAGTTATTCAGACTCTGTTTAAACCGTGCTGTATCTGAAACCAAGTTTTTAATGGTTGTTGTCAATTTATTGAAAATGTGTGTTCCTAAATATTGGACCCCTTATTGGACCAAAGTAAATGATTTTAGGTCTTTATGTAGATTGTTCTTATTCCTAGTATTGATACTATGTATTGAGCTATTGGTTGGAAATAGAGATATATCACTTGCAACAAATTACATTAAGGAATAAATATACTGAGAAGCAGTGGTTTGAACACAAAGTTCTTGAAGAGGTTTCTACATAATGTTCTTGAATTTACACTGTAAATGATTCTTATCACAAGCTTTTGCACCCTAAAAACTTTTTCTCAGTTTGATGAGTTACCCCAGGATATAATCCTATATGACATATTAGAATGAAAGCAAACAAAGTATGCTAGTTTTTTTTATATTTTATCTCCTACATCTGACATCATTCTCACTGCAAATACAGACTTGTTTAGGTGCTTAAGCAGTTCTGTGGTATGCCCTTCCCAACTGAATTTATTATCGAGTTGAAATCCCAGAAGTTTAACACTGTCAACCTCTTCGATCTGCATGCCTTCATATGTTATACATGTGCTGGAAGGAAATCTATTACAGGTTCTGAACTGCATATAGTGGGTCTTCTGAAAGTTTAATGACAGTGATATTTATTAATGTCAGTGAAAATTTGATTAGCAGCTATTTCTAAATCTGTACTTGACTTGCTACTTATTGCAATGTTTCTATCATCTGCAAACAAAACAAACTTAGCATCTGGCAATATAACAGATGAGAGGCCATTAATGTACACTAGAAAAAGCAGTTGACCCAAGATGGAACCTTGAGGAACACCACATGTGATTAATTCCAAAGGTGAAGACTGACTGTTACTGCACAGGTATTTTGCAATAACACCCTTTGTTTCCTGTTAGACATATGAAACTCAAACCAATTCGCAACATTGCATATTCTAATTTATTTAAGAGAATGCTATGGTTCACACAGTCAAGGGCTTTGGACAGGTCACAGAAAATGCCAATAGCCTCTAATTTATTATCTAATGAATTAAGTAATTATCATTGCCAATGTAAATAGCTTTTTCTGTATCAGAACTCCTAAGAAATCCAAACTGTGACTTGGACAATATATTATTTCCAGTCAGAAGCTTAAGGAGACACTGGAACACAGCCTTTTCAAATATTTTTGAGAAAGCCGGCAAAAGTGAAATTGGTCGATAATTTGATGGTATCTCTTTATCACCCTTCTTGTAGAGAGGCTTAACTTCAGCATATTTTAACCAGTCTGGAAATGCTTTGCTGATAAGAGATTGATTACACAAATAATTAAGATAGAACGCAGCTCACATGAGCACTCTTTGATTAACTTTGTTGATATGTTATCATACCCACTGGAATTCTTAGATTTTAATGATTTTTTGATGGATGCTACTTCTTTGGGTGACATATCATTTCCATTTTACTGAAGTTATTTTTAAAAACTGGTCTCAGATACTCCATTGCAGTGTTCTTTGAACCTGATAACGCCAAGCTGTCAGTAACAGAAATGAAGTATTTGTTTAAGAGGTTTGCAACAATACATGCGCTTGTTACCAAAGTCTCATTTATTTTTAGAGATATCTGTACTTCTTACTTTTTGGCCCCACCTGTCTCTGCCTTCACCATATCCCATACAGTTTTTATTTTGTTGCCTGATGTAATTATCTTTTTCTCATAATAAAGCTGCTTAGATTTCTGGATCACTTGCTTCAATATTATGCAGTATTATTTGTAATGTATTACAATTCTAACATCAGAGCTGTTCTTAGATACTAGATACAGTCTCCTTTGTTCCTCAAGAGTCCATCTTGGGCTCATTCCTGTTTGGGGTATGCCAATTGTTGTTTTCCAGGTACTGTATGGCAATATACCCCTCATTATGCCAACAATACATCTGGCATCTACTTGGCAGATAGTACAGCTAATCAAAGTACATAACCGCATGGGTGTTTATAAATTATAAGAAAACATTTCAAGAAAGACTATTCAATAATTAATCCAGCCCAAACAAGTGTCATTTACATTAAACCAGATGCATCAAATAAAGAAATTGCTGTGAATGAAGAGATCACGGAATCCATCTGTTCAGTATATGAATATTTGAGTCTGTACAAAGATGAGAGGCTCTCATGAAAACAAGTTTATTTTTCAGAAGAGAGCCATAAGGATTGTAACAAAAACATATTATCTAAAAATATGTCAAATAACTATAATATTCCAATAATTTATGTTACTTATTTATATTGTCTAGTTATTTATACAGAGTAGGAACTTCCAAGTTCAGAATCATAATACAAAGCACAGATTTTTCACATGATCAGTAGAAGATAGGCGTAGACAAAAAAGATCCTTTTTTCCAAGGAGCAAAGAGTCATCATTCACTAAGAAGTGAACTGAGTGTTGACAGGAGAGACTTTCAAGAAGTAGCTTAAGCAATGGCATATCTCGCAGGGTCCTGTACTAGGGGTGGTCATAAAGTTTTAATTATCGCCTCAAAAAAAAATCAAGTGCTGTGTTAGTCCTTCTCTATGCACTCAGCCTTCAACATGACATTTTTTTCCAGTTATGGATCACTTTATGGAGACCTTGATTGTAGAAGTTTGTATTTTGGAGTTTCAGGAAACATTACTCCTCGAAAATCACTTTGTTATCATTCTGGAAATTCCTGCCACTCGATGGTTTCTGTATCCGAGGGAAGAAAAAGAAGACACTGGCCGCTGTATACCTTATGAGCATAACCTTTTAGCACTACACCAGAGCAGTTCTAAAAAAATTTTTTCAACCTTATACTGAATCATTGGGATAAAAATCCTTATTTACTCTCCCACTATCATTGAGTTCATAGTCACACAGAGATAAAGAATATAATATAAGCAGTATTTATTGAAATGCCTAGCTACTTTTTTACTCAGCTGAAATAGTTGGGTGGAATGTTCTCATAGTCATACCCATGTTCCATAGGAGCACTCTACATCATCTTCCTTCTCAGTTGCCTCTATATAATTTATATTGCATTATGGGAATGCTTTCTCCCTTTTCAATCTGTTTATTTGCGAGCAGCAGATACATCTTGTCCTTGGCACTCATCTTCTTTCTCTTACATAAATTTGTGGCACTGGAATCAGGATCTTTATTTATTTGTATGGAATTTGTATGTTCATCAGAAAAACCTGATGGAGCTTGTATCTCTCTCATGTTAGGTACTTCCAGCTTAAGTGATATGGATTCAACATTTGTATTGTCTTCGGAATCAGTTACTATGTTTGAAACATTGCTGTAGGTCTTTTCTTCCCAATGAGGGGATAAAATATTGAAGGCAGATGTGGAGCAAAATATTTCTGTTATAGCTCATTAAATGTACCAGCAACTATCAATCAAAGGCAAATTTTATCATTTCCAAAGGCAAAGACCAAAAACTATTGGCAGATGAAAGCAGTATGCTTAATACTAACAAATCCACACACCACAGGAATGTTTTTTTGCAACAGACTACCACCCAATTTTAAGACGATTTGTTTAAATACGTTAAAGAATAAAATGAAGCTCTTATTAATAGAGGAATGCTGTTCAAATTGTACTGTAATCTTGTAAAGCTGTTAGTGTTTATAACCAAAAGCTTGTTTTTGTAACAGAAAACTGATAATTTATGATCTTGAAACAATGGAAAATCCAGGATGGAATATAACAATATTGTGAAAAGGATAGTTGTTACTCACCATATAGCTGAGGTGATGAGTCACAGATAGGCACAAAAAAAAGACTATCAGAAAGTGAGCTTTCAGCCAACAAGGCCTTCATCAGAAATAGACAACTATCTCCACTATATGGTCAGTAGCAACTATCCTTTCCATAATTTCTGATCTTCACTATTTATATCAATGTATGCATTTATCTTTTAGTGTTAAGAGAAGTAACTTAAATAATGGGAAGTCCAGGATGGAATAACAACAATATCATGAAAAGGATAGATTGCTACTCACCATATATAGGCATGAGTCACTGCCATGCACAAAGAAAAGACTAATAAATATTTAAGCTTGAGTTTCATTAATTTTAATGATCCTCAGTCAATAAACAGTAAAATTATGTACATGAATTAAATTTAAATTTCTAATATTTACAGGTTTAATACTTACATCTGCTTTCATTAAATCCATCATTCAGACATTTGCTAGTTTATTGGCTATTACAACCAAGTATTGTCAATAATTAAAGTAAATTATTCATTTCAGTGATCCTCAGTTAAAAACAGTCAGATTATGTACAAGATTTAAAATTAAACTTCCACTATTTACAGACTTAAAGACTTACATCTGCTTTCCATACATCCATCATTCGCGCACTAGGTAGTTACTTGGCTGCTACAACCAAGTATTGTCAAAAATTAAAGTTTAATAAATTTTCATTAAACTGGTCTACTGCACTTGTTGAGAACCTCATGGATGGAATAGAAGGAGTTGGCCACCAAAAATTCTTTTAAATTATGTTTAAATTGTGCCTTGTCTGAAACTAAACTCTTAATGGTTGCTGGTAACTTATTGAAAATATGTGTTGCTGAATACTGGACTCCTTTCTGGGCAAGAGTAAGTGATTTTAAATATTTATGTTTATTGTTCTTATTCCTAGTATTGATACTGTGTACTAAGCAGTTATTTGGAAAAAGAGATGTATTATTTACAACAAACTTCATTAAGGAATAAATATATTGAGAAGGTGTGGTTAATATGCCCAATTCTTTGAATAGGTTTCGACATGATGTTCTTGGGTTTGCACTACTCACACAAGAGTCAAGCCCGAGTAGTAATTATCAAAATATAATTTGTGGTTCACTCTTTTTGGAATGTCTCTGCACAGCCTAACCACCACATTGCAACTTGCTCCAAAATCTGGCTCATCTTTAAGTCTCAGTCTCTATCCCAGTGTATATTTCAAATTTATAAGCAAAGTAGGTATTAAAATTCATGGAGAAGAAATAAAAACTTTGAGGTTCGCCGATGACATTGTAATTCTGTCAGAGACAGCAAAGGACTTGGAAGAGCAGTTGAATGGAATGGACAGTGTCTTGAAAGGAGGATATAAGATGAACATCAACAAAAGCAAAACAGGGATAATGGAATGTAGTCTAATTAAGTCGGGTGATGCTGAGGGAATTAGATTAGGAAATGAGGCACTTAAAGTAGTAAAGGAGTTTTGCTATTTGGGGAGCAAAATAACTGATGATGGTTGAAGTAGAGAGGATATAAAATGTAGGCTGGCAATGGCAAGGAAAGCGTTTCTGAAGAAGAGAAATTTGTTAACATCCAGTATTGATTTAAGTGTCAGGAAGTCATTTCTGAAAGTATTCGTATGGAGTGTAGCCATGTATGGAAGTGAAACATGGACGATAAATAGTTTGGACAAGAAGAGAATAGAAGCTTTCGAAATGTGGTGCTACAGAAGAATGCTGAAGATTAGATGGGTAGATCACATAACTAATGAGGAAGTATTGAATAGGATTGGGGAGAAGAGAAGTTTGTGGCACAACTTGACCAGAAGAAGGGATCGGTTGGTAGGACATGTTCTGAGACATCAAGGGATCACCAATTTAGTATTGGAGGGCAGCGTGGAGGGTAAAAATCGTAGAGGGAGACCAAGAGATGAATACACTAAGCAGATTCAGAAGGATGTAGGTTGCAGTAGGTACTGGGAGATGAAAAAGCTTGCACAGGATAGAGTAGCATGGAGAGCTGCACCAAACCAGTCTCAGGACTGAAGACCACAACAACAACAACAAGCAAAGCCAGGTACACCACAGAGTACAAACAACTTATACCCCTCTTTATGGGGTTTATGAGGTACATACTGTGTGCACTACCACTCAAATGTAGTGTTGCTCTTATTTTCTCAAATTTGTTCAGACATATTGCTTTCTGTACCATTTCTGTACCAACCAAATTATTCCAATAAAGTCTGATGTTGAAATACTTGCAAACAGATGAAAAAGTAAGTATCCAAATGAACCTGTGCAAATTATATTTAGTGAGATCAAAAGATTTATTTGGATGTTTGGAAATACTATGCTCAGTAGACTCAAATAGTATTTTCTGTGCAAGTTCTTTCCCAAGAAAATACTTGAAGAATTGAAATGGTGTTTCCAACTCCTGTAAAAATACTGGGCTTTCGGTAGTGTCAGAATATATTTTTTGTTGTTGTGGAATGGTCACATGTTTCTTTTCCAAGTGTTTCTTTTCTTGGCTGTACATCACTTACCTGTAGTAGATTGCTTGTGATTTAAGTTATTTTCAGAGAGCTGAGATTCATTTGTACTGCTGCTCTGTGATGCTTGCAAAATCTGTCCTTCTGAAGTGGCCTTCTCACTGGCTATTTCAGTACAAGCTTCTACCACATCTTGTAGTTCAGGTGGTAAGCTGTCAATGAGCAGATCAACAGTAGCATTGTCATGAAGCAAATTATGAAGGTATTCTCACTGTGTAGGTAAAACATATGTAAAAGCATCCAGAAAAGAGAAACAAAGCTCTGATTCATTGCCATGTATATATACATCTAGGAAGATTCCAATTGTTTTTATTACTATCACTATCACTGTTTTTGTCCATATCATCTTCACTTTCACTAGGAATACTGGCACAAGGGTTGTAACCTTTTTTTATTCTGTATCATCTGTGTGAAATGAAAAAAAGAATGTATAATATGTATGCAATTTGGCACTTTCTTATTCATCATGTAAACACACAATGCTTATGAATTCTAATAAAAAGTATTAGACTTCAAAATAAAAAAACAAAAAAAATCTCTCACGAAAAATTAGATGACTTCTTATAAATGAAAACAGTTCTAGATTAGACAGATAGGCATTATTTCTAGTATCTCATTAAAGTTTTCACAATTCTGAAACCTCATAAATAGCCTGGTTGTGCCATAATGTAAGATGCTATTACACATGGTGATTCATTTTTGAATCATACAATTGAAGTCTCACCGTTTTTGTAATTTACTTGTAACATATTTGTTATTGTTTGTGGATAAAAATGTATATATAATAGTCCTTACCTTCAGTTAAAACAATGAGTATTGATGACTCAAACACTCTGCATTCAACACTATGATCGTATACTGTCAACACTCAAGATAACACTGCACAGAAGACTGACACTGTGAGGATTGCCAATAATGAAAGCAACAATTGAAACTGGTACCATTCAACAATGCATCATTGTCATCATAAAATAGTAAATGGTGCAGAACGGTTCCATCTGCAATCGCCAACCCCATTCTCTTACATTTATGAGACCGATTCCTGAGAATAATATCTACAGGTTGAATCTGTGATGATGTTACAAACTTTAAGGGTGATAGAAAAGGTTAAATGTATTAATTTAAGGTAAAGGACCTGGTCTGGAAACAGCTGACTCAAAAGTTATAAGTGAAAAGCATTCTGATACCTCTGACAGTGAAGTATGTGTATGGGTACTGTTGCTGCTAAGACTGTATGATAGGCAACTTTCAGAGGCAGTAGTATGGACCAAATCAAGAAAGAAAGTCGAATAAACATGGGCTCTAAAATGCTATGAGCACTTGTTCATCTTTGATCTTCAATTTTCCCTGGAATTGTATCATTTGCCTTTTCTAAACCTATAAAAACAATTCCAGTGCTTTTTATTGTTCCATACATTTTTCCAAAATCTGCCATAATGTGAAAATATGGTGTATATGTCATCTGCCAGCTGTGAAAAACCACATTGTTCTCCTTGGATCCTAAAATAAGTTTCCACTATGTTTTTGTTATATTCTTTAAAATTCTTATTAATGAGTTTCTAAGACAGATTCCTTGATAGTTCAAACAAATTTGTGATCTCCTTCTGAAATATACTAGTAATATAACCTAGCTTCATTTCCTTAGGTATTATGTTTGCATGTAATATTTTGTTGATTAACTGCGTCATTAATTTCACAACTTTGTTACCACCATGTTTCAAAAACACCAGATTAATAACACCTGGTCCAAGTGATTCACCATTCTTATGTGTTCTTAATACTCTTTTTTGTTTTAATATTCCTCCCATTCTTTTTGTTATCAACTGTAGATTGGCTTTGCGTTCCGTCTCTTGTCAAGTTCCTTTTACTGCTGACCACACTTCTTTTGCTCTCCAAAATCCCAGGTTACTATTGACATTTGCATATGTTCTTTCCCATTCTTCATTCTTTGCTATCCTTATAGTTTTCAACTTCATTCTTTTTTTTCCTTATATATTGTCCTTGTTTCTTCCGATTAATCATTCAGCCTCTGAATGAATGAATTCCTTTTTTCTTACATTACTATCTCTATCTCTTCTGACCATTACTCTGCTTTCTGCTTATGGTGTACTAATACTAATAATACTAAGCAACTACTTGCTCAAATTATCATTTCATCCTCCATGATTCTTCTACCAAATAGTAGCATTTCCACCAAGGATCTGCTGCAGCCTCACTTTTAGGGTATCTGGCTCCATATTAAGCATATTTTTGCCAATTAATTTTTTGTATATTTTCATTCCAATGTGCTATGCAATCTGTGCATACAATTTTAATTAGTGTGTGGGAAGCATACAATTGTCTTGGTTTCTCATGTTGCATATATGTGGCTAAAATGATTCTCCTGAAACAATTTTTATCGGCAGTGTAAGAACATTAAAATTTTGTAAATGCATAGGAAGAGAACAGTTAGGATTTGTAATTTCTGAAGTAATGGCTGACAAGATTTTTTTTATCTGTGCCATACATATGTATCTGACAACTTTCTTCAGCAATCTCTGTGTTCGAGATATGCTGTTAAGACTTTCCCAGAAAACTATACTATACCTAGTGACAGGTTCCAACTATGACACGCTATTTTTGTGTGCCCACATTAATAGCATTTGCTAGTTCTTACATTGCAAATACAAAACTCTTAAATTTATATTAAGTAATATTCATATTCTGGCTTAACTTCTTGTTCCCATTTAGTCCAAGGAATCTGATTGTTTCAACAAGTTGGTTGTTATGCTGAATTTTAAGTTCCACACATTTCGGATGTTTGGTTTTCAAGATACGATATAGGATTTTACAATGTCCTTTTGTTGTTTACATTTCTGATGTACCACAGTGAGTTTATTCAAACAAAATTCTTTTGTGTGCAATATTTGATTGGTGTGGAACTCTAAAGCAGCCTGTTTGAGTGAGGTATTTAGCCCAAAAATGCTTATACTTCTGACACTTATAGTCACAAGTATTTTACCACTGGTGATGGGACCTCTCTTATGTTTTCAGTTCCCCCTCGTACCTCCACCTTGCAGTTGCCATTGTACATAATTAGTACCTACTAAATGCTTCAGCTATACAGCTTATGAACAATGGCAGAGCATAACTTTTTCATCCTATAATTCTTTTGAATTTACAAGACAGATCGGAGCAACGGAAACTTGGGACGAGCCAACTGCTGTCACATTAACAATGTCAGCGATAGACATATGTTATGTAGAAATCGGTTCTTTATTATGCTACTTCTGGGAAATGGCAGGGGCTAGAAATAACACTGTGACAAATGCGTGGGTTTACAGCAGCGAGCCGAGGAAAGGGCTCCTGCTCGTAGGCGGAAGATACGAACACAAGGGGTAGAAGAACTCTCGTACCTCTCCCGGTTAGTTCTTAGACCGCATTTCTTTTTTTGTTTTCTGTTTTTTTCTGACAGTTTTTGCTCCCTCTTTCTGCCTGCGTCCATGGCTAGAGCCTATCTCGCCACCCCCTGGGACGGCCCTGCTTTTTTATCTTTCCGCTTCATAATGACATAAAATACTAAAAAAATCCAAATATCAGCTTCACCGATGCTTGACGATATTGTTTAGCACGTAAGTAGGCCTAAATGGTTTATAGAAGGAAGAAATCAACAAACAGCCGTCGTGTTTCGTGGGACCAATTGCATTTCCCCTTTTTGAAGATTCGATTGTGTACCTCGGTTAAATCATAATGAAAAAAATTCGAAGTTTGAGAATTCAGGGTGTTACACAACGGCTCCTTTTTTCCTGTCCGTGCACTGTAATTCAGTGACTGAAACTGAATACTAAGGCAAGAAAATGACATTTATAGTACTTCGTGCCTCCCTCCATGCGTTATACGGTTGTTTGCACATTATGTATATAAATACATAGTCTGCCTGAATAATACTTCTGTATGAGTAAAAAGCAAGTTTATTTTTTGTTGACCTCGAGAAATGTGTCCCTCAAAAAAGCCAACTCCATTCCTCTTGTACAGAGGGCACTGAAAGCTACTCTCGTGTAGGACGCTTCAAACATGGCGCCATAATACTAGTTCCCGCCCCGTATACGAGTGTTCGTGTTTGCAAACAGTGCTGATTGCTTGATTTGTTGTAGTATTGCTTAGTGCATAGTGTGTCGTTGTCTTCTGTTGTCCGGTGCTGATGACTCTTGCCTGTCAGTGGCATTTGTTGCGGGAGATATGGCTTTTCGTGGACGTAAATAAGGTATGTTGTTTTGATAATGCTACATATTAGTCTTTTGACAACACTTCGACGCTGGATAAACAGAAAATGGTTTAGTGTTAAGGTAAGGAACATTTTGCACCATTCGTATTTCGATACCTGTAGATGGTGTTTACCTGACCGCCCAACAGCTAATGTGTTCACGGTCAAAATATGTGGCAATGGACAAGACATCGTAAACAACAGTAGACATATGTGTCTGTGAATTAATTGTTTGAAATACTTATAAAATATGTTTTTTATGGCTACTATACCGTTATCCACGATGCTAGAAAGTACCTAAATTTGTGACGTGTTTCTAAAACACAGGAATAGCTTGCATACTGCACTAGTAACTATTCAAATAAAATACACACGCTTCATTACCGTCACCTTGAAATTTATTTGATTATCTTGTAAGTTGTTGTGACTACGCTACAGGAATTTTGTTTGCAACAGTGACCATGCCATTGGGAACAACTTTATGTCCTCTGACGAGCTTTAATCATGGACACTGGTTGACTTTCAGTATAGCACCTAAGATGTCTTTAATTGTAATCTATTATTTAGCTGTGTAATCTGCAACAAATTCTCACATGTAATGTGATTCAAGGTTTTGATATGTACTTCAGCAGAGGCTGCATAAACAAAAAATTCGTATTGCCTCACAGTATAATGTGTGATTTTATTTATCATGGAAATCATAAATGTCTCTTACCAAAGAGAAGGAATCCAGAATTAACACTTCCCATTCATTTCCATGAAAAGCAACACTACAAGATACCTAACAACATTTTAATCTGAGTGAAAAAAGAAGAAGAAACTGCTGCTTAGACCTAGTTGTCACTTTGCCAGTGTCTGATTAGTGAGAGCATGATTCTTGAAACCTGTAGCTGTGTACTAACATTGCTTTATTCAGTGTTTTATGCTGAATAAATAATAAATATAGGGCCTAACATACTTTTATTTCTAGGCTGTATCTTCTGTAATGAGGAAGAACCTGTGTGTGTTCATGATAATCGAATTCACCCATCGTTGACTTCAGACAGAAGTCTGGTTTGTATGCTGGCCACTTAAGATTGACCAGTATACTACACAGTTTCCATATCAATATGACACAATTTTGTTTTGAGTTTGCTCTAAAAACTTTCTCTCAATCTTTAATAGCACCACGACTCATTTTTCACAGCTGGGGGGTTTGGACAGTTTCAAGGAGACTTTGAAAGATACAATTTTATCTTTCCCAAAAGACAACCCACGTAACTTGAACAATGACTGGGTTCTGAACTTTGCTTTGATGGTGAAACGACAATGTACAAAATAATTAACTGTGATTTTGACAGTAACTCGTAGTTGGTACACGACAAACTGCCATCAGTGATGAAGTTACATAAAAACAATAGGAAAAGGATAGATTACTTCCCACCACATGGAGGAGGGGCTGATTTGCAGACAGGCATAATGAAAAGATGCTAAACCATTAAGCTTCCATAAAAAAAGGTCCTTCATTCAAAATAGAAAACACACAGACACACACAGTGTTACTGTCTCCGGCTGATGGCAGACTGCACCTGTGTCTGAATCGTGCTGCTATCTGTGAAGGGTGGTAGGATTACATAAAAGTTTTATTGGTACAGTCAAGTGGGCAAAAAGATAGGGTCCTAGACAGTTATGTCACATGCAGCCCTAGGAAACAAGCAAGAAAGAAATTACTAAAGAATGATGTGATTTTCAGGTGTGATCAGATTCCACAAAGATAAAAAAAAACCTGTTTTAAAGGGAAAAATGGATAATGAAGACAGTTTCAGGCTAATTCCACCCCCTCCCCCCCCCCCCCCCCCCCCCCTCCCGTCGGGGGGTTTCAAATATTTCTGAGAAGGCTATGTATCAGGGAATACTATAGTAACACACCTTGGGCTTAAATAACGATTTGAAGGCAGTAGTTTTATTCTTTGGTCTAAAGAAAGCAGTTGATTGATTGGGTCATGTGCTACGTTTTTGTGTACACTGTAACATTGTAGAATTGCAGAAAAGCTAGTAATGCTTCATTTTATAACCAGCAAATCAGAAACAGAAGTTTGTTCTCAAGTGTTACCAAACTTCAAACAGATTTGAATCTGCACCTGCACTAGCTTTATCAATAATATTTTTCAAAGTCTGTATTTCGAAGGAAAATTGATGGGTGTTAAGTGAAGTATCTTGTCTTGCATGCTCCAACGCCATCTCCTCAAATTATACCATGTAGACAATTGTTTGTTAAGACCTTTGGCAAGTTCTCTGTCACTTGAACAACCCAGTTTCTTGCAAGTCTCAATCAGCAGCACTAACTCTCTTCTATTTGGATGGCAGTTGTTCCGTAACTTTTTCCTGTATGTGTGTTTAGCTTTCTCCAGTATGCATCCTGCTCCACTATATATTAGGCACATGTTCTGTAACAAGTAATATATCGCGCTTGACAACCAGCCATAAATTGTAAACTGTGTTGAAATTCACAGTGGACTGGAAAAAATCATAGACAATTGTGTATTGTTTTTCTATGTAGTGCCACCAGTCTCAGAGTGGCAGGCATTTGTTGTAGAAGAGTTCTTGTAGAATGTAAATACTTTGGATTAAACTAAAGGAGATCATTCACCGAAGCGCAGGGCACATATAAGAAGGAAAACAGGCTAGCTTTCAGACTTATCCTTTGGCGAGCTAGAGTGTACACACACACACACACACACACACACACACACACACACACACACACACGTGTACATAGATACTCTACAAGCCACCATACAGTGCATGGCGGAGGGTACCTGTACCAGTACTTGTCATTTCCATTCCTGTTCCACATGAAAATAGAGCGAGGGAAAAGATAACTATATGTCTGTGTATGAGGCCTAATTTCTTATATCTTCGTGGTCCTTACGTGCAAATTATGTTGGCGGCAGTAGAGTTGTTCAGAAGTCAGCTTCAGATGCCGGTTTTGTAAATTTTGCCACACATGCCTGTGCTCCTACATGGTGCTGGCTAGACTGACAGTGCCAATGCTGTTTTGTGGCGGGTAGGCTGGTTGTGGTGGGGTTAGTGTTAGATGTGATGGGTAAATGGAGATGAGGTGGGAGGTAAGGAGAGGGACTGGGGGTGGATGGCCAGCAGTTCGGAGGGAGGCCAGTTTGACATCTACGAATGCGGAGCGGGGGGTGGCAGGTATAGTTGTAATGACAGTGGGAAGCAGTGCACGCTGAAAGCTACATGGGGACATGAATTGTGAGGGGGTGACAGCATGGAGGAGGGGGAAACTATTGGGTGGAGGGTGTGGGAACAGTGGTTGCCTGAAATTGAGACCAGGATGACTATGGGTGTGGAGGATGTGTTGTAAGGATAACCCCCATCTGCATAACTCAAGAGAAGCAGGTGGTAGAGGGCAGGTTCCATATGGCTCAGGTTGTGAAGTACCCATGGAAACTGAGCATGTTGTGCTTAGCTACATTTTGTGCCACTGGGTGGTCAATTTTATTCTTGACAACAGTTTGTTGGTGGCCATATATCCTGGTGCACTGTTAGTTGGTAGTCATGCTGATATAAAAGGTTGTGCAGTGTTTGCAGCAGAGTTGGTATATGACATGGCTGCTTTCACATGTGGCCCAGCCTCTGTGGGGTAAGACAAGCCTGTGAAGGGACTGGCGTAGGAGGTTGTGGGTGGGTGGATTGGGCAGGTCTTGTACCTTGGTCTGCCACAAGGATATGATCTGTGCACCATGACGAATGGCCACTGCCATACTGTTGTCAAGAACGAAGTTGACCACTTGGTGACACAACATGTAGTTGAGTACAACATGCTCAATTTCAGTGGCTGTTTCACAACCGGAGCCATCTGCATCCTTCCCTACACCAATGTCTTCTCTGAACTATGCAGATGGGAGTTATCCTTACAATACATCCTCCGATTCTGTAATCATCGTGGCCCCAGTCTCAGGTAACCCACTCCATTGTGTCACCCACTCCCAATTCATCTCCCCACATAACCTTCAGCACATCCCACTTTCCAATGGCCGTTTCAGCCATACCTGCCACCCCTTCCTCCTGCATTCCTAGGTGGAAAACTGGCCTCCCTCCAAACTGCTAGCCATAAACTCCATCTCTCTCCTTACCTCCCACCTTCCTCTCCCTGTACTCACCCCACAAGACACTAACCCTGCCACAGCCAGCCCATCTGCCACAAAATAGCACTGGTAATGTCAGTCAGATTGCGTGCGTGTTTGACAGTCATGTGTCTTACTCACATAGCTCATTCAAGACATTATATCCCCTGCAGTATTAATTCCTGATCATTGGTACATTTTCTCAAAATACCCTCTTTATTATCCTCTATCATTTATACAAGTTTGATCCAAAATCAAAAGTTAACTGCCCAACAAAATAACACCATCAGAATGATTGCTTGTTGTATTAAATGAACACTTTCAAAATGACAACCAGTACTAAGCCACATTCCACCCTCTCAACAGCAACACATAAATGCCCCCTCACTGACAAGTACTGAAAGATAATGGATAGTAAAAATCTCTCAGTCCATCAATATATTGATGGTTCAAAAAAGAGCTGACCGTGCTCTAGATGACCACCATCAATAACAGCTAGGATCAACGTGGAAGAGGAGTTCAATCTTACTGATACATGGTCTCAAGAATGGAGTGGACAACAAAATAATAATATGCTGTGTATCGTGCAAAAACCACAGGGATTTGACTTTACATGCAAAACGTGGTCAGTGCTTAACAGAATTAGAATCCATCTTGGCAAATGTGCATATTTTTTACCCAAATGAGATAAGCAACCATCCCCACTTTGTGATTACCACAGACCGTCAGACACATCACAGAAGAATGCCCCACAAGATCACACAATGGTAGACCAGGAGACTTCCTGCTGGTGACTACTATGTATTCTTTTTCTTAAATGTGTCAAAAAGCATACAATAAATAAAAAGGGTAGTCTCAATGATCAGTGGTTACAGTTTGTGAACTTTGTTCTGGCTGGTTGTCTCACATCTCAAAATTATAACTCTGTTATCCTGGTATGTATACCTCCTCATGAGATTTGTGGTTAATAATATAGACATTCTAGAGGAACTGTGTGGCTTGGCAGTTCAGTGTCCCATCCTCCATTGTTCAATCCCCTGTTGCTCCAAATTTTTCTGCTCTCAGTTATCGCTTCATTCAACCCAGCCAATAACTTTTTAATGTGAAAAATTCCAAATGTCAGTGTGGCGTGGAGTTCATATCAAACTTGACATCTTCCTATAACTTGCTGGAAGGAGGCAATGACATACCAACTCAAATAGCTCAGTGCCTTGCAAACCAGTACTACATTAAAATCAATCATTGTCCTGATGATAATTGTACCTTACTTTTAACAGAGAGACTGCAGCATGTACTCAGTGAAATCTTGACAGAAAATTGGTTTGGGCTGAGATAACACTTCCTTAACTATTGAACATAAATGTATGAACTATTCTGTAAGTTCCATTTCTAATAATGTTCCTACAGACCTAAAAAAAAAGGTCATATAAACCCCAGACTTTAAATAACTTAAGGAGTAAAGGTAACAACTTACTGAAAATTTGAGGCACTGAGTCAGTAAGCATATAAACGAGACTGAAGACGTAGGCTCTTCAAAGCTGTAGAGCATGTGCGAGTGTCTTTTATTGAATACAACGCACATAAACAGTTTACTTAAATAAAAGTCCAGTGCACAGTACAAAGTCCAGACATAGTCATCAGTGACCAGCAACTGAGAATCCAGTCCATGCAGAAACCCTAAGCAAGTCCTTTGACCTAGCAATAGTTGTTGGAGTAGTGGCCATATCATAGTTGTTGAACATCAGTAATGCAAACACACAAATCTGCTGGAGATCACTACAGGTATGCAGAATAGGGCATCCTCCAGTGATGTGATCCGGCAAACCATGTCTCTGAAATTGCTGTGGGGGTCACTGATGGATATAGCAGAATCCATATACAGTATTCCAGAATTGTCACATGTGTTTTGATTTTGAACATAATGAAATAGGAAAAGTTTCTTTTTTAGCATTACCTGTGCAAATTTAACTACAAAAAGTCAGAAAAAACCTATCCCCCCCCCCCCCCCCCCCCACTCAGCCCCTCACACATACACAACATAGCTGTATGTTTACAATTTTATGACTATAGTCTTGTTACCAAGTGTGAAATTTTAAGTCATTTGTGAGTGTTTATTAGACATATTGTTTTGATGCAGGTTACCCAGTGATGGCAGAGCTGATGCAGGGTCTGAGAGCAGGTGACTCGAGTGGAGCTAATCAGCTGGATCATTACCGAGCACAACTTCGTAGAAATGCTGCATTGGAAGAAGTGCGTGGTCCAGTTGTAAGTTAACATCTATTTCCTACCTCTTTTTTTTTACATCTTGCTGTTATTTGTAATTAATGTTAACTGAATTTTTTCCTCACTATGATAATATTGTTGCATCTCTAATGATCCATTACGATCCAGCATAATTTGTGTCTTAAATCTCAATACCATTTTACATGAAACTTATCTTTCCAACCCCATGTCTCTTCATGAATGAACCTATATAAAATGATATGAACTGTGGTATTTATTGCATAGGTTTAATTTAAATGTTTGTTACCACCAATAATTTTTTTCAATGGCAATTCCATTTTTCACCCTGGCTGGTATAAAATCATTGTTATTGTATGCTACGTTCAACTGATTTTGGCTGTCAGCCATTTGGATGCCATCCCTTACCTCTTGTTCCCTGTGTTTTAATCTGCAGCCACTTAAGTTTCCACATACAATTTAGAATGGAGTGCCATTTGCAAGAGCAGGTTTATCAAAAAAGACTAACACTTCACACTGAAAGCACATATGGAGCTGAACTGATTGCATCAGTGGTACGTCTGCCGATGGCAGCACAAAAAGTATCCAGATAACAATGACTGAAGTTTGTTTATCAGAGAGTAACACATTGCGTACCAGCTGCTGCGCTGCGGTTATTGTTGCAGTTCCTGGCAATTTTTGTAAGATGCGTGCGAAGTGAGTGCATCTTCCTTATGTGCACGTTGCTGCACTTACCGATGTCTGATGCTGATGAAACGTGGCAGACATTTTTGTATGATGTTCTAATATTCTTGAAAGGGTAATATCTTTGGAACCACATGCCATTGTGTAACGGTACTTCATAAAACTGGCAGTAGTACCTTGTTTCACTTCTTTTACAATGCACAGACTCTGCAACATTGGGCTGGTTATTTCTTTTTTTCATTTCCCACAGTAGCCGAATAGTATATTCTTTTGTGTTCCCTGACAATCAACCAGGTGGATCTTTAGCAGTGCTCTTTTGGTAGGTTGGAGGGCTTCAGTTTCCTCCACAGTTGCTGTGCCAACTTGTTGATCACTTGCTCAGGCTCCTGCAACTTCTTTTAGGAACAATAACGTATCTGTTTTTAAATAAAATTTGGGTTTCTGTACACTTTGTATGCACTAAACAAAGCACAATTTGTTAGAAACAATTTCTTTTTCCATTTATTGGTTTCCCACGTTATCTCACGATACGAAAGACATTAATCAGCTCTGTCCATGCCTTTCATAAATTTACTGTACATCACAATACATTTTGGTTTCTGTATGATTTCCCAAGGTCGTGTTCTTTTTCCCTGTCGTAAGCATGGATGCATCGTGGATTGTTGTTATCATTCTCAACTCCCTTTTATCTTTTCATACCTGCAGTGAAATGTCACATTGTCTTTGAAATGTAGTGTCAATGTTCTTTAGAAATTTGGCTTCTGTTTGTAGACCCTGACGGAGACCTCTGCTGATTCCTATCATATCACAAACTCTTTGTTTTCCTTTCTTGAAGTATTTTGGCAATAGCTGTGCTGTTACAATAATAGTCTTGATAAACATGCTGCCACATGCCAAGGTGAGATGAAAGTGCAGGGATAATAGTGTCTCAAAGCTTTTTCCTTCCCCAGTGTATATTTCAAGGTTGGAGATATATCCACTTAACCTTTCGCAAGCAACAGAAACAAACTGTTGTGACTCGCCGATCTTTCAAAGTGCCGCTGCACAGTTATGCGCGTCCTCTACATGCGGCGCTGTCTGCCAGCCATGCAGCAACAGCACCACCTAAGCGGCCAGCCAGACAGCGGCCGCTAGACTCGGACTCAGTTATGATTTGACTGTTGAAGTGTACACACGTCTTACTCTGTTTACTTGATCTGTATGTATTGCGTCTTCCTTGAAATATATTTGTTCAACTTGAAGTTATAACAACTGGCAACGAGGATGGGATTTTTCTCTTCCATTGTTGACCCACATGTTTCCATGGCTACTTAAGAGCAACTATTGCGAGGTCTCATAGAACAGCAAACGCTTCTCACAAATGCGATTCGTGATTTCGTCACGGCATCAGATGCGGGGCGTCTCTCGTCGTTGTCTCTACCTCCTTTTGCTCCTTACGACGAGACGGCGGAAGACTGGTCTGATTACGAAAAACGTCTTCGACAGCACTTCTTGGCATTTCATCTCGCGGACAAACAAACATGTAAGTCTCTGTTCCTTTCATGGATTTCACCTCAAATGTATCGGTTGTTGTCGCAATTGGCTCCATTGAAAGATCCTGCGTCTTTGTCCTTTGCTGAAATGTGCTCACTTGTGTCCGTCTATTTTCAAAAGCAAACGCATGTGGTAGCCTTTCGTGTTGCCTTTTATCATTGTCAAAAACAACCGAATCAATCCTATTGCGCTTGGGCTGCTGAACTCGCCGATTCCATGGTATGGGATGCTATTATCCAATCGGCGCCCAACAAAGAAGTTAGGCAACATGCCCTTCAGTTGGCAAATCCGACTCTAGATGAAGTGCTATCCATCGCTCAGTCTTTTGAAATTTCTCGCGCCGCTGGAGCGCAAATAGAGGCATGGGGCGATGTCGGGGAAATACAACCTCTGTGCGATGTTGACGAAGTGTGTGGTGTGTCCCCGCCGGCCGAAGTGGCTGCAGTATGCTCCCAAGCGCAGCCTCGGCCTAACCGTAAACAAACCTCTAAGAAACTGCAGCAAAACCCACGGCAACTTCTTTCTTGTCCGCCGTGTTTTACAAAACATTCACGAGAAGATTGTCCACAACTTTGGGCCATGTGTGTCAAATGCAAAAACAAAAGGTCATGTGTCATCTGTTTGCAAATCCGACCGCATACATGATTTTCATGAACATGACGCTGATTCTGATTCTGTGTTGTCTGTCAATTGTACTTCTTCCCTTTCAGGGAAATGATTCCTCACTGTCCAAATACTTGGTCGAGATGTTCGCATGTGGGTGGATACTGGTTCTGCTGCCACTATCATCAGTTCTCAGACGTATCTTCCGTTGGGTTCTCCAACCCTATCACCTGTCACTAGGCAATTACAGACTTACAATAAACAGAAGATTTCTCTCTTGGGACAATTTGATGCTGAGGTATCTTACAAATCCGTCGTTCGCACTGTTCCCATATTTGTGGTCGACCATAGTAACTCGGATAATCTTTTTGGTTTCAATGCCTTTCGCATTTTTGGGTTCTCCATAGGTGATTCTGTCAGTATCGTCTCTGATGCTATTCCTTATGCTCAATTGGATTCCTTGTCGACGACTTTTTCATCCCTTTTTTCTCCTGGGTTAGGCCGTGCAAACGACTTTGAAGCTCACATCACGCTCAAACCCACTGCTCGGCCTAAGTTTTTTCGGGCTCGGCCGATTCCTGTGGCCCTTCATGATCAGGTCAAATGGGAGCTGGATCATCTCACTGCTTCAGGGGTCTTGCTTCCTGTCGCTTCCAGTGAGTGGTCCTCTCCTGTCATTGTCAGTGCTAAGCCAAACCGTGATATTCGTCTCTGTGACGATTTCAAAGCCACTGTAAATGCTCATTGCCTTATCGACACTTACCCTACGCCTCGACCTGAAGAATTGTTCACTAAACTTGCTGGAGGCCAGTTATTTTCTAAACTTGACCTGTCAGAAGCTTATCATCATCTTCCTCTCGACGCTGCTTCCCGGGAGTTTCTTGTCCTTAACATGCCTTTCGGCCTCTATCTATACCAGTGATTGCCATTCGGGGTTGCCAGCGCCCCTGTTCTCTTTCAGCGATTCTTGGAACAATTATTGCTCACTGTCCCTGGGTGTATAAATTACCAGGACGACATTGTTGGCACTGGCTCCACCACTGACGAACATCTTCAAAATCTCCGCACACTTTTTCATGTCTTACAGACTGCTGGTCTTATGTGTAATCTTCAGAAATCAAAATTTTTTCAGGCGTCTATCATGCACTTGGGGTTTCAACTCTCTTGGGATGGTATTCCTCCGCTTCAGCAAACTGTCGCTGCGATCGATGCCCTTTCTTGCCCTACATCTGTTAAGGAACTGCAGGCCTTCTTGGGGAAAATAGCATACTATCACAAGTTTTTATTGTCTGTTGCTTCGGTGTCTCAGCCATTGCATCGCCTGTTGCATAAAAACGTGCCTTTCCATAGGTCCACGTCATGCGATACGGCTTTCCAGAAATTGAAGACTATGCTGAAACAGGCCCCGTGCCTGGCTACTTATCGACCTGGCCAACATCTTGTGCTTGCCACAGACACCTCTCAGTTGGGGGTTGGTGCAGTCCTTGCGCACCGTTTTTCTGATGGTTCTGAACAACCCGTTGCTTATGCCTCCAAAACGCTCACGGATGCCCAACAAAAGTATTCTCAAATTGATAAAGAAGCTTTGGCCATTATTTATGCTCTTCATAAGTTTGGTGTTTTTCTCTATGGATCCAAATTTCATTTTCTTACGGATCACAAACCACTTGTTTCCTTGTTTCATCCATCAACGTCACTTCCCGACAAAGCTGCACACCGCCTCCAGCATTGGGCTCTTTACTTGTCTCGTTACAATTATGAGATTCATTTCCGGCCGACGGCTCAACATACTAATGCTGATGCACTGTCTTGCCTTCCCATGGGTTAGTATCATTTTTGGCCTTATAAAGTTATATGATCATGTGTATGGTAAGCATTTCACATCATTCACCAACCATAAACCTTTGCTTCCTCCAAAATTCTGACCAAAACTGCATGCCACCTTTAGCAGTGGGTCCCGTCTTTGTCAAGTTATACTTATGATATCCAGTATCGCTCTACCACACAATATGCATGTTTTTATCTCCTTTTCTACCTACCCCTGGGCCAGGACCTGGTGTTCGACAAAGATTCTGAAGTATGTTTTCAGCTGGACATCGCTGCAAAGAAGCCATGGCCAACCTTCTGCTGGATACCAAGCTCATCACACTATAGAGGACACAACCCACAGCATCATCGTCCATCTGGTAGGCCACAGTTGGCTGCCAGATTGCAAACATGTCCAGTAGCTGGACGTCCACGCCTGTTGGCACCATCAAGTGAGCTCTCAACCCTGAATGCCGTGCTACTGCTCCAAGGGGAAAGCAGCCACAACCAGGTGGTCATCTGTGAATCTCTCAAGTAGTGCGTTTTGTCGCTTCGGCACATCAGGCACTGGGACATGGTGCTCACTAACTGTATGACCCTCTACCATGTCTCCTGGCGTGGCATGGACAGTGCCATTATTCAAATTATATCTTCTCACACCACCTGCCAGTGCAAGCAGGCTGCCCTTCCATGAAGTTTCTCCCCTTGGCCAGAGACTTACGGTCCTTGGTCCTGGCTTCATTTGGATTCCGTGTGATATTTCTTAGGCATCACTTGGTTCATTGCAATAGATGCAGGCAGTGGATTCCCCTATGTTTCCCGCATATCTCCCACATAAACTTGTTACACTATTCAAACCTTGTCTCGCATTTTTTCCACTGAAGGACTTCCCAACACCATTGTCACAGACAATAGCTTCTACTGTGCATCTGCAGAATTCTCCACTTTCTGTGACAAAATTGGCATCACCCTTGTTCACACAGCACCTTTCCACCCTGCCTCAAAAGGACTAATAGAACATTCTGTATGCACTTTTAAAACCCAAATGTCTAAATTACACCGTCATAATCCTCTGGATGAGGCTCTCACTCTTTCTTTGATCTCATTGGTCCCAACTTTCTATCCTTCACCCCACAGTTCTCAACCCCCCCCCCCCCCCTTCCCAACACCCTACTCGGTGGTCTAGCGGCCACAATTTTTCAATTAAAGACCCAGCGTGGGCCCTTGTTTTTACTAAAGGATGTCAAAATTGGTTTCCCACCATAATTTCCAAATTACTAGACAGGGCCTATTTTTGATCACGTCTTGCAAGAAACAACAGGTCCATGTGGCCCGCAGCCTCTAGTGATGCTCAGATCACCTCCAAATCGACATGGTTCGCCTCCCAATGGACAGTCGGAGCATAGCTGCCTGTCTTCTGGGATTGTCCCCTGTGTGTTAGGCACCTTGTAGCACTGATCTGATGTTGACAGCTTGAATGATGACACTGGAGGTGTTAAGCCTCAGTACAGCAACCCCGCCCCCCTTCACCCCCAATTCAGAATGCCACACTGTGCTGCCAATGATGTCAATCAATTACGACCGCATTGTGGTCGTCGTCCTGAGAAACTACAACTTTCTTTTGTTCCAAAGATGAAGTCACCTGCCGTCTCCACCCATACACCACCAGGCTATCTCATCCGCAGCTGGTGGGCAGCTCATTGGAGGGGCATTCAACAACTTCACATGCCACATCAGAACCAACACCAATGGATGTGCCCATCACCCACCAAACCTTGGAATATGCCTAATCCAAGGATAATGAGATGATCTTCTCCAATCTACTCCCCAGTGCGGGGAGGGCAGAGGGAGGAGGGATTGAGATTTAAAGCCTGCAGTGTCAGCTACCAACATCAAATCATTGCATAGCAGATGCCTAGCACATAGGGAAAATTTTTCCAGAAGACAGCCATGCTCCAACCATCCACCAGGAAGCGACCCAAGCATTGCTAGAGGCCATGGGCCACATGGACCTGTTCTCTTCCACAAGACATGTGATCAGAAATATGCCCAGTTGTATCCTAGTATTGAGTGGTATTAGGGCAGCATTTGGGCCCGACCAGACCATTTCTCTCTGAGTGTGTTTTCCTTGGTTGGGTGCCAATTCTGCACAGATTCCATCAATCAGGATTCTCACTAGAAAGTCATCTTCACGAAGTCATTGCCATTCTCATCTGACTTTGTGACTCCAGGAGCTGCCAGCTATGGCTTTCCGAGCATTCATAGCCCCCTCGCTGAAGAAGATGAGGAGTCTGTCATCATGGCAGACTTATGAATTCATTCCTGTTTGACTCTAAAATGGCTACATGCTGGGCTTAGACAATTTTGCTCACTATGGGACTTTGGCTCTGATAAAGTGTGTGTTTAATGAACGCAGACTCAGTGACGATCTAACCACTCAGCCACCAGAAGCACTATTGTTCTATTTCAAGAAGTGACTTATTTTATGGTTTGTTTCACTACACCTCAGAGTAGACATGCTATTAACACATTGCGTACAGCTCATGTAGATTTACGTGCTTCCACATCCAACTGTTGTGGATGCATCATGTAAATGTATGTTTTTCATTCTGCGTGTGTTTTCTGAGACCTGTTGTTCATGCTAGCAACTATATCAATTTAATAAAATGTTTATACATGAATTGGAGGGTTCAGAGCAGTGAACATGAATATGAACTTATTTTCGTCTTTCATTTTACTGGCAACAATCAGTACCACAAAATAGTCAGTACTGCAGTTGTTGCCTTGTGTGGTATGGCGCAAAAACAGTTTATGGAATGCGAGATTCTTACTGAACTGTCTGCGGACAATTTTTCTGATGTTCCAAGTGAGTCAGATGATGTTATTGATAGCGGTCGTGGAAGTGAAGAAGAAAACAAGACGGTTATAATCAAACAAAATGAGATACTTGTTAACATTTTTGATGACGAAGTTCTGACAGTGAAAGTTGTTTAAAGAAGGATGAGACCATTATTTTGTAAATATTTAGAGGAATTCCAGGAGTAAGAACCCTTCCCAGTGAGATCAATATCATTATAAGCACTGTGAAATTAGTTCTAGGTGATGAATTGTTCTATCAGATGTCGACACAATCAAACTTGAGTTACCAGAAAAACAAAAACCATTATAAAGAATCACCCAAGTCTCCCAAATTTACAAATATTAGTGCTGTTGAACTGAAAAATTTTTTGGGTGCGATTATCTTGATAGAGAAAATAAAAAAGATTATCTACAGGACTACTGGTCAACAGATTCTCTAATCGAGACACTGATTTTTGGCAAGCTAATGAGTAGACATCGATTTGAGCTGATATGGAAATCACGGCATTTCAGTATCAGTTCCTCACAGAGCGGCCAGGAAAACAGTCTCTACAAAACTGAACCTGTGTTAAAGTGCATCCTAGATGAATTTTTGACTGTATACAAACCAGAACAGGAGCTTTCTCTTGACGAAGGAATGATATCATGGAGAGGTCGGCTTTGTTTCCGGACATATAATCCTGGAAAACTTGTCAGATATGGTTTATGTTACAACTTCAAGTTGAACAAATATATTTCAAGGAAGACGCAATACATGAAAGTCACAGATAAAGTAAACAGAGTAAGACGTGTGTGCACTTTAACAGTCAAATCATAACTGAGTTCGAGTCTAGCAGCTGCTGGCTGGCTGGCCACTTAGGTGGCACTGCTGCTGCATGGCTGGCAGACAGCGCCACATGTAGAGGACGCGCGTAACTGCGTGGCGGCATTTTGAAAGATCGGCGAGTCACAACACTTTTCCCCCCTTTGAAGTTTTTGCACAGGTCTTGATGGAGGTGGCCTGTAGATTGCTAACATTCAAACGTGTTGTTTGACTGGCCATAAAGTCTCGAGGAGGAGGCTTTCCGTAAGGACGGACGTGTCCCCGATGATAACGGGTCAAGATGACAGGAGACGTATGGGTCGAATTTGCTGGGGCCCTGTGCACCAATCTGCCCATTGCGGCAAGTCCGGTTGTTATAACAGGAGACATGGGCGATGTGTCCATGTCCATAGGAGAAGGAGGTGAATAGAGATGCTCCGACAGATGATGGTCATCTGGTTCCTGCATGAGCACGTCTCTTGGTGGCGTCAGTTCTTGTGCTGGCACCGATATGATGGTGAGAGGACTGTGTTGTGAGTAATGAGAGATTCCAGTATACCGAGGGCCAGGTAGAGCCGAAGGTGGTGTAGTGGCATCCAGAACAGGCATTGCCGGCACACGAGGCCGAAGCTGGTCCGAATGATGCACTGCAACACCCGTGTGTGTTTGGATTTCATACAGGCGTTGTCTACGGTGTCGTAAAATGTGGCCAGGACTCCATTTTGGCCACCTGCCATATCCCCATACCCATACAAGGTCGTCGGCGGTGAACCGGCCAAGCAAAGGCACCCGCGGCCGTTAGGTGGAAGGCCGCAGAAGATGAAGTAGCGTGCGGGGCTGTCGGCCATGTAAGAGCTCAGCCGGGCTGTGGTCGCCCATGGGGGTGAAACGGTAAGAAGTCATAAATTGGAGAAGCGCATCATTAGCAGAAGAAGAAGTCAGGAGTTTCCTCATCTGAGCCTTAAATGTGCAGACCAGTTGCTCAGCCTCACCGTTTGACTGTGGATGGAATGGAGGGGCCGTGATGTGCGTGACGCCGTGACGGGTACAAAAATCCGCAAAATTGGAAGACACAAATTGCGGACCATTATTAGTAACAAGAGTAGAGGGAAGGCCTTCCAAATAGAAAATGCGAGCTAGAGCATTGATGGTTGCTGCGGTGGTAGGCAATGTGCAACGGACAATGAAAGGAAAGTTAGAGTAGGCGTCAATAATGAGAAGCCAATAAGTACCTAAAAAAGGTCCCGCAAAGTCAGCATGAATACGCTCCCAGGCTTCTCAGGCACAAGGGGCGGAGAAGGTTTCGTCTCAAGTCTATGAAAGCTTTGCACATGCCAGAGTCCATTGCCAATGGGCCTTTTCCACAGTAGATGCTATAATGGTTTGGCAATAGTGGCTGCATGGGCAATAAACTTTCAATAGTAATTTAATTGTCTCAATACTGATTTCAACTAGCTAGTATTTGTAGGAGCCAGAAGTTTGTATATTGTATCGATGCACTGAGGCACAGGGCCAATGCTGGAAGCACTAAAAATGTGTTAGAGATATTCAACTTGATGAACAAAGAAATTGCACTTGTCCTTGTTACAATTTAGACTGGTGTGTTGGAGGCCGTGAACAGAGCGTGCACATTGTTGGTCAGGTCCCTTGTGTCTTTGCCTGTGAAAAGAATGTTGTGTAAGTAATTTGCCATTTTCGGTATATCTAAAGTGAGATGTTCCAGATATTGTTAAAATATCACCAGAGTGCTAGCTATACCAGTGGAAAGTCTGTTGTACTGAAACAACCCGAAGGGAATGTTGGTGGCTAAGATACGTTGGGTTTCTTCGTCCAATGGCAGCTGGAGGTATGCGTCCCTCAGGTCATATTTTGCAACCACTTTTCTGTCAGCTAGATGGACCATGATGTCGTCTACCTTAAGTATTGAGTACACACAATTAGAATAACAATAACTGACTGGGCATTTATGGCCATCTTGAAATCTCCACAAATGGTTTTTCAACAGTGACAGGGGTCATGGACCATGGGATCTTGGGGACTGGAGACTGGAGGGAGGCTGCCCTCATCTTGCCAGCCACTGTAATTCCTCTAAAGCTTATCCCTGAACTCAATAAGAACATTTCTAGCTTTAAAAATCTGTGGCATTGCCAATGGAAGGAGGGCCACATGAGCTTCTAAGTCTCTTAACACCCAAAGAGGGTTGTGAAGATATGGAGCTGATTTTATTTTATTTATTTATTTATTTTGCCCCACGGGAAGGGGGTTGGGGGTGAACTAATTTTTAGGTAAGAGTTTGTACCCAGGGAGTTGATTGTGGGGCCAGAGTCTTGAATTTGTAGTCCAAGTGCATTAAGAAGGTCCATGTGTAAGAGACTGACAGTTCTTGGGGCATCTACCACCAAACTGCTCACCATAATGTTGTACAATTGCTACCTTTTTAAGTTATCCATTGATTTTTATAAGGTTATTGCAATAACTTCACATTGAGGTACCAGAGGGTTAGAGGGGAGGGAACCCAATGCTATAATATGATACCCAGTCAAATGGTTGCGGCCGACCCCTAATCTGTCTGAAAGGAGATGGGTCCAATTTTGACAGTTAATGAGAGACTTTCTGTAGTGTGTGGGAACACTGATTGAACATGTGCTGTATCTGGGTACAGTTCATCCGTGTTGTCTGCGCCCATGTCTGAGGGGTCCATGCGGGCACAGCATCTTCAAATCTGACTGACACACTTTGGCCCCATTTTCGTATTTCCCACAAGAGGTGCACTTTGTTCACTTCAAGGGAATTGTTGTTGTTGATGACTGATAAAACACTGACTGCAGCAAGGAAAGTATTGGAAACGGCACTGGAATGCTGTGTCTTTGCCTGAACTGCTCTAATTGGGCTGGGTCCTGAACTGAGTTTGAGAACGACTCAATGTCCAAGTTGCAAACATTTGTGAGGGGTACTGTAGGATAGCTGAGAAACAAAGATGTTGTTCAAATGTCCTGATGATGGGAAGACAAGTTTCTGTTGTGATGCGCCGATCATTCAAAGTGCGTCCGCGCAGTTATGCGCGTCCTCTACATGTGGCGCTGTCTGCCAGAAATGCAGCAGTCGCACCACCTAAGCGGCCAGCCAGCCAGCGTCCGCTAGACTTGGACTCAGTGCAGATTTGACCATTACTGTCTACACATGCCTTACGTGGTCTACTCGCACTGTGACTTACATGTATTGTGCCGTCTTTTGAAATGTAAGTGTTCAACTTGACGTTATAACAAATGGCGACGTGGTAGTGGATTTTCCCTTTTCATCATTGACCCACAAGTTTCCATGGCTACTTTAGAGCAACTATTGCAAGATCTCATTGAACAGCAAACGCTTCTCACGTCGGCGATTCGTGATTTCGTCGCGGCATCCAATGCGGGGCGTTTCTCGTCGTTGTCTATACCTCCTTTTCCTCCTTACGACGAGACGGCGGAAGACTGGTCTGATTACGAAAAACGTCTTCGACAGCACTTCTTGGCATTTCATGTCACGGATGAACAAACATGTAAGTCTCTGTTCCTTTCATTGATTTCGCCTCAAACCGAATCAATCCTATCGCGCTTGGGCTGCTGAACTTCACGGCCTCAGTAGAAAGTGTCAATTTGTTACTGAAGTTCACAAAGAATCCTACGCCGATTCCATGATACGGGATGCTATTATCCAGTTGGCGCCCGACAAAGAAGTGAGGCAACGTGCCCTTCAGTTGGCAAATCTGACTCTCAATGAAGTTCTATCCATCGCGCAGTCTTTTGAAGTTTCTCGCGCCACTGGGGCGCAAATAGAGGTGTGGGGTGACGTCGGGGAAATACAACCTCTGTGTGCTGTTGACGAAGCGTGTGGCGTGTCCCCACTGGCCGACGTGGCCGCAGTACGCTCCCGAGTGCAACCTCGGCCTAACCGTAAACAAACCTCTAAGAAACTGCAGCAAAACCTCCGGCAACTTCCTTCATGTCCGCGGTGTTTTACGAAACATTAACGGGACGATTGTCCCCAATGTTGGGTCGCGTGTCACAACTGCAAAATGAAGGGTCATGTGTCATCCGTTCGCAAATCCGACCACATACATGATGTTCATGAACATGACGCTGATTCTGATTCTGTGTTGTCTGTCAATTGTACTTCTTCCCTTTCAGGGAAGTTATTCCTCACGGTCCAAATACTTGGTCGAGATGTTCGCATGCAGGTAGGTGGATACTGGTTCTGCCACCACTATCATCAATTCTCAGACGTATCTTCAGTTGGGTTCTCCAACCCTATTACCTGTCACTAGGCAATTAAGGACTTACAATAAACAGAAGATTTCTCTCTTGGGACAATTTGATGCTGAGGTATCTTACAAATCCGTCGTTCGCACTGTTCCCATATTTGTGGTCGACCATAGTAACTCGGATAATCTTTTTGGTTTCGATGCCTTTCGGTTTTTTGGGTTCTCCATAATGACTCTGTCAATATCGTCTCTGATGTTATTCCTTATGCTCAATTGGATCCCTTGTCGACGACATTTTCGTCCCTTTTTTCTCCCAGGTTAGGCCGTGCAAACAATTTTGAAGCTCACATCACGCTCACACCCACCACTCGGCCTAAGTTTTTTCGGGCTTGGCCGATTCCTGTGGCCCTTCGTGATCAGGTCAAATGGGAGCTGGATCATCTCACTGCTTCAGGGGTCTTGCTTCCTGTCACTTCCAGTGAGTAGTCCTCTCCTGTCGTTGTCAGTGCTAAGCCAAACCGTGATATTCGTCTCTGTGACGATTTCAAAGCCACTGTAAATGCTCAATGCCTTATCGACACTTACCCTATGCCTCGACCTGAAGAATTGTTCACTAAACTTGCTGGAGGCCAGTATTTTTCTAAAATTGACCTGTCAGAAGCTTATCATCAGCTTCCTCTCGATGCTGCTTCCCGGCAGTTTCTTGTCCTTAACACGCATTTCGGCCTTTATCAGTACCATCGATTGCCATTCGGGGTTGCTAGAGCCCCTGCTCTCTTTCAGCGTTTCTTGGAACAATTATTGCTCACAGTCCCTGGGTGTATCAATTACATGGACGCCATTGTTGTCACTGGCTCCGCCACTGAAGAACATCTTCAGAATCTCCGCACACTTTTTCATGTCTTACAAACTGCCGGTCTTAAGTATAATCTTCAGAAATCAAAATTTTTTCAGGCATCTATCACATACTTGGGGTTCCAACTCTCTCAGTATGGTATTTGTCCGCTTCAGCAAACAGTCGCCACGATCGATGCCCTTCCTCGCTGTACATCTGTTAAGGAACTACAGGCCTTCCTAGGGGAAAATAGCATATTATCACAGATTTTTACCATCTGCAAGTTCGGTGTCTCAGCCGTTGCATCGCCTGTTGCATAAAAACGTGCCTTTTCACTGGTCCGTGTCATGTGATGCGGCTTTTCAGAAATTGAAGACTATGCTGAAACAGGCCCCGTGCCTGGCTACTTATCGACCTGGCCAACATCCCCTTCTTGCCATGGACACCTCTCAATATGGGATTGGTGCAGTCCTTGCACACCATTTCTCTGACGGTTCTGAACAACCCATTCCTTACGCCTCCAAAATGCTCATGGATGCCCAACGAAAATATTCTCAAATTGAAAAAGAAGCTTTGGCCATTATTTAT
This sequence comes from Schistocerca piceifrons, assembly GCF_021461385.2. Lineage (NCBI taxonomy): Eukaryota > Metazoa > Arthropoda > Insecta > Orthoptera > Acrididae > Schistocerca > Schistocerca piceifrons. Next base: position 369,279,338 of record NC_060149.1, read on the forward strand.
GCTCTTCATAAGTTTGGTGTTTTTCTTTATGGATCCAAATTTCATCTTGTTATGGACCACAAACCTCTTGTTTCCTTGTTTCATCCATCAACGTCACTTCTCGACAAGGCTGCATACCGCCTCCAGCGTAGGGCTCTTTACTTGTCTCGTTTCAATTATGAGATTCATTTCCGGCCGACGGTTCAAATTGCAAATGCTGATGCACTGTCTCACCTTCCCATGGGTCCTTATCTGGCATTCGATAGGGATGAACGTTTGTGTTTCCACCTGGATGTTGCCGAGCAGTGGGTTGTGGACGGATTCCCCATCACCGGGGACTGTCTGGCGGCTGCTACGGGCTCTGACCCTACCCTCTCCCGGGTTTTACGCTGTATTCAGAAGGGTTGGCCAGATCGTCCGTCCGCTAAGACTACTGATCTGTTGCAGAACTACTACGCTTTGCGTACCGCCTCACTGCTAGGGATGGTGTTATCCTCCTTTCCACCGAAAATGCATCGCCGCATGTTGTGGTACCTGCGTCTTGGCGTGTTTTGATCTTGCGCC